>NC_092502.1:33509162-34804787 GCF_047511675.1 Marmota flaviventris
AACTTCTTTAATGTACAGTATTTTTTTTTCTCTTTCTCTCTCTTATCAGGTCCAGCATTTCCTCAGGAGGGTTACATTATAACTTAACCATAGTTATTGGGATAGTGACCAGAGGAACAATCAGAGTAGATCCTCAGAGGTTTACATACAGCCTTACAATGTCGAAACCTCTGCATCATCTTTAAGAATGAGGTGAAAGGTCTCTATAATGAAAACTTCATTACTGTTTTATGCCTCAGTAATATGCTGCTGTGTGGATATGCTACATTTTGTTTCTCCATTCATCAGTTGATGGACATTTTGTTTCCAGGTTTTTCTACTGTGAATAGTGGTGGTAAGAACATTCATGTCTAAATTTTTGTGTGAACATGTTTTAAATTCTTTTGGAATATATCTTAGGAGTTGAATTACTGCTCCTGTGGTGACTAACTTTTTAAGGAAATGCTAGTGTTTTGTGTAATGGCTATACCCTTTTGGATACCCATCATAACGTCTGAGTGTTCAAATGCTTACCAGCACTTAGTGTTTTCTGCTTATTATTATCACCACCATCTTATTGTAGATAAAGTGGTATCTCATGTGATTTAGACTTACAATCCCCTAATGATTAATAACTCATTAATAATGAGCATCATTTTATGTGCTTATTGGTCATTGTATGTCTTTGGGGAAATGTCTTTTCAACTCTTTGCTTATATTTAAACTGTTATACAATATAAGTGGTTTCTGAATATATATTCTGGATACTAAACCTAATAGGTCCTTTTCACATATTTAATTCACATATTTCTCCCATTCTTTCCTTTCTCCTCCTACCCCATACTGGCAATTAACCTAGAACCTCACACATGCCTGAAAGTACTCCACCACTGAATTACATCCCCAGGCCCTCTCCGTTCACTTTCTTGATGATGTCCTGTAACAATAAAGTTTTTTAATATTGATGAAGCCAAATTAATTTTATCTTTGATTGATTATATTTTAACTGCCATATATTTAAAAAGCATTGTCTAATCTAATATCACAAAAATTTACATCCACATTTTTCTCTAAAAGTTTTATAGTTTTAACTCCTCCATTTAAGTCTCCGATACATTTTCAAACTTTTTTTTTTAATGTAAAGACCTTAGGTAAGTATCTGACTTCATTTTGTTAAATTTTTATGAATACCTATATATCCCAGTCATATTTATTGAAAAAAAAAAGTATTTCCCTATTGAATTGTCTTGGCACCCTTGTCAAAAATCAATTGACCATAGATCTTTGAGTTTGTTTCTGGAGTCAGTTTTGTTCTGTTGCTCTATGTCCACCCTTATGCTTATACTGTTTTGTTTGTTGGAGTTTTTCTCTCTTTTAAAACAGTTTTAAGTTGACATATAGTAATTATAATTATTTATGAAGTACAGAGTTATAATTCAGTCTGTCACACTGTTTTGATTAGTGTGGCTTTGTAGTAAGTTTTGACATTGACAAGGATGACACCTTCTAACTTTGTCTTTTCTTGTCATGATTTTCTTCATGACTATTTCAGGTCCCTTGCATTTCCATAGGAATTTTAGGAGCAGCTTTTCTGTTTATGAAAAAAAAAAAAAGGTAATTGGAAGTTTGATAGGGCTTACACTGAATCTGTAGACCAATTTGGGGAGTATTGCCACATTAACGATATTATTTTCCAAACCATTAACATGGTATGTTTTTCCAATTTATTTAGGTCTTGTAAATTGTCTTTGAACAAAGCTTTTTCAGTGTACAAGTATTGCATCTCCTTGGTTAAACTTATTCCTAAGGACTTTATTCTTTTAGTTGCTATTTTAAATAGAGTTGTTTACCTAATTTTCTTTTCACATATTCACTGCAGGTGTATCTGCACAAGCCTGAATGTTCCTGTCCCCCGAGAATCCATATGTCGGAATTTAACCCTTAAGGAGATTCCAGAGAAGGGGCTTTGGGATGTGATCAGGTCATTATGACTCTCCTGGATGGGTTTAGTGCCCTTAGAAAAGAGCTTGAAGAAGTGAGTTTAGCCACATTCGCTCTTCTACCATGCAAGTTCACAGCACCCATCACAGATGTGCCATCTCTGGAGCAGAGAATGATTCCTTACCAGGCATTGAGTCTATCAGCACATTGTGCTTAGACTTCTCAGCCTTCAGAACTGTGAGAAATATGTTTCTGTTTACAAATTTCCCAGGCTAAAGTATTTTGTTATGGTAGCCCAAATAAACTAGGAAAATATAAAAATATAACACATTTTTATGCATGCTGGGATTTTGATTGGGATTTTATTGAATCTACAGATCAATTTAGGGAGAATTAACGTCTTAAAAGTTTTGAGCCTTGTAATTCATGAACACAATCAGTTATTTAGGGTCTACTTTGATTTTTTATCATAACCACTTTTGTCATAAATTTGTTACATTTATATTTAAGTATAGTTGTCCCTCAGTACCACAGGAGATTGGTTTCAGGACCCCCCTGCAGATACCAAAATCTGTGTATGCTCAAGTCTCTTCTATAAAAGGGTGAGATATCTTCATTTAACCTACACACATCATCTTGTAAACTTTAAATCATCTCTGTATTACATATGATAACAAACATAATGCAAATACACTGTAAATAGTTGTTATACTGAATTATTTAGAGACTAATGACAAGAAAAAGTTGTTTGAACATGTTTAATACACAGTGATTTTGATTTTGAACATTGTGTGTGTGTGTGTGTGTTTTGCAGGGAATCAAACCTAGGGTCTCACACATGCTAGGAAAGCACTTTACCACTGAGTTACACCCCTGGCCCTTGAATATTTTCAGTCTGTAGTTGGTTGAATCCATAGATGTGGAACCCAAGATACAGGGGGCTGACTCGACTCTGTGTTCTGTGATATTATAAATGGTGCTGGCTTATTGTTGTTGTCATTATTGCTGTCATTTTTGCAATGCTGGGTGGTGGTCAAACCTCAAGCCTGACACATGTCAGGCAAGTGCTCTAAACATTGACCTATATCCCCAGACCCTAAATTATACTTTTTTAAAATTTCAATTTCCAATCATTCACTACTGATATGTAGAAAGCTAATTTTCTATTTTAACTTTTTTTTTTTAATATTTATTTTTTAGTTTTTTTTTTTCCGGTGGACACAACATCTTTGTTTGTATGTGGTGCTGAGGATCGAACCCGGGCCGCACGCATGCCAGGCAAGCACGCTACCACTTGAGCCACATCCCCAGCTCTATTTTAACTTTTTAATCTATAACCTTCCTTAACTATTTATCCTAGTAGCTGTTATAAAACCTTTAGAATTTTCCATGTTGATAAGCAGGTCTGCAATAAGGGTAATTTTTATTTCTTTGTTTCCAATTTGTTTTTTTGGTTTTTGGTTTTTGGGTTTTTTGTTTGTTTGTTTGTTTTTTGGTACTGGGGATTGAACCCAGTGGCACTTAACCACTGAGCCACATCCCCAGCCCCAGCCCTTTTGGGGTCTCACTAAGTTGCTTAGGGCCTCACTCAGTTGCTATGCTAACCTCGAACTTGTGACAATCCTGCAAGTCACTGGGGTTGCAGGTATGAACCTTGTACCAGGCCCAATATGTATGTCTTTTAATTCATTTCTTTACCTTAGTGTATTGGCTAGGACATATGGTATAATACTTGAGTAGGAATGGTGGGGGCAAATATTTTCCTCTCATCTTCAATCTTAGGGAGAAAGTATTTAGTTTTCACCATTAAGTATGATACAAGGTAAAGGTTTTATGCAGGTGACTGTTGTCTGGTTGTAGATATTCCTTTCACTTCCTAGTTTGCTGAAAATATTTATCACACACAAAAGTTAATTTTGTCAAATGTTCTTCCTATATCTACTGATATGATCAAGCATATTTTTTCTTTTGTTGTCTGTTGATGTCAAAAATTACATTAATTGAGTATTAAATGTTGAATTCACCTTGTGTTCCAGGGTTAAACCCCACTTGGTCATTTAGCATGTTGATAGATTCAATTTGCTAACATTTTGTTGCAGATTTTCACATCGGTGTACTTGTGTATATTGTTTTATGGTCTTCTTTTCTTCTATTGTTTTTTCTGTGGTTTTGTTATCATAGTAATGCTGGTTTCATAACATGAGTTAAGAAGTACTCCATTCTCTTCTATTATCCATGAAAGTTTGTGTAGAATTGCCAGCATTTCTTGCTTAAGTGAATTTGCTGACAAACCCATTTGTGTTGAGATTTCTTTATTGGAATATACTTCAATAAATAAAAGATTGCCCACAGTTTTTGATAGTTGAGTGAGTTTTTGATAGTTCCTGTCTTTCAAGAAATTTACCCATTTTTTTTCCAAGTTGTTGAATTGATAAATGTCAACATCAGAACAGCCTTTGGTGAAAGCCCTTTTTTCATTTGTGCTTTAGATAATTTGTGTCCTCTTCCTCCACTGCCTCCTCCTCCTCTCCATCTGACTAGAAGTTCATGTTTTATTGATCCTTTGGCTTGATGAATTTTCTCTATTGTTCCTCTGTTTTGAATTTCACTGTTTTCTGCCCTTAAATTATTTCCTTCCTCCTTCTTAATTTGCATAATTTGTTCTTCTTTTGCTATACTCTTAGAGTGGAAGGGTAGGCTATTGACTGGAAACTTCTATTCTGTTTTAATGAAAGCATTTAATGATAACATACATTTCCCTGTAAACACTGTTTTGGTGATATCATGCAAAATAAAATAAAAACCCTTTTGTATTGGGAAAATTTTAGGCTCATATGATAAATATAAACAGACCATAATATTTTGTGTTCATTTAAACTCTACTAAAAATGTTATCTAATTTCCCTTATGACTTCCACTTCAACTCATAAGTTATTTCAAAGAATGTTGCTTAATTACCAAATCCCCTTATATTTTTCATCCAGTTTTCCCTAATGTAAGCAATTTACATAACCATGGTACAATTTTCAAAACTAAGACTTTTTTCCCAATCTTTTCTTTCCCCCGCCTTTTTTCCCCTCCATAACTAGGGATTCCACCCAGGGACAGGCCACCACTGAACTACATTCCCTGTCCTTTTTATTTTTTTATTTTGAGACAAGGTCTCAGTAAGTTGCTCAGGCTAGCCTCAAACTTACCATTCTCCTGCCTTACCCCCTGCATAGCTGGGATTAAAAGCATGTACCACTTCATCAGGCTAGAAATTGACATTTTAGAGGAAAGGATTTTGAAAGTTCTCACTATAAAGAAATGAGAAATGTTTGAGAAGATAGAAATGTTCAACCTTGGGGCTGGGAATATAGCTCAGTTGGTAGAATGCTTGCCTCTCATGCATAAGTCCCTGGGTTCAATCCCCAACACCAAAAAAAAAAAAAAAAAAAAAGTTAACCTGAATCAAACTTTACACAACACATACATGTATTGAAATATAACATGGAACCCTATTAGTGTGTACAATGTTTATATTTTTGTGTACTCAAAAGTAAATTTTAAAAAGAAAAACAAGGCATTAACATTGGCATACTATTGTTACCTTAAGACCCAAACCTTATTCCTATTTCACCAACATTGATGTCTCTTTTATGTTTAGGACATCTCAGTGATGTGACCTTTGTTTATTCTTCCTTATAGAGAATACTGGTCAAGAGTACTGATATTTTATGAAAAACAGTCAACTTAGGTTTACCTCATATTTTCTTATGGTTAAAATTATGGCTTTAGGAGAAGAAGGTTCCCTTCCTGTTGTACCACATCAGGGCATGTGACATAAACGTGAAGGTCACCACACAGATATTAATATGTTTTGTGTTCATTTAAACCCTATTGAAAATATTATCTAACTTCCTTTATGACTTCTACTTTGACTCATGAACTATTTCAAAATATATTGCTTAATTACCAAATATTTGGGGGGATTTTCTAGATGTCTTTGTCATTTACTTCTAATTTTATTCTATTGTAGTCATAGAACATTCTTTGTATGATTTCAGCTCATTTAAAATTGTTGAGATTTGTTTTTTGGCCAAGAATATGGTCTGCCTTTGGGAACATTTCATGTGTGTTTGAGTGTGCTTTCTGCTGTAGTTGAATTAAGTGTTCTATGCATGTCTACAAGGGCAAGCTGTTGATGGTGCTTTTTATGTCTTCTGTATCTTTACCTAATTTTTTCTCTGTCCTTTTGATAACCAAGGTCAGCTAAAGTCTAATAATAGTTACAGATTTGTCTATTTCTCTTTAGTTCTCTTAGTTTTTGCTTCATGTTTTTTTAAAATCCTTTAAGTACATATAAAATTATGATTTTTTATGTCTTCTTGGTTATTTTATAAATTTTTTTGTGGGGGGGTATACCAGGGATTGAACCCAGAAGCACTTAACCACTGAGCCACATTCCTAGCTGTTTTTTATATTTTATTTTGAGATAGGGTCTGGCAAAGTTTTATTTTGCTTAGGGCCTCACTAAGTTGCTGAAGATAGCTTTGAACTTGAAATCTTCCTGTCTCAGCCTCCTGAGCTGCTGGGATTATAGGCGTGCACCACAGCACCTGGCATAATTTTACTCTTACACATGATCATATTTGTTATTCTGAAGTCTAATTTGTCTAATATTAATATAACCACTCCATATCTCTTTAAAAATTTTTTTTGTTGTAGATGGACACATACCTTTATTTTATTTATTTGTTTTTATGTGGTGCTGAGGATCGAACCCAGTACCTCATACGTTCGAGGCAAGTGCTCTGCAACTGAGCCACAATCCCAGCCCTCCAGTTCTCTTTTTTGTGTATATTTAATGGTATAAAATACATCATTTTGCTTTTACTAAATTAATAGACTTTATTTTTGGTGCTGAGAATTGCACCCAGGTCCTCACACATGCTAAATATGCATTCTACCACTGAACTATTCCCCTGGCCTTTAAACTATTTTTTAGAGAAGTTTTAGGTTATAGAAAAACTAAGAAGAAAGTACAGAGTGTTCCTATTTGTCCTTTTTCCTCCCCCACAGTTTCCCCTCTTACTAATGTCTTGCATTAATGTGGTATATTTGTTATGATTGATGATACATATTGATGCATTATTATAACCAGTTCATATTTTATATTATGTTCACCTTTGTGTTATCCAGTTTTATGGGTTTTGGCAAGTATTTAATGCTGTGTATCTATCATTACAGTATCATTGCCCTGAGAATTCTATGCTCTATTCACTCACCACCCCAGCCCCAAACTCCCGGTAACCACTGACTTTTCTTTTTTTTAACAGTCTCTATAGTTTTACCATTTCTAAAATGTCATGTCTTCCATTATGTAGGTTTTTCAGATTGGCTTCTTTCACTTAGCAATATGCATTTAAGACCCCTCCTTTGTTAAGTACTGTGGAATAGTATTTCATTATGTAGATGTACTATAGTTTGCTTATCTATCTGCATACTGGAGGACATTTAATTGCAAGCAGGTTTTGGAGATTATGAATTAGCTGCTGTAAACATCTGTGTTAAAGTTTTTCTGTGGATCTAGGTTTGCAACTCATTTGGGTAAATACTGAGGAGAGCAATTCTTGGATTGGTAGAGAATATGCTAGCTTTGTAAGACAACAACAACAAAAAGAAAACTGCCAAACTACCTTCCAAAATATTTGCATTATATTTCATTCTTACTAGCAATGAATGAGAGTTCATGTCCTCACTAGAATTTAGTATTGTACCTGTTTTTGATTTTCATTATTCTAATAGATACATATAGTATCTCATTATTGTCTTAATTTGCAATTCCTTTATGACATATGATGTTTAGTATGGTTTCATATGCTTAATTATCATCTCTATATCTTATTTGATGAGGTGTATGTTTACATATTTTGCTCATTTTTAATTGAGTTGTTGTCTCATTGTTGAGTTTTAAGAATTTGGAAAACAGTTCTTTTTAAAATCACATTTGTATTTTACAAATATGTTTCCCAGTCTGTAGCTTGTCTTTTCATTCTCTTGGCATTATTTTATTTTTAACTTATGTTTTTGTGCTTAGAATGATTTTCTTTTAGATAGCATATAATTGTGTTTTGGCTTTTCATCTAATATGACAATACTGAATTATCTTTTTCAGTGCTAAGAATGAAACTCAGGCCTTGGGCATCTCATGAGTCAAGTGCTGTACCATTGAGCTCTAACGGTCTTGATTTTAATTTGTATGTTTCAGACCATTTATATTTAATGTAATTATTGATGTAATTGAATTTAAATCTGTCATTTCTCTAGTTTTCTCCTATCCTTTGTCACTCCTACACGTTTGTATTGACTCTTTTTTAAGATTACATTTTACCTCTATTATTGTTTTATTATTTATACCTTTTTTAAACAAAATTTTAGTGGTTGTTCTAGTTTACAGGGTGTACCTTTAATTAGTTACAATCAATCTTCAAATGATATACTAGATAGTTGAAGACCTTATAATATTTCTAATTCTTCCCAATATTGTGCTATAGTTGCTGTATGTCTTATTTTATCAGATACTATAACCTCAAAATATTTTCCTATTATTTTTGCCCTTTAGAGAATTATCTTTTAGATGATTAAAATAAGAAAAAAATAATAATGTTTGTCTTAATTTATCAAGATACCTTGATTTCTTTGTATAGATCCAAGTTTTTGTAGGGTAAGTCTGTGACCAACAAATAATCTCAGCTTTTGTCTGAAAAGATACTTAGGACTTCTGGTCTCTAGTCTAACATGTAAGTCTATTAGAACTTAGAGGCCATTAGAACTCCAGCCTCACCACAAATTAAAAAATACTGAACAAATGGAGGGGGGGGGGATGGAAACAGGTCAGTCAGAGAAGTGAGGTAACAGGGAAACGTCTACCTCCTAAATTGGAGCGACAAATAGGCAAATACAGAAAATCACAACTTCCCAGAGCAGAAAGCCACCTCCTCAGAACCACTACCAGAGTAGAGAAATCAGAGCTGTGGTTCTGTGGTCAGCAAGCTGCAGGAGGTTCTCAGTGGACAAGCCTGAGACAGAATCCCAAGGTCCCAGTCCCCAAGGGGATCATCATGTTTTTGTGTGTTACCCCCAAGATAAATCTTCCAGATTCTCATCATCAACATTAAAGAAAAACCCACTCATACTTCTAACAGAGGGAAGAGAAAAAAAATCATTTTGGAATGTCAGAGCATTCTTTTCTTCTAAATAAGGTCTCTCCTCAGGAGAAACTCTTTACCAGAGCCTAACCTGCTGGGGTTTCATGAGAGCCTGACTGACATGGGAAGTTAGGGTTTGGATATTAAGCGTGCTGCTAAAACCCATGAGTTGAATATTGGGAATGCAGCACTATTCCCAAGTGGGGTCTAAAGGAGGTGACTTATCTTGTGGGTTCTGATCTCATCAATGGACTAATGCACTTATGGATTCATAGCTTGATGGGTTTGGGGAGATGGGCTTTGTTATAAAAGTGAGCTCTTTCTCCACTTCCTGGTATTAGATGAGCAGCTTTCCTTGACTGCGCACATGCTCCGTGCTAGGATGTTCTATCTTGCCACTGGCACAAAGTGAGGGGGAGCCAAATGACCATGGACTGAAACCTCTGAAACCATGAGCCAAAATTAATCTTTTCTTCTTTTTAGTCGTTTATCTCAGTTATTTTGTCACAGCAGCAAAAAGATGACTAAAACATGGGGAATGGGAAAGATCCAGCTCCAGCCCCAGCCCCTTTTAACCATTCTGTTCAACCTAAAGGGGGTAATCTGAGATGAACTGGTGAAGTTCACATTCCAAAGGCACAGGCTCACCAATTGCACTAATCATAAGACTACAGAACACTTCCTCTCATCCCGCTAAAGGCCATTTACTATAATTCTTTTCAACCAGTATATCATGTATGCCTTTCTATTAAATATTACAACACAAACTGAAAGGCAAAAATTGAATTTTAAAGAGATCAGAATCAGAACAAGACCCAGATATGGCCAGGAATTATCAGACCATGAATCTAAAACAACAATGACATCATGTACAACCACAAGAATGGGATCCTAATTAGAATAATATATAACTACATATTATATATGTATAATATACAATGTATATATAATATGAGAGAATACACTCTACTGTCATGTATATCTAAAAGAAAAAATTAAAAATATTAACACCAAGAAAACCAATAACCCAATCAATAAAGAGCAAAAGAGTGAACAAATACTTCCCAATAGAAGAAATACAATCAACAAATATATGAAAAAATGTTCATTCTCTCTAGCAATTAGAGAAATGCAAATTAAAACTACACTGAGATTTCATCTCACTCCAGTCAGAAGTAACAATAAATGTTGGCAAAGATGTGGGGAAAAGGATACATTGTTGGTGGGACTGCAAATTGGCACAATCACTATGGAAAGCAGTGTGGAGCTTCCTTGAAAAACTAGAAATGGAACCACCATTTGACCCAGTTAGCCTACTCCTTGGTACATATCCAAAGGACTTAAAATAAGCACACCACAGTGGCACAGCCACATCAATGTTTACAGCAGCACAATTCACAATACCTAAGCTATGTAGCCCATATGGGTACATTTCAACAGATGAATAGAGAAATAAGTTGTGATATATATACACAATGGAGTATTACTCCGCCATGAATAATGACTTTATGACATTTGCTGGTAAATGAATGGATCTGGAGACTATTGTGCTAAGTGAAATAAGCCAGTCCTCAAAAAACCAAAAGTTGTATGTTTGCTATATGGAAGCTAACCCACAATAAGGGGGGAGGGGAAGAATAGATGTTCAGTGGATCAGACAAAGGAGAATGAAGGGAAGGGAGGGGGATAGGAAAAAGAAAGACAGTAGAATGAATCTGGCATAAATTTTCTATGTACATATATGAATACACCACAGTGAATCACAACATCATGTACATCCACAGGACTGGGGTCCTAATTAGAATAAGATATATTCTATGCTTGTATAATTATATCAAAATGGACTCTACTGTCATGTACAACTAAAAAGACCCAATAAAATAAATAAAATTTTTTAAATGAACAAAAAAACAACAACTATGATTAATATGTTAAGACACCTAACAGAGAAAGTAGACAACATGCAAAAACAAATGGATAATGTAAGCAGACAGATGGAAAATCAAAAGGCAATGCTGGAAATAAAAATACTTGTTTGTTTTTTGATACTGAGGATTGAACCCAGAGGCACTTTACATCCCCAGCCTGTTTTTGTAATATTTTCTTTAGAGACAGAGTCTTGCTGAGTTTCTTAGGGCCTTGCTAAGTTGCTGAAGCAGGCTTTGAACCTGAGATCTTCCTGCCTCAGCCTCCTGAGCTGCTGGAATTAACAGGTGTGTGCTTCTGTACTCAGCCTGGAAATAAAAATATTTAAATAGAAATGAAGAATGCCTTTGATGACCTCATCATTATACTGAGTCAGATAAGAAAAGAAACAGCTTGAAGATATGTCAACAAAAAATTCCTAAAAGAAAAGAAATGTGGGACAACTACAAAAAAGTCTAACCTATACATAATGAGAATGCAAGAAAGACTAACACTGAAGGAACTGAAACAACATTTGAAATATCAATAACAGAATTAAACTTCATATTCAAACTACAAAAAAATCAAAGATAAAGAATAAAATCATGAAATAAACCAGTCAGGGGTTTATTTCCTCCTCATAAAGGAGCAAAGATTAAAAATTGTATCCACCATCTCTTCAGAAACCATGCAAGCAAGAGTGGAGTGAAAAATTTAAACTGTTGAAAGAAAACAAAACAACAAAATTTAAAAAGCCCCACTGTCTAGAATTCTATACCCTATGAAATTATCCTTTGAAAATGAAAAGCAATAAAGGTTTTCTCAAGCAAAAATTGACGAAATGTGATGCCACTGGACCTGCCTTGCAAGAAATGTTAAAAGATGTTCTTTAGAGAGGAGAAAAATTTGGATCTACATAAAGGAATAGTTTTGGAGAAGGAGAAAGTGTAGAAAAACACTTTGAAAATTCTTATTTATTTATTTATTTATTAGTTTTTGGCGGACACAACATCTTTGTTTGTATGTGGTGCTGAGGATAGAACCCGGGCCGCACGCATGCCAGGCGAGCGCGCTACCTCTTGAGCCACATCCCCAGCCCCTACTTTGAAAATTCTTAATAATTCTTAATTAATGTTAAAAGATGACAGTTTGTTCAAAATAATAACAGCAACAATGTATTCAGGGGCGTATGTATGTGTCTCTCTGTGAGTGTGAGTGTGCTGTGCGTGCTCATGTATGGGTGAATTGAATGACAGCAATTACCCAAGAGGAAGCAGGAATTAGAAATTTTTTGTTATTATAAGGTACTTGTATTAAACATGAAGTTGTATAGTATTGCTTGGAAATGGACTTAAATTAGTTGTGACTATATATGTGAAATTCTAGGACAACCACGTAAGAAAGTTTTAAAAAGTAAGCGTAACTGCTATGCTCAGAAAGGAGAAAAAATGGAAAGATTAAGTTCTTGAGTAAAATCACAGAAAGCATATAGAGAGGGGAAGACAAAATAGAAAAAAAGAATAAGATCAAGAAATAAAAAAACAAAAACAAATATGGTAGCTATTAACTGAACTTTGCTAGTAATCATGTTAGGGTCACTTTTGAAGGCAGTTTGTTTGCTTCTCACATACTTTCACTGTAATCATAATCTTTGGTATCTACACAAATGAGTTGAAAGCTTTATGTCCACACGAAACCCTGCATGCTGTGTTTATGTCAGTTTTACTCATGATTTTCAAAACCTAACACCTATAATGACAGCTACTCAGGAGGCCAAGGCAGAGGATTGCAAGTTTTTGAGGCCAGCCTGGGAAACTCAGTGAGACCCTGAAAGTAAAAGATAGAAAAGAGCTAAGCATGTAGCTCAGTGTTAGAGCAGCCCTAGGTTTAATCCCCAGTACATAAAACAAACTAACAAAAATGATCATTTCTAAAACCTGCTTGCAACTAAGACATTCTCTAATGGGTGAATGAATAAACAAACTGTGCTACTTCCATATGATCAAATACTATTCAGCAATACAAAGAAATGAACTAACAAGCCACAAAAAGATGTGGAGGGACCTTAAAAGCATATGGTAAAGTGAAAGAAATCAATCAGAAAAGGCTCCATAATATGGCCTTAATTGCATGACATTCTGGAAAAGGTAAAACTATAGAGAGAATTTTAACGATCAATAATTACCAAGCATTAGCAGGAAAGGAAGGATAAATGGGCAGAACACAGAGATTCTTATTGAAATGAAACTATCCTATATGATACTACGAAGGTGGGTACTTGCCATCATGTTTGTCAATGCCCATACAATGCCCAATGCCAAGAGTGAACCCCAATGTAAACTATAGACTTTGATAATTATGAGTCAACATACTTATAATGTCTGAGTCAATCCCCTCACTGTGGTGAGAGAATTTAATAGTGGGAGGGTTTGTGTATGTGCAGAGACAAGGGTAGTATGGGAACTTTGCATTTTCTACTCATTTTTTTTAACTCTATTTTTTAGTTATAGGTGGACACAATGTCTTTATTTTACTTCATGTGGTGCTGAAGATCAAACCCAGTGCCTCACACATGCTAGGCGAGCGCTCTACCTCTGAGCCACAACCCCAGCCCTTTCTACTCATTTTTATTGTGAACTAAAACTGCTCTAAAATATAAACTTTTTTTTCCTCTTTAGTTTTAAAGATGGTTTTCCTAGGTACATAATTCTGAGCTGAACCCAGGTTCCAATCTCCAGCATTAAAAAAATTTAAAAAGAATTCTGAGTTGATTCCTCCTCCTCCTCCTCCTCCTCCTCCTCCTCCTCCTCCTCCTCCTCCTCCTCCTCCTTCTCCTCCTCCTTCCTCCTCCTTCTTTCTCCCTTGTCTTCTCGGTTAAATATTCTTGTCCCTCAGTATTCACAGAGGGTTTGTTGTAGGAATACTTCAGGTATCATAATCTGAGGATGTTCAGTCTCTTCTATAAAATGGCATAGTATTTGCATTTAACCTATGTACATCATCCCATATACTTTAAATCATCTCTAAATTACTTATGATTCATAATATGAATAGTGTCTTGTATTGTTTAGGGAACAATGACAAAGAAAAACTCTGTATGTGTTCAGTACAGATGCAACTATTTGTAGATCTAAGTTCACATTTTGCAAGTGAATGAAAATGTGAGGCAAAGATGCTCCAACAGCAAATGCTGGAGAGACTGAAATGTTGGGAGGCTACAGAGGGTGTGCCTACATGTCACTTCCTCCATGTTGATTCAGCATAGTGCTTGATACGTGGCGAATTCAAGTTTTGCTTTTTGAAACTTTCTGGTAACTTTTATTTCTCAAATATTTTCAATCTCTGGTTGATTTAATCCACAGATGTGGAGCCCATAGCTTATCTGATGTAATTCTTATCTTTTTTCTCTGTGTATGGCATTGCTATTTCTGCCATTAAGATTTTCTCTTTGTCTTTGGTTTTGCATATGATGTATCTAAGCATGATTTCATGTAGGGAGAATATTTATCCTGTTCATGATCTCTTCTGTATTCTATGCCTTTCATTATTTTCTAAAAATTTTTGCCAAATGTCTCCATGGCTACTGTCATACTTTCTTTGTGTTGCTGTAACAAAATACCCGAGACTGTATTTATAAGTAATAGAAATTTATTTCTCACAGTCTGGAGGCTGGAAGTCCATGACTAAGGTGCTAAGGGCTCTGTCTCTGCTTCCTAGATGGCATCTTGAACACTGAGTCTTCACATGGCAGAAGAGATAGAAGAGGGTGGGGGGAAATTCCTTCATTCTCTCTAATATCTTTACAAGGTCACTAACATTCATGAGAATTCCACCCTCATGACTTAATACTATCAAATTGGGCCTTAGCTTCCAACATATATATTTTGGGAGATAGATTCAGATCATATAGCTGTGTGATCTATGGTAAGCCTGTCAAAGACACTCTTTAGCTCATTTACTTTATTTTTTTATCTCCAATATCTCCATTTGAATCTTTCTTATGATTTCCATATTTCTGCTGAAATTCCCTATATATATATCATCCATTTTTTACTCAAGAATTTACCTTATTAATTATAGCTGTGGTAAGTTACCAGTTGGATAGTTCTACTATGTGGGTCACACCTGAAATAAGTCTTTTATATCTAAACAGTGTATTATTTTATTGTTTCTCTCATAATTTTTATTATATGCTGATATTATAATATAATATAGTATGTAAGATAATGAGGTTTACCATTTATAGTTTAAATAGTAAAAATATTTATAGTATTTTAAACATTCTATAAATATTTATAAAATTTTTATGGTATTTTTTTTCCTGGAAATGTACCTAGTTCCTCTAAGGCCTCAATGTGGGCAATGTGGTCAGTTTAGTTAAGATGTGAACATGGCTGGGGAACTCTTTTTATTGTTACGGTTTGCCTTCATGGTACCTCCAGCTTCCAAACATTGTGCTTAGGGTAGGCACTCAGTTTCCAGAATTGTTTTGTTTTCCAATGTTCCTGCCCCATCTGCTGCTTTTAGATTTCCCTGTGGACCTGTACTTCAGAGGAATGTTCCTAATGCACTCTTCCCCTTCCACAAGCAATGATCTTCTGTTGCTTGTGACTCACACTTGCCAGCCCAGTGGTGGGGACCAGTGAGGGCTCTCTGTGATCCTGGTCCAGCCTAAGTCTTACACAGGCTGCAAACAGGCTGAAGGATTAGGAGATTACCTGGCACCAGGCAATGAAAAGTGTTTCACCTTTGTGTATGGGGGGAGAAGACTCTCTCTGACCTGCCACACACACCAAAGATATAAGGAAGATTTTGTGCATGATGAAGAGGAGCATCAGGATCACTGACAAATCTGCAGGGACAGAGAGCCAGTCTTTCTCGTGAGCACTCAGTGAAGGTCTGTGGTAGAGAGCGTAAGACAGGTGTGAATTTCCCTTGTGTCTATAACTACCAGGCATTCCATACTCTCACATTAGCTCATCCTTTGCCTTTAGCGGTATGTTTAAATGGCTTATGGAGATAAATCTTTATCTGCCCCTGTAGCCAATGTTTCTTCCATTATGTTCTGCCACAGATATACCAGTGTTTCTGTCCCATCTCTCATGGGTAGCACCTATCTTTCCTTGGATGTTACACTTCTTGATTGCCCTTGGACCTCTGACGATTCAGGAAGAGTTAGGATTTTGCAATTTACCCGGCTATTGTTGTTGTTGATGTTAGGGTGTGAGCCATGGGGCTTCCCAACTGTCTACATCCTGGAATTCTTCTTTGTATTTTAGAAAAAAATTTCATAATCCATCCCAAATGGTTTTAATATGTAAATGTTATGGGTGTTTGCTTTTATTTATTGTAAGTTGTTATTTCCTCCAGGACACAAAGTTATTTAGATAGTAATTTTTAAAAAAATTTTCTCAAGGTCGTTGAATTTTTTATTTGACCTTTTGTTACTTCTATTGTTATGGCATTATGGACAAAGAATGCGGGCAATAAAATTTTCTACTTTGGCAATTTGTTGAGGTTGCCTTTCTGACTTTTTAAGCAGAATATATATTTAATATTTATGGGATAGTGTGTTTAACAACGTTAATAAGGCAAAGCTTATTAATAAATAATAAGTTAAATTCTGTATATCCTTATTTGTTTTTCTTTCTGATCAATTAGAGATTGAAAGAAGTATGTTAAAAGTGTTCATTGTGATTATTATTTGTTTTTAAATATTTATTTTTTAATTGGACACAATTCCTTTATTTAATATATTTATTTTTACGTGGTGCTGAGGATTGAACCTCTCGTGTGCTAGGTGAGCGCTCTACCGCTGAGCCACAACCCCAGCCCGTGATTATGATTTTCTTATCAACTTTTTTACTCAATTCTTTTCCTTCCTTCCCTCTCTCTTTGTCCTTTTTTTTCTTCTTGTTTTAGTTATTCTGAAGGCTATTATTCAGCCCAGAAATACTTATGAATGTTTGTCTTCATTTTGGGTTATCATAAAACAAAGTCGCCCTCTGACTTCATTTAGTCATTTTTTTCTGTTACTACTTGTGATTTTTTCTTGTTTCATCTATCTTTGTCTCTCTCTCTCTCTCTCTCTCTCTCTCTCTCTCTCTCTATATATATATATATATATATATATATATATATATATTTGGTTGTAGATGGACAAAATGCCTTTATTCACTTTTATGTGGTGCTGAGGATGGAACCCAGCGTTTCACACGTGCTAGGCAAGTCTCTCCCACTGTCCTACAACCTCAGCCCTATCTCTGTCCTTTTAATGCATCTGTTTTTGGTGTCTGAATCTACTGCAAAGACACAAGTCCAAGCTTACTGTCATCCCTTGTCTAGACTCTGCTGAAATAGTTTCTAACTGGTCTCCTGCTTCCACTTTTACCTTATTACAATCACTTTCCACTCACTAGACAAAGTGAGCATTGTCTAGCTGAAAGTTCCCCCGTGCCTTCCCTTGTGCTTCACATCAGGCCTATATGATATAATCTTTCCAGCCTACCTCTCCAGCCTCATCTCCGACCACTGCCCCTTTGCTCACTCTTAGTCACACTGACCTCCCTTCTTTAAACACACCATTTACCTCAGGGCCTTTGCACTAACTAGTCCCCTCCCTCGCAGGCTTCTTCTCAGGACTAAAGCCATCTTTTCATTCAGGAAAAGTGTACCTATCGTAGAATTCTTCCCTTACTACCCAATCTACAGTAGAACATTCTGTCCCCATGTCACTCTAGCATGTGATTTTTTTTCTTTAAAACTTTTACTCATATCTGAAATATTCTTGATTATTTGTTCACTCAGTGAGAGTGAGCACCTTGTGTGAGTTGTTGACTCTGCATCCCTAGCCTCTGTAACCCTTTATATCTCAGGGAAGTTTTCTTCAGTCATTAAGTCATCGAATCAGTTCTCCCCTTCTAAAATGTATTTTAGACTCATCTTGTCTGGAATTTTCTCCTAGGTCTCATCATTTTTTTGAGGGGGGAGATTGAACTCAGGGGCACACAAGCACTGAGCCACATCCCCAGACCTATGTTGAATTTTATTTAGAGACAGTCTCTCACTGAGTTGCTTAGGACCTCGCCGTTGCTGAGGCTGACTTTGAACTTGTGATCCTCCTGCCTCAGCCTCCTGAGCTGCTGGGATTATGGCCATGCGCCACTGTGCCTGACAATTTTTTTTCTTTATATTATTTTCCTTCAATCTGTCAGAGAATTTCTCTCAGTTGCTAATTCACAGATTTTGTTTTGTTATGTATGCAGTTTGCTGTTCACTGCTTCTACTGAGATTTTAAAACTACAATTTTTCAATGTGATCCTGCAATCTGTACACGTGGTAAAAATAAGAATTCATACCCCACTTGAATCAAATGTATGAAATATGATATGTCAAAATCATTGTAATGTTTTGAGCAACCAATAAAAAAAAAAGAATTTCTTTCTTCCAAACTTTTCCCCCCCTGATTGTATCATTCTTTATGATGCAACATCCTTTCAAAGTGTATTGGAAAACTTATTCCTTGTCCTTTTGGACTGCTGAGTTTTCTATTTGCTTCTATTCCAGAGTTGAGGCCTGGGTTTGCCCAGAACTAGGAGTTGAGCTGGAGTGAATTTGTGGTGAAGGGAAGGGTTGGGTCTGATCCAGGGAATGGTCTCTTTCATCAAAGGGAGGTTTTCCAGTCTTGGAGAGTCAGAGGAACAGAAGATGGGTTTGGCTATGTCTGAAGATGGAATAAATATTCTAATAAACTACAGCTGCCCCTCAGTTATCTGTATGACCCTTGGCAGGCACACTTAATGTGACTCCTGATAAAGAAGAGTTGACTCTTGGTAAACATTTGGTGGGATGAACCAAAGGACACTGCTGTGTGCCTGGCTTAGTCCTGGATACTTGGGGAAATTCAGAGACATTAGACATTCACATTCCTGTGGGGGGGCTGCATCTAGTAGGGGATTAGTCATTTGAAGAATTAAGCACCAAAGGGAGACATTTCCCCAAAATTTTAGGTGTGATACGAAAAGAGAGAACTCCCTCTGAACTGGACAGTTGGGAGGACTTCCGGATTAGCTGGGTTTTAAAGAAGTGGTTGGTTAAAGGAAAGATGTGGTCAGGGTGGAATAGGTCGTAGGAGTAACTGATAAAGATGATGCATGATAATTGGCATGATGCTTGTGGAAAAAAGTAAAAATATCAGTTTGTCTGGGACAGGAAGGGCATGCAGAGCATGGAGTAGGTGAACCCTGGCCCAGTGAGCATGGGTCTTGGTTGCTAAGCTTGAATCTTGGCCTTCACCTTGTGGCTGCAGGAAGGTATTTGTACCAGGAAACACCACTGTACATTTCCACTGGAATGAGATGTCTCTTCTTGTCTTTTCCCCTTAACCCCTACTTTTTGTATTTCTTCCCTTCCATAAATATGGATCAGCCTCCTGGTATAGTCCATGGAGTGGCTTTTGATTTCCACCATCCCCAAAGCAATGACAAGGTCAGCATCAGACAGTTGGCTTGCTATAGCTACTATAATCAGAGCTTTGGCTAGTACGCTAGATAAGAGAGACATCAGAGTTTCCTAAAGGGGGATCGTGTGTCCTGGACTCTGGGAGCCTACCAGATGGATGTGGAGGACAAAATTCTTGCTGTATGGTTTATGGAAATTGGCCTTAAGAAAATTAAACAAATGGAAGGAATATTATACTGTCACCTCATGCCTTGGGGATGGATGGGAGAGGAAGGAGTATCAAACTCACTAATTATCTAAGTTCCTGAAATTTTTTCCATCATCTGGAGAAACACTTTGCCTACAGAGCCCAGGAGCTATTTGCATGGTCTAATGGTTAGAAAGTCAAGGCCTCCCTCAACCCATCACAACCTTCCTGACAGGAAAGTCAGATCCCAGGGCTATGTACTGTGTCCCCACCTAGTGCTTCCTTTGGCCACTTGCCAAGGAATGAAGATGAACATTCTGCCTAAATACCAGCAGGATTACACTGTTCCGAGTTTCCTATGCCTGCTCCATATCACCCATTTTTCTTGGGCTTTTCTGAAAACATCTCTTATACAAGATTTTTGTGTGTACAGCAAATGCTTGAGAAGATTTGAGGTGCCAAAGGTTGTATGTTGCCATAGTGCTTGTGCCTACTGTCATCTGTCACGAGGGCTTTGTTTCTCATGGCTGTCTGCAACCAACTTCAACTCTGCATCTCCTCCAACCCTTTGGCAAATGAACAGAAGAGGTTCAATCTAGACATGTGTTGTCTAATACAGTCCTATGTGGCTATTAAGTATAACTTAAAATAAAACTAATTTAATTAATTAAATTTTTAAAAATTACTAAATTAAAAAAACCTTCTGATATCCTAACCATATTTCAAATGTTTTTTAACCATATGGGGCTAATGCTTCTTGTATTGGACAAAGAAACAACATTTCCATCATTACAGAAAGTTCTGTTGATGGATGCTGATCTAGAACACATTCTAGGTAGTCACCAAATTCCAGCAGGTTGTCCAAGTAAAAGTAGGTGCCCCAAGGCACATTCCACTCAAGTTCTCTGAGGCCACTATGTAAAGTTGGTATACTTCTTCATTATTCTAGTTGTCCGTTTGGTAATCATTAGACTACAGACATACACAGAGTCACCTATTAATTCTTCAAACTGGATATTGTAAACTTATAAGGAGAAAAATAAAGCATCTTCCTAATTGCTCTATAAATTGTTCTACCCATCACAAAGTTAAATACCTCACATTATCACATATTAAAGTCCTCCACTTTTAAATTGTTCCCCAGAGTTCTGTCGTAAATAAGAAAACAAACCCACTTATGAGCCTCTCTTATTTAATGGTAGATCACTCTGGTTTAACAAGACGCAGTAAGGGGCTGGAGTTGTGGCTCAGTGGAAAGCGCTTGCCTCCCACATGTTCAATCCTCAGCACCACATAAAAATAAATAAATGAAGATATTGTGTTCATCTACAACTAAAAGATATTTAAAAAAAAAAGATGCAGTGAAAGCTTTTCTTCTCTGTTCCTTTGAAGAGCTCAACTAAGTCTTCACCTTCTCCCCAGTTTCTACTGAGGCTCTGGAGGTGGAAGCAGGAAGCCTCAGCACTGGAAAGGCTTTCTTGAGTGCTACGGTATTTGTCATTTCACACCTTAACCTCAAAGAAAGTCCTTCTTTTTCTGGGATGGAGCACTTTAGTTCCTAGTCCTCTTCTCTGAAGTCATTGTGGAGTGGGTGGAGAGAGGTAAGGGTCTGAACTTTCTTGGTAAACTGACAAATGGATCTATCAAAACCAGAGGGTTTTTTTCTTAACCACACCACCCCCAAGATTCCATTTCCTGCAGCTGTGGCAGCACCTCTAGCCATCTTGGTCAGGCCTTGGGACCATGCCTTGGGAGGACTCGGCCCTCACCTTGAGCTCCTTTGGTACCTCTCCAGCAGAGAAAATGACTTTTTTGCCCTGGGTTAGTAGTCAGGCTCTGCTCTTATTTGGCTAACTGAAGTGGGAATTTGGTTTACTGACCCTGTGGGTAAAAGCATTTCACTCCCCATTGGAGAAAGAGAGGCAGTCATTTCACCTGCCACTACTGCCCATGGATGTGAACAGAACCTCTGCTCCTGTGCAGACGTCTGGTTCTCAACCAGCTCCTATTCTGTTTGTATTTCTAGTCACTCCTTCAGGCCCTAATGCTGTCCCAGATCATTCTTCTGTTCCTAACCCTGCCCTTGTTTTTATCCACTGCTCCTAAATAGTCCCAAGGATAGTCTCTCAAAGTCTGGGCAAAGAGCCTTGGCAGTGCGGTGCTGTTGAGAGGAGAGGAAGGGACATGGGGAGAGGCAGACATAACCTCCTTTCTGTCTCTGAACTTCTTTGAACAGAGGAAGGCTGATCATCAATGCTCCCCTCTGCCTCCCACTATCCAGCACCTGTGTCTGCATCCTGTTCATTATTTGTGGCCATTCAGCTTGCTGTGGGAAAGAGCTGACCCATTCCCCACCTTCAAGAGCCAGGAAGGCCCATGTGCATGGCAAAGATATGGCAGGAGAGCGGAGGCATTTGGATCAGGCCAGTCCCCTGCAGAGGGTGCAGACTCCTTTGGCTTTTCCTTGGCTGACTCCTAATGGTTTTTATAAGAATTAGTCTTATTTTTTAATTACTCAAATGATTCTATTCTTGTGAAGAAAATTATTAACCTTAAGATTGTAAAATTGTAAAGTTAAATGAAGTTCCCTTTGCTGCCATACCTCATCCCAATCCCCTTCCCCAGTTCCTACAGGTAACCACATTTCTCAGTTTAGTAAGTATCCTTCCAGATCTTTTTCTATACATTTAGTAGCTGTCCCTCTGTAACTATAGAAAATGAGCCAGATTGTTTTATTGTTTCAAGCCTCCCTCCCTTCCTTTCTTCCTTTCTTTCTTTATAGTAACGTTCTCTACATATCACTGTATTAGCCAGCGACATTTCTTACAGATCTCTTCATATTGGTTCAAAGAGATCATGTGCATTTTTAAAAGTTGCTGCTCAGTGTTCTCTAGCACAAACATGCTTTGGTTTATTTATTCATTCCCTCACTGATGGACATTTATATTTTCCCAATTCTCACTATTTTAAACAAGTTGCAATTAACATTCTTGCATATGCCTTATTATATGCAACTATCTTTCTTGGGTAGACACAAGAACTCATAAGATAGATAGATAGATAGATAGATAGATAGATAGATAGATAGATAGATACACACACACACAGTACAGCTGGCCAACTTGATCTCCAAAAGAGGAGTTGAACCTACAAACAACCATTAACATGACATCCCACTAATATCTTGTTGTGACCATTGTCTTGATATTATCAAATATTTCACATAGCATTTCTTATTGTTGTATTTCCCTAGTTTTTTAGTGATGCCAAATATCTTTTTATACACTTATTGGGCATTTTTGTTTCTTTATCTGTTAGTTCTCTGTTCATATCCTTTTGAAAATTAAGATGTTAAGATTTAAAGCCAGATGCAGTGGCACATACCTGTAATTCTAGCAACTTGGGAGGCTGAGGCAGAAGATCAGAAGTTGGAGGCCAGCCTCAGAAACTTAGTGAAACTCTGTCTCAAAATTAAAAAAAAAAATTTAAAGGCCTGGGGTTGGAATGTAGCTGAGTGGGTTCAATCCCCAGTACAATGGGGGTGGGAAAGGGGAGATGTTAAGGTTTTGTTGTCTTTTTAATATTTCATATTACTCTGGATATTAATTCTTTAACTATTAAAAGTGTGACAGATGTTTTCCCACAGTTTCTCACTTTTCATTTACTTTATAGTATCTTTTTTATTATATCAAAGTGTTTCATTTTGATGGAATCAAATTATCATGTTTCAGATGGCTTTGATGTGTATGTGTATATGTGTGTGTGCATGTGTGTGTGCATGTGTGTGTGTGTGTGTGTGTGGTGTGTCTTATTTTAAAATGCTTCCTCTCCCTGGAGTTTATGAACACATCTTTTATACTTTTAAAGTATGTTTATTCTTTATATTTAGGGCTTTAACATATCTAAATTTATTTTTGCAAATAGTATAAGGATGGATCAAGCTTCTTTTTTTCCTCTGAAGTACAACTCTGGAAACTGTTGATATCTCCCTGATACCTATTCTTGCACTCCTTCTTTGAATCTCCCAGTTGTGGGGTCTGTGTGGGATGGAGCCCACCCTCAACTCTTATAGTGGATCCTAACTGGCCTAAGCCCACCAATGTGTCTCATCCTTCTGTCTTCAAGCAGTGCAGGTGCTGAAGGGTGAATGACCCTTTTGAGGCTGGTGATGCAGGAAACAATGTTTCCTGGGACTTTCTGAGAAAGTAGTTTTCTTTTCACTACAAAGTCAGTTGCTCAGTTGCCACTGACAATCATCTTACTCCTACAGAGGAAGCTAATCTTAGGATGACCGCATAGCGGAAGGCAGTGAAGAGGAAGGAAAAGAATCCAGGTCGCCATCACTGATCTGCAGGGTTGATTTTATTGTGAAGTCTCCACTGCTTCTGGACATTTCTTTTACGTAAGCCACTATATTTCCTTTATCACTTTGGTCCATTTGAGTTGAGTTTTCTCATACTTAAAACTGAAAGTACTCTTACCCAATTTAACTAACAGCTGTCTCCACCGTTTACAGAAAGGTTCAACTATTTCATATTGATAAGAAGTGCCCCTTGCGGTAGACCCTGGCCAGGCCTGCTTATCGAAAGACCTAGAGCAAACATGAACAGAAGACTCTGAGGCTTTACAAACATGTAAGGATAGATTGCCCCAAATACTGGCAATGAGAATTGTCCAGGCCCAGAATTCACATATTAGTCCTTGTGTGAGGAGGCCTACTGAAGCGTTATTGCTTCACTTGGTGGTGTAAGCTGTTTCTGGTGCTGACCTGGGCAGGATCGTAAAAGGCAATGACTGCCCAAATCTGAGATTTTCTGACCCAATGAACACTCATTTCTAGGCAGGCTGCCCAAATCCTTGAACTTGGGATATACCTTTGTGAAAAAAAAAAAAACAGAGAAGCAAGGGAAGATGTAGCCCCCATATGCATCCTCATTCACAAATACCTTTGGGCTCTTCATTGTTAACCATCTTGGGAATAAACCAAAATAAAAGCCACCTTGAATAGAGTCCAGGTCAGCATTCTCACCCATCCCCAGACCCAGACTTTCTCTCCATAAATCCTGTAAATATGTGGGTCTCTTTCTGGATTCTTCCTTCTGGCTTGTTGATTTATTTGTTAATCTCTGTACCAGCACCACACTGTTTTAATTCCTCTTCCTTTATATTTGATATAATATAGGGAAAATCTTCTACCAATCATTCCTGTATGAATTTTAGAATCAATCTGTCAGGCTCCATGAGAAATTCTATAGAGATTTTGATTTTGATAGACTTGGGATAGAATTTATAGGTAGATTTATTTTTATTTTGTTTATCTTACATCTGGCCACATCACTCGACTGCTGTGTTTTCTGTTTATTTATTTTCATACAGGAAATCTATGATTAATGACACAGACTCTAGCAGGGCATGGTGGAGCACACCTGTAATCCCAGCAACTTGAAAGACTGATGCAGAAGAATCCTAAGTTCAAGGCCAGCCTCAGCAACATAGCAAGGCCCTAAGCAACTTAGTGAGACCCTGTTTCAAAATTATAAAAAATTAAAAGACTGGGTTTATGGATCAGTGGTAAAGCACCCCTGGATTCAGTACTTAAAAAAAGAAAGAAAAAAAAAAGGAACAAACTCTGAAGTCAGATTGCCTGGGTTTAAAGTCTGGCTCTACTATTTACTAGTCAAGTACCTCAACAGGTTTAATAGTTTTCTAATCTGTAAAAATGACATATATTACCCTATGTACATAGATGATTACATGAACAGTGTGATCCTATATCATGTACAATCAGAAGAATGAGAAGTTATTCTCCATTTATGTATGATATGTCAAAACTGTCATGCATAACTAATTAGAAAAAAGGTTTGATTCTAATTCCTGTTTCATAGGTGGTTATGAGGACTAAGGGGACTAAATAAGTTAAGATAAACAAAGTGTTTAACATACAGTGAGCTGTAGTAATAATTATTGTCTTCACAATTTATTTTAAAATAACAAGTTTATCTGGTTTTCTTTTGATTCTTATGCCTATTTTTCTTAACACACTGGCTGAGACTTCAATAGTGATTTGAATAGCAGCACTGATAATAGGGATTGTTGTCTTGTTCCTGATTTTGATGAAATTTCTTCTAGTGTTCATTATTAAATATATTTAGATAGGTTTGTGGTGTAATCCTTGATCTTATTCAGAGAGTTTTTCTCATGAACAGATATTTCTGTTGAGATTCATAACCTTTTAATTAATTCATTATTGTTGAAAACCACATCGGTAGATCTTCCATAATCAAATTTCTCTGAGTTCCTAGGGTACACCCTGCTCAGTTGTTCTCTTAATTCAATTTGGTGTTATTCTATCTCTACTGAGTTTACAGTAAGTTTCCACCAAAACTGTACCTAAGGCTGGGGATACAGCTCAGTTGGTAGTTTATAGTCTGGCTCTGCCATTACTAGCCAAGTTTACTGCCATTTACTAGGCAAGTGCTCTCCTTGCATGCACAAGGCCCTCGGTTCAATCCCCAGTACCACCCCCCCCAAAAAAACCCTCCACATAATCTCCAGACTGGACCCCTTGCTTCTTCTCTATGCACCCATAGCATTCTGTCTTCTCCTACTAGCTCTCTGATTTTGTACTTACTCTGATATTATGACCTGTCTGCTTCAGTGGAACATGCAATAGTTGAAGGACAGAATTTTATCTTCTTCCCAATTGTAAACCCAGTGCCCAGATAAGGCCTGGATTACATAAAGAATTTTGAAACTGTGCCTGTTCTGGGTAAAAGTATATAACATTCACCTGACAGTTTAACTTTGTAGGAGAAGCATTGGCCATGTTGGTCCAGCTGATCATCCAGACAAGACCCGTGCCAATACTGATGGCCCCATTTGCTGCTGGGGCTTGAGGAGCCAGGAACCCTGTCATTTATACCTGAGTAGCCTAGGAGGAGCTCTGAATTCTGCATGGTCCTCCACATCTTCAAGTGGAGGGTTGGCCATCATTTCTATCACAGCGTGCTCAGACAAGGAATCAGGACAAATCATTAGCACCTGTGCTGGGGCCTTGTTACTGTTCAACAGGACTTCTCTTTCTGGAAGCCTAAGATGCTCCCTAAGTATATTAGCAGTGGCTAATGAAGATGAGAAAGGCTACAGGGGTGCTTAAGTCTATTAGGAAGCAATGAGAGGAACACAATAAATACATTACAGAGAGAGCCCTGTTTGAAGCCAATCATTTATCTCTCTGAAGATGTCTTTACTGAGGTCAGTCATTGTACCTGGGAGAAGAAACTCCTACCACCAAGGCCATCCAATGACAGAGCAGTTGGATCATTCCTCCTGGGGTATGCAAGCACCTACTGTCCCAGCAGCCCTATGGCAGAAGCACCACTCAAGAATGCATGGCTCTTGTGACCAGGTAGGGAGCTGGTTTGTGAAGATTCCCAAGTACCCTGAGATTCAGTGACTTAGACAGGACATTGACACAGCACTCTTCTGGGACTGACCAACATTCCATGCTTATCAATGCTAGACTGCTCATCAGTAGAATCTTCCATTTCCATTTTATTACCTACCAGGTATTTACTGAGAACCCTCTGTATTCTGGGTGCTGTCTTTTGAGGGTGCTGGGAAAGTAGCAACAAACTTATTTTTTAAAAAAAATCCATGCTCTCCTGGAACTTATAGTGAAGTAAGCTACCTGAGTTCCAGATATACTCCCAGTTTATCTCATGGTTTGGATGGCACTTTTTTGGGGACTCACCAGGTTTGTGACAGATGACCAGTGTTTTCCTTCTCCTGCTATGGCTGCTCTTGCTGATCTGCACACAGCTACTGGCATCCCCTTCAGTCCAGATCTGGAGCTGGGAGTCAGGGCTCAGCCTGAGGCAAATAGAGAGATCTCTTTGGCTGGTTCAGAGTTCACATGGTTCTCTCAACTTCAGCTCCTGATGTGCCAGGATGGCCTATGACTTGCTGCACATCACCAGTCCAGCCCCATCTGTTTTCCTCACACAAAAAACAATTGGCAGTGGTGGCTGAAATAATGATTTGGGGGTCAAGGGCTAAGCACAGAGCTAACCTGTTAGGCATACTATGACCAGGGCTACAAGGGGAATGGAGAGAGATGCAGGTGCTTCACAGGCCACGTGATCCTGTGCTCAGATGGGGAACAGCGGAGGTACACTTACACTGTCAATGTGGTCGGTCGCCTCTCTGTAGCAATAGAGAAAGCTCCAGCTGTGTGTACAAATGTGCGTGCAGGGGTATGTGCTTATGCATGCACATACATGCTCATGCTGGTCCTGATGCCTGCAGCAGCAGACTCATGGGACTCTGCTTAGGTGTCCTTTCTGCAATGGGAAAAAGGGCTCCTGGCTGCCGTCTCTCTTTTGGGTTGTCACAGTTTTCTGTGTGCAGCACCCCTACATCACCAGGCCCCCATCCCCGATTGGCAGAGTGATGACTGAAGTGTCAGGCCTGTGGTTTCTGTAACAGGAAGTGATTTAGATCCCCAAAGCTAATTTTAGATGCGTTGATATGGGGTTTTCAAAGAATATTTCAGGGGTGGTTTCAGGCTCAAAACTCAGCCCCCCTATTCTTGATTATTAGGGATGGGCAGTTTCCCATTGTCCTTGTCACTGTCTGGCTGGGTGAGCTCATGCCCAGCTGGGCAGAGCCTTTGGGTGAAAATTAGAGCTGGTTTTCCCTGGATTCCAGGCTGCCTGAGTCATGGTTTTTGGCCTTGAACTCGGGCACTCTGTGAGTCAGCAGAGGCCTGGCTCTAGGCCAGGCAGACACAGGACCTCTTCTCCCTGACTGAAGACTTCCCAGAGGCTCCCAAGGGTCCTGTCAGGACAAGGCCATCCATCCCTACCCAGATTGTGACCTTGGCCAGAGATCATATGAGGCTATCGGGCCAAAAGAAGTGTCATTGTGGATGGAAGGCACTTATGTCAACCCTATCCTAAGCCTCTTAGGAGGGAGAGCCCTCAGATCCTGGATGGCCAAGCTGGAAGATACCATTCCTGCTTCAGTCCAAAAGGTTGGGACTCCTACTGAAAGCAGCAGATACAAACGAAGTATAGGCAGACCTGTCCCTCCCAGCGCTGAAAACCCCCTGGTTGGAGACCTCAGAATCAAATGACTTCTGTCTCTCTGAAGCTAAGACAGCTGAGGTTCACTGCTCACTCCTCCACAGGTGTCCTCAAAGCCAGTTTCATTTCCTGGGGATTCCAAAGCAACCCCTACAGCAGAGAATGCTATACTCTTTATTAGAGGAGAAGCCAAGTCTCAGGGAAGATGTTAAAAAGAAATAGCCCAGGGTTACATAGCTCCTGGAGGCATCAGAGCCAAGCCGCCGTGCTGACCCAGTACCATCCTATCAATGGAATGTCCAGCATTCAGGGAAAGAACTCTTCATATCTGATTCAGGCAGCAGCCAACTCTGAGCCCCAGCCACAGACCTAGAGCCTCTGGAAAGGCATAATTCAAGTACCTGCCAATTCCTAGGTCTACTCCTTGCCCTGCTTTTGAATAAAGTGTAGCCTGGGAGATGCTTCCAGGCCTATAGGTCTTGGCTGAGATCAGATGAAGCTTCTAGGACAAAGGAAGTGCCATCAGGAATTTTGATCAGCCCCATCCTGAGCGTCTTGGGAGAGACCTTTACAAGAGGAAACAACTTCTTTCCCAGAGAGACTGTCAACAGACATTTCCAGGGACAAACAGAAAGCAGCCTTCGTGGCCTCCATGACCAATCATTCTCTTGAGGAGGATCAAGCAGGGCAGGACTGATGACTGACCCAGAGCCAAGACTGAGCTCAGACCACAGAAGAGGACAGCATTCTCAAAAAGCTTCTGTGTTTGCACTTTAGTGACACAGAAGGTGCATGGTGTAAGCTAAGCCCTGCTTTGAAGGCTCCATAGAAGATGTCTTTGACCTATTTTCAAGCACTGTGGTGGCAGGAGGAATTTCTGGCCACATCATAAAGAGTTTTGTGGCCACCTCTGATAGACCAACTCAGGAAGTTGTAATTTTCCATGATTAGGTCATTAGTCACAAAAGTGATCCCTGCCCCCGGCCCCCAGCTCCTGTACTGCAGGAGACTGACAGAAATACGGAGTGGTCAGTGGGGAGCCTTGTCTCCTCAGTCACAGGCCAGGAGACAGTGAGGCCCGAGCACTGTTGTTGAGCCCGCTATATGCCTGCCTCGTTCGCAGAGCCTCTCGGCCCTATTCCAACTTCTTTAGCACTTGGTTCTTCCCAAAAAATTTAGCTGGGGCAAGAAATCCCTTAAGATCTTCATAAAGGGACATGGGTAATGTGACTCCCAGAAAATCGACTCCAAAGAGGATCCATGTCCTTTGAGATATCAATAACTATGAGGGCCCCATCTGTAACCTTTCTAGGGCATTTCATTTTAAGAGAGGAAATCTTAAGACAAAGGAATTAAGGGTTTTAGTTCGTGAAGCACTTTCAGGAAACCACATGTGCTGAGAACCACTTGCCCATTAGACAGATAGAGCTGTGAGCCTGTGTGTTGATCAGGCCAGGATTCCCCAGGGGGCTTCCCTGAGGGAGAAGAATAGGTGGAGCCCACCCGACTATGGGAATGTCACCTAATTAGTCTGTTCTTCCAAACTCCTGAAGGGTCTTACCCCAGTTCATGGACTCCATCAGTTGTCTTTAAGGAGCATTCCTGCAAAGCAGTCCTTCTTTCTCCTGAGGCCTGGATACTGCCTTGATTCTAGAGGCTAGCTACTGGCCTAATGTTTGGACTAATGTTTGGGGGTGTCCAAGAGACCTTCGTGCCTATGAAGTGATGCAGGCCACCCACCCACTCTCCCCACACGCATGGTGCTGATGTGGATCAGAGGAGGAAGCAACTTGGCCTCAAAGCCCTGGACTGTCTCTCAGGTCATAGTTTTCTCAGGGTAGGGCATTCAGGAAGAGGATGGCTTGCCACCCATGGAGAAGCAGGAATGGCACTGCATCCATGGCCAGTTCAGAGGGGGCCTGGTCAGGTGTGCAATGTACACAGCACAAATGAAAAGTCGAGAGAACAGTGGGTATCTCCACCCTGACCCTGAGAAAGCAGGAATCTGCATTTGTGTGGAAGTGACGCTTATACAACACAGCTGGGCAAGCCCCAGACATTACTGAAACCTTCTTTGGTAGGCATACTTTTCAGTTTCTCACGAGTCCCCACCTCAATCAACAGTGCTGACCACAAACAATGCCTTTCTTGGTGACTCAAAGCCACAGCTCAGGCGGGCCATTGTTTGTTAAATCTAGCTGAGGATGCAGGTGCAACTGAAGGTAGAACCAACCCTAATGGGCACCAACCCCAAAAGATCCCCTGACTGTTATTTAGGCAAAAGTCCCACAAGTCAACTTGCTTTTAGATATTTTCCTCATTCTTTCTGGAAGGCATTGGATAGAAATGACCTGATCTATTGAGTTCAAGAGATCTGACTCCAGTTCCTGAATCTGCTACCTATTAGTTGTGGGGCCTTGGATAGTTTTCTAGCTCCTACTTTGCCCCTGTCAAATTCATTCATTCATTCATTCAACACATGTTACTTGAGCATCTTCTTTGTGCCAGGTACTATTATGAACACTTGGGAGTGATCAGAAGGAGATAAAATAAGTAGTCTTGCTTTTGGAAGTACATATTATAAAAATTAAATATGAAAAAAAGAAGTACATATTATAAAATGGAAGATACAAAACAAAAATAAACAACAAACCTAATAACATCTTAGAAGGTGGCAAGTGCTATAGAAAAATATTGAACAAGATAAAGTGGGGGCCGGGAGCCTGGTGTGCTTTGGAGTTGTGGTAGAAGAGGCTGCAATCCTAAATAGGGTAGACGGGGAAGAGGTCTTTGAGAAAATAACATTCTAGCAGAGATTCAAAGGTGGTGAAGGAATTTGCCCTTTGAAGGAAGAGGGAAAGACAGTGCAAAGGCCCTGATACTGGTGTGGAAAGATGAAGGGGATGTTGTAGGCCACTGTGGGAACTATAGCTTTTACATAGGTAAAACACAGAGCCATTGGGGAGTTCTGAACAGAGTGGCATGATCAGAGCTGGATTGTAACAGGATCACTCTGGCTGCTGAGTTGACAGTGGGCCATAGAACATAGCACAGATGGAATCAGGAAAATTGACTAGCAACCACTGCAGCACATCTAAGCAGAAGAGGCTTACAGCACTATGTGTGCAGTGAGGGGTGGGGGGAGAAATGTTGAATTCCAGATATGTTTTGAAAAGTGAGCCATCAGGAGTGGCTGATGGATTTAACATGGAATACAAGAGCGAGCTGAGCCAAGGGTTTTGCTCTAAGCAGCTGGAAGGACACTTGACATCAGCTGAGCCAAGGAAGCTAGGGACGGGCTGGCTCAAGGGAAGTTCAGGAGCTCACTTCAGAGCACGCCAAAAGGGATTCTGCTCTTCACTTCACAGGTTGTGGTGAGGACTAAAGAAGAGCAGAAATGAAAGTGCTCAGCACTAGGGCACAGCTTGCTCTCAGAAAATGTCACTTTCCCTTTCCACCCACCTCTCACACAGAGAAGGGTGAAGCATGAGCAACTGGGGGTCCCTGAGCCAATTTGACTAATAGCCTTTCTGAAGAAATAACAAGCCTCTCCCAGTGGTTTTGTCACCTGTCAGAAAACTTTCACTGTTGCTGGAAGGGTCTTCAGAGTCTTCAAAAACTTTCTTGGTGATGCTGACACACGAGTGTGATAATGAGCTTCTGCATCAGGGGCCTGTGGGGCCCAGGCAGCCCCCCATCCGTGCACTCACTCTTTCCTTGTCATCACACTGTGGGTGTCAAGTGAACAGGAGATGTGACATCATCGGTACAGCAGAACAAAGACTGGCTCTGTATCAGACACCCAAACTCACATCCCTCCTTGGCCACACCAATTGCCCATGGGATTATTGACAAATGACTTCCCTGAGGTTAAGTACTATTTTAAAGGCAAAGAACAAAGGCTCAGAGAAGCTTGTTATGTGACCTTCATGGTTTAGCATGTGTACACGTGCTTAGCAGCCCAGTGCCTGGCATTAAATAAGCACTTGATGAATGTTAACCATTGTCACTATCCTCATCAATAGTTCCAGAAGATGTGCTCCTGTGAGTTGGAAAGGGAAGGAGTTTTTCTAGAAGTTACACTTTTTTATTATCAAAAAGCTTGTATCAAAATGGATTCTGCTGACATTTATAACTAAGAAGAACCAATTTTTTAAAAAAGATAATTAGCCCCATAAGACTTTAAGCTACAACTTTCTCTGAGCTCTTTTGGCTCTGACTATCTTGACACTGACATTGGCACTTCCAGTTGTCAAATGGACAAAACAAACAAAACAAAAAAGATCATAGACTGTACAATAGAAGCATTTCCATAAATGGAACGAGCACACTTGACTCTCTGGGTAGGGAAAGGGAGGTGCCTACGGGTGCTGTCTCTAGATATGAGATGCTATTTACTTTTCGTGTGTGAATGTTTAAAAATAACTTAGATCACTCGAAGTAGGTGACTTTTTAGAACTTGGAGATGTTCTAGCTGTTTTCGGTGGTTACTTTGCTTCATCTGAGTGATAGCCTAACCCTGCTCTAACTGTGATACAAGATGGGCATTCAAGATAGCAACCCTTAGGAAAATAGACAACCTCTGCTTTAGTTTGCCTTTTTGCCACAATGACCAAAAGACCAGATAAGAACAATTTTAAAGGAGGATAAGTTTATTTGGGATTCAAAATTTTAGCCGTCTCAGTCCATGGATGGCCAACTCCATTACTCTGGGCCCAAGGTGAGGCAGAACATCACAGTGGAGGGTGTGACAGAGGAAAGCAGCTCAGGACTCACACCAGGATGCAGAGAGAGAGAGAGCTCTGCTCAACAAGGAGAAAATATGTACCCCAAAGGCATGGCCCCAGTGACTTACTCCAGCCACACTCTACCTGCCTACAATTACCACCCAGTTAATTCATACCAGTGGATTAAATCATTGATGAGGTCACAGCCCTCATAACCTCTGAATGTTCTTGCATGGTCACACACAGGAGCTCTTGGGGAACTCCTCACTTCTAAATCATAACAACTTCACTGAGAAGTGCTCAAACTTCTCTCTTCCCCTGAGGTTGGTGACTGCCGGATCTGAGCAGGGCTCACTTTTACTTACCTGCTCACTACTTTGAGGTACATATTTTGTCCTTGTTGAGCAGAGCGCTCTCTCTCTCTCCCTCTCTCTCTCTCCTTCCTGGTGTGAGTCCTGAGCTGATTTCCTCTGTCACACACTCCACCATGATGTTCTGCCTCACTTCGGGCCCAGCGCGATGGAGTTGGCCATCTACAGATGGAGACCTCTAAAATTGTGAGTCTCAAATAAACTGTGAGTGAGAACCTTCACTCCCAGAAGAAAATTATGAACAACTTAGGATTTTATTATCCCTCTGTGGACTGGTTGAAAGTGTGCGGCTTCAGGCAAACATCATTGATAGCTCCAAGACAACAAAATCTCTGTGTCCAAAAGTTCTACTTGAGGGCCTCCTGCAGAGCTGGCATATATGAGAACAGGAATCTTATCCTTATTTTGTTTAAATTCTGGAAATTTGGTTCATGGGCACCTGGCAGTGTGGCCATTAGCAACTAAATCCCAAATATACAGGTTTCATTGGCCAATAAAATAGATGAAGAGTCAGGCCAAGTTCCTAAGTTCCTCAAGAAAGCTACAAAGTTGTGCAGCAGAACATTTGAGTACTTGCCTTTGAGTTTTGGTGTCCTCTAGATTGAAAACCCTGGTGTTGTCCTAATTCAACACAGTTTCTTTGACTTCCTTTAGAGTCCAGAGATGCACAGTTCTTGCAAATGGCACAATTCTCATATTATCTGACCTTTAAGTTCCCATTGCAGGGTGTCAAACCAGCCACTGTGACCACTGTGACCTAAAGGAGGATAAGTTTACTTGGGACTCATAATTTTAGAGGTCTCAGTCTGTAAATGGCCAACTCCATCGCTCTGGGCCCAAGGGGAATATGACTGGATGGGTCACATGTGCACTTCCCAAGCCACTGAGGTTTGCAAGTGGATCATTTCTGCCCCAACACTAAATACTCACACCAGACTTCTGCATGTTCCCTGATACTGCCAATTATGCTGAAATGTCCTGGGCACCCCAGCCTGTCTGCCTTGTTGCCCTTGGGGCTTGGAGGCTGGGTGGAGAGGAGAGCTCTCTTTGGTGGTGAGTGAGGGTGTGAGCAGGTGGAGAGCAGTGAGCTTCTGCTGACAGCTCTGTGTTGCTAACCTCTGTGGAACACTCCTCTCTGCTCCTCCCATGGCTGGAACTCAGAGGCTGCTCCAGATGGGGAGGTGCCAGTTTGGACACCTGATAACCCACATACTATAGCTTCAGTGGGCATCTCCCTGAGTGCCAGCCTGGATCACAGCCAGGCCAGGATGTGGAGTGGCACACAGTCAAGGAGCTAATGCATTTGCCCCTCCAAATTGTAAGAGTTCAAAGCACAAAAGCACCAGGCAGAAGGGTGCTTGCTGCATCTCAAGTCCAATTCCACACTCTCTGAGAGCGAGGACGAGGGCTCCAGTGCTCCCTTGCCATCTGTTCCCGTTTCCTCATGGATATTTCTCGCACTGTCCAGGAGCATTTGACAGCCTTCAAGACCTTGAGCACGGAGCCCACCTTCCTCCTGTGCTCCAGGTTCTGTCCTCTCTTCCCCTTTGATCCCTTTTCCGACCACTTCTCCCTCTCTGTGCCCTATGCTCCAGTTCAGGCCATCACTAGCAGGGAAATTACAATTGCTCCTCACTGACTCCTGCTGACTTTGGGTCAGCACACTAGCCTAAGTGGTCCTTTGAAAATGCAAGTCCAATTCTTCCTTGCCAGTCAGGTGTCAGCCAAGGGTCACCTCCTCAGAAAGGCTCCTGTTGACCACTTTAAAGTCTCCAAGCCATCACCCATTTTAATATCTCCGTGGTTTTTAGCTGATGTTATCTTGGAAATTCATTTGTTGATTGCTTTACTGTGCATCTCCCTCACAAGAATATAAACACCAACAGGGTAAAGAATTCATCTTGTTTTCCACTCAACCCAGTGCTCAGGACAGTGCCTGGTGCACAGTACGTAGGTGTTCAGTAAGTATTGAATGAAGAATGAATGAATGAATGAATGAACCCCTCATAAAAAGAGCCACACTGCCAGCTGCTGGGCCATCATCAGGTGATCTGGGTGCGGGTGGAGAGGGGAGCCTCTCCATGGTGGTGAGCAAGGCATGAGCCTGCCATAGCCCCAGCAGCTCTGGGGCAAGGGCCTCTTGGCCTGGTGGAAGCCAACCAGTAGGCCATGTGACTTTTTAAAAGCAGCAGGAAGCCAGGCTCTGGAGATAAGAAGTGTGGAAAGAGAGCCAGAAGGTGGAGGGGTGCTCCCTGGGGATGCCCAAACCTCTGTGGCTGGCCAGCAGCACCACATGTTTCCTGTGGAGATGAAGGAGAGGAGATCCCCTCTGCAGGCCCTGGACCTGGGGCTGCCCCCAGGAACCTTACTCTGGTCCTCTCTGAAGTGGCCAAGACATGGGGCTGCTCTCTTTCTAATCTGCCATTCAGAGACATGGAAGGGGCTGCCCTTGGGTGGGTGTCAAATCCATGTGCATTCTGGCCCTGGATCCCTGTGCTCCTCTGTGTTTTAGTCTCTCCACTGGAAAACTGGACTGCACCACACTTGTGGTTGTGAGGAGGGTGAGACATCGGGAAGTGAAATAAAGACCTGGCATCCCTTCCTGCTTTATGTCAAGTAGGAGGAAGGGAAATGGAAGAGCATCTGAGAGTTCAGGTCTCACCTCTGCCAATCTCTGGCTGTGTGACCTTGGATAAGTCATTTCTCTGCTCACAACTTCAGTTATATTATTTGTGGAAGAGGGGTCATGATATCTCTCACATGATCATGGTGAGCTTTAAAGAAATAACATAAGTCATTCCAGCAACCAAGGGCTTCAGCTCGCCTTGCCTACCCAGGGTCATCTCCTAGGGCACAAACTAAGGAAGCTAGAAAACCACTCTCCTGACTCAGTGACTTGCTCCACCCTGGCCTCTGGCCCAGATTCTGGAGGGCTTAGTCAAGGGGTGGGGGTCTATTTGTCCAGGGCTGGGGTTTCCCTATAGGAAACAGTGTAGCCTGTTGGAAAACCCTCAAAACAGATCGATGTAGCCCTACCTAAGGAAAGCTCAAAGCTGCCAGAATGGATGGGTAGACTAGCCAGACTTGCCCCCTTGGGAAAACCCAGGCATGAGCTATCACCTGAACCTGAGTACAGTTCCTGTGCATCCCGCTCTAGCCAGGCCCTGGGGAAAAATCTCAGAATCAGAACCTGAGGTGATCTACAGACCTGAGACTGCTGTCCTCTGAATCCTGCTCAATATCCAGCCTGCTCAAAGATCCCAGCCTTGACCTTCCTGAACTATCCAGGTCTCTTCCACTCATATCATCTCCCCATGTCCCCCACTTGCTCAAGGTTCCTGCCACCAGATGCCACCTCACCCCCACACTGACCTGCTCCCTCCAGAATCAAGGGTGCTTTCATGGAAGGCTCACCTCTTCTATGGTGACCCCATTCCTGGTATACATCCTTCTCTATCACACACACACCTTGATCTCTTCTGGACTTCCCCGTCCTCTTCCCATCTTCTAGGTTTGCAAATTCTTTGGGGGGTGGACCTTTCTCTCCTTGGCTACTCTAGAGGTCTCAGAGTTATGGTCTCAAAGGCCAAATCAGGGCCACCCCACAAACAGCATCTTAGGCTAGTTGGCACTCCCAGCCATGCTTCTGCAATGCCCTGCTTTGGAAGAAACTCCATCATTATGGAGCCACCTGGTGAGCTACTGCATCCAGAATTCTCTGATCTGACGTTAGACTCTCTCTGCCATGCCTCCTGCTGGGCCATCTGGCTTGGGTGGAAGGCTGTCTCTAAGGCCTGCATCACAGGCATGTTCACCACTCCTTGCCACCTGCTGAATAACTCCTTTTCCCTCACAGACTACTCTGGAGCTACTTTCCCAAGGAACTGTCCCTGATTCTGCACCCCAACCCTAACAGGGTTGAATCTGCTCTTGCTAGTAGGACAATGACTGTGACTGTGTCCATCGTACCTGGTAGCTGAGGCACAGTGAGTACTAAATATTAGGAAGGTAGAGGGACCCTGAAGACATTTTCCTTGAGGAATTAAGTATCAGAAAATGACAGAATGAGGACATTCCTCTAAAGGAAAGAGGCTGACACTGACGACACTGAAACAAAGGAATCTTTTTTTTCTTTTTTGGTACCAGGGATTGAACCCAGGGGCACTTTACCACTGAGCCACATCTCCAGCCATTTTAATATTTTATTTACAGGGCTGAGCTATTTTATTTATAGCTCAGTTGGTAGAGTGTTTGCCTTGCATGCACAAGGCTCTGGATTCAATCCCCAGCACCAAAAAAAAAAAAAATTATTTACAAACAAGGTCTCACTGAGTTGCTTAGGGCCTGGCTAAGTTGCTGAGGCTGGCTTTAAATTTGCGATCCTCTACTATCCCCCCTATCCTCTAAAATGTATGAAAGATGAGCATTATTATTGTTATTATTGGGTGCCAGGGATTGAACCCAGGGGAGTGCCAGGGATTGAACCCAGGGGAGAAGAATCGAACCCAGTGCCTCACACATTGGAGGCAAGTGCTCTACCACTGAGCCGATAGGAAAGACAGCAGAATACAACAGACACTAGTATGGCAATATGTAAATCAATGGATGTGTAACTGATGTGATTCTGCAATCTGTATATGGGGTAAAAATGGGAGCTCATAACCCACTTGAATCAAATTGTGAAATATGATATATCAAGAACTATGTAATGTTTTGAACAGCCAACAATAAAAAAAAAATATATATATAAATTTGTGATCCTCCTTCCTTAGCCTCCTGAGCCGCTGGGAGTACAGGCATGTGCCACCATGTTTGTCCAAAACAATGGAATCGTGATGGAGGGATGGTTCTAAGCACCAGTCTTCTGGGTCAGATTTGTGCATGGCATTTTAATATAGTCATGTGGAATCCAGACCCCAATTTGTGAATGAAAGATTTATTCTACCAGCTTCTGGGAAGTCTGCCAGAAGGTAACCTCAGTTGTCTTTGGGGTCATCCTCTTCACTTAAAAAAAAATGTCTTGTGTAAGTCACACCTGCTTCAAGGTGAGGCCTGCGCCCCTGACTGACAAATATGAAATATAAAATGCTGGTTTCCTCCTTGTCTTAGAAAAACTCTAAAGGACCATCTGAAGGAGACTTAGTTTTCTCTTTTCTACTTGTTGATCCCAAAAGCTTTTCATCTCACTTCCTCTCTCTTCTTTATTTTTCTTATAGTACTAGAGATTGAACCCAGGAGTGCTCTGGTAATGCACTAACCCCCCCACACACACACCCATTCCTTCTTATTTTTTATTTTGAGACAGGGTCTCACTAAGTTGCTCAAGCTGGCCTTGAACTTGTGATCCTCCTGCCTCCATTTCCCAAATAGCTGGGATTACAAGTGTGCACCACTGCACCCACCACCAGGAGTTTTTCTGAGTCTGCTTCTTGAACATCTAATCTATGGCATCTGGTTCCAGGAGTGATTTTTTTAAAATGAGATGCTAATGTGGAGTTTTGAGCTGGATTACCAACTGTTTGCCAGTGAGGACCCCATCACAGGTGGCAAGTAAAGCAGCCTCTGGCACACAGCATTAATGAAACTGTTAAAAATTTCACCTGTTTTGGAAGAGAATGAACTTGATGATGTAGTGCATTAGGTATTTGAAAAATACGGAGGAATTCGTTACTAGAAAGATAATGGATTGGCTAAGCTTGGCTGAGTCTCAATAAAAGATCTTCAAGAGCTTAACATGATTAATTTGCAACATAAAACTCAATGTGAAAGCCAAAGGCCTCTTTGATGTGTATAAAGTGATGTGTATAATCTGTTATAATGGAAGAGAAAAAAAAAAACCTGAGAACCAGGTCCATGACTTATTTGTCAGATTAGTTGCTATGGACTCATGTTAAAAGCTTGGTCCTTGGTGTGGCATTGTTGGGAGGTGGTGAAACCATTGAGATGCAGGGATTAGTGCAAGGTAATTAGGTCATGGTGGGAGGCAGGTGTTGATTTTAGAAAAGATTGATACATCTCATGGAGTGAGTCATTTGCTTTGATAAAAGGGAGGGTTATTAAAAAAAAAAAAAGCAAGCTTGACACATGAATCTCTTGGGCTTGATATTTGATCTCTCCCTGTTGCACATGCTCTAGCCAAGATGCCAGTGCCATGGTGTTCAAACACTGTGTGCTAAATAAACTTCTTTGTAGAGTAGCAAGCTCAGGCATTTTGTTATAGTAATGGAAAATGAATTAATACAGTATGTCAACTTCAAAAGTTGTATTCCTAATCAAGGCAGGTCCCCTATGCCAAAGGAAACCCTCGTTGGGAGAGAATGAGACTCTGACACATGAAATAGGAACCTCTGTTTCACCTGAAAATCTTGAATCCTCAGACATTCCTAAATATTCTGGGGCTTCAAAGCCTATTTATCACTGGGCACTGTGGCATGTGCCTGTAATCCCAGCCACTCAGGAGGCTAAGGTAGGACGATCATGAGTTCAAACCAGCCTCCGCAATTTAGCGAAGCACTAAACAACTCAGTGAAACCCTGTCTCTAAATAAAATACAAAATATGGCTGGGGATGTGGCTCAGTGCTTGAGTGCCCCTGAGTTCAATCCCAGATACCCACCCCCAAAAGAAGCCTATTCATCTTTGTTAAGAATTATAGATTCCTAGGTGCAATGGTGCATGCCTGTATTACATGCTTCTTGGGAGGCTGAGGCAGGAGGATCATGAGTTCAAAGATGCCTCAATGATTTAGTGAGGCCTTAAGCAACTAGTAAGACCTTGTCTCAAAATAAAACAGAAAAAGGGTTGGGAATGTGGCTCAGTGGTCAAATCCCTCCTGAGTTTAATTCCTGGTACCAAAAAACAAAACAAACAAACAAAAAACCCCAGAAAGCTAAAGATTGCCTCTTACCTTAAAAAGATGGCCAGGAGTGGTTGGCACACATCTATAATCTCAGTGACTTGTGAGGTGGAGACAGGAAGATCACAAGTTTGAGGGTAGCCTCAGCAACTTAGCAAGGTCCTAGGCAACTTAGTGAGATCCTATCTCAAAATAAAAAATAAAAAAGACTGGGAATGTAGCTTAGTGATAAAGCACCCCTGAGTTCAATCCATGGCATAAATAAATAAAGGTAATGTACAGGCTTCTGCCCTGCATGACATGTTCTCTCATTCTCTCAAGATCTGCTCTCACCATGCTTCTTGGCCACTAAACCAAAAACTAGGGTTAGGTACAGCATAATCTTGTCAGATGTGTTGAATCTACAAATGAGAAAAGGATTATACCTCAAAGGAAATGCAGGACCCAGATAGAAAATACTAGCAGGAGCTGGTAGAGTATGCATGGGACTGGGTTCTGGACCTGTGGGGTAAAGCAGAAATTTTGATGAAAAAAAAAATTTGTGGATATGGGAGCAGTCTCCTAGGATAGAGCATTTAAAACTATGGCAAGGGATTCCAGAAGATGTGCAAACACACTTTTCAAATGGCTCCTAAAATCATGGGAAAAAGGATGGCCCACACTAAGAGACAGGATTGGTGTGGAGGAAGCAGGTGTGCAGGAGTGGATAAGCTAAGCAAGGCTAGGAAAACACCTGAGGGCCCAGAAGATACCAAAACAATAAGGAATATGCTAGAAAGAAGAGCATCAATATCACTAAGAAGTAAAGTCCTCTCTATGCCAGGACGTGTGTTCACAGAGCTGGACTTGCCGTTAGCAATGGTGGTGCTATCACCACTGAAGTAATAGAGGCCACATAGTAGTATTTAACTCTCACTCACCTGATGGGCTCAATTATCATGAGTGACAAGGAGAGAGTGGCAGCTAAGGGAGCCTGACTTACCGAGGATTGTGGAAATGGTCAATAGAACCCAGCATCCCTAGGGTCAAAACAGATTGAAAGTCAACAAAGATACTGCTCATCTTTGCAATCAAAAGATATCAATCATGGACAAGTCTAGTCACCCCCATAAAAAAATCCCCTGCCAATCCCCCACATGGTGAAATAAAAAGTCCCCTGCCAAATTTCCAGTTTAATGATTCCAAATCTATTGATTGAAGAAGCAGTCATATCTCTCAGAAGGTGGGCACCTCCTATACCACCCAGCAAGTGTGCATGGTAATGACTTACCAGCCCTTCCCCACGGGGACCTGTGGTCATTTACTTAAGTAAGTGTACCTGCCAAGAAAAAGAAAACCTATTTTTTAATTAATTTATTAATTTTTACTTGTTCTGTTTAGATATTCATAACAGTAAAGTATATTTTGACATATTATACATACGTAAAGTATAACTTATTCTAATTAGGATCCCATTCTTGTGGTTGTTCATGATGTGCAGTTACACTGGTCGTGTATTCATATATGAACAAAGGAAAGTTATGTCTGATTCATTCTACTGTCTTTCCTATTCCCATTCCTACTCTCTTCCCTTCATTCCCCTTTGTCTAACCTACTGAACTTCTATTCTTCCTCCCCGTATCTGGTTGTATGTTAGCATCTGCGTATCAGAGAATACATTCAACCTTTGTTTTTGTGATACCCAAAAAATTTTTAAATTTTTTAAATATTTTATATTTTAGTTACAGTTGGACACAATACCTTTATTTTATTTACCTATAATTATATGGTGCTGAGGTTCAAACCCAGGGTTTCACAAGTGCTAAGCAAGTGCTCTACCACTGAGCCACAACCCCAGCCCCTTTTAAAAATTTTTTTAATTTGTCCTAATTAGTTATACGTGACCGCAGAATGCATTTTGATTCATTGTACACAAATGGAGCACAGCTTTTTATTTCTCTGGTTGTACACAACGTAGAGTCACACCATTCATGCAATCATATATGTACAAAGATACTGCTCATCTTTGCAATCAAAAGATATCAATCATGGACAAGTCTAGTCACCCCTATAAAAAAAATCCCCTGCCGTTGATACCCAAACATTTTGAGGACGGTTGAACACAGGTTTTAAATTGATATTGTTCCTGGGGACCTGCAGGGGCACCAAGACCAGCTTGTTAGAGCAGAGCCAGGAGCATGTAGGGGCCATGTCACAGATTCCTGGCCTGATTTCTGTTCATAGAAGGCCCTGTGGACCCTCTCAGTCCTAGAGGCTTATTATTGGATAAACACACATGATAGCACAACTCCTACATTGGGACTTCAGCCTGTGCAGTAAAAGCTTTTATAGTAAAGAAAGCCAGCTGAGTGTGGTGATGCACACCTGTAATCCCAGCTGCTTGGGAGGTTCAAGCAGGAGGATCACTAGTTCAAGGCCAGCCTCAGAAAAAGTGAGGCACTAAGGAACTCAGCAAGACCGTCTCTAAATAACATATTAAGAAAGGCTAGGGATGTGGTTCAGTGGTTAAGCACTCCTGGGTTCAATCTCCTAGTACCAAAAAAAAAAAAAAAATCCAAGTGAAAGCCACCAAAACTTCTTCCCACTCCAGACAAAGTAATAAATAAAAAACAGTATCATGTTCTAAGGTAGAAATTTGAAGAACTTAAAGGGATCCAATATATCTTCATTTGATTTACCAGCAAAACCCAGATAGATCCTGGGAAATGACATTGGGCTGCTACCAATTCAACAAATCTTAGCCCCAGTTGCCTTCCACATTTGGTGTCTTTGCCACAGTAGATTAACCTGGCCTTAGGCACAAGGTGTGTGGTCACTGATCTGAGGAATCCATTCTTTTCTACCCACATCAGAAATAGTTTTAATTCACTTGGGACATACAATAGTTTAAATTTATAGGGCAAGAATAATTCTGCCCTCTGTCATAATATAGCCCCAAGATATTCTGGACATCCTGCAGAACATCCCACTAGTCTACCCTATCATAATGTTATGTCAAACATAAAGGGTAACCATGTCAAGACATATGCATTCTAGAAGATAAGCCCTGTGAATATTCAGAGCATGCCAGGAAAGTTTTAGATCCAGAGCATGGTCAGGAAATTTCCTCTGAAGCATATAGAAAATGCAATATCTTGTGCTTTCCACCATGAAGAAGGAAGCACAACTTTGGCAGGCCTCCGAGGGTTCTGGATGTAACCTGTTGCACACGTGGGACTCTTACTCTGACCCACATACCTGCCAGTAACAAAAAAGCCTGCCATCTTTGACTAGGGCCCCAAGCAGGAAAGAGCTCTGTGGTAGTTTCAGGATGCAAGACAAGTAGCCCTGCCATGTGAGCCATATGAATCACCAGATTCTGTGGTTTTTAAAAGTATCGATAGTGGGAAAATACACTCTTGTCTGCAGGGTCCTGAAACAAGGCCATACCATCAGCATTGGAGAATTATACACCTTTTTGAAAACAGTTTCTGCCTTACTTCTGAGCCCGAGTAGACCTGAAAGGCCTAATGAAGTGGCCATTCAGCAAGAACTACCCATGATAAGTTTTTTTTTTTCCCCCCCAAACCTACTAAACTGTAAGTTGAGGTGAGCCCAGGGACAATTCATCATAAGATGGAAGTGGTACATTGGAATCAAGCTTGAGAAGGATTAGAGGGCACGAGTGAGCTATACAAACAGGTAACTCAGTGTTATCCACTTCCATGGCACCAAAACTTTTCCTCCAGTTCATACCTATGGTTTCATAGGTGACCCCTTATCACCAATTGGTAGAGGACATAAATGCTCAAGCTTGATTCACAAATAGGTCCAGATACATTATTGTGCTCTAAGGATATCCATAGGACCCTTGGTTGTGAGTTGACTGACTTCATCTTCTTATACCTTGGAAGGACCAATGAGTCATTTTTACCAGAATAGATACATATTTCATGTATGAGTTTGTCTTTTCTTTCTACAGGATCTCAACTAACATCACTGTCAAGGGGCTTTCAGAGTTTTTGATCTATCAGCATGGGAATGCCATCTATCATCACGTCTCACCAAGGGGTCTGCTCTATAGCAAAGAAGGGAAAGCATAGGTCCATGACCACAGGATTTGCTGGTCACATCCCATGCTATACCACCCAGGTGCTGTCAGTCTGATAGAGTATTGGGCAACAGCCTATGGAAGGCATAGTTGAAGCACCAACTCAGGAGTGGTATTTTACAGGATAATGAGCTATCCTCTAAAAAACTCAGTTCTCATTATAAATCAAAGACCCTTTTATAGAAATGTGTCCCAATAGGTATAATACAAATATTTTGGCACCAAGAGATAGAAGCAGGATGAGTGTCCCCTTTTGCAATCATTCCCAGTGACCCATTGGGAAAATTTGTGCTTCCCTTTCTTGCAACTCAGAGTGCTGTGGGCTTAGGGGTTCCAGTTCCTCAGGAAAAAAAATTCTCCCTGGGTTGAAGTCTTTTAGGCTTCAGGTTTCCAGGTTCAGGAGGTAAGATAGCTGGCAGGGCACTTTGATCACCTTGCAACCAGGGACCAGCATAAAAGGAGTCACTATAACTACAGGACGACCTAGACCTGAGCATCAGGAAGAGATAAGGTTACACAATGGTATCCTCCCAGGATGTCATCCAGGTGACATGCATGGGTGCTTCTATGGTACTCCCTTCCCCTATTTGACAGTACGTGGACAAGTGTGGCAATCTCATCTTGAGACAGAATTAGACTCTGAAGATGCTAGCAGGTAAGCCAGCAGGATGAGCTCAAGTGCTGAGATCGAGGGGAAATCTAGAATAGATAGTAGAAGAGGACATGAGGAGTATCAATGGTGGCCCTGAGATCAGCTGCAATAGCAGGGCCTCTAATGAATTAATAACCCTCCCTTTCTAAGTTTCCACCAGGAAGAGAAGCCCACCGTAATCATTGGTGTGCTATGTGCTAGAGCTGGCTGTTTGCTTATGAGACTCCATTACTAATTTGTGTGTGTGTGTGTGTGTGTGTTACTAGGGATTGAACCCAGAGCCTTACACATGCCAGGCAAGTGCTCTACCAATGAGCTTTACCCCCAGTCCTCATTGCTAAATTTTTGACCCCCTATTTTTAAACTACTGGTAGCTCGGAACCAGTGATGTTGGGAATATTTGAACCATGACAATTTGAAAATGTTACAGGTTAGGATTTAACCCAATGTTGACAGCACAGCACTGGAAACCCAGAGGAGCTGTTCCCAAATCTAAGGGGAAGTGGTCCTATGAAGAAATGAATCCAAACAGCTCAAGGGGTGGACTGTGGTAGACACTGGGATGAGTTGTCCAGGACACCCTCAGGAGTCAAGAATTATTACCTCCGCTTACAAGTGCTGCTGGAAGACAGCTCTTGACAGTGAACCCTCTTTGGGAATTTCCTGGTCAGAAGAAAACTGCCACATCTAAGGTCACACCTTCTTCCAGAGGCAGCTGACATCCAATTACCGATTAACATGAAGACATAAAGGCTTGATCTCCTTATCTAATTTAGAAAACTTGTCAGGCTCTCCTAGTTCTAGAACACTCCTTTGGATCAGCTGAGACTTTTGTCATGACTATTGCAGACAAGGCTCTCTTTCTCTTCACTCTCGCTTCATTTCTTTCCTTTCTGTATACATGCTAATCTATCTCAGAGTCTAGTTTCCAGGGAATCCAGACTGAGGAAGATACAGCCTGATCCTGGTTTTAGCACAGAGGTCTTCTCCATGTAAGAAGGTCTCACTCCTTCCCAGGGGTTCTTGGACCCTGTAGATTCAGAATGGAATGTATCCAAATCAGCCTCTGTCTTTCCACCTATGGAAGGAGATAACCACCTCATCCTCACCTGCCTTAAGTCTCTCCCTGGGCTGAAGTCTTTTAGGCCTCAGGTTTCCAGGTTCCAGATGATATAGTAGGGGTAGGGAAGAGCACAGCTGACCAGGTGGACCCAAGCATCCTCTGGTAACCTTCTGGATGCCAGATTGCTGGCACTGTCCATGGTGCACACAAAGACTAGACTCATAGGGGTCCTCGCCTTTTCCAGGACCCCTGTGCTATCTGTAGGTGGGCCCAGGAGGAATGGGGAAGACTTTCTCTGCCTCACAAGGCTAGTGAGGGGAAGGCTTACCTGAGGAAGAAATGGGAAATTAGATTGATCCCTGAGTCTGACTCCAGGGACAGTGAGAGACACAACCTTCCTGGAACTCACGGGGCTGGGAGCATTGTAATCCTGGACAGAGAGGTCCCCAAAGTCCTTCAAAGTCTCTGATCACAGTGGCGGGAATCTCCAAGAACCTCTCCACATGCGGAGTCTGAGACTGAGCTCAGAGATGGAACTGCCACTTAGTATCTGACCACAGCCTGCAGCTGTATCTCTGTCTTCCCAGCCAGGGACTCTGACTAAATCTATCCATGTGCCTCTATGTCATTCAATACAGTCACTGCCAGTGTCCCCAGCTGGTCTCTCCATCTGTCCCTGCCAAGCTCTGGCTGAGTCTGTCTTGTCTTTCTATCTGTTTCTGCCAGAGTCCCAAGTTGTGTCTGTTTATCACTGTCATGGACCTGCTATGTCCATCTGTCTGTCTCCCTATGACTGTTGGGCCTTAAGCCTGCCAAACTCTAAGGGGAAATGCTCCTTCCTACCACAGAGATTCATTGTAACCATAAGACATAGGCCCAAAACCTGTTTTGTTTGGTCACAGAGCTCCAGGCTGTCTCCTTCTCTATGAGCCCCACAGACACAGAAATCTTTGGTGTGACCATGACCCAGGGTGTGGCCTGAGGCTCTTTAGCTTCTTATTTCTATCTAGGTTCCAACACTGGTTGGTGTGCACCTCCAGGGTGGGATTGGATCCATGGGAGGGGGTCTCAGGTTCTATCCAATCCACAGCCCTGTCCCTAGCCCTGGTGAGGGATACAGCTTCTATTTCAGTTGAAGACCTGAAAGAGACCCACAGGAACTGTCCCAGAGAGGTCCTCTAAGTGGGAGAAAGAACCTGAAAGCTATAAAGGTCAGCTAAGGAGAGGTTCTTGGGGTGTGGGGGCAAAGGGAAGATTATGAGTTAGCCTGTGGGTATGTCATTTCTGACTTGGAGCTGTGGCTACAGGAGCAACGTCTGCTTCCGTCGCCTCTCCTCCCAGCACATGAGCTCACTCTTGTCCAGGCTGCCTGGAGGAAAAGGCCTGGGCAAGAGCCAAGATCTCCACCAGGAGAGCTCGGGGCTGCCCCAGCCTCTGAGCTAGAGGAAGTGTGACACATTGCCAGAGCTGGGCTTCCCTCCCTCCTGCTGCTTCCTTTGAGATGGTTCCCAAATCCATTAAGTAAGGAAAAGAGCAGGCAGCTGTGCTGGTGTTGGGTTCCTAGCTCCCCTGGCTGGGGGCAAGGGCACCCTCTTGGCTCAACTTGCAGATACTGTTGTTGATGAGGATGATAACAACTCCCTGGCTGTGCACTGAATACCTTGTTATAACCTACCATCAATCTTTGTCCCAAAGAGCATTTTCCGCACTTTGGAAGATCCAGTTGCTTTTCCAACCTGACTTCTGTAAAACCTGTGAGCATTGCTTTTAATCAGAGGTGAAAAGAGGCTCATTTTCATCAGACCCTGGAACAGAGCCACAGTTGGCACCTTACACAGTGAGGGGGCCTTCTCCAGATCCCATAGTCCCCTGAGGAGCAGAGGACGGCACACTGCATGATCCAGGAGATAGCATGCAAGCCCAGAGTAGATGCTGAGAAAGATGGTGTCCATTGGAGAACTTCTCCACCTCCCGCTGGACTTTAGTCTACCTATTGAGGGGACAGATGTCAGCTGGTTGACTGGGTGGGATGCATTCCAGGAGGAGTTTGGGAAGGAAAGAGGAAAGTAGGAGAGCTGTGACTGGTTTGTGTTCCTGGGGCCCAGGGTGATGTGATGGAGCCAGGGTGGTAGGCAGTAAGGGAAGGCAGTCTGCAGGGGCCACAGTGAGAGGGTAAAGTCTTAGGCCAGGCCAAAGGACTGAGAACTCACTCTGAGCTGGCAGGCAGCTTATATGGGACATAGCCAGACTAATCCCTTGAAATGTGAGCACCTCCAGGGTTGGGATTCCTGCAGAGGTTGGCGCAGTTCCTGGCTCCTTAGGCAGTCAACAAATACTTGTGAAATGAATTAGTGGGTGGTTACCTGGAGAGGGGAGCTGGAGGGGTCTGTCTGGAGATTTTGGCCTGGGAGGAGCATTGGAAGTGGTTATTTGCATGTGCAAAGTGGGTCAGGGCAAGGCTATAGGGCTGGAGAGGAATAGGCAGATTTGAAAGGAGCAAGAAAATAAACATACCAGTACATGGTAGGGAACTGACAGGGAGCTGCAGTCCCTAAGAGGAACCCAGGACAGTACCCAGGGTTCCATCCCTCAGCCTGATCTTTCCACACGGGACAATAGCATGTCACAGTTGCTTCTGTGAAGGCAAAAACCTCCCACAGGCTTTGAGGTCAAAGTCTTGTACCACAAGTGCACAGGCAATCAGGTCCATGTCAGAAGGGCCCTCTGAGCCCTTCGTGACTCCCTCAAAAAGAGACGCTGGAAAGGCAGAGAGCCCCTCCCCAGCCAGGACAGCATGGGAGACTGCCCAGTGATGAAAGGACTAATTTCTCCTATTGGCCATGCTTACACCTCACTGTAACCCATAAGCCTGGCTACCCAGGGGCGGGCCCCATGGCCCTATGAACAAGGTCTGATCTCAACCGGGGACTTGGTTGGATTTAGATTTTGTTTCCCAATGCTTGGCTTGTCAGAATGTTGATGGCTGGGCAAGAGTGAACAATGTAGACAATTTCCAATAACAATAAGGGCCTTTGGAAAGTAGTCTCAGATCACATGAAGGGAGAGAAGAGATGCATTGTGTGTGTGTGGTGGCTCAGCAGTGCCTACACGAGGCAGGAAAGCCAGCCACACTGTTGTTTGTAAAAGTCTTCCTTGGAAAAATGTTTGGTGGTACCTATTAAAGTTTATATGTGTGTGTTTGTGTGTGTGTGTGTGTGTCTCCCATGACCTGCCATTCTCAACATTTCCTACAGAAATGCAAACATTGCCACGCACAGTGGAGCGTCCCTGTAATCCCAGAGGCTCAGGAGGGTGAGGCAGGAGGGTTGTGAATTCAAAGTCAGCCTCAGCAATTTAGCAAAGCCCTAAGCAACTTACTAAGACCCTGGCTCAAAATAAAAAATAAAAAGGGCTGGGGGTGTGGCTAAGTGGTTAAGTACCCAGTACCAAAAAAAAAAAAAGAAAGAAAGAAAGAAATGCAAACTTTGCTGACCAAAACCCAATACAGAAAGTTCAAAGTTCAAATCAGCTTTTTTTCTTTCTTTTTTTTTTTTTTTTTTTTGGTACTGGGGATTGGACCCAGGAATGCTTTAATTTTTATTGGTTCTTCTTAGTTATACATGACAGTAGAATCCATTTTGATAAAACTATAAAAGCATGAATATATCTTATTCTAATTAGCAGCCCATTCTTGTGGTGGGGCCAATGGTAGGACTTGCTTAGGTATTTTCATATGTATACATGGGAAAATTATGTTAGATTTATTCTACTATCTTTCCTATTTCTATCACCCCTCTCTTCCCTTTGTTACCCTTTGTCTAATCTACTGAACTTCTCCTCTTCCCCTCCCTCCCTTATTGTGGTTTAGCTTCCACACATCAGTGAAAACATTTGACCTTTATTTTGGGGGACTGGCTTATTTCACTTAGCATGATAGTCTCCAGATCCATCCATTTACTGGAAAATGTCATAAAATCATTCTTCTTTATGGCTGGGTAATAACCCATTGTGTAGGGTCTTGCGAAATTGCTTAGGGTCTCACTAAGTTACTGAGGCTGGCTTTGAACTTGCAATCCTCCTGCCTCAGCCTCCCAAGCTGTTGGGATTACAGGAATGCTTCATTGCACCTGGCTAGCTTTCTTAATATTAGCCAAAATGTGGAGATAGCCTAGCTGTTCATTAGCAATATAATGATGAAATAAACTGTGGAATATTCAAGCGATGGAATACTACACGGCAATGGAAAAGAGACTAGAAATGCATGCAACAACTATGAAGAAGTGCACTGACACATGCTGAATGAAAAAATTCAAACATCCAAGAAACTGTGGTATATGCTTCTGCTTTACATGAAGTTTGAGTATAGGCAAAACTAATTTAGGGTTAATAGAGGTTGGAACTGTGGCTGTACCTGGAGTAGGAAGCACAAGAAGACTTTGGGGATATTGGAAAATGTTCTGCCTTTCTCCGGCTGCTGGTTTTATGGATATAAATATCTATGCAAATGCTCTCAACTGTACACTTAAAATTTGCCACTTTATTGTACAATAATAGAAATTTCAAGAACAATTTTTAAAGAGGCCTTTCCCGGCTCCCAGAAGAACACAGTTTTCCAGGGTGAGATTCAGGTGGTGTTGCCTGCACAGCCCGGGAAGTTTGTGCAGATTTCCCCCTTGAAGTTGAGAAGAAGAAAAGGGAGAGAGGTTTTCAATTTGTCATCTCTCAGGTTGAAGAGCAGGTCTGGGCTAGAGATAACATCGATGGCAGCAACATGAAACTGTTTCTCTGCTCTTATCTCAAACCACAGTGAAAAATAACCATGAGGCTGTATCTTTCCTGGTAGGTGGTCAGGGTCTTCTCACAAGAGGGAACTCAGTCAGCCCTTTCTAAGGGTAAAGTTTATGCCCAGGAGCCTTTCTGAGGGCACAGAAAGGGGGCTTCCGCGAGGCCAGACCTGAGGATTCTGTCTAGCACACCTCCTGTGTGGTCCTGAGGAAGTCCCCGCCCTCTCTGGGCCTTGATGGGTAGGGAGCACTGACAGCCAGCCAGATGTCTACTCACCCCAGTGCCTGTCTGGGGGACTGCCTGCTCACACTGGCTCTATAGACCTGCAGGCCATGAACATGTGGCCTTTCTGTGCCTCCCAGCCACAGGGCCAGGATTAGGATTCTGAGCCAGGGCAGGTTTTCTCAACTCTGCATCTGCCTGGACTTCCTTCAGGGCAGGCTGGTCTGGGCTGTGGCTACTCCATTCCTGCCACACCCAACTTCACAGATAAGAAAATGGAGGCTTAGGAGAGAAATAAGTGCCAGATTTGTTAACTGTGAAGTTCATGTAATAACGTGGGAGGGTCCAGAGAAGGAGCTGCTGGACTTGGAAAAGCCCGCCATGTACCCAACGCAAACCAGCCTAGGATGGTATAGTACATGTCTGATCCCTGTAGCACCTGCCCTCTACTTTAATCATGCATACCTGAATCACTAAGCACACGCATGCGCAGGTAGCCAGGAAACTAAAGCAGTAGGGTACAGGAATACAGCATACCTGATTTCCAGTCTTGGGTGTGGCACAGGCCAGATGGGTAGCCTGGTAGCCACACCCACCTGTGCCTCTGTGCCCCGGGCATTAACATATGAGGCTGAGGATACCTGGATAGCTCCTTGCACTCTCCAGGCCCAATTCAAGAGTTGCCCTGTCTTCCAGGGGGAAGCAGACATACCCCTTTCCGCTACATATGCTGAAAGAGGCAGCCTGGCTCTTGCCAGTCTCATGCACACCTGCTGTCCTGATCGTGACAATAAGGTAATAAGGACCTACGTGCAAGTTCCCAACCCTCTACTGTCTCAAGTCTCATCGGGAGCTCAAGGTCAGGGGGTCCTCATGCCAGCTAATGGGAGGCTAGGACAGTGATGGGGTGGCTCTACCTGCCAGAGTATCCCGGTACCTTGTCCAGCTGTTCAGCCTGCCCACTCCACGGTCAGTCACAAAGGAGTGGCCTTAGAAATCCTGAGCATCCATGTGGTACATCTGGAGGCAGGAACCCCATAGCCTTTGGCGACTAGGCCCTGTGCTTTATCTAGGCTGAAACTACTGTTGGCCCCTGGCCCTGTACCAGCCCCAGAACCACAGGGCTCCCTGGTGTGTTCGGAGGAAATCAGGCAACTTTGCTCAGTCACGCTTGCTAGGCTCCAGCCTGATGCGACCTCTCAAGGTAGAAATGAACTGAGCTGGCTTGGGGATCCTAGAGCAAGGACTGGGGTGGGTGGGTCTGTGGTTGACCTGCGTGCTTTCTGCAGGCACAGTTCAAAACTTTACAGTCAGGAAGGGTCTGTCAATGAGCAGGCATTGCAGGCTCCCTGCAGTTCTGGCCTCAACCAAATTGTGATAACAACAGGATACCTAATTATATTCCATAGTAAATTGATCTTCCTCTGTCCTGGTTTTTTGAAGAAGCTCATCATCTGAGAATTTAGGATGGTATAAAGGTGTTTGGATTGTGGGATCATCTCAAGCACTCCCAATAAACTATTCAAACGATTAGAGTTAGGGTTAGAATTGATGGTAGGGGTCAGAACTTGGGCCCTCTCTGGCAGCACTTAGGACACGAGCAACTAGTGGATTTGCCCCAGGTGGGGCCCAGTGCTCTGGAGGAATGAAAGTGTTACTCATCAGGAAAGGGCTGTCATGCCACAGAGACCCCAGAAGTTGTTGGAAGGGGCTCTGGAGGCCAGGTGAGTGGGTTTACTTGAGATTAGATGTCTCCTTGCCAAATGGATCTGGGGTTTGGGGGCCCCCACTGGCCCTGGAGATGCATGGAGGGAAAGATGAGGCGGGGTTCCGCCTGCTCCATCGAGGGCCAGAGGGCATCCAAGTCAGGAACTGGTGACAGAGCCACTCCCAGTCCCTTCTAGTCCAGGGGCTGAGCAAGGCTGGCCTCTGTCATAACTCTCACTCTCTAGCATTTCCACACCCAGGCTTTATTGAAGCAGCAGGCACTAACTAATGCATCAGTTACAGACATGTGTCCCCAGGAGCCCCCCATCATCCACCCACAGCCTTGTCTGCCAGCCCAGGGCCAGCAGATTCCCTCCCCACCTCTATAGTAAATTATTTCCATTATTTCCTCCAGTCCTGTTCCTACAGCTCTAACCCCAGGAGAAGACGAAGTGCCAAAGGTCTCCATCAGTCCTCTGACACGATTTCCATCCTTCTATGGATATGATAACACTCTCTAAGGCTTCCTTGAACTGGGAGAAATCACTTTGCTCAATAGTACAGTCCTTGGGCGTGTCTGTTGGCTAAATAAGAAACACATGTTTAAGTCATCTTCTCAGCAGAACAGCAACAACGAAGAATAAAATAAAAGTGAATTTCTGTCCTCCCAGCCATGAGGGTCTTGTGAGCCCCCAACACCTACAAGGTAACTTAGGCGTACACTCCCTGTCTGTCTGAGGGAGGACAGGGGTGGGGGCTGCCTGACTGGTGATGGCAGAGTCTAAGGACCATTTGCAGTCGTGGGGAAAGAGACAACAAGGTGACAGCTATTGTGTCATGGCTATCCAGGACAAGGTCATGAAGACAAGCAGGATGGGAGAACACAGGGGGCCACACAAACAGAGAGAGAACAGCCCTGTCATTTTTCCAGACATGGCCCCTAAACTACAGCTCATCCCTCCATCACTGACTCCCTCAGCCAGAAGAAGTCCCAAGGGTGGGGCAAATTGGAAGAAATGTGGACTGGCTGCCCCACCAACTGGAGTCAGCACAGAGAGGCCCTTCCCACTCCCTGGGCTGAGTTGTCTCAGACCTGCCCTACACTGACCTCTGTGGGGGAGGAGGGCCTTGGAGAGGACACAGATAGAAACCCAGGAATCCCTTTATTCCCTCACGCCTCACCTCCCACTCCCCACCCTCCGCCCTGTCAGTGAATGTCAGCTCTGAGGCAGCCCAAAGAAGAGCTACTATATGGCTCAAGATAGCAGCTGAGGATGGCAAGTGTTGTCCATAAGACCTTTGCCCACTGGGCTCCTGCAGGAAAATGAAGTCTTGGATTCCCCTAAAAGTAAACAGCAACTTACTTCCAGTTTGGGGCAGATTTTGGTGAGCTCCTCCATGTCCTTATAAACCTTTATTATGTGACAATCCTGATGATTATATTTTGCAGCAAGATCCTTCAGGGTGGAGGTGAAGTTCTTCGTAAACTCCCCATAGCAGAGCTCCTGAAATAAAGTTGGGGTGCACTCAGGTGTGGAGTACATAGCAGAGCACTAGCTACCTCCCCAACTCATCCATCCTTGGTCACCCTGGCCTAACAGAGCCTGGGACTTAAGCTCAGGTCCTACCCTGACTCCCACAAGAGACCTGTGGTCCCTGCAGTAGAATCAATTAGTGTCTTATGCCCATTCTCTGCCCCTGCCACTGGGCCAGGACTAAGTTGGGACACTGGCCAGAGAGCCTGGCAAAGTCCAGGACCTGGCCACTGGTTCATCCTTTGGCTGAGATGAAGGTTCTGTTTTTTAATTTTCAACGTCTCCGGCATCCCTGGTTCTTATCTCTACCCGGTGTGCCAACTCAGGCAATCCCTCTCTCTGTGTTCAAATGTGGTCAGAAGGGTCCAAAGAGTAGACACTCCTTACCTCACTGGTATTCTGGGGCCTGCTGAAGGAACCCTGAAAGCAAGAGAAGTTGGTCAGAAACACAAAGCTCCATAAGAGCAAATTAATTTGATGAAGACCCAGGCTTACCTCATATATATTGTTGTCAGCAGAAAGTTCTTTCTGAATCTCAGCACAGAGTGCCGTGTGATTTTTGTGGGAAGTCTCAGTGGCTAACTTCATTGGGGAAGAATGACTTTGTGACCCCCAGAGCACACAAGCCAGAAGCACATACAGGTACATGGTACTCCTTGAAGGTAGCTCCCAGCAGACCTGAACCGGGGCTGGGCAGCATGTCTGCAGGAAGGGGTACCTATATATGTGAGTCTAAGGAAATGCAAACCTCTTATCAGTCATCAGTGGCTTCTGAGGAAGACAGACAGGAGTTTATCGCTGGACAAGATGTGCTTTTCATGCATTTTTAATAATCATAGCACACTTCATTGGTCCTTCTCTTTGCTGAAATTCAGTTTTGGTCTAAGACTTATTATTTGTAATCACATCTGGGGTTATGACCTTTCTGTCTGCATGTGAGACAGGTGTCTGGCCAGGACTGGTGCTGTCTGCAGGTACATCATCACCGTCTAATTCCAAAATATTTTCATTAACCCCCAAAGAAATCTCATGCCCATTAGCAGTCTCCTTCCATCCTCTCCCCAACCCTTGGCAAACTATTATAGCTTTAATTTGTTTTTCTCTTAAACAACATTAAGCACATTTTTAACTGTTGAGTCAAGTGCCTGCAGAGCTGAAGCCACAGCAAGCCATCTTCCCCAAGCCCACCTCCAAGGACAAGGCTGGCCCTGCTGCCCACCTGAGTGGAGACACACTCTCACTTCCTCACTGTCCCCACACGCAAGGGACACAAGAGACTAGGTAGAGGGACAAGGTACTCGGCCTGGCTGGCAAAGCAAGGAGAAGGAGGAGGACTGCTTTTCTCTCAGCCTAAAGGCCATAGATTTTAAGAGATAGTAACTGTAAACTTTATGTGAAAGTAAAAACTAATTTAGAAAAATGCTACACAAGAGCCATGTTCAACACACTATGAACTTCACATTCTGACTCTTAAAGATTAAGATCATCCAATTTGGGGTGAGTTTGGTAAATATGCTGAGCTCTGACCCCTGTGGTTTGGTTTCTTTTTCCATGAACAGTTGGTCTATTTGCTGATTTACTTTAAGAGTTGTTGAAGCCCTGAGAGTGAGGGCAGGGCGTGGGGCACCAGGTCCAAGGCCTCCAAGGGGCATGGGTGTTTTGCCTGACACCAGGGTGAACCTATTCAGACAGTGACCAGTCAACCCCCAGCAGCACCCAGATCTCCCCAGGAGGGAGGATGCCCTTTCTCTGGGGCAAGCTTCCCCTAGTCACAAGCTAGTTGCTTTGATTTCCAAGTGAACCTCAATCTTTTCTCTGGGGTGGGAGCCCTTGAGCATCCAGGGGAGTACACCCAGGTGTACAGAATGCTGCACCCAGACCCCACCTCCCTTGGGCTCAGCAGCTTTGCCATGAGACCGTGCCCCAACCCCCACACCTCCCCATCCCTTCCCCCACCTGCCAGCTTCCTCCCCTCCTGAAAAGACACCAGAAAACTGTGTAAATAAAAGCAGACGTTCAATAATTTATTACGATGATAAAACATCTTTAATAAATATAGGATAGGATTTTAAATAAATAAATAAATATTTTAAAAGTATAAATATATAAATAAATAGTATTAATCCCCACCAGTATAAAATAACCCACACTCCTCTACCATGCCCATATCAGGGTCAGCATGGCCCAGGGCAGGTCCAGGCCATCCCCATTGTGTCTGTGGCCCACCCACTTGGTCCCTATAAGACGAAGATCCTGAGTTTCTGGCTCTTTCTGGGTGAGAGAGCCAAGATGTATGAGGTTAGGTCCCGGGAATGGCCTGATAGCCTGGCTGGCCCTCACTTCTGGAATTGGTTTCAGCAGCTAGAGGAGATGTCAGACAGAAATTTCTTCAGGTCCACTTTGAAACTTTTGAAGGTGATAAAATGGGTCTTGCAGGAAGTTTCCTTAAGAAAAATGAAAATAAAAAACACTTGAGTCCAGGTGAGTGCGTAATATGGGGAAACAGCAGCATATTTCTGGATTGCCTCTAAGAAGTCAGGCCAGGAGGCCCATTCTGCGGGGGATCGGGTGACACCTTTGCCACCCATGTGCTACCCAAGGGGTGCACAGCTCTGCCAACAGCAGCTGGTGCCAGGGCCCTGACAAAGTGGCAGCCTGAGCCGGTCTTCTGAATAGTCAGACTGTTTCTTTGACACCAGGCCAGGGCAGAATGGCCACGTGGAGGCCATCTCCCAGCACTTGGAAGGAACAGGGGTCAAGACCGTAGACCTCACTCCCTTCCTGTGGGAAGAGACTGGTATTTGGGGCCTTGTCCTCTCCTGACAGGCCCCCTTCTTCCATGCAATCCATGCAGTCCACGTGGGGTCATGGGAAAGTCCTGTCAGGAGGAGCACTTGGGCCCTGGCATTTCCTCTGTACCTTGAGCAGGCCCTGAGTTTCCTTGGGTTTGCCTCACCTCTGACCTCATTCCTAATGACTTGAATAATAAGAAGCATGGCAGCTGCTGCTAGGGGGGTACCATGGGCTTCAGAGTTCTGTGTTTTTAACTCCTAAGGATGAAAAGGGACTAGCAGTTCCCGTGCTGCAGGGGCTCATCATTACCTGTCTGTCAATGCAGGAAACTTTAGGGGTGCTGAACAGCCACAGCCTGAGGTCTCTCCATACCCTGACCCCACCCTCCTGCCTGGGGCCCCGATGTGGGCACTTACTGGGGTGGGGGGGCAGTACTCCTTGTAGTGGCTCGCCATCGTGCTCAAGAGGCTCTTCAGCTTGGTGAAGCTGCCCGGCAGGCCCTGCTCGTACAGCTTCAGGCGGGTCTGCAGGCATGTTGGCTCCTGGGGAAAGTGTTCGTTCCTCCGTGAGCAGAGACCAAGTGCCAGTAGTGGGCACAGGCTGCCCTCCCCATCACTCCTTCCTGTTCCCATCCCTTGCACCCAGGAGAAGGGCCTCAAAGGGGCACAGAATGATCCCCAACTAATCTCAAGCGGGGTCCAGTCATACACACTGCCCTGTCCACTGTGGACATTCAGTGCTTTAGTGGCACAGCCACATTCTCTTAGCCTGACACTTGGAGAGAGTCCCACCCCCAGGAAAGAAGGCCACTCTCACCCCACTATCCACAGAGAAGGGGTGGGGAGCGGTGGGGCATGGCCCAGACCTGCCACATGAGCAAGTGCCATTCCTTTGGCAGTCAGCACCCTGATTTCACAGGGCTTCGTCTCAGGGTACAGTTAATGCCCCAAGCCTGCAGTCCTGTCTCATGAGGTAATCCCCACTTTCCCTCCTGATTCCCCCCGCCCCGGCCCCCATGAGCCTCTGAATGCTAGGTCCCCCCATAGCTGCTCAGCTGACCCAGAACCCACATGATCAGGTTCAATGCAAGGCCAGTGGTCTCTTGAGTGCCAGATGCTACCCCTCCTCCTGTGGACACATGTGAGGGTCCATCTAAAATGGAGCCCCCACGTCAGGAGCCCCTGAAAGGGTATAGCAGAAAGAAGCATCTTACCGTAGGGTCAAACACGTTAGAGACGACTTCTGTTTCATTCTGTAGAAAGGAAAATGTCATGTTATCGATGACTATCAAAGCAGCTCCTGACAGTGTAAGCCAGTTCAGAGCCAGCAGGGTGGCCCAGGTACAGCCTGCCCCTTCTCCCTCACTCACCGTCTCAGCACCGGTGTCATTACTGTGGTTCAGAAGGCTCAGGGCTTCCTTGATGATGGCATCCACATACTTCCTGGGCTGGGGGACAGGGCCAGGAGGGCCGATGGGTGCAGAGATGCTATAAACCACAGTGCCCAGTAGAATTAGTTTCTGCAGCCACATCCTCCTGAGGACTTTAGCCTTTCTCTCTGAGTACAGGGCTCACTGGCAAAAGAGCTCTTATATACACAGTTAGAGGAAATGATTAATGGTGACCACAAAACGCCAGGGAGGCGGGGGAACTACCTGAACTGTGGAATCTCCTGGCCCTTATCAGCCACACATGGGAAAGGTGAGCCTTTCCCCCAGGTGGTCAGGCTTAGGGGTTTTCATTCATGAGCCCTTCCAAGAACGAACAGCCCACCTGCCCACCTCCTTGAGTGCTCTCCAGCCCTGGGCAGTCTGACAGAGCCTTAGGCTGCCCCCTCCTTTTGAGGAGCCTCTGGGCACAAGTTGGACTTCCTGGCCTGGAGTGGCCAGGGCGGGGCTTAGGAGACACTAGATAGGACTCCTACTCCCAGGCTCTCCATCCCGCCTGTTCTCCCAGGAGAACTTTGAATAAGCTGTACCCACCCTGGTGGCCCACCCAGCCCCAGCTTTCCCCTTATCCTTCTGGCCTTCTCCTCTAGTCACCATAAGACACCAGTGAAAGGGGATTTCTCACTGGCCTCTCCCCTGTCCACTAGTTCAGCCAAACACAGTCTTGTGATGGCTCACATAGGCTCCTCCCAAGCACCCACGGGAGTTGGCAAGCTCAGTCCAGCCAAAGACCTCTGTCCCTGTGAGCAGAGGGAAGGACAACCATGTGCATTAGTCTAGCAAGACGGTAGCATGCTCTTTCATGGTGAGACCCCAGCTGACAGCTGCAGTCCTCGTTTACACAACAGATACAAGCCTAAAGCTACAGAGCTGGTGTGGATGCCCTGGGATAGAAGGTCACTTTCCTTCTAGAAATGAGTTGTTACAGCTCAGATAGGCAACAAGCCCCTAGGGCTCTGAGTTTGACTCCTGGCTGTAGGGCAGTGAGGCCCTTTGAGGTGGGCACACCACCACCACCTACAGCCCCAGCAGCACCAGGAGCCCTGGGGGGCTCCATCATGTAGAGTTGTGTACGAGGCCCAGGGCCCACGGCTCCTCTGGTAAGGTCGTTCAGGCTTCATTTCCTACATGGTACCAACTGCAGCCCACCTACAGCTCCAGAGGCCTTAGGTGGGAGCAGGAACTACTTATGGAAAAACTACAGGCTCTTGATGGGCTGACAAGTGTTTGATTTTCACAATGAGTTTAGAGAAGACAGCATAAGTTGGTGTTTACACAAGGGATCCGGCTCAAGCTGCCCATGCTGGGAGTCTCTTGGCTGTAGGACTGTGGGTCCACACACCTCCATTTCTGTGTGTGTGTGTGTGTGTGTGTGTGTGTGTGTCACATGCAGTGAGAGTGAGTGTGTCGGTCTGTACTCATAAGTGCATCTTGGAGGGGAAGATATATAAGGGTGCATCTGTGTGAGCCTGCTCCCTGTTACCTGCTTTGTGAGAGGTCTCTAGGTCTCATGGGAAACACTCTCCATGCTGGGCATCATGTTTCTGGGCCACAGAGTGATGAGGTCAGACACAAACAAGGACATTCTGCTGGACTCAGAAGGCCAAGTCCTCAGACGGCAGGTAGACGTCATGGCCTGACCACTCTGGTCAGAGTCTGTGGCCCCAGCAAGTTTCTCCATGTGGTGGGGATTTTGGAGCCCTTGCACAGGCAAGCCAGGCCTTCATCTTCCAGGCCCCACTGGGGTCCCTGCCAGGATCTGGGGCCCACCATGAGGCTAGTCTTACCCTTCGGATCCTGATGGAACATTCCCAGGTGGCCAGACTGGGGCTAGGAGGGTGACATGTCCAGGTGCTGGAACTTCCTCCACCTTTCCCACCAATCCTTTGCTCAGCTCCTTCCACGGGGGTTCTCAGAGCGCAGGAGAGGGGATGAGCAGAGATGGAGATAAACATACATTGGGGGTCTGAGTCACATAGGCCTGGAGGCTGGGAGCTGAGAGGTAGTCACAGACAGTGGCTAAGGGGGTAGCAGCCAGGGAGGCAAAGAGCTGGTGTGGCCCCTCTGGAATAGAAGGTCACTTTCCTCCTAGAAATGAGTGGTTAACAGCTCAGAAGGGCAACAAGCCTCTCCTATGTAGCCAGTCCCTGTGCTGGAGGAGGGATACCTGCGACCTTCTCACTGACCCTCACGTCTGGCTCTTGAGAGTTTCAGCGGTAGGAAAAGTTCAGATTCACCTTCCTCAGGTTGGGGGTCCAAGAGAATTGGAGAGCTTCCATGGAGGCTGCCTTCCAGGAAGGGTTACATGGGCAAGTAGAAATCAGGTGGACAGGTTGGGATGTGGGAGAGGTGGGGAAGAGGAGATGGGGAAGAGTGTATTGGCATCAAGGGGTCTGGGGGTTTCGTAGCAGATATGGTAGAGAATATAGGTTCTAGAGAGACTTAGGAGGTAGAATCTTGGTGATGTAGTAGACTCATTTATTCGATATTTATTGAGCACCTACTACGTTCTCAGCAAGGAAGGAAATTTGTTTTTGTTTTAGTTTTTTTTTTAAATTTTTTTATACTTTTAGGTTTTTTTTATTTTTTTATACTGTAGATTGAACCCAGGGGTGTTTAACCACTAAGCCACATCCCCAGGCTTTTTTATTTTTTATTTTGAGTCAGGGTCTTTCTAAGTTGCTCAGGATCTCACTAAGTTGCTGAAGCTGGCTTCTAAGCTTATAATCCTCCTGCCTCAGCCTCCCAAGCCTCTGGGATTACAGGTGTGCACCATTACACCCAGCTGGTTTGTCTTGATTCTATATAAGCCACTTTGGGTAGAACCACAGGAGCCTGCTTCCCTTCTCTATGTGCCACAGCCCTACCTGACCCTCCAGGAAAAGCACTCCAATGGTGCCTGGCAAGAAAGGGAGATGTTAAGATGACGGGAAATGGTCAAGGTCTTGCCTTCATGGACTTAGTAACTCCACTGATAGGAAAACAAAATTAATCTACTTGCCTGCCCCACCCCATGTCCCAAAGTGTGCTTTTGAATGTTTGCAAGAAGAGTTGGAATCACTGTCTAGGTGACTAGGATGGGTACCCAGAGGACAAAGGGGCAGGTCCTCAAGGTCCAAAGGTCCACAGGAAGGTTTAGGGCTTCCAAGACAATGTGCACAGGACACGGATTTGGGAGAAGTCCAAGTTCACATGATAGCTGAGGTCATGAGGTTTACTTAAGAAGAAGGGCTGAGGGCCAGAGCAGCTGTGATTAAGGAGTGAGGGCAAGTGACAGGCCAGTGGCCAAGAGCCTGGGGAAGGCCAGCAAGGAAGGAAATCAGGAGCCACAAGGAGAGACCCGTGCCAGTAGTGTGGCCTGTGGGTGCCAAAGTCAGCCTGAGCAGGACAGAGATCCAGGAGCTTGGGGATGAGGTTTGTGGGCAGCCACACATCTTTCTTCTGGAAAGATGACATCAGGACTGAGGCCATGACAGAGGCTGGCATTCCTAGATTGCACACATGGAAAGAAGTGGCAAGAGATAGCATCAGTCTGACTGTGCTGACTCAGGGGCCCCAATGGGGCTGCGGTGGAGCAGAGGTGGTGGTGCGATCCCTCTTGGAACCCTGCTCATACGGCCAGAAGAGAACCTGTTGAAGGAGTTTCCTATGCGTATCCCTCCCCACAGTCTCTGGAAGAACCGGGGGCTGGAAGCCACCCGGGGATCCTTATCACAAGAGGAAGTTATCATGGGGGAAGGAAATGGGCCTCGTGGGATGTTCACGTGGTCATCTCAGATGATCTGAGCTTTCTTTATGCCTGTAGACCCTTGTCCTCACAGGGGGTCAAAGATCCGGGAGATCCTTATGCAGCCCAGTTCACACCATCAATGACAATAGAGCCAGGATTTGAACCTATTCTGTTCCTGATCAGAAAGTCAGGAAGTCACCTGACTGGACCAGCAGCGGGGTTGGACAGAGCATACCTGTCCCCCTCAGGTCAGCTGTAAATGGAAACTCCTGCCAGGTGTTCCCAGGAAGTTTGGAGTGGCCTATGACTGCCCCAGGGTGGTATGGGGGCTGAAGGCAGAATTTCCCTAGCAGATCCCGCCACACAGGCAACTCTATGGGCCAGGCTTGGGCTCTTGGACTCAGCCATCAGCAATCCCTGGGTAGTCCAGGAAAGTTCCTCTTTTCCCTGATTAAGCTGCCTCATCTGTATGATGAATTAATTATTGCTGTCTCTCAGAAGGAATTGTTGCTGGTCCCAGGAACCCTTGTGGGAGAACCTTCCCAGGGAAGAGAGAGTGCTCCAACATCTCCCCCACCTCTGGGAAGTTTCTGAAGCCCAAACTATGCAGAGGACCAAAGTCTTTCTGGAGTTTTTAGGGACACCTGCTCTATTGCCCAGTCCAAGCCCCAAAGCACATCTTTCTAGATAGATGTGGTAAGGTGGAGATACCAGCATCCATCCAGAGGGCTCATAGGGTCCTGCATTACCCTGAAGGATCCTGACTGGCTCATCCTTCCATGAGAAGGGGGGCGGTTCTTATCACTCCTGCCCTCACTAGACACCAGCCCAGCTTCTATTCTTGCCATTTCAGCTCCAGGCTGACCCGTCCTGCACCCCCTGTCTGGGTCCCCAAAAGTACACTTCCAAAAGGCCAGGCTGCCCTGGAAAGACTCTAGTTCTGGCACTGATCCTTGAGTATCCCCAGGCCCCTGGCACTAGTGGGTCCTGACCATCTGGGAGGCTCTGAGGGTGGTTAACCCCAACCATGGCTGGACTCTGCATTCATTCAACCAAGGTTTCAAAAGGGTCTGCAGCATTGCAAGCCTCACAGGTCCCTTGCACTTGGAGAGCTTGTGTCTGTGGTGCCATGGGGTGGGGAACAGAGATGGCAAGGCTCAGACTCACAGGCACAGTATTAAGGGTGCCCACCAAGACTTACGTGGCAAATGCACAGCTATGAGGAGTTAGTCATGAAACGAGAGTCAGGCAAGTTAAGGGAAGGCTGGGGGCTTGTTGGGGTGTTGAATGAAGCAGGTGAGTGAGGAGTCTTTGGTGCTGAGGTCTGGCTCAGGCAGGAGGGTGGATATCTGGGTCATCTGCTGCAGTGGGGGAGATCCAAGGTAATAGAGAGATTTTGGAATCAACCAGAATGGACTGGATGTGTGTGATAAATTTGAAAAGCCAGGAGACCTCCAGGAAGATCAATCAGTTTTCACTTTGTGTCCAGAGGTCCAGTCCCAGACACTGGGGAGAGAGACAGTGGTGAAGGGGGTGCTCCTAGCACCAGAGGAGGTGTGTGGATTGAGTGGGCCATGGGTAGTACTGGAGATGCCAGCTTTTAAGGATGGGTCAAGGGCACCAAGACATACTTATTTGCTTCATTCCTTACTCTTGGGGTTCCTCACTATTTCCCCAGGATGTGGCAACTACACCAAGCCCACAAATTCACACAGCCCATATGACCACCAGGCATGCCCGCCATGATTCCCTCTCTTACCTGCGCCTGCTACTTGCCTGGAGTACTCCCTCCATTGCTGGGAATGCATCCCCAGCCCTAAATCTCTGCCTGGAGCCTTAACCCCAGGTGGGAGGGTCATCAGACACCCAGAGAGAACACTGCCTTCATCTGCCTCCTTATAAAGAGCCATTGGGGGCTACATGAGAAAAACTAAAAGGAGGAGAATTGAGACTCAAAGATTTTATAACTTCTGGAAGTTCAGAAGTTATCTAGGCCAAGGTGCTGGGGAAGCCACAAACCCCTGCTTAGCTCTCTCACCAGCCTGTCTCTGAACTAGTGCGTCAGAATCAATATGGCAGATACAGCTTTTGGTTCTCAGCAGGATGGAGCGTTCTTCCTAGATCTCCATCAACTCCCTCAGACTCTCCCTGAGGCCCTGTTTGCTTCTGGGTTTTTCAGGTCCCAGAGAGCCCCAATCTTGAACCTCTGCTCCCTGTTTTGCAGCAGTGACTCTGGACACACACACACCCCCATGCTCCTCCCAGCCCCTCATAGGAGTGAGGACCCCCTACATCCTCAGGCTGAAAGGCCAGCAGGAGTAATGATTCAGGTGACTATGAATCCTGAAGAGCCCTCCTCTCAGCCCCAGGCCCACCATAAATACTTCCCTCTAAACACACACTAATTCCCACACCCTCAGGCCACATTCCAAAAAGGGTGGTGCCACAGTATCCCAGTAGCTTCCAAGTTGCTGGATAGCAACTCCCGTGGTGTTTAGCAGCTGGAGCAGGACAGACCTGCTCTCAGACTTGGCTGCTTCTGACTGCAAGACTGCTTCCTTAACTCTGAGCCCCAGCTGACTCAACTCCTCAAGGGGAAAAAGACTTTTGTGAGTGGTTGGGGAGACATAATGGAGATTTGCAAGTGAAGATGCTTCCCAAATACTGCCTAATGAAGGAATTTTTTTTCTGTTTGGGTTGACTGGAGGCATCTCCTCCAGCCTCAGTCCCCCTGTCCATCAAAAAGAGGAGTAGTAGTTGGGTGTGGTGGTGCACACCTGTAATCCCAGCAGTTTGGAAAGCTAAGGCAGAAAGATCACAAGTTCAAGGCCAGCCTCAGCAACTTATCAAGGCCATAAGCAACTTAGTGAAACCCTGTCTCAAAATGAAAAATGAAAAGAGCTGGGGGGACGTGGCTCAGTGGTTAACCACCCCTGGTTCAATCTCTGGTACAAAGAGAGAGAGAGAGAGAGAGAGAGAGAGAGAGAGAGAGAGAGAAGGAGTTTCCAGGGTCTGCATCAGTCTCCAGAGCCTTCAACACTGGAGCGGGGTGCAAGGGTAGATGTAGTCTTCCCCAGTGGGAATTGTCCCTGTGCAGGCCCCTCCCTAGGGTCCCAACACCTCCCCACACAGCACCCAGAAGCAAATGCCGGGGTGTTGAGCTCAGCTAGCCACAGAGTGACTGAGCCACACCCATTTTCCTGGAAAGAGCCAACAGGAAATACCAGGACAAGCGAATATCCTCCCTAGTCCTGCACCCTGCACTGCCTGGAAGGAGGAAGCCCCAAGCTGCCAAGGGCCCAGGGCCATGCTTTGTAAGAACAAGCAGCCCTTGAGCCTGGTCCTTAGCGTGGGGAGAGCAGGGGCATCACATTTAGCATCTGCCCACTGCCTGGGTAATTCCACCAACCCTGCCTGATTCAAGGCACACAGCCTCTCTGAAGGGTAGCAGTGGCTGCATGGGAGCTGGAGGAGGCCATGACTACCAGGGAATGTGGGGACAGGTGTGAGTGAGTAGTCTGTTTCTCTCAGCAGCTCTATGAGGATAGAGACAGGGAGGCCACCACTCTGGATCTAAGTTCTGGTTGTGTAGGGCAGGGTGCTGCTGTGTAGGAAGAAGGGTTAGAAGCCAGGCACGGTGGTGCACATCTGTAATCCCAGCAGATCAGGAGGCTAAGGCAGGAGGATCAAGAGTTCAAAGCCAGCCTCAACAACTTGAGAGGCTCTGCCTCTAAAAATATAAAAAGGGGCTGGGGATGTGGTTCAGTAGTTAAGCACTCCTAGTTTCAGTTAAATCCCTGGTACCAAAAAGAAGAAGAGGAAGAAAAAGGAGGAGGAAGAGGAGGAAAGGGGTCAGACAGACATGGGGAGGTTTGGGATGGTTAAACGTTGTGGTGATTAGGTACATGGATAATGGAGCTGGAATACCAATATTGTGTCACACTCTGGGGGCTGGAACCAGGAGGCTGTTGATCCAGAAGGTACCTCTGGGGGCCTGAGTCCAGGCAAGGGGAGACCCCAGGAGGGCCCTGGATGAGACTAAAGATTTTGTGTGCCCCAGTGGGCACTGGCTAAAGCACTGTTGCTTAAGGATTCAGAGGCTCTGGAGTCACATTCCTTTCATTTCTCTGTGCCTCCGTTTCTCCATCTGTACAATGGGGATAATCATGAACTTCATCATGTCATTCATTGTAGGGATTCTTTGAGTCCCTTCTATATGCAATAGGGCTATAGCAACTTTGCCTGATCCATCTCATCCATGAGCCTGACTTGAAGTTTTCAAGGGGAAAATTGAATACCCTCTCACCCTGCCCTCCAACCCGACCCACACCACCTTCACCTTCTCTCCCTCTCTTCGACCATGTATCCCCCTCAGCCTTCTGGGCCTGGGGATTCACCTCTGCTGTCAGCCCCTTTCCTTTAGCACTCCTCTCCCTCTGCCCCAGTTCCTTTCTGTTGGTGCCAAACACACAGTGTCTGGCTAATTGTCCCTCTCCCTGTGTCCACCACTCCTCAGACCATGGACAGCCAGTCTTGCCATCTCCACAGAAGCCAGGATGGCTGGGCTGGCCTGGGATCAGGGAAGAAGGAATCAAGGACAGGTGGCTGGGCTCCATGGACCAAAGCAGTGACCAGGGGCCCAGCTTCTGCCTTGGCTACCTGGACCCTATCACATGGGTGGTTCCAGTGTCGGGGCTATCCTGTACCTCGGTTACCCTGCCCTGTTAAGATTCCAGGCCCTTGCTCCCAAGTGCCCAACTCCTGCCTGCATCTCTCCCATCCCTCCTCTGCCTGATGGACTCTGTTCCTCCCTCAAACCTCCTGGGCATCACCCAAGTGGAAAGTACCTCTAGTGAGATCCATATTCATTCATCTATTCATCTGTTACAGTCTGTAATAACTTCTATCATACTGTGCCAGGCAAACTGGACACATCAGGAGGACCCTGAAGGGTATTGCCAACCCCTACCGGAGCATGGGGAAGCCATACGGGTCCTTGAGTTCCATTTCAGATGGGGACTCAAGGCCAGTCTGGAAGCAGCGAAGTCTCCGCTTGGAGCAGAAAGGTTTGCATCATGAGGTGAGGTTGGCCAGGCTCCTGAGTTCTACCTTCCTTAGGCGCTTGCTTTTCTGGCAATTTTCTCTTTGCTATATTCTTCTCCATTTCCAAAAATTTTAATAAAGAGTAGATATGCTCTCCTGTGTTACCGGCCCAGTAAAGAGCTATATTTTAGTGAGGCATGGTGCCACATGCTATAATCTCAGTGGCTCAGGAGGCTGAGGCAGGATAATTGCAAGTTCAAAGCCAGGCTCAGCAACTTAGCAAGGCTCTAAGCAACTTAACAAGACCCTGTTTCAAAAAAAAAAAAAAAAAAGAACTGTGAATGGGGATCAGTGGTTAAGCACCCCTGGATTCAATCCTTCCCCTCCTCCTCAAAAAAAAAAAAAAAAAAAAAGCTGTATTTTTAAAGTTAAAATGAAAAATAAAATTTCTGGCTGACTGATATACTCTGCTTTCCTGAGAAAGCACCTTGGATGAGGCAAGATAGGCACCCTGGCTCTGCAGTGGCCATCCTGGGATGTATGATGGGGCATTGCTGCCCCCTGGTGCAAATTAGACTTATAGGCCTGGCATGCACAGTCTGTGCAGGCTTAGGAGTAGCCAGATAGAAGTGACAGCTTAAGATACGTAAGCAGCCTCGGGCTCCCCATTGGGTCAGGGAATGATCAGCTCCTTCCCTGCAGGTGGCCAAGCATGGGCCATTATAAACAAACTACTACAAATGAGTGATTTATTAAACAAAAGAAATTTCTTTCTCACAGTCTGGAGACTGAGAACCACAACTGAGATTCGTTTGGTAGGATGTCCCCACTTCTTGGTTAATGGACAGCCATTTCACTGCGTCCTCACATGGTAGAAAGTTCAAGGGATTTTTCTGGGGTCTTATTCATAAGGATACTGATCTCATTCATGAGGGCTCCCTTTCATCACCTCTCAAAAAAAAAAAATAAAAAACAACCTGCTTCCAAATATCATCACATTGGAGATTACGTTTCAACATAAGAATATGTATGGGGCCACCCCTTTCCCTGAGGGGCAGACACTGGCAGAGCCTAGCCTTTGCCGCAGGACCACCCCTTCTGACCAGCAGACTATCAGGGAGGTCAAGCCCATCAGCCCAGATCCACCCACTCCAACTTACTCAGGACCCAGACCCAGGATGCAGTAGCATTCACTGAGGAACACCAGCAGGGTCTGGAAGCCCAACATCAAGGTGAGGTATAGTCAAACTGCACAGGTATTACAAGAATATAGGGAAGAAACTGTAATATCTCAGATCCACACTGCAAGAAAGGAAAACACATAGACAACATGAAAAAACAAGGGAGGAAAGTGCCCCAAACAAACCAGGATACTGCAATAACAGAACCCATGAACAGCGAAGTCAATGAAATGTTAGAGGAGTTCAGAAGTTTAATAATTAAAATGATCTGTGAATTAAAGGATGACCTAAATGAGCAAATACAGGCAAAAATTGATCACTCCAACAATGAGATAAGAGAGCAAATACAGTTAGCAAATGTTTACTTCAAGAGAGAGATTGAGACCCTGAAAAAAAACAGTCAGAAATCCTTGAAATGAAGGATACAATAAATCAATTTTTTTAAAAAAATCAATAGAAAGCATAACCAACAGACCAGATCACTTGGAAGAACATCAGATAATGAAGGCAAAGTATACAATCCGGAAAATAAAGTTGATCACACAATGAAGAAAGTTAGAAACCATGAAGAGAGCATCCAAGAATTATGGGGCAGCATCAAAAGACCAAATATAAGAGTTATTGGGATAGAAGAAGGCACAGAGTTTCAAACCAAAGGAATGCACAATCTCTTCAACAAGATAATATCAGAAAATTTCCCAAGCATGAAGAATGAATTGAAAAACCAAATACGAGAGGCTTACAGGACACCAAATGTACAAAATTACAACAGATCTACACGAAGGCACATTATAATGAAAATGCCTAGCATACAGAATAAGGATCTTAAAAGCCACAATAGAGAGAAATCAGATCACATATAGGGGAGACCAATTTGAATCTCAGAAGATTTTTCAACCCAGACCTTCAAAGCCAGGAGATCTTGGAACAACATATACCAAGCTCTGAAAGAAAATGGATGCCAACCGAGAATCTTTTTTTTTTTTTTTTTAAAGAGAGAGTGAGAGTGAGAGAGAGAGAGAGAGAGGATTTTTTTTTAAATTTTCGGCGGACACAATATCTTTGTTTGTATGTGATGCTGAGGATCGAACCCGGACCGCACGCATGCCAGGCGAGCGCGCTACCACTTGAGCCACATCCCCAGCCCCCAACCAAGAATCTTATATCCAGTAAAAACGAAGCTTTAGATTTGATGATGAAATAAAAATCTTCCATTATAAACAAAAGTTAAAAGAATTTACAACTAGAAAGCCTGCACTATAGAACATCCTCAGCAAAGTATTCCACGAAGAGGAAATGAAAAACAATGATGAAAATCAGCAGAGGGAGGGATTACACTAAAGGAAAATCTAATCAGAGGAGAAACCAAGTCACGTTAAATACCAAAAATAAACAGAAATTCCTGGGAATACAAATCATGTCTCAATAATAACCCTGAATGTTAATGGCCTAAACTCACCAATCAAAAGTCATAAAAGTAGCAGATTGGATTTTAAAAAAAAGATCTAACAGTATGCTGCCTCCAAGAGACTCATCTCATAGAAAAAGACATTCATAGACTGAAGGTGAAAGGTTGGGAAAAATCATACTATTCACATGGACTATGGAAGCAACCAGGGGTTTCCATCCTCATATCAAATAAAGTAGACTTTAAACTAAAGTCAATCAAAAAGGACAAAGAAGGACACTACATACTGCTCAAGGAAACATACACCAATAACACATAACAATTATAAATATATATGCCCCAAACAATGGAGTAGCTGTGTTCATCAAGCAAGCTCTTCTCAAGTTCAAGAGTCAAACAGACCACAACACCATAATTTTGGGTGACTTCAACACACCTCTTTCATCACTAGATAGATCTTTCAAACAAAAGCTAAACAAAGAAACTATAGAACTCAATAACACAATCAACTTAGACTTAACTGACATATGTAGAATATTCCATCCTTCAATGAAGGGATATATTTTCTTTTCAGCAGCACATGGATCCTTCTCTAAAATAGACCATATACTATGCCAAAAAGCAATTCTTAGCAAATATTAAAAAGTACAGATATTACCCTGCATTCCATCAGATCATAATGGAATGAAATTAGAAATCAATGATGAAATAAGAAATAAAATCCACTCCAACACCTGGAGACTAAATAATATGCTACTGAATGAACAATGGGTTACAGAAGACAGTAAGGAAGAGATTAAAATATTTTTAGAGGTGAATGAGAACACAGATACAACATATCAAAATCTCTGGGACACTATGAAAGCAGTTCTAAGAGGAAAGTTTATTGCATGGAGTTCATACCTTAAAAGAAGAAAAAGTCAACAAATAAATGACTTAACATTACACCTCAAAGCCCTAGAAAAAGAAGAACAAATCAACACCAAAAGCAGCAGAAGATAGGAAATAATTAAAATCAGAGCTGAAATCAATGAAATTTAAACAAAAGAAACAATTGAAAAAATTGACAGAACAAAAGTTGCTTCTTTGAAAAAATAAATAAAGTTGACAGACCCTTAGCCATGCTAATGAAGAGAAGGAGAGAGAAAACTCAAATCACTAACATACATGATGAAAAAGGAACTATCACAACAGACACTACAGAAATACTGAAGATAATTAGAAATTATTTTGAAAACTTGTACTCCAATAAAATAGAAAATATAGAAGGCATCGACAAATTTCTAGAGTCATATATTTTACCCAAATTGAATCAGGATGCTATACACAATTTAAACAGATCAATTTCAAGTGACGAAATAGCAGTCTACCAACTAAGAAAAGCCCAGGACTGGACGGAAACACAGCCAAGTTCTACAAGACCTTTAAAGAAGAATTAATACCAATACTCTTCAATTTATTTCAGGAAATAGAAAAAGAGGCAGCACTTCCAAACTCATTCCATGAGGCCAATATCATTCTGATTCCAAAACCAGGCAAAGACACATCAAAAAAAGAAAACTCCAGACCAATATCTCTAATGAACATAGATGCAAAAATTCTCAATAAAATTCTGGCAAATCGAATACAAAAACATATCAAAAAAATCAGGGACTATGATCAAGTGAGATTCATCCCAGGGATGCAAGTTTGGTTCAATATATGGAAATCAATAAATGTAATTCATCACATCAATAGACTTAAAGATAAGAATCATATGATCATCTCAATAGACACAGAAAAAGCATTTGACAAAATACAGCACCCATTTTGTTCAAAACATTAGAAAAACTAGGGATAACAGGAACATATCTCAACATTATAAAGGCTATCTATGCTAAGCCCCAGGCCAACATCATTCTAAATAGAGAAAAATTGAAAGCATTCCCTCTAAAAACTGGAACAAGACAAGGATGCAATTAGACAGACGAAGGAAATTAAAGGGATACATATAGGAAAAGAAGAACTCAAATTGCAACTATTTGCTGATGATATGATTCTATACCGAGAAGACCCTAAAAGTTCCACTGGAAAACTTCTAGAACTGGTAAATGAATTCAGCAAAGTAGCAGGATATAAAATCAAAACCCATAAATCAAAGGCATTTCTGTATATCAGTGACAAATCCTTAGAAAGGGAAACAAACTACCCTATTTTCAATAGCCTCAAAAAAAAAATACTTGGGAATCAATGTAACAAAAGAGGTGAAAGATCTATATAATGAAAAGTACAGAACCCTAAAGGAAGAAATCAAAGACCTTAGAAGATGGAAAGATCTACCTTGCTCTTGAATAGGCAGAATTAATATTATCAAAATGACCATACTTCCAAAAGCACTATACAGATTTATTGCAATTCCATCAAAATTCCAATGACATTCCTCATAGAAATAGAAAAAGCAATCATGAAATTCATCTGGAAAAATAAGAGACCCAGAATAGCTAATCCTTAGCAGGAAGTGTGAAGCAGGTGGCATCACTATACCAGACCTCAAACTATACTACAGAGCAATAGTAACAAAAACATGATGGTATTGGCACCAAAACAGACTGGTAGACCAATGGTACAGAACAGAGGACACAGAGACTAACTCATAAAACTACAATTATCTTATATTAGACAAAGGTGTCAAGAACATGCATTGGAGAAAAGATAGCCTCTTCAACAAATGGTGCTGGGAAAACTGGAAATCCATATGCAACAAAATGAAATTAAACCCATATTTCTCACCATGCATAAAAATTCAAAACGGATCAAGGACATAGGAATACAACCAGAGACCCTGCGTCTAATAGAAGAAAAAGTAGGCCCTACTCTCCATCATGTGGGATTATGCCTCAACTTCCTTAATAAGACTCCTCTGGTGCAAGAATTTACATCAAGAATCAATAAATGGGATGGACTCAAACTAAAAAGTTTCTTCTGAGCAAAAAAACAATCTGTGAGGTGAATCAAGAGCCTACATTTTGGGAGCAAATCTTTATCCCTTACACATCAGATAGAGCACTGATCTCTAGGTTATAAAAAAAATTCAAAAAGCTAAACGACAACAACAAAAAAAACCCACAAATAACCCAATCAATAAATGGGCCAAGGACCTAAAGAGACACTTCTCAGAAGATGATGAACAATCAATTAACAAATGCATGAAAAAATGTTCATCATCACTAGCAATGAGAGAAATGCAAATCAAAACCACTCTAAGATTTCATCTCTCAGGGGCTGGGGATGTGGCTCAAGTGGTAGCGCGCTCGTCTGGCATGCGTGCGGCCCGGGTTCGATCCTCAGCACCACATACAAACAAAGATGTTGTGCCCACCGATAACTGAAAAATAAATATTAAAAAAATTCTCTCTCTCTTTTAAAAAAAAAGATTTCATCTCACTCAAGTCAGAATGGAAGCTATTATGAAGACAAACAATAAGTGTTGGCTAGGATGTGGGGGAAAAGTACACTAATACACTGCTGGTGGGATTGCAAATTGATGCAACCAATATGGAAAGCAGTATGGAGATTTCTTGGAAAATTGGGAATGGAACCACCATTTGAGCCAGCTGTCCCCTCTCCTCAGTTTATATCCAAAGGACTTAAAAAAACAGTGTACTACAGGGACACAGCCACATTAATGTTTATAGCAGCACAATTCACAATAGCTAAACTGTGGAACTAACCTAGATGCCCTTCAATAGATGAATGGAAAAAAAATGTGGCATATATACACAATAGAATATTACTTTGCAAAAAAAAAGAAAAGAAAATGATGGCATTTGCAGGTAAATGGTTGGAGTTAGAGAAGATAATGAGAAGTGAAGTTAGCCAATCCCCCCCCCCCCCGAAAAAATGCTGAATGTTTTCTTTGATACATGGAGGCTGATTCATAGTGGGATAGGGAGCGGGAGCATGGGAGGAGTAGATGAACTCTAGATAGGGCAGAGGGGTGGGGGGGAAGGTAGGGGGCATGGGCTTATTAATGATGGTGGAATGTGATGATCATTATTATCCAAAATACAGGTATGAAGACACAAATTGGTGTGAATATACTGTGTATACAACCAGAGATATGAAAAATTGTGCTCTATATGTGTAATAAGAATTGTAATGCATTCCGTTGTCATATATAAATAAATTTTTTAAAAAAATAATATGAATGGTGACATAAACATTCAACCTAAGTCTACAGCATGCAGAAATTCCCCCAACCTGTCCAAGGACTGATCACCACTCAATATAAGGCTGTGTGTGGGCCAGGCTGTGCTGGCCCCAGGAAAGGTCTGAAATTTGCAGTCAAGGGTAAGCCTGAGTGGTGAGGCCAGTGGTCCCCCTGAACTCCAACCTGGCCCCAGGCTGCAGGCTGGACTATTCCAGAAGAGGGGAAAGGATGAACATCTAAAAAGGCCCACTCCTGTCTCAAGTGTGACACCTCTACCAGTCACTCCTGCTCCTGCCATGGGTCTTGTCCATCTGACCACCCTCCCCAACACCTACCTGCTCATCTTCCTGCACCAGTTCTATGTCTGACCCCACCACTAACCCCCGCCTACTGCAGTCATTGCTCACTAACACAGAGCCTCCTCCCCACCCTGTATTCAGTGCCCCGCCCAGGCCTGGGGAGGAAAGGGAGAGAGATTGAGGGAGAGTTGTAGGCTTCTTATCAGAATCCACTCCAGGTCATCTTTCTGCTCCATGAATGCTCACAGGTCATTTTTGGTCTCTGATTGTTATTCCCTCTGTCCAGAGCTCTTTTCCCTAGATTGTCACATTGCTGGCACTTTCTTGTCACTCAGTTCTCAACCCAAGAGAGGCCTTCCCAAACCACCCCATGAAAAGCAACCTCCTAGACCCTCCCCGCCATCTGTCTATTTCACTGCCATATCGCCAGCATCCAATATAGGGTCTGCCACTTAGGTGCTCAGCCAATCAGTGCTGATTAAGAACTACCAGTGCCATGCAGCCTGGGGTGAGAATAGTGTGGCTCCAGGACCAAGGGCCGGGAGCTTCAGGAAAGGGGGAGGGGACAGCCAGGCAAGAGCAAAGAGCCAACAGAGTGCTGGCTCCCTGCCTGCACCTCAAGTGAGGGAGGCTCCAATCGCTGATGAAAGTTTAGCAGACTCCCAGGGGATAGAGTCTGCTTTGAGGTGTTTGCCAATTTCCATGGTGTAAATACTCTCCCTGTGGCCAATTTTAAGTTTCTGATAATTTAATAACTAGCTGGCAATTTTTTAAAAAGATTTAACAATTAATTATTTGAGCCAATAAAGCTCACCACTGGCCCTGGGTCCCCATAGGACCAGGTGTGGGGAAAATATGGCTTGTTAGGCCACAAGGCAGTGGATATCATGACCACAGAGGAAAGGACAGCTGAGCCTCACACCAAAGAGCAAAGTGATGACAAGCAGGGACTCATCGTGGGAATATGAGGACAGGGCACAGACGCTGCTTTATCAAGATGAAAATAGGACTAGCCACCAGGTGCAGGAGGGAGGGTCTTTGGGTGGGGATGTGGGAGGGTGAGCAGGTGAATTGGAAAACGCAGTCTAGATCCAAACAATGCATCTCTCAGACCCATCAGCCCTCCTGGACTAGGGTGCACCCTAGGCTTAATAGCATACTCCCCCTAGTGGTCCTTCCAGAAACTGCATCAATGTCTCCAATACCTGAGTCAAGTCCAACAAAATGTTCCCCTGATCTCTCACCAGTTCTTCAGTGAGCCAGGATAGGGAGAGGTGAGGCAGAGATAAAAGAAAGTTATCTATTTGAGAACATAAAGTTTTGTAGGAGATTGAATGTAGAGGAATACATTTTTGAGCTAGTAGTAGATAAATCTGCTACCTTTTATACTATTCAAGCAGATGGGCTGTTCCCTACCTTATAACCTCAAGTGAGGAATGGATCAAGGTGGAAAGGAGAAAAAAAGAGGGGAACAAGACCCCGACATATGATTTCTACATCTATTTCTCCCCACCCCTTCTCCCCTACTCCCCCAGACTGGAGGAGGCAATACTGGGCAGGGGAGCCAGAAGGGAGGCACACAAGTGGCAGACAGAACCGCACCCAATGATGTCCCATCCTCCACCAGTCAAGAGAGTCTGAGCCACCTAGGGCCACATGATTGTCCTTACACTCCTCTTTCAGGAAAGAGCCCCATTGTGGGTCAGTGTGTACAATTCAGAGGTAGCCAGCATTGGAGCTGGTCTCTTACATGCCAGTGTAAGAGCCTGCAGGCTAAAGGAAAGGTGAAGATTTAGAGTTATGAAGACAGATGTGTGGTACTCTAGGAAGACAGAGAAGACTATTGGCTGGAGTATATAAGAGGTTGGCAGTTGTGGGGAAATATAAGCAAAAAGTAAAGGTAAGCCCTATGAGCTATCCTAAGGACATGGACATAGACAAGGTCTGGAAGACCCCACAGATTGAAGAACTAAGTGTCAGACCATCATTGTCAGGCTTGCATTTTCTAAACCTCAATCTGGCTCCCCAGTTGATCAGATTGTTAATGAATGTGTTCTAGGGCTGGTCTGAAGCAGGGAGGCCTGCAGGAATCTACTAAATCAGACAAGAGAGGCTGGAGACTCCAGGCTTGGAGAATCTTGAAGGAGTGGAACTGTGGAGTCTGGATGGTCTGTATCCCCAAGCCTGCTGCATTGCGGGGTCTTAGGGAGTGTTTATTGCTGGACTTGCCCTGGGAGGAGTTGGGGATGCTGCTGCAGTTTTTTGAATTACCACTAGGTGGAGCCATTCCACGGACTGTGGAGGAGCAGCACCTGAATCAATCAAGTCCTGAGGGCACTTGCTGTGTGAACTTAGGCAAGTTGCTCAGCTGCTCTGAACTTCAGGGTTCCCATAAAGCAAAGCATATTTTTTGGTAGGGTGAGGACTAAGTTAGCATAGGAAAAATGCTCAGATCCATGCCTGGTACATGTTGAGAGTTCTGTGCCACTCGTCATTACTAGGGTTATCACCTATCAGGGCATGGGGGTGATGGGAGGGTGGTGAGAATATGAACTAGGACAGCATCCACACTGCAGCCTAGAGCACCGAAAAGTCATGGTACACATCTAGAATGCTAAGACCCGAGTCAAACTGAGACACTGGCGACAAAGTTCAGGGAATCTGGTTTATTTTCACACATGCCTAGAAACCTGTTTAAAACCTGAGGTACACATGAACATGCTCCCAGGCCTCCTGGAGTTCAATTTTGTTTCAAAAGAAGCAAGACATGGCTCCTCTGCTAAAATAAATACATATTACAGAAGGTAATAAATAAATAAATACATAAATAAATAGACTCGATGGGATGAAATTGAGAACATAATTGTGCAAAGTCAAAAGGGAGCTGCACATTCCAGAAATTAGATGATTAGCAATTTATCTGATGCTACAGGAGAGAATGTAATCCTTCCAGTGCTGGACTGTGTGAAAGATATCCAGAATCTTCAGATGCTCTGCTGTTTTGCGCATCCCAAGGTCCCATGCTGAGAAGACCCAGGGACAGAGCCAGATGTCTGATGGGGGATTCTGGGGTTCAGTGCTGAATCCAGCTCTCCTCAAGGATGTACAGATAGTACTGAAGTTTCTTCCGGAAGTCATCCAAGTTGCCCTTTCTGATAACAATGGGCTTTCTCTGTGAAGAAGCCAAGAAGATGGGATTAGAGGAGTCTGGGTTGTAAAGGGGATGGCAGGCTGAGTGTTGCCACCTGCAGGGGCATCTGGAGGGACAGCTTACCGTGGGTGTGGTCATGGGTGCGACTGTGGGCTCTTCGTTGGACAAGCATGTCTTAAGAAACTGTGGAAGAGACCAAAGCAGACAGTCAGAGACTCCCCCAGAAAAGGAGTAGACCCTGATATTCTCCTTCCCAGAGGTTGAGCAGGGTCAAGGCAGGGATCTCAAATACCTTCTACAGGTTCACATACCTCTAGTTGGCTACTGATGTTCCCTTTGTTCGTCAAATTCTTAGCAGCTTCCAAGAATACATTCAGGTTTTGCATCCGAGAGGTATTCTAAGGGGACAAAGAATATATATAAGGGCTGGAGAGTTGGGACATGTCCTTCCCATGACCAGACTGCATAATCTTCTGAGCCTGCTGTCAGGGGTATTGTTGGATAACCTCCTCCTGGTTCCCTCCTTGCCCCAGGTGGGTCCCTGAGCTGCCCTCAAAAGCATGATCCTTGAAGCAAATGCATACCTCAGCAAGGCCTCCTTCCCCCAAGCACCAACCCCTGGCACCATATGAGCTACATAAAGAGCCTGGGTAGATTTTTCTATACTTGGGGATAAAACAACTCCCAACAGAAGCTTTAGAAAAAGCAGAGGGTTGGCCAGAGAAGTATTTGTGCCCAAGAACTCAGATATCAGGATTGATGCCTTAATCAAATTAAGGGTTTCTAGAAATCAGCAAGAAAATCACCAGGACAACAGCATGCAGATGGGTGAACTTTCCCAAAGAAGGGAAATATAAATGGCCAGTAAACTTGGGAAAGACCTCAATTGCATGTTCAAACAAACAAAGGTGAGACAACCATTGCAGCTGGCTGGAACTATGAAAAGTAGCTGTAAATGATAATCCCTGGGGCTGGTGAGAGTAGAAAACACAAACACTATTTTTTAAGGGAAAGGAAGGAAACAGGTGCATGACCAGGGGAAATTCTAGTCTGCCAACCTGGTGGCAGATACAGATACAGATAGTACTGAAGTACTAGTCTGCCAACCTGGTGGCTGCTCCACTGAAAACTGAGCTTAAGGCCCCTGGTGTTATTCAACTAGAGCTGCCTTTTCATTTCCTAATTTTAAAAAAATCTTTCATTATTAAATCCATGGCTGGGACCACATAGTAAACACCCGTTAAGGGCCATCCTCTGGTCTGGGAACATTAAACACATTGCATTATTTGATTCTTACAATCACCCCACCAAGATGGGTTCTATTCTACAGATTAAAAAAAAAAAAACAAAACTGATGCTAAACCAGGTAGAGTGACTGCTGAGGTCACGCAGAGGAGGGGTGGAGGATTGGGATCTGGTGTGCCCCAGTGCAGGGCTGAACTCTTACCCTCAAGAGCCATCGGTCTTCCTTGTTGGTGGAGTTCTGTAGGGACAGAAGGAGAGAGGGTCATGAGGCTTGTTGGCCTGAGCCACCCACCTGAGCCAAACTGCCCAGAACAACCTTATCCCAGCTACTCACCAAACGCAAAGGCCCAGAATTCTCTAGGTTCCTTCTAATTTCCTGGATCACTGTATTGCAGTCCTTGATCAAGGGCTGCCCGTTGTTAGCTCGGAGCCCAGAGCAGAACAAGAACAGGAGCAGGAGCAGGGTAGAGAGGCTGCTCGTGTTCGGGCTGGCAGGATGCATTCTGTCTTGTCCTGGTCCTGCGTGAGGTTCTCAGGAGTCCACAGAAGCCTCCTGTCTTATATGTGCAGCAGCAGCGTGCCCACAACCCCAGACCAGGGGTGTGCAGGGGGGCGGGCATCGGAAGGATCTTTATCTGACATGGAACCTTCTTAGAAAACCACAGACTTATTCATCACTTTCTAGTATTCAGATCAGCAAAATGGGGAAACAGATTACATACAGGGTATCTCCTCCTCTTATTGGGGAGCTTAGAGATGGGCAGAATGGAGCCAGCTTAGAGGACCCTCTGACAGGTGGGAGCAGCCTGACCATGAGCTCACCAGGCCTCTTGTCCAATGGGGCCTCATCCTGCCATCCCCTGAACAGGTCTGACCCTCACTGTCCACTCTGCCTTGCACTACATTATCCAGGTGCATGGCCAGGTGAAGGCCCACTGGAAACAAGAGTTTGGGAATCTGTCACATGGTCAACTTGACATCCTCCCAATGCTGAGTTACTAGTGTTCAAGCCCTCAGTGATTTATCCTGTGGGCTCTGGGCAGCTTCTCTTTGACACTTGTTTTTCCTGGTGGGTGGCAGATGGAGCTAGGCATTAGGAGCCCATTTCATTTTCTTTTTGGTCTGAGAGCAGCACAGCCTGCCTCTGCCTGCATTGTGGAGGCTCAGCCCCTGATGGAGGCCTAGCTGCAGGCTCTGGGCTATCCCTTTGGTAGCATGGAGAGCTGGATTCAGGGACCTGAAGACAGTAGTGGCCCTTGAGGAAACTGTCATGGGAAGTCGGGGAAGAGGGCTGGCCTGGGAAGTTCAGGAGGCAGAATTGGCAATATTTGAGGTGTGAGGGCAAAAGAAGAGAGGAGAGGAAAACAACCCCCTGGTTTCAGACTGGGCCTAGTTGCATTGCGGGGCTCTGAATCCCTGTCTGTGCTGGAATATGGATTCGGTGGATAGAGAAGAAGGGGGATGAGGTGGGGGGAGTGTTGCAGAGTTTGGAGAGAACAGGGACAGACCATGGGGAAGTCCAGAGAACCTGAGAAGCCACAGCCAGAGAGAAAGAGAGGAAACCAGGAGGGTGATGGCCCAGGGGACAGTCCCTGAAAGAAGAGGTGGTCCCCCTGCCCATGGGGCATAATGGGTAGGCCCTGGCATAGGCCTGGAATGTGGTTTTTGTGAAGGTCTAAGTGTGACAGGGTATGGGAAAGAGTTCTTTGAGATGACTGGGCTGTGGAGGGGCAAGCTGAGAGGCAGGAGAAACCAGGGTTTGGGTTGGGAGCGGCATGATGTGATTGGCATGGGGAAATCATGGAAAGGTCATGCTACGCAGGGGAATGTAGGTGCTTCCGAATACATGGAAAGAAGATGAAGAGGCTGTGACCCAAAGCAATGTCCTTCACCAAAAGGCATTCTGGCATCTGAACCCAGAGCATCTTACAAACCGAGGGGAAGTCTCAGAGCAATACACAGGAGCCTTAGGACCAATCTGGGTGCCCAGGGGACACATCCATGCAATGAACTTTTGTTAAGTACTTAATGTATGTAGGCACCCAGAGAAAAGCATATGTGGTCCCCTCCCATAAGAGCTCAGTCTTGAGGGAGAGGCTGATTTAAAGCCTTCCTCAGTCCTGTAGCACCAACACCACTGCGGCACTCGCTAGAGGGGGTGACTCTGACCGTGCCCCAAATTTTCTGAATCAAAAACTTCATTTTGACGAAATCCTCAAATGATTCACATGACATCTGAGAAGCAACCTTACTTTAAATAGGGTCCCTTGTGCTCCCCCCAGGGAACAGGGCTTATTTCCTAAATGCTCCACTGTGGTTTGGTGTCCTCCCCACAGGGAATGGGTCTTATTTCCTGAATGCTCTACTGTGGCTTGGCGTTACTTTCTATAAAAGTTTTGAGGATCTGTTGACAATGTAATTTCTTTTCTCTCTCTCTCTCTCTTGTAGAGAAAAACTTCATTTTTTTAAATCTAAGTGGGATTATATATATATCCCACCATATATATATATATATATATATATATATATATATATATATATATATATATATATATATTTGGTACCAGGGATTGAACCCAGAGTCACTTTATCACTGAGCCACATTCCAAGCCCTTTTTATTTTTATATTTTGAGATAGGGTCCTGTGCAACTTAGTGAGAACTTGTCTCAAGTCTTTAAAAAAGGGCTGGGGTTTCATCCCCAGAATAATAATAATAATTATTATTATTATATATTATATTACATATTATTATAATATTACTCTGTTAATATATTTAATATATAATAATATAATTAGTATTAATACAATATTATATACTGTTATTATATTAATATAACATTAATATGTTAATAATTGATATATTTAATAATATAAGTAATATTTATATAATTATATATCATAATTGTTATAATGTTGATAAACATTATTATAATAAAGTAAAAATAAATCAATAAAACTTCAGATTTCATGTTGTATCATAATAGCAAAAAATCCTAAGCAATAGTATTAGAAATGTTGGTGTTTCTCTCCTTCTCTCTCTATTGTTTTTTTGTTTGTTTGTTTCTTGGTGTTTTACAGTGCCAGGGATCAAACCCAGGATCTTGCACATGCTAGGCAAGTGCTCTACCACCAAGTATATCCCCAGCCCTGTCCCTTGTTTTTCAAATAATTACAAAGTTTATTAAAGGAGAAGGGGCTGAGGTTTCGTAGTGGGGACATTGGAAGACTCGTGGGGTTTCCATTTGGGTTGAGTGGGGTCGAGGGGTATGATGAGGTGTGGATCTGGGGAAGTTCAGTCTGGCTTGAGAAAGCTGGGAAGGGTCAGGACAGCAGGTCCTATGGATTGGAGGTGGCCGGAGTCCTAGGCTGATTCTGGTGTGAATGGAGAGAACTGGATGGAAGTCATGGCTTCCCAGCCAGCTTATTAAGCTTCTAAGTGCCAGGACTGACATTCTTTATGATTTCACTCATTTGTTTAATCCTCAAAATTGGCCTAAGAGGCTGGTTCTAAAATCATTTCTATTTTTCAAGTGGCAAAACCAGGGCTCAGAGAGGCTAAGTGTGTGGAGCTAGGAAGTGACATCACCAGGATTGAATGTCAACAGGTCTGATGCTCAAAAGCGCTGGAAAGGGATAGACTTAGGGGATGATGCACCCTGACAGGAGGGGATAGGAGGGTGAAGCCATATGGCCACTAGGATTATTGACAAAGAGGTCCCTGGGGCCTCTAGGGGAGTATTCAGTGTGTAGGGGGGACAGGAATCAGTGACATTGGGCTGAAGAGTGAGGGAGGATGAGAACGATGGTAGAATATTCTTTTTTTTTTAACATTTAGTTTTTAGTTGTAGATTTACATAATACCTTTATTTTTTTTTAATGTGGTGCTGAGAATCGAACCCAGTGCCTCATGCATGCTAGGCAACCACTCTACCTCTGAGCCACAACCCCAGCCCCAACCCCTGTAGAAAATTCTTCAAAGGGTTTTTCCCCCCCTGAAGGGAAAAGAGAGAAATCATGGATCTTTCCTGGTGGGGATGCCCAAATATGTCTGCTAGAGACCGGCTTGGGTGTGCAAGATGTCCAGATGGTGGCCCAGCACCAGCAAAGCCTGACAGGGACACAGGCGTGTGCAGGGAGGGTCTCCATTACTTATCCCCCTGAGGTTAGAGGACGGTGGCTTCTGCATTACCTGTGAGATAAGAGGCAAGGGCAGCCCCGGAGGGTTTGGAAAGATGGGATCAAGGTCGGGTGGCTTTAGCTGATTGCCTGGGAGTGTCCTTGAGGAGCTAACCACCTGAGGTCAGAGGTCAAGAAGATTGAGAGAACCATGCTTCTGAAGGGCAAGAGAACAGAAGGCCCCTGAGGGGAGATGGGAGGAAGCCATGGGCTTGGAGGGAGCAGAGGGCAAGAGGAAGGGAAGCAGGAAGTTATATAGCCCAGCTTCCCTGCAGAAGCCTTTGATTTGTTTTTATTTTGTTGTTTTTTCAGTACTAGGGATTGAATGTAGGAGCGCTCTGCCACTGAGCTACATCCTCAGATCTCATTATTTCTTATTTTGAGACAGGATCTTGCTAATTTGCCCAGCTGGCTTCGAACTTGTGTTTTTTTCTACTTCAGTCTAGTTACAGGTGTGCATCACCAAGCCCATCCCAGGGAGAGGCCTTTTCAATGCAACATAACTCCCACTACTGGTCAAGGAAACAGGCAGGATTGGAGAGGTGTTCCGAACAAAAGTTACAATTAAGAAAGGGCTGCCCAGCTGCCAGCACTAAAGACAACTGGGTTCCTGCTACTCTGGTGACCTCCCATTAGAATGGGGCTGAGCCTGGGCTTCCTGGGAGTCTCTTTGAGGTTCACGAGGTTGTTTTTGCTTTGGTACTAGGGATTGAACCCAGGAGCACTTAACCACTGAGCCACATCCCCAACTCTTTTTATTTATATTTTTTTGAGACAGGGTTTTCTAAGTTTTTCAGGGCCTCACTAAATTGTGGAGGCTGTCGTTGAACTTGCAATTCTCCTGCCTCAGCCTCCTAAACCACTGGGATTACAGGCATACCCCACTGCACCTGGCTGGTTTGCCTTGATTCTACAGGAGCTACTTTGGATGAAATCACAGGAACCCACTACCCTTCCCTTCCACAGTCCTGCCCGAACCTCCAGGAAAGGTCTGGCCCCTTGTAAGATAGTAATTCCACCCGAGTGTTTGCGTCAGCCCTGCCCAGGGAACCACCTCTGCAGGCTGGCTGATTGCTATCAGAAAGCCAAATGAGCCACATGTGCCCATACCTGGGGCAACCATGAGGGAGGACCTACCAGCTCCTCCTGGTAGGACAGGATAGCCAGCCCAGAATGCTGCCTGGAGTCTGCAGGACAGAGGCCCTGGAGGTTTGGGGATCTCCAGGTCCTTGGCTGACAGATTTCTTTGGGCCTGGCTGGGCCCCTCCAGTGTCGGAAGTTCCAGACCTTGGAGTCCTATCCAACTAGAGGCCCATGCCTGCTCCTTCTCGTCACTCGCCCCCATAGGCCTAGTGGAATTTTCTGAGGTACCTGCTACTGGCAGGACTCAGGCCTCAGTCACTATAACAAGATCCCCTGCTACCCTTTCCATAATATCACATGTCAGATCGTGTCTGCCCATGACCTCAGTCATTCTTCCTCTGGTGGCTCTGATCACATCGCATGGTTTTGAAACTACAGAAAGCAGCTCAGGGCTTCTGGCTGACTTAGCAATGTCATCAGGTATCTCAAGCCCACCTGAGCAAAAAGCTCAGAAAAAGGCCTCCTGGGTGGGCTTAGATGGAGAGGCCTGACCTCCTACCCCATCAGGCTCCCCAGCCCTTCTCTGGGCTTTAACCTGTACACCCTCAGGTTTCCATCCCATGCTGCAGGGACAACTTCCAGGGAACCCACTCTGTGCCGAGTTCACCCCTCCCCAGGTGCAGTCTAAGAGAAGATAGAGTAGTTCACACTTTAGAATAATATACCTTGGAGGGAGCAGGGTAGGGACAGGATAACAGGGCTTAACCCCAGGCCAGTGGCGCTCTTGGGTTCTTCCTCTTCCCTTTTAGGAAAATGAAATCCAGGAAGAGTGGATGATCCTGATCGTGGGAGCTCAGCTCTGAGGAGCTCCATTCCTGCCAGTCACTTCCATTGTGTCCCAGATATGAAGTAACCTAACCCAGACTGGAGTATTAGAGAAAACAGGGAAAGGATCAACTCAGACCTAAAGGATAATCTGGAGCAGGGCAGGCCACAGAAGGGTGCTTCTAAGCAGAATTGGGTTTGGGGCTGCAGGTGCTATCTACTGTTCCAGTACCTGGAGTAGCCATTCCTACTGTTAGAAATATGCATATGGGCCTTCAATGCCTATTATTCTCTTGTTGCTCACCTGGAATACAAAGATTTGAAAGATGCAGTCCTGTTGTGTTTATCATATTTATTTCAGACAAATCCAAGAGCCAGGGGAAGGACAGGCGCTCAGCTCTACATTCCCCATTCTCAAAGAACTTGCCACTCAAAGGATGAGGTGACCAAATGATGAGGCTTAAATGCCAAAAATCCAACATTCCAGGCTCTCAGGAAATGTTTTTCTATGTAGGTGAGCCACCTGGGTCACGGCTTATTAGCTGTGTGGATGATGTGGCCAGGCAAACTCTTGTCTGCCTCTCAGACAGAGAGGGAAGGGCTGGAGGCAGAGAGCCAAAGCTGTGCAGGGGATGGTAGGACCAGAACGCAGCTTGTCCCAAGCACAGACAGGCTCAGGTGAGTGAAGGGCCACCCCCTCCCCTGTACCCACTCTGCTTGGTGGACAGCCCGTTCCTATCTTCCTTGCTGAGGTGAGAAGAAATTATTTGCAAACATCTTTTCAAGCTTTACTGATTTGAGTTCCAGAAAATGATGAATAAATTGATGTGTTATCAAGAAGATTCCATAGCAGAAAAGGGTATCAGTACATCTGGGGCTTTTCCCCACCATCATTCTCAACCCCCTCTGCTGCTCCTATAAGAAAGAATACAGATCCCCTAGGGTCAGGGAAGACCATGACCTTCCAGCCGCATGGAGACCCTTCTGCCTCTCCCTCCTCCTCATCCTCCTTCCCCTCAGCCTCCAAATCCCCCTGCCTCAGGACTGTACCTCATGCTGTAAATCCATAGGCTACCTGAACAATGCCTCTGTGAGTAGCTGTTCCAGGCTGGGCGTGGGACAGTAATGCCCAACTTAACCCCAGGCCAGCAGCACTCAGGCTTCTTGCTTTTCCCCTGAAGGAAAACAGAATCCCAAAGGAGTAGATAACCCTGATGGGGAGAGTTCTTCCCTGAGGGCCCACTGCCTCCCTGAAGGTCACTGTCATTGTGTCACTTGCTTGGGTTTAGGTGCATTTGAGTCAGGTACATGACACCCACACCCCGGGTAAGTTGCCAACAGGATGACCACTTTCCGAGACCAAGCATGGCATCTGCCAATCCCTTTCCACCTCCTCTACTCCTGAGCCAGTTTTCTGATGTCTTCAAAGAAAGGAAAGTGGTTGCAGGAACTAGAAAAAATGTTAATTTCTGGGGGAAGTTGAATATCTTCCTGATAACCTTGGATGATTTCCTGAAGTCCTTCTGAACTCCTGACCAGCTCTCTCAGGGCTTGGGCCAGGCTTTTGAAGTCCCAGTGCCATGCCCACTGGAACCCACTTTCCCTCCTCACTCTGTTTACAGACAGCAGCTGTTGAACCTCTGGCTTCAGAACTGAGTAGCTTAAGTTTAGTCTCAGGGTTAGCGATGATTTTATCTATCTGTGTAAGAGTTATTTATTTATTATTTGCCCTATTGTTAAAGATATTTATTTTAGTAATGAATCATAGGCGCATCTGAACTCTTAGGGGTTTATGAGGTCATTCTGTTTGCGTCTCAGTTTGAAAAAGAGAAAGATATGCATATTTCTCCTCTGGGAAAGTTATACACCTTGTAAAGAGTCCCGAAGTCCCCGGCCATTGCATTTCCAAATGGTATCTCTGTTTGATTTGGATTTGGGTCATAAATTCCATGTTCTACAGTTAATTTCTTTCATGCTATGGTTTTGATTCCTCCCTGGTCTCTGCCTTTTGGCATTTCCTGGTATTTCCCTGTCCTATCCCCTGAGTGGGCTCACCTAGACCCTGATCCTCGTTGTCACCACCCTCAGCCCCATGCCCCCAGTGGTCCCTCTCCCCACTGCCCACAGCAGCCTCCTGGAGCTTCTCTGCTCCACACTCTTCTCATTGTTACTGTGGATACCTCCAGAGTGGCCCAGGCCTGAATTCCCACCACAGGTCCCAGACCCTGACGCTCAAAGCTGTCCAAGTGGCCTTCTTAGATACCTCACTGCTATTGCCCCTCCAGTGACTTCTGGTTGGTCCACTTGGACCAGGCCCCAGAAGGATCACCACCCAGTTTTCTTCCAAAGCAAATCCCCACTGAGGCTTCATTCCCTTCTAGGGAATGATGGGTCCTTTTTATTTTGGGATCCTGGCTCCCCAAACTCCTTCACCAATATTGAAGATTTCGATTCTCTCTCATCACCATACTCTGGGGCCACACATCCAACTCCTGGGAGGCCACACCACATGACCTGAATTGTGCTCCCAATTTTTAATGTTCAAAAACCTCTCATTATATTCCATATAAAGTGACTTCAATGGATTAGATCACTTCTTGAAGTCTTCCTGAACTTCTGATAAAGTCTCCCAGGCCTTTGAATTCCCAGAGCCAAGAACAACTTCAATGTGACCTTCATCCTAGTTGGCTGTCAACTGGAGCCACCTGCTTGTTCTAAACTATCCCCTTGTTCTAAACTATCCCCTTGTTCTAAACTATCCCCTTAGATGGCATTTTAATAGGACGCTGAGTAGGACCTGACCTATTGCCCCAGTCTAAAAAAAAAAGCAGCATCCTATCCTGGGCGACACAGCCAGGAAGACAGTAAAACAGACGGCTCTAAAACATTCCACCCTTTCACACTTTTTTGGTGGAGAAAGGACAAATGGTTTCCCATGGCTTTAGCAGCCACCTAGACATCAGAAAGACTTGAACTGCTAATGAGGAAGGCTGCCTGCCAGGTGAGGGGACTCATCAGAAACAGGTGTAGATGACCACAGGGACAGCAGCATGATGGCTCAGAAGAGGTTGTGCAAGGGGTGTCTCTGGATGAGGAACTGTGAAGTAGGTTGTTCCCTCACTGTTCTTATTGGAAATCCTGAAGGGGGTATATACATGCCCCTTGGGACCTGCCTGCTGTGGAGAACCTATCAGTGGGACATGCCTGTCCCCCAGAGCAACAACAGATGAGAGGATGGCAATGATGCCTGCCATATAAGAGACTTGGGTCTCTTTCATCCCTATCCTCACCCCAATTACCAGGGAGAAAGAGGAGAGCAGAGAAAGTGCAGCCCATACTCTCTTCCACCCCCATCATCTCAGCTCTCCATAGCAGAGCTGATCTGTCCCAGAGAGGGGAGTTGAGCGCCACACTGGAAAAGAGACTGGGGCTCTAAGATGTGCCAGATCTTCTCTTATACTGCAAGTGACTCCAGGTTGGGAACCTGCCCAAGAAGTTGGCCAAGGTCAGGAATGAGTACCAGAAAGTGTTAATGGTTTGGATCTTAAACATCCCCCAGAGCCTCCCAGGCAGAAGGCTTGGTCCCTAGCCAGAGGCATTGTTGGGAGATGGTGGAATCCTTGGGAGGTGGGGCCTCATAAGGAAGCCACGTCATAGGAAGTGTGCACTTGAAGGGGAAATTGGGACCCTGGGTGGTTCCTTGTCTCTTCTACTTCCCAGCCTCCAGAAGGTGAGTATCTCTGCTCCTCCACGTGCTCCCTGCCATGATGTTTGCCTTGCCGTAGGCCTAGAACAATGGGACCAAGTGACCATGGATTTAAACCATAAGCCAAAATATATCTTTCCTTCTTTTAAGTTGATTTTCTTAAGTGTTTTGTGACAGAAAGCAAACACAGGCAGGGACACAGATGCCTTGATGGGGGAGGGGATAAAGACAAAGGCAGTGTATTTTGTGTCCTACCTGGTCCCAGGTGTGCCACAGCCCTGTGCAGGTGTACAGTAACCCAAGGTCCTGGGTGCCACACCCGACAAAGTTGTCTTCACTCAACAGCCAGTTACTGCCATGCATTTACCTCCCAATTCACATACCCTGACTAATCCATTTTGTAGGAGACCTGTCAGGTGTGGATAAATTCCATTCCTGCTGAAGCAGAAGACCCCTGAGACAGAGAGGAGTGTGTAAACAAATTTTCACCTCTCTCTGTCTTTGCCCAGGGCACTTGTTTTGGGAGCCCTGTAATTCCTAGACTGTCACCCTCCCCGCTAGACTTCTCCGAAACTGCCATCTTAGAGAAAGCCCTCCTCCCAGACCTGCTCCTTCATCAGGAGCCAGCTCAAGAAGATGCCAGGGGTTTCTGCCTCTGCAGAGCCTGTAGGTACTTCCTCAGATCCCCAGGGAGGGCTCAGATTTATCTCAGGCCTGGAGATCTGGCTCAGACTTTGTGGGTGGCAGGAGTGGAACCCATCCCTTGCCCCTTGGTTTCCAGTCCATAAGGCAGGTCACTACAATTTGCTACAGCCAGGGAAGTGGGAAGAGCAGGCTGGAGCATAAATGCTAAGAGCTCTGAGTAGCAGTCAGAGAAAGGGGAGGCCACAGAGCCTTGGATCATGGAGGCACTACTGTCTGGTCCCAGTAGGCAGCAGGGCTTGGGTTATGTGTATTTGGGCATGAAAAATTGAGTGGCCCAACATCTGGGGAATACAGCACTCCAGGGTGCTGGCCTGACTGCACAGGATGGGTATCACCATGCCTCCTTCTGAGAGTTCTGTTTTCTATAGTTGCTGTACTTTATGACAATGTTCACCTCTGGAGTAATGCCCTGGGGCCCCCACTCCTAATCTGGGACCAGATGACAGTGACTCTGTTTCAGAAGTGCTCCAGGACTGGCTCTCTCAATCCCAGCTGGGAGCGCTCAGGAGAACACTGCCTATATAATCAGTATGTGATGTTTCCCAGAAAGGCCTTGACTTTTGGAAGTGAGGGTAGAAAGCCAGGCCTTGAATCACAAGCCGAGCACAGGGGTACCTCAGCCAGGGATAAAAGTATCTTTCTATAATTAATCAACTGCGAACAGCATCTTTTTAAATATATATACATATTTTCAGTTGTAGTTGGACACAATACATTTTATTTATTTATTTATTTATTTTTTAGAGAGAGAGAGAGAGAGAGAGAGAGAGAGATTTTTTTTAATATTTATTTTTTAGTTTTCGGCGGACACAACATCCTTGTTTGTATGTGGTGCTGAGGATCGAACCCGGGCCGCACGCATGCCAGGCAAGCATGCTACCGCTTGAGCCACATCCCCAGCCCTATTGATTTATTTTTATGTGGTGCTGATTGAACCCAGTGCCTCAACGTGCTAGGCGAGCACTCTACCACTGAGCCACAACCCCAGCCTGGAGAACAGCACCTTTTTCTTGCTCACATGGAACTTTTATACTCTGTCTTTGTTTTTTTACATGGCTCTATTTTCTGTCTGATTATGGAAATTAACTCTGCTCAGTGTGTGCTTCCCCTGTAGGTACCCAGAGGCACAGAAGAGAGACATCCTTTTCAATTTTTTTTTTTTTTTTTAATTATTGGGGATTGAACCCAGGGTTGCTTCACCACTGAGCTACATTCCTAGCCTTTTATTTTTATTTTTAATTTATTTATTTATTCTTAAGGAATTGAACCCAGGGGCACTTAATCACTGAACCACATTCCCAGCCCTATATTTTGTATTTTGAGACAGGTCTTGCCAGGTTGCTGAGGCTGGCTTTGAATTTGAGATTCTCCTGTCTCAGTCTCCTGAGTTGCTGGGATTACAGGCATGGCCTGTAAAATTTTCAAAATTTTAATTTATAAATAATAATTGTACATATTTATGGGGTACCATGTCATATTTCAATACATGTGAACAATTTATAATGATCAAATCAAGGTAATTGGTGTATCTATTACCTTGAACATTTATCACTTCTTTGTGTTGGGAACATTTAAAATCCTCTGTATTAACTAAAAAGTATACCATTAATTGTTGTCCACCATAGTTTTCCTAATGTGCTGCAGAATATTAGAAGTTATCCTTTCTATCAACAAAGACATCTCTCCTGCAGGCCCTGGGATGACCCAGAGATGTGGGAGGGAACACCTCCACAAACATTAAAGACTGGAGGTGTGTGGTGGCGGGGGATCATGTTCCCAGTACAAAGGACCATTCTGAGCATTTTTCAAACATTTCCTTATGCACTGGGTCTCAGGGATTTTTAATGGACTTTTTCAACTCTTAAAACTTCCAGACTTAACTACCAAGTCACAATTTTTATCACTCCACTGAATGTGCCCATTATTCCACTGATGCCTGGGTGAGGTTTTAGCTCCAGTTAAGAGCCCCCAGCCTGGAATGACCACACTTTTTTTCTGCCCAGATGCCAATGTCAACAGAGCCATGAGGTCACTAATAGCAAGTGAGAAGTGAATCCAGAGTCCAGGTCTCTCTGGTCTTGGTCATTGTATCTGTCTTGGCTTCTCCAATGTTTGTCTTCCTTTACTGAAGTCATCTTACTATCTCACCTCAAAACATCTAAACTATATTTAGACACCAGTGTTCATAGCTACTGCCTTAGTCTGTTTGAGCTGTAATAACAAAATACCATAGACTGGATGGCTAATAAAGATCGTTTATTTCTCCCAGAGGCTGGGAAGTTCAAAATCAAGGCCCCAGTAGATTTGCAGTCCGTCGAGGGTCACTTCCTGCTTCATAGATAGCCATCTTTTCTCTACAACAATGGAGTTCCTTGGGCACAATCTCATTCACGAGGAGGACTCTGCTTTTATAACCTAATAACTCTCAACAGCCCCACCTCCAAATACCATAACGTTGGGAATTAGATTTTAATACATGATTTTTGGGTGACACAAACATTCAGGCTGTAGCAGCAGAGAAGCATTATTCACAATAGTCAAAAGTGGAGGCAACCCACATTTTCATCAGCAGATGAACAGACGGACAAGATGCAGTATATGTTGCATCTTGGGATATTTTTCAGCCTTCAAGGAAGGAAATTCTGACACTTGATACAATGTGGATGTACCTTGAAGACTTTGGGCTAAGTGAAATAAACCAACAGAAAGGACAAATATTATATGCTTCCTTCTCTATAAAATACCTAGAATGATCAAATTCACAGAGGTAGAAAACAGAAGAGTAGTCACCAGGTGCTGGGGGGAGGGGAAAATGGGAACTAAAGGTTTAATGGGTACAGAGTTTTAGATTGGGAAGATGAAAAAGTTCTGGAGATGATGATAAGCAATTGCACTGCAGTGTGAAGGTACTTATGACATTCAGCTATACATGTAAAAATGGTTACAATGATGAATTTTGGGTGTATTTGACTTCTCATATTCTCTCTCTCTCTCTCTCTCTCTCTCCTGTTTTCTCAATAGAATCTGAGATGATTAGGTTTCCCATCAACCAAATCTCTCAGCGTACAAGATAGGGCCCTGCAATGGCCAATCCCAAGGTTGTCTTTATCCTAAACCCTGGTCCTTCCTCAGACTGTGAGCCCCTGGCCTCTTGTCATTCTGACGAATTGCTCTTCATTTTGAGATTCAGTTCATGGTCTGAGTGTCCCCCCAGCCTCTCTACCCAGCCGGGAGGCAGTGCCTGCCCTCCTTGTGTCCTCACTGCACTCCCAGTCCTCTCAGTTGACAAGAGCATGTGTTCCAAGCCAGGAGGTTTCTGTGATGAGGTCATGTCAGAGTTCTGTTAGCCCTTGGAGGTCTGGATGAGGGGTTGGGGATGCAGTGTGGGAGCCCCACACCATTAGGATTTAGGCACCAGGTAAGTACCAGGCTAAGATGGCTCTAAGGCTGGAAAACCACAGCTCGTAGGAGGAGCTGGAGCAGCCCCAACCTTGGCGTGAAATTTGTGTTCTATGCACTTGGCATTTAGGAATGTCACTGAAGTAGATGTATACACAAGTTAGAAAATGATTATAAGGCAATCACTCATTTAACCAACACTCAAGTAAAAAAAAAATAGAATTTTCCAAAGATCCAGAATGCTCCTCACACTTTCCCTGTTATCATGAATCTTTCCTATTTAGAGGTGACCTATTAACCTGTCTTTTATGATGATTACTTCTTTGGTTTTCTTTGTAGCTTTATTACCACCTGTGCATTCCAAAATAGTCTGGCTTTGCCTGTTTTTAAGCTTTGAGAGCTTGTTTGGAGGTTCTAGCAGGGGAGCGCAGCTACTCGTATACCCTTGACCGAAGAACGGTCCTCCTCTATCGGGGAAGGTCGTCCTCTTCGACCGAGCGCGCAGCTTCGGGAGGGACGCACATGGAGCGGTGAGGGAGGAAGGGGACACCCGCCTAGCCAGCCAGATCAGCCGAATCAACCCTGGCGATCAATGGGGTGACAGATGTCGCAGCCAGATCGCCCTCACATCCTGTTTTTAAGCTTTGAATAGATGGTTGTTTCCAATTTCTATTGCAAGAGAATCTGTTATTAACATTCTAGTATACATGTATATGAACATACTTACATATACTGCCCCACCATCAAAGGGTTTAAATATTTTTTTTAATATTTTTTAAAGAGAGAGAGAGAGAGAGTGTTTTAATATTTATTTTTTAGTTATCAGCGAACATTACATCTTTGTTTGTATGTGGTGCTGAGGATCGAACCCGGGCCGCACGCATGCCAGGCGAGCGTGCTACTGCTTGAGCCACATCCCCAGTCCCCCAAAGGGTTTAAATCTTAATCCATAGAAATTATTGATTTGTTATCTTACATTAAAAAAAAGATTTGCAGGGGCTGGGGTTGTAGCTCAGTGGTAGAGCACTTGTCTTACATGTGTGAGGCACTGGGTTCAATCACATAGAAGTAAATAAATAAAACAAAAGTATTGTGTCCATGTCCAACTAAAAAACATTTAAAAAAAAGAGAGAGACTTGAAGATTTGATTAAGTTAGGTTTTGAGATGGATAGTCCAGAATAATCTAGGTGGGCCCAGTGGAATCATGTGTCCTTACAAAAGGGAATTAGTAAGGTCAGATCCAGAGAAGACATGACCACAAAAGCAGAGGTTGGGAAAAGGGAGGAAGGGAAAGAAAGACTTGGAAATGATATAGGGCTATAGGCCAAGGAATGCAGGAGGCTTCTAGAACTGGAAAATTTAAAGAAATAGATTCTTCCAAAAGGAATGCTGTCCTACCAATATCTTGATTACTGGCTAATGTTAATCAATGTCACAAACTCCTAGCAGCAGTATTTGAGAACTCCTCTACTCCGCATCCTTGTCAACATGTGAAATTGTCTGAGATTGTAAAATTGCTTTTAGACCAATTTGATGGCACAAATGATGTCTCGCTGCCATTTAAATTTGATTCATCCCGACTGCCATGAGGCTGAGAATCTTTTGTGCATTTATAAACTACTTGGATGCTCTTCCATTGTTTTCAATCTTTTGCCTAGTCTCTTGTGAAATAGTCTGCAATTTTCTTACTTGTCGGAGTTGTATTGCTATATTCTGGATATATATTTTCCCACTTTGTTTTCTTATCTTTATACTTTATGGTATTTTGGCGGGGTACCAGGGATTGAACTCAGAGGTGCTTTATCACTGAGCCATATCCCCAGCCCCTCTCACTCAGGGTCTCACTCAGCTGCTGGGGTCCTCACTAAGTTGCTTAGGCTGGTTTTGAACTGAAATCCTCCTGCCCCAGCCTCTCAAGCTGCTGGGATTACAGGTGTGCACCACCACACCTGGCTCGAGTATTTATTACTTAGGGATAGTGCTTTTGTATCTTGTTTAGGAATTTCTTTTCTACCTCAAGACTGGGAGATTTTCTGTACTATCTAAAAGCTATTTTAATTGATCTGGGATTGTATGCTGTAGGCTCTAATTTAATTGTTTCCATGTTAATACTCATTTGTTCCAGCATCATTATTTGAAGAGGCAGCCCTTTCCTTGTTGATTTGCATTGCTGCCTCTATCACATTTCAAGAGTTCGTATGTGTGTGGGCGTGAGTCTTTAATGTGCTCTATTCTGTTCCATTGCTCTGTTCTCTCTCCTTGAACTAATACCACATCATCTTAAATATTATAGTTCTCCCATCATGTATTTTTTCCTCAAGAGTGACTTGTCTATTCTTTTTTTTTTTTGGTACCAGGGACTGAACCCAAATGTGCTTAGCCACTGAGCCACATCCCCATCCCTTTTTATTTATTTTTATTTTTTAAAGTATTTTTATTAGTTATTGATGGACCTTTATTTATATGTGGTGCTGAGAATCGAACCCAGTGTCTCACACATGCTAGGCAAGTGCTCTACTACTGAGCCACAACCCCAGCCCCCCTTTTTATTTTTTTATATTGAGACAGAGTCTCACTAGGTTGTTCTACAACCTCACACAGTTGCTAAGGCTGGCTTTGAACCTGTTATCCTCTGGCCTTAGCCTCCCGAATCACTGGGATTACAGATGTGTGCCAACATGCCCAGGTTGGCTATTCTTTTCCATGTCAATTTTAAATCAGCTTGTAAATCTTTTGCTCAACTCCCAGAAGGCTAGGATTTGGGGACTGCAATGATTCTATAAATCAATTTTTAATGTTTTTAAAAAATATTAATACTTATAATCCATAATAAACATTTTTATCACCTCTTTAATATCAATAAAGTTTAAATGTTTCTCAGTAGAGAACTTCTTTTGTTAGATTTAGATCTTGATTTTTTGGAATATTAAAAATTATATCTTGGTTGGGGCTGTAGCTCAGTGGTAGAGCACTCACCTGGCATTATGAGCCACTGGGGTTGATTCTCAGTACCACATAAAAACAAAATAAAGTCATTGTATCCACCTACAACTAAAAATATATATATTTTAAAAATTATATCTCTGTGAAGAATGTGATGTGAGCATCTTTTCCTGGTATAGATAAATGCAACTGATTTTTATAGATTGGTTTCATATCCAGAAAACTTGCTAAACTCTTATCAATGCTAAAAACCTTATCTATAAATTCTTTTGGATTTTCTCCATATACATCATATGCAAAAAATGACAATTTGCCTGTACTTTTCTCATTTTTATGCCTTTCATTTCTTTTTCTTTCCTCATTACACAGAATAGGGTATCCTGTACCATAATGAATAAAGCAGCAAGGCCAGCCATCCTTGTCTTGTGACAGATCTCAGAGGAAAAGTGTTTGTCATTTTACCATTAAGAATGATGTTTCCTCTCAGTATATTACATGTGTTTTATCAGATTAAGGAAGTTCCCTTCAATTCCTAGGTTTGCTAAGAGTTGTTATCATGAATGGATATTGATTTTATCAAACATTTTTCCCCACATTTAGTGAGATGAACTCATATTTTCTTCTTCAATCTTTTCATATGGCCAATCACATACATTTATTTTCTAATGTTAAAATAATCTGTATTCCAGATAAACCCAACATGGTTATTGTGTATTATTACCATTTATGGTGTGTGCACGCATGTTTTTTTCTTTTTTTGCAGTTCTGGGGATTGAACCCAGGGCCTCATGTGCTTAGGAAGTGCTATACCAGTTCACCATTTTTATATCCTCTATCCCCAATCCACCATTTTTATGTATTACTATTTTATTTATTTATTTATTTTTGGTACTGTGGATTGAAACCTGAGGGTGCTTAACCACTGAGCCATATCCCCAGTCCTGCCTTTTCTTTTTTTCTTTGTTTTGAGACAGAGTCACATAGGTTGCTGAGGCTGGCCTCAAACTTGCAGTCCTCCTGCCTCATCCTCCCATGTCCCTGAGATTACAGGCATGTGCCACAACCAACGGGCATGTATTGCTAGTTTGTGTATCCTAGTTTTTTTTTTTTAATATTTATTTTTTAGTTATAGGTGGACACAATATCTTTATTTTATTTTTATGTGGTGCTGAGGATCACACATGGTAGGCGAGCGCTCTACCTCTGAACCACAACCCTAGCCTCTCCTAGTTTGTTTTAAAAGAATTTCTTTGCCATATGTCCATGAGGGAACCATATGTCCTAGTTTGCCTGGGACAATCCCAGCTGACACTTATTATCCTGACTTTGTCATTATTAGCTCTTCCTTTCTCTCTTAAAAGCATATGGTTTGGATGATGAAGTGTATGGTCACTCTAGTGAGAATGGTCTGTGACACAGCCTTCTCATATTTGTCCAGTTTTTGTATCACAGCCATGTTTCCTCATCCAGGAGAGTTGAAGTAAGATTGGAACTATGACCTTCCTTGAGTGTTTTATAGAATTCACTGCTGCAGCCATTTGGTTGTCAGAGTTTTCCTACTGACTTCTGTTATTTTGGAAGTTGTAGGGTTTATTCATTTTTAAAAAATTTCTCCTTGAGCCAATTTATGGCTATATTTTGGGGCTGGGGATGTGGCTCAGTGGTAGAGTGCTCGCCTAGCACGTTGAGGCACTGGGTTCAATCAGCACCACATAAAAATAAATCAATAGGGCTGGGGATGTGGCTCAAGCGGTAGCATGCTTGCCTGGCATGCGTGCGGCCCGGGTTCGATCCTCAGCACCACATACAAACAAAGATGTTGTGTCCGCCAAAAACTAAAAAAAAATAAATATTAAAAAATTCTCTCTCTCTTTCCTCTCTATCTTAAAAAAAAATTCTCCTTGAGCCAATTTATGGTTATATTTTATACAATTTTATCAGGTTTATTTGTAGATTTTGTTAGCCTGTGGCTTTTCAAAATATGAGCTGCTTTTGAACGCTTGCAGCTTCAATCATCCTAATATTGGTTTGGTTATTTGATCTTATATTTTGCTAGAGGTTCGTTAATTGTTTTGGTTTTTCCAAAACCAATCAATTCGAATTTTTTTTGTAGTCCTCTCGGTTTGTCCATTTTCTCTTTCATTACTTTTTCCTCTTTATTATTGTCTTTCATATATTATCTTTGGGTTTACTTTGCTGTTCTTTGTCAAATTTCTTTTCTTCTTTTCCTTCTCCTTCTCCTTCTCCTTCTCCTTCTTCTTCTTCTTCTTCAACAGAGATTGAACCCAGCTTAACCACTGACACACATTCCCAGTTCTTTTTATATTTTATTTTGAGACAAGGTCCCACTAAGTTACTAGTGGTCTTGTTGAATTGCTGAAGCTGGTTTTGAACTTGTGATCCCCCTGTCTCAGCCTCCCAAGTTGCTGGAATTAGAGGCCTATGCCACCATGCCTGGCTACTTTTTATTTTTTGAAACAGGGTCTCCCTAAGTTTTAATGGTGGCCTTGAAATTGTGATCCTTCTGCCTCAGCCTGCTGCCATCATGCCCAGCAACATAGGTAGCTTTTTCCCCTCAGTACTGGGGATTGAACCCAGGGCCTTGTGCATGCCAGGCAAGCACTTTACCACTGAGCCATGTCCCCAGCCTAACATAGGTTATTTTTGAAGTGTGTTTCTTAATGACTAAGTATTTAGAGATTCATAGTTTGTCTGTTTTGCTACTAATTACTATGTAATTGCATTATGGTCAGAGAATATGTGCCATATTAGTTTTATTCAATAGAAATATAATTCAAGACACATAATTTTAAATTTTCTAGTAGCCATATTGAAAAAAAATAAAGAGCAATGGACATTAATTTTTATAATGAATTTTATTAACATTAACATATCATTTCAGGGCTGGGGATGTGGCTCAAGCTGTAGCGCGCTTGCCTGGCATGCGTGCGGCCCGGGTTGAATCCTCAGCACCACATACAAACAAAGATGTTGTGTCTGCTGAAAAAACTAAAAAATAGATATTAAAAATTCTCTCTCTCTCTTTAAAAAAATATCATTTTAACATACAATTAATATAACAAATTGTTAATGACATGTATATTTTTGAGGACAGAATATTCAGAGTACAGAGTGTATTGTCCATGTACAACACATCTTAATTAGGACAAGTCACATTTAAAGTGTTCAGCATGTACCCAGTGGTTATCATGCTACTATAGATAATGTCATCCTTTGAAATTTAAAAATTTACTTTTTTACTTTTTGGTGATGGGTGTTCAACCCAGGGACACTCTACCATTGAACTACATCCTCAGTCCTTTTTATTGAGTCTCCCTAAATTTCTGAGGCTGGCCTTGAACTCCTGATCCTCCTGCCTCAGCCTATTGAGTCATTGGGATTATAAATGTGTGCACCATGGTGCCCAGCTGAAATTTATCAAGTCATTTTATTATTGAATGTATATCAATTTTTTTACGAATCTTTATGTACATTTTAAAATAATTTGTATTTATTAGTTAGGATGTAGCATTTTGTACATGTTCCTTTGGTCAGTTTTCTCACTGTATTGTTCAAATATTTGTATCCTTCTAAGGTTTTGGTGTTTATTCTGTCAGAAAGTAAAGTGTGAAAAATATTCCACTATGCTCATGGATTTGTCTTATTATACTTGTAGTTCTGTCAGTTTGGTATATTTTGAGGTTATGCATGTAAATCTTAAATTACTGTATCTTCTTGAGTTAAAGGATTCTTTGTTATTAAGTGACCTTGTTTCTAGAAAGCTTAACTCTACTTTTTCTTGTATTTTATGGATTTCTCACTTTCTTTTAGTTATTGCTTGCATGGTATCTTTCTCTAGTCTTTTTTTAACATTTTCTTTTAGTTATAGATGGACACAATACCTTTATTTTATTTGTTTATTATTTTATGTGGTGCCAGGGATCGAACCCAGTGCCTCATGCATGCTAGGCAAGTGCTCTACCTCTGAGCCACAATCCCAGCCCTTTCTCTAGTCTTTTACTTTCAACTTCTCTCATATTTTAGGCAAGTTTCTTATTAACAATGTATTTATGAATTTTGCTTTTTAATCCAAACTTTATCATTTTCCAGAAACTTGTTGTTTCTGTTTTGCTTTTATAATTTAGTGTCATTAGTGTAATTTTTCTGTGAAATTTATCACCCAGAAAGGTCTTTTCCATTAGTCCTACCTTTTCTGGGTTTTTTTCCTTTTATTCTTTTGGATTCATTATTTTTCTTATCATTCTTTGTTTTCCTCTTCTACTAGTTTAGAAGTTATATGCTCTGTTCCTATTCTTTGAGTGGTTAACTCAGAAATGATAACATCCCAAATTTACCAAAGTTTTAGGTTAATCATTACTTTCCTTTTGGGAAATACAAGGAGTTTGAAACTCTCCAATTTCATTTACCTACTTCTTGACTACATAGTCTGATTTTTATCTATTATTCCTCCACCAGAGAGGATTGTTTTATAGATCTGTTTGTATAGCTCTACCTGCCTGTGTTTTACTTTCTTGCTTCTCCTTTATCCACTTTCCATTTGGGACCCCTTTCCTAATGTCTTGAATTTATCTTTTAGAATATCCTTTAGTGAGAATCAGATGGTTACCAAACAACAACAATAACCAAAAAAAAAAAAAAAAACCTTCAAATTTTGTTTCTGAAAATGTAATGTTTTTTAGTTGCTTCTAGGTTGGTAGTTATTTCCTTTAGCATCTTTAATAAATGATTCCCCTGTCTCCTAGTTTTATTAAAGCCATTGAGAAATCAGTTGCAAATCAATTTCTTACTTCTTTGAAATCAGTGTCTTTGTTCTCTTGCTACTATTTAAGATTTTATATTTGTTTTTGATGGTCCATAGTAAAATTATCATGTGTCTTGGTATAAATTTTATTTATTATTGAGATTCATCAAGTTTCTTAAATGTGGCCATCGATATCTTTCATCAGTTTGGGGGAGGGAATCTATTTTGTCTCTCAATATTATCTCTGTTCCACTCTTTCTCCTCCATCTGGAGTTCTGATAAAATATATATTAATTCTTTTTATTTGGTCCTTCATGTATCCTAATTTCCTTATCATATTTCTTTTTCCCCTCTCCGTGCTATTATTGGAATAATATCTTCTGACCTGACTTTCAGTTTTGTTTTCTTTTTTAACTAAATAACCTTGCCCATTTTATTTCTGGAAATGAATCTGTAAATTTTTTTTTATGACTAAACTTACTCTCTATTGTAAGCCTCTGTGACACTTGATGAATTCATCTGGGGTTTCCCCCATTTCCTGGGTTGCGTCTACCTTCTGTGGTCTTCTGTAGGCACCTGGGAAGTGAAAGGCAGGGATGGCAACAAACTATGTCATCATGGATCCTCACCTGCCTTCACACATCAGCCTTCATAGGTCATTGCAAAATCTTCTCTCATTCCTGACCCCCTGCATCTTCCATCTGACCCTCTTTCGCATCACAGACACCCCTCCACTGGAGCAGAGGACAGATGGCTCCATTACTGAAGGCCAACAGGGAACTCTGAGGGTCTCTGGCCATCAGCCCACTCTGGGATTCACTAATCTCTAGCTCCACCAAACAAGGATATACTCTGCTCTGAGATCCCATTAATCCTTCCGGCCAAGGAAAAGACAGAATGTTGGCTTCCCTTTGCCCAGGTACCTTCACTGTCCCTTGGCTACTTCCACCCCATATATTCCCTTTCACCCAGTCCATGGAGCTGGGCAGGTAGCCTAGCCCTGAAGTGTCTTGCATTCATTCCTTGTGTCCTGAATCCCTGAATCCCTTAAGAGGCTTTTGAAATTGAGGAGTTTTTGTCTGTTTCTGAGGTAACTTCCCTCTCTGGAAGTCTTGGATGCTTCGCATTCCAACCCTGGAAATTGGGGAAATCTTGCAGATAACAAATGTACTGGGAAAACACACTGGTGTTAATATTCCCCAACATTCTCCTTTTATATAAACTGCCACCATGACTTCTTTTCCTTCTTCTTGGGAAGCAAGGAAAGTGATGAGGTTCATAACCTGTGACCACAAGAGACAAGGAGAGGGACTAGGGTCTGAGTAGCAGTTCTTTTCTCCCACCCTTGTCTTTCCTTTTCCTCTTCTCTAGGGTGGGCTATTAGTCCACTTCTCAAGGAGGCTGCCTTCAAGGGAGCACTGCTTGAGGTCCTTGCTATCACTAAAGATGTGGAGGAAATTCAGTTTTAGCAGGTATCCATCCAGGGAGCTCATGGAATGCTTCTCAAAGTACTTTTGAGTTTCTCTGTTGTCTGCTATTCAAGCTTATGGCTCCTTGGTGTCCTCCAGTTTCACCTCTCCATGCCGCTGCACCTGGATTCAGCCAGCCTGAACAACTATACCCCCTTGGGCCTTTATGCAAGTTGTTCTTTCACTCTGGAATACTGGTCCTCTCCTCTCCTCCCCCCACACTCCTTCTCTTTTTAGCCTGCGATTCAGACACTTCTCTACGATTGGGTCAGATACCTGCTCTGGGCTCAGTGCCTTTGCATCCTGGGTAGGTTGTAGACTTTAACTTTTTTAAATGGCCATTTGCCCACCTTTCTCACTACACTGTGAGAACTGTGTCTTATTTTCTTTTTTAATCTCTGCGTGTAGTCTAGGCCTGCACAGTTCCTACATAAATGCTTACCAATTGAATGAGTGTTTGATGGTCTCCCTCCTTTCCTCCCTACCTTCCTTCTTTATTCAAGTCCTTTGCCTATTTTTCCATTGGAGTCTCAAATGTTTTCCTAATGAATGAGCTTTTCAAAACAAGTAAGAAAAACCATTTTTTTCCCCCTTTGGTACTGGGGATTGAACCCAGGGGTGCTTTACCACTGAGCTACATCCCCAGAGGTTTTTTTTTTTTTTTTTAATTTTTATTTTTTGTCTGTTTGTTTGTTTGTTTGAGACAGAGTCTCACTAAATTTCTAAGGTTGACCTGGAACTTGTGATCCTCCTGCCTCAGTCTCCTGAATAGCTGGGATTATAGTCATGTGCCCAGCATGACTATATGAGAAATTCTTGATTACATTTGTGGAAAATATTTTCTCTAGTTAATATAATTCATGGTGATTTTCAAAATAGTAGTTTCAAATTTCTATGCTAGCAAATATTGGCCTTTTGGACTTTTTCTGCTTAATTTTGGGGGATATTAAATAAGCAGAGGATATAAGGGAATTTTTTCTAGGGTACCAGAAAATTATAGATTTTGATCTAAGTGTTGCTTATACAAGTGCATACATTTCTAAAAGTTCACTTAAGTGGTACACATGTGTGTGTGTTATTTCATATAAGATAATCTTAATTTACAAGTTTTTTAAAAATCCAGTTACTTTTTTGTTCTTTCTTTCTTTTCTTTTTTAATTAGTAGTGGGATTAGGGAGCTTTGCCACTGAGCTACATCCCCATTCTTCTAATTTTTCTATTTCCAGACAGGGTCTCACTAAGTTGCTTAGGCTGGCCTCAAACTTGTGATCCTCCTGCCTCAGGCTCCAGAATCACTGGAATTATAGGAAAGTGCTACCACACCCAGCTTTCTCATTAATTTTTGAAAACAGTTGTTCCATTCATGCAGTGATTCAGTGTTGGCAGGGTAGGCTACCAGGAGTGACCCACAGTGAGGAGGGTAAGGCCAACTCATGTGGCCACCCATTCAGCCAAAACCTCTTCCCACTGTATTTTGTGAATAAGGGTGGAAAGGAGGCTTATTTGTAGATGGTAGGAAACTTGAATGCCAGGCTGAGGACTATAATGTATTGCTGCTGGCTGTACTCAATCCTAAACTGAGTGCTAAGTCTAAGAATGACTTAGCTTCAGACCCTGCCCTGAAGGAGCTCACCAAGAAAACAGACAACTAGGGTTCATTCATTCCACTAATACTTACTGATCACTATTAATCTCCAGACACCGTCCTAAGGACTTAGGATATATAATTGAACAAAACAGAGGTCCCTGAACTTTGTAAAACTTAGCATGGAAATGGACACAAAAACACAAAAAATTATATGATATGTTAGAAGATGATAAATGCTTTGGAAAAAAGTAGAACAGAATCAGGGAACCAGGAAAGTTTGGAGAAAAGGTGGGGAGAAATATGGGGGTCAAGCGATACACCCTGGACTCCTTTCATTCTCTCACACCTTACATCCCATCTGATTTGGAATAGAATCCAGAGTCTTTATGAGGTCTACAAAGCTATCTTTTAATTATCTAGTCCTGTCTCTTTCAAAGGTCAAGGTGCCTCTCAGGGAGATCAGTGGCAGCCATGTACAGAGTTACAATGTTCAGGGGCTGTGGGAGCACAGAGAAGTGTCCCCCACATGGATAGTGGGGATTTTTGGAGAGACTCCAGGAAGAGATCTCCATGAGCTGACTTATTTAATTTTTTTAGTTGTAGATAGACACAATATCTTTATTATTTTTATTTATGTGGTACCAATGATTGAACCCAGTGCCCCATGCATGCAAGGCAAGCACGTTACCACTGAGACACAGCCCCAGACCCTCCTTGAGCTGACTATTGAAGAGTTAAAAATGAGATATCAGCTGAGTGAAATCACTAGGGATGGTTTTCAGCAGAGGAAGCAGTGTGGGTAACTATTGGAAGTGAGAGAGAGAGTGACTCCAGGGAGAGCCACAGGCAAGCCATAGTGGCAAGATAGTAGGGGGAGTGAGAGGCTGGGTGAAGGCCTCAGGCTGGGGATGTTAGACCACAGGCAACTCCTTGTGCCTATACCTGGACCCCTTGGAGAGTAGATCAGTGGAGGCTTCAGAGTCTATGGGGATGCTTGTCATACCTGTATTGAGAGCAGTTCTGTCTAGAGCTACCTTCTCCATCTGGTGTCAGAACTGCCCTTTACCTAGATACCCAGCTGACATGCCTCTGAGTGTGTCCTTTGAGTCCTGTAGTACCCACCTTGGAAAAAGTAAGGGCAGTGGGGAGTGTGTCTGAGATCATGTGTCTAATCCCATCTCTGAAGTATTCTGGTCCCCTCAGCCAAGATCAGTAGGGCTTTCGCTGAGACTGTGGCTGTGGCTTGTGATCTCAGAAGGAAGCAGGAAGCTGTGGCCAAGGTCTCGGCAACAACATTTGCTCATCAAACGGGAGAAAGGAGGTGTATGTCAGGAAACGTGTGGCAGCCCCTCCCTGGCCTGGGTCTGAGGGGCTTTAGTCCAGCAGAGTTCAGGGGCTGACCCCAAGGCCCATCATAGCAGCACTAACCACTCCCTTCCAAATGGCATCAACCACCCCCACAGTGGCCCAGGTAGTCACTACAGTATTGGGACTCTGGGCCTCAGCAGATATGGAATCTGTGACCAAATACCTCAGGGTGACTTGAGACCTCACCACATACACCCTGGCCCCATGGCATCTCTAAGTTGGGGCTTCCTGTGACTACAGCCACAGAAGTTTCTTGGGCCATTTTCTCTGACGCTTTTTCCATAGAGCAGCTGGGAACTGATGTAAACCACCATTTGGAGCCCCAATCTCTGAAGATTCACGGATTCTCCCTTGAACCCTCTGTCACATCTACCTCCGCACTATTCCTCCAGCTTGAGGCCTGGCGGAGAACTCTGGCTTCCATTGCGTTGTGGAAGACAGTCTTACATTTGAGTCTGCAACCACCTCCTACTGCTATGACAGCCATGAGCATTGCTGGAATTCACGTTGTCGTTTTAAGCACAATGATAAGAACTGAAATATAGCAATGAGCAAGATTGGGCCTGCCAACATGAGGTCCAGGTGAGGGAGAGATACAGACAATAAGTAAAGATATGCACAAACAAGAATCTCAAACAGTGATGTGTTATTAATAAATAACACAATGGACCATGACAGAGTTTGAGAGGGTTGTAAGGCAAGGCCTCCTTGAGAAGGGAATGTCTGAGCTAAGACCTGAATGACATAGAAAGAATGGGGGTTACACAAGAGGAGTGGTAAGGTCTGCAGGAGTATTTGGGGAGTCTGAAGGAGATGAGGCCAGTGTAATATGGGAGGGGGCAACGGAGAGGGGTATATCTGAAAGGGAAGGGGGGATAGATCCCACACAGCTTCAGAGACCTGGTGAGGACTCTGGATTCTATTCAGAGTGTTAGGCAAGCTGGTGACATGATTTGACTTAGGTTTTTCAAAGATTAGTGTTTCTGCTGTATATCCTACAACAGTGACACAGGAGTAGAAGCGTGGTGACCAGGGAAGAGCCTTTCCCAGTAGTGTGTTGCAAGGCCATCAAGTTTGGGCTGGAGTGGCAGCACATGGTGCCCTATTTTTTAAATAGAGCTACTGGCAGATGGGATGAGAGATATGAGACGATGAAAGGCATTAAGGGTGTATCAGAGGATTTGGCTGAACAACTGCAGACATGGGGATACCATGAACTGAAATTGGGAAGACCACAGAAGAGGAGATTGATGGGATGGTGGGAATGCAAGAGCTCTGTTTTTGTAATGCTACCATTAGCAATTAACAAAGTGTAAGTAAGACTGGCCTAAAGTACCGACTCAAATAACTGACATGTCCAGAGATGGTCCAGAATTTAGGCATGGTTTGATTAGAGCTTCTCCATCCAGTTTGTTTGTCCTCTGGCTTCTCTCAGTGGAGAAAAATGGATTCTTTGTTTCCAGTTCTGAGATCCATCCGTAGAAGCTTCGGTTCCTCAAACTTTAACAAAAGTAATGAACTTATATTCAATTTGATTGGGCAAATTTAGAACACAAATCATCATGACAATGGGAAAAGTATCATACTAATTGTCTTCACAGTAGGAGTATCTGCTTACCAAAGAAGGAAGAGTGGAATGGACACCAGAAAGCATGTCCCCACTAATGTCCACAAGGCCGTGGCTCATTAGAGAAGCTACTTTAGGTATCCAACAGGAGCTACCTAGAAGAAAGGGGGAATATAGACATCTGAAGCTCAGAAGTCAGGATAAGAAATAGAACTTTATTTTATGTCACTGGTGTACAATAGTACTTACTCCCATGAATCTGGAAGAGGGTACCTGAGAAGTGAGCAAAACAGCAGTCAGAGGATTCATCCTGGGGAGCTCCAGCTGCCCTGGTGGAGAAGCAGCAGAGAATATAAAGGGGCAACCAGCAAGGTGGAGGAGAGTATGGGGCGTGTTCCAAAGAAGCAAGAAAAGAAAATGTTTGTCTTCAGTTGAGCTGAAAGCAGGAGAGCAAAAATGCAAGATGAGAAAGATATGTACCCTGGATTTGGCAACATGGTGGTCATTAGTAACCTTGACCATTGATGCCTGTGATTAACTACGGGGTGAGGAAGTGGGAGTGGTGAGTGTAGATGACTTTCAGCATGTGAATGGGGAAGAGAAAAAAGTGTATTTGGAGGGCACTTGGAGTCAAGCAAGTGTGTACATCTATTATGGCTGGAACCAGAGCCCATGGGTCTCCTAACCATAGATGCAGTCAAGCCACAGAAAAATCACTTTCTTCTCTGTAAGATGAACTTGAACTCAGTGCAGCCTGGAACAAGGATCCTGTCTTGTGCCCCTCAGTCCCTTGGTGTCCTCTGTCGGTTGTGTTTTGTAGGGTACTAGAGTCAGATGATGGAGGGGGAGAACCAGAGTCACAGAATTGACAGACTGGAAGGGCAGGTACAGGTCTGAGTGTGTGTCATCCTTAGAGGCTCCCTTAGGATGATACAATGTCTGGCCTGGGAGAAGCCCCATAAACTGGTGCCAAAGCCATCCCATGTGGCATGATAAAATTTTGAAGTTTTAAACTCCTAAACTGTGTTGTGACACTAAACTCCAGCCCTGTGATCAGTCTGCAGCTGTGAAAGAAGCCATGTGGGGGATGGTCAGCTACCCAGGCCAGGGGCCCAGATCTACCTGGTCATGGCTGACTCCAGGAGCCACATGAGGTCCAATGACAACCGCATGCCATTCTAGGGAGGACCACCATCTCCTGCTCTAGAAGGTCTGAAAAGGGGGACACACAGATGGAAGTCGGTGATTTATAATTGCTGCTGTTCTGCCTACCCCGCAAACCTGCGGTGTCCAAGAAGCGGGGTCCTGGGACAGCTCTGGGCAGGTGGTAGAGGAAGTCTGCGAAAATTACCCAAAAGTTTGGGAATTTTTTCTTGGAACCCAAAGGACATGGGAAGGTTTTATGGAAAGGGAGTTTGGGTGGGAAGAGGGGTCACTGATAGGGGAGCATGTGGGGTCAATGACTTGAGGGGTTGATGCTATAGACTATTACCAGGGGGTTACCTGATGCCCCTGAGGGTCAACAAAGGTGGGACAATAAGGCCTTAGGGTTTTCTGGACAAGGATGGATTGATGGTCATAAGGGTCAGGGAGTCTCTAATATCTTAGGTGTGGGATAGCTCAGCAACCCATTACCTGGATGCTAGAAGGAGCCCAAATGGAAGTATTTGATGAATAAAAAGGGAAGACAAGTAATCAAATAATGAACAATTCTGAAACCCAATTTCCCAAGGCAATAGAGGCATAAGAAAGGAAAGAAAGAAAAGGCCAGTTAGGAAGGATTGAGTCAAGCCAACAAGCCTGTGCCCCAGCTGTTCAGTGGAGGCCTGGCCTTGGCCATGCCCTAGGATGAGATGACACTGACTCATGGGAAAGACACTGTAATAAGGATCAGAATGATTTTGTGGGGGAAGAAAGCAGAGAAAGACCTATAAGATGTTCCTTTGCCTTGACTTTTCTTTACCTCCTACTTCTTATGCTGTTATCAGGATCCCACACCCACCTCTGCTGATGTGCTCCTTTCTCACTGTCCTCCACTCCAAAAGCACCAGCTCCCAACCCCCATCCATTCACTCTGTCTCCCCTACAACAGGAGCCATGGGTTTACAGAAAAACAAACCCTGCAATTTTGAAAAATTAACTATAGTGAATGTTTTGGCTTGCACTCTTTTTTTAAAATAAGATTTTTTTTTTAATTCTGGCTATAAATGTGATTATGTTTGTTATTAAAAGTTTGGGGCTGGGAGTGGTGGCGCGTGCCTGTAGAGGAGGCTGAGGCAGGAGGAATGTGAACTTAAGGCCAGCCTCATGAATTTAGCAAGGCCCTAACCAATTCAGTGACCAATTCAATTCTGTCTCTAAATAAAATACAAAAATGGGCTGTGGATGTGGCTCAGTGGTTAAGCACCCCTGAGTTCAAAAAAAAGAAAGTTTGGGACTGAGAATGTAACCAATGGTAGAGTGCTCTTCTAACATGTGCAAAGCCCTGGGTCAATCCCCAGAATTACAAGAAAAAAGAATGTTTTGAGAACTCAGAGAAGCATGAAAAAGAATACAAAACTACTCTCAGTCCTCAGTTCAAAGATAATTACCTAACACATCAGCTGAGTCTTTCCTGATTCCATTCTAATCACACCTTTCTATTAATTGGATCCATACTTTATGTTCTGTGGTTTATAATTTTTATAATGGAATTTATATGCCATGAGAACAGAATTTTAATCACTCATAGTAGCCACTCAATATATGCTCCCTGGAAGAATGGATTTCATAACCTGTTTCCATTTAAGCAAGGTAACCATTTTTTGGCATTATTATTCTCTTATGTCTGTGTGTATGTGTGTGTGTGTGCGTGCGTGCACACTGTACTGGGAATTGAATAGGGGGGCCCTACTTCCCCAGCCCTTTTTATTTTTTACTTGGAGACAGGGTCTTGTTAATTTTCTGAGGCTGCCCTTCAGCTTGCGATCCTCCTGCCTCATCCTTCCAAGCCACTGGGATCATAGGTGAACACTACTGGGCCTGCCTATTCTTTCACAAATGTTTCAGTATTGTACACATACATTCTCCAAATGAAATTTAAATTTACTTTTGTAAGTTTAAAAAAATTAAATAAATATAGTGGGGTAGAACTGATTTTTTTTGTAATGTTTAATTTTTAAATCTAGGAGTATAACTCTTCATGCATTAAAGTCTTCTTTTATATACTTCATCTAGATTCTGTATACCTCTTAAGTTCATTCCCAGTTAGTTTCTACTTTTTGGTCCTTTTCAAATGAAATATTTTTCCTCTGTATAGTCTGTTTATAATTTCATACTTAATAAATGTTCAGTCACTCCTTCTTTTGGAGTTTCTATCCTCTAATTAAGCACTTTGGGTCTTTGCTCTTTCTCCCTTCCATCCACATATGGATGCAGAATTAAATTTGAGTAAAGATGAACAGAGAGTGTGCATTCCTGTTATTAGAAGACTAGGAGTGACCTTTCACCTGGTGGAATCACCAGTGCTTGCTTTGGACAGGTAAGTCTGATGTGAATGCATTATCCAAGGTGAGACAGGAGGGATCCAGTTGTCCCCATCAAAGGAAAGGTCTCCCAGGAAGAGCAGAGAGCACACAGAGGGAGTGTGTTTTATATGGCAGAGATTTGGCAGAACCAGGCCTTGGGGGCTTGGGTGGGCTGGAGGCTCTGAACCTCATGCTCTGGTAGGGAGGACCACCCTTGAGAAGCATGGTGATGGGAGTGGTAGGACCTGAGCAGAGGGGGAGCTGAACGTGTGTACATATGTTGTTGGGCAAGGGTCTATGGAATGGGGTCCGAGAACAGAGACACTGGAAGGAGGAGTAGGGTGAGTATGGGCTTGTCTGCCCAATACTCCTCTTCCTTTAAGTGACCCTGCTTGTTCCTCCACAACTGGAATAATCCCTCTGAGTCCTTCTACACATTTGAAAATCATCTTCCCCATACCCAAAAGGTCCATCTTGACGGGCTCATAAAGTTCTGCCCCAGGGTGAATTGTTTCTACCTCTATTATAACAAGTCTTAGCAGAATCTACTTCACAATTTCTCTTTCATTCTAAAATCCTACAGAACTTAATCTTCACTGAGTGCCTCCTAAATGCCAGAGGGCTAAGTGGCAGAGGCAACAGGGTATGTGGAGAGGATGGCCCTGTAGCTTTCCATCTGACTGTTCACGGTTGTTTGTGGCCAAGTCACCTCCCTTGCTCCTATCTCACTGCCTCTAGGAATTCACCATGCTAAGCCCCACATGTTCACCCTGGGTGTTTTGCATTCAGTTACCTATTGCTTCTTTGGGAGTTTTCATTGTGCAGATTTCAATTTTTGTTTTTAGAAATTATTTTGAAAGGCGTAGGAGTGTTGTGTGTACTGGTATGGGGGGGTGGATTCCCTGCCGCTGTGTCATCAGAGCTGGTGGTTGGTTCTTGTGTTTCTACAGATGCAGGGGATATCCTCTTTCCTTTCCTCTCGGGTTTGCCTCCACAAAAACCATATCAAGGCTGTAGTAGTTTCGGGCATGAGAGAAAAGACTGGTTACTGGAGTTTTGGGGGTATACTTACCATAATTTCTCACTATGAAGCAGAGCGACTCCTGAATTCAATTTGCCTCTTCCTAAGGAGTTAACTCTAATTGTTTTATTTTTTTTCCTTTTTTACATTTAAAAAAAAAACATATTGAATTGTGAATTCCACCTTATATTATTTATGCCAGTTTTTCTGTTAATAAGTGTGATGATAAGAACACAGGCTTGGAAGTTGGATAGTTTGGGGTTCAAATCTCAATGTAGGGGCTGGATTGTGGCTCAGCGGTAGAGCACTCGCCTTGCACATGCAAGACTCTGGGTTCAATCCTCAGCACCAAATAAAAATAAATGAATAAAGGTACTGTGTAAAAAAAAAAAAATCTCAATATAGCTGTGGGCCTTGGGAAACTGAGTAGTGCTCTCTAAGCCTCAACTTCCTCATCTGTCAAGTGAGATATATGAACTAGTACAGGTGGTCACAAGCAACAGTAACCTGCTCAAGCCAGCTAAAGACTAAAAGTGGATTGATCTGAGGGTCACTGGGCTTTCTAGAGTCAGGGACCTATGGTCAGAACAGGAAACGGGGGCTACCAAAATTCCCACTTCATTCTGGATAGACTGAAAAATCTTTATCTGGGATTTGTTGTTGTTTGTTTTTGAGATGCTGCATAGTTGAGACTGAGATCTCTTTTAGTAGGAATTAAAAAAAAAAAAAATTTGTACCAATTTCCCTATCATCAGTCCCATAGAAAACCCAGCAATGCAATCCTCCCTGATTTTCATCTTTTCACTGAGTATATTTGCTTCATTGTTCATGTTCTTTACAGATTTATTTATATTCTCTGCAGAAAATGATTTTAAGTTCCAAATCCAAATTCCCAGGGAAGAACTACAATGAGCTCAGTGACTAGGTCAATTATTAATCACCAGGACCAGTCATTGGTGACCAGGGGACAGGGTTACCCTGAGTAGACCTGGCTGCTGCTGTCATAAAGTTAGGAATAGAATGACAGGAATCATGATAGCAGATATTTCCTGAAAAAGTTGTTGCAGAAATAATCCTAGCCCCCTTTGTCTTAGAATTACTAGGAGGAGACTGAACTCATAATACACTCAGTCACACCTCTCTGATGCTTAGCAATTTCTTAGGTCCTGTCCCCAGCTGCTGGGTTTCATACCAGCGAGCACTCTGGAGAGAGATTCTATTTTATTTTCATGGAAATTCAGTTTATATATTTAATCTGTTAAAATTTCATATATGATTTCTATGCCTGTATTTATGTGCAATTGTGTGTGTGTGTGTGTGTGTGTGTGTGTGTGTGTGTGGTGCTGGGGATTGAACCCAGGGCCTTGTGAATGAAAGGCAAGCACTCTACCAAATGAGATATATTCCCTTACATGCAATTTTGACCTATTTTAGTTTAAAATTTTGGTGTCACATCAAATTATATCAATATTTACCTCAAATTGAATTGGTGATAAATAATATTTTATATTGTTTCAAATCATTTATATAAATGCCAGGGTTATTTATGTTTTCAAATTTAAAAAAGAAAAACTCCCTTAGAGGTGATGAGTAGACCCTCAGGCAGGGAGGGAAAGCCCATGTTTTGATTTGATGTTAATCTTTATTTTCTGTGTGGTCTTTGGCGAGTTCCTGTCCCTCCCTGGGCCTCTATAGGGTTAGGGAAGGAAGGACAGGTGGCTCAGATGGTTTCTGGGGCCCCACCTTGATAGTTGATAGGTTTTCTGGATGGCTGAGGTCTTTGGGTGTTTCTTTGTGGCAACCTCTAGGAGATTTCTGTGTGTGTGTGTGTGTGTGTGTGTGTGTTATTGAAGATTGAGCCCAGGGTAGCTCTTCCATGGAGCTACATCCCCAGCCATTTTCACTTTTTATTTTGAGACAGGAGCTTGCTGAGTTGCTGAAGCTGTCCTTGAGCTGTGATCCTTTTGCCTAAGTTTCTGAGTTATCAGAATTAGAGGCGTGCTCCACCATACCAATCTCTAGCAGATTTCTTGCAAATGTTTCTCCCTGACCTTTGAAGGGCTCTGTGCCCCTGTTTCTTCCCTGGGCTGAAGCACTACTTTTGTTTTCCCAGGAGTCTGAGTGCATGTGGGCTGTGTGTTAGGCGTTGATCTCTTGGATCTCCATAAGGGGTCTGAGAATGGGATGTCAGCCTCCAGGGGACCTTTGAGAAATTCTCTTCTCCTTTCCCCCATGCTTGATTTATGCCAGTTTTTCTGCTAATAAGTGTGATGATAAGAACACTCTCCTCAACTCCACTCATCGTCATCCTCACATGACACAACAGAAGGGGATGGCTTAGGCAGATGATAGGAGACAAGGGTCAGGAGGTGACAGGCCCCAGTTGCCACTCATGCCACATGGCAGGCAGGCCCATTATGATTTCTCTGATCTTCTCAGAACCTGCTTCTCCCTCTTCAGCATCCCAGTCCTTCCTGAACCAAGAGAGGACTATGGAAAGGACTTACCATTTTTTTTTCCTTGATACAAAAATATCTATTCATTGAAGACAGTTTGGGAAATACAAATTCAAAGAATAAAACTTATAATTCCAGGACTCACTGATAACCACTATTAACTTTCCTCCCATTTTTTTTCCATGAGTATGTATGGGAGGCCATCCTCGCACGTGATTTGAGTTGCCTCCCTGGGCGAGAGGCGCTTAGGCATATCTTTTTTTTTTTTTTAAAGAGAGAGTGAGACAGAGAGAGGATTTTAATATTTATTTTTTAGTATTTGGCGGACACAACATCTTTGTTTGTATGTGGTGCTGAGGATCGAACCCGGGCCGCATCTTTTGTCCAGAGCTTTCCCCACCCTTCTCAGGTCTGAGGGTTTGTCCGTGTGGAGGCATGTCTGGCCACTACCCCTGACCTTGGGACACTGCCCCCCTTAATCTTCATTGGATGGGATTTTCCCCAGAATTTTTTGTTCCCGAATAAAAGTCTACTCCCTGGCGTGTTCTCTCTCTCTCTCTCTCTCTCACCTCGCTACCATAATAGGTAGCTGGAGGCTGGAGCTAGGAGGAGCAGTCCTGGAGCTGGTTTAAAGGTAGAGTCTGTCTCTTTAAATCAAAACTCCCTAGAGATTTCTGGACCTTCATTTATGAAGCCTGTGCTGGCGGCGGGCTAAAAGTATGTAAATGCTTTTAAACATAATAGAAATAATGCTGAATTTTCTTTTTTTTTCCCCCCACATTTTTGAATGGGTGCATTATAGTAAAACATAATAATGGTATCTGTTGTTACATATTCAGACATGCACACAATAATAATATAATTTGGTCAATATCACTCCCTAGCACTTCCCCTTCGTTCCCACCTCCCAACTCTTAGTCCCTTTCCTCTACTGACCTCCCTTTGACTTTCATGAGATTTCCCCCCGCACTTTTCCTTTTTTCTCTGTAGCTTCCATATGTGAGAGAAAAACGTACAACCCTTGACCTTCTGAGTTTAAGTTATTTCACTTAATATAATAGTCTCGAGGTCTATCTTTTTTCCTGCAAATGATATAATTTTACTTTTCTTCATAGCTAAATAGAACTCCATTGTTTATATCTACCACATTCTTTTATCTATTTATCTATTCATAGACACCTAAGATGATTCCATAGTTTGGCTATTGTGAATTGTGCGCCTATAAACGTGGATATACATGTATCACTGCAGTATGGTGACTTCAGTTCTTTAGGACAAATACCAAGGAGTGGTATAGTTGGGTCATATGGTGGTCCCATGCCTAGGCTTTTGAAGAACCTCAGTACTGTTTGCCATAGTAGTTACACTAATTTACAATCTTACCAACAGTGTAAAAGTGTTCTTTTGCCTCCACATCCTCTCCAGAATTTATTATTATTTGTATTCTTGATGACTGCCATTCTGACTGATGTGAGATGAAATCTCAGTGTAGTTTTGATTTGTATTTTCCTAATTACTAATGATGAACATTTTTTTTCATTTATTTGTTGGCCATTGGTGTTTATTCTTTTGAGAAGTGTATGTTTAAATCATTTGTCCATTTACTAATTGGGTTATTTAATTTTGGGGGTATAAAGTTTTTTGAGTTCTTTATATATTCTGATATTAATCCTCTGTCATAAGTGTAGCTAGCAGATTTTTCTCCCATTCTGTAGATTCTCTATTCACATTCCTAATTGTTTCCTTTGCTGTGAGGAAGTTTTTTAATTTAATTTGATGCCATCCTATTATTAATCTTGGCATTATTTCCTGAGCTTTAGGGGTCCTATTGAAAAAGTCATTGCCTATACCTATACTCTGGAGGGTTGACCCTACATTATCTTCTAGGAGTTGGATAGTTTTCTGGTCTGATTTCTAGGACTTTATAATCCATTTTGAGTTAACCAATTGTCCCAGCACCATTTGGTAAAAAGGCCGTCTTTTCTCCAATGTATGTTTTTGGCATCTTTGTCAAGAATGAGACAACTGTAAATTTGTAGGTTTGTCTCTGTGTCTTCTATTCTGTACCATTGGTCTATGTATCTGTTTTTTATGTCAGTATCATGCAGTTTTTGTTACTATAGCTCTGTAGAATAATTTGAAGCCAGGTATTTTGATGCCTCCAGCATTCTTTTTTTTTGGCTTGAAGTTACTTTGGCTATTCTGGGTATTTTTATTCATTTTTACATGGTGCTGAGGATCAAACACGGGGCCTCACACATGCTACACACGTGCTCTACTGCTGAGCCACAACCCCTGACCCCCTAGGTATGTTTTTGAGGGTGTTGTGAGTGAAATTATTTTCCTGATTTCTTTCTCAGAAGATCATTGTTGGTATATAGAAAAGCTATTGGTTTTGTATGTTGATTTTGTAACCTGCTACTTTGCCAACTTTATTTATTAGCTCTAGTAGTCTTTGGAGTTTTATGGATCTTCTAGGTATAAGATTATATCATCTGTAAACAGTGATAATTTGAATTTTTCCTTTTCTATTTTTATCCTTTTTATTACCTTCTCTTTCCTAATTGCTCTGGCTAGAATTTCTAGCATTGTATTAAATAGGAATGATAAGAATGTATTAAATGTATTTAATACAATGATAGCATTGTATTAAATAGGAATATCTCTGTCTTGTCCTGGGTTTTAAAGGAAATGCTTTTAGTTTTTCTTCATTTACTATGAGGTTGACCTTGGGTTTTTCATGTATAGCCTTTATGATGTTGGAAGGTTCCTTCTATCAGAGTGTCTTCAGGGTTTTTATCATGAATGAGTGCTGAATTTTGTTGAAGGCCTTCTTTACATCTAATAATGACTAAGTAATTTTTTACCTTAATTATATTTATGTGATGAATTGCATTTATTGATTTGCATATATTAAGCCATCCTTGCATCTCTATAATAAAACCAAGTTGGTCATGGAGTACATTCTTCTTAATATGTTGTTGAGCATGCTTTGCTGATATTTTATTAAGTATCTTTGCATCTAAATGCATTGGGTATATTGCTCTGTAGTTTCTTTCCTTGGTATGTTCTTATCTAATTCTGGTATGAGTGTGATACTGGCTTCATAGAATGAATTTGAAGGTGTTCCATCCCTTTCTATTTCATGGAATAATTTGAGGAGTGTTGCCATTAGTTCTTCTTTAAAGGTTTGGAAAATTCAACTGAGAATCCATCTGGTCCTGGGCTTTCCTTTGTTGGAAGGCTTTTAATTACTTCTTCTATGTCATTATTAGTTATTGGTCTGTTTAGGTTTTCTGTGTCCTCTGATTCAGTTTTGTCAGTTTGTATTGTATACAAGTAGAAATGTTTCAATTTCTTTGAAGTTTTCCAATTTATTGGAGTATATATTTTCAAAATAGTCTATAATGACCCACTGGATTTCTGTGATATCTGTGATTATTTCTCCTTTTTCATCTCTAATTTTATTAATTTGGGTTTTCTTTTTCTTTTGGTTAGTTTGAGCCTGGAGATGCATCATTAGGTTGTTTATTTGGGATCTTCCTGATTTTCTTATAGGCACTCAGAGTTAAAAACTTTTCTCTTAGAACTGCCTTCATAATGTCTCAGACGTTCTGCTGTGTTATATTGTTGAGAGCCACAGCTGAAGGGGCCCCAGCAAACTTCCAGCTGCCGGCTGATGATTGGCTCACAGTGGCCCAGCAACATCTAGCTGATTGGCTCCTCTGCAGTGATGCTCATTGGGCTGTTTCCCTGCCCTTTCAGACCACGGAGCTGCTCATTGGGGGACTTTTTTGGCTCCGCCCACGTGACCCAGCCAATCGGCCTCAAGAGCAGGAGGATTGTGGGAGGTGGAGAGAAGCTTGTGGGAGAGAGAGGCTTGTGGAAAGCCGGTGGTGGCAGTTGAGGCTCTGAGGGCTGCCGGCTGATGTTATATCACCATTCTCATTTAAGTCAGAATTTTTAAATTTCTTCCTTGATTTTGTCAATCACTCTTTCATCATTCAAAAATGTATTATTGTTCAATCCCCATGGGTTTCTATAGATTCTGTAGGGTTTTGTTGTGTTGATTTCTACTTTTATTCCATTATGATCTGATCAGATGCAAGAAATTATATCAACATTTTTTTCATATTTTCTAAAAGTTGCTTTGTAGGCCACCAAAAAATATGTGATCTACTTTGGAGAAGGTTCCATGAGCCACTGAGAAGACAGTGTATTCAGCTGTTGTTGGACAAAATATCCTATAGATGGCTGTTAAATCCATTTTATTTATAATATTTTTCAGGTCCAAAGAGTCTTTTTGTTGTTGGTGGTGGTGCACCAGGGATTGAACCCATGGGTACTTAACCACTGAGCCACATCCCAGCCCTTTTTGTATTTTATTTAGAGACAGGATCTCACTGAGTCATTTAGGGCCTCACTAAGTTGCTGAGGCCGGCTTTGAACTTGCAATCCTCCTGCCTCAGCCTCCCAAGCCACTGGGATTACAAGCATGCACCACTGCACCCAGCTTCCAAGAGTCTTAACCATGTCTGGATAATCTATCCAATGGTGAGAGAGGTTGAAATCACCCATCATTATTGTAGTGAGGTCTATCTGAGGCTTCAATTTGAGCAGTGTCTCTTTTATATCATTACTTGAACCCATGTTTAAGACATAAATATTGATGCTGTATCTTCTTGTTGGATTGTTTCACTTATCAGTATGAAATTACCTTCTTTGTCTCTTTTGATTTAATTTTGATTTCAAGTTTGCTTTGTCTTACATAAGAACAGCTACTCCTACTTGTTTGGGGACACCATTTTCATAGTATATCAATTACTATCCTTTCACTTTCAGCCAGTGGCTGTCTTTATGTGGAAAATGCATCTCCTGAAAACATAATAAAATAGTTGAGTCTTAGTCTTTTTTAGTTAATCTTTTTTGATTGTTTGTTTGTTTCATTGTTTAGGTAATAGGAATTAAATCCTAGTATGTGCTTAACCACTGAGCCACATCCCCAGCCCCCTTTTTGTATTTTATTTTGAGACAGGGTCTCACTAGGTTGCTTAGGGCCTTGCTAAGTTGCTGAGGATGGCTTTGAACTCATGATCTTCCTGCCTCAGCCTCTAGAGCCACTGGGATTACAGGTATGGGCCTCTGTGCTCTACCCAAATATCTTTTCATTTCTTAATTAACTCTTTACTGACAACAAGAGCATGAGTGGGGGTTGTTAATCCCTTTCTCTTTTTGTGTTGCTCTCAGAGCTGCCATTTGGAATGGCTTAATATTGAAGCTGATTGAAATAAGTTTCAGCTTCCTTTCTTACCAGTATGAGGTAATATGGAATGGGAAGTACTATCACTTGAAGTTTAGTCTGCATGAACCAGATGGATGGACTTCCAGTGTGGGGCTGCTTAACAGTTATGTGGAGGGAGTTCTGGTGGGTGGGACTTAGGACTTATCAGTCCACAGGGGTTTTGGGTAGTATCTGCTCTGGAGAGATTAGATCAACATATTTCTAAGACCTGGCAATTTCAGATATCTGCCAGGAGTCTGGCTCTCAGAAATCTCACAAAAATTCTATTCATGGGGCAAGAGAGCCAATCCTCCAAACACTCTGCTGCCTAAGAATACAGTCTTCCCAGGCTTAATCTCTGAATGTATTCACACCCATCTGTTCAGATTCCTAACCCATTTTAGTTGGTCACATGAGCCACCAGAGTCCAGGGAGAAGCAAGTTGGGCTCACGTTTGCTTTAGTCCCCCTGGATAAATTCTTCTCTGTGCCTGTTTCATTCATGTTCTGCTATGTTCCCCATAGGCCACATGGTAAGCACTTATTGGTAGAGTATGGCAGTGTTTGCTCTGATCTCCTGATTCCCACAGAAGCAGCTGTGGCCACCTTAAAACAGCTCCTGCTTCAGCTCTCTGCAGCCAGTTGTGAAACAGAACAAATGTACCCAAATGAGTCTCTAAGGTACTCTGAATCTCCAATATTGAATTTTAGTGAAATCCCTCTTTCACCCAGGTCTCTGAGAAGCAGTACTCCTAAGGCTTGAATCTCAAGCCACAGGCAACTAGGAATGCAACCTTCCTCTAATCTGCCATCTTGAATCCTCTCATAACCTGCTGTTTTTCAATTGGATATATACCACGAACCTCTCTCTGTCATTATGCAATCTTCTGCATCACTGTTTTGTATACCATACTGTAGAGGTACAAAAAAATTTCAGCCTTGTGATTGGGCATTAATGCCAAATTTCCAACTTGGCATTACTATAAATAATATTTCAATGACAATTCTGAGGAACAAATAATTCCTGATTTCCACACTCTTTGTGTTAATTTCTAAGCAAACTCACTGGTAGTCATCAAAGGATAAGAGTATTTGGAGGACACATCTTGCCAAACTGTCCTCAATAAGGATTTGCAGATATCATACCCTCAGATACACCCACACTCTGATTTTATTGTTAGAAATATCTGGCCTGGGGTTGAAGTTGTAGCTCAATGGTAGAGTGCTTGCCTTGCAGGTGTGAGGCCCTGGGTTTGATCCTCAGCACCACATAATAATAAATAAACAAATAAAGATGTTTTGTCCATCTACAACTAAAACAATATTAAAAGAGAAATCAACTGGCCTGACTGGTGGGGCTGAGGTCACTGAGAGAAAGGAACTGGATTCTGGGCATATGGGAATAGTGATGGCAACTTCCAAATGAGTGAAGGGGCTGATGGAATGCAGGTTCTCCCTCCTCTCCCTGGGGTCAGTGCCCTGTGACATGGCTCTGAAAGAAGAACCTACCATAGTTTCTAGAAGAAGGAGAACAAACATTCAGACAGTTACATTATATTTCACCTTAGTGAGCAGTGAGGCAAAAAAGAAAATCATTTCTTCTTCCTTGTATTGCCTGTTCACATTTTTAACTCGGGTGTTGTTGTTTTTATTAATTTGGGTTAGATATCAAACTTTGTGTTTTTGTGGCATAAATATTTTTTTGCAAGTTATCTATTTATCTTTTAGATTTTTTAAATGGTGGTTTTTAAATTGCAGACATTTTAAATTTGCATGTAGTCAGACGTTCAAATCTACCCCTCTTTTCCTTTGTGGTTTCTGCTTTCTATGTTGTACAGGAAAAGCCCTTACCATCCTCACATGGCATAACATTCAACTCTATTTTCTTCTAGTTTGTTTTATTTTCCAAATATTTAAAATGTAGTTTATTTTGCACCAAATCTTGACCTTGCATGAATGGGGAACCTATGCACAGGTGTTTCTTTAGGAACCTGGAGGTGCTGACCGCTTGACCAGTACTAACTCCCAGCCTAGTGGACTAAGAACAATTTCAAAATGCTTTGTCTTTCCATGGTTCAGAGAAGCATCAGAAGCCCTTCAGTTGTTAATTGGCCTTTTAAAAGGAAAAGGATCTTATTAATTGTGACTCTCTCTCAGAGAATTTTCATTAAAAGAAACATTCCCAAATAAGTGAGCTAATTCCTGTCTGACAGTTGGGCAAAGGCATTTCCATGAAACAATTACATTCCATGTGGGCAAGATTTTTTGTTTGTTCACTGTTATATTCCCAGAACCTAGAACAGTGCCTAGTACTGTGGGGACGCAACATTTACTGTTGATATCACATGTCTATTTTAAAAATGTAATTAAGTAATAGTATGGGAGAAATACTTAATTGTCAAGTTTTTAAAAAGCATATGGTACTGAATAAACAATATTTGTGTTAACTTTTTGTCACTATGACAAAATACCTGAAAAAATCAACTTAAAGGAGGAAAGATTTATTTTGGCTTGCAGTTTGAGAGGTTTTTAGCCCATAGTCTAGTTCCCAAGGATCTACTCCCTTTAACTAGGCCCACCTCCTACAGTTTCTACTACCTTCTAAATCCATATAAATTATGAATATATTAATAGATTGATGAGGTTAGATATAGTCACTTGCCCAAAGCAAGTAAATACTGCTCTGCATATTGCTACCTCTGAATATTGCTGCATTGGGGACCAAGCTGTCAACACATGAACTGTCTTTGGGGGAGAGTCCAGATCTCAACCATAACAGTATCTACCATTCATTCATTCATTTAATAAACACTTATTAAATTGTGCAATACAAGGATAGAAAACAATGTTTATGCATTAAATGTGTTAGCATATTGTCTTGTTCTGCTAGAAATTTAATAATAAAATACCACAGACTGGGTGGCTTAAACAAAAAAATTTTATTTACACACATATCTGGAGGGTGGAAATCCAAAATCAGTGTGATGTCAGAGTTGGTTTCTTTTGAGACCTTTCTCCTGGGCTTGCAGATGACTTCTTTCCCTTGGTGTCCTCACGTGACCTTTATTCCTGGTGTCTCTTCTTATCAGGACAATAGTCCTTTTTTTTTTTTTAAAAGAGAGAGAGAGAGACAGAGAATTTTAATATTTGTTTTTTAGTTATCAGCGGACACAGTATCTTTGTTTGTATGTGGTGCTGAGGATCCAACCCGGGCCACACGCTTGCCAGGTGAGCGCGCTACCGATTGAGCCACATCCCCAGCCCACAATAGTTCTTTTGTATTAGTGTTCCACCTTTATGAACTCAGTTAACCTTAATTGTGTCCTTAAAGTCTCTATTTCTAAATACAGTCACATTGAGGGTTAGGGCTTCAACATCTGAATTGAGGGAAACACAAGCCAGTCCATAACATGTAAAGTGTCTAGAAATAATGCCTGGCATATACTAAACACTATATAAATGTGAGATGCTATTGTTATCAGAAAATATGCAAAATTGTATTGGTTATTATCTTTGGGGGATAGAATACAAGTGATTTCAATTCATATTTTTTCTATATTTTCCAAATTGAAAAATGTTATTAATCTTTGGTTGGGGTCCATGCATTGAGTGTTTACCAGTCTCCAACCATTTCATCTTGTCTTCAAAGCCTTTGCTCTAGACAGGGCAGCTATCTTGAGTAGATTCTTTGCTGAATTTCAAGATTTGGGATCAGTTCTCTAGATTTGTGGTTGTCAAAATAAAGGAGAGCAAAGATCTGGTTTCACCAGCCAGAGCCTCCAATTACTACTGTATGCAGTATGGGGACAGGAGATGTGTTGTGCTGTGTCCCTAACCCTATAGCCACAAACTCTAGAGGGCTTAGCAGTGAGACAGTGAGGAGGTCAATCTGAGTTCTGGACCCTAAAAAACAAAATCCTATTAAATGACTGTTTTAAGCAGAAAAGGAGCATGCTAAATAAAGAGTGCTAGGTGGTTCACAGCATTTTGGGAAGGCTCAAGAAACAGCCTCAAGCCAGGTGTGATGGCTCATGCCTGTAATCCCCGCAACAAGAGAGGCTGAGGCAAGAGGATTACAAATTCAAAGCCCACCTTAGCAACTTGATGAGGTCCTAAGAAACTTAGTAAGACCCTATCTCAAAATAACAAAATAAAAAAGGGCTGGAGATGTGGCTCAGTGGTAAAGTGCCCCTGGGTGCAATAATCCCTGGTACTGAAAGAAAGAAAGAAAGAAAGAGCCTCAAATTTCATCTTTCAGTAATAATTCCCAGAATCATCTGTCAACCATTGCTTCTGCTACCATCCTTGTGCTAATAAGATGGCTGCCCTTATTTCTATATTGAATATAGAATATAGCACTATATTGCTATATATAGCACTATATTACAAGCTTTGGGATCAAAGACTCATGGAGGCATCTCACACTGAAAAATTCTAAGACCCTTAGGAAGGGCCAGCCTAAGAGAGGCTGAAAAAGAGAATTTTCTGAGCTTCATTGGAAAGATATAATTACAATGTGAGACACTAACAAAATATAAGTGTTCAAAAAGGCCTGGGAGATACAAATAACTGAGCCCCCCGACAATGTCAGAGAAGAAAAATATTTCAGATGTCGTAGGAGCTGGAAAACCTGAACCCATAATGGCTGAGCTCATCTTACGCTGTTTCTTAGAGCCACTAACAGACAGAATGCAGTGGACACTGTGTCTTTCAGGCCTAGAGGGTGACCATTCAACTGTGATAATAAAAAAGGCAGCAGAGTCTTGCCTAATGGGTTTTGAAGTCTCTGGATCAGCACTTCCTTGTACCAATGAACACAGAAAGGGGCAGAAGCTTACCCAGGGCTGCATGGCATGACAGAAACAGACACAGGTCTAGAAATGGTATACTCTGCCCCACTTTGAAGCCTGGCAAACTCACACACAAATATTTATGGTTCAGGTTGAATATTTCCTCCACTAGGAGACCTTGCCCTGGTTAGAATAGGATCAGTCCTCTGTCACCAAGCTCACCATGCTAGACTACGGCTATTGTCGTTTCTGATTTGTCTTACCTGCCTCCAAGTTCCAGCAGGAGGCCAGACAAAGGGTACCTAGAGGTGGACATAAGCTAAAAGAGTGAATGGATAGGAGGAGGCCAGAACTGCTCTGTGGCCTGAGCAGATGTTCTGCCCTGCCAAAAGGGATAGTGGTCTCTGTACTCACTGGGCCAGACCCTGAGCTAGGGTTGAAAACAATTGCTAGCCCTCAAAGATGCTAGTGTGGGTGGAAATAAGTGTGAACAGAGTTGCCCACCATTGTTGCTGACCAAGAGGAATGTCTAAGAGGCCGCCTGCTCCCTCCACCCTACAGCATGACTCTGGGTTCCTTCCTGCTGGGTTCCATGACTGTGGCACTCAAGAAGTCTAGAAGCCTCAGAGTCACAGCTGCCCATAGATGGTCCATGAATGGAGAACCCACAAAGAAGGAAGGAGACCTTGGGAACCCAGGACAGAAAAGAACAAATCTCCTTACCCACTGGAGAGGAGAGAGACCTGGCCATGATCCCACAGCCAGGCACAGGACCTTCCTGTTTCCATCCCTCAGGAGAAGCCAAGTCATACTCAGGAAAACAGAAAAATACTCAGTTAAGCTGTAATCAGTCACAGCTCCTACATAGGTTTTTGAATCAAAAAATTCGCAAGGAGCAGAGACATCTGTAGGAAAAGTAACCGGATGCGACATTCTGCAGGAGGCCAGGCTAAATGTGTCCCATGACATCACTCTGGAGAGGAGGCTGCCAGGAGCCACCCAGGGGCTTGGAGCACTCCTGCAGTTCTCAGTGCCTGTGACTTCTGCCTGATCCTGGGCCCCTTACTCTGTGAAGAAACACTTTATTGGTTCCCTGGCCTAAGGAGAAATTGTCTGCCAAAATCCCTAGGCTAATCTGATTTGGGGAGATACATTCTTTCTGCCCAGTCTTCTGGTTTCTCCTGAGTGTCCTGATAACCTCTGGGTCTTCAGTTAGTCTGCTGCCAGTGGGAGTGTGGTGTTGGGGGAGGGATTCTGACAACTGTGTCACCTGCTGGGAGGGATCCTGTCACACAGCCTCTGACACCTCTTGGAGGAACCCTGCCAAGTTTGAGATTTCAGCAAAGTCCTTGCCAAGCTGCGCCTGAGTTCAAGCAAGAGCAGCTCTCCCAGGATCCAGAGCCTGTGAAAAGATTCTATTTTAAAGACTGAAAGTGACACATCTGCAGACTTGTGCCTTTATAAATTGCACACGGACAGACCTGGGTGCACACATGCCAGATACTCATGCTATGGATATAGGTCCCCACACCTACCTGCTAAGTTGTGGGCTTACATGCACACAAGGCAAGTGGTCTCATCTGTCCACCATCAGCTTTCTGATATCTGTTCTCTAGTTTCCTACCCTTTTCTTCCTGGGTTCTTAACCGGTTCCAGGGTTGATAGGGCTGCCTGTGGCGAGGGCAGGGCTGCCTGAGCGCTGTCCTCGGTGCTGGAAGCTTAGTAGACTTAGCATGTTTGAGAAGCAAGACCTTTGGGAGGAGGTGATCCTGAAATCGAGGTGTAAATGTCTGAGGCCCTATCAGGATGCCTGCTCTTATTTAAAAAAAACTATGCAACTGGGCTTCCTCCTTTTAGTCTCAGGCACTAAAATGATGTCCGAACCTCAGTCAGCTGTGGGACCATTTGAGACTGAGTGGCTGTATGGCCTTTCATAGTAGTTAATGAAGGGCTTGAGACCTCATGTGCTCCACACTGTTGTGTATGAAGACCATGAAAGTCTCTGAACTCATGCGACATCCGTGATTCCATGTGGCTGCCTGTGACTTCATGTGGCATGCTTATAACTGGGGACCACATTTGGCAGCCCAGGACCACATGAAGCTTCTGCGACCTTGTGCAGCCCCAGACCTGACCTGATGCATCCCCAAAAGATCTGGGCACTACTTTGCAGAACCTAGGTAGACCCTTATGGCTCCCTCACTGGATCGCAGATGTGGCACCCACAGGCTGCCAGTTCTTCAAACTAGGTCCGACGGCGGGTGGGCGCTCAGTGGGCACTCAGCCCATCAGCTTTTGCAACTCCTCAGACAAGTGACTGCGACTCGCTCCCACCTGAGCCTGCCTAGCAATAAAACCCAGACCGCCGGGTCGCGCGGAGGTAAGGGTTGCGCGTTGGTGGGGTGGGTGACGACTGCTCGTCGCCCGTGCGCCCCACTCCAGCCCGTTTCCCCAGAACGTTGGGGGGGGGGGGGCGGAGGCCGAGAGGGTTGGTGCTCGCTGCGACCCCTCCCCCGCCCGGGCTCGGCGGTTCCGAGGCGGCGGCGCGGGCGGAGACCCGACCCGGCCAGGCTGCGGGCGGGGAGTGGGGCTCTGGTGCGGAGCGCGCGCCGCGCCCTCCCCCTCCCGCCCAGTCTCCGCAGCTGCGCAGGGAGGCGGGGAGCTGCGGAGCCGGGAGGCGGGGGCTAAAAATACCCAGCGGCGGCGCGGCAGCGCGGCTACAGTGGGGCTGCGGGGCTGCGGGCCCTGGAGGCCGTGCCGGGCCAGGCTGGGCCCGGCTGATCGACATGCTGACCTTCTTTCTGGTGTCGGGGGGTTCCCTTTGGCTGTTAGTGGGTAAGTCCCTGCGTCGTCCTTGTTGGTCCCTGACCTCCATCTCCCGTAAGCTGTGCTGTCTTGGCCCAAGGTGCGGGTGTTACACTCCCGTGGCTGTGGAGTCCCCCGCCCGGGCTGCTGGCTGTCCCTTCAAGGTCTCCAGGTCGCCCCCAATTCCGGCGGGCTCTGTGCGGGGTTTGGGAAGCAGCTGGGTTTGTGGAGATGGGGGGGCCTTGCTCATTGCGACTCCACAACAACCTCCATTGGCTTCTAGCGCCCCTCTCCCCTTATTGTGAGGACCTACTGATCAGATTAGGCCCTGAGCCAAAGTGGGGACAGACTTATTGCGTCCTTGTTCATTTCTTGGGACCAGAAACCAAGGATGTTGGCTCGCAAGGTCCCGCAGTAGGTGGTCAGTGTGTAGCCGGGACTGATCAGGGTTCTGGATCCCTGCCAGGGGCCTCCTTACAATCACTCCCTGCTTGCCCTCCTGCCAGAGTAGAAGATTGCTATAAAACTGGGTTCATCTGCCCCGGCTCTGCCTGGGGCTGTGTCCTCACTGCTTCCACTCCCTTCTCTTTCCTCTCATAGGAGTCAGTCTTTATCCCTGCACTCTCTTAGCAGTCTATGAGTATCCCTGTTGGATCTTTGCTAGGCGCTTCCTTCAACCCCCATACACCCACACCTGGGTACTGGCCTTTCTCTGACTGAGCCTCTGGGTCCTCCTGAGTATAATACCCCATCTGCAGTCCCACCCCCATGTGCAGATTCTGCTCAATTACTTATGTGAAGTGCTTACCCTTAAACTGGGCCTTCAACCTGATCTAGCCTGGAGCAAATGTCCTATGAATGTCGGTGTTTATTATTATTTTACATTTAAACATCATCATCATCAGAGATGGTGGTGAAGTTTTTACTGAGCCAAAAAAGGTGAAGAAGTTGACCTATTAGAGATCCTTATCGATGATTTTGCATGTTATTTAATATTCACAGAAAATCCTAGGGGGTTGGTCTTATCTCTCATTGAGATTCAGAGGTTAATCAACTTGCCCAATGTCACATGGATAATATCTAGTAGACTGGGATTTGATCTGAGGTTTGAACATCAACCAGTGCCAGGTGTTTGATTGTAACTGGCCTGAACCTGAAGGGTTGATGGTCCAGGTAATCACTTCCCCCTCCCCAACTGCTGTCCTGAGTTAGGCCACAGGGATACTCCCCCTGTGTTGGGGGAGTAATACCTCCCTAATCTCTTCAGCTCCCTAAGCTCCTTCTGTCTGCCAATGTCTGATGACAGGCTGTGCACGGCCTCTCTGGTCTTGATACACACCCAACAGCAAGGACAGTGCTAACACTGGGGTCAGGCATAATCAAAACCTTGATGGTGGTGGTTGTGGTGATGATGATGATGATGATGATAGTAATAGCCACCATTTATTGTCTGAGTGATGGATGGTCTCAGAGCTTCTCCCCTGTGCTAAGACCCCTTAGCCCTAGCCACAGGAGGCCCCATCCAGCCATGGGTTCAAAAGAAGCTCTCTGAAAATCTGGTATTCTATAGATTCAGGGAGGTGTCTAGGGGCTGCAAGACCACTTGGTGACAAGGGTCATCAACAGCTTGTGAGAAAAACCCCCTCAGTGTATGGGGTTCTTGTCTATAAGCCAAGATCGGTCGTTAACAACTTAAACTGGCCTTCTGTCCTGCTTCCTTGTGGAACATTTCCCAAAGTGGCCAGACGTCTCCTTGGATAGGAAATGAGGGGACTTGCCTTTCTAAGGGACTATCCAGGGACCTAAAAGTGGTCAAACAGGACAATTCCTGGGGGCAGATAATAGCTGCTTCAATAGAGACCAAACATTTCAAGGCAGAGTAGGAGGTTGGTGCTGGTGCATGGTTCTCATTGGATGGAATACCCCACAGACATAGTGGGGCTTTCCTAGGTCATGTGTCCACATTCCTTGGAACTTTACCTGGACCCCAGCCTTTCTCAGGGGGTAAGAACTGTAGATTAGTGAACACACCTGAGAATGCACTGTGCCTTGTAATCCAGGGTCCCGTGGCAACTGCAAGATATTCCTTCCACTCAGCCAACAATAGGCGGGGATCCCCAAGCCAGTGTCACTCTTTAATACAGAGTTTTGTACTTTTTTACTTCCCAATCTGGAAAGGATGGAAACATGGTTGGGCAGACAGAAGACCTCAGGGTCTTCAAGGAGAGAATGGTGAAAAGGAGGAGAGGGGAGTCACCTGGAAGAGGTGCTGTCAACCATGTGTTCTGGGCTACACTGAGTCCTGGGCCAGCCTGGGTCTTACCTGAGTTTTGTAGTAAACAACGAGACAAATAAAAGAGGTCCAGTGTAAGTCAGACACTATTCCTGTCATGAGAAAATGTGCCATAAGCACTCAGAGGACACCTGGGAGCAAATGGATTAGAATTTCTAGTTTCCTGTGTGGCTCCTTTGTACAAAGTAGAAAGAGGCATCATTCTTGGTAGATAGATTTCTCAAAGGGTATCCTTAGGGTGTCCTAAGCTGATATAGTTCCATACCCTTGTACAGGGTCCAGTCTGCTCAATTGCATACCTGATCACTGGAATATCTGAGTAGGCTTCTGTGGCATACTGGAGTGTTTTTCAGAGGCTAGTAGAGAAAGTCAGACCAGCAAATGTGTGCAGAGAAAACCATGGTAGTGTATCATTGTGTGTGTGTGTGTGTGTGTGTGTGTTTGTATGTGTGTATGTTTGTATGTCTCCAGCATCTTGTGCCAGGGCAACCTGATTTGTAGAAGGAGGTCATGGAGGAATGGGTTTTATTTGGGGTGAGAGATGGGTAGAGGAACCCTCTATTTAGCCACAGTGGCCAAGTTGAGCCATGGGGTGGAGAGTAGAGGCCAGGAATGTGATGGAAGCCTGTTATAATATTATGGGTAAAAGTAGATATGGCCTAAGTTGAGGCTAAACTCCAGAAAGGGGAAGGGATGAGGCCCCAGCCCTGGTCCTTACCCTAGGGGAAGTGGAACTGGCCCTGGTGGGATGAGGCAGAACTGCCAGTTCAAAGACTGGAAAGGCAGGCATCTGGCTTCAGTTGCCAGGGCAGGTGCAGAATTGCACACCCTGCTCAGCTCAGCCCCATCAGATTCTACCCCTCCCCCCAGGCTTCCACTAGCAGGGAAAACTAGAATGAGGTCTAGAGCCACTCAAGGAGGCCCAAGAAGGCAGCCAAAAATTGAGACAGATGGTGCTGGAACTCCAGGCAGAACAGACAGCTGTCTGGTCAGCTAGGGATATGCCTCACAAAAGAAGAAAGCCTGCATTGGCACAGGGTCTGTCACCCTGTGGGAGAGTCTGACCTCAGAAACATTTCTTCTCTACAGCCTGGTGGTGGTGGGATGCTCCTGCCAAAGCACACTGACACCAGGGGGCGGCAGAACCAGCCATTCCACTCTTTAGCTGTTTTTCTCTCTTGTGAGTATAAGGGCTTTTAGGATGACCTTCAGAAGGCTGAATTTGGCTCAGCTACAGCACCAGATAGAACCAGGGCTGTCCCATGCATATGGTGAGGTGAGTGAGGATGAGATTCTGACTTGTTTGCAAAAAGAAGTGAAAATTAGGCTTTTGAATAACAGAAGCTATGCTGTGTATGTGGCCAACACTGGCGCATGTAGTCACTCAGATGTTCATTGAATGAAGTTCTGGGTGTGTATATGTGTATGTGTGGGGAGCATTGTTGAAAACTTAGCTACTTTTGGAGGGGGATTCTGGGGATTGAACCCAAGAGCACTCAACCACTGAGCCACATCCCAGCCTTTTTTGTATTTTATTTAGAGATAAGATCTCACTGAGTTGCTTAGGGCTTCACTAAATTGCTGAAGCTGTCTTTAAACTCTCACTCCTCTTGTCCTCAGCCTTCTGTGCCACTGAGATTACAGGTGTGTGCCACTGTCCTGGCTGATTTAGTTACTCTTTTACTGAGCAGCTACTATATTGTTAATAACCATATTCTGATTCTTCAAGTTATCCTTCAGTCTTCCTACAGCCCTGTGGCATTGTTAGCCTTATTTATTAGAAGAAGCACTGAGACCCAGGGAGATTTAATGGGGAAGCAACCTGCAAGAGCTGAGTCATACCCATATCCTTACACTTCCAGTCCATGGACGGTCCAGGATTTCAATATGCAAAAAAGGAAGTAGGGAAAGAAAAGGCATAGCAGGCAGAGGGATGGGTATGAGAAAAGAATGGCAACAGGAATGAATGAAGTTGAGGGACAAATTCTGCTTGCCAGCGAGGTTGCCAGGCTGGGCTCCATAGGCCTAGAATGCCACGCCACAACATGTTGACGTTATTCTGTATGATAACCATCAGGAGATATGGCTGGAACTGGGAATGTGGATGGCCAGAATGATACCATCCCTGTGCTAGACAAGCCACATGCATCTCTTAGTGACACATATTCCACTGAATAGCAGTGCTTGACCTTTTCCATAAGTCCTATGATCTCCTTGAGGGCAGAGCCAGGATGTCTTATCTCTGTGTCCCCAACCCAGGGTTAGACATGCAGTGTACACCAGAGTTTATTGTGTAAATGAATAAAAATAAAGAATTCCCTGGGAATAATTTATTTTAATAATGATGTATTTATAAGTAAAGATGAATTTATTTTATAAGCTGTTTTCTCACCACAATAAGTCAATCAGCAAACAACAGACTTTTAGCGTACATCTATTAAAATGCCAAGGTCTATGCTAAGCTGGAGGACGATGTCAATATGGTGAAAGCAACAGGGAAAAGCAGGTGTGAATTCCTTGTTGGCAGGTCTAGGTCAGCCTTCACTGGATAACCTTAAATGCTGAGAATGAGTGCAGCCTGGAACAGAAGCAGTGGCAGGAGCTCCGAAAGGGCTTGATGAATGAAAGAATGAATGAACGAACGAATCAACTCACAGCTTCAGGAGGAACTCGTTATGGGGAAGGTAGTCTTCTCTGAGAACTGTTGTTTCCTTAGAGCTCCAAGGTTCTGGCCTCCTGGCAAACTTGGAGTTCTGGCCACTCTGTCAAGCATAGCCAAGAGGAATGTCCAGTCAAGGTCCTCACCTCATGGATGTCCTGGTATGATAGCCCCATTCCTTGTGTTGGTCTCACAGGAGTTCCCACCAACCAGTCATTGGGCCCAGAATTGGTGGGGGAGGGGAATGCTGTGGGTGACATCCTGCTTTAGTCCCAGGGGTGTTCCCCATCATTCACTCACCTGTTCAGTTATCTCCCTGGCAGTGTGCTTAGGTTCTTTGTGTAACCCCTGATTCATGTGAAGCTTGCAGTCTTTGATAGACAGAAGTGGGAAAGTGGGAAGTAGGGTGGGAAAGTCTGAGCCAATCTGAGCTATTTGGAGACCCAATCAGTAATCTCTGAAAGATTTAATATTCCAAGTAGTCCCACCTGACTATTCACCTAGTTTTCCCAGAGACACCCTTCCTTTCCTCACACTTAGTCCAGGCATTCAGCTAGAGTTTGTCGCGGTGTCCAAGGAGAATTGGGGGTGGCTACTTCTGGCTTGCCATCTGCCCATTCAGGCCTATATTCCAAGATAGTTTCCTTCTGGGGCTTTAGAGCAGAAAGTTAGGACATTTTGCAGACCTTGGGACAAACAAATCTGGATTGGCACCTGTTGGGACCAGGGACAGATCTCTAGGACTGGCATAGGAGGAATGAGAGAGAGAGTGCAGGCAAGTCCAGGTTGAATGGACACCTATGAGACAGTCCCCATTAAACAGTTCCTAGGATCCTGCCGCACTCCCAGAACTGTGTGGCCCATGTATATAGAAAGTGTGGGCTGAGGTTGTGGCTCAGCGGTAGAGCGCTCGCCTAGCATATGTGAGGTCCTGGGTTCAATCCTTAGCACCACATAAAAATAAATAAACAAAATAAATGTATAAAAAAAAGAAAGAAATTGGACCCTGAAGGACTAAGTAGGACTTGCCCTGCTACAAAGCCCCGTTTTCCCCTGCAGTGTGTGAACTGTTGTTGAGCCTTAAGCTCTTCTGTGGAGTTCTACCTGCCCACCCATCCCAGCCTTAGCTATAGACCACTCTGGACCCTGATCAGAGATCCTACTAAATAGGCAGAAAAGCCAATTGATAGTGAGGTCAACCAGAGATTGGACAGAAAGGTCAGACAGAGGCCACACAGCAAGGACAGTTAGAGCCGAGACAGAGCAGCAAGGTATAGGATGTGGCCAGCCAGTGAGAGTGGACGAGGAGGTTGGCTGGAGGCTGGACAGTGATGTTCCCAGGTCTATGAGAGGGGACAATTATCAGAATGGATAAGGGGGACACAGCTGAGACCCTTTCGAAAGAGTCAGCACTTCTGGCCTTTTTGTTCTGCTTCTAGTGCTAAGGTTACCTAAAGTCACTTAGGACCCAGGATCCCGCTTAGTGGTCAGAGACCTTCGTAAGTGTTGAGTGACTTTACCTTCCAGACCTGGATATGGTTCTCTGGAGGACACCCTTAACTTACCATGCTCAGCCCCACTCTGCCTCAGGGCACCTCCTCCCAAATTTTGAATCTGTCTAGGGGGAGGCAGGCCTTCCCTTAGCCTGTGGGCTGGTGGGGGATTTGGGTACATGTGACCCTGATCTCCAGACAGCAGGGTAGGTGGTGACCTGTGAAGCCCGTCAACCTTTCAGAGCTGGGCCTTTTATTTGGGCGGAGGAGCTGACAAGTCCTGTCTCCCTTGAGTCGTGGGACATCTATTCAAGCACCCACTAGCCTTCCTGTTGGTTCTGAATTCTTTCCTAAGTGGTTTTGTCCTAGATGTGCTCTCAGGCTAAATGATCTTGCTGTGTCATTGTCTCCCCTTAGTCCAAGTCGCATCTGTGCTCCTGGGGTACAAGATTTATGCAGCAATTAATGGACAGCTCCTGGTGACCCTTAGAGTGGCAGAAAAACAGCATTTCTAGCAGCTAAAAGTCTGAAAAAGATTGGAGCCTGACCTTGCTGTGGTGCTTCTATTGAAGAAGGTATCTGGGCCCTGGACTGTCCTGGAAGCTTGTGATCCCATACACTGGGCTCTGGGTTACCATAAACTCCTCCCACAGCTTGAGGGCATGGTTTCAGCAGTGCTGTGGGCGCCTGGCAGGGTATACATGAGGTCTCCATTCTTAAAAGTCCTCTGTACACTCCAAGGTGTTCTTGTTTAGCAGCACCTTTTTTTTTTTCCATTTCTTTCTCTGTATTTATCATGAGCCCCACAAGAATCACTGAAATGTCCTTCTCCAAAAAAGGCTGCTACCTCAGTCTCAGCCATTCATATTTTTGAAAAGGATAATGCCCACAGAGAGCCTCAGAAGGGGTGACACTATTTCTTGGTCCCACCCACCCTGACCTTACATGGTGCTCTTCTCTGTGGCCACAGAGCTCCTCCAGCTCCCTCTGGAAAGATGGTGGGTTTCTTTTCAGTGGGTGAAAAGTGAGAATTCAAGTGATGGGTGCTCTCCTTGGGTCAGCGTGAACAATGTCCAATGGCCTTCCTGGGCCAGCTGGGGCCTCGTTTTGCTTTGGTCTGAAAGAGATTTTTGTTTTCTGGTGAGAACAGCCCTAGCCTGGCTGGGCCCCGGAGCCAGCAGCAGGAGTACAAACCCTTTCATGTGACAGGCCCAGTGGAGTGCTGCAGGCCTGCCAGCCACAAGCCCTCCCCTGCCCTCCTTGCTCCTCGGGAGGCGGCCATTTGCATATCCCCCATTCATCCTGGCCTTGAAAAGGAGGCCTGAGTTCCCAGTACTCCCTGCCCAGCTAAGGGCTGGGCTGCTGGAGCCTGGTGTTAACCCTGTGGTTGCTCTCATAGGGGTACCATAGGACTTAGTGGTTGCTGGCAGGAGGACCATGTGAGACTGCAACTACCCCCTTCAGCCCTGAGCCACAGAGGGGTGACTCAGGTGGGTGCAGATTTGCTAAACTGAGAGAAATTCAAATTTATTCCTTCCTGAGGCAATTGAGAAGAATTTTGCCAGTGTATGGGACAGCCAAGAATATTAAGCTATTTATCAAATTTGCCAGAAAATTAAGCTATGTATCATTTTTCCAGGAAATGTACCCTCCACCAAAGGCAAAACTGTTTTGCTCATTGTCTAATGCACACAGAGGGACAATACACCTGGAATGGTGGGTAAAAGAGCCAGGCAGGCTCCTGGCTATAGTGGTAGTCCTTTGGCAGGGATAGAGGGACACGGCTTGCCTGGGGTGCTTTCGTATCTCCAGTTCCCAGGATGCTAGGTCAGGTGAGCTGGTGGGCATCATTAGCTTGTGGGCTGTGGCTTGGAAGGAATTAGGCATACACATAGTACCAACCACAATCTTTTGTCTTCTACAGCTAAATGCCATGCTGTGCCTCTTTCCCTCTACTGTGTAAATGCTCTTGTCAGGTGCCCCAAAGTCTTACAGGCTCTTCCTGTGCCTTGCCAACCCACCGTGTCACTCTGTCCTCACCTGGCTCTCCTTCCCTTCCCACCCTGTCTCCACTGTTACCTTGCTGTCACTCTCTGGATGGGAGGATGTGTCTCGGATTCTGTCTCATGAATTTCCTCCTGAGCAGGTGTTCCCAGCAGACCAGAAATGAAAAAGTAGGTGAGCAAATTCCTCTCTTGCTCCTCCCACCTCAGTAACTCCAACCATATCTTGCCAGGATCCTCCTACCTCAAGGAACTTCCTCCTAACTGCAGGAAGTTACACTCTATCCCACCTGTACCCTGCCCACATGCAGGTGAACTCTTGAGAGCTCAGCTCTCCTGCCAGATGTGTCCCCTTCACTGGAGGCCTGTAGTGTGTCCACAGTTTGTGCCAGTGAGGGAACTGGATCACTGCTTCTGAGGCCAGGACGCCGACAGTCCTAATGTGGACACAGCTGGGAAGGGAAAGGATCATGTTGCAACCACAGGATTTGGCTTCCTGTACAGTAGGGCCTGGCCAGGCGGTGTCCTCCTGCCTGTGTGGTGTCCATGGTCCCCACCAGTATCCCTGGGGTTATGCCTGCTCTCCCGGGTCTTGGAATGAAGGAAATTGGGACCTTGGCTCCTCCAAGGACCATCAGTCCTGGTCATCATTCCCTGAAAATATTTCCAAAGAGCTGCTGCCATTGTTTTAGCTTCTCTTGTCCCTCTGTTCTGAGAATTTTGCTATGCCTGATTCGTGGTAGGGACAAGCTTTATCTCAGAGCTTGGAAAAGATACTGTGTTTCTGTCTGCTCCTCTCTTCTCAAGGTTACTCATCTTTCTGAGTTCCTGAAAGTGCTGTTTGAGCCTGGCTTTCTGTTGTTGTCATCAGGAATGTGGGTCCATGTTCCCTGGCCAGGGCTTGGGTGAGTGAGATTTTTGAGAAGTTCTGTTGTGAGGATGGGGGCAAAGGGGTAGTGAAGGCTGCTAAAAGGGGCTATGTTCTCTGTGAGTTTGGGAAGCTGGAACACTTTAGGCCTTTCCATGTCCAGGGGCTTACTTCCACTTTCAGAGCTATAATTGGGCTCCACAGGGAGGCTCAGATTGTAACTCAGCAACCCAGTATCATGGGCCCTTTTTTTTTCTCTAGGGGGATGTGCAGTGGGTATCCCCTGACGGTTCCAGAGTCGTGGATGCCCTAGGTTCCATCTCTGCCCCAATCATCTGTGGTTCTTTGATTGTAATTAAAACCCAAGAGGAAAGTGGAGAGAAAGCCCCTCACCCACAGGAGCTTGAATCCCTGTGCAGATGGGGTGGTTGTTGGGCTGAGTGTGGTCTGCCGTATGTGCGTCTCCACAGGTCAGTGGCTACAGGATGCATGTGAGAGGTATTTTTTTTTTGTTGTTGTTTGTTTGTTTTTTTAGTACTGGAAATTGAACCCAGGGGTGCTTTACCACTAAGCTACATTCCTGGCTTTTTTTTTTTTTTTTTGAGACAAGTCCTCACTAAATTGCTGAGACTGCTCTTGAATTTACAATCCTCCTACCTCAGCCTTCCTGCTTGGGATTACAGGTGTGCACCACCACACCTGGCAAGGTCTATGCAGTTCTTGACCTGGCAATAGGAACACATCCTCCATGGCTTTCCATCAACCAGGACGTTGTTGTGACCACTAAATTTCCTGGGAAGCACTAAACGAAGATTTAACAGTGTCTGGAGGAGAAAAGTAGGGTCCTGCGAAGAGGAAGGAGAAGGGCTGCGTGGGTCAAAATTAGGTCCTCAGGTATCTGTGAGTTTTAATTAGGGAGGACTGGAGATGGGGGGCCTAGTTCCAGGTGTGGGCTGCTGAGGCAGAAGGTGTCTGTATGTCTTGCCCCCGAAGATGGGGTGAGCAATGGAAAGTTTTTTCAGCCCCATGGAAGGTATTACAAGCCTGGGATTTGGACTTCCCAGACAGGTTGAGCAAACATCTCTCAAGAGGGAGCTTGGAGCACTAGGCCATGTTGCAGGGAGGTGGACTGGATTTGGATGAACAGTAGGCTGGGAAGTGTCAGGAACAGAGTGGGAAGTGCCCAGAAGCACCTGGTGCCGGGGTAGGGCCTGGGGTTGGTGTTGAACTGGGCCCTGTGGCCTGCGTGTGTCTTCCTCACTAGCAGGCATAGCTGTGTGCCTTGTGTGTCCAGCCAGCTACATGTTAGCCAGGGAAGTAGGAGTGAAAAGCTGCGAAGGTCAGAGTGAAAGAGCTACAGAAGTAGCCCCACACTCTGTGGAGACTGACCTCAAAAGAGTGAGGCTCTCCCTGGGAGGCCTGGTACCTAGGTGCCCCAGTCTGGGAGAAGTGCTGCGGAGAGCTTGGCTTTGGTTCCAGCAGGAGAGGGTGTGGGTTCTGGCTCCAGGGTGGTCATCCCTGAAGGCCTCTTAGGGAGCAATAGGGAGGGGCTGATGTGCTGCCCTGGGGCCCTGTAGAGAAGATGAACTATCCTCCACCTTCTGACCCTACTCCCCAGAGCATCCCTGAGTAGATATTGTTTGTATCTGAAACTATGCCCAGTTTCTTTTCTCTCCCAAGATTGGTTGTGACCTTGTGGGGGTGGAGTGGAGGTGGCTCCTAGGAGAGGCTGGAGGCAGAGTGCCGGTGGATGGCACCGCCTCCTTCAACATCAGAGATCGGGTATCCCCACCCCCTCACTCCCCATGACTTCCTACCACCCCTGCTGCTCATGCTCACCGTAGGTCACCAGTCCATGCACAAAGCTCCTGGCCCCTAATCAGTGTCTCAGATGGATGTGTAAGGAGGCTTTGTCCTTTAATAACCCCCCCTTGGTAGACTCCCCTCCAGGACTGAAGACAAGGTGGGGTGAGTGGAGGTGCAGAGGGGTGTGGGCGGAGGCTCTGGCAAGCTGGCAGAGTGAGGGTTAAGGCTGGGTTGCTTAGCTCCGAGCTGATCAGAGCCAGCACCGCCCCATGTACAGATGAGGGGGGGGGGCAGCGGGGGCCTTGAGGGGCCAGTAGCTCCTCACAGAGCTGCTCTGTGCCCTGGTTCCTGCCAGACCTGCTCCCACAGCCACCCGGGAGCCACTGCCTCCACGGCTAACACCTCTCCACTCCCTGGCTTCTGAGAGCAGGCGGCTGTTACCATCAGCTGTTCCCAGGGACAGGGCCATCGCCACTTTCGGGCTTTGATCAAGATGTGGTAACTCTTTCCCTGGGCCCCACAGGCCCTTTAAAGGGAAGCTGGTTCTAGTGGGACCAGCTAAGCTACCTTCTCAGTGCCAGGAGCCCGCTGGAAAGGTAGGGTGTGAATGCATCTGCTTTTGCAAGTTGTCTTTGAGCTCCTTTGGCTGGCAAAGAAAGGGAGTAAATTGCTTCAGCTAGCTCCTGTCTACCCAGTGTTTCCTCTATTATGTACCTGGCATCCCACTTTCTGTCCATGAGATTGTTTGAGGTGAGGCCCAGAGGGGTGCAGTAATTTGCCCAAGGCTACACAGCTATCAAGAGTCTGAGCTAGGATTTGGACCAAGGTCAGTCTAGCACTGGAAACCACTTTGGGCCCTTTCCCAAGCTTGCTTGCTGGGGGTCCTGGAGCCTAAGCCCTGGGAGAGGTTGTAATTTTCTTTTTGGAGTTTTTACTGGGAATTGAGGATATTCTTTGATACCATAGCTTCCCCACTGTTTCTGAAGTTCTTGGGGGTTTGCAGAGACCCAGAATTCTATTATTTCTTTCTGATACAGAAACAAACTGGTGTGAGTCTAAGGGAAGGGAAGAATATGAGGAGCATAGAGGGCCAGCATGAGTTTGGCATTTAGACCTAAGGCAATAGGGAACCAGATAAAGTTTTGGAGCAGTGGCATGACATAGACACATTGATTTATCAGGAAAATAACTTTGGCATCAGTATAAGCATAGGTGAGAGCAAGAACCATGAGAAGTCTGGTATACCATTCTGGGCTGCCCTTGGTAGTGGCTGGACCAGGCCCAGGACTGGGTAGGTGGAGAGGAGTAGTCAGGCTTCAGAGATGTTTAGGAAGTGATCCTTCCTTGCAGAGTCATCCAACTAAGCTGATGGTGTAGAGTGCTGGGGGGGGGGGGGGCGCGGGGGCAGGGAGTTGTACTAGCAGAAGGTTCTTGGAGTCAAACCACTGGCCTCAGGGCCATTGCCACAGGGGCTATGCTCCAGAGCTTTGCCTCTGCCACCCTCCCACCTTGGAGCCAACATGCCACCCTCTATGGCCCCTTTCTTCCTGTTCTTTCCCATCCTGGATCACAAGAGCTATTGCTTTAACTATGTGCCCTGAGTCAGCAGAGGACATGGTAAGGTGGGAGGAAGCCCCAGTGCTCCAGACTGTGTCACTACTTGGTATTCTGAATGGGTCTATACTGGAGAAAAAGGCATGGGATGTGCTGGGGTTGGGAGCAAAAGGAGGCTAGCTCTTGCTGAGGGCTGGGTCCTCCTGCCAGGTGAATATTTATAAACACAGTCTCTCACCTGGCAACACCAGCACCACTGATCCCCATGGGTGCTGTCCACACACCATCCCCCTTCACAGCTGCTGCAATCCGCAGAACCTCTTGGGGCATAGAAGGAGGCAGGCATGGCTGGAACCCCAGGGACCACCAAGCCTCAGCCCATGTTGACAGAGAGAGGAGGTCAGAGGAGGCCAAGGCCCCCTGAAGTAATGAGAGGAGTCCAGACTTTCTTATCCTCCTACATGCCAAGGTCTAGATGGCGTGGCTTGGCTTTGAGGCCAGTGTCCTTAGAGGACCTGGGCTTAACAGTTCTGCTTCTCAGTGGCTCCCAGGTCTGAATGGAATCTCAGAATAAATGCAAGCAATTTTTTAATATCTGAGAAAGCCATTACACCTGGAAGAATGAGACCCCCTGGTTGCTGTCCAGCCACGAAAAGGTGCAGGCCCAGCCTCAGGGCCAGAGGAGCTACAGCCACTGCAGATGCCTCCTAAAGGGTGGGCACCTCACCCGAGGAGGAGCAGACAGCCAAGCCTTTTGCCCACTGGACTCTGTAACCCCAGGGGGAGGACAAGAACCCATCCAGGAGAAGATGATGAGTTTTTCATGTGAGGCCAAGAAGAAGCTTACACATGGTGTGTGCAGGGAAGACAACAGCACGTGACTGATCTGATAGGCTGATCCCCATGTCCAGGTTGTCTCAGCCTTACACTTGACCTTACCTCCTAGAAACTGGGCCTTGGCTCTTCTGAGCAGGCTGCAGCTGGCTTTCTGTGGTTTCAATACCAAGTTGAAGGAGAGGATGCATTGTGAAACTGGATCCAATATTGGAAGGTGTGGGGTGGCCACACAAGACAAAGGAATGATTTGGGGTTTGAGTCCTGGTTCTTTTGGCACCTGCCATGTTCCTCTCTCAGTGAAGAAGGAGCCCTGTATTCTACTTCCTCACAGTGAGTACGTGGAGGATCACACAGTGCAGTGTGATGGAAAGGGCTTCTCAGGCATCAGGAATTCAGGAAGTTAAGACAAGTCCTGCATTTCACCTCTGTGAGAACTATGATACTGTAACAACCCAGAGCTCAGCAGATCTGCAAGGCCGGCCTCCCAGACTTCAGTGCTGACCTTTGTACAAGTTTCCACAGGCTCAAAATTTTTATTATCTTGAACAGAAGATTCAGTTTCCTAAGCACTCTGTGTGCTCTTTCAGCTCCAGCCTTTGCGTAGTCGCTGCCCTCTGCCTGGGACACTTTCCTCTTCATCCTTCGGTCTCATCACTTCCTGTCAGAAGCCTGTTCAGACTCGCCACGCTGGAGTCAGGCGCCTTCTCTCACTCCCTCTGTATGATCACAGCTTGAATCCACACTTCCTGACTCTGCCCACTCCCTCATGTCTTCTTGCCATGGGACTGAGAGCAGGCCCAGCACTGATCTGTGGAGAGCAAGGGCCATGTGGGGGTCTGATGGAAGGATGGAAGGATGGATGGATGGCATGTTCATTCTGCTGTATGCTGTGACAACTCCAGCATTGTACCCAGTGCCACAAATACCCACTCTCTGGGGCAGTTTAGGGTCTGTGAGCAACTTCCAAGGGCCAGGGACTGGTGTTCATGAGATATCCTCCCAGGTTCTCTTTAAAACTTTTGGGTCCATATAGCTGAGGCCTCAGAGGCTGGGCAGGGACTTCTTAGGCCCATTGCCTCCACTTAGTCATCTGTCTGTCTTTCAGCTCACCCAAGAGCTACAGAGCATGTCAAGATTTTCCAAAGTAATGAGTCATTTATCTCATAGACCTGGCTGTGAATTGATCTTCCCATCTGCAATACAGGGAAGTCAATGTCCCAAGAATGCCAGCAGGGACAGCGCCCCCATAGAGGTTTTCCTTGTGAATCACTGTAATCCACAGCTAGGCCTCTGTTTTGATGATGCAGAACCTTAATTTGATTGCTCTGCCAGGAGTAGGTCCTTCCTGTGGGGTACAGTCATAACTGACTCAGCTTAAAAAAGCTGCTGACAAAATCAGACTTCAGACTCAGGAGAGCTCAGGGAGAATGCTCTGCCTGGCTGGGGGTTCACTTTCATTGGGTGCTTGGAGCACTCAAGCCTGTGGGAGGTTGGTGAGTGTTCCCAGGACTCAGCCTGTTATACACCTCTAGATCATCTGTTCCTTCTGTGGGGCTGCAGGACCTGGACCCAATGGCCTCTGCCAGCCATTTGGACCAGCATGGGCCAGGTCTGCCTCTGAACCCTTTTCTGTTTCCTATGCTGAGCAGCAGCTTGTCGGACAAGCATATCCTTTAGCCATTTCTTTGGTCCTCTGACTCTACTAAATGCAGTACAAGGAGCTTTACATGCCTAATACTATCCCATTTTAAAGACTGAGGAGTGGAGGTTCAAAGAGGTGGAATATGCTCAACTATCAATAGCTTATAAGTAAATGAGAATGGACTTTAACCAAGGAGCTTCTCTCTCTTTCTCTTTCTTCCTCCCTTTCTCCCTCCCCCATCGCTCTTTTCTCTCTCTCTCTCTCTCTCTCTCTCCCTCCCCTCCCCCTCTGCGATGACTTGCACAACACTGACCTCATAGTCCATGTGGTAATGTTACAGTTTAGCACAAATTCCATCTATTGGAATTTTAGCAGATCTCTCCTCCCTCAAGGGTCAAGCAATTGTTTGGCTCATATCCCAGGGCTGCAGAGTAGCCACTGTTGCATTTCTTCTTGTTTCCCAAGAAAGGAAATCACAGGAACCTCTTCCAAGGACCAAGGGCCCATGAGGAGGGTACCTGTGGGGGCCCAGTCTGCCATCATTGCGATGGTAGACCTATAGGTGTTCTGGGGAGCTTCTTAGATTCAGGTCCCACTGGGATAATGACATGAAGGGATCTCAATGTGGATGCCAGCATCTGATGTCTGGCTCACCCTGAGCCCAGCCTAGTTGTGTATCTGTTCTGTCAATACTTACTTACTTAGTGGCTAACAGGAAGACCCAGGATCACCCTGGGACCTGCTCTCTTGGAACCAAAATTGGTTACCAATGCTTCTCATGGAAACCACATTATCCATCCCTATGTCTCCCTGAAAAGCCCACTATACCACTTGGGCTGCAGTGGGTGATGGTGGCACCCTGGCCAGCATCCATGACATCCCAAGAGGTACTGGTTACCTTTAGGAATACACATAGCACTTTGCTGATCCCTCTCTTGCTGGGCCTTGGTTTGTTTCTCTTCCTGCCAGTTTAATACTTTCTACCCCCTGTTTCCTCTGGACATTAACTGAAGGAGTCAGGAAGGACAGCACAGAGCCCAGTCAATGGTGGGGCCAGCAGTGCCTCTTGGTACTCAGTGTGTGGCAGCACAGGGCTATAGAGCTCACATAGTCAGCTAGGTCACTGTCTTTGTGTCATCAGGCCTGTAGATACCTGTTCAGGCGAGTCTGTGAGCACTGCTGAACTCTCCCTCAGAATCAGGGCCTGGATTTGAGAGCTTAGAGGTGGAGCAGGCAGAGCTTATATCTCTCCATCCCATTCATCCTGCAGTATTCTGAGCGTTTCGGTTGCCTTTACATTTTCTCCACACCCTAGGAGCAATGATAAACACAGCCCTGTGAGCAGAGTCACACAGGAAAGGCAGAGTACCCAGGTCCTAGGGCCTGAGCAGCTCCATGACCAAAGCTGCCAGAGCACATCCTGGCCCCTGGAAGATGTGGAAGCAGCTGTCAGCCATGGCCCAGGGCCTGAGCATGTGGTTCTCAGGAAAACTGGGTCAGATTATATGACTGTCTGGTATGAGAGCTCTAGCTTCTCATGGAAAAAGGCCTTCTGAATGTGCACCTGAACTGTATACCCTAACTAGCCCATGGTCTGCTCTTCAGTATATTGAGCCAGAGCCTGGCCATGGTCAGTGTGCCACTTGTGATCCAGGATCCCTCCCCAGCCTGTCTACTGGGTCTCCTCCCTCATCTATCTCTTGTCTCCTACAGAGTTTGTCCTCTCAATTCTGGAGAAGATGCAGACACAGGAGATCCTGAGGATACTGCGGCTGCCCGAGTTGGGCGACTTGGGCCAGTTTTTCCGCAGTCTCTCAGCCACCACCCTTGTGAGCATGGGTGCATTGGCTGCCATCCTTGCCTACTGGTTCACTCACCGGCCAAAGGCCCTGAGACCACCATGCAACCTCCTGATGCAGTCAGAAGAAGTGGAGGTGAGCAGGGTGGGAGCAGTCTGGCTGTGGAAAGTAGCGGGCAGAGGACAGGCATCTTGAAGGTAGAAGCCAAACTTGTGGCTCATTTGACCTCAAGTGGCCCAGAAAATTCCAGTTTCCCCTGCCAACCAGCCAGCATGCTCTACAGGAGCCTTGGGCAGCATCTCCTGCCAGATGCTCCTCTCCTAGTAACTGTCCCATGGCAGAGATTGACCTTGACCTTGCATTGGGCATCTGGTTTGCCAGCTTCTCAAATAGGGGACCTTGGTTCATCTATGCTTCAGTAGGCTAAGCAGGTCCTGTGAACTTCAGGTAAATTCCCTCCTAAACTCTTCCTATGCCCAGTTCTGGTTAGTGTAGGGATCCAGACCTGAGCCTACCCCAGGGCCCTGCCCTCTCAGAGCACATGGCCCTTTATATGTAGAGCCTCTGTGGAGAAGAGGGTACAGTGGCCCAGCACACAAATGTGTTCCAGGCATCTTTATTAAGTTTATGGAATTTGGGGCCAGGGTTGTGGCTCAGAGGTAGAGCACTTGCCTAGCATGCTTGAGGCACTGGGTTAGATCCCCCGGCACATAAAAATAAAAACAAATAAAGGTATTTTGTCCACCTACAACTAAATGTATTATATATGTATATATAAAGTTTATGGAATTTATTTTGCCCTTTTACAATTTGCCTTTTTTCTAAACTTTAATTCTGTTCATTTGGAACAGGTAATACATTCACACAATTTGCAAGAAACAAAAGGACATATACTGAAAAGCTTCTACCTTCTTCCCCTGGTCTCCCAGTTTTCCTACCCTGAGGCAACTTGTGTTAATGATTATTTCTTAGCCTTGAGAATATGTATAGATAGCACCCCTGTCCCCCAGTTTTTAAATTATATCATGATACATACATTGTTGTGATTTTTTTGCTCTTGATGGTACATCTTGGTGATCTTAAACATGGCAATGTTTTGCCTGGTAGGGGAGGACATAGATCAAGATAGGCATCTGGATCCTAAGGACATTTTTCCAGAGAAGGAGTGATGTATGCAAAGCTCAGATGTGTGATAAAGCACATGGTTGAGTGCTAGGCAATGTAGAGGAGCTAGATTGGGACTAGCAGAGTATTAATAAAAATGGTCTTTGAGGGCTGGGGGTATATCTCAGTAGAGTGCTTGCCTTGGATGCATAAAGCTCTGGGTTTAATCTCCAGCACCACATAAAACTAACTAAATAAATAAAAGGTATTATTTTCATCTACAACTAAAAATATTTTTTAAAAAAATAAGAATGGCGTTTCATGACCAGCAGTCCTGGGCTTGGAGCCTGGAAGTGCCTCACACTGTATGGTTCTTGGCAGTTTCTTTACTCTCTCAGCATCAGTGTCCTCAGTAATAAAGTGGGTAATAAAAAGAGCACCTGTTTTTTATGGTGTAGTAAGGTTTTTGAGAGTGGTACAGAGAGAGCACCAAGAACAGTTGTTTTTGGTTAAGCTTATAATTATAACTTTCTTGGAGAAGTCAGCCTGGACAGAAGCCCATGAACTAGGAAGGGATGCATGGTATGGGCAGCATGGATTTATTCTGGGTTTTCAATATAGAGAGACAGGGCCAATTCATGCTATGGAAGGGTGGCCATGGCAGGGGCAGGTATGAGGAGGCACCAGCAGGTGTCTGGGTTGCAAGTGATCTGGGTGGGGTCTGGTGGCAAGAGGGATGGCCTAGCTCAGTGTCTGGGGACCACAGAAAGAGTCAGCTTGTGAGTCTAGCTGAGAGGACAGGACATGGGACAAAGTCAAGTCTTCCCTTCTAAGGAAAACTGAGCTGGCCTCTCTACCTAGGAGAGTAGAGAATCAGAGTGGCTGGAGTAAAGGAGGCAAAGAACAGAGGCAGGAAAGGAGGGAGAGAGGCAAGCGCAACATACAGGGCCTGGCAGACTTACTCCATATGCTGCTTGGTGAGAAACACAAATCAGATTGGGTCACTTTCCCTGGCTTCCCATGGCCCTCAAGCCAAAGACTCCTTGTTTGGATCTGCAGCCCTTTCTGGCTTGCTGTCCTACCATATCCATCTAGAGCTCCATGAATTGCTCTCCAGTCCCCAGATGTACCTTTGCTCCTGCCCCACATCTGCATTTGCTATTGCCTGTGCCCAGAGTGCCATTCCTTGCTCCTTATTCTGCTCTGCAAACACCTATGCATTTCCAAAATCTGGCCTGGCAGCCACACCCCAACACACATGACTGCTGGAGCCTCCTTTGTCCCTAGCACACCATCCCCTACTATATTGTATCTGTCACCCGGTGCTAACCAGGTCCAAATATATGCCTCCAGCTTCCCACACAGGTCTTTGCTGGGCCTGGAATTTCAGAAGTACTGGCCAAACAGAACTTTCCACTTCAAAACAGTGGAGACCTGCTGTAGTTTTAAGTTTGCCTGTTCGCTCTGTGTTGCTCACAGTATTTCCTCAGACCTAGTATTCTAAGAAGTGGCAGGCCTGAGTAATGCTTAGAGAACAGGCAAAGCTGTGGTATAAAAGAGTTCTGGTTTGGGGAGCCTGGGTGGGGTAGAAAGGAAGAAGCAAGGAAAGACACCCAGCTCCTTTCCCTTACCCCGGTGCAGAGATGTTCCTTCCTTCTTACTCTGGGTCTGTACTGCCGAGGGTCCAGTGTCCCACTGCCCTGCCCATCCCCATTGGACATTAGTGTAACTCAGCCTGTCCTCCGTCCTAGGCTTCAGTTCCTGGAAAACTATTCAGTACAGTCCTCAACTAATTTACACTAGTATGTGAATGATGGATGGCAGCCTTCTTATCTAAAGACTACACCTAAATGATTCTTAACCTAGGGGCCTAAGAGCAGTTGATGTGGTGGGGATACCTTGGGAGGTTATGCCAGGAAATACTTGGCTCCAGCCAATGCTTCCTGTTCCATTATATGGATATATATGAAAAGTTACTGAAAATTCTGTACTTTTCATGTGTGATGACTTGGTGTGTGAATGCAGTATTGTGTGTGTGTGTGTGTGTGTGTGTGTGAGAGAGAGAGAGAGAGAGAAGGAGGGGGAGTCACACATCAGTGTACTGGGCCTGTGCCTGTATTCACTGGCCAATTATGTTTGAGTATGGATACACACAGATTGAGAGTATATAGTACAGGTGTGCTCACACAGCATCTCCCAGCCCTACTGTGTAAACCAGGTGTGCATCCAAGCTGTATTCAGCTTTGTGCATGCCAACTGTATACAGTTTTGTGACAGCCTTGCCTGTCTCAGCCAGCTTCTCTGGCCTATGTTTGGTTTGTAGGACAGTGGCGGGGCCCGGAGATCTGTGATCGGAGGGAGCCCTCAATTGCTTACCCACTACTATGATGATGCCCGGACCATGTACCAGGTGTTTCGCCGTGGGCTTAGTATCTCAGGTGAGAAGGGCTGTGGCAGGCATTGGGTGGGTATAAAAGTGGACAAGGAACCATGGTAACAGGCATATGGGCAGGTCAGCAGGGCCCAGGTTCATCAGAGAAGCCATTCCTAGCCCTCCTTTACCAGTCAGAAAAGCAACTGCATTACATGGCCAAGGGCTGACCTTAGCTTTTTTCAGCCCTTAGGATTCCCTGACTTTAGGCTCCGCACTGTATACACCATATTGTCAGCCCCTTGTGAGCCTTGAGCTGTCAGACTACTAACTGGCATGATTCTAAGCTTGAGCCTCTGAGATGTCTGGGTGACACAAGAGTATGAGGCAAAGGGGGACTGTCACAGAGAGGCAGCCTGTCACCTTTTCCTTGCCCCAGGTATCTGGGTCTTTTTGGATCTGTAGTATAGACGGTCACACAAGTTATGGTAGGGACAGTTATTGTATCAGTCCCATTCCTGGGCCTCCCTGCTCTCTGAGAGATGCCATGTTCACATGCTTTATGTCCTTCTGGGTTAGGAAGCTAGGGGAACATTCATGGCCCGTGGATACCCACAGTGTGGGATGTCCATCCAGGTGCCTGATAGGCAGGGGTAGCATACCCACCCTGCCTCTGCCCTTGCACAAGACCTGCTTGTCTCTGCAGGGAATGGGCCCTGCCTCGGCTTCAGGAAGCCCAAGCAGCCTTACCAGTGGCTATCCTACCAGGAGGTGAGTGACAAAAGACAGGCCCCACCCTGTCTTCATGCAGAACTGGCACTTGGAGGGAGGGGCTTGTGGGCACCTTGCTGGGTTCTATAGGGTCATTTTTTATTTCTCTGGCCTGTAATAGCCTTGAGGGACTTTGGGTCTACCTGGGCAGGGAGTCAGGGAGGTCTGTTAGACCTATAGGAATCCCACCTGGGGGTCTCCCAGCTCCGAAGAGCCTTCGTTTGCCCATGTCCTCCCCGCATCTGTGTGCAGGTGGCTAATAGGGCTGAATTTCTGGGATCCGGACTTCTCCAGCACAACTGTAAAGCAAGTACAGATCAGTTTATTGGTGTTTTTGCACAAAATCGACCAGAGGTGAGTATCTGTCCTGACTGGTCTTTCTGTCTTAGCGGAGTAGGGGTTGGGCACTACATGGAATAATTCTGCTCCCACAATTTGTAGGACTAGGGTCAAGAAAATAAAAGGGAGACCTTAACACCATCCTCTATACCCCACCCCTAGCTCTGTTCCTCATCAGGAGCAGATACCCAGCAGAACTTCATCCATACCACTTCCAGACCCACAAACAGCTGTCCCTTGAGCCAAGGGAGAGGAAAGTCATGGTGAAAAGGTGCATGCATGTCCTGGAAATGGACCTTGGGCTGTTTGGACATGAAATCCAGGAGTTAATAGAATTCCATGGGTAAAGCATGGTCTAGAAGGCTGTGGGTGGGCAACCACAACCTCTCAGCCTTGTGGACTCCTTGCTGTTCAGAGTGTCAGGTATAGGGCCTAGAGCAGGCACTCTGGCTGCCTGGTTGGAAGGCAGTACCACCCTCTTAGCTCCTTTCCCCCCATCCTGACCTCTTGTTTCCATAGTGGATCATTGCAGAGCTGGCTTGCTACACATATTCCATGGTGGTGGTGCCACTTTATGACACCTTAGGCCCTGGTGCTATCCGCTACATCATCAATACAGGTGAGCCCTACTGCCACCCACTTCCACCATAGGCAGCTGGTCCCCAGTCTCTCAGGTTATGCCAATTGTTTCACATTCATAGGAGGTCCTTGCTTCTGCTCTCAGGAAACAATAGGGGCTTATACTTTGGCCCCTGAGTTGGCTTCCTGAGTCTCAGCTGGCCCCAGCTGGGCTTCACCTAAAGGTTCCTTGCACAGGGATGGAATGTCAATAAGAAGCCTCTGAACCAGCCTTTACACAAGGCTACAACCATTTCAGGTTCATGGCAGCTTGACATGGTTGCAGGAATGGGGGTAGGGTAAATAACACAGGTAGACCTGGGATGATGGGGGCTGAGTCTGAAGCAAAGGAAAGCTTGGAGTCTGCTAGTTGGGAAGTCTGGAGATTCCTGGGCCTTCTTCCCTTGGTTATACTCAGGACCCATGGCATGTTCCTTTGCACACAACACATGGCCCCCACAGCCTGTCTTGAATATTTATTTATTTATACAAGCTCTGGTATAAACAGCCCATGGTGCTGCTGTTTGGCATGTGTTGCTCATAGTCATAGTTTGCACCCCCATAGCCTGACTCTCCTTGATGGTCCCCACAGCGGACATCAGCACCGTGATCATGGATAAACCTCAGAAAGCTGTGCTTCTACTAGAGCATGTGGAGAGGAAGGATACTCCAGGGCTAAAGTTGATCATCCTGATGGAGCCGTTTGAGGAAGCCCTGAAAGAGAGAGGGCAGAAGTGCGGGGTGGTCATCAAGTCCATGCAAGCTGTGGAGGTGAGAATCTGCTTCTGGTTGTTTGCTGAGCCATAGATGGCTAGTCACTGAGTCAGAGCTACTGGTCATCTGCCCCTTTCATGTGCTGGGTGGCTGTTTTAGGTGTGTGTTGAGACAGGCCGGGCTTTGCAAGGGCTGGTAGAGGGAGGCCTGGATAAGCCACAGAGAAGACACTATGGCTGGCATAGTTAATGTCACCAGGCACCACCAGGTGATGATGGTCGCCAACATGAGAAGCACTTGCACAGGCTCTGGAGCTTCCTCACTTCTAGCTAGTGTCAGCCTGTGTGTGTCTGAGGATAGACTTGAGTTCCAGGACTCATTGGGACTCAGATCCTCAGCAGCCTTCAGAACTGGCCTCCAGGATCTCAGGCACTGCTCAACTGACTTCTACTGTGCTCTTGGATCCAGGGCCCTGGGGCCTCCTGTCCTGCCTTTCTTGTCTGCTGCTCCTTGTATCCATATGCCTGTGCACTTGAACTCCTTCATGACTTTAGCAGCCACAGTTGCATTGGCAACTCCCACCTGTTGCCCAGCATTGAATGCTCATTCAGAAGCCTACACCACCCAGCGACTCTGTCTCACACGTGTTCCTAGATGTACTGTGAGCATCTTAAGCCCAACATGTCCAAACCCATTGTCATGTTCATAATGCCTAACCTCTCCCCAGATCTTGGGCTCCCTGTCTGTATTGTATGGGGTGGGCCTAGAACCTCTAGGTAGTCTGCCTCTCTCCCAGGAGTTCCAGGCTAGACATATGTCTGAGGAGAGGCAACTCAGGTGGCATCTTCCACAGCAGCCCATGTTTAAGTACAGGATCTAAAACTCTGGGCTTGGTGCAAGAGCATGCCCAGATGCTGAATTTATTTTGTTCTGTTTTTAATTGATGAGAACTTGTATGTATTTAAACAGTATTTTCTTTTTTCAGGACTGTGGCCAAGCAAATCACCATGCTCCTGTGGTAAGCTAATCTATAAGCAGGTCTTTGTTGAGCAAGATGGTGGGTATGGTCTGTCTTCACAGAGCCCAGAGTAGAGAGGCCAGAGAAGCACCTCCATGTTAATATGCAAATCTTGTGCATAACTCAGGAACACCTCCTTGGGTGTCCAGGACTTCTGTAGGCTGAGGGTCCAGGGAGGGACCTGGAAGAAGTCCGATGTTTGGGGAGGGAGACAAAAGGGCAGCCAGGCCTGGGTACCCGTGGCTCTCTGGTGAGTTTTTCTTCGGGAAGTCTTGTTTTTTTCCCTTTGAATGTAGTGAACACACCAGAGAATGAATGGGCAGAAGTAGCAACAAAACCGAAAGTGAACCCCTGGATCAAGTGACCTGTGGCATCTACTGTCTTTGCTCATCTTTCCCTTGTGAACTTTTCTGTGTGCCATCTCCAAATGGTCCTGCCTGGGGTTAGATCATAGCCCAGTGCCCTCTGGGCTGGGCTATGAGGAAGTTTTCAGGGTTTCAGGTTCCAGGCCTCTCCCTCTAGCTCAGTCCTTCCTACTCCTCAAGCCACAGTGAGAGAGAGAGAGAGAGAGGGAGAGGGAGTCCTGAACAGGTCATAGCCCTGCTTCCCAGGACCCTGCACAGGTGGCCCTGGGTCTTTGCTCATCTCCCATGCACCAGGCTCCCCAGTCCTTCCACATACCCTATCTCTTATGTCTCTGTACTTATTCCCAGCTAGTTTTTCTCCCAGAATACATGGTCTTATTTTATCTGGAAAAATTCTGTTTGTCCTTCCATCTTAACTTATACATATCACCTCCTCTGGGAAGCCATCTCTCTGTGCAAATAGACTAGATGGGCTCCTGCTGGTGATCCCAGGACCATGTGCCCAATGCCAGGGAAGCACCTAATGCCGAGTAGTCCTGGGGATTTAATGGGTAACTCAATTCCTGAGCCACATGTTGTATTCCCAAGACTAATTGCAGGTATCTGGGAGAAAATGAGAAGGAAGGAGAGAACTGGGTGATACCCACTAAAAAGATGAGGGGTATTTGGTAGAGACCTGAATGTGACCACTGTAGCCCCACTCCATCTAAGAGAGCTGGGAAACAGCAGACCAGCTGTGAGGTTGGTGGGACAGATACATGTCCATCATGTAGCTTCTTTTCCCCTTTCCTGGGAGCTCAATTCCCTACTTTTCTAACTGCAGCACATGGGGGCACTCACACATGCCCAACACATACCCCCACCTGTATAACCCATATACACAGCACACATGTGAGGCTAGGTGGTGGAGGGATCCAGGCATCTTGGTCCCTGGTAGTTCCCACTCGGGTCTCCCTAAAACACTTCTCTTCTCATTCCTGCAGCCCCCACAACCTGATGACCTCTCCATTGTGTGTTTCACAAGTGGCACAACAGGTAAGCAGTGGTACCCAGATTACCAGCCATGGCCTCCTGCACCCTATATTGGCAGCCTGGCAGGTGATTTCAGGAATTCTGGTGCCCTCTGTGAGATGGGCTGAACATTGTCTTGTGGGTGGTTCCAGATGTTGGTCCCTCCTCCTGCTGCTGGTATCCAGCACCAGACGAGTCCGGAGTGGCCAAATGGAGAGATAGTGTGGACTGGGAGGTGTAGATGGGGTCCTTGGAATTTCCCATAGCTGAGCCAGTGAAGACTGGGACAGCTGGATTATGTGCTGGAGAAAGGACTTTTCTCATAGTTTCGTTTCTTTATGGGAAATAGCTCTTACCCCTCTGCTTCCTACCCGCACTTGGTCTATGTATCAGGGACTGAGGAAGGAGTCTGAGGATATCTAAGACTCCATCAAAGGATGTCTAAGAGGCTGAGTGTGAGTCCCATCCCCACCACTTTCCTAGAGTACTATGAACCAGTTACTTCTCTGCCATTACTGTTCCCAGTTTCTCACCTGTGAAGAGGGTCGTTAATAGTGCCAAGTAGGAGATGGGGGTGGCATGTGAAAGGGCAGACTGTCAGGAAGAGGACACAGTCTGTGCCTGGCACTGACAGAGTGGCACATGTATCAGCATGGGCAGAAGTAGTCAAGGAAGGCTTCCTGGGAGAGACAGAATATACATGAGGACCATGGCAAAGACATGGCACTTTGCAGTGTATAGTGCCCTGTCCACCCTGTCACTGTGCTGCTGGGGCCTCAGTACAGTTGGTGAATCAAACAAGTGACGACCAGGCCTGCTCTCAGGGGACACTACCAGCAAGAGGAGGTGACAGGACTTGTGCCCTGCTCCCTATCCAGAGTTGTTCTCATTGCTGTCACTCCATCTCATCTGATGACTTGGGAAGTCATTTGATTTGCTCTTGAATGGGTAAGGAGTTTCCAGCCTTGTATTTCTAGGACTGGCTCACCTTGATGACAGTTCTTAGGGGACAGTGAACTGAGGCTTCCCACACCTTCCACAGGAACAACCTCTAAGGCATTTGGCAGACCTTTGCAGGATTATCCACATCATTAGATCATGAGAAATTGGTTTTACTAAAAGGAGATGGATGTTTACCATTCGTTTAAGTGGGCTTAAAGATTTTCCATTGTACTCTACTAAATCCTTTCAGAAAAGAAATAGAGCCCTTACTCTTCAGAAGCTGACATCCAGAGCCAACCCCAGAACTCAAAAATGCCCTTCAGGTTTATGTTGCTTTTTAAATAGAGCTTTCTGAGGTCTTTTTGACATGAGTTTTACAGCATGAATTTTTGGTGACATGATTTTGAAGAGCAGGTCACTGCTGTGGCCTCTGGCTTTGGACCCCTGCCTTCTAAGTGTGCCTTCAGGCTTTCAATGGATACTTGGTCACAGGTATTGCCCCATATCTGGAAAGTACTTCATGATGCAGAACAGTGCTGTTGCCCCCTGGAGAGGGCACACCTCATGTCCAGTGTTTTCCAGACTGTGCATTCACTGTCTAAAGCCAAGGCACCCTACTCAAGCTCTCTGGTGGAAGCAGAATGTATGGGGCCTAGAAAATGGGCTGTGATTTAGTGTCCCAAGCCTCCTACTCAAATCTATGGCTGGTGCCAGGGCACAGCTGAAGCAGTAAGCAGACCTTTGGCCTGATAGCACCCAGTCTGGTCACGTACTTGGATTCCTTAGACTTCAGGCTAAGCCCGTGCTATGCTTCTTGTATCCATTCTCTTTGTCAGCACATCAGCCATGTGTGTCCTCAGTGTCACAGCCCAGCTACAGCTTCCCTTGCATGCCCAGTGTCCTGGCTCAGCCTCAGCCAGGGCTACATTGTTCTTTGAGTGGGGAAAGGTGGGAAATATAATCTAAACCTGATATTTGGCTCTTATTCCTCTGGTGGAATAATTCCAGGAAGATTTCCTTCCACCACATGGTGGACACCCTGTAGAATCAGCCAATGCTTGGAGCCCCTAGTCAGGCCAGGACAGTCTGCAAGGAAGTGAGAGATTATGCTTATTTTATCTAGCAAAGTCTGATGGGTGAGTATGTGGTTCGTTGTTCATTTCAAAATAACCACCAACTGGACAGAAATCTGACTCTGCTAAAAAAAAAAAAAAAAAAAAAAAAAAGATAATTTGTGGGTAAAACTACCCTTGAATGATAGTTATATTTTTATGAGTTAATATAACTTCTCTTCCCAGAGAAGAAAATATAATAGCCTTAGGAAACACACCCTTCTCAGTCTATATGTCTTTGGTACTGTTTTCTTATTTATGCATATTAATTTAATCATTTTTTGAAAACCCACTGTGCATCAGACCTGTTATTGGGGGCTGAGGACATGGGACATAGCCCTGCACTCATAAACTCACAATGCATATCAGCAGGCAGTTCCAGTACCATGTGGTCACTGCCCAAGGGTCTGCATCCTAGGCTATATAGGGTACCCAACTTCCGAGTCATCAGGATAGCAGGACACAAAGGATTCTCAGATCTAAGCAAGTTCTAAGAGATTGATAGCTGAAGAAGAAGAGAGGGAAGGGTGTTCCCAGCAAAGGACCCAGCATGCACAAAGGATCAGGAGCAAGATGGAAAATGTTGCTTTGAGTGAAGGTGGAGGGGGCCTGGAGCAAGGCCTGGGGACACTGGAGTTGGAGGTATAATGATGACATAGGCTTTCCAACTGAAAGAGCAGCTGAAGAGCCAGAGAAAAGATTCTGTCAGCGATGTCTGTGGCTGATTTACTCAGAGGATGTTGTCATAAAACCATCTGTTGGTGCTCCTGGTACTTCCTAGCACTCCTGCTGTATAACTTTAGAATTACCTGACCTCTCTTAAGCCTTGATTTTCTTGGGTATTAATCAAATACATTTAGTGCTTATGAGTGGAAGGCAGAAATGGACAGTAGTGCTAAGACAAAGTGCTAAGAAATGTGAGGCCTGAGTGGCAGTCCCTGTCACTGACTTCACACAAGAAAAAGGGAGAAACAGGAAAATCTGCCCCTGGATTCTGCAAAGTTGATTGTACTTAGATCCATGTTGAAAGATTTATTGCTGTTTCTCCATACCAGCAACTTGGAAAAACTTCTATATCATGTTTAAAGGAAATGCTGTCAGGGGCTGGGGAATTAGCTCAGTGTAAAGTGCCCCCTGGGCTCAATCTCCACTACCAAAAGTAACCATTTTTAAGTGAATAATTCAGGGACGTTTAATACAGTATTCTCTTAGTCTCTCCTCATTTAGCTCTTTTATTTCCTCCTTCTTGACAAGGGTTTCAAGATTAACATATTGGTTTATTTGATATTTCCTGTGTAACTTCTGCATGTGGTCTGGCCCCACACATTTGGCATTTCATGGCTATTACATCTGCTGCCTCAGTGAAAACATCTAATTTAACATCTTTTGTTCATGGATTATGTCCTGTGACCTTATAAAAGCCCTGTGAGATGGGAACTATTGTCCCTCTTATACAGGCAAGGAAACTATGAGAGGAGAAGTGGCTTAGTGTTGTCATGCTGGCTAGGATTTAAGCTCTGTCAGATCTGTCCAGTAGCGACATCAGGGTTGCATCCACATTGATATGAAATGGTGGCCACAATGGCCTCCCTCCCCGCGTGCTCTTTGCTGGGTCCCCACCTACCTCTACCCCCTGAATTATCTAGCAGTACCTGATTTCCTCAAGGGCCCTCAGGACCAAGTCCCACAAATCATAGTGGAAGGTTATCTGAAGACAAAGTAAGAACATCTATGTCCCATCTTTGCTGATGAGCAGGTGGCAGGGGCGGCCCAAACCCCAGAGACCTCCAGCCTGACCTGAGCCAGGTACCAGCTGTAGCAGGAAGTCCTCTGCCAGCAGAGATAGGTCAGGCCTAGAGAGCAGCATTGAGCACTGGAAGTCTGTGAGGGGACAGGAGAGGCGCAAAGCCTGTGCTCCCAGAAGGAAACAGGAGAAGATACAGAGCCTCAAGTAGTAAGCCCTTCAGGCTGAGGCACTCCATCTATGCAGTCGTGTCACCTGCCTCCTGGTGCCATGCCTCATAGCGGGCTCTGAAGGCCTATAGGATGGAGGTGCCTGGAGCAGCATTCAACTTCCTCAAACTCTGAGGTGGCTGAGGATGAAGGCCAGAGGCTTGGGTGGACAGGTGGTGTTGGGGACCGCTAACATGGGCACTATTTTCAAGGAGTGGCCCTTGAACTCCCAACTGACTCCTCTTCTTGCCTTCTATTTTCAGGGAACCCCAAAGGTGCGATGCTCACCCATGGGAACGTGGTGGCTGATTTCTCAGGCTTTCTGAAAGTGACAGAGGTGAATAAAGTAAATTTACTATACAGGTGTCTCTTGAGGACATCCTCAAATCAGTTTCATTGTTTTCTGCCCCCTGCCCCCCGATACAATCTGGGCTGCCTGCCATTCCCAGACATGAGTTTCTGTTCTCAATAGAGCAGACCCACTTTTAAAGCCCCTTTCAACCCCACTTTTAAAATCCCTTTCAAACACGGAATCAATCCATACCTGACAAACACTTAATTGATTTCTTTTTTAAATTTTTATTAGTTATTGATGGACCTTTATTCATTTATTTGTTTATATGTTTATGAGCCACACTCGAACCCAGTGCCTCACACATGCTAGGCAAGTGGCCTACCACTGAGCCACAACCCCAGCCCTTAATTGATTTCTAAGAGCACTAAGATATTGGAAAGAAAAGTTTGCAAACCTATTTTGCATTTTTAACCTCAAAAATTGAGATAGCTGTGCTTTTGAATGTGTACCTTTATTCAGCAAGTAGCCTGTATTAACTTGGTTTTCAAGTAGGTCAGGGTTTAATTCAGTCATTTTGTGTTTAATGACTACTAGAGTCTGAGAAACAACCACAACTGCCAATTTATAAGGCTGTACTTAAAGGTAAACCTAAAATCATAAAAGCTTGAGACCTTGGCCTGACGAAAGCATGTTAGTGTTTTATAACCAGCTAAGAAAGGAGAATCCCCAGCGTGGTGAGTATGCTCTGCAGTTTCCTTCAGGAGAAAGGATGGTGCCTTTTCATAGAAGTTAGGCCTTGTCTCCACTGTGGAGACATCTCTCTCCAGGTAATAGTATGGAGGCTGCCTATGCCCCAGTCACATACTTTGATAGACAACTGTGAGAGATGGTTGGTGACTGAGCCACATTCCCAGGGTTTGTCCAAACTGGTCCCAAAAGGCAACCCAGAAGAGCCAAGCAGTCCGGCAAAGGAAACCCTCCTTGTTCAGGCCCCCACCTGGTCAGAGCAGCCCCTGTCCCTACCCTTAGTCTCACCTGTGTTGGAGGGCTGCAGCAGGACCTGTCAGCGTTCCCCTTTAAGGCCTCGATCCCTGGTTGTGGCTTGAGAAGCCAGTTTCCGCCTCCTGGTTTGGACTTGGCCTTGTCTCCTCCTCTGTCCTGGGCTCTCTGGGCCCCTTTCTCTGAAAAAGGACTAGGAAGTGCTGACAAGCCAAGCCCCAGGGAGACTGGGTAAATGGGGTCTGGGGCAGATCCCACAGTTGTGGGGAGGAAAGGGAGAGAGCCAGGCTGGCGCCGACTGACTGCAAGTGAGATGCAGGCCCTTCCCTGCGGAGCCCAACTCTGCTGGTTTATGTGTGCTTCATTTGGCTCTTTGCTTCTGCAGATAACCTAGACCCACTGGCGCTGCGACCTAACACTTCGCTTCCTATGCTGCCCTGTCTCTCTCTCTCTCTTCTCTCTGCACCTTTCCTCCCTCCCCCACCACCCTCTCATTTTCTCTCTCATATATCACTCTGTCTTCACACCCTCCATTCCCTTCCCTTCCCTCCCTCCCTGTTCGCCCCTCCAGGACCATTTCTCTTTAATGTTTTATGACTCTCTTGTTGTCTTCCTGTCAGTGTTTCTTTCCTTTCTGTCTCCCATGCCCGTCACCTGCAGAAAGTGATCTTTCCGAGACAGGACGATGTGCTCATCTCCTTCCTGCCTCTGGCTCACATGTTTGAGAGAGTAATCCAGGTAAGACGCCCACCTGACTGACTGGGATTTGCCTGGGCTCCTTCTGTTTTCTTGCAGAGTCAGTGGGCTCCCACTTGTGCGGATGTGCACTTTTCCTATTTGCCTTTAGCACACATGTTTGAGCGAATGGTGCAGGTAAGGCCCTGGCATTAGAGAGGCACAACCCATGCCTAGAACCCATAACCCTAGCAGGATGTCATTTGTCACTGGTGTTATGAAGTAGGACCAAAAAGCCCTATGCTCAGAAGGTACCACAGGGGTCAGAAGGGTCCAAGAACCTTGGTCACCCTATCAGTTCTCTAGGGAAGACCCAAGCTCATAACATCTGCTCTGAGAACATTGCAACTTTGCAGACATTTGCTTTACCATCCAAGCTCTGTGTCGTACCACTCCATGTATGGCCAGCACACTCCTGTTTCACGACTCTCATAACTCTCAAATTCCTAAAAGAGAGAACAAGCTGTAAAGAATCAAACTGTCACAGCTCCTCAGGCTGCAGATGGGGACTGGTATTAGCTTGAGTCTGAGTCAGGCCTGTAGGGGTAAAGAGAGTGAGGGTAGGAAACCATATGTGATTTAGGGACAAAGCATTCTCAATGCATGTGTCACTCAAGGTTCCAGCCTATAAATAAACTGCATCTTTTAATCCTTTCCGATTTTGCCTTGAGAGAGATCTGGCATAATAAGGCAAGCTTTCCAGCTTTCTTGGCCTGAATTAGAATGCCAGTAATTACTGTCAAGTAGTTTTTTAACCCCGGGTAAAGTGAGCTATGCATTTTTAACCTGTAAAGGGGGTGGTTAGGAATATTACCTCACTTGTAGGGTTGCTATAAGCATTAAAGACAGGAGCACATATAAGGACCCTAATGTGCTCTTAGTCCCACTAAGAAATAGTCAGACTCCCTCTTTACCCTCTCACCAAACAGCATCCATAGCCAACTCTAGCAGTAGCTCTAGTACCTGTGGGGATAACAAGTCCTTCCATCATTGCAGAGATATCCCTGGGAAAATCCGCATAGTCCAGGACCTGAAATAGACCCATTAATAAGCTATACATATCTCAAAAAGACCTAGTTTCCAGCATTGGACAGTGGGTGTGGGAGTAGGCATCCACGAAAATGGCTATTTTGGCATCTCCCCAAAGCTCAGAATCCCACTCCTCCTCCTGTGCCTTCTCCCTGCATCTGAGTGGGACTTAGTGTGAAGATATGGGATGGGGAAGTCATTCAGATAGCATTCTTTGTGTCTTGTGGCAGCAGCTAGAGCTGGGTTTGGGTTATGGGTGCCCTTTATGGAGTTTGGGATGCTCTGGATTGCGGCCAGTTGTGACCTGCCCATCCTAATGGACTCCTGTCCTCTAACTTCCAGTCTGTTGTCTACTGCCACGGAGGGCGCGTTGGCTTCTTCCAGGGAGACATCCGCCTTCTCTCAGATGACATGAAGGCTCTACGGCCCACCATCTTCCCTGTGGTCCCACGACTGCTGAACCGGATGTATGACAAGGTGAGCCCTGGGGGAGCCAGGCTGAGGTGCTGCTTATCTGCTTATCTAGACAGTCTGTCCTGAAAGAAGTTGCTTCTTTGCATGTATTCCCCAACTCTTTTTTTTGCTTTTCCTTCTTTAATTTTCTTCCTCTTCTCTAAAATCTTGGTTGGGAGGCATTATTTTAGGAAATTCCATTTCCACAAGATGCCCAGACTTTGGCAGAGTTAACCTTCAGCTTGATGTCACACATTCAGTGACCTTCTGCAGGGGTATCATGGAGCGTGGCTTTTCTGATGGCCAGTCTGGGCCTTCTTCCTTGGGGACATGTCTAGGGAAAGGCCTTCAGACCCTTACAGATGTTTGCAATGTGTGTTCCTCAGATCTTCAGCCAGGCAGACACTCCATTGAAGCGTTGGCTGCTGGAGTTTGCAGCCAGACGCAAGCAGGCGGAAGTCCGGAGTGGAATCATCAGGAATAATAGTATCTGGGATGAACTCTTCTTTAATAAGATTCAGGTAAGAAATGAGCAAGAATGACACCTGTGTCCAGTGGGTGATCTTACAAGAGAATTAAAGAAGTTCATCCCAGGAACCTATAATCTTATAGAATAATAACTCATGAAATAAAAGTTTATCTTACAATTAAAATTTTAAATGACCCATGGTTAAGTAGTTCTCTTGACCTCCACAGGCATCAGGGTAACCTTGCCCTTGGATAGTCTAGTATGCTTGATACTGCTCCATCAAGATGCTTCTAGAGTCTGAAGATTCTCTTGCCTTTCAGTGTCACCCTGGCCCCATGGGTTTTTCAGCAGCACCAGGTTCTAGCTAGATGCTCAGGAATATTCTTTTCCTTTCCTGTTTCGTGTCCCTTCATCCTCTCCAAACCAGTCCAATCCAGAATTGCACATTTATGTATGTTTGTATGAAGCCTTCCAGCTCTGTATTACCCAAGGAATCTCTAGCTAATTAGTAGAATTACTCATTTTTTTTTGCTATTCTATTTTTAGCTATGAAAATTAATATTTAAACTCTCTTGGCTCAACTTACAGAAACAAAGTGTTTCAAGTGTTTTTTGTCCTCTGTAGTGCATAGTAAATAAAGCATTGTATTGATTTATACATGAAAAAAAGATAATGTCATTAAAATGGATGTTGGAAGAAATTGCCCTAAGTAATTGTTTTGGTTGCTTATGAATGATGGAAGAGTGAGAGAGCAGCTGTATATTTTAAGGAAAGGAGAACCAGTATCATAGAATGCCACACAGACTAGTAACACTTATCTTAATAAACAAAAGAGTTGATCAAGGACCTACGGGTTTAGCACAGTGTTAGAGTTGTTGCCTAGCATGTGCAAGACTCTGGGTTCCATTCTCAGCCCCCTGCCAAAAACAATGTTTGGTTTTATCATGGGTTAAGTTGTGTAATTGATTGGGTGTATCATTTGCAAGGGGAAGGGACTTCATCAGTTCATGGTCTTCTCTTTGTTCAAAATCCTAGCATCCAGTAGAATATTGGACCTGAATGAGGTCCACATGGGCAGCACACTATCTCAGGTATCACAAATGTTGGCAGATTCTTCCCTCTTCCCACAGGCCAGTCTTGGTGGATGTGTTCGGATGATTGTTACTGGAGCAGCCCCTGCATCACCAACAGTCCTGGGATTTCTCCGGGCAGCTCTCGGGTGCCAGGTATTGCCTTGCATGTCCTTACATGGGGGCAGAGGGATGTGCATCAGGGATGAGATCTATTTTACCCTCTACTATACAGAAAAAAATCCCAGGAACAAGATTTGTGGGATAGATCTCCCTTTTCCAAGGATGCAGAAAAATCCCAGAGCCAATTAAAACCAGGATACCCTTGCCCCATTCTGGAAACACATATGTATGCACTCTGAAAAATTCCTTTCCCTGAGCCCTTGGAAGGTTTTTGCAAAGGACAAAGGGATCAGATAAACTATGTATGAATCATCAATGTGCCAGAGAAGCTGTACCCCACCTATACCAATCTCTGTATTCTCTAGCTCACAAAATATCTTCCCAGTGTCTTAGAGGAGCACAAGAGTGGGGATGAAAACCCAATTTTATGTTATTTGATTCAGTGGTTTTGTTATATCTAAAAATTTACTTCTTCATTTGTCCATTCGATTAGTATTTATTAATTTATTACATATGCAGGGTATTGTAACATGGTGGCTGATGGGTTTCAAGTCAAGTAAATATGTCTGTTTCATAATTGTGCATGACTATATACTTGTGCTTTAGAAGCCGCACGGTTCTTATACTATCCTCCTATTCCACATGGCATTGGACCTGTTCTAAAGGCAGGCTTTCCCATGTGGTGTATTCTTACAAACAAGAAGGGCTCTGGAGGTGAAGATCTTACAAAGACAAAATTAAACATGGAGTGAATTCTGAAATGTGTATCTCTAATGCCCATTTATCCAAATAAAAAATAGAGTCAATATTTGGAAACAGGCCAGAAATCTTTATCCCAGTCTACATAACATTAACTACTAAGTGTCTGTGAAAAAAAGTAGCACTATTTTTAAGCAAATGAGGCTATGATTGTTGTCTATATTCAGCTTTCCCTGGAATTTCCTGCCTCTAGAGCACCTTCCCTTGACCTTCCTTACCAGGAAGCAGCCCAATGGTCAGTGGGATGTTAGCTGACTAAAAAGGGCAGCCAGTCAGTTCTGGGAGGGTGTGTGCCCACAGTGATTTTCAAGTTTTTCTTGAAGGTCTATGAAGGTTATGGCCAAACTGAGTGTACTGCTGGATGCACCTTCACCACACCCGGGGACTGGACTTCAGGTAGGATGGGCTAGAGGTGTGGGAACAGCTTGCAGGCCACTGTTACGAAAACAGCAGGATCTAAAACTCCCTCCTGGAAATTGAGTTTGCATGAGTCATTTAGGGAAAAAAATTAAAAGGAATAGAAGAAAAACATTGATGATGCTTATGTACAAGTTGTGATGTTATGGGTCTGTTTTCTTTGTTGTGAATTTTTTTTTGTGTTTTCCTATTGTTTTTATATTTTCCCATTTCCTTCATAGAAGAATAGACCAGAAGATTACGATTCTAGGTGGAAAAATGCTTATAGTATCATTGTATTTGATTTTATGAATTCTAAATATCACACAACCTTGCTTGAAGTCATTTCAGAACTAGGTTTTAGAATAAAAGAAGGCTATGAATTGGATATAACTTGTAAAGGAGAAGCATGTTTATAGTGAACATGCTCTCTCTCTCTCTCTCTCTCTCTCTCTCTCTCTCTCTCTATATATATATATATATATATATATATAATCTTTTTCTGGTACATTATAAGTATTCGTAATTACAGAATTCACTTGTCATTTATAATATACATACCATAAATCAATCAATCACATTCCCCAGTAAATTCCCTTTCCTTCTCCTCCTCCTCCTCCCTTCTTCTTATTGCTTGTTCTATTCTACTGATCTCCCTTCTATTGTGTGTGTGTGTATATATATACACACACACACACACATACACATGTATACATATATGCGTACGCATACATACACACACATGCCGCAGTCTGGCTGGGCACAAATCACTAGCCACTGAAGCAGGAACAAACTTTATTTTTAAACTGTAGGAAAACACTTCACACAGCTCCCGGGAATCGTCCTGAACGCCACGAGGCTTGTCCAGGAACCCCCAGCCGGAAATATCTCTCCCGGAAATCCCTCCTCCTGCACTTCCCCAACCAATGGGAACTCTCGGGGAATCCCCGGAAATCCCGCGGCAGAGGCGGATAGTAATGCCTCGCCTGTCAATCAGTACTGTTGGCAAAATGCCAGGGGCCATACAGACTCAGCCGTGGCTCTCAGCACACACACACACACACACACACACACACACACACACACAGGGATTGAACCCAGAGGCACTATATCACTGAGTGACATTACCAGTTCTTTTTATTTTTTGAGACAGGGTCTCACAAAGTTGTTGAGGTTCTTGCTAAGTTCCTGAGGCTGGTCTCAAATGTGTGATCCTCCTGCCTTAGCCTCCCAGCTCATTGAGATTATAGGCATGTGCCACTGTACATAGCTTATTAATATTTTATTTTTTTAAATGTTTTTTAGTTGTAGATGGACACAATACCTTTATTATTTGTTTTTAGTTTTATGTGGTGCCAGGGATTGAACCCAGTGCCTCACACATGCTAGGCAAGTATTCTACCACTGAGCCACAGCCACAGCCCCACAGCTTATTAATATTTTAATTGGTGCATTACAATTATATAAAAAAGTAGAATTCCTTGTGACATAATTAAACATGGACATAGCATAATTTGGTAGAGATTTTGTTCCCCAGTATTTCCCCATCTGCCTTCCCTTCTTCTCAACCTCCTTCCTCTGCTCTATTGGCCTTCCCTCTATTCTTCTGAGAGAGAACTGTTTCTTAAGAGTGCTTTTGGGAAATATGGTCTCCTAGGAAGCAGTGGTACCTTGATAAGGAGCAGTTCCCCTCCACACTCCCATTCTGAGGAGATTTGTCCCTCAGGTGTGTGGGTAGTAGGTCTGTGATAGGTAGCCCATCTATCCTTCACCAGATTTAGACCAGATACTGGAAGAAGCTGAAAAACAACAAATCTTCAGGATAACAACTTCCTCTGTGAGCCTAGGCCGCTGTTTGTGCCTGAGTTTGCTCAACTCCAAACTGGAAAGTGGGGATGATGTACATGCAAGAAAAATATGCTTATAAATACAACATTATTTTCAGAGTACCTTGAGATAGTCTGTAGAAACATGACAGGAGGATCCTAAACAAAATCATATGTAGCCAGTCCAAGTATTGGAAGTTTTATATATTTTTTATTCTGTCTCTTTAAACTCTAGCCAGATAAAGCCCATTTACAAAAAATATTTTTATTCGTTGTAGTTGGACACAATACCTTTATTTTATTTATTTTTATGTGGTGCCGAGGATCGAACCCAGCACCTCACACATGCTAGGCGAGCGCTCTACTGCTGAGCCACAACCCCAACCCCAAAGCTCATTTTTTATGGTTGTTCCTTAATCACTCTGTCAATGGCAAATCTTCAGGAATCATCTTTAGAGGTCCTGGCTCACTAATTTTTTTTCCTTATTGGACACATATTTTGTACTGGGGAATGAACCCAGTGGCGCTTAACCACTGAACCACATTTTCAGCCCCTTTTTATATTTTATTTAGAGACAGGATCTTGCTAAGTTACTTAAGGACTCACTAAGTTGCTGAGGCTGGCTTTGAACTTACTATCCTCCTGCCTCTTCCTCTGAAGCTGTTGGGATTACAGGCATGCACCACCGCACCTAGCCAAAATGTTTGATTTTTTATTCCTTTGTACCTTAAAAATCAATAAAGTTATTGGATATGAGGGAGTTTGATATCTTTGTATAGTACTGTAAAAGGTTCAGCGGCCTTTCTTTTAAAAGAGAAACCAAAGTGTCACTGCTTGTTTTTCATAGACTAGTTTACTTTTCTTTCAGGACCTTGGCTAGCACCTGCCGTAAAAATCCTTCAACTTAAAACCACAAACAATGACTAGAAAATAACAGATACAATTAGGTGGTTGGAGTATATATAAGACCAAGAAAATCTGGTATCTCCCCACCCTAAGAGGGTGAGTTACCTCATTCCAGTTGTCTCTTCCCTTTTTTTTCAAAGCGTCATGTGTAGACCAGCAGCAGCAACATCACTCACCATGGTGCCTTTAAGAGTTGTAGAGTCTCATGCCTCAACCCAGACCTACTGAGTCAGAACCCACAATTTAACAAAATTGCTAGGTCCTTTCTATGCACCAATAAACAGGTTAGTGGCTAGAGGAAAAACAATGATAGTTGTATTGTATAATCCCCAAACCAAGATGCGTGATCTGACAATGTGGACAATGTTTTAATGTGGACACTACTGTAAAAGCTCCTGACTCCCTCCATTCCCAGGCTCCTGTGCAGGTTGGTGCTAGACCAGGTGTGCCTTTTTCTCTCTTTTAAGAATCAAATGTAAAATGAAGTTCCAGGTGGAGGTTGGCCTTTGCTTTCTCCAGAACTTTGTTTTATCATCAGTGCTTGCCTGTGACAAATACCTTTCTAAAGCTGCTTTGTTTCGATCCATAATTCCCCACTTTGACCACTTAGGAGTTTTACAGCCAAGTGGAGCATTTTCAGTGCTGAATCGGATCTGAACACTGATAAGTGCCATCTTACTCTGGTGTTCTAGGGCATGTGGGGGCACCTCTGCCCTGCAATCATATCAAGCTTGTTGATGTGGAGGAGCTGAACTATTGGACCTACAAAGGAGAGGGAGAGGTAAACTTAAGGATATAGCCATTTATGTCTGTGAGTAAAAACAAGCAAATAAAAACAATAGGAATGAAATTATTTTCCTTTCACCTTGTGTATACAGTCATTGTAATTGATTAATTTGACTTCAAACAGGCCCCCTTGCTGGGACTGAGTAGGTCTAAATCAATATTTTGAACTCCCAAAATTTGTTTTAAAATCCCCTGGTTTTTTTTTCCTAACTGTGGCCTGGCCTGCTTCTGTGTAATCTGTCCCCAGAAGAAATGGCCATGTACCAGATGGGGTGGGTTGAGCTCTGTGCTTGCTCATTCCATGGGAGGGGTGGGAGAGCTGACTGCCTGGTAATGAAACAAGCATCTTTGGCAGAATCAGCCAATCATCAATATCTGTGATGATACCCCACTGAGTGTCACAAAGCAGCCTATGGTCAGGGCCAATGGGGCTCTTGCAGAAGAGATGGCAGAGGGAGAAGGGTAACCAGAACAGGGGGAAACATGGGGAGGACCCTGCTTGAGAGAAGACAAGGAACAGTTTAAAAGACAGAGAGAGCTGGCAAGTGTTCGGTGTCCAATGTTCCCATCACTGTGGTTTATACAGTGGTTTTCCTAGTGGGTAGCATTCCTCATTCTCCCTATGCCTGGTGACGGCTTCTCATTGTTGGCATTCATCATACTGTGGCTGAGAGAAGCCATGGCGTTTCGCCCCACAGATCTGTGTGAGAGGACCAAATGTGTTCAAAGGCTACTTGAAAGATCAGGACAGGACAAAGGAGGCCCTGGACAGTGACGGCTGGCTTCACACTGGAGACATTGGGAAATGGCTGCCGGTATGTGTGTTTAAAATCATGGCACTCCAAATGTTCTGGTGGTGGGAGGTTATGTGATCTGGAACCTTGAGGCAGAAATCTTCTGGAGTAGAAGAAGGGAGATGTCTGGGAGATCTGAGAAGTGCTTGGAGCGGAGAGGGAGGATGCCTCAGTTCCTCTGACTCTGCCAGCAGTTGCTCTTGTCACCTTGAGCAAAGCCCCATCCCTCTCTTGGGCTCCACAATGACACACTTATAGAAAAAGAGAGCAAGCCTTCATAGCATTGTTTGATCATGGTCCACAACTTCTATCCAAGTCAAATTTGCCTTGTTCTTTCATTGTTTAAACTGGAATAGTAACATTAGTTGCTGTTCTGAGGAACAAATGAAAATATCTATAAAGCACTTAGGACAATACCTGGTACATAGGAGATACTTTGATGGATGTTTTGACTAGTAGAAGGCTCTGCTGCCAACATGGAGAGCAGCCCAGTCAGGAAGGCTCTTCAGTGTCTGGAAAGTTTTCCTAAGGTTTGAACTGGACATTGAGAGGCATTAAATTTATCAGGCATATGAATGATATAGATTCCTGTCTGGACCCTGTGGACTGGCAGGCCAGTTTGCCCTTGCTTGGATCTATATGCTTCCCTTAAGAAACCCTCATGCCTGGGGCAGACAGGAATTTATGCCCAGTGTATGCTGTGGGCCAGGGACTCTGTTCAGGGACACATATTTTTCAGCATTATCCAGCCCGATGTGATGGGCATGAGCAGGGGAACATATACCTGGGGAAAGGCAGGGGAGGACAGGTGCCTATTGGACCCAAGTCTCAGAATAAGCCTTGATCTAAGATGAAAGCAAAGAGTGAGAAGCACAGGCTAGAGTAGAGATATGAGGAGGGGTATAAGGCAAACAGTTCCAACTGAAGGCCCACAGGTATGGGGGAAGAGAGGCCAATGGGTCCTGTTCACCTGCAGAGGGCAGACTGTCTCATCAGCTATGGAATTTCAGCCTTCAGGGGCTCTCGCTTGCATCCACACCTTCCAAAGCCCTGCACTTTATTTTATATTAGAAGGCTCTCAAAATTGTAAAAGTTCAAAGTCCCACAAAACTTAGATATGCTGCTGATGTCCTGAACTTGAATGAAACCACCCACCCCACAGGGCAGGTGAGAAGCAAGCGAATCAGTTCATGTGAAGCTCCATGCACTCCAACACAGCCTAAAACAGCAGGCAGGAGGCCTGTGAAGTCAGTTTCTAAAGTTTTTATTTTTAAATGATGGCTGAATTTTAATTAAAGTTGTTACTATAACAATTGAAATAAATATGTATTCTTTCTAAATTTCTCATGTAAGACAACCATGCATTCCTGGCACTTAACCATGATACAGTTTTCTTCATATTGTTTTTCTAAAAATTGTGTTTGGCCTTTCTACTTATACATTTGATTGGTCTGCAATTTTCCTTTTATATACAACTCTATTATGGTTTTTGAGAGTAGCCTGTAATTTCTTTTTATGTACAATTCTATTATGAGTTGATGAGTATTTTGACACATCCCTTTTCCTGTGTTTTGGAAGAGTATCTGCAAGGTTTGAATGTGCCATTCTTGACATTTGCTTTGGGGTGAGGTTGTAGCTTAGTGGCAGAGCACTTGACTAGCTCGAGTTAGGCACTGGGTTCAGTCCTTAGCATCACATAAAAATAAACAAATACAAGTTCTGAAACATTTTTTAAAAAATACATTTGCTTTCAGAAATCATTATTATTTTATAGCATTAGATAGATCAAGGAAGAGGTATAGTTTTCTAATTTAGAAAGACCTGAATTCAAGTCCTGATCCCCCTGCTTCCTAACTGTATGGCTTTGGGAGAGTTACCTGAACTGTCTGATCCTCATCTCACCTGGGAAACAAGAGTGACAACTCCCAGCTCATGGGGTGCAATGAGAACCAAAGAAACCAGTATAGGAAAAGCAATTGCTGTCCACCAGGGTTTTGAGCAAAACAGAGCCTGCTTATTTTTTGTCTTCTAGAGGTTGCTCTGGCTCTGTTAGCTCAAACAGATCGAGTGGGGACAGAGTATATGCAGAAGTCTGGTCAGGATGTGGTTTTGATGGGAGGAGGCAGTAGAGAAGAAAGGGATTTATGAGTAAGGATGGATGAGCCTGACAGCTAAAGATCCAGGAGAGGCAAATATCAAAGCCAGGTCCAGGTTTGGGGCTCGGTGGCTGGAACAGTTTTGAGGAGCTTCATGTAGGGTGTGTTGCATCCTGCTGGAAAAACAGCCTAATTTTTGAAGCATTCTGAGAATAGTGAGGTTCTAGGAGGTCTTTATAAAAGGAGTGGAGATCTTAGACAGATGTGGGAGTAGCCAAGGAAGAAGATAGGATAGTGAGTACTCAGGACTCAACAGAGCTCGAATGTCACTGACCTGTGATACACAGCAGGAAGGAGCAACTTGGGGAGGGGGTCTGCAGGGTAGGGAAGGGCAGAGTTGAGGGACTCTGTCTTGAGGTATCATCTTCTTAGGAAGCTGTTTTTCCAACTCCACAGGAGGGAACTCTTAAAATTATTGATCGGAAAAAGCACATATTTAAACTTGCTCAGGGAGAATACGTTGCACCTGAGAAGATCGAGAATATCTATATCCGTAGTGAACCTGTGGCACAAATCTATGTTCATGGGGACAGCTTAAAGGTAAGGCTACCCATGCTCTATCCCTTTTGCAAGCACAGGACTGCTGAAAAATCTAAATTAAATTTTAGTTTCCAATCAGACACCAGGATCCACCTAAACAAGTCCTTTCTAAAGAAGAAATCTTGATTACTTGTAGTTTGGTTAACTGCAGTTAGGTCAAATAAATTGTTTGAAGTAGCAATCATAAACATGCCCACTACTTTTAACTTATGTTCCACTTACTTCCAAGAGAGATTTTTGAGATGAAATGCAAAAACAAAATTTTATAGATAAATGGGTATAGCATTACAAATAATGATACTGATGATAATATAGTTTATTAGATTAAATTATTTGGGGGGGGTTATACTTATTTTACCATTATTATTATTTAGATCATTAACATGCTATCAAAGTTATCAAATGTGTTCTATGTTGTCATTGCATGAATATAATTAAATATTAAATTATTTTTGAAGAAAATACCATTCAAATTTAAATGAAGTTTTTTATGAATGAAGTTTCATTAATGTAAAAATTTCTAAATGGTCTTAACCATGGAAAACGTGTTTTGGATCATAGAATTTGGATCATAGAGTTCTTTGATTAACATCAAAAAATATGCAGGTTTAAGATTGGCATGAGAATCAAAGTTGGGATATCAGTCTAATTTTACTGATTCTTGATGTTCTTAAATATCCATCATATCAAATGTAGGGGGATATATCAAGAAATGAACAGTCAAGAATGTGTGATATATTAGAGAAAATGTTTTATAACATGAGAGAATGTTTCATAAGCATATGCTTATTTTTAGAAAAGGGTGGAGTCGAGGATACCAAGAGATTATTTTTAATGCTGGATCACAAATAACCACTTTAAAAGCTTTGGTCATGATTATGTTTTCCTTTGGGCATTGTAGGCCTTTTTGGTGGGCATTGTAGTGCCTGACCCTGAAGTCATGCCCTGCTGGGCTCTGAAGAGAGGAATTGAAGGACTATATACAGATCTCTGCATAAATAAGGTCAGTATCTTAGGGCTGTTTCCTCAAAGGCTGTTGAGTGTTTTATGATGCCACATAAGAAAAGGACAGAAAAACTCAAAATTTGAACACAGAGGGAATTTCTAATATTACTTTATATACAGTGGAAATCCTAAACCAGAGGTTTGTCTTTTAGTTACTATTGAAGAAGTTCATGTTTCTTGTTGGAAATTTGACCAGCTATTGGATTTTAGAATCAAGAGACATATAGCTGGCAAATAGCAGAGTCTGATGCAAGCCCAGGCTTTCTGACTCACTGACCATGCACTCTCCAAATGTGATTTTGTATGTTCTGGGTTAATAGAGATAGTCGTGGAATTGAAACAGGAACACAGTTCTTTCTGCTTAGAGCATTGACCATTCCCACCTTCCTGAAACCTTCTCATAGTACATGTTGGAGGAGCACTGCTGCTCTCTGACCTTAGCATTAGCCCTTCAAGTCTCTTGGTCTATTTCTGAGCAGCAGCCATATACCCCCCACCCCACCCCAGGCCCTGGGCTCATCTGGGGGCAGCAGGACTCACCAGGCTGACAAACAGGCTGCTTTAAAATTAAAAAAAAAATTTCCTTTTTTTTTTTTGATCAGTCACTGAGCCTGTTTATGGCCACTCCTCTGGCCATTTGCAGCCCTTTTTTGTCTGATGCAAGGTAGTGATTGAGACGCTGCCAGGGAGCAACACCTCTAGATGGCAGGTGCAAGGGATCAGATGTCTGCACCATCACCAGTTGCTCTTTACTCAAAATATGTTGTTTCCTCTATGCCCATTTCAAAATATGTTCTTATAATTTTATTTCTGTGATTTTAATTCAGGAGCTGAAGAAAGCCATTTTGGAAGATATGGTAAGGTTAGGAAAAGAAAGTGGCCTCCATTCTTTTGAACAGGTAACTATTACCCTCCCTACACTCTTTATAGCCCTTTAGTTAGTGATGAAAATTAAATTAACCCAGTGGCAACTCTAACCTAGATTTCCTTACCCTTTATGGTGTGGAAGCCGCAGGCTGTGTACCAATGGACCCCTGAAGGCCTGTTTGGGTTGACTACAATTGCCGCTTCCTGAATTAAAATAGGTCATTGGACAAGTGAGACGGTGCTTGTCCTCATAATCTCATGCATTCATAAGGCTGAAATATTACCCCCACTGTCACTAGTAGATCATGTGTACCTGGTCTGTTTCCCAAGATGCCTGTAATACTAAAGACCAGAGTCCTATATTATTTTTAATTTTATGGGGACTGTCTTCTTGGCTACAATGGGTACGCTTACTTGCTAAGACATTGGATAGATTTGGGTCTTCCCTCAGGCCATTGATATAACTGAGCTCATAAGCATGTACATGGTACATGTAAGTACTTACGTGTACCATTTATACAACCTCCTTTGTCAAAAATTCAAGGAGAAAAATTCTCTAAAATCGTAACATCTTGATTTAAAAATGTTCTTTGTATTTAAAATAATTTTTTCACAAAAATGAACATCCTGTAAGAATTTTTTTATACAGTTTTGTTTCCTCAAATATATTGTGGAGGGTCTGCAAGGTTTATGAAAATTTTAAATTTTTGTCTGTTTATTTGATGATAACCTAGAAAAATTTTAAAAATGAGTTTTAAATATAAAATTCTTGTAATGTATTGATTTGCAGTTAAAAGACATTTTCACCACGCTGGGATTATAGCTCAGTGGTAGAGTGCTTGCCTAGCACATGTGAGGCACTAGGTTTGATCCTCAGCACCACATAAAAAGAAATAAATAAAATAAAGGTATTGGTTCCATCTACAACTAAAAAACATTTTTAAAAAAGCATTTCCACCAATCAAGATTTTAGTGTCTTAATTTCAAACTGGGGAATCTAAACATTTTTAGGATCTAAGAATATTGCTATTTCTCTCTAAATGGATGAATGTAAACATCTGTCAGTATGTTTTTAGGACAATTAAATCTTGGATAAGTAAATCTCGAGGCATTCAGGCAAGTTACATTTATTTTTCTAAATGGAAGGTCAATTTGGGGTACATAATAATAATTTAAATTTACAAATTTTATAGAACTAATTTCATTGCCCTACCTTGATGGGGAGTTGTGTTACTGGATCACATGTGACCATGTAGTCCATGGGCCACAAAGGAGTGAGTGGTCCCAGACCCAGTTGGTCTGGGCCTCTGTCATAATTTGAAGGGCAGGCTGTAAGCCCTCTAGAAACTCTCTTGTAGGCATCCTTCCACATTAATAAGGCCTGCACGCCCTCTGCTGGCATTAAGATGCATGACTTCCCCGCTACATAAGAACCCTCCCAGGCCATCCAGATTCCTTTTCACAGAAAATCAATCAATAATCTCTTAAGATTGTGCTTAAAAGGGACCTTTGATTAAGTTTCCAGTGTTAATTATTGCTTGGTTAGATCCTTTACTGAGAGGAGACGTGTTCTTGGCTTTCCACATGCCTTATACAGTTTCATCTGTCTTCACCATGGTAACCTCAAATACAGAGCTGCCATGTGGCATCCCTGAGGGTCTTTAGTTATATTGCCAAGGTTGTCACCTCCAGGTTTTCTCTGTTCCCCTTCTCCTTGTTCCTCGGCTTCCTTCCCACCACAGTGTGCACTCTCAGCTGACTGTAGGAGAGCAAGCACCAGGCCTCAGGCCTGAGGAGGGCATGTTCCCGGTGGAGAGCCAAAGCTAATTGTTTCAGTTAATCCATAATCCATTGTCAGCTTGTCCTAGGACTTTTCCCTCTCAAAAATGAATGGTCAGTGAAGGCTTAACTCTAAACATACACATGCAAACAGCCAAGTCCAGAGTTTAAATAATTTATTAAAAGCTTTTAAAAGTTCAGATTTTCTGAGAGAAGTTAATTTCCATTCAACTTTAAACTACCAAAAAAATTTTTTTTTGATATACTGTAAGAATCACTTCCAAAACCATGCAATTCCTCAAATTAGGCCAATCATTATTAATTTATAGAGAGCTTTGGAAGATATATTTTAATGAGTAGATAATTGTATCAATAAATTATTGTATCAATAATTAAAATATGTAGGTGACTGGGAAATATTTGAGCATATTTAACATCATGATTAATAATTTTCTTGATATTTATGTGCCTTATGAATTTGCATAGGCAATATGAACTATCGGTGAGTAATAGATTTCTCGAATTCTAATTAGTGAAGCCCTCACTGGGAATATTTTACTATATTTCCTCCCACTGAATTGATTACTTACCTAGTCAATTTCCCTTTAACTCAGAAATGATCATTTTCCTAATTCATTTAAATGTTTTATCTTTTGTCTTTATTGCTTCTGTCCTAAATTATTCACTCTGTTTATTATCTACTAGCCATGTTGCGTTAAAGTTTTCATTGAGTGATAACTTTGAAAAAATTAAAATATTATATTCCTTCAAAATTGTGAAAAGCTCATGCTTTTATGAGTTGACATAAAAATTGGGAAGCCTCTTTCTTAGCATGTTTAACATTACTGGAGAAGAAGGATTCTCATGCTTTTTTTTACAGGTTCACAATTGGGCAGTTTGGTTCTTATTATAGAAAATTGACTTACTTCTGAAAAAAAAAAACTATTGTTGAGGCTCACAGTTAAGGTCAGTCAAATGATTGGTTCAACTCATTTTTCCCCCACTTACTGACCAGACTTTTTCTTACTTAAGCAGATTTTATAGGTATTTTTAAAGAAGAATTGAAATGGACTCAAGTGTAGGTCAGACTCAAGCAAGGACTGGCATCCTGGCAGCAGGGTTGTTCTAATCTACTCACTGAAGGACTGAAATGGGAGCTGAGTTTAGGCTGTTTGTTTGCTTGGCCTTTGCAAGGTTGTATTTGATGATATAGTCTATTCTCAGGCAGAGCTATTTTGCAGGCAGACAGGTTGAATTGCAGATATCCCACTCAATCCCTGTACCAAGATTTGCTGCAGAGAGCTGGTTTGGCAGATTTTCAAAATGTACCTGTTTCCATTCTTCTATAAAAATACCTATAAAATCTGCTTAAGTAAGAAAAAGTCCTAAGATCTAAATAGCATTATGTAGCTCTCCCTACAAAATTCACCTTCCCTGTACTGTATATTTTATAGATTGTCACTGCCATATTTTCAGAGGTGTTTACCCTAAATCCCAGTAATGAGCATAGATCCTTGTCCCAATGACACAGTGCTTTTCACATGCTATTGGGAATGCAGATGAGCTAAAATCCAGGCTGCGTGGACACTGTAGAAATTATATATTGACTTGTGTGTCTCCTTTTAAAAATTATGTTATTAATTGATGAGCAAAAGAAGGAGGAGAGATGCTTTACATCTACTAAGGTCTTTATGTGATATTGTTTCTATCAAAAGAGAACTTTTGGACTGTTCGTTGTTCTTATTGACAGTAAATATGAGCTATTATACTACATCACATCAATTTATATAGAATTAAAAGTTACTTGAAAGCTTCTAAATTACTTTAGATTATGTTAATGTTTTCTGCAAGCTAATTAATTTTGTCACCAAATGGTGATTTCCAGACTTTTCAAAGTAGAAGTTAAATGACATCTTGTACAGAAGTTGAGCAGTACTGCCATTGTCGGTTTGGCGCTCCACACCCTGCTTCTCCCTAACCACTTAACTACCTTGCCTCTTCCCTCCTTCATGCTACCTCCACTGTCTCTGCCTCTGCCCCACCTCCTCCCACCACCCTTCCCCATGTCCATACCTGCTACCTCTCTACACCCACATCACATCCCCCCAGGATGACCTCTGTAGACTCCATCCTTCTCAGTATATCAAACTTCTCTCTTGGGACCTATTTTCAAAGAATTGCACATGTCCTAGGATGATTGATGCCTGATAACAACAAAGGTCCAAAAAATAACATCCCTATTCCTGAACAAATGCTTGCTTCTTTGAGTAAAAAGTACAGGGAGAGTTTGCAAACAAAATGTTCTTTATAAGAACTTTAATTAATTTCGAAATTCTTCACAATACCAAACTTTAGCCAATAGCCTCAGATTTCCAGCTATTAAAGTTGGAAATCCAAGCAGGAATCCTTTCCACAAGTGAGGTGAAGTTAATTGGCTGCCTGTAATGCTAGCTGAATTTTTAGCATAATGTTTGTTCAACCCCTGACTTAAAAGGCTCCTAATGCTGTTTTACTGAAGTATGCTACTCTAAGACAAACATGTATCCTTCGTTTGAACAAATATCTTAAGAGATAAAGATGAATCTGATCTATTAATGCTGTACTCATCTGAAAAATTTCACATTCTTTAGGTACAAATAGGGGTAAAAATGGCAGAATCTGTTAGAATTTTTTATGGAGGATCATAAGTGCAAGGCAAGCCTGGACAACTTAGCAAGACCCCTTCAAAAATAATAATAATTTATAATAATAATAATAATAATAGATGGGAGATTAGTAGAGTAAAGCAAGCAGGTGGAGGAGGAGGGGAGGAGGGAAAGGAAAGGTACTAGGAATGAGATTGATCAAATTTTGTCAGGTGCATATGACTATGGCATAATGAATCCCACTACTATGTACAATTATGATGCAACAATAAAAAAAGGGCTGGGAATGTTGCTTCGAAGCTGAGCAACCCAAGATTCAATCCCTAGTACCAAAAATTAAAATTAAATTGATGAATGTATTGAAGAGTTTTCTGAGCAAAAAAATGCTTTGTTATCTTTAAATACCCACCTGCCGGGGTAGCAGACGGTTAGCATCAGAGAGTTTGAAAACAGTTATTGAAATTCCTTGCATACATTGATTTTTTTTTTAAATAAGCTCTTTTCTGAATTGTGTCTTTGGGCTTTTTGAACTGTTCTCATAGGACAGTGGCTTTGGACAGAGTGACCTCTCACTCTTCTTCCCATGGCTTCTACACACTTTAATTCCTCTCTGCTCCGTAAGTCACTCCTTCACTCTCTCAAGCCAAGGCTGCATCTGTAAAACATGTTCAAATGTTCAAAGTCCATTTTATCTCAGAAGCATGTAAATCTTAATATGAACACTTGATCTACCCACCTCTCTCTGTTCCTCCTCCAGTTTTTAACATTGTAGTATTTTCTCAAGCAGAGATCTAGAGTCATTCTGACCTCTCTTTCTTTACTACTTACCCAAACCAATAGACCAATTGCAAATGCTGCCTTTCTACTCCAAAGCTTCTACCCCCACCACCAACTTCACAGCCCAAACCACAATCTGTCTTGCCTGTTGGCTGGTCTTTCGTCTTCCACTCTTACCCTACTTCTTTCTTAACAGAGTAATCTTTCCAAAGAGCCCTTCTGATCCTGTTTCTTAATACTTGTTTAAAGAGTCATGTCCAAACTCCCTAGCTAGTTGTATTGCTCCTTTATGATTTGACCAGTTAACCTCACAAACCCTATTCCTATGCCTCAGCCTACACTGGGAGTGTTCCAGATATGTGTTGGCCCATATTGCCTCTCTGAGTATCTTGCTAACCACGGACCATATAGCAGGCACCCTCTCCCCTTGCTATCTTCATCTGTCTAAAGCCTACTTATCCTTCAGAGTTTAACTCAGGCATCCCTTTTCAGTGAATCCCACCCATACATGGCTTAGGTGGTATATCAGAAATGCAGTCACTTCAGGCATGGTGGACTCCTGTGGTCCCAGCAACTCAGGATACTGAAGCAGAAGGATTTCAAGTTCAAGGTCTACCTGGGCAACCGGTGAGACCTTGTCTCAAAATAAAAAATAAAAGGGCTGGGGATTTAGCTCAGTGATGAGTAACCCTGGATTCATCTCCAGTACAAAAAAAAAATTAGAAATGCAATCAACTCTAACACACTCTCCATTCTGGTTTATCTCCACATTGGTTTATTACCTCATGGTCACAGAGTGGAAGCTATAGGTTTGGACATTGTCCACCTTCAAGAAAAGAAGGAAAATTGGTGTAGATAGCCACTTTAATAGTAAAGCAAAATTTTTCCTTTTTCAATAGCCAAAAATAGATCTCATGGCTCTCCCTTAGATGAAAGTGGAGCTAAGAAATCAGGGAACAGGACTGTAATGATTGACATAGCTTGTTTTGGTCCCAAACCAAGTCATGGTTCTATTATTGTGGAAGGAGTGGGGAATGGGTACGTGGAAGCAACCATCTGCTTGCCATCAGTATCCCTCTCTGTGCTATGCCCATAATAGTTGTATCATACTGCAGTATCTCTCATTAGATTATAAACTACATGTGGGCAGGGATTGTTACTTAGTCGTCTTTGTATTCCCAAAGCCTAACATGGTACCTGACACATAGTAGTTGCTCAATAATTATCAATTACACAAAATGACGAATGAATGTAAGTGTGCATTTAGAACATATATTTTTATTTAATTCTTTGAAGTCTGCAGTACAGCAGTTTGCAACCTTGATTAAATATCACCACTATTTAATGAAATGGGTGTATCATCTCAACAAAATTACTGAATTTGGGTCCAGTTGTCAGGACGGTAACTACTTAGTGATGGTGTCACTTCAGGGTTCAGCCTACCCAAGCCCAGAACATAGACTTTCAAAGAACTCACCATGAGCCTTCCTGCTGGAGCTGCACATGAGAGGAGCCTAACCATGCTCCCCTAGATCAGTCCCTTCCATCCTGTCCAGTCCTCATTCTGCTTCACAAGGAGACTGAATGAGGAGGCTTGGGTTCTGCCCCATCAGAGTAGGTAATGTGGACACTGTGATCTCTCCATGCCTCCCCTCTGGTGAAATAAAATTCCATGGTGAAACTTGTTTTTCACTTGACCTTATCATATCCCCCCAGACTTTATATTCCTCCTGTGAATAACATCTCTGTCTTTAGGCAGCCATCGAAAACAGAAACCTGGAAATCCCAGAGGTTGCCTTCCTCTCGACTCTTCTTGCCAGTTCATCTCTGAGTGGTTAGAATTGCTTACTCATCTCTGTAGGCCTTTCACTCCTCTCCCATGAATTGCCTAGTCCTTCTGAAGAGTTGCCCTGCTTCCAGTCTGCACTTTCTCACAAACCACCTTCCCATTTCTCTTGGAGAGATGGTTCTAAGGTGTGTGTTCAGCCCTGCCATTGCTCTTTGTGAAAGACCCAACCTGAGAGAGTACTTCAAAAAACAAATAGAAGAGCTTTACTCAACCTCCATGTCCCACTTCAGTACCACTCTATAGAGTAAGGTTGGGCTCCTGCATAAAGTGGCCCATCTACCACTTCAGCTTCATCCCTCACTTTACCTATTTTATACAAGAACCCCCTTGGATTTCCCTTCTTATGCTCTGCCATTTCTAATCGTCCCGCAACCCCCACCCCCAGCTTTTTTCTTGAGCCTGCCTCTACCTATTATGCCCTTCTCTACCCACCTCTTCCCCTTTGCTGGTTGACTATTACTCATTTTTCTAATCCTCACTGAAATGGGAAGTCTTCCCTGATGCTCCTCCCTCTCCCCTACCACTTACTGAACTCTGAAGGTCCTTCATCCCATGCATACCATGCTAATAATTGCCCAGCATATCTCTGTCTGCTCTGCTGTACGCTAATGTGTGCTCCCTGTGGGTGGGTATGTTCATAATACCTCTTTGTATCCTCAGTACCTGGCACAGAGTAAGCAACCCATTCACTTCTGTTGACTGGCAAAATAAGAAGGAAGGGGGGAAATGGCTTTCAGATACATCAAATGGGCTGAAATTTTTTGACTGAGCATAGTGTTTATCAACACATCTGTCTGTTCCTATATACCTGTTTACTTTCACCATGTATGCTCTTAATGCTGTGTTTTGTTCCTGTTAAAGATGTATTCTGCATTTGATTTTTAGGTTAAAGCAATTTACATCCATTCTGACATGTTCTCAGTTCAAAATGGCTTGCTGACACCAACACTAAAGGCTAAGAGACCCGAGCTGAGAGAGTACTTCAAAAAACAAATAGAAGAGCTTTACTCAACCTCCATGTGAAGTTCAAGGAAAGTTCTTCTCAGTATAATGGACTGTGCAGCAATATTATAGTAATTCTTGAAAGTTAACGAGTAAAAATGACACAGCTGGGAAATGACACAGCTGGGAAAGAATAAGCACCTGATTTTATGACTGAGCCTTTTCCTGTCCCAAGAGGTCTTTAACAATATTTTCTCTATCATCACTGAGTACACTTTATTTTTATTAAAATTATATTGTAGCAAGCTGCTAAAAATATTGCAAATGGCAATGTAAAAATTAAGACATTTTCTCAAAAACTGTGTACCACTAAAAGTAATATATTCTCAATGTTCACAGAACTATTAAACATAAAGGAAAAGCATAACTGATATTGTACTTAATTATTTGTGGAATAATAACCAGATACAGCAAATATCTAGGCAATGTCTACCTCATTCAACAACTGATTATCAAAACTACAATCAAGTCAGACTTAAAAAATTAAAATGACGTGTATAGAATCACACTAAAACATGATAACTCATTATTCATGATTTCAGATTTGTTAAACATGACAATCCTTATTGAGGTGGAAGTTTTATCTCTGATTTTTACTTTTATTCATGAAAAATTCAAATTCAGATATTCTAGAATATGATAATCATAGAACAACTTACAAAGATCTTTCAATGTTTTCTCATTTATTAATGTCATTAAGATATTTAAGAACTACCTATAAAAAATGTAATGTAAAACTAATCAAATATAGTTTGCACATATTTGTGGATTTCTTACTATAATGAATTCTAAAATCTGTTGACTCTATGATGAACAGACCCTTGGGGAAGACTTAAAAAGAAACATGGAGTTTCTTCTTCAGAATGAGGAGCAGTAATATACCTAATACTGGGGCCTTCCCCTCTTCCATTTACCAGGCCTGGGAAACCAAACTATGGCTGCAATTCTGAACAGTTTCACTTTCTTTCAATAAGACTATCAAGGTATGATATGGGGAGAAGTGGATATTATTTCCAAAGAAAATAATTTCTTAATAACAATTTTGAAGAACCTCTTTAAAAATGCCCTTAGAATACCTTAGGTCCATCATAATTGCCACTGCTAGTGGCACGATTCCATTCCCCGAATCTTTGAATGCTCCTTAGTTTAACCATAAAACTTGTTTTCTTGAATTATGTATTTGGATACACCCTGTACCTAGGTGCCAAGAATCCATATGACAAAAACCCTGATTTCCTGGGTAGCACATCAGTTCCAAACTATGGAGTGTGCATCTGATAAAAGGCACTGTTCCTAGGAAAGTGTTTTTCTTCAGTAGGGATAGTACTCTGAAAAATGTACAAACAATTCATATGCAATTTTTGTGTGTTAATTCAAAATATGTGCTCAGTGTTTCAGGGCAGAAACTCCTTCCCCTTGAGGAAGTCCAAACTCTGAATGAATGCTGTCAGTTAAAAACTGCATAATCACATGGGTCTACTGGATGAATCCACATCAGTGCTTGTACACTTACATTTAAGTCTTGTCAAAAGTAGACAACAGCATCATTTGATGTATTTATTCAGTTTTTTTACATATTCCTTGGGCATAGTCTCTCTGAAGACATGCAAATTTGGCATTTAATAAATGAGTTAGTTCTGTGCACATTGTTATTGTTTTTTTTTTTTTTTTTCTTGTTACTGGGGATTGAACCCAGGGGCCCTTTACCTCTTTATTTTTTATTTTTGAAACAGGGTCTCACTAAGATGCTTAGGCCTTGCTCACTTGCTAAACTGGCCTCAAACTTGTGATCCTCCTGCCTCAGCCTCCCAAGTGATTGGGATTGCAGGCATGCACCACTGTACCCAGTCTTGCTAAGTTGGTGGGGCTGGCTTCAAACTTGCAGTTCTCCTGCCTCAGCCTACTGAGTCACTGGGAATACAGGTGTGTGCCACCATGCCTAGTCTTCATAATTAATATTAATTTTCAAAGGCATTTCTAACTGAACAAATACTTAAGATGTCCAAAACCATATCTGTACAGCACTGGCTTTTAAAAATATTTAATATATATTTTACCAATTAAAGGTGAAAATCATTACCTAAATTGGAAATTCATACTATTTTAAGGGCAAGTAATGTAATTTAAGCATTTGAAACTTATTTTGATTCTATTTACACCTTATAGCAGTTGATATAATTACTTATGGACAGCTTAAGATTTCTTTTTTCTTTCTTTTTTTGGTCACTCAAAAGATCCTGTATTCTAAAAGACTTCCTGATCTCTAGTTAATTATCATAGTTGGGCCCATTGGTTAGGGTTAGTGCAGATGTGCTGAGAAAAGTAAACACTGGGCCTTAAATACATTGCATGTACTCATCTATTCTTATAATTCCACTTAAGTTTGTAATAAATGACAAATGAAACAATATGTACTAATGAAAAAAATATTTCTTGCTTCAGATTTTTCAACCTTATTTTGTAGAGAAAAAGTTTGTGTTTTTCTTTAACCAATATAGAAAAAAAACCAAAACTATGTACTTAAGAGTCATGCTCACTTTGGCCATTGGATCCTGTTTAAGACTAGAGGTGTAACAGAGAATCAGTTGCTTAAGCATAAATATGTTCCTAAATGTTTGGCCTTTTGGACCTGTTTCTCATTTTACAAACCAATCCTGTTGTATATATTATAACATGAAATATGCACCATTTTTTTCCTGTTGCCATAAAAATGTCCTTATATAGTATTGAGGCTTCCCCTCCAGGTGGGAGAGGAGGCTCTGGCCAGGTATAGTACCTAGGCCTAGCTCCATGTATTAGTAACTCAGAAGTTCAAGGATTACACAAGTCACTCTTACATTCTAAATTTAGGTAAAATTAGCAGCATGAGAAAAACAAGTTTCCATTGGAATTTTTGTAATCAGGTAATGTTTTAGCAACCTGAAGTTAGCACTTAATTTGATTATGTCACCCGTCAAAAAATTGATTATCTTTTATTTTTCTGCTCTAAAAAAATGTGAATTATCTTTTCTGCTCCAAATGTACAAAGCACAAATGTTATGTAGTTTAAAATACAAGATACTATAAAAATGAGTGTGAAGAATGGGAAAATGTATTTTTGCATGAAAACCAACTACTTAGAAACTTGTTTAATATCTCAGGAAAAAAAAAGAATGACTAATCATGTATGAAATTGGTGAACTATAAGTTGGCTGTGTTTTCTTGCCAGTTTTTATTTTAAGGACATTTAAATGAAAAGAAAAAAGGATCCTAGTAACGTAAATTTTCTCTCAAATATGTTATATAATCCTGTGAATCTATAATTAACTACAATCAGGATGGGATTAGCATCCAAATGAGGATGAGGACCAAACTCCAAATGGGAAACTCTTCAGTGAGATCACTTTAATGGTTGTAACACAGAGGCAATAGGTAAATACTTGAAATACAAGCACTTCTAAACTTGGTCCCAAGAAAGTGTTTTCACAAAGAGACAATGGCTTTTAAACATTCATTGAACTGATTATTTTAATTTTCCTTGTTAAATCATTGCAGTAACTGCATGGGGGGTGGAAATGGATATTTTTTGAAGACTTGCTTATTCTACTTTCAATTTTTGAAAACTGAGGGGATTAAAATTACTTTTTAAATATGCATAAAAGTATCTTAACCAATTATATTTTCATTTGCTTTGTTATAGCATGCATACCAACTATAAAATGCATTTATGAAAACTTTTGTAAAAAAATAAAGACTTCATTTCTCAAAGTTGCTTACAATTACTATTTTATATATTTATATAACAGATTCCGTGATGAGAATGTATTTGGTAATCTTCAATCATGGTGCTTATGGCATCAGAGGATCAAGCTCCATTGCCAACCAGAATATTCTACATCTGCATCCTCTATAAGGTTCCCCAAACTCCAAAATCTTATGGTGCACCCAGGGACACTCTCTTTTGCCTTTGCTGGAACTCCTACTATCATCGATTGTGTCCTGGTTTTAAGTGTTTTTTTTTTTTTTTTTTTTTGTACCAGGGATTGAACCCAGAGGTGCTTTAACCATTGACCCACATCCCCAAACTTAGAGACAGAGTCTTGCCAAGTTGTTTAGGGCCTCATTAAGTTGCTGAGGCTAGCCTCAAACTTGCAATCCTCTTGCATCAGCCTTTGGGTACATGCTGAGATTACAGGCATGTGCCACTACACCACCTGGATTTAAATCATTTTTATACTAAAAGAACAAAAAAAAAACATTGAAATTTTCAAAAATACTGTTTTTCCAAACAATATTTCCATAATGCCCTTTAATCATAAGTTCTTAAGATGGCACATTCTGTCATATCTAAATTATGCAGATGTCTTCTCCATATATATGATATCAACCACTTCTCTCTATTCTCACAATTATTTGTGAAGTTTGGGTCACCCTCATCTCTCATCTGGATGGTACAGTTGTTTCCTTAAGTAGTCCTCGTATTCCCAGCTCTGCTTCCTCAAATTTTACCATCCACATTTCAGCCATGGCCATCTGGTCATGCCACTTTCCTGCCTAATGCTCCTTTGATGACCTTCCATAGTTTTCAGGATCACGTTCACACTCCCTGGTTCAGCATACAAGGTCTAGCATCTCTTATCCTGACCCTTCCCCATGGAGGCTCAGCTCTAATCACCAGTTACTTTTGGTAGTGCCCTTAAAGCATTAAGCTATCCTGTGCTTCTGTGCCTTTGCACATACGTCCCCTTTCCCTAGAATCTCTTTCCTTTAATCCCTCAACTCCTACCATTCGTCTCTTAAAACTCAGCTTCAGGGGCTGGGATGTGGCTCAAGCGGTAGCGTGCTCGCCTGGCATGCGTGTGGCCCGGGTTCGATCCTCAGCACCACATACAAACAAAGATGTTGTGTCCGCCAAATACTAAAAAATAAATATTAAAAAATTCTCTCTCTCTCTACCTCTATCTCTCTCACTAAAAAAAAAAAAAAAAAAAAAAAAAAAACTCAGCTTCAACTTAGAAGCTTCCCACATGGTTGATTGATTGATGTTCTCTCTGTCTCTACTCCCAGACTGAGTTGCTTCAAGTTTTAGCCCCAGTGCAGAAGATCTGGCCCATAGTGGATATTCAAGAAATACCTACTGAAGGAAAATCTTCTTGGTCCCCTTTTATATGTTGCAGAGTGTTAACACTGCAATACCTGAAAGTACATTTGATCCATTGCTATGATTTGTTTCATTCTGGTTTTCAGATGGACCCCTAAAAACCCACAAGGCTCTTCTGTGGATTACTCCATAATAAACCATTAGGCAGAAAGACCTCCTTTGGGCTTTAAGCAATCTCAAACCCAGGGGCTGTTTTTCAGAATGCTTTCTTCAGAAATCTCATCAAAAATTGGAATTTGTTTGCCCATAGAAGTTAGTCTATCCATGACTGTTTCCAGTCTAGTCAAACCCATCATTTGATGAACTAAACACCATCAGTATAGACATAGGTATATGTCTGGGAGCACTACAATAGGGATATGGAAGTTCAACTTAATACTCATGACTGAACACGTGTACCGGTATCTATGTATTTGGGGTTGGAATCAGGGGAGACAGATGACTGAATTGAGATGCCTCTGCCCTACCTCACCCTCTTATAGTTAAGTCACTAGGAAGAGATAAGGCTGGGCAGATAGGGAGATGGACCCATGAGTAACTTTCTGAGCAGTAGAGCACAAATAGCACCTATAGGTATTTGCTAAGAAATTTATAAAAAGGCTATTTTTAAATCAGGACCTGTGTCACTGGGGTTTATGCCTTTCCAAAAAAGGAAACACCTAATAGATATTTTGATTGGAATAAAGGGTGCATGGATATCTTGTGGACATTGAGTGTCTTACTCAGGATTGAGCAGAAGGTGACTTCTTTAAACCTATAGATCTATATAAAGCCCCAGACAATAGTCACTCTTCAGTATCTCTTAGGACTCCTCCTCCTTCAGGAACTCTGATTTCTATTACTCTAATAATCCTGTTACTTTGCTCTCACCCTTGTGCCATGGATTTTATTCTTCAAATTTATGAGACAAGAACCCAACCTTGGTTCCGTGCTATAATGACATAGGTTTCTTTTTTTCCATTTTTTAGGCTGGCTTTAGGCGAAGTTGTAAACAGATTACTTCTCTCTCTAGTCCCTCCCCTCCCTGGCTTCTGAGAGCTTCAAACGCCTGGCCTTGCTCGCCTACCTCTTTCCCAACACGTTAGAAGGAATGGGAACAGGTTGAGAATACTAGTCAAATACCAGGACAGTCATGGCCCCAATGTTAACCATCCCTTGTAAGGAACTTCCCTAGGCTGTGGTTTCCTCAGCTGCAAAACGAGGAACAGCTAGATCGTTTCTAAGTGAAGGAGGGCTCAGTCACCTTCTTAACGAACTCCATTTTGTCCCTTTTTGACTCTGTCTTTTTAACTTTTTTCCCTCGGAGTCATTTTCTTCTGCAGTTTTCTTGGATCCCAGGACAATCATCTTTATGACAAAGGACTGACACTACCTCCAAGCAACTTCCAAACCTCTCAGAACACATTACCTCATAATGAGATTGCCCCTACTAAGTGGGACTATTTACCCCATGATGAAACCAAAGCATCTCCCTACACGATCTTCTCATGTTGGGAACCAAATTGCCCCCTCAAGTGACGATGAGTGTCCCAGAGCTTCACAAAAACCAGTCCTGAGATAATGTTATCAATCAGACTACCTGACCAGGATAATTTATTCTGCTAGCTATGTAAATCTCCCAGCTATGCAAACACCCAATCCTTGCCTTTGTTCCCTTTTTCTATAAAATCTCAGTTGCTTTCATTCCTTTGAAGGCAGATCTCTGGTCACTGTTTGCCTACATGTGTTCTTCCTTGTGTGGCCACTTCGATTAAAAGCTCCTTTCTTGCCCTTTACCATTGCTGGTGTCTTTGATTGGCATCTTGGAACAGTGATAGAGCCTGGTCTGTTGGAACAACCAGAGCTGGGGCCTTTGACTAATGACTTAGGTAACATAAGGATTCTTTTGGCTAAAGAAACCATGCTAGAATTTATTTCAACTTTAAAATTACGCATTAATCCCCATAAATCTTTACTTGATGACACTTTAGTGACTGTGATTCAATGTAGTAAGGCAGAGTTCTAGGGATGAGTTCTAGGGATGAGCACCAGAGTTCTTGGGATGATCAACTTTTGATTTAAATTGTTTTCCATTTTTCAGTGTTTCTTCCATTTCTGAACCTAGTCCCTCTCAGGGTCCAGACCTCCCAAAGGTCATTTAAGAACTTTAAAGTTTTTTCACAAGAGCCCCTAAAGGAGAAAGGGGAGCTACAAAACTTGGCTTGTAGACTAGAGGCTATTAGCATATTATGAATATAACTAAAGAAAGGATATTGGAATAAGATAATCACTTTATACTGTAGCACAACTGTGATGTTTTGCCTGAATGACTATTTCTGATGTACCTTTGTATCCCATCTACTACAATACCCAACACTGACAATACCTAACACTGAGTATGGTGCTCAGTAAACACTGATTCAGTGTCTCAAAGCACTAGTATGTCTAACCAGGAAACAATGCCTACCCTCTGTTCTTTCTTCTTTTGTTATTGTATTTTGATGATTAATTATATATTAAATCAACTGTCATCAATGTTTCTATGAGAAAATTTTAAATACAAAACTTCAGAGTAACTTTATTACGAATACACCAGGTATATATGTGCTTATAGTCCCAGAAAAAAATCTCTGAGCTTTTCCTAATTTTATCTCTGCAGACTGCATTTTCCAATGCTGTGAAAAAAAAAAATTAAGAAAAAAGGAGACTTGTTATAGTCGTGTGTGCAATATGCTTATTGGATGCAGCCAGATGGTTCAACCTGGGTTTATGGAGACAAGGGAAGCTCATTGAGTTGAGCCCCAAGGGTCGGGGAGCCCCTGAGGAGTCTTCTGCCTTGATCACAAGATGCCCAGATATCCACGAAGTAGCTTCTGGGCACAGACTAAGGGTCTCTGCCCTTGAGAATCCAGTATGCTGGAAGGCTTGGTTAGACTCTCAAGTGTCAAATAGATGCTCCTTATCGCCTTATTGTGCACTCATTCCTCTCTGAAGTTCCTGCACTGAGATGGGGCAGATCCCTAGCTGGACTTCCTGTGCCCAGAGACCTAAAACCCCATTACTAAGGCCTTATGCAATGCTAAAGGGAGTGGCGGAAGCATGGGTAGCCGGTGTTGGGCCTAACTGACTAACGAGTAAATGAAAAGTAAAAGAGTGACCTCCTTTCCCAAAAAACTTGGGTTCCGCTGGCAGTGAGACCCGCCGAGACCCAGCGCTTGCTTCCGGGGGCGGGGCCTCTGAATCCTCCGTCTTCCCAGAAGCCCTTGCCAGGCCTCAACGAGATTAAAAAGGCGGGAGGAGACTCCTTGGCTTTGGCTTTGGGGTGTTGGTTTGCAGGCCTGCTCTGTGCTTCTGACTGTAACTCGATTCCTCAGGAAAGGACGAGGCAGGACAGGATGTCGAGGGCCCCAGGGCTCCCAAGGCCTAGGAGTGGGATGGCCTTGTGGTCTTTACGGGTCTACACCTACAAGAAGCGGGCAGGCCAGAGGCTCAATGTAACTCCGACTCCTGACCAAGACCTGCCCCTGAGGACACAGGCCCGGCCAGGTTTGGGCTCAAGGCTTGTCCTTTCCATGGAACCCGGGAGGAGCTGCGGGGCGTCCCCGGGAGGTGGGGGGCAGGGCGGCAGGCCTGGGCCCCCGGCCCAGGGTTCCCCCAGGCCGTTGAGTGGGCTGCCAAGGTCTTTCCCTGAAATGTGCTGCCCTCTTGCAGGCCTGAAGGGGAAAGGCAAACAGCCGGGTTTGCCGAAGATAGCAGAGACTGAGCAGAGCAGGCAGGGAGCTAGCAGCTCTGCATTGCCAAGGTGGGTAGTCTGGGTGCAGTCCAGGCCGCCTGGCTTCTTAGAAAACCTCAGTTCTTTTTTTTTTTTGCAAAGTAGCCTGCCATTCTAAGACTCAACAAAGAGAATAAATGGAATACTCTAATATTGTTTTACTTAGATGGAGAAATTTGACTTCACAAAGAATTTTGTTTAAAAAAAAAAGAAAGCTGAAATCTTGCCAAGTTATCTAAAGCAAGTGAAATGTGAAACCTCTAGGAAAGTATTTGTGGCGCCATTTGGGTATTGGTGCAAATCTCCTGGTCCTTACTTCTTCCTGAAGATGCTTCTAAAGAGCCTTTCAGGTTCAGAACAATATGAAGAGAGAGACAGGTAGAGTCAAATCCACATGGTGCAAACTAATTGTGTTGTTTATTTGTTAGCACTCAGTTAAGAATTACAGGAGAGACAAGCCTGAAAGAAAATAGCACTCGAGACGAGACCCAGGATGAGAAGATGGCTCCATTGAGTGTATGTATGTTTCTCCTGTGGTGGGAGGGTACACTTAGTGTACACACATGTAGTAGTTAATGCCCTTCCGAATGAAAGAATAAAATGGTCTTTGTTCAGTAGAAACTGCATAGCTTTCTAGTATTTTTATCAAGAGTGTTGTGATTTTTAGATAAGAAGACCTTAAATTTCTGACTCAGGTAGATTCATAACTGTTCACTTTCATTTTTTTTTCTTTAACAAGTATTGGAGAAATGTATTTATGGCTCATTTTCTGTGTGACAGATTCAAAATGTTGTTTAATGATTTCTTTATGTTTGGGTAGCACTTTGACATTTTAAAGCCATTTTCATGGTTTCCATTTGACTTTCTATTAACCATTAGAAACATGATTTATTACCAAGAGTTCAATATGTTACAGAGCAGTCTAACATTCATTCATAGACTATATAAACTCTTGGTGTACTTAATGTGGATTCTGTACAATATTTTATAGTTGTATAGCAGTAGTTTGGGGAAACTCGACTTTTAAAAATGAATTGTGACTTATCTGACATTAGCATTAAAGGTGATTATCAAATCCCATATTTTTAGCTTACATATTCCTCTGTAGCATGACTTGGGGATGTCAGCTTCTACCTAAGGCTTTTTTCTTTTTTAAACTCTTTTACCTCGTATTTTAACAGCATACAACAAAGTGTTCCTTGTAGATGATTTATACTATGAAAAAATATTTTAAAGTTTCTTCAAAATTTTATATTTTTCTGCTTTTATTCTGTGTGTTTTTAAACATTTTACAAATTTTTATGCTTTTGTATATATTCCCTTAACATTAAATAGTCTTCAAAAATGATTTTTAGCGTCTTAGTGTTTTGTCTTATGGATAGATACATATACTGTAATTTGTTGGAGATTGAGATTATTTCTAAGGATTTGCTATTGTAGATATTAGTGAACATCCTGGTACAGAAGGTTTTTTTTTTTTTAACATATCTCAAATTCTTACACTAAAATAAATACTTTGCAATAGGTCAAAGAGTAGATTATATTTACAATTTTTTAAATCATGTTGGCAAATTGGCACCATATTACTCAAACTGAATGTGTGTGTGTGTAGTTGTTTTCCATATCTTTGAATGCTAGTGAGTTGGTACTCTTTTTCCTCGTGTTACTCACCATTTGTTTTTCTTTTTTTGGTATGTGTAAATCTATTTATAACATTGATGATAGTTTTATACCTATATGACAAATATTACCATGTTTGTTTATGTATTTAATTTTAGATATAGAATTTTAGACTTATCTATTAATTTTTTTCTTTTAATATATTTGTTTGCCTTTATATTTAGAGAAAAAAGCCTTTTCTCCTTAGGGGATCAGAAAAATATTCACCTTTGACTTCTATTTACTGGTTTATCTCACAGTAGTAAGTGGATTCCTATATTGTTGATTACCTATATATATGTCCATAGTATTATAGTTTAATATTTATTTTTAGATACAATATTAAGTAAAGGATTACATTTGTGATTAGTAAGCTGAATCTGTTATACATATGAAACTGATATACAAAATTGACATTAGTTTTTCATGTTTAAAATCAATATGATGTGAAGATATTGAGTCACATAATTAATGCTCTTTTATTCTTATTCCACATAGGACTCAGTGACTGAGGACCTCCAGGTTGATAGTAGTTCATATAATAGTGAACTAATATCAGGTAAGATTATTAGATATGAACACCTTTTGCTTTCTGTCTTTCCTCCTAATCAGCATTCATTTGTATCTCTCTTCAGCTTTCTATTTCAGGGGAACATATCTTTCCTCTTGCCCAGTGTAAATCCTTCTGATTGTACTCTAGACCTCATCCCCAAAGCCTACAAGCACATACCAGTGAATATGAAATTGTTATTGTGATTAGTGTTACAAAAGGGAGATTGACTTGAGTGTAATTAATTGAATTTAATTAAATTAGGGAATGTTTCCTTGAGGGAATGGCAATTGAATTGAGATCTAAAGGAAGGAGGGTAGAAATTTACTATGCAAAGTGATGAGTAAAGAGAAATCAAGGCAAAGGGAACAGCATTTGCAAAGACCTTACCATGGGACTGACCATTTTGTGTTCAGTGAACTGAAAGACGGTCAGTAGATGGAAATGTGATTACAAGACTATAGGACAACTATAGACTTTGTATAGCTTTGTATTCCATGTCAAAGATATTGATGTTTATCTTTGCAGCAGCAGGAAGCCATTAAAGTCTTTAAAATAAGAATGATATGATCACTTTAACTGTAAGTTATGAATGCCTTTAGGATGACTAGCAATGTCAAACGGGCAGATGGACATACAGGGCTGGTGGTAGAAATCTGATTCATCTACATACTGATATAATTCAAGTTATTTTTGAAAAGAAAAAAAGGGTGTTTTTGGCACACCAGAAATACAGAGGAATTCTTAAAAGCAAATGAGATCAAATTGGTGAATATATCAAAAGTGGAAACAAACCACTGCAGAGGTAAAAATAGCTCTAGAGATATTCCAGCTTGACCAATAAATGCAAAAAAAAATAAATAAATAAAATCCTCCAAAACTATAATGAAGGGATCCTGAAGGAATTGTCAAGGTGATAGATTAAGAATTAATGACCTAAAACAAAAGGCTTAATGCTTAGTTCCTAGAGTAAGTATAAACCAAGAAGCAAACTGACTCAGGCTGTAGTTTCAGGAATTGGAGGCATCACATATTCCTGAATGAATGGGTATAGTTAGTGTTGGGACATATGGAAAACTTTTAAGGTAGCAGATTCTTTGATCCATGCTTGTGAAGGTAACTATCCTTCTGCCCACCCTGGCAGTTCAGATAGATTGAAGCAGAGAGACTTGGCTAAGAGATATTAGGTGCTGCTCAAGGGAAAGATGCTATACTGAAAATTAGGGAAGGGAATTAAGTGAAAGTCTCTATACTCAGTGGTAAAACCCTTGAACTCCTTATCCTACTCAGGCAAATACACCCCAAGGAGGAGATTAGAGGGTTCCTCCTTCTCTGCAGAGGAGATGACACCTATATTCTGGCAGTAATAGCCTGGTCCATGTCTAAATACCTTTCAGTAAAACCTACCTCTTCTTAAGCCCTATTTATAATGCTTTTTTAATGCTTCATCCTTGATCATTGAAGAATTATCAGGCATTTGAAGAAAATCTTTAAAAGATACAAATAAAAAGAAATTTGAATGACACAGATAATGAAAAGGAAAGAGACCATTTTAAAAAAAAAGTTTCATTAATATACTTAGGGTCATGAAAAATATTTCCAAAAAACAAGTGTAGGAAACCATAAAAAAGGAGAATTCATAGAACAAAAATAATTTTAAAAATATAAAATCAGAAATAAAACATCCTATAGAAATAGAAAATAAATGTAAGGAAACATTTGGGAGAATAGAAGAAATATCAAAAAGATGATTAAAAAATAGTGATAATGATGGCATAATTCTGTGAGGAGAGCAAAACCACTGAATAATACCCTTGAAAACAGTAAACCTTATGGTATCTGAATGAGCACTGTAATTAAAAATAATTAGAGGGTGAGACCAAGAATTATAATATCTGAAAAATCCTGATTCCTAATATTATAGAGTAAACTCAAAAGAAATTATTAAACACATAAGATTAGAAATATTTTGAGAATTAAAAATGGTCATAAGGACACATGTTGAAAGCACCTTTCAGATTCTAAAAAGTATGAACAGAGATGTCAAGAACAAATTTCAGATAGTATAAAGTATGCCATCACAATAAATGAAATAAAGACCCACACCAAGATACAACATTAAATAGTTTTATAACCCTGAGAATAAAGAAAAAAAAGTGTTTTAGTCATCCAGAGGAAAAATAAAAGCAGTTGGAAGTAAGTGATCAATAGTTTGATGACATTGGACTTCTGAAGAGCAACTCCAAAAAGAAACTAGAACATGGTGGGGAAAGTGCATTTACAATTCTGAAGAGAACTGATTTTGCAAGGGTAGAATGAAGACTCACCCAAAATTTTATTTGGATTTCAAGACCTATGATGCCATCTACACAAGACAGTTGGTTTTTATTCATATAATGAGTCTTTCTGGAGAGAAATGTGGCTCCCAAACAAAACTGAAAATGGGTTGAGTTAGGCAGGGAAAGGAGACTGGTCTGGGATTTTTATAGTGGTAAAAGTGACCAGAATGAGATTTCCCATGTGTAGTTTGAACTTTTTCAAATGATGAACACCAGACTTTCTTGTCACCTTGTCCAGATGTGAGGCAGAAGGGGAAGAGGGAACGATATGATTTAAAAGTTGTCATATATCAAAAATGTACTAATTGAATGTACTAATCTTGTATATTCAAATGTACTCTTGAATATACTATTCTCGATTTCTGTACCCAGCCACACTGTCGCTCAAATATGAAGATAGCTTGAAGAAAATTTTAGATGGGTCTTCTAGGCACCTCTTCTCAGGAAATGAAGGAAATGTTCTAATAAAATCAGTAAATCAATAAAGAAATCACAGGATCCAGAAATTAAAGCCTTTAATACAGGAAACATGTAAATGAGTTTCTTAGGATAACAATAAAGGAAAATCTGAAGTAGATACCTGTCTAGAGGAAAACCAGTACAAATTTCAGCTAGCTTTTTCTCAGAAAAAGAAGCAATCAGTGAGGTGAATAGAGAGCTTATTAATTGGGAACAAATTTTTGCCACCTGCGCATCAAATACAGCACTAATCTCCAGTATATATAAAGAACTCAAAAATCTTAACACCAAACAAACAAACAAACCTAATCAATAAATGGGCTAAGGAGCTGAACAGACATTTCTCAGAAGAAGATATGCAATTGATCAATAAATATATGAAAAAATGTTCAACATCTCTAGCAATTAAAGAAATGCAAATCAAAACTACTTTCAGATTTCATCTCACGCCAGTCAGAACGGCAGTTACCAAGAATACAAACAATAACTGTTGGTGAGGATATAGGGGAAAAGGCACACTCATACATTGTTGGTGGGACTACAAATTGGTGCAACCAATCTGAAAGCAGTATGGACATTCCTTAGAAAACTTGAAATGGAACCACTATTTGACCCACTCCTGGGTCTATACCCAAAGGACTTAAAATCAGCATACTATAGTAACGCAGCCACATCAATGTTGATAGCAGCTCAATTCACAATAGCTAAATTGTGGAACCAACCCAGAGGCCCTTCAATAGATAAATGGATAAAGAAACTGGTATATATACACAATGGATTATTATTCAGCATTAAAAGAGAATAAAATTATGGCATTTGCAGGTAAATGGATGGAGTTGGAGAATATAATTCTAAGCAAAGTAAGCCAATCCCCAAAAACCAAAGTTTGAATATTCTCTCTGATATGTGGATGCTGATCCATAATGGGGCCATGGGAAAAATGGAGGAACTTTGATTGGGCAAAGGGGAGGGTGGGGAGAGGTCGGGGTCTGGGGGCAGGAAAGACAGTGGAATGAAATGGACATCATTACCCTAGGTTCATGTATGACACCCATATGGTGTGATGCTACATCGTGTACAACAAGAGAAATCAAAAGTTGTGCTACAATTGTGTACAATGAATCAAAATGCGTTTTGCTGTCATATATACCTAATTAAAATTAATTAATTAATTTAAAAAAGTAGAAGGAAGGAAGGAGAGAGAAATAAGAGTAAGGGAAAAAATAACAACCTGGTGTTTTTAAAAATATTGGAAGGAAATTTATGCTTTTGAAGAAAGTTGGGATGAAATAGTGGTAAGTACTTAGAAAACGAATTTTTAAATTAGGTAAGATTACTCAAAGGACAAAACTTGTGGCAATAGGTTGTGAATATAGTTCATAGATGGCTCCACTGTGAATATATTTTGACATTCAATAATAGAAACATTAAATACATTTAATTTAGAAATATAAAGAATGTGACTATCAAAGAAACAAGAATAGATAGTAGAGGTTACTAGAAAGTAGGGGATTATGGTTGAGAGCTGAGATAAGAGATTGCAGCTTTTTTTTATAAGCTTTTTAGAATTACTTGGCTTTTTAAAAATGTAGTATAATTTGATAAACCTGTAATTTTAAATGCATTTAAATATCTAACTTGTTCAACTCAAAGTGGATTAAGCACCTAGGAATTAAACCAGAGACACTGCGTCTATTAGAAGAAAAAGTCAGCCCAAATCTCCATCATGTGGGATTAGGCCCCAACTTCCTCAAATAAGACTTCTATAGGACAAGAATTTATATCAAGAATTAATAAATGGGATGGATTCAAACTAAAAAGCTTCTTTTCAGCAAAAGAAACAATCAGTGAGGTGAATAGAAAGCCTATTAATTGGAAACAAATTCATACCACACGCATGTCGGAGCACTAATCTCTAGAATATAAAAATCTTAACACCAGAAAAACAAATAACCCAATCAATAAATGTGCCAAGGAACTGAACAGACTTTTCTCAGAAGATGATATATAATCAATCAACAAATATATGAAAAAATGTTCAACATGTATAGCAATTAGAGAAATGCAAATCAAAACTAAGATTTCATCTCACTCCTGTCAGAATGGCAGTTGTTATGCAAACAAACAACAATAAGTGTTGGTGAGGATGTGGGGAAAAAGGTACACTCATACATTGCTGTGGGGCTGCAAATTGGTGCAGCCAATATGGGAAGCAGTATGGAGATTTCTTCGAAAATTGGGAATGAGACCACCATTTGACCTACCTATCCCTCTCCTCAGTCTATACCCAAAGAACTTAAAAACAGCGTACTACAGGGACACAGCCACATCAATGTTTATAGCAGCACAATTCACAATAGCTAAACTGTGGAACCAACCTAGATGCCCTTCAATAGATGAATGGATAAAAAAAAATGTGGTATATATACACAATGGAATATTACTCCACAATAAAAGAGAATAAAATCATGGCATTTGCAGGTAAATAGAGTTAAAGAAGATAATGCTGAATGAAGTTAACCAATCCCAAAAAACCAAATGCCAAATGTTTTCTTTGATATAAGGAGGCTGATTCACAGTGGGATAGAGAGAGGGAGCATGGGAGGAATAGATGAGCTCTAGGTAAGGCAGAGAGGTGGGAGGGGAAGGGAGGGGGCAGGGGGTAATTAATGATGGTTGAATGTGATGATCATTATCCAAAGTACATGTATGAAAACATGAATTGGTGTGAATATACTATGTATACAACCAGAGATATGAAAAATTGTTCTCTACATATGTAATAAGAATTATAATGCATTCCATTGTTATATATAAATAAAAAAAGAATACAAACAACAGGCGTGCGGTTGTGGCTCAGTGGTAGGGAGCTCACCTAAGACGTGCAAGGCCCTGGGTTCGATCTTCAGTACCACATGAAAATAAATAAATAAAGTAAAGGTATTTAAAAAAAGGATACAACAACAATAAGTGTTGGTGAGGATGTGGGAATAAAGCACACTCATACATTGCTGGTGGGACTGCAAATTGGTGCAGCCAAAACGGAAAGCAGTATGGAGAATCCTTGGAAAACTGGGAATGGAACCACTATTTGACCCAACTATGCACTCCTTTGTCTATAGCCAAAGGACTTAAAAACAGCATATTACAGGGACACAGCCACACCAATGTTTAGAGCAGCACAATTCACAATAGCTAAACTGTGGAACCAACCTAGATGCCCTTCAGTAGATGAATGGATAAAGAAAATGTGGTATATACACAATGGAATATTACTCAGCAATAAAAGAGAATAAAATCATGGCATTTGCAGGTTAAGTGGATGGAACTGGGAATATAATGCTAAGTGAAGTAAGCCAATTCCCCCCAAAACCAAAGGCTGCATATTTTCTTTGATATGAGGATGCTGACTCATAAAGGCAGTGGTGAGGGAGCACGGGAGGAATGGAGGAACTTTAGATAGGGCAAAGGGAAGGGAAGGGAAGGGCCAAGGGCGTCAGAATGATGGTGGAATGAGTTAGATGTCATTACCCAAAGTACATGTATGAAGACACGAATGGTGTGAAAATACTTTGTGTACAATCTGTGACTTGAAAAATTGTGTTCTATATGTGTCTATATGAATTGCATTCTGCCATCATGTATAACAAATTAGAATAAATAAGTAATTTAATAAAAAAAATTTCTAACTTGTGACACAAGGAACAACCTCCCACTGATACAGCATGAACATTTATTTATTCTTTTCTTTACCCAACTACCCAGATGGTGAGTACAGGGCTTTTCTTATATCTGAACCTCACTTGAGTTTTAGCGTTTGGTGGAAGGAATAGCTCTGCTGAGAAGTATTCATGAAATTTTGAGCAGTAGAAGGCAAGACAGATATAACATATGAGTGGATGAAGACACAGAAAGAAGAGTGTGAAAGGTAGCAAGGACGGGCAGGTCACTCTAGGACATTTGGAGTAGGGAGGGATAACCTACCTGCAACAGTTGAAGCTATAAAGAAGGATGGTAGATTGGGTCAATCAATTTAAGTGTTGCAGTGGGTGTGGTTGGAAAAGATAAAAAAACATTTTCCATCTTGAACAAAAAGGTTGGAATAGGAGAAAAAAGTGAGGGATAAAGGGCAAAGAGTTAGTTGTCTCAGAAAGGTAATAGAAAGACATAAGACATGTGATAGACGTAAGTGAGTTCTATGAAGGAAACAACAGGTATTCAGAGCAGTGTTCCCTTTTGATCCTTAACCTCTTCACCTCACCAGTTTCTATCAGTGTTGACATCTGTCTTGTCATGTTGGAAGTGTTTAATGAATGCTGACTAAATTTAACAGTATATTTTCCCTATTCCTATTAAACCCTCTGGTTTTCCTAAGCTCTGCATATTGTTTTCTATCTTCATTGGAAAGTTCTTCAGTCTAGTTCACTATCATAGAATTTATTTGAGGCCTCTTGGTCTGGGAGAGTCTTTGTTCAGATACTTCACCCATTTTTTATTGGGATGTTTGTTTCTGATTTTTGAGTTTTCAAAGTTCTGTATATGCTGAGATTTCATTTTATTTGCAAATGTCTCCCTATCTATAGCTTTTCCTTTCTTTTTAAGTTTCTTTTGAAGAGAAGTTTTTAAATTTGATTAAGTCCAATTTATCCTTGCTGTTGTCTTATGAATCATCCATCCTCTAGTGATTTATCAAAGAAATCTTTATGTAATCCAGTCTCACAATTTTTTCCATATTTTTCTAGATATTTTATAGTTTTAGGATTTACTTTTAGGTCTGAGATCCATTTAGAGTTAATTTTTATATGATGATGGATACTGTGAATGTGAAGTTTTTTGTTTTATTTTATTTAAGCATATAGATATCCAGTTGTTCTGGTGCAATTTGTTTAAAAGAGTAACATTTTGCCACTAAATTCCTTTTAAAAATTGATTAAAAATAAGTTTCCAAAATGAATTTTTACTAATAGTTGGGATTTTACTGCTGTCCTCATGTAGCAGGTTCTTACTTTTTTTAATGTGTACTTCATTTTGTATGGAATAAATGGTATTTTCTATAAATGAAAAATAACCAGTTGCTTATATATATGTGAGTCTATTCCTAGACTATCTATTCAGTTTCTTTGATCTGTTTGTCTATATGTAGACTCACTGTTTTTTAGATGAAATAACTAGGTTTACCCTTTTCACTCCTTAGCTAGTTAGCTTACAATTGATGAATTACTTGTATGTAGAACTTGAATTTTTAATCAAGAATCAAAATTGGAAAAGGAGTAAGTCATCAAACTAAAATTTGAAAAACAACAGATTATAATGATTTTGTTAATATCAAAAATAATTATTTCACCAGGTGCAGTGGCACACACCTATATTCCCAGCAGCTCAGTAGGCTAAAACAGGAGGATTGCAAGTTGAAAGCTAGTCAGGAATTTAGCAAGGATCTGTCTCAAAATAAAAATAAAAAGGACTGGGCTGGAGCTGTGGCTCAGAGGTAGAGCAGTTGCCTCGCATGTGTGAGGCACTGGGTTCTATTCTCAGCACCATATACAAATGAATGAATAAAATAAAGCTCTGTCAACAATTTAAAAAAATTAAAAAATAAAAATTAAAAATAAAAAAACAAAAATGGCTGGGAATGTTGCTCAGTGGTTAAGTGCCTCTGAATTCAATTATATATATAATCAAATTAAAGTGGATTTTAATATTTGGCTTTTAATTTGTTTGTGGAAGCAGTCTTATATTCATAGTGTACACTGCATGTACTTTTTATGAATTTGAATTCTTAGGATTTCAAGTCTGTTTTCTATTAAAACAGTTTACCCTTTTGTTTGTATTTGATTCTGTAGGACTAAGTTTGCCATGTGATGTTTCCAGTTCTCTCCTGAGCTGTTCAACCACAGAGTCTTACACAGAACACAAGAGTATTGAAGAGGAATTAGATAGTTTCTCATCACCTGAACTGTTCAGAGGATCAGATTATTTTGGTGAGAATATAATTTCAACCTTAATTTGCTGCACTGTAGAAATTATTCCTTTATCTACAAATCTTCCAGTGAATGAATGTTCCTTTTGAGAAGACATACTTCTCTTCGATACCAACTCATCTATACCCTGACTACTACCATTGTGTTTCATGCTTAGTCACATAGGAATATACAGCAAGAGCCCTCAGGTCAGGGAATAATGGAGAAATGTCATTTAGCACTTACATACACATTTTATTATTAATCAATTTTGTATGTAATGAATATATACTTGTTCTCCTGAACTTTATAGATTATCTATTATCTCATGTACTTCCTTACTTTTCAACAACATGGATTAACTGAGTGGTAACTGTAGACAGGTACAGGTGGGACTGGAAACAGTAAGTAGGTCACTGGGGATATGCTTCTGGGGTTTACTTTGTCCCCAGTGAACAATGCTCTCTCTACTTCCTTACTGTCATGAACTGTGCATCTTGCTTACACCATGCCTTTCTGCCATGATGTTTTGCCTTCCCTCGGGCCCAAAGAATGAAGTTGACCAACCATTGACTGAAACTCTGAAACCCCAAGCCAAAATATACTTTTCCTCCTCTAAGTAGTTCTAAGTAGACAATAAATGTCTTTTGGTCACAGAAATATAAAACTTATTAAAACAAGAAATTATCTGACAACTAATTCAAAATATTAATCATAAAGATGCCAAATGAAGCTCCAGAGAACTGTTTATTCAGGCCAGGCTATATTAATATGAGACATAGAAATGAGAGATATGGAAGGACAATGTGTAATGATAAAAGGGTCAACTCACTAGGGAGATATAGCGTATACAATGTATATATACACCTAACATCAGAGCACCTAAATATATGAAATTAAAATTGACATGAACAAAGTGAAAATTTGAACAAAGAAAAAAAATTGGTGTGGGGGGGCGGGTTACTGGGGATTAAACTCAGGGACACTCGACCACTGAGCCACATCCCCAGCCCTATTTTGTATTTTTATTTAGAGACAGGGTCTCACTGAGTTGCTTAGTGCCTCGCTTTTGCTGAGGATGGCTTTGAACTCATGATCCTCCTGTCTCAGCCTTCCAAGCTGTTGGGATTATAGGCATGTGCCTCTGTGCTTGGCTAAGAGAAAAATTTTTAAAAGAGCCAAATAAATCTTGGAGCAAAATAACATAATAACTGAACTTAAAAATTCAATACAGTGATTCAAGAATAAAGAATCAGTGGGGCTGGGGCTGGGGATGTGGCTCAAGCGGTAGCGCGCTCCCCTGGCATGCGTGCGGTCCGGGTTCGATCCTCAGCACCACATACAAACAAAGATATTGTGTCTGCCGAAAACTAAAAAATAAATATTAAAAATAAATTCTCTCTCTCTCTCTCTCAAAAAAAATTATATTAAAAAAAAGAATCAGTGGGGCTCAGTGACTATGGCTCAGTGGTAGAGTGCTTGTCTGGCATGTGTGAGGCCCTTGGTTCGATCTTCAGCAGCACATATAAATAAATAAATAAAGTAAAAAAGTCCATTGACAACTAAAAAAATATGAAAAAAAAGAAGCTGGTTTGCAGCTCAGAGGTGGAGTGCTTGCCTAGCATGTGTGAAGCACTGGGTTCAGTTTGGAGCTCCATATAAATGAGTAAATAAAGATCCATCAACATCTAAAAAATATTATTAAAAAAATCAACATAATCATGGAATATAGCCAAAGCAGTACTTGGAGTTTTGTAGCAATAACTACAATAAAAAAGAACAATCTCAAACAAGGTAAAATTACTCATAAAGGACCTAGAAAAAGAACAAACAAATCCCAAAGTTAGCAGAAGGGAAGCTATAATAAAAATTAGAACAGAAATGAAATAGAGAATAGAAAAACAATGGAAAAAAAGACTAAGAGTTTTTGAAAAGATGAACAGCATTACAAACCTTTAGCTAGACTTACCAAGAAAAAAAGGAGATACAAGTTCATAAAATTATAAGTGAATGACAAAACATTACAACTGATGCCACAGAAATAAAAAGGATCACAAAAGACAACTATGGATAATTATGTGACAACATATGAAAAACCTACAAGAAATGAATAATTTCCTAGAAATATAACATACCAAGACTGAATCATGAAGAAATAGAAAGTCTCAACAGACCAATGATAAGAAAGGACAATTGAATCAGTAGTCAAAAAACCTCCCAACAAAGAAAAGTCCAGGACTACATGGCTTCATGAGCAAATCCCACCAAACAGTTTTTAAAAAGTAATGCCATTTCTTCAAAAAAAATTAGAGGAGGGTACATTTCCAAATTCATTTTACAAGACCAGCATTACCTTCATGCCAAAGCCAAACTAATATTACAAGAAAAGACAACTATAGATCAATATCCCTGATGAAAATAGATGCAAAAATTCTAACAAAATATTAGCACTCTGTATTCAACAGCACATTAGTAGGATCCTACACCATGACCAAGAGGCATTCATCCCTGAGATGCAGGGATGTTTCGATTACAAATAAATGTAATACATCATATAGAATGAAGGATAAAAATTGTGTAATCATTTCAATAGATGCAAGAGAAACATTTGACAGAATGCTTTTATGGTAAAAACTTAACAAATGAGAAAGAGAAGTCAATTACCTCAACATAATAGAGACTATATAAGAAAAGCTCACAGCTAACATACTGAATGATTTAAAAAAATAACTAATATATTTTCCTTTTACCACTTCTGTTTAGCACAGTGTTGATCAATTATGCATCAAAAAGAATTAAAAGCATCCAAATTGAAAAGGCAGAAATAAAATTACCTCTATTTTCAATATATATGAACTTTGATCTTATATGTTAAAAAACCCTTAAGATTCCACAAAAACTTATTTGAATAAACAAATTTAGTAATGGTGCAAGATACAAAATCAACACAAAAGTCAGTTGCATTTCTTTACATTAATAACAAACTAAATAAAAAGTAAATTGAGGGCTATGGCTGTAGCTCAGTGATAGAGAGTGAGGCACTAGGTTTGATCCTCAGTACCACATTAAAAAATAAATAAAGGCATGCTGTCCATCTACAACTATAAAGAATTTTTTTAAAAAAGTAAATTGAGAAAATAATCCTATTTACAATGACATCAAAAAGAATAAAATATTTGGGGCTGGAGTTGTGGCTCAGTGGTAGAGTGCTTGCCTAGCACATGTGAGGCACTGGGTTCGATTCTCAGCACCACACAAAAAAACAATAAATAAAAATAAAGGTATTGAGGCCATATATAACTAAAAAATATTTTTAAAAGAATAAAATATTTAAGGATAAACTTATAGGGTTAAATTCCAAAACATTGTAAATTCTAAAATAGTGAAAGAAATTAAAATACAAGTAGAAAAACATCAGGTACTCATAGATTCACAGATTTACTATTGATAAAATGTTCATGTATCCAAAACAACCTTACAAATCCAATGTAATCCTTATCAAAATCTCAATGGCCCTTTTTATAGAAATACAAAATAAATCCTAAAATTCCTATGGAACCACAAAGGACCCCAAGTAGGCAAAACAATCTTGAGAAATGCAAATAAAATAGGAAAACCAGACTTCTTGATTTCAAATATATTGCAAATCTATAATAATTAAAATAATGTTACCATCATACTGTCATCAAAACAGTATGGCAGAAACATAGACTAGTAGGATGAAGAACCCATAAATCAACCCATATGTGTGTGTATGTGTGTGTGTGTGTGTGTGTGTGTGGTCAATTGATCTTTGACAAAGTATACAATAAATAAAAGATAATCTCTTCAACAAATACCATTGGTACAGCTAGCTATTCATATGGAAAAGAATGAAATTGGACCTTTATGCTACACACAAAAATCAACTCAAAATGGATTAAAGACTTAAACATAAGAACTAAAACTGTAGAATTCCCAGAATAAAACACAGGAAAGGCTTCATGACAATTTTCTTTAGTAAGGATTTCTTCAATGTGACTCAATAGTACAGAAAATAAAAACAAAAGACAGATAATAGTACATAAAACTATAAAACATCTTCACAGTAAAAGAAACAACAGTGAAAAGACAGCCTGAAGAATGGGAGAAGATGTTTGTAAACCATATATCTGATAAAGGGGTTAACACCTAAAATATATAAGGAACTTCTACAACTCAATAACAAAACAAAACAGTAAAATGGGCAAAAAACCTTGATAGACATTTCTTCAAAGAATGCACAGAAATAGCTAGCAGGTAAACAAAAAAGAAATGCTCAGCATCACTAATAATCAGCAACATGCAAATCCAAATCATAATGAGATGACACCTCACATCTGTTAAAATGACTACTATCAAAAAACAAAAAATAACATATTGGCAGGCATGGGAATAATCTATAACCCTTCTTCACTGTTGTTGGAGATGTAAAGTGGTGCAGTAGCTATGAAAAACTATCAAAGTTTCTCTAAAAATTAAGAATAGAATTAGAATGATTTAGAATGATCTAGCAATCTCTTCTGTGTTGAAGTCAAGATCTCAAAGAATTATTGGTTCTTCCATTTTCTTGAAGCATTGTTCACAATAGCCAAGATATGGAAACAACCTAGAGGTCCATGGACAGATGAGTGGATAAAGAAAAGTTTGATATACACATACAATGGAATACTGTTCAGCCTTAAAAAAAAGAAATACTTCATTTGTGGCAAAATGAGTGAACCTTGAGGACATTATGCTGAGTGAAATAATCCAGTCATAGAAGAACAAATATTCTATAATTCTATGTATATGAGGTATCTAAGCTAGATAAAATCATAGAAGCAGAGAGCAGAATGGTGCTTGATAGGAGGTGTAGGAGAGGAAAATGAGGAGTTTCTATTCAAGAGGTATTAAGTTGAATAGAAATTTTTTTACCATCATAATATCTTGTATATAACACTGTGCCTATAGTGAACAATATTTAAAAATTTGCCAAGAAAGTAGATTGTATAAGGGAGCCAAGCAGAAATAAAAATAATAAGAAGAAAATATTTTTTAAAGTTGTCATTGATGAAAGACTTTCCCTAATTTGTTGTGTTCATTAAATAAGAATAGGATGCTATAAAAATAGAATATTGCCAGTAATTAAATGCAATAACAGAATGGAAAACTGAGTTAAAGGGTTAAAAGATAAAGTTGAATAGATTTCCCATAAAAAAGAATTGAAATGGGGCTGGGGTTGTGGCTCAGTGGTATAGCGCTTGCCTTGGATGCGTGGAGCACTGGGTTTGTTCCTCAGCACCCACATAAATAAATAAAATAAAGGTATCATGTCCATCTACAACTTTAAAAAATAAAAAAAAAATGAAATGGGAAAAGGGGGAAACAAAGAGATAGAAATTTGGAAGAAAAAAATGTTGGAGGAACCAAATATGAAGTCCAACTTCAAATAAATAGGAGTTCCAGAAAAAGTTAATGAAAACTCAGAGAGAAGATAATTAAATATCAAGGAAATAACTCAAGAATATTTTCTAGAGCTAAAGAACATTAGTTTGTGGATTAAAAGGACTACAGTGTGCTAGTACTCATTATGAAATAAGGCACAGCATTATGAACTTCAGAATACCAGGGAATGAAATTAATGGAATGGATTTGTACAGTTTGGAAGAGTTTGAGATTAAGTAGATGAAAAACACCCAGAAACTTAAAGCAATGAGAGAAAAAAGACTGACTTTAGGGAAAACAAAAGATGGTCATGGTACACCCCAAGAGTAAAGAGCATTTTAGTAATATTTTACCATCATAATATTTAGATTGAATTTTGATCTAACTGTAAGATGTGACAGTATATGGACAGTGGAAACAGTGGGAACAGGGAACTGTAAGAGGAGAATAGCTTCTTTCCTCCATAAAGGGAAGTCAATTGAGAGCTTAAAACTGATATCAAGGAATAGCAGTATAGGTATGCTGCTTAGTTAAATGATATTTAATGGGATATATAGGCATAACATACATAAAGTATGAGAATCAGATGGTTGCATGTATGCTGTCTGTTTCTCAGATCAGTAATCTTTGTGGAGCAAAAATCTAGGAAGGAAGACAAAGACAGAGAACTGCAACAAACCATAGATTATTTCTTATCTTGATGGTGTCAAGGATTGTCTTTTGTTCTATTTCTTCCAAAACCTTTAATTACCCGACTTTGTTGTGGAGTGGGGCTCTAACTTGAGGAGGGGAAATAACCTGCCACTTTGTCATCTGTCATTGAAAGTTTTTAATCATTTCACCCCTGCTTTCTTAGATTGGGAGTATCCCAAGATGAAAGAACAAAAGCAATGCAAGAACTCTACTCTTCTGGATACCAGTAAAGCAGTAACAATAGAGAAGGTGCCACAGTTTTCAGACTTCTCTGCAATTCTGAGTGAGTTTTAAAATTCATTTATCTCATGTTACAGGGTGAAAATCCCTCGTCTATACTGGAAAAACAGCATATTTTTCCTCCTGAATATTTCTAAGATGAACTTACCAATTTTGATTAACTTTAGCTACAAATAATAATAGTAGTATAAGTATGCATGAGTTTACTTTTTATAACTTTTTATTTTGAACTAATTTCAGACTTACAGAATAATTTGTAGAAAAATGGTACGGGGATTCCACTATGTCTCTCATCTAGTATTATCTATCTTTCTTCCTTTCTTTTTTTTACTTTACCACTGACTTACATCCCCAGCCTTTTTTTTTTTTTTTTTTTTTTTTTTTGGAGATAGGGTCTCACTAAGTTTCTTAGGGCCTTGCTAAATTGCTGAGACTGGCCTTGAACTTGCAATCCTCCTGCCTCAGACTCTTGAGCCACTGATATGACAGTCATGTGCCACTGTGCCCAGCCTCTTATGTTATCTTATTATAATGGTAGTACAATGATTAGAACCAGGATTTTAACACTGATATAGAACTATTGACTAAATTACAGACCTTATTCAAATTTCACTGGTTTTTCCACTGACGTCTCTTACTCTGTTTCAGGATCCTTATTAGGATCCCCTTTGCATTTATTAATTCTTCTTAGTTTCCTGCATTTTGTAACAGTTCTCAATCTTCCATAATCCGAATAGTTTGTTTTTGTTTTTTCATAATCTGAATAGTTTTGAAGATAACTGACTAGGTTAGTTATTTTGTAGAAGTTCCCTCACTTTGGATTTTTCTTTATGTTCTCTCATGATTGTAATTAAATTATGCAATTTTTGGTAAGAATTTCACAGAGATGCTTCTGGGAATCTCCAGTATAAAAAAAAAGTTATTAGAAATTTATCACTTCTCCTTGCCACCCTTATCCCATTCTCTTCTTTTTACCCACTTACACTTGCTCCTTATAAGTAATCAATCTGTTTGGTTTCTGGTGTATCCTTCCTGTATTTCTTTTGTACAAACAAGTAAATACTGGTATATTTCTTTACATATTGCTGTTGTTTACATGAAGGATTTACACTGTATAGGTACTCTTGTTTACTTTATATTTTCCACTTAACAGTCTATACTAGAAATCATTCCCTAAAGGTTATAGAACAGTTTATAGAGCTCTTTCTCACAATAGTACTCTGTGTGCCTATTCCTTTTTTTTTTTTTAACCACTCTCTTGTGAATTGGGTATTTAATTTTTTCCCAACATTTTTCCACCACAAAAATGCTGTGATGAATAAACTATGATATGGATTTTCTTATTGTTAGCCCAGAGGCAGATGGCAAGTTTGAAAGATAAGTGGATGTATAGATTTGTTGGATATTGCCAAACTTTTCTCCAGAAAGGTCATATCAGTTGCTTTCCCACTAGCAATGTTTGAAAGGGTGTGTCTCTCATATACTTGCCAACAGGATGTATTGTCATACTTTAAAATTATGCTACCTGAATGTGTATAAGTGATATCTCTGTTACTTAAATTTGCATTTTTCTGATTTTATGTGAGTTTAAAATTTTTCATATGTTTGAGGACCATTTTGAGTTTTAAAATTTTCATGTATAAGTTTTCTCTTCATTCATTTTCCCCATTTTTAACCTTTTTTTAATCCTTAATCATCAATATTTTTTATTCATTACTGGATCTAGGGCCCCAAGTATCCTAGGCAAGGGCTCTACCACTGAGTGACATACACTCAACCCTTAGCCACAGTTTTAACAGTTCTTTATATATTAAGGATATTAACCTTCTATCTGTGGTATAAATGCAGGTAATAAATTGGTATATTTCAATAAATTTGTGAGTCTTTTCTCCTAGTTTTTGTTTATGGTACTTTTTGCCATGCAAAAAAAAAATGTTTATATTGAGTTTACTTTTCTTGTACACCAGTCCAGTGCTTGTTTAGCCACTCACTAATGGGATCAAGATGCTAGGCTCTTAATATCTTTCAGCTACCAAGTATGTCAGCTTGTTACTCCATAGTTATAAAGATAGCTACTAAATCTCTAGGCTTTACAGCCATGCTGCTGGCAAAAGGAATCTGAAAGGGCAGTAGTAGCCATGCATATCTCCAGACAAGCAAAACCAATCCCAGAAATTCTCCCGCAGACTTATTGGCCAGAACTGGATCAAGTATCTACCTACTACTATGGAGGCTGAAACTAAGTATTTTAGTTTTCTAACTTCTGTAGTGGTAGAAGCCATTGGGAAAATGGAAAAAAAATGGAGAGGGGGGAGTAGGAATGGATGTTGTCAGCCCAGTTGTTAGAGTTGCACTAGGTAGAAGAATATCAGTGTAAGAACTAAATGCTGGGTTAGGGGTTCTTATGGGAAAGTCTATAGTTTCCTGGGTGACAGTATTTATTACACTGAAAGCCTCTTCTTCTGTTTAGTTTGGCAACTTCTTTGCTGATATAAATTATTCAAAGAAACAACCTGTCACTTTAGCAAGTGTTTTGGTTATAGAGTTTTTTGTCCATTGCTGATGAAAAAACAAATTCCCTAACTCAAACTATATTCAGTTAAAAAGAGAATTTATTGCCACATGTACCTGAAAAACCCAGTAGTAAATCTAATGATGTGGAAAATGTAATCAAATTTTAAATAGATAAAAATATGCAAAAAATCTAATTGTATATACAGTTTGATCCAGGATTTCAAATGTATCAGTAGAACCAGATTCTTCTCCATCTCTTAGCTCAGGATTGCTTTGTGTTAGTTATACTCTCAGCCAAGTCCCTTCATGTAGCAATTCTTTCTAGCCCCAGACTTATATGCTCACAGCCTCAAATTCAATGAAAAAAGTGCTTCTCTTTTCTGACTGTTTGAACAGAAGCCCCAACCCTTCCACGTTGACTTAAATTGTTATATATTCCTATCCCTGACCCAGTAACTTTGGCCAGGAAGATGCAAGGTATAGACTATGGCTGGACAATCAAAAGAAAAATCAGGAAAAAAAGAGTAGATGCTGAATGATTAAATGACCACTCTATGTGTTGAGGACCTCCCTCTCAAGGAAGTGTGTCATCTCTCCTTAAAAGTTCTTATTTTTAAATTCTGCAACTTCTCTAACATCTGTAGACTAACTAATTATATTCCTAGGAACAGTAATATGTTGGTTGAGGCAGTAATATGTTGGTTGAGAGTCAGGCTTGTGATTAATTAATCTATTAGAATGCATCTCTAGAATTTGATATGGGGCTAAGAACCATGAAGCCAGAGTTTAAATTTCAGGTATCTAGCTGTTAGTTTTGTAACCTGGCCAGTTATTATTTTCTTATATGTAAAATTAGCATAATAAAATGGTATATTTGACTGATAGGATTATTGTAAAAATCCTAAGATGTAAAAAGACCAAAATTATTTTTTAAAAACTGTCCCAATACAAAGTGACATGATTCCTGTATCTCATAGAATTTTGTAACATTTTTTGTTTTACTTTGATAATTTGAAAATACTTTTATCTAATTTAACTGGAAGGTATAAAAACAATATAATTATAAAAAAATAAACTGCATTATATCTATCTGTGGTTGGAGAAATATGTATTTTTACCTAGAGTAATTTTAGCTTCTGGTTTGTCTTAGAATTTATATATATTTCTAATATTGACTTTTTTCTTTCCTAGACACCTCTTTAGAAAACTATCAAAAATGCCACAGAAAAAAGTAAGAACTAAAAATTTTAAAGTTGTTCTTTTTTTATACTTTATTTTATTTACTTGCTGTTTATGTGGTGCTAAGGATTGAACCCAGTGCCTCACACATGCTAATAAGCAAGCGCTCTACCACTGAATCACAACCTCAGCCCCTAAAGTTGTGCTTTTTAAACCCCTGTATTCTAACAGTTATATGGCAAGTATGTTGGTCAGTCTACAAACTCAGAAGTTCATTCATTCAGTATTTGTTGAGGCCTCATTAGTAACTGGATTGTTCTAGTTGTTGGACGTACAGTAGTACACAAAATTTATTAAAAACTTTTGGTTTTAATTCTAGTTAAAAGAGATGGACAATAAACAAATAAGCAAATGGATTTATACTGTTATATTGTATTGAATGATAATGGAGAAAAATAAAGCAAGATGGGGACCAGGGAATTTTGAGGTGGAAATTTGATATTTTAAATAGTATGGTCAGGGAAATTGTCATTGAAAAGGCAGCTTTGGGGCGGATATTAAAGAAAGAGATATTGTAAATTGAGGAAAGCACATTCTAGGAGAAAGAAAAGCCAGAAGAGGGCCCTAAGACAAGAAGGCCTGAGCTTCTGGAGTGGAAAGAGAAAATGAAGTAAGAGAAGCAGCAGGCGGCCAGGTGAGTTATTGTTGTTACATTGTAGGTCAACGGAAGTGAACTTGGAAACCTTTGAAATATGACACAAGATGACATGTTTTAGAGGAATTGCTCTAGCTGCTGTCAATCAAAATAGATTATGAGGAGGCAAGGAATTAGGGAGATGATAAGAGGCTATTGCACTAATCTAAACAAGGGATATTAGAGTTGGACTAGAATGAGAAGAGCAGAGGTGGTGAGTTATGGTTAGATTTTTTTTTTTTTAGGCACAGTATCTTTATTTATTTTTATGTGGTGCTGAGGATTGAACCCAGGGCCTCACACATGCAAGGCAAGCACTCGATACCACTGAGCCACAGCTCAAGCCCTATGGTTAGATTTTGAATGTATTTTGAAAGTGAAACTAACAAGATCTGGTAGTGGACCGAATGGTGAGGTATGGGAAGATATAGTTAAGCTGATTCCACAATTTCAACTTAATAGATCTATAAAATAGCATTTTGCAAAACTCTTCTAATATACTTTTTATCTCATTGAAGTTATTTGGTTTAAACTCAAATAGCATGTCTAAGTTTCATTTGTAGAAATTAGTCAAGTGTTTATTTATTCACATTTGCCATTAATAAGCAAATTTGATTTTGCTTTAATGTACTAATTGTAATAACTCCAATCTTGTTCTTTCCTTCCTTGTTTTTCTGTTAGTTTTGCTTTCTGCAAAATTATAAAGTTGACATTCTATTCTAGTCCTTGCTCAATTTCCAAAATTATTTCTCTTTTGCTCTTAAAGCAAGAAGACTGCAGGGTTGGGTTGTGGCTTGGGTTGTGGCTCAGCAGTAGAGTGCTTGCCTAGCATGTGTGAGGCCCTGAGTTCAATCCTCAGCACCATATAAAAATAAATAAATAAAATAAAGTTAAGGAAAAAAAGACTGCAAAGCACATTTTTTTTGCAATTAAGTTTTTTTATTTGTTATTTTTAGATACAAATAACAGTAGAGTGTATTTTGACATATTATACATACATGGAGTATAACTTATTCTAATTAGGATCCCTTTCTTGTGGCTGAACATGAGGTGAAGTTTCAGTGATTGTGTATTCATATATGAACACAGAAAAGTTGTGTCCAGTTTATTTTACTCTTTTTTATTTCCATTTCCCCTCCCTTCCCTTCATTCCCCTTTGTATAATTCAAAGAACTTCTGTTCTCCACCCTACCTTGTTGTGTGTCAAAATCCACATATCAGAGAGAATATTCAGCCTTTGGTTTTTTTGGACTGCCTTATTTCACTTAGCATGATATTTTCCAGTTTCATCCATTACAGGCAAATGCCATAATTTCATTCTTCTTTATGGTTGAGTAATATTCCATTGTGTATATGCATCACATTTTCTTATCCATTTATCTTTTGAAGGGTGTCTAGTTTGGTTCCATAGCTTAGCTATTATGAATTGAGCTGCTGTAAACATGGATGTGGTGAATCACTGTAATATGCTGATTTTAAGTCCTTTGAATATATACCAAGGAGTGGAATAACTGGGTCAAATGGTGGTTCAATTCCAGATTTCTTAAGAAATCTCCATACTGCTTTCCCTAGTGATTGCACCAATTTGCATTCCCACCAGCAATATATGAGTAACATTTTTCCCCACATCCTCACCAACATTCATTGTTACTTGTATCCTTGGATAATTGCCATTCTGATTGGAGTGAAATGGCAGTCTCAGTGTAGTTTTAATTTGCATTTCTCTAATTGCAAAGAAATGTTGAACATTTTTTCATATATTTGTTGGCCATTCATATTTCTTCTTCTGTGAAGTGCCTGTTCAGTTATTTTTCCCCTTTATTGATTGGGTTATTTGGGTGGTTTTTTTTTTTTGTGTGTGTGTGTGTGAAATTTTTTGAGTTCTTTGTATATCCTGGAGATTAATGCTCTGAGGTACAGGTGATAAACAATTTCTCCCATTCTGTAGGCTCTCCACATTCTTGATTGTTTCCTTTGTTGTGAAGAGCTTTTTAGTTTGATACTATCGAATTTATTGATTCTTGATTTTACTTCTTGTACTTTAGGAGTCTTGTTGAGGAAGTCGGTTCCTAAGCCAACATGATGAAGAGAGAGTTGGGCCTACATTTTCTTCTAGTAGGCACAGGGTCTCTGGTCCAATGTCTACGTCTTTGATCCACACTTTGAGTTGATTTTTGTGTAGGGTGAGAAATAGGGGTTCAGTTTCATTCTGCTACATATGGATTTCCAGTTTTCCCAGCACCATTTGTTGAAGAGGCTATCTTTTCTCCAATGTATGTTTATGGTGGCAAGGCACATTTTCTTTGCTAAATTGAAATGCACTATTGTGGGAAAATAATCAATACTATGGATTACAAATAATTGTATCATTTTTACTAAATTGTTTAGACTTATAATTCTTTATATTCTTAGTAGTCTGAAAAATAATCTGTTCATTGTAAATTACCAAAAAGACCTGCCATCCCAGTGTAGTGTTCAGTATTGCCTTAGGAATTTTCACAAAATACACACTGTAGCTTTGTTAAAGCTTAAGAAAAGATTGACTTTTGTTGACTCCTGGGAACAAATAATGATGAATTATGCATGTAATGGACTTAAAAACATTATATCTATTAGGATTTAATTCAAACAAGTCTGTACCAGATGCAATTACTATTGTTATTCAAAAAATGATGTCAATATTTCTTGCTTTGGGAGCTCCTTCAAGGAAAAAAGAAAAGAATGGAGTTACCAATTATTAAGACAGGGAACACTGAGGACAGGCATATTAGTAGAGAAAGAGTTTTATTTGTGGCATGTGGACTAAATGGTAGAGGGTGCTTCATGAGAGAGACAAGATGTAGATTGAAGGAGGTGGTCACAGTCTGGATCATGTATGACCTTAAGGCCTGGGATTTTTTTATTTTATCCTGAATGTGTTGACAGCCTCTGACCAATTTTCAGTAGGACTGTAGCACATTATGAAATTTTTAAAATGTGTTAACCCTCAAAGAATTTGAAAGAACTTACAGAAAATTCATATAAGTTTAAAAACAAAGATAGGAGACACCATCAGGTAGATGAAAAAGACAAACCACAGAATGGGAGAAAATGTTTTCAGATTCTATATCTGATAAGGGACTTATATCCATAATATATAAAGAATTCATATAACAATAAAAGGACAAATAAGCCGGTTTAACAATGGACAAAGGATCTGAACATGAAAAAATGTTCAGTATCATTAACCATTAGGGAAGAAAACCAAAACTACAAGATACCACTTCACACTTTCTAAGAAAGCTAAAATCAAAAAGCTAGATTGTAGGGGCTGTGATTGTGGCTCAGGGGTAGAGTGCTTGCCTAGCTCACATGAGACACTGGGTTCAAACCTCAGCACCACTTAAAAATGAAATAAAGATATTGTGTACACCTACAACTAAAAAATAAATATAAAAAAAGACAGGCGATAACAGATGGAATTATTGGATGTGGAGAAATTGAAATGTATTCTTCCTCAGACATTGCTGGTAGTAATTTTAAATAGTGAAGCAGCTTTGAAAAAATTTGGCAGTTTCTCAAAATGTTAAACATGTAGTTACCATATGATTCAGCAATCTACTTCTAGATACACAAACCTAAGAGAAATAAAAACACATGTCTACACAAAAACTTACACATGAATGTTCATAGCAACTTTATACATAATTCCCAAAAAAGTAGAAACAGCCCAGCTGTTGATTTACTTATGAATGAGTAAATATTATATGGTATATACATATAATGAAATATTGTTCAGCAATAAAAATGAATGAAATACTGGTGTAGGCCTCAACATGAATCAACCCTGAAATTATTATGCTAAATGAAAAAAGACAGTCACACAAGACCACATATTTTATGATTATATTCATCTGAGGTGTCCATAATACACAAATAAATGCAGACAGCAAGCTGGTTAGTAATTGCCTAAAGCTCAGAGGTTTGGAAAGAAATGGTGATTAACTGCTAATGGAAATAGGTATAATGTTTTGTTTGGGGGTGATGAAAATGATCAAAAATTGGTTGTGATTATGATAGATACATAACACTATGCATATTCTAAAAACTATTGAAGTTTACACATTAAATTAATGAATTGTATTATGTATGAATTATATCTCAATAAAGCTGTAAAAAAATGATCAAATAAATTAGTTTTTTATAGGAGATATATATATATATATATATATATATATATATATATATATATATATATATATATATATATATAAAAGAGGAAAGGGAGTTAGAACAAAAATAAATAAGCCATAAGAGTTAAAAGTCAGAAAAGACCTCAAGAATGCCTGTTTCTTTAATACTAGTTATTTGTGTCATGTACAAGGAGTGTGCAGATTTTTTTCCTCATCTCAACACAAGTAAGAAGCTTCAAGAGGACCATTTAGAACAGTCAGCTATATCCCTTGGAATTTAGTTGCTGACTCACACCTGAAAAATCTAAAGGCAAGAGTTAGATTCTTTGAAATGGAAGAATAGGAAGTTAGAGGTACTTTCAGAGTTTGTCACAACAAAGATTTGTGCACAATACCTATAGGTCAGACATGAATTCTAAAGAAGGGAGCCAATTTTGGACCTCTTTGAAAGAGATCATGTCCAGTATGCCTTAATGCAAAGGGTAAGGTAACAACCTCAATCTAAAGAGGCTGACTGGTCTGTCATCAAAGGAAAAAACTGAGATCAGAAACAGCAACAAGTGTAAAAGCCCCATTGGTAGGGAATTCTCCTACAAACCCCTTGAAATACTTAAAAGTTGGAAAGAATCAGCATTTGGTTATCTCTCACACCCAAAGGATACCAATGGCATTTTATAACAGTATCAGTCAAGAGCGACAAACCCTTTCTACAGCTCTTTTCTTCTAATTCAATGCCAGAAGAACCAAAAAAGCAGAGGGGAAAGAAAAAGAAACCAACCATGTTGCTTTCTCCACTGCATGTTCTGAGTGTGATGTTGTATTGTTTTTTTTTTTTTTAATTACCTTAAAAAAGTGTTTTTTACAAGAAAATACCCTAAAAGTATTAGTATAAAAAATCCACTTGATAGTTCATTCAGAGCTGAGAATGAGCTTAAAGGGAAATAAGAGGGGAATAAGAGGGGGCTATGGCTGTAGCTCAGTGGTAGAGTGCTTGCCTTGCAGGTGTGAAGCACTGGGTTTGATCCTCAGCATCACATAAAAATAAATAAAGAAAGAAAGATATTGTGTCCATCTACAACTAAAAAATTTTTTAAAAAGAATAAGATTATTTTCTGATGAATTTAACTTTTCAGTTAACTGATAGTAGGAGTTTAGAAAATTATCTTCTTGAATTTGGTTTTCAACTTTCTTAGTAGGAATCCATTGTTGATGTTTTTATACTCCTCTTATAATGGCTAGTCTTCTACATGTTTAGTTAGAATTAAGCATGGTCTTACTTGTGGAAATAGAAAAGAGAAAAGGATTTATCATATTTGAAATCCTAACCATAAGAATCCTGGGAAACAGGATTGATATCCCTTTTGCATAGATGAGGTAAACAAGACTTAAGACAGGTTAAGCAGCTTTCTCAAGGCCACACAATTATAGGTAGCAAAACCCAGTTCTGTCTGATTTCAAACACAATTAATTGTCCTCACACTGATAAATGTATAAACATGTTGTCTTTTCTTATGAAATTATTTGTTCCTATAGATGTGATGATATTTTTTTCTAACCAATTTTATTTTTTCTACAAAATAATTAATTACATATGAATGTCTTTATTTTAAGTAATATCTGAGGAGTCTTCAAAGTTACTGAATGATAAGAAAATACTATTAATTTGTTCTTATTACAGAGTGATGACATTAGCATACCAATGTATTTCTCCAAAACCAAAGTTTACTTCAAATTCAAAATCAGGTAATAGTGAAATGAATTATTTTTATATGTCTTTTATTTTGTTACAGTATAACTTATACTAACAAAATAGTTACCCCAGGAAATTGAGGGCTTTTTAGCATGATTGTATTTAAGAAATAAAGATATGTAGGGTCTTGACTATCCCTACAACACCCATCATTTATTCATTTAATAAATATTTACTGATTATGTCCTCTAAGGCATTATTATGTATACTAGTGGGAAGTGACATACTTTCCCTGCCCATGTAAGTTTCAGTACTAAAAAAGGACAATAAGAAAACTGATATATTGTGGTTATATGAGATGATTGAAAAATAATGGGATCAACAAAGTGTCTTGCATTATTGGCACTTTGTTATTTATTTTATTATTAGAATAAACATAGCATGACATTTACATCCTATTAACTTCTGCTATATATTAGGTTTGTATTATAATTTTTTCCTGTCACAAGTTTTATTGTGTCTCATTGAGAGTATGCGTATAAGAAATGCTGGTTGTACTTTTGATGGATATGAGTTCTTGTATGGACTAAAAATATATTTTTATTTGTATAGTGTTCACTTTAAGAAGTTGTTTTAATGAGAATTTACTAAATGCCAGTCATCATTTTAGGAATATTTAGCTAGAACTGAGGACAATGTCATTTGTGGAAGTGTAAAAGAGAAAAGGATATTGATTTTAGTAAGTTTTCTCTCATATTTAAAATTTATATTCTAAGTATAAAAATGATTAAGATCATTTCTGTTGTTAGCAAAATTAGTCTAGTAATAAAAACTAAACTTGTAAAAGTACAGATCCTGAAAGGAGTAATAGTAAGGGTAAATATTAAGAGACTTTGTTGGGCTGGGGTTGTGGCTCAGTGGCAGAGTGCTTGCCTGTCATGTGTGAGGAACTGGGTTCAATTCTCTGCACTGCATATAAATAAATAAAAATAAAGGTCAATCAATAACTAAAAATACATTTAAAAAAAGAGACTTTGTTTTATAGATTTAAGTGTAAGGGGATGTGTGAATAATAGAAGTAATGAAAGGGAAAATGATAGATACCGATACAACCATGATTTTTCCTTGGTCTTGGCAAATCAAATATATTGCTTTGGCAGTAGAAAATATTGTTTATAAAGCATGGGGATAAGGCAGAGTAGTGATTCTGGAATAATGTATGCTTTTGTATTTACTTTTAAGTGTTTATTAACTTGAAATTTGCAATTAAATAAATCACGTCTTGCTTCATAGACATTTTTTACACATTCCTTAATTCAACAAATCCAAATATGTTTCATTTCTTTAACGGCTCTTTATTAAGTGTTAGAAATTGAGAAATTATTGTATTCCTGCTCCCAAGAACCTGTAGTCTAGTAACAGAGACAAACAAAAAATTACTTCCTAGGCAACTCCTGCTGAGGCTCCTTTGCAATCTTATCTATTGCTGTTAGTCTTTAAGTATGGAAAATTTTCATAGCTACCTCCATCTCTTTTTAACCTACCACATGATGTGTAAGTATAGACATTCTGGCATATAGGCAGGCTTTCTAAGTGTTCCCTCAGCCTAACTCTCCTCTGAGGTTCAGACCCTTTTATGCAGCTGCTTTCTGGATATATCCTCTTGGTTGTTTCAGAGGCATCTCAACTCACCATTCAGTTCCCTCAGCAAATATTAAGTACCTACAATGTGACACAAACTATTTTAGCTGCTGGGAAACATGACAAGGTTCTTGCCCAAATAGAGTTCATGTATAGTGGTGGGAGAAATATAAAAAAAAAGATAAACTAATAAATTTATATCATCAGGTATAAGTAGAGTAATAAGTAAAAATAAGTCAGGGTAAAGAAAGTAACTAGTGTGCTATTTTAGGTAATCAGGATAGGCCTATTTGTGGAAGTAGCATTTATGCAGAGCTAAATAAAGTAAGAAAGTGGGCCATGTGCAAATCTAGGGGCAAAAAGACCATGAGATGTGGGATGTGCTTGGCATGCTTGAGGAAGAAGAAAGAGATTAATGTGGCAGAAGTAGAGTAAGAAGATGAATGGTTAAAATTGTGGTCAGAGAATTAGTCAAGTAGTATAATGTAAAATCTCACATGCTGTGATAAAGACTAAGGATTTTATTGTGAATGTGTGTTAAACCATATTAGTGCAACGGGAGGATGTAATCAGGTATATATTTTAATTTTTAATTTTAAGTCACATCTCATTTTAATTAATTTAAATTTAAATAGCCTCATGAGACTGGTGCCTACCACATTCTACACCACCATTCTAGGGTATTCATATATCTTGTGGTGAGGTGAGAAATAATCTAAATATCTGGAAGACTGCTATTTCTCACTGATCTAACTGTTAAAACCACCTCCTCAGGGGAGAAAACTCCAAGCTGAAAAAACTCCCAAGTTTCCAACAGCCTTTGGGTCCTATGCACCTATGTTCAATGTTTCTATGGTCTTGATGTTTAAAGTGGTATTATTATTCGATGTTCTAAATACTTAGACATATGTTAGAATTATCACTCTGGCTACCACATAGAGAACAGGCAAAGGGGAAGAATGTAAACAAGGAGAGCTTGTTAAACTATTGCCCTGGTCAGATAATAGTCTCATACCAATATAGTGGTAGTAATCATTTGAAATCTATTCTAAAAACAGATGTGCCAGGATTTTATGATTAATCTGGATATTAGGTAAGAGAGAAAAATAGAAGTATAAGGTAAATATTAAATTCTTGGCTTGAGCAACTAGCCACTACATGAATGGTGTTACTATTTATTGAGATGGAATCAATATAGGGCAGAGTAAGTTGGGAGAATGATGAAGAGAGCTTGTTTTAGACATATTAAATTTGATCTGTTAGCTTACTCACATATGTTGCATGAAAGAATATTGGCACAAATATGTACGTATGTGTAATTCTACATCTTTATTTCCCAAATCCAGCAAGTCTGGTGGCTAATCATTCATGCCATCTTCATCACCCATGGTAAAAAGAAGTAGGTGGGTTTGAGAGTTTTATGAGAGATAAAACTGGTGCCAGGATTTTACAATTGGATAGATAGAAAAGTAACGAAAGGGAGTGTTGAGGATCACTCCCAGGTTTTTGGCTAATTTGCTCAAATTGGGACCAGATTAGGGATGTGACAATTCTCAGTCCTCAATTCTCACTTTATTTAATCTTTTGATTACTTTTGTAATTCCACTTACTTTAAGTTTAAGAACAGGCAAGATTATAGAAGTCAGAGTATTGACTTCTATAAAGGGGTGCTAACTGGGAAATAATGCATGGAAAATTTCTAGGGTTCTAGAAATGTTTTATATCTTGATGTGGATGGTGGTGACATTTATGAATACATATACGTATAAGACTAGTGACTGTTACAGTATATATGATATAGCTTGAGAAAATATTTAAAATTTGAGAGGTTTATTAGCCTTCAAGTTGAGATAGCATGAAGGTGGTTTGTGACACAGGAGCCTGGAATTTAGAAACTAGGACTGTAGATATATATTTAGAATTAGTATTTAGATGTTTAAGGCCATAGGATTAGATGAATCATGTAGGAAGTAAAAATAAATAGAAAAGAAACATGTAAAAATGTAAATGGGACCCTTCAACATTTAGAAGTGAATAAAGAGTGAGGTGTCTACTAGCAAAGTTACTGGCTAGTGGCAGTAGTAAGAAAACCAGGAAAGAATGGTACCTCAGAGGCCATGAGAGGAGTACCTCAGGAGGGAGTGATCCCAGCTGTGACAAAAGTAATCATGAGATTAAATAAAATGAGAATTGAGGACTGAGAATTGTCACATCAGTAATCTGGTCCCAAGTTGAGCGAATTAGCCAGAAACCTGGGGTGATCCTCAACACTCCCTTTTGTTACTTTTCTATCTATCCAATTGTAAAATCCTGGCACCAGTTTTATCTCCTATAGAACTCTCAAACCCACCTACTTCGTTTTACCATGGGTGATGAAGATGGCATGAATATCAGCCATCAGACTTGCTGAATTTGGCAAATAAAAATGTAGAATGCCCAGTCAAATGTGAATTCAGATAAATAGCAAAAAATAAATACTTTAATATAAGTATGACCCAAGTATTGCACATGCTTATACTATTACATGGGATACACAATATGTTTATCTGAAATTCAGATTTAACTTGTCAGCTTGTATTTTTTTTTTTTTGGCAACATTGTTAGTCTCTGTGATGAGCTGAGGAATATGTAAGCAATATATAAAGCACAAAAAAGAAAAACTTTGTATGCCAAATTAAGGAGTTTGCATTTTAACTTAAGGATAGTGGAAAAACTTTGGAGAGTTTTAAACAAATGATAATAAGTTGTATTTTAGGTATACATGGAAGACAATGGACTGACTACAGAGGGAGGTGAATTGAAAAGCTACTGGAATAATCTAAAGACAAATCTTTTGGTGCCTTAAATCAAATTTATGCTGTAAATTATAAAGAAAGATAATATGCTATATTAAAAAATTGGGATGTTATAGGTAGACATTCAATATATATAGTTGTTTGGGGTTGAGTCTGGAGAGTAAGGAAAAGGGAAGACTGAAGAAAAGCCATCAAGAGGGCCAGAGAAGGGACAAGTTCATACCTGTTTGTATTGAGGGCCAGTGACAGGAAAGGTTTCTGCTCTTAGTGGGACATAGGATATGGGATACAGGGAAAGTTTTTGATAAGATAAGCAAGACTTGGGGCTGAGCTTGTAGCTCAGTGGCAGAGCACTTGCTGGCATTTGTGAGGCACTGAGTTTGATCCTCAGCACCACATATAAATATATGAAAAAAAAAGGTACATCAACAACTAAAAAATATTAAAAAAAAAAAAGATAAGCAAGACTTGAGTTTGTTTTAAATACTGATATATACCCTTAATCCCAGCTGCTCATAAAGCTAAGACAGGAAAAACCCTTGAGCCCAGGAGTTCAAGACCAGACTGGGCAACACAGCAAGATCCTGTCTAAATAAATAAATACTTATAGAAAAATTGCAATAGAAAAGGGGACCCTGAAAATACAGTCAGGTGAACATGGTACAACAATGAATGAAGAATTTTAATTACATACACGTTTGTCACTAACTGAAAGGAAAATCTCCTATACATTGTTTACTGCTATGAAACCTAGAGCTCTTGAGATAATGATATTTGTATGATTATCTTCTCCTGAGGCAAATCAGACTATTCAACATACAGTAAGTTTTTCTTCTTAAATTATTACAAAGGCACAGTAATTAAAATCAAAGGCTTTTTTCTTAGTTTGTTTTTAATTTGAAGTCTCTGTCCTCCATATTTAAAGTTAATGGCAGAAGAGAAAATAGGAGTAAAGAAAAAAAAGTTAATGGTTAAATAGAGTATTAAACTGTGTATTTATTTACAGATAATACAGCTTGTGAGGTTTTACTTGCTGAAAAAACTTGCCCTTCAACTCCTGAAAAAACAAAGAAGAAAGCAAGTATTGAAGTAGAATAACTACTTAAATCATAATTTTTTTAAGTAACACTTTTATAGGAAATGTACTTCAGCTATTTAAGGCAATATCAAAAGCATTTTTTGGAGTTTAACAATTAGATTATTTAATATTGTGAAAAACCTATGTAATATATAAATGAATATGTACTCTATATAAGTTTAGTAAAAGAAAATTAAAATGTATTTTGCTTTTTTCCCAAAATTTCCTTTTACTATTTGGATGTCCATTCGTGATTAAGTTAAAAATAAGGCATATTAATGTTTTCTGCTGAAAATTATTTGTAAGCCAGGATGTTAGATTGGAATTTAAGGGTATTAGGGGAAGAATTTGGGCTTTATTTTGTATGTAGTAAGAACTTTGAGTGACTTTTCACTAGTTTTATATTTTCGTTTTATCAGTCTGGTAAGGTAAGTAGTTTTTTATTTATTTTGTTATACATATTGTATAGCTGAGAAAACTGAGTTTGGGATTTATATTAATTTTTTCAAGGAGTTTTGTAGCAAATCTTCCTGATATAAAACCTGTACTCTTTCCATTATACTATACCAACCATTGCATAGATCAGAGTGCAAATTTAAAAAGAGCAAAGGTGCTAGAAGGAAGACCCATTTGTAAGAAGTTAAAAGCATATTGGTGAGAAATTGTGGTGGTTTTGATTGGAGGATTTTATAAGAGAGATGGGATATATGCAAAGATTCAAGATAATTTTTTACCTATAGAATTGATGGATTGATATACTGAATGAAGGACTGAGAGGTTTTAAGAAAAACCTTGAGCAGCTTTGGTAGATAAAGGTGCTGTTTAATGTGATAGGAAAAATAGGAAGTCTGAGGATACTTGAAAATGGAAGGCTACTGGCTGTCAATCTGTAGGACAGGAAAAAACATAAGAGATGTACTATTTTATAGATAATTTCTAAAATCATGGAAATGTATGCAGTCACCTGGGAAGGAATATCTAGAGTAAGGAAGAGAATGGAGGTCCAGGATTAATCATAGAAAACTCCACAGACAAATAGATAAGAAGAATGGCCAGAGAAGGAAGAAAATAAACAGAATATGGTGTCATAGAAATCAAGAAAGCAGAGCATTTCAGGCCCCAAAAGGGAAGTGGTCAACAATGTTGAATGCTGCTTAGAGGTCCAGTATTATACAAAATTATTAAAAATCAGTTGCAGAGGGGCTGGGATTGTGGCTCAGCAGTAGAGCACTTGCCAAGCACGTGCGGGGACACTGGGTTTGATCCTCAGCACCACATAAAAATAAAATCAAGGTATTGTGTCCAACTCCATCTAAAACAAAATAAAATAAAACAAAACAAAAAATCAGTTGCAGAATTTCTACTTTCAGATCTACCATGTAAGTATCTTGAAATCTTAGAAATTGCCACTCTGTCCTAACAAGTAAAAAAAACTGAACAAACTAAAAGATTTTCAGCTTTCTTAGGTCTGTCAAAAAAGTGAAGTCACAAGGCAAACTGCTTTATCAAGCATTGAGAGACAGCCTTCCAGAATATAAACCCACAAGCATAAACCAATGGGAACCATTGCCAGATAGGAAAACCTAAACTGTATTTATGAATTTCTGGAGGCTCAATGTGGACAAATCTGATAGTTAAAAACGTCAGTAAAACCCAGTCATAGGTTTCCCCTATTTTTGTGAGTTTTATCTCTAGAAACTCTCTACCAGGTCTTCATAGTGAATAATGGAGTGAAATTCCCTCGTGCTTCTGGCTTAACCAACCTGGGGGATGGGAAATGCCCAATTCTACCTGCCCCGCTCCAGCCTTTCTACCCTACCTAAGGGGAGAAAGAAAACCAAACAAGAAGAACTGGTGAAGTTCACAGTCCAGGGTTACAGATGCACCAAAAGTCCTATTATCTTAGGACTACAGAATGTTTCCCCTCTCCCACAACTTATCATTACATTAGAAAAGGCTGATTTATGATGTTTTCATAGCATGTTCTTCTTTCAACAAAAAATTACAAGATATACTAAAAGTAAAAAAAAAACACAGTTTGAAGAGACTGAAAAAATATCACAATCATAGTCAGCTATGGCAAAAATGTTAGAATTATCAGAACAAGAATCTTTTAAAATAAAAATGAGTAATATTCTAATGGCTTCAATGCACAAAAAGTAGACAACATGAAAGAACTGATGGCTACTGATAGCAGAGAAGTGAAAATTCTAAGAAATAATAGTAAATAAATGCCAAAGATTGAAAACACTATAACCAAAATGAAGAATATCCTTGGTGGGCTCATAGTAGACTTGACACAACCAAAGAAAGAATTGTGAGCTTGAAGATTCGACAAAAAAGACTTCAAAAACTGAAAAGCAAAGAGAAAAGAGATTGGGGGAAAAACAGTTCATAACATCCTAGAGCTCTAGGACAGCTACAAAATATGTCATGTACGCATAATAAAATAAAGATAGTGAAAGGAGAAGCAGGATCTACCCTGGTATTTGAAACAACAATGATTGAGAATTTCCCCAAGATTAATATCAGATACCAAACCCCAAGATCCAGGAAGCTCAGAGAAAACTGAGCAGAATAAATGTACAAAAAACAACACTAGTCATATCATATTGAAACTTAGAAAACCAAAGATAAAGAAAAAGATCTTGAAAGAAGCCATAGGGGGGGAAACCCACCTTATCCATATAGAAGCAAAGATATAAATTACAGACCTCTTAGAAACCATGCAAGAAGAGAATGAAGTAAAATATTTAAAGTATTGAAAGAGAGAATTCAGCATAGAATGCTATATCCTACAAATTTATCTTTTAAAAGTGTAAAAGAAATACCTTCTCAAACAAAATTGAACAAATTCATTGCCAGTAGGCCTTCCTTGCAAGAAATGTTAAAAGATGTTCTTCGGAGAGAAGGAAAATGATATAGGTCAGAACTTAGATCTATGTAAAGAAAGGAAGAGCATCAAGAATGAATAAGTGAAAACAAAATAAAAACTTTCATTGTTCATATTATTTTTACAGGGGGTAAAAACCTCAGGGTGCTTTATTATACACTCCAGCCATTTTATTTCTTTGTAATTTATTTTTTTTTAATTTTTGAGACAGTGTTTTGCTTCTAAATAGCACATAGATCAAAGAAGAAATCACCAAATAAATTTCAAGATATTTTGAACTGAATGAAAATACAGTTTACTAAAATTTGTAATATATAGGAAAAGCAGTGCTTAGAAGGAACTTTATGGCATTGAATGCATGAATTGGAAAAGTAGCAAAGTCTAAATCAATATTCAAAGCTTCCCCCTTAGAAAACTAGAAAAAGAAGATTAGATTTGAAGTAAGCAGAAGAAAAGAAATAATAAAATTAAAGTAAAAAATCTGTGAAATCGAAAACAGGAAATGAATAGAGAAAATAAACCAAAATCAAAAACCATTTCAAAAAATCAATATAATTAATGTTTTTAGCAAAGCTAACTAGGACAAAGAAAAGGATTATACAAATTACCAATATCAGAAATGATTGAGGAGACATCACTACGGAGCCTGTGATCATTAAAGAGAAGTGAAGGAGGGGCTGAGGTTGTGGCTTAGTGGTAGAGCATTTGCCTTGCATGTGTGAGGCACTGGGTTCAATTCTCAGCACCGTATATAAATAAATGAATAAAATAAAGGTCTATCAACAACTAAAACAATATTTTTTTTAAAAAGTAGTGAAGGAATATTATGAACAACTACATGTCCATAAATTTGACAATGTAGATGAAATGGACCAATTTCTTGATAGATACACTCTGCCAAAATTCACACAAGAGGGAATGGATATAGGTGTGTGTATGTGTGTATGTGAGTGTGTGTGTGTATTTCCTAACTCATTCTATGAGGTTATTATAGACCAAAATCTAATGCCAAAATCAGATGAAGGCATTACAAGAAAAGAAAATTACAGAACAATATTTCTCATGAACGTAGACCCAAACATTCAACAAAATATTAGCAAATTGAACAATACCTAAAAAAGACTACATACAACAAACTAAGTAGGATTGACCCCAAGTATGCCAAATTGGTTCAACAGTTGAAATTAATGTAATTCATTACATCGGAAAAAAATCACATGATCTTTTCTGTAGATGGAGGAAAAAGCATTTGACAGAATTTAACACCCATTCATGAAATTCTTAGCAAACTGTGATCAGAGAGAAAATTCCTCACCTTGATAAAGAACATCATACTTCACTAACATTATACTTACTGGTAAAGGAACTCTAAGTTTTCCCCTAAGATCAGCAACAAAGCAAAGACATCTTTTCTCATTAGTGCTTTTTAGCATCATACTGAAGAAGGTCCTATCTAGTGCAATAAGAAGAGAAAAGGAAATAAAAGGTATATAGTTCAGAAAGGAAAAAAGACAATTTGAAGGATTTACAGAAATCCTCCTGAAACAAATAAGCAATTATAGTAAGGTTGTAAAAAGTTAACATACAGAATTAAATGCTTTTTTCTACTTAGCAATAAACAAGTGGGATTTGAAAATAAAAGTACATTATGATTTACATTTGCCCCCTAAAAATTAAATAATGAGGTATAAATCTAAAAAAAAATATAAGGTCTATATGAGGAAAACTAGAAAATTCAGATAAAAGATAGCAAAGAAGAAATAAATAAAAAGAGACATATTTAATGTTTGTGGATAGGAAGACTCAACATTATCAAGAGGTTAGTTTTCCCCAGCATGATCTATAGATTCAGTGCAATTTCAGTCAAAAATCTGAGCTGGTTATTTTGTGGATATTAAAAAAAATATTCAAGTTCATATAGAGAGGAAAAATACCCAGAATTAACTAATTCAATGTTGAAGAAAAAAGTCAGAGAGCTAACACTACCCATCTTTAAGACTTACTATAAAACCATGTTATGGTTTTGATACTAGGTATCCTCCAAAAACTCATGTGTGAGGCAATGCAAGAAAGTTTAGAGGTAAAATGATTGGGTTTTGAGAGCTTTAACTTAATCAGTGAGTTAATCCACTGATAAGGGTTAACTGTGTGTTTACTGTAGTCAGGTAGGGTATGGCTAAAGAAGATGGGTCTTTGGAGGTGTGCCTTTGGGGTATATATTTTGTCAGTAGTGAAGGGAATCTCTGTCTGCTTCCTGGTGCCATGTCCTGAGCTGCTTTCATCTACCATACTTTTCTACTACAATGTTGTGCCATACCTGGGGCCCAGAATAATGGAGCCAGCTATCTATGGACTAAAGCCTCTGAAACAGTGAATACCAAATAAACTTTCCTGCTCTAAAATTATTACCCTAAGAACATGGATGAAGACACGAATGGTGTGAATATACTTTGTATACAACCAGAGATGTGAAAAATTGTGCTCTATATGTGTAATATGAATTGTAATGCATTCTGCTGTCATATGTAACAAATTAGAATAAAAAATAAATATAAATAAATAAATAAAATTATTCTTGTCAGGTCCTTTGGTTGCAGGAGTGAAAAACCTGTCTTAAACACCACAGTAATCAAGACAGTGTGAATTTGGTGAAAGAACAGACAGTAGATAAGTGAAACAAAATAGCCCAGAAATAAATCTACATAAACATAGCAGCAGATCTTTTTGACAAAGGAAAAAAGCAGTATGATGCAGGAAAGTTAGAATGACTGAATATCCACATGGAAAAAGAAAAACATGTACCTGGACAGAGACTTTACACCCTTTTATAAGAATTAAAATGGGTTATAGAACTAAATATAAAATGCAAAAACCATAAAACTTCTAGAATAATAGCATAGGAGAAAATCTAGACCTTGGGTATCATGATAAATTTGGGAGTACAACACCAAATGCATAATCCATGAAAGAAATAACTGATAGCTGAATTTTATTAAAATCATAAACTTCTGGTCTGTGAAGAAAATGTTAAGAGAATAAGAAAGCTACAAATTGGAGAAAAATATTTGCAAAAGAAACATCTGCTAATGGGTTGTTGTCCAAAATATACAAAGAACCCTTAAAACTCAACAACATGAAAATTAAAAGCACAGTGGGAAAATGGGCAAAAGACTTGAATAAAAGGAGATATATAATGGCAATAAGTATATTCAATGTTATTTGTCATAAAAATCTTATGTCACTAGGGAATTTTATATTAATTAACAACAATGAGTTACTGCTACAAACATTTTTTTAAAATTACCCAAATTCAAATTATAGGCAATACCAAATACTGGTGAGGATGTAGAGCAAAAGAAACTCTTATTCATTATTGGTGGGAATACAAAATGATACACTTTGGAAAACATTTTTATAATTTTTTCAAAATTAAACATATTCTTCCATATGATCCTGCAACTATGCTCTTTAGTATTTACCCAAATGAATTGAAAACTTAGATCCACACAAAAACCTTCACATGGATGTTGATAGCAACTTTATTCATAATTTCCAAAAACTTGTAAGCAAACAAAATGTCTTTCAGTAGATGAATATACAAATAAACTGTGGGATATCCAGACAATGGAATACTGATTAGAATGAAAAATAAATGAGGTGTCACATGATGAAAACGCAGAGAGGAAACTTAAATCATTTTGGCTGGTGAAGCCAATCTGAGAAGGCTTTATAATATTTGATTCCAACTATATGATATTCTTGAAAAGGCAAAACTATGGAGACAATAAAAATATTAATGGTTGAGAAGGGTTGGAGAAGGTAGGGTTGAATAGATATATAGAAGATTTTTTAGGGCAAACTATTCTGTATGATGCTGTATGGCGAACACATGTTATACATTTGTCAAAACCAAGAGAACATACACTAAGAATGAACCTTAAGGTAAACTATGAACTTTAGATAATAATGATATCTCAGAGTACTAATTATAACAGTCATATTGCTGTTGTGCAAGATGTTGACAGTGAAAGGGGTTTACATACATGGGAACAAGTATGTGAGAACTCTAAACTTCTGCTGTTTTGCTATGAATCCAAAACTATTCCTAAAAATAAAATGCATTAATTTTTGTTTTTTAAACATTTTTACTTTATTACAGTACAATTTATACTTTTTTTTACAAATTAATTACAATAATTTATGGGTCATATAACTGTAGAGTGATTAAGTTTTGTAACTGCATAAACCTTGTTACCTTCATTACTTTTTTTATACCTTTATTCCATTCATTTATTTTTATGTGGTGCTGAGGATTGAACATAGGGCCCCCACGAATGCTAGGCAAGTGCTCTACCGCTGAGCCACAATCCCAGCCCACCTTCATTACTTAAAAAACATCACCACCATACTGGCAAGTTTTTCTGGGACTCCTTTGTAGTTAATGCAGTCAACCAACTCCAAGGTTAGGGAGTCATTGATTTTCTTCCTATCACTAGTTTTTACCAATTATAAAATTTCATTAAATGATTCAGGCAGCCTTTAGTCTTTGGAGTTTGACCTCTTTACTGTAGTTTGACTTTTCAAAGTTTTCTTAAAGTCAACAGATATTTTTATGTATTAATATTTTGTTCTTGTTATTGTTGAGTAGTATTCCATAACACAGATACACCTTGATCAGGTTGTGTCTGGTTGGAAATACTATGAATAGTACTAATGAGACTAATGAGAACATGCACATAAAAGCATGTATGGACATTTCATAGCTCCTCAACAGACACCAAGAATTTGTGTCTTGGATTGCTAAGTTGCATGGCAAAATTATATTCATCTTATAGACATTACCATATTGTTTTCTAATCTGCATTCCCATCATCAACATCCAAGGATTCCAGCTGCTTGCCATCCTTACCAACACTTGACACTGTTAGTCTTTTTAACTTTCGCCATTCAAGTAAGTTGAGGTAATCCCTCACTGTGGCTTGACTATGCATTTTTCTGACAACTGGAAATGGTAAACATTTTTCATATACTTATTGGTCATTTATGTATCTTCTGCTTTTCAAATTTTTCATTAATTTATTTATTTTAATTAGATATATATGACAGCAGAATGCATTTTGATTTATTGTACACAATTGCAGCACAACTTTTCATTTCTCTGGTTTTACGTGATGTAGTGTCGCATCATATGTGTAATCATACATGTACTTAGGGTAATGATGTCCATCTCATTCCACCATGTCTCCTGCCCCTGTATCCCCTCCTCACCCTCAAATATTTTTTTACAATATATTTTTAGTTGTAGTTGGATATAATACCTTTATTTTATTTATTTTTATGTGGTGCTGAGGATTGAACCCAACACCTTGCACATGCTAGGCAAGCACTCTACCGCTGAGCCATAACCCCAGCCCACACTCAAATATTTTTAATTGGTTCTATTTAGTTATTTATGACAATAGAATTCATTTTGACATAATTATAAAAACACAGAATATAATTTGTTCTAATTCAGTCCCCAGTATTCCTCCTTCCCTTCCTCCTTTCTCCTCCTGCTTCTTTCCTTGTACTCATCTTTCTGCTATTTACTTACAGTTTTTTAAAATTAGTGTCTTGTGGATTGACATCACAATCGATTTACTGTGGTATATTCATATAAAAGTACATGGAAATTTAGGTCAGATTCATTCTACTGTCTTTCTTTATCACCTCCCTCCTCTCTTCCCTTCATTACCCTTTGTGTACTCTACTGATCTTTCTTCTATTCTCTTTTTTTGATCCTTCCCCCTTCTTTTGGATTAGGTTCTACATATCACAGAAAACTTTATACCTTTGACTTTTGGGGACTGGCTTATTTCACACAGCAAGATAGTTTCAAGTTCCATCCACTTGCTGGCAAATGCCATAAAGTCATTCTTTTTTTATGGCTGAGCAATACTCCATTTTGTATATATATACCACATTTCTTTATTCATTCATCTGTTGAAAGGCACCTAGGTTGGCTCCATAGCTTGGCTATTGTGAATTGTGCTGTGATAAATATTGATATGGCTGCATGATCATGGTAGTATGTTGATTTTAAATCCTTTGGATAGATTCTGAGGAGTGGGATAGCTGGGTCATATGGTAGCTCCATTTCTGGTTTTTTGAGCATTCACCATATTGCTTTGCAGACTGGTTGAACTCCCAATTTGCAGTCCCATCAAAAATGCATGAGTGTACCTTTTCTCCCACATCCTTGCCAACATTTATTGATAACTGTATTCCTGATAATTGCCATTCTGAGTGGAGTAAGATGAAATCTCAATATAGTTTTAATTTGCATTTCTCTAATTGCAAGAGATGTTGAACATCTTTTCATATATTTGTTGACCATTTGTATTTCTTCTTTTGATAAGCATTTGTTTAGTTCCTTTGTCTATTTATTGATTGCGTTATTTGCGGGGTTTTTTATGTTAAGTTTTTTTTGATGTCTTTGTATATCCTGGATATTAATGCCCTATCTGAGGAGCAGGGAGCAAAGATATTCTACCATTCTATTGGCTTTGTCTTCGTGCTCTTAATTGGTTCTCTTGCTGTGAAGAAGCTTTTTAATTTGATGCCATCCCATTTATTGAGTTTTGATTTTACTTCTTATACTTTAGGAGTCTTGTTGAGGAAGTTGGTTCCTGAGCCAACATGTTAGAATATGGGGTCTACATTTTCTTCTAGTGAATGTAGAATTTCTGATCTGATTCCTAGTTATTTGATCTACTTTGAAATGACTTTTTTGCAGGGTGAGAGATAGGGGTTAAATTTCACTCTTTTACATATGGATTTCCAGTTTTCTCAGCACTATTTGTTTAAAAGGCTATCTTTTCTCCAACATATGTTTTTGACACCTTTGTCTAGTATCAGCTGTATTTACGTGGGTGTGTCTCCGTGTCTTCTACTTTATTCCACTGACAGTTGACATTTGTGTCATAGGGACCAATGGGAAACTGATACTGAGACAGAATTAAGCATTCAAGTGGCTTATTGGCAAGGGTAATACCTAAGAAAAAAGAGCAGGAGGAATCAGGATTGGGCAGTGATAGCCTTTGTCCTCTATGCAAATGTGATAAAAGCTCTCCCAATGAAGAATTCTGGAGCAAAGATTTTGCATTACAAAAGTCTATATTGGCTGCTAGACACTGGCTGGAGATGGCCAGAGAAAATGGGGGCCTCAGCTTGCAAGTGAAATAGATCCTAAGATATTGCAGCTGGAGGATATCAGCCAAATGCACTTCTTGCATTGTAACAGCAGGTTCTTTGTTCAAGGAGATCTGAGCAAAGCACCTCCAAGTTTGCTGTAATGATGATGATAGCTATCACTGAGTCTCTCTTACTCTCTAAACCCCACAAGTTCTCTTTACATATATTATTTACGATACTTGTTCACAAATCTCAGAGTAATCTTCATTGTTTAGATGAAGAAATTAAATATTACATAGCTGCTAAATTAGAAAGCTGGCATATTCTCCAGGTAAATATACTGTTAAATTTTTTTCATAAAAACTTTCCCTATATTCTATTCTTGGTTATGTTTGGAACTGACAACTAGTTTAAGAGATTTTAAGACAGAAGAATGTTAGGTTTCTCTTTCCTTATCTTTTCTAACATTCTTTGTGATAGGTTTCTCTTTCCTTATCTTTTCTATCACAAAATCTTATGATTTTCAAGTTTTATCTCTGAGTTTGGGTTCCAGACTTGACATCAAATAATAGTCACGAACCCCAAAAGTGTGATTTATCAGGACTTGATTGTTTCTTGGAACTCGAGGGTTGGAAAACAGCTGATTGCTAGAAATAAAACTTCCTGTTTCAGCTCTGCCTTCATGCTTGCTTCTTTGTGTCTGATGTCCTGTGTTCTTTCAGCTTCAAGCTCCCTCTCTCCTTCCTATCCATAGTATAGGTGTTCTCCCTGCTGCCCTCCTCCTGGGGCTGTCTCTTCGTCTCTTTCTGATCCCAGTCTGTTGGTGTCTGTCTCTTCTCTTTCCCTCGTTCTTTCTTTCAATCTTTCTGTCTTTTCCATTTCCTCCTTCTTTCCTCTCTTCCTTCCCTCTCACCACTCCCCTCTTCTCCTCCCTCTCTTATTCTCAGGTCCTCCCTCCTCTTCTCACTCTCTTTAGCTCTTGAATCTTAATGTCTTCCTTTCTCTCCTTGCTCTTTTAGACTTTTTTACTTGGTTCACCTGTCTGTCTGCCTCTGCATCTTTAAGAAATAGAAAATGAATCTGCATATTATTTTGTAATTTTTTTAACTTTGTTCTATCAATGAAAGTATCTATTTACATTTAAACGTATATTTTAAACCAATTATCCTTGCTACTACTTAAATGTTTTAACAGTTTCAGGAATAATTTATAATATTTTTTCACAAAAAATATAATAATATACTAGAAATTAAACAAATTTCACTGAAAGTGAAATACTTTTTCAGCAGTTAACAAAGGTAACCAAAGCACTGTTTACTAATTCACCGCTCTAATTAGCTTCTCTTCCTAAATTAATAGTAATTCCAACTAAAGTATTCCCATATGGTTGTCATGCCATATAGAGTTCTCTTGGAAATTGAACAACCTAGCTCAAGCCAGAAAATTCTTTTGTTTCCTTCAAATGGTTTAAAATTTAATTAGCAAATAAAAGATTTTATTGGTATTACACATTATGATCTAGTCTACTAACTTTAAATTTTGATTTTACTATACTAAAATGGTTTGGTTTTTTTTTTACTATTCAATCCCCTATTTTATAAACATTTATAGAAAACAAATTCAAGTACTCCTGATAAGAAAAGCAGAGGCCTGTTAACAAGTACTCCATCTTCAGAGACAGCTGATTTCATGGTAAGTATTAGCTTTTGGCACTTGTGGAATCAATTTTCTTGCTCCTCCTCTCCCCATTCTTCTATTTTTGTCACACCAGAGGAATATTACCTATAGAGAATAATGTCTATATTATTCTGTTGCAAAACATGATTTCATTGAAAATGCTGTATATCCTGCTTATATAAGTAAAGGAGAAAGCTTAGAATGCTATAGTATCAACCAGAATTATACTTTCTATTGTAAACTATATGTAACATAAAATTTAGAATTTTAAGCATGATTTACTTTTATTAATTTTTTAATTCTTTTTAGCTATACATGACAGTAGAATGTATTTTGATATATCATATATACATAAAGTGCAACTTCACATTTTTGTGGTTATACATGATATGGATTTACAAAGGTTGTGTATTCATGTATGAACATAGGAATGTAATGTTCAATTCATTCTACTATCTTTCCCTTTCCCATTCCCCATCCCTTCTCCCTACACCCCCCTGTCCAATCCAGTGAACCTCCCCACCTGTTGAGAGTTAGCATCTGCATATCAAAAGGTAGAATGGTGGTTTTGGGTTTTTGGGATTGGCTTATTTCACTTAACATGATTGTCTCTAGTTCCATCCATTTACCGGCAATTGCCATAATATCATACTTTATGACTGAGTAATATTCCATTGTATATATGTACCACATTTTCTTTATTCATTTATCTGCTGAAGGGCACCTAGGTTGGTTCCATAGCTTAGCTATTGTGAATTGAGCTGATAAGAATGAGTAAATAAACAATTCAAGTAAGTTCACATTGTTGTACAGTCATTGCCACCATCCATCTCTAGAACCTTTTTCATCTTGCAAAACTGAAACTTCATACCAATCACACAGTAATTCCCTGTTTCTTGCTTGGCCCCTGGCAACCACCATTCTACCTTTTGTCTATATAAACTTGACTACTCTAGTACCTCATATAGAATTCATAAACTGTTTGTTCTTTTGTTTGATTTTGGAGATGGGGTCTTGCTATGTTGCCCAGGCTGGCCTCAAACTTCTAGGCTCAGGTGATCCTTCTACCTCAACTCTATAGAACTATAGGCATGTGCCACTGTACCCATCAGTATTTGTCCTTATGTGACTGATTTATTTTACTTAGCATAATGTCTTCAGGTTCACCTGTGTGGTAGAATATGTCAGAAATTTTTCCCTACTTAAAGCTGAGTAATGTTCCATTGTATATACATATCACATTTTGTTTATCCATTCATGCATCAATGAACACTTGTTTTGCTTCTGCCTTTGACTATTGTCAATAATTCTACTATGAACATGAATGTACATATATCCATTTGAGTCCCATTTGGGTACCTGTTCAGAAGGAATATTTCTGGATTTTGTAGTAATTTGATTTTTAATATTTTGAGTATCAACCACACTGTTTTCCATATGTCTGTATTATTTTACAATTCCATTACTGGTACACAAGGGTTCTAATTTCTCCACATTCCTACCAACACTTCTTTTTTCCTGCTGTGTGTGCGTGTATATGTGTGTGTGTTTTATAATAGCTAACCTTATGGGTATGAGATAGAATTTCATTCTGCTTTGGATTTGCATTTTCCTAAAGATTATTAATATTTAGTATCTTTTAATTTGTTTATTGATCATTTGTATATCTTCTTTGAAGAAATATCTGTTCAACTCTCTTGTCATGGGCTGGGATTGTGGCTCAGTGGCAGAGTGTTTGCCTACCACGTGTGAAACACTGGGTTTGATCCTTAGCACCACATAAAACAAATACAATAAAGGCATGCTGTCCATCTACAACTACAAAAAATTTAAAAAATAAAACAGAAGCAAATCCTTTGTTCATTTTTAAATCAGGTTGTTCATTGTTCAGTTGTAGGAATTCTTTGTATATTTTGGATTTTACCCATTATTGGATATATGGTTTGAAAATATTTTTCTCATTGCATGAGTTGCCTTTTTATTCTGTTGGTAGTGTTCTTTGAGGCACAAATGTTTTTCATTTTGATGCAGTCCAATTAATCAACTTTGTCCTTTGTTGGCCTGTGCTTTGGGTGTTCTATCGGAAAAATTACCAAATTTAATGTCATGAAGTCTTTATCCTATGTTTACCTCTAACAGTTTTATAAATTTAGCTATTACCTAATCTATTCTTCTTAGGTACAACTGAGCAATAGAAATACAACTTGCTAGCAGGGCAGCAGCAGGTGTTTCTCCACAATGGTAGCAGTCCTAACAAAAGTCTGTGTAAAGCTGGGAGCGGTGGCGTACATCTTTAATCCCAGTGGCTTGGGAAGCTAAGGCAGGAGGATTGCAAGTTCAAAGCCAGCCTTAGCAACTTAGCAAGGCACTAAGTAACTCAGTGAGACCCTGTCTCTAAATAAAATACAAAGAAAAAACAAAGGCTGGGGATGTGGCTCAGTGGTTGAGTGCCCCTGAGTTCAATCTTCAATACTAAAATAACCACCAAAAATTTGATGTAGCGGCTTATATAGCAGTATGGGGACAGCTCTGGTCAAGGGAATGAGACAGTATCTTTTATAACAAAATACATAGGTAGCTTCTCAGTTCTCCACAGAGACATGCCTAATTATACGAGTTACAGCTCCCAGAAAAACCCATGGCATCTTTTATAGTATTTATTATTCGTACTGCATCTATAGTTTGTTCCAGACATACAAGTTCATGATCAGATATCATTTTTACCATAAGTAATGCTGCCTAGTAACAGAGTTGACATTCTTACTCTTAGCAGGCTCCTAGGGGAACACAGTTAAAGATCATGCTGGAGGAAAGGGTTTTGATAATACTCTGCTCACAGTTTTTCTAATGTTCTAAAAAGTAATTTGTTTTTCAAAAAATGAGTGTTTTATTTTTAAAATTTATTCTTGGTTGATATTCAGTGATAGAGTACTTGCCTACCATGTGTGAAGCACTGGGTGAGATCCTCAACACCACATAAAAATAAATAAATAAAATAAAGGTATTGTATCCATCTACAACTTTAAAAAAAAAATGTGTACGTGAGCCAGGCATGGTGGCCCACTCCTGTAATCCTAGTGACTTGGGAAGCTGAGAAAGAAGGATTGCAAAGTTCAAGGCCAGCCTCAGCAACTTAGTGAGACCCTGTCTCAAAATAAAAAAAAAAATTTTAAAAGGGCTGGGAATACAGCTTAGTGGTAAAGTACACCTGGGTTAGATCCCCAGTATCAACAAGAAAGAGAGAGAGAGAGAGGAACAGGGGGAGGGAGAGAGAGAATGTGTAGATGAGGAATAAGTGTACCCAAAATGAATTTTCCTTATAAAACTAAGTTAGTGTCAATTTTATAAATGCCAAGATCTTTAAAAACTATAATTCACATTTTATGAAATTTACCATGCTATAATGTATATAATTGTGTTTTTAAGCATAGTTGTGATACAACCATCCCTATAATATAATTCAATGTAATTCATTTTATTACCACATTTTAGCAGTTACTCCTTATTCCCCCATCTTTCCCTTTAGCTGCTAGGGACTGTCTAGAAGCTTCTAATTTACTGTCTTTTATACATTTGCCCTTTCTAGATATTAATTCATAGAGTCATGGAAAATGTGGCCTTTTGTGCCTGGCCACTTTTACTTGGCATAATATTTTAAAATTCATCTATATTATGGCATTTTTCAGTACTTCATTCCTTTTCTTTCATCAAATAATATCACAGTCTCTGGATATATACCACATTTTGTTTACTGATTTAGTCTATGGGCGTTTGGGTTATTTTAACTTATTATCTATCATGAATAATACTGTTATGAACATTTATGTATGTTTTATGAGTATATGTTTTCATTTGTGTTGAGTGTATATCTGGAAGTCATAGAATTGCTAGCTCATATGATAACTATATGTTTAACACTTTTTTTAGTGGGCTGTTTAAAAAAATTTGAGCAGGGGCTAGGGTTGAATCTCAGCAGCAGAGTGCTTGCCTATCACATTCGAGGCACTGGGTTTGATCCTCAGCACCACATTAAAAAATAAATAAATAAATAAATAAATAAAGGTATTATGTCCAACTACAGCTTAAAAATATTTAAGAAAATCAGTTTGAGCAATAATGAACAAACTACAATTCACTTATTTAAAATGTGGTATTCAGGGCTGGGATTGTGGCTCACCTAGTGTGTGTAGTAAGGCACTGGGTTCGATCCTCAGCACCACATAAATATAAAATAAAGATATGATATGCACCTATAACTAAAAAATAAATATTTTTTAAAAATTTGTTATTCAGTAGATTTTAGTATATGTATAGATATGTGCTATCATTCCCACAATCACTTTTAGAACATTTTTTTATCACCTCAAAAAAGACACCTCATTTCCTTTACGTAACATCCCCTTGCTTTCCCACACCATTTCTCTGCCCTCTGTATTTGTAGGTTTTCTTGTTCTGGACATTTCATATAAATGGAATAATATAATATATTATCTTTTGTGACTAATTCACTTAGCATAGTATTTTTAGGTTTCATCCATATACCGGCTTGTTTCAGTACATCATTCCTTTTCCTGACTGAGTAATATTCCATTGTGTTGATAGAAATTGTGTTAATGGAAGCTTTAGTTGTTTCCATCTATGACTATTATAAATAATGTTTTTATAAATACTTGTGTAAAAGCTTTTGTGTGGACATCTTTTTATTTCTCTTTGGTATATATACCTAGGAGTAGAAGTGTCCAGAAGGTACAGTTGCCAGGTCATCAAATTTTACTTAGTAAGCATTTGATGAATATTTATTGAACAAATTAATGGGGAAAAGTATAGTACAGCAAATAAAAATTCTTGTTTGAAAATAAGTTTAAATCAAAAGAGTAACATAATCTTAAGCATGCCAAAAGTTGGTAATTATATTCATTCAGATAAAATTGTTCATTTGTCAAGTTCATAAGAAAATGCTTCCAATAAGATAGCATTTATAACTTTATTTTAATTGCTTAGAAATAATTGTTTTTGAAACCTCTCTGAAACAGTAACATAATCTTTTATAGATTAATTTGTCTTCAGTACAAAAGGCACCTTTTGAAGAACTCTTTCCAAATATCAGCAATTATGTAAACTCAGATGAAATTGTTCCTGTGTCAAATTTGCCAGAAAATTCTTCAAATGAGGTAACATTTTCAATTTTTTCTGCAATTACTGGAAAAATTATTGTTCTATTTTGTATATGAGATATTTTGTATATGAGTTACTTGGAGGAAACTTTTAATTCAGTTAAGGGTAACATCATTTACATGTGTCAAAAGAAGAAAGAACCCCTTATCAGTTTTCCGAACATTTCTTCAGTTCTGTGTGTTTCCTTTTTATTTTTCTGACAGAATCTTTTGATGAGCAAAAGTTTTTAAATTTCTTAAAGTCTAATTTGTTTATTTTTTCTTTTGTAGTTTGTACCTTTGGTGTTATATGCAGGAAATCGTTGCTAAATCAAATGTCATAAAGTCTTTTCCTTGTTTCTTCAGTTTTGTTGTTTTAAGACTTACATTTAAGTATTTGATCTATTTGAATTAATTTTTGTGTATGATGTTAGTCTGACTTAATTTTTTACATATAGATATTCAATTTTACTAGCTGTTTATGAAGAGATTATTTTTTCCCATTGAGTAGACTTGGTACCCTTGTCAAAAATCATTCAAACAGGGCTGGAGATGTGAATCAGTGGTAGAGCACTTGCCTAGGACATGTGTGGCCCTGGGTTCAATTCTCAGGATCACATATAAAATAAAATAAAGGTCTATTAAAAATTCATTCAAACAGTTGGGTGTGGTGGTGCACACCTGTAATCCCAGTGACTCAGGAAGCTGAGGTAGGAGAACTCTCAGTTTCAAAGAAAGCCTCAGCAACTTAGCAAGGCCTTCAGCAATTTAGCAAGACTGTGTCTTAGAATAAAAAAGATCTGGAGAATGTGGCTTAGTGGGTTCATTCCCCAGTGCCCCTGGGTTCACTCCCCAGTACCAAAACAAACCAACAAACCAAGAAACAAACAAACATCACTCAAACATAAATGCAAGGTTTATTTCCAGTCTTCCCTATTTCATAGGTCTGTGTGTTTGTCTTTTTTTGAGGGGGATGTATTGGAGATTGAACCCACGGGCTCTTTGTGATTCACCTGCATACTGAGCTCTTTTTATTTTGAGCAGAGTCTCACTAAGTTGCTTAGACTGGTCTCAAACTTGCAATCCTCCTGCCTCAGTCTCCCTAGTTACTGCAATTACAGGCATGTCTATATGTCTGTCTTTATGCCAGCACCATACTGTTTGGGTTATTGTAGTTTTGTAGTATGTTTTCAAGTCCTCTTGCTTTTTTGTTCTTTCTTAAAATTGTTTTGGCTTTTGGGGGTCCTTTGACATTCCATATGGATTTTAGAATGAATTTTTCTGTTTCTACAAAAAATGCTTTTGGATTTTAATAGGAATTGCATTGAATCTATAGATCACTTTGGATAATAATGACACTTTAACAATATTAAGTCTTCTAATCCATGAACATGGAAAGTGTTTCTATTTATTATCATCTCAGGTTTCTTTCAGTAATGTTTTGTTGTTTTCATTATGTAAGTCTTTGTATAACTTCTTTAGTTAATTCTAATTATACTTTTGTAGTTTTGTAGTATGTTTTGAAGTGCAACTAATTTTTGTGGTGACTTTATAGCCAGCTATGATGAGAATTGTGTTTATTAAAATAGATTTTTAATGGAATCTTTAGAATTTCAACATATGAATTATATCAAGTGTGAACAGAGATAATTTTACTTTTTTTTGAGAGAGAGAGAGAGAGAGAGAGAGAGAGAGAGAGAGAGAGATTTTTTAGCGGTAGTGCACTCACCTGGCATGCACAGGGCGCTGAGGATCGAACCCAGAGCCCCATGCATGCCAGGTGAGCACGCTACCACTTGAACCACATCCCCAGCCCAATTTTACTTTTATATATGTAATAAACACCACAAAACATTGTTGTTATTCTGATTAAAGAACTAACTTTTTAGAAGTTTTTAATATAAAAAAAACTATGTATTTACCTTAGTAGTTACTTTTGTAGTACTCTTTATTCCTCTCTGTAGACCCAGTTTTTTATTTGGTATTATTTTTCTTCTCCCTAAGGGACTTTCTTTAACATTTCTTATACTTTGGCTACACTAGTAGCTAGTTATTTCTGCTTTTTATACCTAAAAAGTCTTTGGTTTTGCTTTCATCTTTGAAAATTATTGTTGTTATGTTTTGAATACAAGGCGTCCCCCCAAAAGATGATGTGTTGAGCTGTGCAGAAATGTTGAGAGGTAAAGTGATTAGATTACAAGCACAGTAACCTCACAGTGGATTAATCCATTTGATTGGTAATAATTTGAAAGAACTACTGTATGGTAATGACAGGCAGGTAGAGTATGACTGGAGGAAATAGGTCACTGGGTGTGTATCCTTCAGGATTATTTTGTTTCTGGCTCCTTGCATTTTCTCTTGCACACACTTTATGTCTTCTTCCCCTTCCCCCTCCCTTCATTCCCCTACTCTCCCCTCCCCTCGTCTCCTCTCTCTCCTTTTTTCTTTCTTTCCTTCTCTCCTCTCCTCTCCTCTCCTCTCCTTCCTGGCTGTCAGGAGCTGAGTAGCTTTTCTCCACAATGCCTTTCTGTCATGATGTCCTGAGTTACCCTGGGCCCAGAACAATAAGAGTCAATTGAAAGAATCTCTCAACCCATAAGCCCAAAATAACCTTCTTCTCCAAGTTGTTTTTGTTGTGTATTTTGGTCTCAGCAATGAAAAGCCAACTCCTACAGTTGTACTAGATGTAGATTTCCAGACTGATAATTTTTAAAAAATACTTAAAAAATGTTGCCCTAGTGAGGTTCAAGGGCACATACCTGTAATCAGGAGGCTGAGGCAGGAGGATTGCAACTTCAAAGCCAGCCTCAGCAATTTAGCAAGGCCCTAAGCAACTTAGTGAGAACCTGTCTCTAAATAAAATATAAAAAGGGCAGGAGATGTGGCTCAGTGGTTAAGCACCCCTGTTTTCAATCCCTGCTTCCCCCCCCCCCCCAAAAAAAAATGTTGCCCAAGAAATCTAGCATCATCCTTATCTTTGTTCCCTAGCAGATAAACATTTATTTTTTTCCTCTGATTTTAAGATTTTTCCTTTTTTAGTACTTTTGAGTAATTTGATTATGATACATCTTGGTGTAATTTTCTGCATATTTTTTATACTTCAGTTTCTTTAGCTACTAGTGTCTGTCTGTCTCTCTCTCTCTCTCTCTCTCTCTCTCTTCCTTACAGTCAAGTTTGGGAAGTTTTCAGCAACTCTACCTTAAAATTAAAATGTCTTTTCTGATATTGATATTCTTTTCACTTAAAAAATATATTTTCTCTCATGTTTTTATTTTGATAGTTTTAAAGTTCACAAATAATTTCTTTTTATAGTGTTCAATATGATGTCAAACCCTTTCAGTGTATTTTTCGTCTCATAGTTTTCAGTCCCAGAAATTTATTTTAAGTCTTTTTTTGTCTTTCATGTCTCTATTTAACTTTTCAAACACACGGAATATTAAACTAGTTGTTTTAATGTCCTTCAATCATTCATGTCTACTCTGAGGTCAATTATTAATTGATTTTTGGTCATGTTTTTCTGCTTCTTTTCCTGCATGGCAATCTTTGATTAGATTCTAATCATTAATGGATAATTTTATATTTATTCATATCTTTTTGAGCTTTGTTCTGAAAGAAAGTTTAAAGCTATTTAATTCTTTCAGGTTTTTCCTTTAAGGTTTATTAGATCTGCAGTTGTTCAATCTACAACAATTATTCCCCATGACTGAAGTATGACCTTCCTGAGAATTCAACTCAATATTTTATGAATTACAAGGTTTCCCAGTCTGGCTTATGGGAATAAGCACTTTTCTCCCTCCTGTGTCAGCACCAGTGCTAATCTTCCAAATCTTTTCAGATGGCTTTTTTCCTGTCCTCAGGTTTTCCCATAAAGCATGCCCTGATCCATACTCCACATAATACTGAAAGGGAACCCTCTACATATTGCTGACCTCTCTCTACTCAGCTCTTTCCTGTATTATTCTGTTCTATAATCCAAGCTGCCTTAGTTTACCCAGCCCATGGGCTCCATTTTCTCAAGGCATGGAGTCTGTTTGTCTCTGCCTTAATTCACCCTCATTAGACTATAGCCTGGAAATTCTCTTAAGGCGGTGTTGGAGCAGCTGTAAGGCCTACTTTGTTTTCTAACTCTTTGAGATTATTGCCCTTAATTGTCTGATACTCAGTTTCTTGAAAATTGTTGTTTTATATATTTTGTCTGGTTTATTTTGATTGCCTCAATCAAAAGGATAAATCTATTCCTTTTTATTTTATCTGGACAGAAGCAGAAAATTTTGAATCTGTTAATTTTTTTTCCAGTAACCCTCAGTAGTCATGAACAAATGAAGAAAGGAGAACTGTCTGGATCTGTAATTGTATTTTGGCTTCAGGTTGGTTTGGAGGACAAAAGGTAAAAATAATCGAGGTTACTGACAAGAGAGTGCTTAAAATTATGAACCACATTATCTAAATTGGAGAGAGAAGAAAGCATAGGTAGGAAAGGGGACTGATATGTAAAGCAGTTAATACTTAGGAGATCAAAGGACAGATATGAAAGCCAGGTGAAAGAGTGAAAAAGCTAGAAATATCAGAGACTGGAATAATTCAATTTTATTTTCTTAAGTTAAAGCACTTCTGACTAGTGACAAAAGCAGAGTGTGACCATGGAAAGGAATAGCTCAAGTGAAATCCAAATTAACCTTGATGAAATTGAAGGTGGTCAAAGAGCTGAAAAGAGAGGTGTTTACATGGGTATTAATGTTGCCCAGAATAACAGAGGACTTTGAGGTGCCAAAAACTGAAGTATTTCCTGAATTCAATAAAATGAATATAAAATCCTTTAGGTGAAAATTATAACAAATATTTGAGGGTGATGCAGTGAAACAGCACAAGTATTAATTTGAAGACAGAAATACAAAATTTTGAAAGAGATAAGTTTTACTTACCCCAACAGTACTGAGCTGATGGGCCTGGAAGAAGGAACAAGGAACATAATAAATGACTTGATCTTTATTTTCCTTTTATACCATCTGTGAAAGAAGATACTCTCCTTTGAGAATTATCTTTTTCTGAATTTAGTATTTTGGCAATGATATTTTAAATTTTCAATAATTTTTAAAATATTTTAGTTACATAGTATTTTATGATATAATGTCATGTCACCTGTCTCAAAGAGTATTAATTTGTATTTCAGAGAATTCTTTGGATTGATCTTCCTTTGGATCTTTTGAGCTTCAGAAATCTGGATGTCTAGATCCCTCCTTAGGATGGGGTTTTCAGCCAGAATTTCTTTATATGAGGTTTCTGGCCTACCCCCCAATCTTTCTCTCTCATTCTCTAGGACTCCCAAAATTTAAGTATTTATATGACTTAATAGTGTTCCATAGGTTCCTCAAGCTGTCTTCATTCTTTTTCATTCTTTATTTATTTTTTCCCTCTAATTGGCTAATTTCAAATAACCTGTCTTGGACTCATGAATCCTTTTTTTTTTGCATGATTTAAGCTCTATATAGAATTCTTTTTTTCTCTCTCTCTCTTTTTTTATTGGTTGTTCAAAACATTACAAAGCTCTTGACATATCATATTTCATACATTAGGTTCAAGTGGGTTATGAACTCCCATTTTTACCCCAAATACAGATTGCAGAATCACATCGGTTACACATCCACATTTTTACATAATGCCCTATTAGTAACTGTTGTATTCTGCTACCTTTCCTATCCTCTACTATCCCCCTCCCCTCCCCTCCCATCTTCTCTCTCTACCCCATCTACTGTAATTCATTTCTCTCCTTGTTTTTTTCCCTATATAGAATTCTTCAGTTCCAGAATTTCATTTTTATGCTTTCTATTTCTTTATTAAACTTCTAATATTGTTTATGCTTTGTTTTACTAATTTTGTTTAATTATTCATCTGTGCTTTATTGCATCTCATTGGGCCTCGTTAAAAATAATTATTTTTAATTATTTTCCAGGCATTTCATAGATCTTCATTTTTGTGGGGTCAGTTACTGGAGTTTTATTAGATTACTTTGGTGGTATCGTGTTTACCTTATTCTTTGTTATCTGTGTATCTGTGCATTAGTGTCTATTATCAAAGGATCCCAGAAAAAAGACCAACCCAAAGTAGAATTCCCCAAGATACATTGCAGTCAAGTTGTCAACAGAGAGAATGTTGAAAGCAAAAAGAGAAAACAGATTTTTTATATACAAGGAAACCCTCACAAGCCTATCACTGAACGTCTCAACAGAAATCTTGCAAGCCAGGAGTTGGAGAAGATCGTGTATTAGAGGAAGAATGCACTTCCCATAAGGTCCTCAGCTCAGTATTTTAAAAGCAGGAAGACTGCTTCTCAGTGAGGTGGATAACTGAGGAAATTCACTGAAATTAAACGTTGGACAATAAAAAAAATATAAAGACCCAGAAATTTGGAAGCTTTGAAAGAAATAATATGTTAGAGAAAAAAAAAAAGAAAGAATATGTTAGAGATGCACCAGTGGCAGCAGCACCAGCAGAGCCACCAACCCACAGCAGAGGGGAGGGAGAGCACAGGCAGAAAGAGAGGAAAGCATACAAATAAAATTGGTTTGGGGGAACTTGTGGAACAGAGAGGGAGGCTGATCTTAATGGCCCCAGAGATGATAGGGGAAATTGTTGAATAAAAAGCAACAATAATCACTTGTCCCACATCAGATAGTCCATTGGGAACCAGAGTCACCACAGCAGTGGGAACAATTTTTAAGTGACCACACAACAGTGAACAGAAGTGGGAGACAGGGAATTCATAAAGAAAGTGCCAGCCTGACACAGCAGTCCCCAATATGGGGTCCAGAGTGGAACTGGGCCAGCATGATTGAAACAGACACAGAGAAATTTGTGCCTAGGACAGTGGGATACTGGACAGAAAGAAAACTGTCTTTTGTTGCTGGTATCCCATATGGCTATGGGGAAGACTCCAATAACTGGCCAGACATATATGTCTGCACTCCAAGTCTGATCCTTAGTAGTTCACATCCATGGCAGTGAACATGAGACCTGTGGAGGTTTAGACTCCTCACCCTAATAGTGGAATTTTCAGAAGACCGCTGTAACCCAAATGTCCAATAGAGATCTTCAGCAACAGGGATGTGTGAATCAAACCTTAAATATTCACTGACAGAGTTCCAAAGGTCAACCAAGACTAAATTCCAACTGCTGGAATTCACAATTTAGAACTCTGCACCAGCCCCACTGTGGAAATACATCATCTTTCAGCATTCCGCAGTCTATACGATCCTATACTGGGAGATGGGAAGCTGATTGCTACAACAACCAGCTTTGGTTTCTGGCCACAATGTCTGGCAGGTTGATGAAAAACACAAAGACATCAGACTTCCATGTATTTCTCTATATATTTTTTTCACATAGTTTTTCTTAACATTCATTTTTAAATTTATTTTTATGTGGTGCTGAGGATTGAACTCAGGGCTCACATGTGCCAGACAAGCACTCTAAGACTGAGCCAAAACCCCAGCCCCTTTTTTCACATAATTTCACTTTCATTTTAATTGCTTCCTTCTTCTCTGGTTTATTATTTAGCCTTGGTTGTTTATTTATTTTACCTTGCTTTGGGGCAAAATAATGGCCAAATGTTCTTGTTCCTTCTTCCTCTCTTTCTTACATCATTTTTAATTATTTGTTACTTCTCCTTCTTTATAACCATCTTCTGTTACTTAACTCCTGCTTATCCTGTGTTCACTTTTTAAATATATCTAACTTTTGCTTGCTTTCCCACCTTATTCACAATTCACTTAAGAAACCATAATTCCAATATCTTATTGAATTATATAGTTTACGTAATTCCTGTCTCATTCATGTTGTTGTGTTTATTACAGTGGGTAGCATAGTAAACACCTTCTATTTAATGTCTGATCTAGTTTATGGTTGTTTATTTTTGGTCTTGTTGTTAAAAACTGACTCTACTACTCCTATACAGGTGGTAATTAGTGTTATAAAAGTCAAAGTAGACACTGGACATTTATTTTAAGGTTGTACATTGGTTGCTAATATTATTACTATTCCTTGCACTCATACCTCCACCCCCAGCCTCAACATTCTCTGTGAGAGGCTGGGAAATGATTGAGACACTTAAGATTCACAGAATAGAGATCCTGTTGCTAAGCATCACTTGGAACTAAGCCAAGAGCAGTGAACCTCACTCCACACACAAACTAGCCCCACTCATTGACAAATTTCTAGAAACATATGACTTGTCCAAATCGAACTAGGAAGATATAGAAATTCTAAACAGACCAATATCAAGCAATGAAATTGAAACAGCAACTAAAAGCCTTCCAACAAAGAAAAGCCCAGGATAGATGGATTCTCAGCTGAATTCTACCAGACCTTTAAAGAACTAACCCCAGTCTTTCTCAAATTATTCCATGAAATTGAAAGGAAAAGGACATCCCAAATACATTCTGTGAAACCAGTATAAACCTGATATCAAAACCAGACAAAGACATATCAAGGGGAAAAAACCCTACAAACCAATATCCATGATGAACATAGATGTCAAAATTCTTAATAATTATTAGCAAAAGCAAAATCCTTAGCAAGAAAATGAAGCAGGTGGCATCACTATATCAGACCTTAAATGATACCACAGAGCTATAATAACAAAAACGACATGGTACTGGCACCAAAATAGACTGGTAGACCAGTGGTACAGAATAGAGAACACAGAGACAAACCCACATAAATACAGTTATCTTATATTAGACAAAGTCTCCAAAAACATATATTGGAGAAAAGATAGCCTCTTCAACAAATGGTGCTATGAAAACTGGAAATCCATATGCAACAAAATGAAATTAAACCCCTATCTCTCATCATGCACAAAACTCAATTCAAAGTGGATCAATAACCTAGGAAATAAACCAGAGACCCTGCATCTAATAAAAGAAAAAGAAGGGCCAGATCTACATCATGTTGGTTTAGGCCTCTACTTCCTTAATAAGATTCCTGTAGCTCAAGAATTAAAATCAAGAATCAATAAACGGGGTGGATTCAAACTCAAAAGCTTCTCCACAAAAGAAAGAATCAGTGAGATGAATAGAGAGCGTACATTTTGGGAGCAAATTTTTATCACATGCACATCAAATAGAGCGCTAATCTCTAAGATATATAAAGAACTCAAAAATCTTAACACCAAAAAATCAAATAACCCAATAAGTAAATGGGCCAAGGAACTGAACAGACATTTCTCAGAAGATGATGTACAATCAATCAACAAATATATGAAAATGTTCAACATCTCTAGCAATTAGAGAAATGCAAATCAAAACTACTCTAAGATTTCATCTCACTCCAGTCAGAATGGTAGCTATTAAGAATACAAACAACAGTAAGTGTTGGCAAGGGTGTGGGGAAAAGGGCATACTCTTACATTGCTGGTGGGACTACAAATTGGTGCAACCAATATGAAAAGAATTATGGAGATTCCTTGGAAAGCTAGGAATGGAACCACCATTTGACCCAGCTATTCCACTCCTCGGTTTATACCCAAAGGACTTTAAAAAAGCATACTACAGAGACACAGCCACATCAATGTTTGTAGCAGTACATAGCTAAATTGTGTATCCAACCTAGGTATCCTTCAGTAGATGAATGTATAAAGAAAATGTGGTATATATACACAATGGAATATTACTCAGCATTAAAAGAATAAAATCATGGCCTTTGCAGATAAATGGATGGAGTTGGAGAATATAATGCCAAGTGAAGTAAGCCAATCCCCCCAAAAAAACAAATGCTGAATGTCTTCTCTGATATAAGGATGCTGATTCACAATGGGGATGGAGGATATCATGGGAGGAATAGACAAACTTTAGATAGGGCAAAGGGGGAGGGAGGCGAAGGGAGGGAGCATGGGGATTGGAAAGACAGTGTAATGAGACAGACATCATTACCCTGAGAACATGTATGAAAACACAAATGGTATGACTCTACTTTGTGTTCAATCAGAGACATGAAAAATTGTGCTCTTTGTGTATTATGAATTGAATTGCATTCTGATATCATATATAACTAATTAGAATAAAAAATAATTATTAGCAAACTGCATTCAAAAACACATCAAGAGCTGGGCATAGTGGTGTAACACCTGTAATTCCAGTGTCTTAGGAGGCTGAGGTAGGAGGATCACAAGTTCAAAGCCAGCCTCAGCAATTTGGCAAGGCTGTAAGCAACTTGGTGAGGCTGTAAGCACTTAGCAAGACCCTGTCTTAAAATAAAAAATAAAGGGCTGGGGTTGTGGTAGAGCGCTCGCTAGCACATGCGAGGCACTGGGTTTGATCCTCAGCACCACATAAAAATAAATGAATAAAATAAAGGTATTGTGTCCAACTATAACTAAAAAAAATTAAATAAATAAGTAAATAAAAAAGGCTGGGGATGTTGATCAGTGGTTAAGCATTCCTGGGTTCAATCTCTGCTTCCAAAAAAAAAAAATCAAGAAGATAATACACCAAATCAAGTGGGTTTTGTTCCAGGGATGCAATGTTGGTTCAACATATGCAAATCAATAAATATTATATGCCAAATAAATGGAATTAAGGATAAGAATCATATAATCATTTTATTTCAATAGATGCAGAAAAGGCCCTTGATAAAATATGTCATCCATTCATGTAAAAATACTAAAGAAACTAGGGATAGAAGAAACTTACCTTAACATTATAAAGGGTATATATGACAAACCTAAAACAACAGATAATAAATAAAACAGAAAGCAGTTCCTCTGAAGTCAGGAAGAAGACAAGGATGTACACAGTCACTATTCTGATTCAATATAGTTCTTGAAAATGTAGCCAGATCAATCAGGCAAGAGAAGAAAAAGGCATACAAATAGGAAAAGAAGATGTCAAATTATCTCTGGAGATAACATGATACTTTATCTAGAAGGGCCAGAAAAAAAAAAAAAAAAAACACTAGAAGACTAGAAGAGTCAATAACTGACTTGAGATAAGTAGCAGAATACAAGATCAACATTCAAAAATCAACAGCTTTCCTATACTGTAATAGTGATTCTGCCAAGAAAGAAATCATGAGAACTATCCCATTCACAATAACTTCAAAATAATAAAAATACTTGGGAATTAATCTAACCAAGGAAATGAGTAACCTATTCAAGGAGAATTATAGAGTTCTGAAGAAATAAATTGAAGACCTTTGAAGATACAAAGACCTGCCGTGCTCTTGGATAGGCAGAATTAATATTGTCACAATGGCCATAATACTACCAGGCAGAGTGGTGCACACCTATAATTCCCTTGTTCAGGAGGCTAAGGCAGGAAGATGTTCAAAGCCAGCTTTAGCAACTTAGTGATGCCCTAAGTAACTTAGCAATACCCCATTTCAAAATAAATAATAAAAATGGCTGGGGATGTGTGTCATTGCTACCAGGATTGAACCCAGTTGAGTAAATGGAAGGAGAATAGGAGAAGGGAGGAAGGAAGGGAACATGGGTCCACCGTGGACTGAAATGGAGTAAATTAAATTCCATGCATGTATTATTTGTTGAAATAAATCCAACTATTACCATATAATGATAATGTACCAATAAAAGAAAAAAAAGAAACCTTGCAAACCAAGAGGAAATGGGATGTTGTAAGCAAAGAGCTGAAATAAGAAGAAGAAAAAAAAACTCCAACTAAGAATACCATATCTGGAAAAGCTGTTCTTTAGAAATGTAGAGACAAAAATATTTCCTGTCAAAGATTGTTGGAGTTCAACACAAGGCTCCCACCAGAAATGCTAAAATGAATTCTTCAAGTTAAAATAGATACAAATTAACAATCTGAATATATACCAAAAGGTAAAAGTCACTGATGAATTCCAAATATTCTATTAATGTGATGATTGTATATAAATCACTTAACTCCAATATAAACAGAAGATTATTAAAAAATAAGCATAGTTGAAATAATTTATCAATGAATACAAAATATAAAAAGTTGTAAAATGTGACATCAAAAGATAGAGCCCTAATATCCAGAGTATACAAAGAACTCAAAAAATTAGACAATAAGATAACAAACAGCCCAATCAACAAATGGGCCAAGGACCTGAACAGACACTTCTCAGAGGAGGACATACAATCAATCAACAAGTACATGAAAAAATGCTCACCATCTCTAGCTGTCAGAGAAATGCAAATCAAAACCACCCTAAGATACCATCTCACTCCAGTAAGATTGGCAGCCATTATGAAGTCAAACAACAACAAGTGCTGGCGAGGATGTGGGGAAAAGGGTACACTTGTACATTGCTGGTGGGACTGCAAATTGGTGCAGCCAATTTGGAAAGCAGTATGGAGATTTCTTGGAAAGCTGGGAATGGAACCACCATTTGACCCAGCTATTCCCCTTCTAGGTCTATTCCCTAAAGACCTAATAAGAGCATGCTACAGGGACACTGCTACATCGATGTTCATAGCAGCACAATTCACAATAGCAAGACTGTAAGCTACTCGAAAAATAAATCATGAAGATAATTCCATTTATAATAGCACCAAAAAGAACAAAATTCTCAGAAATAAATCTAAACCAAAGAAGTAAAAGCTCTGTGCACTGAAAGTTATGAGCTATTCAAGAAAGATATTGAAGAAGACAGATAAATGGAAAGATATCACATTTTATAGATTGGAAGAATTAATATTGTTGAAATATTCAAATATCAAAGCAATCTAAGATTTCATACATTATTTATAAATTCCTATGGCATTTTTTTGCAGAAATAGAAAAAGTAATCTTAAAATTCACATGGAACACCAAAGCCTCCAAACAGTTAAAGCAGTGTTGAGAAAGAAGAACAAAGCTGGAAATATCACACTCCTGAATAATTGATTGATTTTATATGTTTACTAATTTATTTACTTTTTGGTACTAGGAATTGAACACTAAAGAAGTTTCTCCTGGAATCTTCTGCCTAGATCTAATAGAGTATACTGTTTCCCTCTGTACTTCAGGAACAATTATCATCCTGGGATTTCCCTGTCCCGTCATCCTGGGGATTTCCTTTGCTAATCTCCTGTTTCTCCTATAGCTTTTTATTTTTCCCTTACTTCAGAGGAGCTAATACTCCCACTAACTTCCTGTGAAAGAGTACCTTACATAGAAATTGGGACCTTTCATTACTGAAACTGTTCTTATTTCGTCTTCCTATTTGGTTGATAATTTAGGCAGAAATTATTTTCTTTAGAATTTTTCCAGCATAACTTGATTGTAGTTCTAGCTTCTTGTGGTGGTATTTTGAGAAGTCATGTTGATGCCTAGTCTTTTTTTTTAAGTATTTTTTTTTTAGTTTAGGTGGACACAATGCCTTTATTTTATTTATTTTTATGTGGTGCTGAGGATCAAACCCAGGGCCTCACCCACACCAGGCAAGCAGTCTACTACTGAGCCAAAACCCAAGCCCCAATTCCTAGTCTTAAATGACAAACTATTACTCTGTGGAAGACAAAAGAATTTTCTCCTTGACCCTTTGTTCTGAAATTTCATGATAATGTGCCCTCATATGGATCTTTTTCCATGTATTGTTCTAGAATATGGTGAGTTCTTTAAATCTGGAAAAAGATGCACTTAAGTTTCACAAAATTTTTCAGATCATTTAATTAATATTTTTTTTTAGTTTTTTATTTAATTGATTTTATTTTTTAAGTACATGACAGCAGAATGCATTACAATTTATTACACTATAGAACACAGTTTTTCATATCTTTGTATATAAAGCATATTCACGCCAATTCATGTCTTTATACATGTACTTTTTTTTGCATTACAATTCTTATTACACATATATACCACATTTTTTCATATTTCTGTATATAAAGTAGGTTGACACCCAGTTCGTGTCTTCATACATGTACTTTGGATAATGATGTCCATCACATTCCACCATCCTTGCTACTCCACTGCCTCCTCCCTGTCCTTCCAATACTTCTTCCCTATCTAGAATTCATCTATTCCTCCCATGTTTCCCCTCCCTACCCCACTATGTGTCAGCCTCCTTATGTCAGAGAAAACATTCCGCATTTGTTTTTTTGGGATTGGCTAACTTCACTTAGCATTATCTTCTCTGAGGCCAACCATTTGCCTGAAACTGCCATGATTTTATTATCTTTTATTACTGAGTAAAATTCCATTGTGTATATATGCCACATTTTTTAATCCATTCATCTACTGAAGAGCATCTAAGTTGGCTCCACAGTTTAGCTATTGTGAATTGTGCTGCTGTAAACATTGATGTGGCTGTGTCCCTATAGTATGCTGTTTTTAAGTCCTTTCAGTATAGTCTGAGGAGAGGGATAGCTGGGTCAAATGGTTGTTGCATTCCCAGATTTCCAAGAAATCTCCATACTGTTTTTCATATTGGCTGCACCAATCTGCAGTCCCACCAGCAATGTATGAGTGTACCTTTTTCCCCACATCCTCACCAACACTTATTTTTGTTTGTCTTCATAATAGCTGCCATTCTGACTGGAGTGAGATGATATCTTAGAGTAGTTTTGATTTGCATTTCTCTGATTGCTAGAGATGATGAGCATTTTTTCCTATATTTGTTGATTGATTGTATATCCTCTTCTGAGAAGTGTCTATTCAGGTCCTTGCCCCATTTGTTGACTGGGTTATTTGTTTTTTCAGTGCTTAGCTTTGTGAGTTCTTTATATATCCTAGAGATTAGTGCTCTATCTGATGTGTGAAGGATAAAAATTTGCTCCCAGGAGGTAGGATCTCTATTCACCTCACAGATTGTTTCTTTTGCTGAGAAGAAACTTTTTAGTTTAATTCCATCCCATTTATTCATTCTTGGTTTTAATTCTTATGCTATAGGAGTCTTATTAAGGAAGTTGGGGCCTAATCCCACATGATGAAGATTAGGGCCTACTTTTCTATTAGATGCAGAGTTTCTGGTTTAATTCTTAGGTCCTTGATCCATTTTGAGTTAAGTTTTGTGCATGGGGTTTAATTTCTTTTTGTTGCATATGGATTTCCAGTTTTCCCAGCACCATTTGTTGAAGATGCTATCTTTTCTCCAGTGCATGTTTTTGGCACCTTTGTCTAATATAAGATAATTGTAATTTTGTGGGTTAGTGTCCTCTATTCTGTACCATTGGTCTACCAGTCTGTTTTGATGCCAATACCATGCTGTTTTTGTTACTATTTCTCTGTAGTATAGTTTAACTTCTTATACAGTGATGCCACCTGCTTCTCTCTTCCTGCTAAGGATTGCTTTAGCTATTATGGTTCTCTTATTTTTCCAGGTGAATTTCGTGATTGCTTTTTCTATTTCTGTTGGGATTTTGATCGGAATTGCATTAAATCTGTACAATGCGTTTGGTAGTATGGTAATTTTGATAATATTAATTCTGCAAGGTAGATCTTTACATCTTCTAAGGTCTTCTTTGATTTCTCTCTTTAGGGTTCTGTAGTTTTCATTGTATAGATCTTTCACTTCTTTCATTAAGTTGACTGCCAAGTATCTTATTTTTTTTTTGAGGTTATGTAAATTGGGGTAGTTTTCCTCATTTCCTTCTCAGAGGCTTTGTCACTGATATACAGAAATGCCTTTGTTTTATGGGTGTTGATTTTATATCCTGCTACTTTGCTGAATTCATTTACTAGTTCTAGAAGTTTTCTGGTGGAGTTTTTTTGGTCTTCTAGGTATAGAATCATTGTCAGCAAATAGTGCTAATTTAAGTTCTTCTTTTCCAATATATATCCCTTCGATTTCTTTTGACCGTCTAATTGCTCTGGCCAGTGTTTCAAGAACTATGTTGAATAGAAGTGGTGAAAGAGGGCATCCCTGTCTTGTTCCTGCTTTTAGAGGGGATGCCTTCAATTTTTCTCCATTTAGAATGATGTTGGCCTGAGGCTTAGTGTAGATAGCCTTTATGATGTTGAGATATGTTCCTTTATCCCTAGTTTTTCTAGTGTTTTGAACATAAAGGGGTGTTGTATTTTGTCAAATGGTTTTTCTGTGTCTATTGAGATGATCATATGATTATTATCTTTAAGTCTATTGATGTGATGAATTACCTTTATTGATTTCCGTATGTTTAACCAATCTTGCATCCATGGGATAAATCCCATTTGATCATGGTGCATAATCTTTTTGATATGTTTTTGTATTCAATTTGCCAGAATTTTATTGAGAATTTTTGCATCTATGTTTATTAGAGATATTGGTCTGAAGTTTTCTTTCTTTAATGTGTCTTTGCCTGGTTTGGGGATCAGAGTAATATTGGCCTCATAGAATGAGTTTGGAATTATTTCCTCTTTTTCTATTTCCTGAAAGTAATTGAGGAGTATTGGTATTAGTTCTTCTTTAAAGGTCTTGTAGAACTCAGCTGTGTATCCATCCAGTCCTGGGCTTTTCTTGGTTGATAAGCTTTTGATGGCTTTTTTTATTTTGTGATTGATTTCCAATTTCATTCCATTATGATCTGATAAAATGCATGGTAGTATCTCTACTTTTTTATATTTGCTAAGAGTTGCTTTGTGGCAGAGTATATGGTCTATTTTAGAGAAGGATCCATGTGCTGCTGAGAAGAAAGTGTATCCTCACATGGTATTGGTCTGTTTAAATTGTGTATATCTTCCTGACTCAATCTGGGCAAATCGTATGACTTAAGAAATTTGTTGATGCCTTCAATGTCTTCTATTTTATTGGAGTATAAGATTTCAAAATAATTACTAATTATCCTCTCTATTTCTGTAGTGTTTGTTGTGATATTACCTTTTTCATCACATATGCTGGTAATTTGAGTTCTCTCTCTCCTTCTCTTTGTTAGCGTGGCTAAGGGTCTGTCAATTTTATTTATTTTTTTAAAGAACCAACTTTTAGTTTTGTCAATTTGTTCAATTGTTTCTTTTGTTTCAATTTCATTGATTTCAGCTCCAATTTTAATTATTTCTTGCCTTCTACTGCTTTTGCTGCTGGTTTGTTCTTCTTTTTCTAGGGCTTTGAGATGTAGTGTGAGGTCATTTATTTGTTGACTTTTTCTTTTTTTTAAGGAATGAACTCCATGCAATGAATTTTCCTCTTAGTACTGCTTTCATAGTGTCTCAGAGATTTCAATATATTGTGTCTTTGTTCTCATTTACCTTTAAGAATTTTTTGATCCTCCTCCTCGGTGTCTTTTGCGACCCATTGTTCATTCTGTAGCATATTGTTTAGTCTCCAGGTGATGCAGAAATTTTTATTTTTTATTTTGTGATTGATTTCCAATTTCATTCCATTATGATCTGATAAAATGCATGGTAGTATCTCTATTTTTTTGTATTTGCTAAGAGTTGTTTGTGGCAGAGTATATGGTCTATTTTACAGAAGGATCCATGTGCTGCCGAGAAGAAATGGTATCCACTTGATGCAGGTTGAAATATTCTATATATATATATATATATATATGTCAGTTAAGTCTAAGTTATTGAGTTCTATAGTTTCTTTACTCAACTTTTGTTTGGAAGATCTATCCAGTGGTGAGAGAGGTGTGTTAAAGTCACTGACAATTGTGTTTTGGTCAATTTGACTCTTGAACTTGAGAAGAGTTTGTTTGATGAACATAGCTGCAGCATTGTTGGGGCATATATATATTTAGGATTGTTATGTCTTGTTGGTGTATGCTTTCCTTCAGCAGTATGTAATGTCCATCTTTATCCCGTTTGATTAACCTTGGCTTGGAGTCTACTTTAATGGAGTGTGGGAACCCCTGCTTACTTCCACACTCCGTGTGAGTGGTATGATTTTTCCCAACCTTTTATCTTCAGTCTGTGGATGTCTTTTCCTATCAGATGAGTCTCCTGGAGGCAGCATATTGTTGGCGTCTTTTTTTTTTTAAATCAAATCTGCTAGCCTATGTCTTTTGATTGGTGAGTTTAAGCCATTAACATTTAGGGTTACTATTGAGACATGGTTTGTATTTCCATCCATATTTGTTCATTTTTGTTATTTTACTTGAATTGGCTTCCCTCTTTGATTAGTTTTTTCTTTAGTGTACTACTTCTCTGCTGATTTTCATTGCTGTTTTTTCTTTTTTCTTTTTTTTAAAATTTTTAAATATTTATTGTTTAGTTTTCGGCGGACTCAACATCTTTATTTGTATGTGGTGCTGAGATCGAACCCAGTGCCACGTGCATGCCAGGCAAGCGCGCTACCGCTTGAGCCACATCCCCATGAAATATTTTGCCAAGGATGTTTTATAGTGCCGGTTTTCTAGCTATAAATTCTTTTAACTTTTGTTTATTGTTGAAGAATTTTATTTCATCTTCAAATCTAAAGCTTAATTTTGCTGGATACAAGATTTTTGGTTGGCACCCATTATCTTTCAGAGCTTGATATATATTGTTCTGGGATCTTCTAGCTTTCAGGGTCTGTGTTGAAAAATCTGCCATTATCATAATTGGTTTTCCCTTATATGTAATCTGATTCCTTTCTCTTGTGGTTTTTAAAATTCTCTCCTTAGTCTGTATGTTGGGCATTTTTATTATAATGTGCCTTGGTGTGGATCTGTTGTGATTTTGTACATTTGGCGTCCTGTAGGCTTCTTGAATTTGGATTTCCAATTCATTCTTATGTTTGGAAAGTTTTCTGATATGATTTCATTGAATAGATTGTTAATTCCTTTTGTTTATATCTCTATGCTTCCTCTATCCCAGTAACTCTTAAATTTGGTCTTTTTATGCTATCCCATATTTCTTGAATGTTCTGCTTGTCATTTCTTATTATTTTCACTGTGTGGTCTGTGTTTTTTTCAAGATGATTTACTTTATCCTTATTGTCTGATGTCCTATCTTCTAAGTGGTCTACTCTGTTGGTGATGCTTTCATTTGAGTTTTTAATTTGGTTTATTATTTCTTTCATTTCAAGGATTTCTGTTTTGTTTTTGTTTTTGTAGAACCTCTATCTCCCTGTTGAGGTGATTTTTTGCTTTTTGGATTTGTTTATGTAGCTCATTGTCAAAGTAATCTTTCATTGCCTGCATTTGTTCTTTTATGTCTTTCAGATCTCAAAATATTTTAACCATGTATATCCTGAAATCTTTCTCTGTCATGTTTCCTGCTATAGCTGCCAATGCTTCTAATGATGTGGTGTCTTGATTTGTGGTACTTTCTTCCCTTGTTTTTTCATGTTGCTCATGTGTTTTCCTTTCCAGTTCTGTGGATGTGGTGTGTTATTGTTTTTACCCTATAGATTTTTAGTGCTTTTGTAGGGTTCCAAGATCTCTCTTTTGTGGGGAAGGACAATGTTAACAGATCCCAAAATCAACAATCCATCTCCTACGAACACATTGTTGTTATTAAGACATTTGCAGTTTAGTCTCAATGTCCAGAAATGTTGGATTCAATTATTATTTAAAATATAATAAGTAGTTTCATAAAAAGGTTTACAGTTTCTGGCAGTGGACAATGAACTAGGGGTCAGGCATAGAACAATATGCTAAGGGGAAAAGATGTGAGGGTTAATATATCTTAGGAAATGTGAAAGAGAAATCTAGTGATAAGGATTAGTAGCAGGAGAATAGATAGGAAGTAATTTGGGTTAGACAATTACGGTTTGTATCTCTGTGCCTTCCCTCTATCCCAGTAAGAGTACATAAAACTGTAGAGTACATAAAACAAACACACATATGTATTTAGAAAAATTCAGGATGTAAAAATAGTATAATTTGGAGGGTGAAGGAAGATGAAAGAAAAAGGAAAGAAAGAAAAAAGAGGAAAAATGTTGAGAGCCACAGCCGAAGGGGCCCCAGCAAACTTCCAGCTGCCGGCTAATGATTGGCTCACAGCGGCCCCAGCAACATCTAGCTGATTGGCTCCTCGGCCCCAGCAACATCTAGCTGATTGGCTCCTCTGCGGTGATGCTCATTGGACTGTTTCCCTGCCCTTTCAGACCACGGAGCTGCTCATTGGGGGACTTTTTTGGCTCCGCCCACGTGACCCAGCCAATCGGCCTCAAGAGCAGGAGGATTGTGGGAGGTGGGGAGAAGCTTGTGGGGGAGAGACAGGCTTGTGGAAAGCCGGTGGTGGCAGTTGAGGCTCTGAGGGTTTTTCCTGAGAGGCTGTTTTGTTTGGCGTGTTTGGTTCTAAAAATAATGTTAGTTTCTTTTGACAAGTGGCTCCTGATTGTGCCCAGCCAGACTGCGGCATTTGGTGGCCCGTACGGGGAGCGACTGAGGGTAAGTGAACTGCTCGCCCCTGAGGGCAGGGCGAGAGGATGGGTAGCCATTTTAAGATTCTTCTTTTGTTATTTTGTTTCACTTTTGTTTTAAGTTGCCTGTCCCTGGAGATGTGTAAGATGGAAGAAAAACCGCTCACATCTGAGGAACAGATAGGGAGAAAGGACGGATGGACATTTCAGGAGGCTATTATAATGATTTTGTGTTGTTTCAATTTTGTTTCACTCTGTTTCAGTTTTGTTAGGCGTCATCTTGTTGGGTTGTATTATAGTAGAAATACGGGATCAGAAATTAGTGAAAAACAAACTGAAAGAGTGTTAAGTAAATTGTTAGAGGAAGGAGGCATCCCAGTAAAATCAATAGCAGTCAGGGCATATGTTGATACAATACAAAAATGTAGCCCATGGCTTTTTAAGGAGGAGTTGTTAAATATATCACAATGGAACCATCATGGTGAAGATTTAAAAAGAATAGAAAAGAAAAGCCCAGGGACTCTGCCAATTGGCACATTGCCATTGTGGACGTTCATATCTTGTTTGCTTATTCCAAAGCCTTCAGTTCAGACAATGGTAGAGGAAGGAGAAGACATATTGATTCAAGTAAAAGAGAAGGTCTCTCAAGTTAGTCAGACAGAGGAAAAGATTCAAGTAAAAGAGAAGGCCTCTCAAGCTAGTCAGACAGAGAAAGAAAGTGTAAAACAGAAAAAGCCATCAGGGGGAAAGTTACAACAGGAGACTGCTACTAACACCTTTCTATCACCAGAGGACGTAAGTGTCCAACTAACAAGGCCACCTCCATATGCTGGGAGGTCCCCAACCCCCGCAGTTGATAGTTGGGATCCTGAGACAAGATCTCAAATATTAACATGCCCTGTATTTGAGGCAGGAGGGCAGTGATTTTACCAAGTTTTAAATTTCAAAACAGTGAAGCAGCTAAAAGAGGGTGTAACAACCTATGGTCCTCAAGCACCCTTCACTGTAAGCATGGTCGAATCCATTAACAACTTGAACATGATGCCAGCAGATTGGGCTAATATGTGTAAAACTGTGCTAAATGGAGGACAATACCTGTTATGGAAGGTTGCCAATGAGGAATTTTGCAAGGAGACGGCTAGGCGAAATGCAGCAGCTGGTTATCCTCAGAGAAATCTAGATATGTTGTTAGGAAAGGGACCTTATGAGGATCAGCAGCAACAAATTGCATATGATCCTGGCGTATACGCACAAATTGCTGCAGATGCAATTAAGGCATGGAAGACTTTACAAGGACATGGAGGTTTACAAGGTCAATTATCTAAGGTAATACAAGGAGCTAATGAACCTTATGCTGAATTTGTAGATAGGCTTATTCAAACAGCTACCAGAGTTTTTGGGAATACAGAACAAGCAATGCCATTACTAAAACACCTGGCTTATGAGCAAGTGAATCGTTGGTGCAGAGATATCATTAGACCATGGAAACATGAAGATTTAAACACATATATTAAATTATGTAGAGACATTAATGAACAAGAGCAAGTCGTGGCAGCTGCAGTAAAACAGGCTTTAGATGCCAGAGACATTAATGAACAAGGGCAAATTGTGGCAGCTGCAGTAAAACAGGCTTTAGATGCCAGGCCAAGAACATGCTACAATTGTGAACAAACAGGACATTTTAAAAGGAATTGCCCCATTGGAGGAGGGTTTAACAAAACTAGGTATCAAAGGAGTAGAATACCAGGTATTTGCCCACGATGCCGTAGAGGGAGACATTGGGCTAATGAATGCCGTTCTCAAACCACCATAGAGGGTACTCCATTATCAAAAAACGAACAAGGACCAGGTGTTTATCCACGATATCGTGGAGAAAGGCATCGGGCTCCATTGCCAAAAAACGGACAGGGGGGCCCAGTGCTCCGGGGCCCAAAACCACAAATATACGGAGCACTGGAGGAACCCAGCAACCCCATCAGGGTAGTGCCCAGGACACATTGTCCATCAGATCCCTCATCAGACAAACCAGAGGGAACGCAGGGATGGACATCTGCGCCTCCGCCAGAGCAGTACTAACTCCAGAGATGGGAGTTCAAATCATTCCCACAGGAGTGAAAGGACCTTTTCCCAAAGGAACAGTAGGCTTATTATTGGGACGCAGCTCTTCTACTCTAAAAGGACTTATGATAAGTCCTGGGGTAATTGATCCCGATTATGAAGGTGAAATAAAAATTATAGCCAGTTCTCCAAAGGGTATATCAGTAATTTCACCAGGAGATAGAATAGCACAGTTACTAATAATACCCAGCCTACATGATAAATTTTCCAGTCGTACTGTAGAAAGAGGTTCCAAGGGATTAGGCTCCACAGGTGTAGATTGGGCTATGCTTTCTTTAAATTTAGATTCTCGCCCCATGCTAAAACTAAATATTCAAGGACATGAATTTAATGGGCTACTGGATACAGGTGCAGACCTTAGCATCATCTCTCGTCAAGAATGGCCAAAACATTGGCCATTACAACAAGCCACTCAAACGCTTCGAGGCCTAGGAGTGGCGACTAATCCCCATAGAAGTGCAATGGTATTAGATTGGAAGGATCCTGAAGGATGTTAAGGAACTATACAGCCATATGTATTGGATCATCTTCCCGTAAATTTATGGGGACGAGATGTCCTAGATCAATTAGGTTTGACATTAACAAATAACATCAACAAAAATGCACCCACTATTATGACTAGACAAGGTTATAGGAAAGGAAAAAGATTAGAAAAACAAGAACAAGGTATAGCAGCACCAATACAAATAGATCAAGGAACAGACAGACATGGGTTGGATTTTCAGAAAGGGCCACTGAGACAATAAAAATTACTTGGAAATCAGAAAGACCAGTATGGGTTCCTCAGTGGCCCCTGACTAAAGAAAAGATACAAGCAGCCCATGACCTGGTCAAACAACAATTAGCGGAAGGACATATACAACCTTCTGTATCTCCCCATAATACTCCCATTTTTGTCATCAAAAAGAAATCTGGTAGATGGAGATTATTGCAAGATTTAAGAGCCATTAATAATGAGATGGTTATTATGGGACCTGCTCAATCAGGGATTCCTCAATTGTCTGCTTTGCCAAAAACCTGGTATGTTTTAGTTATAGATATTAAAGATTGTTTTTTTTCAATTCCAATTCATCCTGAGGATAGTCCACGTTTTGCATTTACTATCCCTGCACTGAATCATGAAGGTCCTGATCAGAGATATGAATGGAAAGTACTCCCTCAAGGGATGGCTAACAGCCCAACTATGTGTCAAATTTATGTTAACAAAGTAATCCAGCCACTTAGAAATCAAAATCCTGAACTACAAATATTTCACTATATGGATGATGTATTATTAGCACACAAAGATAAAAACACATTGCTAGAATGTTATGCCACACTTACAAACTTATTAAAAAATTATAATCTAGAGATAGCAATAGATAAAGTACAATTAAATTTTCCAATTAATTATTTAGGAGTTCTATTATCCTCAACCATGGTCCGTCCACCAAAAATTCAAATACGAGTAGATCAACTCAAATCACTTAATGACTTTCAAAAGTTATTAGGAGACATAAATTGTATAAGGCCTTATTTAGGTATACCAACAGGAGAGTTGGGACCTTTATTTGATATCCTAAAAGGTCCATCAGATCCAAATTCACCCCGAATGTTAACGCCTGAAGCAAGAAAGGCATTAAAAATCATTGAAACATATATGGAAAATATGCATTTGGATAGAATTGATATAAGTTTGCCTTTATTATTTATTGTACTACCAACAAAAAATATTCCTACAGGAGTATTTTGGCAAGAAGGTCCATTATTATGGATACATTTATCTTATTCTCCTAACACTATTCTTGCTAGGTATCCTGAGGCTGTAGGACAATTAATACTCAAAGGAATAAAAGCAGCAAAGGGAGTGTTTGGAATTTCTCCCAATAAAATTATTACTCCATATACTATGAATCAAATTGATGAGTTAGCTAATGAGTTAAATATTTGGGCAATAATCATGTGCAAATCTAATGTTTCATTTGATAACCACTTACCATCTAATCCTTTATTGTCTTTTTGGTCATTGCATCCTGTAATTTTTCCAAAAATGACAAGAAAAACACCTATCATGAATGCTCCAAATATATTCACTGATGGGTCAAATAATGGTACAGCAGCAGTAGTTACCCCTGATCAAACTTTTACATTTTTAGTACCCAAACAATCAGCTCAAAAGGTAGAGCTTAATGCAGTTTTACAAGCTTTTGTGATGTTTAAAGATTCTGTATTTATTTTCTGATAGTCAGTATGTAGTTAATGCTATAGTATCTCTTGAAGATGCTGGTAGGATTTCCCCTTCTTCTACTGTTTTCTCTTTGCTTTCCACTATACAAAGTCTAATCTGGGACAGAAAAGATCCATTCTTTATAGGACATATCAGGGCACATACAGGATTGCCTGGAGCCCTTAGTTTGGGCAATGATTTAGCAGATAAAACTACACATGACATACATATTTTCTCTACACTAGAAGAAGCTATAAATTTTCATAAAAAGTTCCATGTCAATGCTAATACTTTACAAAAGCGTTTTAAAATAACTAAGGAACAAGCTAGACAAATAATAAAACAATGTCAAAATTGTGTGACCTTTTTACCACAAGTTAATCTTGGAGTCAATCCTAGAGGATTGATACCTAACCATATTTGGCAGATGGACGTCACACACTTGCCAGAATTTGGAAAATTAAAATATTTGCATGTTACAGTTGATACTTCTTCTGGATTTTTGATGGGCTCCCTTCATGCCGGAGAAAAAACTAAAGATGTTATAGCTCATTGCTTACAAAATTTTGCCACTGTGGGTGTTCCAAAACAGTTAAAAACAGATAATGCCCCTGGTTATACTTCTACCTCTTTTAAACAATTTTGCTCAACATTTGGCATTACTCATATAACAGGAATCCCATACAATCCACAGGGACAAGGCATAGTTGAAAGAGCTCATCAAACTATTAAAATGTACTTATTAAAGCAAAAAGAAGGAATTGGGAAGGGGTATATATTCCCCAAAGATAAACTTAAAATAACCCTTTTTACTCTAAACTTTTTAAATTTGGATTCATCAGGACTTAGTGCTGCGGAAAGGCATATGTGTCCAAAAAATGTGCATAAGCCCAAGGTACTTTGGAAGGATATTCTAACAGGACAATGGAAAGGTCCTGACCCAGTAATTGTCTGGAGTCGGGGGTCTGTTTGTGTGTTTCCACAGGGAGAACAGCAGCCGATTTGGATTCCAGAGAGATTAACCAAGGTCCTGACCCAGTGATTGTCTGGAGTCGGGGGTCTGTTTATGTGTTTCCACAGGGAGAACTGCAGCCGATTTGGATTCCAGAAAGATTAACTAAAGCGATTTCTACAGACCAAAAAGAAGATGATTTGGCTCAAATCCATAACAACTGATATCCAAAACTCCAGTTTGGCTATTCTTACATCTGCAACAGAACCAGGATGCTTTTTTCAATATCTATTTTATTATTGCCCTTTGCCATATCATGAAGTTCTATTTTGTTTTTTGAGCTCATACAGACCTAGGTTAATGTTTTGCTTATCAGTTCTATTTTTTGACTATAGAGTTTTTAAACATTGCAATGGAGATTTCACCTGTAAAAAGTTATAAGGCCTTTACTATAATGTTATGTGTTGTATGTATTATGTTATGTGTGCACACTTGTGTTTTGTGTTATATGTTTGAATGTCCATATATCATATATGATGAGCGCTCATGATAAAATGGATCCAAATATTTTTTTTCACGTGATTTATATGGTTTAATTTAAATTGGGTAAACAACTGTTGAGGATTGTTTTAATATGTAAACAAAAAAGAAGGTTAACAGATCTGTTTGTTTACTTTCACCTTTCCTTTTCATTATATTTAATAATTCTCTTAAAGATAATGTAAATTGTTAAGAAAATTGTTTTCTTTTAGTGCCTTCTGTAATGTTACATAATTTTTTCTTTAGCCATTATTGCCAGAATTCCTATCTTCATCCCAGTGCCGGTGAAGACAATGTAAATTGTTAAGAAAATTGTTTTCTTTTAGTGCCTTCTGTAATGTTACATAATTTTTTCTTTAGCCATTATTGCTAGAATTCCTATCTTCATCCCAGTGCTGGTGAAGTCAAAGATAAAACCAGTCTACAGCTTCTACAATAGCCATCACTGAACTGCTTGCAGAACTTGCCTGGACACATTGTGAGCTCACCTGTATGCATTGTGAACTATCTGTTGGTGCAGCGACTTGTGGTAGTGTTGGGGTATTTTTGCTGATGATGTCACCGGTGGTACAATTTTTCAAAGGAGCCCTCAATTGGCTTAATGTCATGGCATTTTGCATCCTCCTCTACTAGTGATGGTCTAAAATTTGGGGGCCAACAGAGGTGAGGCAAAGAACCTCACCCCCCCACTGGTGCAAAGGCCTATCCACAAGTATAGCTGTATGCTGGACCGGTAGTCAGTGACGGGTATGATCCAATTGCAGTGGTACCAACCTAAGACAGGAGGCTGACGCCTAGAGGTCAGTTCATCCGATGACGGGTAAGGACCGTATGTTGAATTGGACTGCCTAACAGGCACGGTCCCTAAGCCACATGCTTGTTGTTTAAACAGAGAGGGGGAGATGTTGAGAGCCACAGCCGAAGGGGCCCCAGCAAACTTCCAGCTGCCGGCTGATGATTGGCTCACAGCGGCCCCAGCAACATCTAGCTGATTGGCTCCTCGGCCCCAGCAACATCTAGCTGATTGGCTCCTCTGCGGTGATGCTCATTGGACTGTTTCCCTGCCCTTTCAGACCACGGAGCTGCTCATTTGGGGACTTTTTTGGCTCCGCCCACGTGACCCAGCCAATCGGCCTCAAGAGCAGGAGGATTGTGGGAGGTGGGGAGAAGCTTGTGGGGGAGAGACAGGCTTGTGGAAAGCCGGTGGTGGCAGTTGAGGCTCTGAGGGTTTTTCCTGAGAGGCTGTTTTGTTTGGCGTGTTTGGTTCTAAAAATAAAGTTAGTTTCTTTTGACAAGTGGCTCCTGATTGTGCCCAGCCAGACTGCGGCAGAAAAAGAAAATTAAAAGGGCTTATGCAATTCCTCTATATTATATTATTCAGATGACTCAGTCCTCTGAGTCCTATTTCATGCAAAGTTCTTGGTTTTACACATGTTGAGGATGTGAGGGCCAGAGGATAGAAGGATTGAAGAGGAAGAAAAAGAGAAAAAAAATTCTCGTTTCTTTCCTGCTTCTCTTCTCATCCAGTAGGTGGAGTTGTCTGTTTTAAGCTGGTGACTCTGCCCTCAGGATGGTGTAGGTAACCAGGGTGAGAAGACTAGACCTGTTGTGGAGTGTCTGGAAGTGGGGTGTGCCACCCAGCAGTCCCAGCAGGGAAATAGCACCTCTCGGGTCTTTTTTTGTGACCACTAGTCTGACTTGAGCCCCTGGTATCATCTCCCTCTCTTGTCTGGAGATTTCCCAGATCCTAAGCTCTCTGTTATGCTCCAGACTTTAGTCCCCTCCCCTCTTTTACTTATCAGGATCCAACTGTGCGACCTCTCATCCCCAGATTCATACCAAGTGGACGCTGCCCTGTTCACACTGTACTCCTTCCCAGCTGAGCTGTTTTTGTGTTGGGTGGTCACTGTGCCGAGTTAATGCTGTTGGGGAGGGGGAAGAATTGGAAATCAGGTACCTGCTCAGATGGCGATCTGATCTGTAGCCACACCTACCAAAAAATGTCGAGGAAGGTTTTCCAAGATGCAGTTGGTCTGCTTCCAGTGCCAGGGTGTCTGGTGGGGTGGGGGGAGCTGGGCGATGGCCTTGTGCTGTGGATATATAGCAGTTGAGTGATCTATGTGGGAGCGGAGCGCAGTCTGGAGTTCTGCAGAGGTGCTGATAGGTAGTTCTGCTAAGCTGCTTGTGAGCCATGGGTGAACTAGAACTGCAGGCTTTGGGTCCAGAGTCTGGAGACTTATTGGAGCCCAGAGGCTCTGATATTCTGCATGGGTGGTTGCAGTGCTGGTGATTTCTGCGAGAATCCACTGTATAGGGGTCTTCTCACACTCTCTGAGATGTTGTGTTCCGTCTAGGGGAGACCTTGTGGAGAAACTGCCTGTCTGCTTTCTTGGTTTCATCCACAGAGGAGCCAGAAACAGGACCTCCTCTATTTTACCATCTTCCTGCCCCTGATGATATTTTTTCATCAATAATTTCTTTTCCTCTCCCTCTTCTACTCCTGTGTTCACTCCTTTCATCACCTATTATTTGGATATTGTGCTTCTTGTTCTTTTATCTTCTTTTTGTTCTTTTGTTTGTTTTCTGGTTATCTTAATGTAACTGTATCTTCTAATGTTAATACAGTTAATCTTGCTCTTTTCTTTGCTAGAGTAGTATCTGTTTCCTCCAAGATCTATTCTTCCTTTCACCCTTCTTTCCCTTCTTTCTTCCCTTACCCACTTCTTCCTCCATTTCCTTCTTCTCTTTCTCCTCTTTTTTCTTCTTATTCTTCCCCACCTTTCTTCTCACATATATTTTCTCCATTATATGAATTTTATTTTCATTCCAAATATCATATATATATATATATATATATATATATATATATATATATAAAACTTATATGAATATATATGTAATAGTACTTATAAATATGTTATATATATAACATATTCATATTTAAGATTATGGATGTAAAAGGCTGACTGGACAGTCTAGATAATTAGTAGGGCTTGTCAACTGTTAGATTCACTGTGGAATAATAAGGCTGAAACTTTTACTCTTGTTAGCAACATTAGATCTTTGGACTGTTGAGAGCAGAATGTTTTAGTCCCTTGCCTGGAGGATAAAGGTCTCTTAGGGCTGGGAGTCTCAGTGTCCAATAAACATACAGTTTCACTTAATCCAACTATTTTTTCATGAAACCTCCACCTTCAACTGCTGGAAGTTCTTCAGAGAGGAAATGATCTGTTATATACCCTTCCCTGAGAAAAATCCTGTAGTCTTTTGCTTGAGATGGAACCACTGCAAGAAAGAAGAACTTAGAATCTGATGGCTTTCTATTTATATAAGTATAGCATTCATACAAAAGAGAATTTTCATAGTTTAAAAAAAAAAATAGATGAACACCTTTATGCCTACCACTTAGACCATTTAACAGTACATTACAAATAACCCCCCTAAAAAATCCAAAGAACTTCACCATGATTACATTTATCCTATCCAATAAGTAACTACTATCTTGAGGCTTGTGTCATTGATTCCTCTAGTTCACTTTTTATTTTTCAAATTTAACATAATTACTAAATCTGTGAACATGGTGTGTGTGTGTGTGTGTATATATATATATATATATATATATATATATATATATATATATATCCTCATTTGTTTGGGTATTTATTAATATTTTTCAATAGAGTTCTATCATTTTAACTAGAATGATCTTAAAATTTTTGTTAGGTATATTTCAAGGAACTTTATATTATTTGATGCTTTTGTAAATTATTCCTTTTTATAAACTCTATTTTCTAAGTGTTTGTTATGGGGTAGAGATAAAATCAATTTGTATGTATTTGTGCATAGCCAGCAACCCTGTTACTTTTCAATATTGCTAATATTTGTCTGTATATTCCTTTGGATTTTCTGTGTAGACAGTCATATCATCTATAAATAATGGCAAGTTTCTTTCTTCCATGAGATTTGTGCATTATTGTCCTGGATGGGACCTCTAGTGTAAAATAGTTCTTATTTGGGATCATAAGTGAAATTATTTACAAAGTTTCACCATTAAGATTAAAGTTTTTGCAAATTACAACTTACATTAAGGTATGGTAGTAAACAACTTGAAAATTTTTAGTGTCGAAACCAACAGAATTTCTTTCTTATACTGTCCTTCCATTGAGTGGACTAAGACCCCAACTTGCTGTATCTGACAGAATAGCTACCATTTTGAATGTTACCAGAAATCATTTTGTAAACCACTCCTACTCGGGAGGCTGAGGGATGAGAATCACAAATTCAAAGCCATCCTCAGCAGCTTAGTGAGACCTTGTTTCTCAAAATAAATAAGTAAGTTAGTAAGTAAATGGGGGGGGGAGGGGCGGTGGCTGGAGGGGCTACAAATGTTGCTCAGTGGTAGAGTGCTCCTGGGTTCAATCTTAAATATTGCCAAGAGAGAAAGGGAAAGAAAAAGGAAAAAGCAAGCAAGCTAGCTAGTTCTGAAAGGCCTTTTTACCTTGGTAATTAAATATTCCTGCCTGGGAATGACATTCATTACTTACTCAGAAGAATAGTCACATTGGCCTCACTGAATGGCAAGGTCAAGGAGTGCATTGTTATCTCCCACCTTTACTAGATTAAGAACTTTCCCTATTTTTCTAGTTTTCTATGAAGTGAAAAATCATAGAAAAAATATGATTTTTTAAATTAAATGCTTTTCTATATCTATTAAGATAATTAAAATTACTTTTCATCTTTTAACCTATTAATGTGCTGAAATAAATTAGCTGATTAAAAAATTTGCAATACCGGGAAGTAAACCCAGGGTCACTCCACCATAGAACTACATCCTCAGCCCTTTTTTATTTTGAGATCGGGTTTTGCTAAATTGCCCATGCTGGCCTTGAACTTGTAATCCTTCTTCCTCAGCTTCCTGAACAGCTGGGTTATAAATGTGCACTACCATGCCTGGTGATTTTTTAGTGTTGGTCATGATATCTACCTACTAGGTAGGAAGATATAATTAGTAGATTTAGTTAATTATTATCTTGCTCAAAATTTTTCTATCTATGTTTCTAAATGATTATTCCCAGCGATTTTCTTGTCTGGTTTTAGGATTAAAGGTATTGGGTTTATGGAATGAAGAGGTATTGGGTTTATAGAAATTGTCTATTTCTATTCTTAAGAAAAATCTATGTAAGTTCAAAATTATCTATAATTTAAAGTTTATTAGAACATGTCTATCTGGGCCTGGTGTTTTATTTATGGGAAGATTTGTAATCCTATATTTAATTTCTCTGTAGTGTTCTATCAAATCTCTGTTTCTTCTTCAATTTTAGAAAGTTAATTATTCCTAAGAATTGATACATTGCTTGGAGTTCATTCCTTAAAAAAAGAAAAAACCAACAAATAAATGATCTCATACTTCATCTCAAAATCCTAGAAAAAGAAGAGCAAAACAACAGCAAAAGAAGTAGAAGGCAAGAAATAATTAAAATCAGAGCTGAAATTAATGAAATCGAAACAAAAGAAACAATTGAAAAAATTGACAAAACTAAAAGTTGGTTCTTTGAAAAAATAAACAAAATCGACAGACCCTTAGCCATGCTAGCGAAGAGAAGAAGAGAGAGAACTCAAATTACTAGCATACGGGATGAAAAAGGCAATATCACAACAGACACTTCAGATATACAGAAGATAATCAAAAATTATTTTGAATCCTTATACTCCAATAAATTAGAAGATAGTGAAGGCATCGATAAATTTCTTAAGTCATATGATCTGCCCAGATTGAGTCAGGAGGATATAGACAACCTAAACAGACCAATATCAATTGAGGAAATAGAAGAAACCATCAAAAGACTACCAACTAAGAAAAGCCCAGGACCGGATGGGTATACAGCAGAGTTTTACAAAACCTTTAAAGAGGAACTAATACCAATACTTTTCAAGCTACTTCAGGAAATAGAAAAAGAGGGAGAACTTCCAAATTCATTCTACGAGGCCAACATCACCCTGATACCTAAACCAGACAAAGACACTTCAAAGAAAGAAAACTACAGACCAATATCTCTAATGAACCTAGATGCAAAAATCCTCAATAAAATTCTGGCGAATCGGATACAAAAACATATCAAAAAAATTGTGCACCTTGATCAAGTAGGATTCATCCCTGGGATGCAAGGCTGGTTCAATATACGGAAATCAATAAATGTTATTCACCACATCAATAGACTTAAAAATAAGAACCATATGATCATCTCGATAGATGCTGAAAAAGCATTCGACAAAGTACAGCATCCCTTTATGTTCAAAACTCTAGAAAAACTAGGGATAACAGGAACATACCTCAATATTGTAAAAGCAATCTATGCTAAGCCTCAGGCTAGCATCATTCTGAATGGAGAAAAATTGAAGGCATTCCCTCTAAAATCTGGAACAAGACAGGGATGCCCTCTCTCACCACTTCTGTTCAACATAGTTCTTGAAACACTGGCCAGAGCAATTAGACAGATGAAAGAAATTAAAGGCATCAAAATAGGAAAAGAAGAACTTAAATTATCACTATTTGCAGATGACATGATTCTATACCTAGCAGACCCAAAAGGGTCTACAAAGAAACTATTAGAGCTAATAAATGAATTCAGCAAAGTGGCAGGATATAAAATCAACACGCATAAATCAAAGGCATTCCTGTATATCAGCGACAAATCCTCTGAAATGGAAATGAGGACAACCACTCCATTCACAATATCTTCAAAAAAAATAAAATACTTGGGAATCAACCTAACAAAAGAGGTGAAAGACCTATACAATGAAAACTACAGAACCCTAAAGAGAGAAATAGAAGAAGATCTTAGAAGATGGAAAAATATACCCTGTTCATGGATAGGCAGAACTAACATCATCAAAATGGCGATATTACCAAAAGTTCTCTATAGGTTTAATGCAATGCCAATCAAAATCCCAACGGCATTTCTTGTAGAAATAGAGAAAGCAATCATGAAATTCATATGGAAAAATAAACGACCCAGAATAGCAAAAACAACTCTAAGCAGGAAGTGTGAATCAGGCGGTATAGCGATACCAGACTTCAAACTATACTACAGAGCAATAGTAACAAAAACAGCATGGTACTGGTACCAAAACAGGCGGGTGGACCAATGGTACAGAATAGAGGACACAGAAACCAATCCACAAAACTACAACTACCTTATATTTGATAAAGGGGCTAAAAGCATGCAATGGAGGAAGGATAGCATCTTCAACAAATGGTGCTGGGAAAACTGGAAATCCATATGCAACAAAATGAAACTGAATCCCTTTCTCTCGCCATGCACAAAAGTTAATTCAAAATGGGTCAAGGAGCTTGATATCAAATCAGAGACACGGCGTCTGATAGAAGAAAAATTTGGCTACGATCTACATACTGTGGGGTCGGGCTCCAAATTCCTCAATAGGACACCCATAGCACAAAAGTTAATAACTAGAATCAACAAATGGGACTTACTCAAACTAAAAAGTTTTTTCTCAGCAAAAGAAACAATAAGAGAGGTAAATAGAGAGCCTACATCCTGGGAACAAATCTTTACTCCTCACACTTCAGATAGAGCCCTAATATCCAGAGTATACAAAGAACTCAAAAAATTAGACAATAAGAGAACAAACAACCCAATCAACAAATGGGCCAAGGACCTGAACAGACACTTCTCAGAGGAGGACATACAATCAATCAACAAGTACATGAAAAAATGCTCACCATCTCTAGCAGTCAGAGAAATGCAAATCAAAACCACCCTAAGATACCATCTCACTCTAGTTAGATTGGCAGCCATTATGAAGTCAAACAACAGCAAGTGCTGGCGAGGATGCGGGGAAAAGGGTACACTTGTACACTGCTGGTGGGACTGCAAATTGGTGCAGCCAATTTGGAAAGCAGTATGGAGATTTCTTGGAAAGCTGGGAATGGAGCCACCATTTGACCCAGCTATTCCCCTTATCGGGCTATTCTCTAAAGACCTAAAAAGAGCATGCTATAGGGACACTGCTACATCGATGTTCATAGCAGCACAATTCACAATAGCAAGACTGTGGAACCAACCTAGATGCCCTTCAATAGATGAATGGATAAAAAAAATGTGGCATTTATACACAATGGAGTATTACTCTGCATTAAAAAATGACAAAATCATAGAATTTACAGGGAAATGGATGGCACTAGAGCAGATTATGCTAAGTGAAGCTAGCCAATCCCTAAAAAACAAATGCCAAATGTCTTCTTTGATATAAGGAGAGTAACTAAGAACAGAGTAGGATCGAAGAGCACGAGAAGAAGATTAACATTAAACAGGGATGAGAGGTGGGAGGGAAAGGGAGAGAGAAGGGAAATTGCATGGAAATGGAAGGTCCCTCAGAGTTATACAAAAGTACATACAAGAGGAAGTGAGGGGAAAGGGAAAAATAATACAAGGGGGACAAATGAATGTCAGTAGAGGGGGCAGAGAGAGAAGAGGGGAGGGGAGGGGAGGGGAGGGGGGATAGTAGAGGATAGGAAAGGCAGCAGAACACAACAGACACTAGTATGGCAATATGTAAATCAATGGATGTGTAACTGATGTAATTCTGCAATCTGTATATGGGGTAAAAATGGGAGCTCATAACCCACTTGAATCAAAGTGTGAAATATGATATATCAAGAACTATGTAATGTTTTGAACAGCCAATAATAAAAAATTAAAAAAAAAAAGAAAAAAAAAGCTTGGTACATGACATTCTCTAGGAAACCACTTTACATCTTCTCTAGAACTCATTATAAATACTAGAAATTCTATTAATATTTTTCTATCTGTAGTATTTTATCTCACTTCTTAGAAATAAAAGGTGTTGGTAGAAAAAAAAAAGGAATAACAATCTGTCTTGCTAAGGTCTTGTATTAAGTGAGCAAATATTTTTGAAACAATTAGTGTCTGGAGTAAACACTAAATAAATGCTTGCTATTATTAATATCTATGGAATATGGATATTGAGACTATTTGTATTTGAAATAAAGTAACATAAAAGAATGGTACCTGGATGAATTATGTAATAACTGTTTTTTTTCTTTTCAGATTCCTTCAGATACATCAGAAATTTGTTGTATTATTAGGGCATCACCAGGAACTAGACAATTGAAAAATAAAGGTGATACTGTAAATAAGAAACATTCTCCTCCTAAAGATATTACTCAAGGTACTGTACTTTGAATGCAAAGCATATATAATAATCTGGATTACATAAAAATTTTTTTCATTGTTTTTTCATTGGTAATAAATTGTAATCAGAATGTTCTTAAACAAAAGGCAAATGGTAAAATTATAAAAGTCTGGTCAGGTACTTGATTAAAATATTTTTTAAAGGCAAATAATTTAACATTTAAAAAAGTTAGCTTATGTCATTGACTTATCTAGGCCACTTCCTCTTGTAACAATTTGGAATTTCATGTTGTTTGGGTTTCATTTTAGTAGCATATGAAAAAGTTTTTACATTCACCTAACATTGGTTGACTATTTCCTCTGTGAAAGGCACTATGCTAAGAACTTTATCATCTCATTTATTTTTCACTATTTCAGGTTTGATAGGATATGTACTGTTATCCTATTTAAGACTCTGAGACTAAAAGTGTTTGCAGTTTGTTTAAGATCTACCAATTGGTGAAGAGGAATTCAATCCTTCGCAGCATTTAAACTTCAAATTAGTTTGTTTGTTTGTTGTATTCTCCTGAATGTGTCTACTCAGTGGAACTTTGGAAACTTTTGTGAGCAAGCAGCCAGTGAAGCAACTGAAATTTAATGTATTATGTAGAACTTCAATTCATCCAGGCTGTCCACTCTTTATTTTTGTCCTCATTTCCTCCACGGTACCTGCTTTGAGCATTTTCTAAGTCCACAGAGATCGCTTTCTCTCTCTCTCTCTCTCTCGGTACCAGGGATCAAACCCGGGGTACTTACCTACTGAGTTGCATCCCTAGCCCTTTTTTATATTTTATTAGAGACAGGGTCTCACTGAGTTGCCTAGGACCTCACTAACTTGCTGAGGCTGGGTTTGAACTTGCAATCCTCCTCTCTCAGCCTCCTGAGTCACTGGGATTACAGGCATGCACCACTGTGCCCAGTGGAGACCTCTCTTTTTTAATAAGTTCCTTGGATACTTAATTGAACCCTTAATACACTTGTATTAGTTAGGGTTCTCAAAAAAAAAACACAACTAATAGGAGTTAGGTAAGTAGATAGATAGAAGTAATGAAAGATACAGAAATAGATACATAGAGAAATATATAGGTATATAGGAGGGGATATTTATGGGAATTGTTTTACATGCTTTTGAGAGCTACAAAGCCCTATAACATGCCATCTGCAAGCTGGAAAATCAGGGAAGCCAGTGGTGTAGCTGAGTCAAAGTCTGAAGTTCTGCCAGCCAAGGGAATCAATGGTATAACTCTCAGCCATAGACATGAAAAGCTGAGGGCTGCAGGTACAAATCCCAAAGTCTGTCAATGTAGAGTTCTGGTATCTGAGGCCAGGAATAGATGGGGATCCCACCTGTGTAAGAGAGTGAATTTGCCTTTCTTCTGAATTTTTGTTCTGTTCTGACTCTCAACACACACACACACACACACACACACCTATGTATGTATGTATGTATATATATATATATATATATATATATATATATATATATATATACATATACATACACATACATACATACATACACATAGAAATGTACATGTTTATATAAAGAAATTTATTTTAAAGAATTGACTTACATGGTTATGGGGTTTATCTGGACAAACCTGAAAATTATAGGATAGGCTGGCAGATTGGAACTCCTCCAGAAACTGATGGTATATTCTTTAAGCAGATTTCTTTTACAGAAGAACCTCAGTTTTGCTTTTGCTCTTAAGGCCTTTAAGCTGATTGGATGAGGTCTACCCACATTATCAATATTATAGATGCTAACCATATCTATAACATAACTTCATAGCAATATTTAAATTAGTATTTTATTGAATAGTTGTGTAAAATAGCCTAGCCAAGTTGTCTTATACAAGTAACCATTACAATTCAACCCTTGTCAAATATGCATTCATATACATCTTAACCATACTCAATTTTTAGTAACAAAGACTTTACTCATACTTCTGCCTAACATGATACAGCTGCCTTACATAATCCTTTCCCCAGAAGAGAATCCAAAGTCACTGGGTGATGTTTACTCTTCTCTTTGATAATCCTATACTATCCTATGATTTTAAAACTGTGATTAAAAGTTATTGGTAATATATTTATGTTATATGTTAAGATGGTAAGAGGAAAAAGAAAACAAACATATTTGCTTAACTAGTCATGTGATTATAATTGGTATTAACTAATTTATCCCACTACCCATTCCATATTCCCACTGCCTTCAGGTGATTGGGCTTTATGGTCCTTCATTCTTGATGGGTCTGGGACATTAGTTGTCCTGCCTACATTGGATTAATCTTAACCACAGAGCATGGTAATCTTAAGAGACACTCTGAAGGATCTCCTGTATTCCAGACATGTTCTTTCTTATTGCCATTGTGAGGTAGTAATCAAATTTTCCCATAGTGGTCCAGATCAATCACCCCATACAATTGTATAAATCCCATATTGGCCTGTTGACTATCAGCCTAAAGTGGCTGGTGGATGTCTTTAACTTTCAGTTCTATGTCTCCTGGTGAAAGGATTTTCCCTTTGAAACTAAGACCTTTAAGCCAGAAAAGTATAAAGTCACAGAAACAGAAAGAAAGTTTTTCTAGTGGTCATCAGGAGTAATAATGAGTGGTACCACTTTTATGTCCATTCCTTTATTCCTGGCTATGGGAGAAAGTGTACCATATGAGAAAATACAGCCCTTGGAGAACTTTGCCCCAGTCTTCCAAGTTATTGCTACCTAACTGTGCTATTAATAAACCTTTGAAAGGCCATTCCACAGCTCTTATCAGGCTAGCTGCTTTAGCATGTTCAGGAACATAGTAGGACTAGATAATTCCATGAACATTGACCAATTTCTTTACTTCTTTTGCTGTGTAGTTCATTGGTCAGAATCAATATTGTATGTAATACCCTAAGAGTGGGTAAGGCATTCCATAAATTCATGGCGGTAGTTTTGGTAGAAGCATTGTTGGGGTGGGAGGGATCCATATCCGGAGTGTTTATTTCAGTAAAAACAAAATATTTCCCCTTCCATGATAGAAATTATCAAATATAATCAACCTGATACCAGTTTACTGACTGATCACTCTAAGAAATAGTGCCATATTAGGAACTCATTGTTGGTCTCTGCTGCTGTCAGATTGGGCACTGAGTAGTGACTGTACCCAGGTTGACCTTGGTAAATGGAAGTCTGTGTTGTAGGCCCTATAAAAAATTTCCATCCCTGCCACCATGGCCACTTAGTTTATGTGCTGTGAAGCAGAGAAAATCTCAGTCAGCCTCTTTCACTATCCTTATTCTGACAGAAGTTGCTGGGGAAAGAGACTGGTAGACAAAAGAACTGGCTATCCTTTTTTTTTATTTTTTAAATTTTATTTATTTATTTTAGTTGTTGATGGACCTTTATTTTTTTATTTATATGTGGTACTGAGAATTGAACCCAGTGCCTCACACATTCAAGACAAGCACTCTACCATTGAGCCACAACTGCAGCCCAAGAACTGGCTATCCTAACCACTTGATTCTTTAAACCCTCTTCTGCTGAGGTCACCTTTTGGTGTGCATCTGTATGGAACATAGTTATCTTTACTTTTTTTTGAACATTCAGAGAGGTTTATCCAGTGCCTCTTCTCAAATGTTCTTGTCACTAATTTTCCAGACATGCTTCTTCCAAACTCCTGGTCATCCAACCAAACCATAGGTTACTATTTCTGAAATGAATATATAACCTAACATCTGGCCATTTCTCCTTCCAGCAAAGCAAATAACCAGATGTACTACTCAATGTTCTAACCACTGGGAGAATTTTTCTTCTCCAGTTTCTTTGAGATATGTCCCAGAGATGGGCAGAAAAACCTGTAAACCAAACCTGAGCTTTGTCTTCCTTAGTTAACTGATCCTAGAGAACTCCCCATGTCAGCATAAGTTCAGGCTGGGAGCGAGAAGGTAACCTAGCTAAAGCACAGGCTTGGGCACTTTAGGCTACTTTTTCACATAACTTACTTGTGCCTTCAGTACATGTTTAACCCCAATGTTTTTTATATATATATATCACCTTCATTTGATAACAAAGTCCTGATCTTCACACCAACTTTAGGGCTTAGAGGGTCAGATAGCACATAGTAGTCACATGGTAACTTGTTGGCCCGTGGTTAAGGCCAACTAATATGTCAAACACTGTTTCTCAAAAGGAGAGTAGTTACCCATTTAGGATGGCAGGACTTTATTCCAAAATCCTTAGAATCCACACTCTATAGATGTGACTCAACTATAGAGACCTGACAAAGGCTCCAAATAACATCTCTATCTGTCACAGACACTTCAAGCATCATTGGATCTGTTGGACCATATAGTGCAAGTGCCAGAGTCTTAAACAACAGTCTGGACCAGTTGTGGAACCTTCTCTTGTCCTGAGCCTCCTGTGAAATCTAGCAGCTTTTCAGGTCACTTAGTAAATGGGCTGAAGTAGCACACTCAAATGAGATAGCTGTTGGCTCCAAAATCTATAAAACCAACTAGGTATTATGCCTCTTTTTTGATTTTAGGAAGGGCCAGATGCAAGAACATATCCTTGGGCTGGGGTTGTGGTTCAGTGGTAAGAGTGCTTGCCTAACATGTGTGAGGCACTAGGTTCAATCCTCAGCACCACATTAAAAAAATAAATAAAGTTTTTTTTTAAAAAAGAATTTATCCTTTACTGTAGAAGGTATCTCTTATACCACAGACCCCTAGAAATTTCGCTGAGAGGGAATACTGCCCCTCAGTGACCTGGCAATTCTATTTCTAGGAATATACCTAGAAATAATGTGTACATATGTTCAACAACAGGTATATACTAGAATGTTCACTATGCATGATAGTCCCGATCTGAAAACTATCTACAAGTACATCAAGTAAAATGGATAAACTGTATATTCATATATTGGAATGCTATATAGCAATGAGAATCAACAATAAACTGTTAAATGCATCTGTTAAATGTTGACTCATATGAATTTTATATAAGATGCCAGTCACAGTAAGAGTGCATTTAATATTATTTATATTTATGTAGTGTAAACAAGGCAAAACTAAACTATAACAGAAACCAGGATAGTGGTTGAAGTGAGAGTATTAACTGGAAGAAATTATTAGGGGGGGATTCCAGGGTGTTGGTAATGTTCTGTTTCATTATCTGGGTGCTGGTTATATAGATGTGTAACATTTGTGAAAATCCTTTAATAGTACACATATGTGTACTTTTTTATAGATGTAATATGTTAATAAAAGTTAAAAGTAGAAAACTTTAAATTTCATCTTTTTGGCCTGTCATATTTATTTATGACATCAGATATTGTCAGTATTCTTGGTATAATTATGTAAAAAATCAATACCAAAAAGGATCTGGGAGGTTCTTTAGAGTGTTCCAATCAAAGTTTTTAATGTAATTCACATAGAGACCCCCCTGAAGAATGTTGAAGTAATGCTGCCATTCCTTGGCTTCTCTCTAGGCTTTCTCTGTAACAGCAGCCTCCTCGCTTAAGTAATTCCCTTTCAACCTTTGACCACTTGTTTGTGCCTTTCCTTTAGTAAAAATAGCAAAGCCCCAAGCTACCTTGTGATCCTGTTATTTTAAATATGCAATGGCCTATTTTTAGTACTGGCATTTAAAGTTTTAGCTAGTTTGGCAGTAATCTAATCAGGACTGCAGCTCACTTGTGATGGTCTAGGACCCTGTTCAGTATGCCACTTATTCATTAATGGCTGACATTGTGCTGATTAAAGAAAAAAAATGGTGAGAGTAAAACAAAAGAGAGGTGATAGAGGAGGTGGTGTGGTAAGAAGGAGTATGAGAATGGTGACAGCCAGATAGAAGAGGCCTTAGAAAATGTCAAATATAATCAACCCAATACTAGATATCTCAGTGTGCGGTCCTCTGACTACCTGTATCGAGAATTGCAGACTTGATAAACTGCAATCTCTAAAGATAAGGTACAGGATTCTAAAATATGTGGAACTCAAAGTGATTCAAATAGTTATTAAAATTTGAGAACTATTAATTATAATAATTATCTACTCTGTTTTGTTCATTCTACATAACAAAATGACCAAGTTGATAAGTTATTTGCCCAAATTCTGAGCCTGCCAGTAATTGGATGGCAAAAATCAGAATTAGATACTATAGGAACCCAGGGGAGGACACCTTTATCCTTTAACTAGAAACATGTACTTTTAGATAGAAGGTTGACTTTTAGATAATAATAGCAGACAGAAATAATCACACAGGAACAGGACAAATGAAGTGAGAATAGTTCCAGTCAAATATCTGGGAGATAGTAGTAGAAATCACTTAATAGGGTGTCCCTAATTTAAATCGTAGCTCTATAACATGAGCAAATTACTGAAATATTTTGAATTTTAGCTTGCTACCTGTTAAATTAATACAGTGGGAGTTCTTATAGAATTGTTGTGAGGATTAGAGATAGTCTATTTAAAATATAATAACCACTAATTTTTCAATAATTATGATTTGCTTCTATTGGTGAGGTTGATTCTTCAAATCTATCATACTTTCTCTTTTGAAAACTGTTCCTTGGCTTTTATTGGATAGTTAAAAGCTTAAAATATGTTGAGTGGTTATTGTACTTCATGGCAAATTTGGTTATGCTATCTCATATAAAGACTACATCAGGTAAGTGTGTATAGTTTGACATAGAACCTTGATCTAGTACAAATACAATAAAATGTGCTAGTTAGTTCCTTGGAGGAAAGGAAATCCAACTAGTTTGACATCATTGATGGAGGCTTTTAAGCCTGTTGTTTTATTGTTAGGTAGCTAATGAATGAAAAGATGAAGTTCTGTAGTTGGTTCATTCATTCAGCTAACATTTATTAATCCTGAACTAGATGCATTTACTTGTTGGCCATTTTGAATTAATTATATAGTTATTCTCTTCAGAAACTTTATAATTCTATTGAGGAAACAGATGTTTAAACAAGTCCAATGAAGTATATGTGCTTTAATAGAGATATATATGGACTCTGCTGGGATACACATGAAAGATGAGAAATCCTCTAGAAGATGAGCTGAGGGGCTGGGGATGTGGCTCAAGCGATAGCGCGCTTGCCTGGCATGCGTGCGGCCCGGGTTCGATCCTCAGCACCACATACAAACAAAGATGTTGTGTCTGCCAAGAACTAAAAAATAAAAAATATTAAAAAAAAAAGATGAGCTGAGGACCACAGGGACATCCTGAGCATAGGCCTTCTTGGAAGAAGGACCAATGAGAAGAAAAAAAGGAATGGTGACTTAAAGCATCCTCAGATAAAAGGTGGAAATTAGTTATGTTTGGCCCAGGTGGACACTGTACTTTCTGAGAAATGAGTCTTGAGTAGAAATCAGGGGGCAGATAATGGAGAATGCTCTATGCCATGTTGATTTTTTCTTTTTATCTTGGTCAAATTTACGTTTTTATTTGATTATTATGGCAAGAAATGTGGAGGTGATTTAGAAAGAAATGATCAGGAAATAGAAAGTCCAGGTGAAAATTTTACAAAGATTTTTATGAACAAAGTTGAGAAAATAAAAATCTGAGATAGCATATTTCAAAGGGTAGTACTCAGATCACATAAGGAATATATAAATAATGCACATTTTCAGGTCATTGCTTCAGCAACCTTATTCAGGAGTTGAAGTTTGAGAAACAATCTAAACTTAAAAAAAATGTTCATACAAATAACAGGGCTTAGTGACTTAGGCACTGAAGTGGGGTAGTGAGGAAGAAGGATAATTAAAAGATGATCCCCAGGTCTCTAGTATTGTAAAGTTTCAGAAATGATGCATTCTAGATTATGACAGGAGAGAATAAAGTTCATAGCCTTGGTTATATAAGTAAAGTTTGGGAAGGTGAAAAGGAGGTGAGACTAAAATGTTGGGTGAGCTGATTACTCATTGATAAGTAACCCAGAAACTGGTATGGAGACGATGACTATGAACAAAGCCTTTAATAAGTGAATAGACAGTGTCTGATGTTATTAAAAATAACTAGAAGGAGCAAAGGGTAGCAGAGTCCAACTTTTTAAAAGTTTTTTTAAATTTTTATTTAGTTTTGTTTTTTTGAAATAGTTCTTTTTTCTTTTTACTTTTCTTCTTTCAATTTTAACTGACTTGTGATTCACTGGAAGATCTTAAGATGGAGATTTTGGTGTAGTAGCTTTAGAATAGGATACTTAAGAGTCAATATTTCTAACAGTATTCAGGATGATGTTAATGTTACTGGTCCCTGAACCCCACTTTGAGTAGCAAAGATAAATAGGTCCACAACTTAGCTGCCTATTAAAATTTCCTGATTGTCTTGATATTTGGATCCCTTACCCAGAGATTCTTATGTAATTGGTATGGAGTATGTCCTAAATATCCAAATTTTAAAAATTTAATTCTAAGATATAACCAAATTTCAGAACCATTGATATGTACCGGTTAGGTCAGGGGATGAAGTGTATCATAATGTAAAAGTGGCAATGGGAAATAGATAAAGCTGCTCCATTCTGGAGTTCCTGATATAAGATATGGGGAAATAGGCCCTAGAGTCCTATGTTTGGGGAAAATCTGGGTTCAATTGCAAAAGAGTGGGGAAATGCAAAGGAAGGGTACATGGGAGAATGTGGTGGCTGAGGAGGGTGAAATAAGAAGCACAGCTGGGTCAGTTCTTCTAGTTTAGGGATTAGGGTTGAGAACCTATGATGGCTATTGAGAGCAATCTTTATTGGGCTTTCTTCCAAAATGTTATTGAGTAGATCTCCTTGTGTCTCCAAAGAGAACTTCCCCCATTATACCCAGGAAGAGATGAGCTAGATATTCTTTCTGTTGTTGTTAATGATCTTTTCATTTGTTTCCTAAGGCTTGATGGGGTGAAACTAGAGCCACCTAGACTTCAAGAGCTTGCACCCCAGGAATTGGTTACAAATAACTACTGGACACTTTGATTCCTAATGAAGTAATCTATTGTTATATTTTCTCTCTAGATATTATAATAAAAACAAATGGCAGGATAAAATAGCTGCAGCTGAATTTTCACTACTTTGAAGATATGAATGTGAAGTCAAAGTCAATAAAAGCAGAATGTCTACCTGAAATATGAAATTAAATTTTTTAAATTCTGCAATTATTTGTGGTATATCTCTGTGTAGAAATTCTATTGTGGTTCTTGCTGTTTGCTTTTAGTCAGTTAAGAAAAGAAACATTCTTCCCATATGTTTCTTAAATATTTTTATTTGTATTGTAAAATAAGAATCAAAGAGCTGATATTTGAAGACTGTACACTAAAATAGACAAATTTACTATTTATGAAGAACCAGCACCAAGGAATTATGTAACTTCCTTTGACTGTTTTCTCTCTAAAGTTTATCCTTCCTATGGATTAAAAGTAGTAAAGTTGTTAAAGTGCTAAAAATGAAAATGCTTATTTTACAAGCTATTTTTAACAGAACTTAATTGAAATCACATGAGTGAGAGACTTAATTCCAGGTCTGACTGAAAGAAACTCTATACTCAAAATTTGCTGAAGCAGTGAATATATAATATGTACAGCCAATCATACACTAAGTTATATTTTAGCTTACTCCCAAACAACCTTCCTTAGCTAGTACTATCTGTAAGATTACCATTATTATTATTCTGGTAACACAGTTTGTGGCATCTCAACAATGCCTTCCTAGGCTTCAGCAATCTTACATAGTGAACAGAATACAATGGTATAACTAACTGTTAGTGAGACTTTAACTCTGATCATTTTACTAATATTATTATACATAAAAAATAAATAAGAATCAAATTTTCAAAGCTGTCAGTATCAAGGAAAATCATAAAATATATGAATTAATTGAGGTTAACTAATCTATACAGTATTTTTCAAAAACAGGAGTCCTAGCAAGATATTCTTGTAAGTGATTTGACAAGACTTTAGGCCATTAACAGTAAGCTGTTTGTGACTCTGTGATTTCATCTAGCAGTGAAATATGGAAACATTGTGAGGAAATGTAGAAGAGAAGATTAACGGTTCAGACTAGTATAAAGTTTAGACCTATATTATAAATTAGTACTCAATTAAGTCAGCAACTCTTGATTGCAGGCACAACTGTGATAAGCAGTAAGGGAATAAGAAATGAAATAAAGGGCTTGGTCCCTGCATTCAAGGAGTTTATAAACCAAGGGGAAAGGGAAGACACTCGATTCTTGCATTGGGCCTGTCCAGGTGTGTGTGTGTGTGTGTAAAATATATATATATATATATATATATATAATCACCCTGTCCAGGTAAATACTTGGACAGCGGACAGCGTGATATAATTAAGAAAGTGATATAGCTAGGATTGGAAGGTAGAACTATTTTAGTATTTTTGTTTCATAGACTATAGCACAGGGAAGGGTAATAGGGAAGAAGGAGTTGGAATTGGCACTCAAAGTTTAGAGGTGGAGGATATAAATTCAGTATGACTAAGAGGAGGAAAAGTAGAAGCCTGCTAGCTGGCAGACATTAGAAGTCCAAAGAGGATACCTATTGGCAAATCCTAGGAGGTTGTACTCTTTAGACCTGAGAGCAGGCCTCAGAAGTCTTAAAGTAAACCTCTCTAGATAAGCATAAAGAAGGGGCTTATCTCTCTGGAGAGAGGATCTTCACAGTTTCCATCACATTTTCTAAGTGTACTCATTTATTATGGCCTATAACAAATGAAACTTAATTTTTAAGCATTTAAAATTATATTTTCAAATTATGATTTATAAAAATAATCTCAGATGTCCTCTCTTAAAAATCCAGTTCAAAAATGCATGAAAGGTTTGTCATTTCCATTTTTAAAATTTTAAATAGAGTGGGTCTCTCTCATCATGGTTTGTTCAATTATGAATAGCCTCAGAGGTCTTAGGCTATTAACAGTAAGCTGTTTGTGACTCAGTGATTTCGTCTAGCATATTGTACATGAAGAATTATGTGTTTATATAAACAATAAAAGGGTGTGTGATACCCAGAGTTTCTAGTTTATCTTCAACCTATCCTGCTCTGCTATTTCTTTCTAACTTGCATTTAAAATATTTAATCAGCTTACATCTTAAATCCTTCTAAGAATCCAGATAAGCTATCATTCTTTACCTGCTTATGTCCATGTTTTCTATAAGAAAGACTTATGGGAAAGACTATGCTTTATGCTTTGTCACCCTCCCCCACCAACACACACCTACATACATGTATGTACATGCACACATACAGCCTGGCTTCAACTTTTCTTTTCCACTGACACTGTCCTGAAGGCTACCAGCAACCTTCTACCCTGCTGCCTTAAGGGTACTCTGCCACTGAGCTACATCCCCAGCCCTTTTTTATCTTTTGAGACAGTTCTCACCAAGTTTTCCAGGCTGGTCTCAAACTTGTGATCCTCTTGCCTCAGCCTTCCAAGTTGCAGGCATGCATCACCACCACACCTGGATGTTAGCAACCTTCTGGTTTCTTTCTCTTTTTTTGTACCAGGGATTGAACACTGAGCTATATATACTCAGTCTATTTTTTATTTTGAGACAGGGTGTCGCTAAGTTGCTTAGGGCCTTGCTAAGTTGCTGAGGCTGGCTTTGAACTTGCAATTCTCCTGCCTCAGCCTCCTAAATTGCTGGGATTATAGGCATGTGCCACAATGCCGGCTCCATCAACCTTCTTGACATTAATCTAAGAGGTATTTTTCAGTTTTCTTCTTGCCCAACTTCTTCCAGCTAATGATATTGCAAACTTTCTGAAAGCCTCCAGGAAGGAGTAATGTCTCTGAAATTGTTTTTCAGGCTTTTATCTCATTTCTAGCACTCTCTTCATTTTCTTCTGAAGACTACTTTTTCTCTCAGTCTTGATACTTCTTGGGATTCTGTTCTAGGGATTCTTCTAGTGCAATGCAAACTTGCCCTGTGTGATTTCATAAACCTGTGGCTTTAGTTACCACCTCTGTGCAAAGTGATTCCAAATTTTTGTCTCTAACTATCATGGTTATTGGTCATAGACGTGTGTGATGACTTCTCCCACATCTTTCCATTACCTTCTAACTCCATCCTGTATGGATTTTAAATATTCAAGCCATATGATTTAGGATCAATTTTACTATTAGTAGGTTAAGTCAGTTAATGTTAGCCCTCCCAATGTTGGCATATTGGTTGTTTCAGGGATGGGTCCAAGACCTAAAATTATGCTATTAGTTTAATTATCAGAGCTTTTTCTTAGAATGCCGGTACATAGACTTTTTCCTTATTCTTTTGGAGGATAAAGAAAGTCATCTTTTGTCCACAGTTGAAGGTTCTGCCTAGGAATAGAATCTACACAGAGAAATTAGAGATGGGATAAGCAACTGAATTCTTAGACTTTGAGTTCAGCAGAGCTCATGCTTAGCATGCACAAGGCCCTGGGTTCAATCCTTAGCACCAAAAATCAAAAGAAACTAAGTTTTTGATACCATTGGTGTTGTAGTCCCTAGGTAACTATTCGTTTACTTTAAGTCTAGTTATGAGAACTGATTTCAGTCTTGGTTTTTGCAATCAAGACATTTCTAAAATTTCCTACATCATAGTTACAATGCCTTATAATTGCCTAGCAAATCCTGTTTTGTTTTTTTTTTGTTTGTTTTTGCTGTGTTGTTGTTGTTGTTGTTTTGGTACCAGGGATTGAACCCAGGGGATCTTAACCACTGAGCCACTTCCCCAACCTTTTTATTTTTTATTTTGAGACAGGGTCTTGTTAAGTTGCTTAGAGCCTTGCTAGATTGCTGAAAGCTTTGAACCTGTGATCCTCCTCCCTCAGCCTCCTGATTGCTGGGATTATAGGCATACACCACCGTGTCTAGCGTAAATCTTGTTTTGTTTATCTTCCTAGACTGTTAGCTCCTTGGATGCAGAAATTATATCTCTTCTTTATTGTATTTCCAGATTCTTGCACAGCTGAGACACACACATTAAGCATACTGTTTAAAAAATATTTTTAAAAGAGGGTTTGTCATAGAAGTGTGCCATTATATAAAAGACCTTCTTTTATAAACTTTTAATAACTTGCAATAACTTGTTATTGATTTGCAATAATTTGTTATTGATTTGTTGTTCCTTAAGGGCAAGGACTGTCTTGTTAATTATTGTATTATTAATTATTGTATTCGTAGAACCTGGAACATAGTAGGTAGCTAATTTTCAGTCTCTGTTAGATGATTTTTATTAGCATACAAAATTCTCTGGTATCGGGCTGGGGTTGTGGCTCAATGGTAGAGTGCTTGCCTAGCATGCACAAGGCACTGGGTTCGATCCTCAGCACCACATAAATGTAAAATAAAGATATTGTATCCACCTAAAGCTTAAGGATAAATATTTTTTTAAATTCTCTGGTATCACCGCATATGTGAGGCACTGAGTTCAATTCTCAGCACCACATTAAATAAGTAACTAAATAAAATAAAAAGTATTGTATCCATCTACAACTAAAAAAAATCTTTACAAAAAAAAAAACATTTCCCTTTTCCTATTTCTTCTTTGCACTTCAACTCAGCAGAGACATTTTCTACGCTTGCATTACCATTTCCTTTCTGCCTTTTAAAAAAATTTTAATTTATTATATAGGACACCAAAATGCATTACAATTCATATTACACATATAGAACACAATTTTTCATATCTCTGGTTGTATGCAAAGTAGAGGCACATCCTTCGTGTCTTCACACATGTACCTAGGGTAATGATGACCATTGCATTCCACCGACTTTCCTACCCCTATTCCCCCTCACTTCCTCTCCCTCCCCTTTTCCCTTTGCCCTATCTACAGTTCATTTAATATTTTTTTAAAGACTTTTTTTCTTTTTAGTTGTAGATGGTCACAATACCTTTTGCTCTAATCACTTCATTGAAACTGTTGTCAAGATTTCCATATTGACAAATGTAATGAACACTTAAATTTTCAGCAGCATTCAACATGGTTAACCCATTCATCCTTTCAGGGTCAATTTTTTTTTTTTTAAATCATACTGCTGCGCCCTCTCATTCTTCTGCTTTGGGTCCTTCTAGTCCTATAAGTATTGTCCTCTTGAGTTGTAGTCCTTGATTGTTTTCTATATACATATATTCTATTTAGGAAATGATCCATTGCATTATTTTAAATTATATATATGAGTGATGCCTCTCAAATTTCTCTTTCCAATTCTGGCTTCCTCCATATACTCTACTTGAAATCTCTACATCAGATATTTAATAGACAATACAAATTTAATTTTTTCATGCACAGTATGGAAAATTAAAAATTTCCTTTTTAAACCTGTATTTTCCTTAGTCCTTTTTAAAATATATTTTTAGTTGTAGAATGACACCATACCGTTAATTAATTACTTAATTAATTTTTAATTGGTGCAGAGGATCGAACCTACTGCTTCATACATGTGAGGCAAATACTTTTATCACTGAACCATAACCCCAGCCCCTTCCCTAGTCTCTCTCTCTCTCTCTTTTTTAAAATCTGGAAATGGCGTAAACTGCTTAAGGCAAAAACATAGGAATCATATTTGTTTTTTCTTTCCAATTAGAATTATATCTCTAACTCATTAGCCACTATTAGTTCTCCCTTAAGATACAGGGGACTACCAATTTGGTTTCTCTGCTTCCATTCTTAATCTGCTATAATTCCTTTCTACAGAATAGCCAGAGTAAAATCATAAATTGGATTATGTCTTTGTCCTATTTTAAATTCATTGACTGCTGGGTACCTTGGTGCACACCTATAATTCCAGCAACCTGGGAGGCTGAGGCAGGATTGAAAATTCAAGGCTAGCTTCATCAACTTAGCAAGGCCCTAAGCAACTTAGTGAGACTCTGTCTCAAAATATAAAAAATTAAAAGGGCTGGTGATGTGGTTCAGTCATCCAACTTTTATATTTTCGGGAGGATGATCTTGGAAGTAGGTGGAAGAGACCATATGCTGTTGGGGATTGGGAAAGACTAAATCTTCTGTTCTTGAGTGATAGTGCAGGCCTTATGTCTATTTGTAATTCAACTGTTTCACATTCATATAACAACATTAATGAGTAGACAACAATTTTTGTCTTTCTTACTTTTTTCTCCTGGCTGATGCCTTAAACTTCAAGACACCTCAGCTTCTTTGTGAAATATACTAAGTAGAAGGGAAAAAGAGATAATATACATTGATACTGAACTCGAAAATATATAAAATTTTAAGTGTAGTTGTTTTTTATTATAACTTTGTATCATTTCAGCGAATTCTGTGGTTTTAGTATTATTCTGCAATATAGGGAAAATGTGATGAATGTTAAATGAATTTGTTTCTCTCTGTACCTTCCAAGACTGAGACTACAGAAACGAAACTATTACATGATTAGAAAATATTAAAGTAATTCTTATGGGCTGGGGATGTGGCTCAAGCGGTAGCATGCTTGCCTGGCATGTGTGCGGCCCGGGTTCGATCCTCAATACCACATACAAACAAAGATGTTGTTTCCGCCGAAAACTAAAAAAAAAAAATAAATATATATATAAAAAAATAAAGTAACTCTTATGGAAGCAGTGATGTTCTTTCCCTAACTATTAATATCAATTATTACCCATGAAGTAGTTTTTTTCCCAAGATGAAAGTACACAAGGTTGTTGTATTTGCAAACTTCCTTCTAAGGAGACCTGGAAGTACCCTTCTCTGTCCCAGCCAATGGACAGCCATTATTCCTTATTGTTTTGCCCCCTATATAAGAAAGCTTTAACCTATTTCTACTTGCACTCACTTAGAGGAATGTGCTAGTGTGAAAACAAAATGATTGCTTCATTGATAGGATGTATAATTTTTTGTTTTTTAAAACTTCATGGACTTTATTTATTGTTTATAAAATTTTCATTTCATATTCAAACATTTTGTGAAAAAATGTAGTTTATTTTACCTTATTAAAATTTTTTTCAGCGTTTGACATCAGAGTCCAGAGGATTATCTGAAATGTATAAGCAATGTAATTCTGCTATTTTGAGCCTGTATTACCTTGAAACTTAGGCAACCTATGGAGGACCTTTGAATGAATTTTAACTTCCCTACCTCAGAAAAACCTTCCCTTCCCCTTACCCCGCAAGGATTGAACTCCTGGAGCCACATCCCCAGACTGTTTCATTTTTAAATTTTGAAACAGGGTCTCACTAAGTTGCTGAGGCTGGCTTTGAACTTGGTGATCCTTGTGCTTTAGCTTCCCTAACCACTGGGATTATAGACTTGTGCTACCAACCCCGCCTTCCAAGCTCTTATTTCACTGCGTAGTTCTTATTAATTTCACAGCACTAATCACTATCTGAAATTACCTTACTTACTGTCTCCTCACCTAGAAAGTTAGGTTTTTTTTTTTTTTTTTTTTTGTTGTTGTTATTTACTTTGGATCCCTAGTGCCTAGAACTTAATGTTTGTGGAATAAAAACACAACACTCACTTCTTAATCATCTATAGTTAGTGCTTTAAAAAAAAATCTTAACATTGTACCTCAATTCATCGTTGAGATATAAATTTTGCCAATTAGTTTTTTATGTTAGGGCCATTTTTTTAAAAAACATATTTATTTATTTATTTTTTTAGTTATTGGCAGACACAACATCTTTGTTGGTATGTGGTGCTGAGGATTGAACCCGGGCCGCACGCATGCCAGACGAGCGTGCTACCACTTGAGCCACATCCCCAGCTCTAGGGCCATTTTTTATAGCTTAAATTTTAGCTGCAAATCAGACGCTTAAAGAAAATTAGGTTTATATGCTTGGTTAAATGAAATTCTTAGAAAAGCATGTTTATCCAGCCTTCCAAACACATACCAGTTATTTCCAGACATTCACATTGCATCCCATCGGAATTGCATCCCACTGTACCAAATTCCTGTGCCAAAGCGGGGAGTAAGTAAATGGATGGGGTGCTAACAATGTGTAAGACTAGTTCGATTTGAACCCTGATGTTTTAACTCTCCGGGTTTAATAAGACTCCTCCTTTTTTTTTTTTTTTTTTTTTGTGGGGGGGCGATTTTCTCCCCTGTCATTTGTTTCAGTTCTATAGTTCCTCCTTTCCCCACACCGAGACATTAAGACATTAAAATATACTTTTAATTTTGTGAAGTTCTAATCTGACTGTTCCTCCCTACTCTGCCCAAATATGTTATTGTTGTTGTTTTCAATGCTGGGGATCAAACCCAGGCCCTTCGAGCAAGCGTTGCAAGCTCCTAAAATTCTAAATAGTTAACCTAAGGGGTTAGATATTCATACATAGATGTCTTCTACAGGTTTCTTGCCTCCGTTGGTTTTCCTTGTGATTTTGTTGGTTACTAGTGAAACATAGCCTAACTCCGGAGACTCCAATCACTCTCTCTTTTCAGAGGCTAATTTCCGGAGTGAGAGTTCTAGACTCTGTAAAGGAAACTAGAGCGGCTGCCAGAGTCCCTGGACTTCTTTCCTGTTAGCCATGACTGGGACGGCAGTCCTGCCAGGGTCCTCCACCAGTGCCCCTAAGCCCGGCTCTGCGGAATCCCGCTCAGTCTAAATCTCTCATGGCTACCGGGTTGACTATGGGCGAGCCTAGGGTCCTGGGTTCGCTTAGGTCACGGCGCCTTCTCTGCTCTGCAGGCCACCGGATAAAGGTGTGATGTCGTAAAACCAGGGTCGGGGCGGGGGACGGTCGGTTGAATGTGGTTCCCTAAGCGCCCATATCTTGGGTGCGTCTTCGTCCCTAAATCACTGGCATCGATCCTGCGCGTTCCCGCCGTAGCCCTAGTTGCTGACAACTTCGTCGGGGATCTGAACTTGAAGCGCTTTCTCCCCGCATTCCAACCACCTTGGGGTCCTCTCCCCACAGCGCACGCCCCGCCCCCTAAGCTGCCGCGTGATGGGATCCGCCAGCTAGCCTATCGGAACCGGCTCCGCCCCCCGCCCCCGCCTCCCCCCGTTCCGCGCTCCGCCACGTGATGCGGCTCACTGCCAGCCAATGAACGCCGGCCTTGCCTCGCGCCCCGCCCCGCGCGCCGTGGCCGTTTGAAGTGACTAATTTCTGTCATATGACTGAGGCGCCCATGGGGGTGGCGGGGCGGCTCTAGGATCGGGGGCCTAGCAAGCACCCAGCTGAGCGACCCGGGCCAGGCGGTGGCTAGCATGGCCCCTACGCTGTTCCAGAAGCTTTTCAGTAAGAGGAACGGGCTGGGCGCGCCCGGCCGAGACGCCCGGGACTCCGATTGCGCGTTCAGGTAGGGCTGCGGGGTGGGGGGCGCGGAGCGTTGGCCTTGTGGGTTCTATGGGTGTTGGGGCCTTTGGTGTTCAGGCCGATGCGGCAGCGTCGCGCTGAGTCGGGTCCTGGTCTGTGGTGGGGTGGGGTCAGTTGCTGACTTGTACGCGTGTGTTGGAGGTCCTACCTCCCTACCGCACCCCAAGTCGTTGCCCCTTCCCCCTTTCTCGGGTTGGTTTGTTTACTTCTTGCCCGCAGCCACGCGCGGCTCTCCCCCTTCGGGCTGAGCTCCGCGGCCTGAGCTATTGGGTCCACACGCCTTCCTGGCCGCGAGGAGAGTTGGGCGCGGGCTGGATTGGACCTCAGCCGTGGTCCTCCGGGCCGAGGAGTTTTCTCCCCTCCTCCCCGTGACCAGTCGCCCTCTGGCAGCTGTCTTCCAGCTCGGTTGGCTTTGTGGAGTGAGCAGCACGTTTCGCCAACCTTCGGAGTATAGAAAGGACTGGAGGCGCGAGTAGGCAAGGTGCCGTTCTTTCAGGTTTCTTGGAAACTAAAATTGGAGCGGACTGAGCGACCTTAATGTTATGGAAGGAGAAATGTGAAACCTAAGAGGTTAGAGTTACTACTGACAAGACTGAAGTAGGACTAAATCAAGTGAAGTCTGGCGTTAGAATTGGTGGAATTTTACAAACCCTTGCAACTATTAACCGAAAAGGAGTCTTTAAAAATTGAAAACGATAGTGAAATATTTTGTGATATATAGACTTTGTTAAATTTTGGTTGCTGTACCTGTTGCTAGTAGAATAACTTTTTAGGATGGTCGGATTTGATATAAACATGGATTCAAGGTAAAATTTAGCCGTGAAACTATATTTGAAGAAGATAATTGTATGTCTTCCAAAATGCCTTCATGCTTATTGCAGTGTGGAAACTTGCAAACAGAACTAGGCCAAATGTCAGCTATCACTTAATTGGAAGGATAGCAAAAAGCCCAGTTGTCCAATAGTAATAGGAAAAAAGAGAATCTGTCAAATTTTACAACAGGCAAAAGTTGCAATGATTGTGTACCACAGTGGTTTTAAAGGTTTAATACTCCTATTCACCCTCTTAATGCAGCTCACGTCAGGAACCATTCAATAAATATGTGTAATTGTAATATTAAATGGAAAGAAATTTAATTGACTTTTAGAGGAAGAAAAATTCCTATTGCAAACATTTTGGAAAGTGTTTACTTAGTAAAAGACAGTTTTCTTAGGTTTTGATTTTTTCCACAGGAAAGTGAATGTCTTGCCATACTCACCTGCCTTTCGTTAAACATTTCTTTAGAGTTTTTCTTTTGAAAAATGAAAGTGCAATCTAGATAATAAAGTGCAGTCTACTACACTGAGATATCCAGTAACTCATGAGACAATAGGAAGCAGGTTCTACCGGGATACTTAAAAGTTCACATTTAAATAGGCAATTGTTTCTTGTTTCTGAGCAAAGACTGACTTTGGATACCCAGGTTTACAAGGGACTCAAATCACTGATGTGAAAACATTTTGTGTCTGTTTTTTTTAAATGTAAAATCTGCTGTATAGTTGTGTAATACTTTACAGTTGCCAAAAAACTTTCTCATCTGATGTTTCACAACAACCATGTGAGATAGGGCAAGTAGCAGTATAGATAACATATAAGCCTTTTTCATGGAAGCCCAATTACTGCAGTACCTCATAGAAGCAATTGTTATAAAAATAAGATGTGCACATGTGGAAAAAATGAGAACACTGGTTAACATCACATAGATAGTGACTTCATATCAACCAGATCTTTTTTATTTATTTCAATGAGCTATAATTTATATACAATAGAATATAAATACATTTTATGAGTACAATTTTGTGAGGTTTTATTGTATGTACACAGATGTACCTACTACCCCAGTGAGTTTTAGCCCACTTCTGTCACTCAGATTGTTCCCTCATCCTTCTTTTTTTTTTAAATTTTTTATTAGTTGCTCAAAACATTACAATGATCTTAACATATTATACATTTGATTCAAATGGGGTACGTAATCTTATTTTTCCCATGTGTACAGATTGCAGGATCACATTGGTTGTACAGCCACGTTTATACATAGGGCCTCATCTTTCTTTTCAGTCAGCCTTTAATCCTTATTCACCCAGATTAATAACTTATCTGCTTTCTGTTATTAGTTTTGTCTTTCCTAGAATTATATATGAGTATAATCTACTGTTATGTGTCTGATTTATTTCCCCTCCAAAATGATGATTTTGAGGTTTCTCCACATTGTTGCATTTATTAGTGGGTCCACCCACCCCTTTTATTGTTGAATGGTATTCCACTGTATTTAATTGTGTTAATATATCCAAAGTTGTTTGTGCATTCATTTGTTGGAGCATATTTGTTTTCATATTTGGTCTATTATCAATTCTGTGAATATTTGTGTACAAATATTTCTTTGGAAATATATATTCTCATTTCTTTTGGGCAGATAGCTAGGAATAAGATTTCAGGATCATATACTAGGTATTGTGTCTGACTTTTTAAAAAAATTATCAAACTCTTCCACAATAGTTGTTCTATTTTATATTCCCGGTGTATAAAACTTACAGTTGCTCCATAGTCTCTCCAGTATTTTATTAGTCTTTTAAAAAGATTAAATAAAATTTTTATTGTGGTAAGAAACATGTAATATAACATTTACTATTTTAACCATTTTTGAGTCTTGATTATAGCCATTAGAGGGGCTATAGTGGTATTTTCCTGTGGCTTTAATTTACATTTACCTATGGTTATGTTCAGCATCTTTGAAAGTAATCCAGGTTTTTTTGTTTGTTTGCTTTTGGGGGGGGGGGGGTTGTTTTAATTTTTTTTTTTTTTTGTAGTTGTAGATGGACAATATACCTTTGTTTATTTTTATGTGGTGCCAAGGATGGAACCCAGCACCTCACACGTGCTAGGCAAGTGCTTTGCCACTGAACTCCAGCTCCAGCCCCTTTTGTTTTATTTTGTTTGTGATACTTAACCACTGCCACAGCCGCCTCCCCCCCCCCCCCCCCCCCCCCCCGTTTTTTTTTTTTGAGACAGGGTCTCACCAAGTTGCTTAATGCTTTGCTAAGTTGCTGGGGCTGGCTTTGAACTTGCAACCCTCCTGCCTCATTCTCCCAAGCCTCTAGAATTACAGGCTAACCCAGGTTTTTGAATAGACTAAAATTTACTTTTTATTCCAGGTTACCATGGTTTTCTTTCATTTTTGTTTGTTTTGTTCTAGTCAGGTTAAGTTATTAAATCAGGTATGGGCACAGTTAAGACATTGACAACCAACTTAACTCAGTCTCTTAAGAGGCACTTCCTGGGGGCTGGGGCTATAGCTCAGTGGCAGAGCACTTGCCTAACATGTTTGAGGCACTGGGTTCAAGTCTTCGCATCACGTAAAAATAAACAAAACAAAGTCATGCTGTTCATCTACAACTACAAAAATTTGTTTTTTAAAAAAGGCATTTCCTGCAGTAATCGGTATATGAGACCCATTGGTGATAAGCCCTAGTCGGATTCTAGGAGGGAGATAGTTTTGATAAAGAAGTCACACAGGGACATTTCAATATATCCTTTCATGGTTGTTCCATTAGAAAAGATGTCCGAGGACCACACCTTTCTTTTTTTTTTTTTTTGGTGGTGCTGGAGATTGAACCCAGGGCCTTGTGCATGCAAGGCAAGCACTCTGCCAACTGAGCTATATCCCCAGTCCCCACACCTTTCTTCACTCTTAGAACTCTTACCTCACGGATATCTATGGACTTGTCTTACCTAAGCTTCTGGAGAGAGAAATGAATTTGAAAGATATCATAGGGAGGATGTTTTTTCAATTTCTTATAGAATTGAAATAGTAATTTATTTGTCATTTAAATAGTTTGGCAAAGAAGGTGCTTTCTAGGAGAAGCTATGCTTTTTCTGTTAGGTTGCTTTCCAATGGAAATGATTGTGTAAATGTAATAAGTGCAGTATGTATGAAAAGGATTGTTTAAAATTTTTTTTTGAAATTCATGTTTTGTTCAAAAACAAATTCTGTATTTTTGTTATATTCTTTAGAAATATCTGTTCTTAGTGTCTGTAGGAGAGAATTTTTATGTGTGTTTTTTTTGTCTCTGTGTGTGTGTGCATGTGTGGGTCTGAGAATTGAACCCCAGGGGTGTGCTATTCTACTGAGCCACATCCCCAGCCCTTTTTAAATTTTTATTTTGAGACAGTCACTCCTTGCTAAATTGCTAAAGCTGGCCATCCTTTTACCTCAGAGTCCCATGTACCTGGGATTACGGGCATGCACCACTGCCTGGCTGTAGGCGGGATTCTTAATCTGTTTTAACAACCTTTAAATTGATCTTTACCAAACACTTCATACTTGAAAAAAAAAAAAAGTCAAATTCTTAACAGAGTCTAAACTCCTCAGCTTGACATATTATCCTTCTGTAAAGTTGTAGATGATATGTTGGACATGTGTTCAGATTCTTGTCTTAGCAGTGTTTATATATAACTTTGGGAAGCATTATGTAGTGGAGGGTGCAGTACAGAGTGGGGGGTGTTTGTGCCTCTTGGTTCTGAAATTAGACTGTTTGATTTTCAAAACTGAGTTCTGGCATTCAACTGAGTCCTCAGGCTTTATTCTCTTATTTTGAAATTCTAGATATAGTACATCTAGATCTCCTTTGTCCTATCATTTCATTCAGGAGACTACTCCAGGATTTCCAACAAAAGCCCCAATTTCTGTGTTGCTTGTATCAGCACTGAATTTACTCATGATCACTGATTGGTTTAGGCCTAAGTTAGTGTGGCAAGGGCGTTGGAGTTACTCTGATTGTGGTAATATACCCTAGCTCTGAGTGTGAGGGTAATCTCTTACAAAATGCTGGTTTGAGTTGGGTGCTAAATACTGGAAAGATAGTCCTAGTATTTATTGCATCTATCTTCACAGAGTTGTTTTAAAAACTAAATGGGATGATGGGTGTTAGAATTCCTATCCTCTCTCATCCTCTAGGTTCTCCTTGTTCTAGTTTTCTTTTGGATGTGGAATCTGATTTGGATGATTTGTTTCTTGAAAACAATCTGGTCCATGTATTTGCAGGAATATGTGTTTATCTGGAATGCTATGGCTACAATATGTCTTTTCTTTAAAACTCTAATATAACCTGTATTTTTGCAGTATTTCCTTGCTGTGGCAGTTTTTGTTTTGTTTTTGGGGGTGTGTGGTAGTGGGAAAAGAGACTCGGACATAATGTATCCTAGGCAAGCAGTGTACCACTGAGCCACATCCCCAACCTGTCACATCTATTTCCCCATACTGGGAATTGAACCCATGGCCTCACATATGCTATGCAAGTGCTTTACCACTGAGTTATATCCCTGACTTTTTAATTTTCTTTCGAGACAGGATTGTGATAAGTTGCCCAGGTTGACCTTGAACTTTCAGTCTTCATGCCTCAATCTGCCAGGTGGCTGGGATTACAGGTGTATGCCACTGCAATTTTATGTATTCATATTCTTTCAGTAGATTTTAAGTTCCATAAGGGCAGAGCCTCCATCTAATTTGTTCAGTGTTGTGCTTCTGGTGCCTGGCTCAAAGAAGACAGTAGCTAAATATTTGAAGAATGGACAAATAAAAACAGTTCACTAAATTGAAGAAGTTGATTTAACAAACCTGTTTGGGGTTATTTTCCTAAAATTATTCATTTAATGACTAATTTAAGCAGGATTTTTAAAAAACATCGTTTGCCAATGTAAAGGATAATTTCATTATCTTAATTTTTCTTTTTTTAAGATTGCAAGGATGGCCTCATTTTCCAGAATAAGTTGTATTCTCCATTTATACCCCTCTTAATACTTAGTATAATTAATGGGTATGTGCATGAGTCGTTATCTTCCCTGACATATTGATTATTTGCCAAAAAGAATGAATAAATAATGGATTGTTGGGCTAGGGTTGTGGCTCAGTGGTAGAGCGCTTGTCTAGCACGTGCGAGGCCCTGGGTTCAATCCTTAGCACCACATAAAAAAAAATAAAAGGTGTTGTGTATAACAACAACTAAAAATAATTTTTTTAAAAAATAATGGATTGTTTTTGATAATGACAGTTTTAAGAACACAGGAGTTTGCCAGGTGCTGTGGGATCTCTTTTCCTTTTGAACATTCTGGGTCCTTAGATCTTGTGTGATTAAGAGGACCTTATAGGGAACTGGAACAGTATTTTAACGGACCTCCTTAGGGACATAGCCAGAGCCCTAAGGACCTGCTTACTTGAAAACACATTGCCCAGCATTGAGTGTCTCTGATCATAATAGCATTTTATTCCATGTCTCTCCAAATGTGGTTGTCTCCTTTCATGTTTCTCTCTAGTGTAATCCTAGTAGTTATAATGGCAGAACTGGTGTCAAGAACATGTGGATTGGGCCGGGCTTTTGGATCAGTGGTAGAGCACTTGCCTTGCAGGTGTGAGACATGGGTTCAATTCTCCACACCACAAAAATAAATAAATAAATGAAGGTATTGTGTCCATCTACAAATAATATATTCATAAATAAATACATATAAATTCTTTTTTAAAAAAAAGAATATGGGATAATGAACCATTTCAGTTTGTACAGTTATGGTCGCATTTGGAGGATGCAGCTTTTAGGTTCTCTGAGGCTTTTTGACCTGTTTTCCTACCCTTTTGTGGTCTGTTATATAATCTTTAAAGATTTCCTTTTTAACAAAAAACTACAGATTATGAAATTAATGAGGTAAATCAAATAAGAGTGTTGATGGAACTTCAAAAGTATGGTTTTTACACTAATTCTTGTAATATTATATTTATATTATATAAAAAGCTAGATTAAGTTGTTACTCCAGTTCCCCATAAGGTCCACTTAACAATCTTGTAAGATCCAAGGACCCAGAGTATTCAAAATGAAAAGAAATCCACAGCATCTGGAAACCTCCTCTGTTCTTAAAACTGATTTTGCAAGTCTAAAAGTGTCTTTATTCTATTTTTGTGCTTGGTTAACAGTCTGGTAGTTACAGAATTCTAGATTAAGAATCGTTTTAACTCAGAAATTTGAAGAAATTGTTCCATTGTCTTCTCGCTTCCAGGATTGTATTGGAGAAGTGCAAAGATACAGCTCTATATCCCAAGAAGCTTTTTGGAATTTTCTGTTTTCTTTTTATCTTTATTTGGAATTTCGGAGTGGTATACATTTTTTTAAATTATTTTTTAGTTGTAGTTGGACACAAGACTTTTATTTTAATTTAATTTTATTTTTTTGTGATATTGAGGATCGAACCCAGGGCCTCATATGTGCTAGGCGAGCACCCTACCACTGAGCCACAACCCCCCCATGTGCATTTTTTGTTGTTGGAGGGCTTTTTTTGTTTGTTTTTAAAATTCATTTGCTGATCCTTGCTGGGTCTTTCAATTTGAAGATACTTTAGTTCTGGGAAATTTTCTTACATGATTTAATTTCATCTCCTTTCTGGAACTTATATTATTTAAGAGATTTCAGGTCTAGCCTCTTAAATTGATTCTTTAAGCTTCTCTTTTTTAAATTTATTCTTTTTAGTTATACATGTCAGTAAAGTGTATTCTTTTTACGTAAATTTTTTAATTTATATATGACAGCAGAATGCATTATAATTCTTATTACATATATAGAGCACAGTTTTTCATATCTCTGGTTGTATACATAGTATATTCACACCAGTTCATGTCTTCGTACATGTACTTTGGTTAGTAATGATCATCACATTCCACCATCATTAATTACCCCATGCCCCGTCCCTTCCCCTCCAACTCCTCTGCCCTATCTAGAGTTCATCTATTCTTCTCATGCTCCTGCTCCCTATCCCACTATGAATCAGCCTCCTTATATCAAAGAAAACATTCGGCATTTGGTTTTTTGGGATTGGCTAACTTCACTTAGCATTATCTTCTCTAACTCCATCTATTACCTGCAAATGCCATGATTTTATTCTCTTTTATTGCTGAGTAATATTTCATTGTGTATATATGCCACATTTTTTTTCTCCATTCATATATTGAAGGGCATCTGAGTTGGTTCCACAGTTTAGCTACTGTGAATTGTGCTGCTATAAACATTGATGTGGCTGTATCCTTATAGTATGCTGTTTTTAAATCCTTTAGGTATAGATCGAGGAGAGGGACAGCTGGCTCAAATGGTTGTTCCATTCCCAATTTTCCAAAAAATCTCCATATTGCTTTCCATATTGGCTGCACCAATTTGCAGTCCAACCAGCAGTGTCTGAGTGTACCTTTTTCCCCCGCATCCATTGTTGTTTGTGTGCATAATAGCTGCCATTCTGACTTGAGTGAGTTGAAATCTTAGAGTGGTTTTAATTTGCATTTCTCTCATTGCTAGTTATAATAAACATTTTTTTTCATGTGTTTGTTGATTGATTGTACATCATCTTCTGAGAAGTGTCTCTTCAGGCTCATTTATTGATTGGGTTATTTGTTTTTTTGGTGTTTAGCTTTTTGAGTTCTTTATATACCCTAGTGATTAGTGCTCTATCTGATGTGTGAGGGGTAAAGATTTACTTCCAAGATGTAGGCTCTCTATTCACCTCACAGATTGTTTTCTTTTGCTGAGAAGAAGCTTTTTAGTTTGAGCCCATCCCATTTATTGATTCTTGATTTTAATTCTTGTGCCACAGGAGTCTTAATAAGGAAGTTGGTGCTTAATCTCACAAGATAGAGATTAAGGCCTACTTTTTCTTCTATTAGACATAGGGTCTCTGGTTGTATTCCTAAGTCCTTGATTCATTTTGAGTTGAGTTTTGTGCATGGTGAAAGATAGGAGTTTAATCTCATTTTGTTGCATATGGATTTCCAGTTTTCCCAGCACCATTTGTTATAGAGGCTATCTTTTCTCCAATGCATGTTCTTGGCATCTTTGTCTAATATAAGATAACTGTAGTTTTGTGGGTTAGTCTCTGTGTCCTCTATTCTGTACCATTGGTCTACCAGTCTGTTTTGGTGCCAGTATCACGCCAATACCATGTTACTATTGTGCTGTAGTTTAAGGTCTAGTATAGTGATGCCATCTGCTGCACTCTTCCTTCTAAGGATTGCTTTAGCTATTCTGGGTCTCTTATTTTTCCAGATGAATTTCATGATTGCTTTTTCTGTTTCTATGAGGAATGTCATTGGAATTTTGATCGGAATTGCATTAAAATCTGTATAGTGCTTTTGGTAATATGGTCATTTTGATAATATTCATTCTGCCTATCCAAGAGCAAGGGCAGTAAAAGTATATTTTGACATGTTTGTATAAACTTGGATTATATATTATTCTAATTAAGATCCCAGTCTTGTAGTTGAACATGATGTAGAGATTCACTGTGGTGTATTCATATATGTACGTAAGAAAGTTATGTCAGATTCAGTCCACTGTCATCCTTCAAGTTTCTCTCTCCCTCTCTCCTCAATTAATCATCTCTCATTTTCAAACTGTGTCTCAACCTTTTTCTCAGAAATTTTAAAGCTTGATTCTGGTGTTGGGCACTTTCCAAAGAGAATACACTTCTATTTTGTGTAAAGGGAGGGTTGATGGAGAAAACAGAGAAGGCAAACTTCACAGTATATGGACTTTGCCCATGCGTTTACTTTTTATTCAGTTTGTAAGGTAGATTTCTTGCACTGCCAAACCATGCCTGAGAATCCAAAGAAGGAAGTGCTACAATGGGCAGCCTCATCCATCCATTATAAATTATATTAAAACCTGAGCTGGTTGTGGTGGCACATACCTGTAATACCAGGTTCTCAGGAGACTGAGGCAGGAGGATTGCAAATTTGAGGCCAAGTTCAACAACTTAGTGACACCTGTCTTAAAAAATAAAAAAGGCTTGGGGTATATTTCAGTGGCAGAGAACCCTGGGTTTAATCCCTAGTAACTAAAAAACAAACAAAAAATTAAAAAAAAATCAAACTTAATTCATTTGCAGTTTGATAAATTCACAGTACTTTTTAGAAGTTATAACAAGAACTGTAATTTAAATCTGCAAGTCTTTCGATATCTAGTACAGCATGGCATTAAATAACATCTCCACCTATTCATTTCAGTTTAATCCACAATAACGTAACTCCCAATAAAATTTTGTTGGAAAAAGTACATACTTTTTAGGGAAAACATGTAGTTTAATGATCAAAAGATTACTTGTTAAGGTTTTGGCTCCAAGATTAAGTCTCCAGTATAACCAACAATCTCTTGTTTTGTTTAATCACCCAGCTTCTTCTTTTTTGGTTGAGGAGATATATCAGAAGGCAGATAGTAAATAATGCCAAAATTATTGCTCAGAAGCAGTTGGCAGGTTCTCTCAGAAGATACTATAGGGGGCTGGGATTGTGGCTCAGTGGTAGAACATTTGCCTAGCGTGTGTGAGCCACTGGTTTCAATCCTCAGCACAGCATGTAAATAAATGAATTTAAAAAATCCATCCACAACTAAAATAAATAAATATATGTGTGTATAATGTATATATATACACACACACATATATATACACACGTGTATATACATTTTTTTTTGAAGGGAAGATACTATAACTAGGAGTATAGTTACTGTTCTGACACTTTCATTAAGACAGAACTCCTATACAAAAATGCTCCCACACCAGGACTGTTTTACTTACTTCTTTGCTTCATATTTTCCACTGGTGAAGTCTGCAACTCCTGCATTTGGCAGAAGGATTTATTATATAGAAATCCAGACTCAGCATCAAGTGGTCACATAATATTTTGAGATATTTTTATTGAACCAAAGATACAAAACTAAGAAATTGCCAGATTATCTCATTAGGTGGAAAGACACTTTTCAGTAATACTGTGTAGCTTCCTCAAATCCCTTTTAAGGATTAAATTCTAGTTTAACCCGTTGTTTAATAATATGTAAACTTTTGTACTTGTGAGGCTCCTCCACATTCCAAGGTCTTTGCTTCCCAAGTGTTCTAAGGGGAGGAATCCTTTGGTTCAGCATTGATGCTCCCATATAGATATTTAGTTTGTTAGTTCTGTTTTTGAAAAATCAGTTGCTAGTTTTCATCTTTCAAATATTTATTGGAATTCTATATTCTACACTCATAATTTTTAAAAAAGACATAGATGTATATCATTTTGTGTCATTTCAGTGGGATTTGAATCAGTGCACTTTAATGTTGATTTCCTGAAAATCTTGAATGCTTTTTATTATAAAAAGTTTCAAGTAGAAAAGTAAAGGAAGTATACAATAACATTTACCATTAGCCAGATATCACAAACATCAGCATTTTTTGATTTTTGTTTTAATTCCTTTCCCCACTTTATTCAAAATATGAATACTATTTATGGGTTTGTTTTGTTGTTGTTGAAGTGTGTTAAAGCAAATTGTAGACATCCTCTGTCTTTTCACTTTTAACTATGTGAATATGAGTCTCTAAAAAATGTTTAAAAATGAACATTGTTTAATATTTAATAATTAGTTCATGCCAAGTTTTCCCAGATTGTGTTAGAAATGTTTCTTTATAGTTGGATGTTTCAAGTAGGATCCTAATAAGGTTTATCGTATTAGTTTGACTGTAAAATGTTCTGTAATTTGGATTTGGCTATTATTTCCTCCTCATGGTATGTTCTCTCTCTCTATCTTTTCTTCATCATCATCATCATCATTATTGTTTTCTTTGGAAGTTAGATTTAGAGGCTTGATTGTATTCAGATAGTTTTGTTTGTTGTTTTTTCCCAAGACTGCTTCATTGTTGGTGCTTTTAAGTTGGTATTACATTTCAACAGGAAGCACATAATCTCAGGTTGTCCCATTTTTAGTGGTTCTAAGATTGATCAGTAGGTTCAGGTGGTGGTATCCTGATCCCCTTCATTGTAAGGTTGGCCATCATCCTTTCACTTAATCGTTTTAACCACCACTGATAATTATTAATTATGTCAGTGATTTTCAAACTTTAGTATGCATCAGAATTAGCTAGAGGTCTGGAAAACCTCAGAATGATTGGCTCCATCCCTAAGAACTTGTATGTCTGATAAGTTTTTTAGTTAGTTCTAATGTTGCTCGTGTGGGGGCTAAACTTTGAGATCTCTATTTTAGTATTTCATTAGGCTATGCAAATTATTTGCTAATTGTCTTTTTCTAAAATTAGTTTTTGAAGGAGAGGCAGTATTTTTATTTACCAATTTTTCAAAATAATGACTTGGTGTTCTAGCAACCTTCAGAGATTACCAGTGAGATTTTTTTTTGTTGATATTTATTTATTTATTTTTTTGTGGTTCTGGGGATTGAATGCAGGACCTTGTGCATGCGAGGCAAGCACTCTACCAAGTGAGCTATCTCCCTAGACCAGATGTTTGTTTTTTTTCCCCAAGGACCCCACCTCCTTTTGGCACTAATAGTATTTAGTGACCATTCCCTATATTCTAGAGGTTTTCATTATTGTCACTGGTCATCATTATTCCTATGTCTTTTCAGAGGACAAAGCTAAGACATATTTTTATTGTTCTAAAAATTAAAAAGCAACTACTGATATTTTCAATTCTAATTAAATTTTATAGTGATTAAATTTGACTTTTAAAACGTCTTATTTCTGTTTCCTCTGCTAAAAATTTTGTTTTCTAACAGCACTGTACTTACTTACTGGTGTATTTTATAACATATGTAATAGTTTCAGAATAACACTACCAGTGTTATTACTTGCTGTAAAACCATTGGATGTAGTTTGTATCATTGAAATGCTTTTTTGGTTTTAGTTTCTATCCTTTGTTCTAAAGCCTCTTGAAATAATTCTTTCCAGTGTAGTTAAGTCATCAAATGAATAGAATATATAATATTTTAAAAATTTTTTCTGTGACAGCTTTTTGTTTTAATTTTTAAAACATATATAATTCCAACACCAAAACTTTGAATCAAAATAAACCTAGTAATTCTAGCCTCCATTCCTGTCTCCTCTCATTTTCTTCCTCACCGTACTAACCATTTTTATTTAGTTTTCATTTTCATTGTTTCTTTTTGAAAATGTTAGTAAATATTATCATCTCCCCATTCTTATGGAAAAGGTAGTATTCTATTAAAATTATTTTATACTTTCCTTTTTTTAATTTAATAGATAATAGAGATCACTCTATCAATATATAGAGATAATCTTCACTTTTTTTTTTTTTTTATTCAGTGCTAGAGATTGAACCCAAGGCCTTGCACACTTTAGCCCTGAGCTCTACCCTTAGCCCTTCTTCATTCTTTTTAACAGCTACAGGGTAATCTACTGCGTGGGTATAATAGTTTTTTAACGAACTTTTAATTGATAAAATTTGGTTGTTTTCCATGCGTAAGCTGTTAAAAATAATACTACAATGAATAGCCATTTATATATCTTTCTACCTGAATACTCCCTCCTCCATTTTACGTAAGACTTAATGGTACTTTTGAATTAGTATATTTTTAAATAATTAATTGAATTGTCCTTTATTCTCTATTCTGCATTTACCTCATGAAACTTAAGCTAACATAATGTAATCTTTCCAATATCATAAAAACTGGATTGCAGAGATGGTTGCTTTGATTTTGAGCTACAGAGCCTTTCAAGGCCTAGAAAGAATTCAAAGGGGATGCAAATTAGCAAGTTCAACTGACAATTGTAAGAGGAAACAGCAGCAGGTTCCAAATATTTTATAATAGTTTATTTTTTCTTTAATTTATCCCATTGCTGTTATTTGATTCCTCCTCTTTTTTTTTTTTTTTAATACAATGCCTTTATTTTGCTTATTTTTATGTGGTGCTGAGGATTGAACCCAGTGCCTCGCACGTGCTAGACGAGCGCTCTACCGCTGAGCCTCAGCCCCAGCCCCAGCCCCAGCCCCAGTTCCTCCTCTTTTTAAAGTATACTTTGTTAAAATATAAACATGTATTCAAGAAAGTGTATAATCATAAACATATACCTCAGTGTATTTTCTCAAAGTAAAAACACTTACGTAATCAGTACCCAGATGTAGAAACATTGCCAGTATCCTAGAAGCCTATCTCATTCCTTTTTTAGCCTTCTCTCACCTCTCTCCAAGGCAACCATTATCTTGACTTCTTTTTTTTTAATTTATTTTTTTCCCAAAAGCATGTATTTCTTTTGCGATTTTTTTATACCTTTATTTATTTATTTTTATGTGGTGCTGAGGATCAAACCCAGAGCCTTGCATGTGCTAGGCGAGCGCTCTACCACTGAGTCACAACCCCAGCTCATGACTTCTTAACACTGTAGGTTAGTTTTTTTCTGTTTAACTGTGTAAATGAGATCATATTATAATCATGTACTTCCTCTTATGTTTGCCCTCTTCCGTGTGTTTCAAATTTGTCCATATTATCCCATGTGATAGTAATTGTTGCTGTGTGATAGTTTGTTGTGGGAATATACAAAAATGTTTTCTGTTATTGATTGGGAATTACTTCCAATTTAAAGGTTATTTTTAACTGTTTCCTGTAAGAAGAGGGCTCCTATGAGTATTTTTTTTTTAAATATTTTTTTTAGTTGTGGACAATATTTTAGTTGTAAACACAATATCTGTTTTATTTATTTATGTGGTGCTGAGGATCAAACCCAGTGCCTCACATATGCAAGGCAAGCATTCAACCACTGAGCTACAACCCCAGCCCTCCTGTATATTTGTATTATGGTGGTCAAGTACTAAATACTTTGATAGTTTCTCTTCAACATTTCTATGTTAGGAGGAGTGTATGCTATGTGATAGTTCCCAAGCTATATACAGATTACCTTCTTCAGTATATTATGTAATACAGATTGTATGTATGTTAAATTGCACATTTAATTCCAATATATTTATCCTCAACCATGTAGAGAATATAAATGAAACCAGACCTTTTTATGTAAACCATGCAAAAGTATGCCGTGACATCAGTTTTGCTTTGACTGCAGTAAATAGTGCAATTTTACAGATTTACCATTTTCTTTTTCATATTTTTAACATTTTTTTTTTAGTTGAAGATGAACAACTAAATACCTTTATTTATTTTTTTTTTTAATGTGGTGCTGAGGATCAAATCCAGTACCTCACACATGCTTTACCACTGAGCCACTGCCCCAGCCTCAGATTTACCATTTTAAAAGCATTTTGTCAAGCTTAGATATGAAGATGAAAAAAGATAGATGCTAAGAAACTCAAAGCCTAATACATGAGGTAAAATGTATTATGGTAAAGAAACTGAAGTGTCAGAATGTGTGAACTGCTGCTGGGTGCAGTGAAGCCTGTATGTAATCCCAGAGGCTGGAGAACCTAAGGCAGGAGGATCTCAAGTTCAAAGCCACCCTTGGTAATTTAGCAAGGCCCTAAGAAACTTAGCAAGACCTTGTCTCAAAATAAAATATAAAAAGGGCTGGATGTAGCTCAGTGGCAAAGTGCCCCTGCGTTCAGTTCTTGGTACCAAAAAAAAAAAAAAAAGAAAAAGTCTGAAGTGCTATAGTCAAATCAGGATAGATTTTCTTTAGCTAGAGGGAGAAAAGTTATGATTTAGACATACAGATAAGGAAAGAACAGAAGTGGTTGGGAACAATATGAGCAGAGTATAAAGGTGGAAAATTATAGGTACATTCAAGGAATTTTGGGAATATAGATTGGCATGAATATAGTATTTGTGAAAAATTAGTTAGGTCCACATAGTCGAGAATACAATATCAAGAAATTTTTGAAACAATAGATAGTGCCTGGAAGTTTAGGAAGTAATGATGTTTTCAAGCTATTGTGATTCTGTTGACTATAGTTTTAGCTCTGTGACCTTCAATTTTAAAAGTAGCTAATAAAACTACAGTTAGTATAAGTGGTATCATTCATTTCTTATGCCTACACTAAGTTGGTAGGCTGGAAAAAATAAACTCCAGCTACATAGCTGCTGTTAAAAAAATAAATAAATCCCTAAGATACATAAATGCAGGTATGGAAAGAATGAAAACAAAACATGCCTACTTTAAAAATAAACAAAGCTTTATTGTGATATAATTCACATACCATACAATTCTTCCATTCAAAGTGTTTAATTCAGTTGTTTTTAGTTGTTCACAAAGTTGTGCAAGCCAACAACACCCCAATCGATTTTAGAGCATTTTCATCATCTAAAAAGGAAACAGGTTTTACTAGATGCCAATTTTAGGTTGATATTTTTTCTTAGCACCACAGAGATATTCAGTGGATTCTTTGGAAAATAACTTGGTATTTATTCAAAATTTTAAACATGGAGCTACCATATAACTCAGCAATTACACTGATCAGTAGTAATTCCCAATAACCCTACTTTCTGCCATCCATCTTCTCCTAGCCTTAGACAACCACAGTCAACCTAGAATTGATATCTAGTGGAGCTTATTTGAGAGTTAGGAAAAAATAGCTTGTGTGTGTATGTATATATGCATGCATGCACTCATGTATGTTCTTAAGACAGAAGGTGAGGGAATGTATTATTAGAAAAATGTTTGAGATACAAAAAGAAATGGTAAAGAACATGTATGAGGCTGAGGTGGAGCGAATGAAGTAGAATTAAGCCATTCTAAAGTTTCTTTATCTTTTGATAGGAAGATAAGAATATTAACTTAAAAAAGCATAAAGTCTGCACATTAAAATTTTCAAGGTTACAGTACAGTCAGCTGGGTACAGTGGTGCATGCCTGTAATCTTAGTGGCTCTGGAGGCTGAGGCAGGAGGATCTCAAGTTCAAAGCCAGCCTTAGCATTTAGTGAGACCTGTTTCAAAATAAAGGGCTGCTCAGTGGTTAAGAGCTCTTGGGTTCACTTCCCAGTATCAGGGGTGCAGGTAGTGGGAAGAGTACCTACAGTCAGTCCTTCATATCTATGTGCTCCACATTTATGGATTCAACCAATCATGGATTGAAAATATTTGAATAAAAATGTCTGTACTGATCATGTGTAGACTTTTTTCAGTATGTCAATTATTTCCATAGCATTTATATTTATTAGGTATTTTAAGTAGTCTAGAGGTGATTTAAAGTATATAAGAGAATGTGCAGTAGGTTACATGCAAATTCTGTACCCTTTTACAAAGGGACTTGAGTATCCTTGGATTTTGGTATCTGAAGGGGACCCTAGATCAATTCTCTATGAGTACCAAGGGGCAATGATATGAACTTTGCAATGATATAAATAGAGGAAAAATGGACTAGAGAAATATTAGTCAAAAGAATATAGAAATAGAAGTCACAGAACAAGGGCAAAGCAGCAGAAGAAGATAGTAGAAATAAATTTCAGCATAGTAAAAATCATATTAATAGAGTTAAGACACTAAGTTGGTAGGCTGGAAAAAATAAACTCCTGCTGCATAGCTGCTGTTAAAAAAATACATAAATCCCTAGGATACACAAATGTAAGTATGGAAAGAGTTGAAAACAAAAGATTAGGAGAAGATACCTAGACAAATAACCAAAAGAAAGCTGAGTCTACCTCCACTCATATCAAATAAAACAGATTTAAAACCAAAAAAATTATTAATGGTAAATGAAATGACAAAAGGTATAATTTACCATAAAGTTACAAATATGTAACTGTTTTAAAAATATGTAAAGCAAAAATTGTATTCATGCCCACTATTATTGTAGGGGGTTTTATCTCTCTTAACTATTGAAGATCAAAAAGGAAAAATATTTATGAATAAAAAATATTTTAAAAACAAAACAACACACTTATTTGACATAATTAACATATATAGAAATCTGACCTTGGCAGTTGGCAGAAACTTAGATCTTTTTCTTCCTTTTCATAGAACAGTTGGAAAAATAGCATATGAATCAAAGGAGAAGAAACAGTAAATGGAATTCAGAAACAATTAGAATTAAATTATAATAATTATAATGTTACAAAACTTGATGTGTAGCTGAAACCTTACTGACAGTGAAATTTTTGTACTGTTTATTAAAAGAAGTGGAAAGGTTCTAAGTTAAATGAGTTGAGTGTTCTATTTAAGGAGTTAGAAAAGGGAAAACAGAATAAAACTGCTCAAAAATAGAAGCGGTAGAGCTAAGAGCCAAAATTAACCAAATAAAAAACAAGTATACAGTAGAGAGAATAAAAAACTGAAAACTTTCTTTGAGATATATTGGACCTGGTAAAAAACTATAAAGGAAAAGAAATGGGAGTTTAGATAAATAATATTAAGAATAAAAATGGAACATTTTTACAGATAAGCCAAGATAAAAAAAAATGCTATTAATTTTCATAGCAAACTATTTATTGCTTATGTGTTGGGAAGAACTTTAAGGACTTTAGGTATGTTAATTCATTTAATTTTTAAAACAACTCTACAAGGTAGATAATATTATCCCTATAAATCAGATGAGGGAACTGAGCAATTTCTGAAAGCCTGATGGGTAACGAGAGATGGAACCTGCTGTGGTTTGAATGTATTTTGTCTCTTCAGATTGATAGTGGAGTTTAATCCCCACTTTGAGATATTAGAGGATGGCAACATAATCTAAATGTGGTGTTTAGAGTTATGATATTTGGTAATTTAGGATTAGATAAAGTTAAGAAGGAGCCATTTTGAATACTGATGACTTTATAAAAAGAAAGAAGACTCACTTGTGTGCTCCCTATCTCTTATCTTGAGGATGGCCTTCACTGCCTTACGACTCTGTCACCAAGCAGGCCAGCACTAAATTCAGCCCCTTGCCCTTTGTCCAGAACCATGAACAAGTAAGCCTTTTCTCTTTATAATGTATTCAGACTATGATATTGTGTTATTACCAACAGAAAATGGGTTAATACAGAAAATTAAGAACCTACATCTTGATTTGTCTTGAATGCTAGTTTTGTTAACTGGTACGACTTGGGGCAAGTAATTAAATATGTATATCTCAGTTTCCTTATCTATTTAATGAAATAATACTTTGACAATTTGTTGGAAGAATTAAGTGAATTAGCATAAGTAAAGTACTTTTAATATTTGGCATTGAATTGTGTATTAATTGCTTTTATTATTTATTAAAAGAAAAAAACAGAAGATTAGTTGATTGATGCAGATTCATTTGATAAAATTCAGCTCCCATTTATGATAAAATTATGGAATTTCCTTAATCTTGTAATGTTTAGGTCATGTTTGATAAGAGTATCTACTAAAACCACAGCCAACATATTTAGGGAAAGAGAAACATGCAAATAAATTGATGTAAGTTTGTCAAAGGCACCAAATTTGGATGGTACCAGATTTTAACGTGAATGTGGAACAGTGAGAACCCTCTTAAAATCTTCATGGGACAGCCTTTTTGGAAAGTAAACTGGCATCACTTAATGAAATAGAAAATGCCCATATCCTATGGTCCATCAGTTCCAATGCGAAGGCAGTTAACTTCTCAATGAATTTTCATGTTCCTTTCCCTATTTCCCACCTCTTATACTCAGACATGACCATGTTACTATTGTGGCTGGTTAGCTATAAATAACATTTACCTGTATTTTTTCTGGACTGAAGCTTGGTATGCTACCATCTATCATTTTAGCCCACATTCTTGGGCTGGGATTGTGGCTCAGTGGTAGACCGCTCGCCAAGCACGCATAGGACCCGGGTTTGATTCTCAGCACCACATAAAAAAATAAAATAAAAAATAAAAAGGCATTATGTTGTGTCCATCTACGAAAAAGATATTCTCTCTCTCTCTCAAAAAAAAAAAAAAAAAAAAAAAAAGAAAGAAAAAGAAAAGAACAGCCCACATTCTTAACTCACCTTTTAGAAGGATGTTGCAGCAACTGGGCTTATTAATTAGACCTGAGGTGGGAAGGAAATTTTATGTGTTCAGCTACTGTTTGGATTCTTTCTTTCCTTATTACCCTTCCTTTCATTTTCCTGTCTTTGCCATAGTATATCCTAGTCTATTCTGACTCATACATGTTCCCTTATATGTATTCTAGTAGAGAAACTCTTCCATATATGACAAGGGATATATATATGAGAGATTATAATAGGAACTTACATGATGTGTTTTCTGGGCTGTAGTTTCAAGGCTCCAGAGTAGGAGGGAAACTCATTGTCTTCAGAGTCTTAGAAGCCAGTCCAATGGTATTAATAGTTTGGGCCAAATAATTTCTTTTCAGATCAGTTGGCTGGAAGCCTATCACTTGTGCTTTGAATTATATACTTTTCTATGTCTATAAGCGGGAAATATTTGATTACTCACTTTAAGACCTCTAGTTTTTTAATTCTTTTTTTTTTTTTTTAAACTTTTGTAGTGGGTCTATGGAAACTAGTGTGCCTTATAAAAATGTAAAGGGGTTAGAAGTGAACTCAGTTATAGAGCAGGTGCTTAGCATGTACGAATCCCCAGCACCAAAAACAGAAAAACAAAAAAACAGATAAACCAACAAAAAACACAATAAAACAAACAAAAACAAACCTATCAGGAAGCTTTAAAATATTCTGGTGCCTGGGCCTTCCTCCAGACCATTTATATTAGACTTGAATGTGCAGGTGGGGATTAGAATGACTGGACAAGAAAATAAGAGGAAGGATGATACCTTCAGCTAGATGCTCTAGGAGTACAGGGCCCATTGATGATTGCATAAAATGCAGAAAAACAACTGAAAAGAAAAACCAAATCTTACTGACCACTTTTGAGTTTTTAATTAGTAAAATTCATATCCTGCAGTAATTGAAGATTTAACTCATGTTTCCATTATAGAAAATTAGAACTGTTTTTGGTTCTTTTCCTTTTAAAACTAGTAATTTTAGGGCTGGGGATGTGGCTCAAGTGGTAGCGCGCTCGCCTGGCATGAGTGTGGCCCAGGTTCGATCCTCAGCAACCACATACAAACAAAGATGTGTCCGCCGAAAACTTAAAAAAAAAAAAAAAAAAAAAAAAAATTCTCTCTCTCTCTCTCTCTCTCTCTCTTAAAAAAAAAACAAACTAGTAATTTTGGGGGGTGGAGTGGGGTGTCCTGATTACCTTTTTTAGTTAATTAGTTTATGATATATCTTTGTTCTTAAAATTTATTTTTCTTCTTAGATCAACTTTATTGAAATACAATACATTTGACAAGCCGTAACTTTTTAAGTACATATGTATTAATCATGCCCACTTATTTTCTGCTTTGCCAATATTTTGACATCTGGAGCCTTGCCTGTCCTGGAGACTTCCTTCTACAAGCTAATTCCTAGAGATAGCAAAAGATGCCTTTCACATGCAAACAACCTATCTAGAGCCCTGTCCCCCAGCTATATCTCCTTACATGTCTGGGCCACTGCCCTGCTCCTGTAATCACTGCAAGGCCAGATATCAAGCATCCAGGTAATCTGTATACCCTGGTGACCACTGAAATTATTCAAGCTAGCCAATCCTAAACCTGCTCAGTTTTCTTACTTGTCCTGTCCATTCTTTCCCATGAAAACCAAAGTAGAGGGCCTTGCCACGTTTACCTGACTCTTCCTAACCAACTGTGGTACTTCCCTATGTGGCTAAGTATGGGGTGATATGCCTCTTCTTTCTAGAGAAATTTGAGTTTAAATGTCTTCCTTCCTTATAATCATTTCTGTGTGTCTGCATCTGCATTTATGACCTTACCTGAGACAAATCCCTGGTACATTTTAAAGAAATATACTTATATGAATTGTTAATCACTGTGTACAGCTGTATAATGACTACTGTAATCGGTAATATAGAATTTTGTGTCACTCCCAAAAGTTCCTGTATACCCATTTATAGTCAGTTACCACCCTGACTACCCTGCCACACTGCAGAAAATCTCTGGTCTGTTTTCTGTCATTATGGATTAATTTTGCCTATTCTAAAATTTCATGTAAATGAAATCTTAAATACTCTTTTATGACTGTTTATTTCACTCATCAGCATTTTTTTTGAGATTCATCCATGTTACTGCTTGTTTTAGCAGCTTATTGCTTTTTTTTAAATTTATTGTTTTTATTGTGTATTTCTGCAACTTTTGACAAATGTCCACAGGTGTGTGCAGCCATACAAATCAAGGTACAGAATGTAACTTGTCATCCACAAAATTTCCCCCAATGACCGTTGGAAATGAGCTCTTACTCCACACCCAGCCCCTGCAACCACTGATCAGTTTTATGTCCTTAGGGTTTCATCTTATAATGTCATATATGTTGAGACTGACTTCTTTCACTTAGCACATGCATGATCAACCATTGTTGCATATGTCAGTACTTCCTCATTCTTGCTGCTGAATAGTATTTCACTGTGTGTATGCACCACTATTTGTTTATCCATTCCTTATCTGTGGGACATTAGGGTTCATTAAGATTATTAATAAAATTTTAATAAATACGTACAAGCAGGCATTTCTGTGGACATAGGTTTTTGCTTCACTTGGAAACATCTAGGAATGGGATTGGTAGTGATGCTTCTTTACCTTTCTCAGTAACTGCCAAATTCATTGTCAAGTGTGCCATGGCCATATTTTTAGCCTTAAACTATATAGCAGGAACTAATTCTAGGGAATGATGATGATCTTGATGGTGATCAAAGCTGACAAACCCCGATGGTTTTAGCCACTATTCACACTGCATTCTTCAACTTTGAATTCTCAACAAATGATTGTCCTGGTGCAGAGTAAATGTCCAACAAATCCCTGGACACTAAAGCTCTGGATCCTCTGCTCCTTAGGAAGGATGTACTCTGCTTCTTGTTTTCCTCACAGTCTCTCCAGTGCTTCATTAAGTAGTGGTTTTTAATCTACAACCGTACGCTGATGCATGCCGGCTACAGCATGCTGTCATCAGGGATGATAACAAAGTTTCTACTTTACTTCACCATCGATAGGAACAGAAGCTGTGAGGAATGGATCGTTTGGTAATGGGAGTCATGGTTAAGGAGTCTGATCTGAAATAGTTTGATTTGTAAAGAAGTCAGGCCCATCACTTGAGACAGATTGCTTTTTCTGAAGATGGCTGTGATATCTTCCACTTGACATACTCTTCTAGACCATTTACTACACTTTCAAGAAGTAGAGTTAAGTTCCCGTCCCCTTTGCCCTTCTAGCCAGTGGAAGGTAGTAGAAGTAGTTTGGCCAGGAGTGGTGGTGCACACCTGCAATCTCAGTGACTCAGGAGGCTGAGGCAGGAGGATTGAAAATTCAAGGGCAGCCTCAACAACGTAGCAAGACTCTGTCTCAAAAAATGAAAAAGGGCAAGGGGCGTAGCTCTGTGGTAAAAAACACCCCTGGGTTCAATTTCCAGTACAAAAAAAAAAAAAAAAAAAGGCAAGAAAAGGAAGTAAAACAACAACTCCCAGTGCTTGGTCATGAGAGGTGGTCTAGCTTCCACCCCCTGCTTGCCAAAACATTCCCTTTGGAAGCAAAGCTGACACATAATAAGTCCCAATGGCCTGAGGCTGCCTGGAGCCTGACCACAAGGAAAGGCCCACAAGTAGTTGCCCTATCTACAGCCCTGACTGAAGTCCCAGCTGACACCAGCATCATCCGCAACCAGACATCTGAGTTAAAAATGCAACCAGATGATTCCAGCCCCGAGCGTCTAGTCATCTTCAGCATCAAATAATGCCCAAGACATCATGAGGCAGGACAAGATCCTCACTATGCCTTGTCTGAGTTCCCGAATTACATGTTGAATGTGTCAACATGTTAAAATGGTGGATTTAAGTCAGTAAATTTTGAGGTAATCTACTCACAGTAATAGTGACTAGAACATCCTTGTCATGGACTGAATTATGTAGGCGGAAGACGGCCTTCGTCCCTGAAGTTTGATCATTTCCAAGGCCAGTAACTACAATGGTTCTCCCACACCTGGAAGCTAATGAGTAATGAGCACTATTAAGTCCTATTTCAAATGTAAAAAAACCTTGAGATAATATACTAAATTGTTCAGAAGGTTGTTTTCTTAGTGCCTGCTGGAACATCATTGTGGAGTTCCTGCCTTCGTGCCAGTGCCAGTGAAGACAAAGGTGAAAGTATTTCCAGTGTTGCTGAGAACTGGAGGAGACTTGGGATCAAGCTAGCTGCCTGCAGAACTTACCTGGACTGTGATTTAAGCTAGCTGCCTGCAGAACTTACCTGGACTGTGATTTACCTGGACTGTGAGTTAATCTATTGAGATACTGCTTTACCTGGACTGAGACAACAAACTGTAATCTACAACAAATTGTAACTCAGTATCTTTGCTAACGGTGTCATTGCTGGTATAATTTTTCCAAGGGTTTCTTGCATGGAGCCATCAATTGGCTTGGTATTGTGGCATTTTGTATCCTCCCCTTCTGCTTGTAGCAGATTATTTATGGTGTTTGTGTAAAAACCACTATGGTCGTTATTTAAATTAAACAAAAGGGGGAAATGTTAGAGTCTGTAAACAAGTCTGGATGGCGCCTGGCATTTTGCCAGAGGGAGTGGTTTGTAAAGTAACGCCAGCGAGCCATTAAATGTGGAGATTCCTTATTGGTTGACTGCTGTATCGAGTTTATGTTAATTAGATAAGCTGTGTGGAATGTATATATACTGCTGCTGTCCTACAATAAACGGCTCCTGCTCCTGCTGTATCAAGGTACACAAGTTGTTCGTCACCCTCCGGTTATTTTGCTGCAGCCGGACTGCAGCAGAATTATATCTCTCAAAAACATATGTTGAACCAGGCATATGCCTGTAATCCCAGCAGCTCAGGAGGCTGAGGCAGGAGGATTGCAAGTTCAAAGCCAGCCTCAGCAACTTAGCAAGATCCTAAGACCCTAAGAATAAAAAAATAAAACAGCCTGGGGATGTGGCTCAGTAGTCCAGTGCCCCTGGGTTCAATTTCTGGCATAAACAAACAAACATGTTGGCAACTTAACTCCAGGTACCTCAGATTATAACATTATTTGGAGATAGTTTATCAAAGGGGTAAAGATAAAAAAAGAAAGAAAGAATCACAGAGCACAATGGTACCTATCTGTAATCCCAGCTACTAGGGAGGCTGAGGCAGGAGGATGGCAAATCTGAGGCTAGCCTGGGCAACACCCTGTGTTGGGTGTGTGGGAGATTCCCCGCTGAAGTTGAGTTTCCGGTCACGAGAACATCACTGAATCCCTTACCCCCCTCCCCAAGGGGGCCCTCATTGCTTTAAAAAAAAAAAATTTCTTTTTTAGATGTTGACAAACCTTTATTTTATTTATTTTTATATGCAGTGCTGAGAATTGAACCCAAGGCCTCACACATACTAGGCAGGTGCTCTATCACTGAGTCACAACTCCAGCCCCAGCTCATTGCTTTTTATTGAAAATCAGTATTTCATTATATTGATATAGCAAAATGTGTTTATCCCTATATCAGTTGGTTGTTTGGATTATTTCCAGTTTGGGAGACTATTATGTCTTACAGAACACATATTATGTATATATTTACCTACTATTATGTATAGTTCACCTACCCACACTATCATTGATGAATATTTGTATCCTTTTTAGTTTGGTGACTAATGCTGCTGTGAACAGTATATATGAAAATTCAGTTATCACTTATTATCCGTCTTTTAATTTTAGTGAGTCCTTTGGGTGTGAAATGGCATCTCATTGTAATTTTCATTTGCTGTTCCTTGATGCCTAGTGTTGAGTTGATTTATTTTTTATTTGCCATTTATATATCTTCTGTAAAAGTGTAAAGGGTCCAACTCTTTGCCCATTTAAAAATTTAATTATTTGTCAGGCACAGTGGTGCATGCCTTAATCTCAGTGGCTCTGGAGGCTGAGGCAGGAGGATTTCGAGTTCAAAGCCAACCTCAGCAACTTAATAAGGGACTTAGCAATTCTGCAAAACTCTGTCTCTAAATAAAATATAAAAATATGGGCTGGGGATGGGGCTCAGTGGTTAACCATTCCTATGTAGCTTTTAGGGTGAAAATTGTTACAATCACTTTATAAAATAATGTGACAGAATCTAATAAAGCTATATATACCCATCTTATGACCTATAAATTCAATCTGATATATATTTCAACAGAAATATGTACATATCTTCCCCAAAACACTTGCACAAAAAAATGTTCATAACAGCTTTACTCATTACAACCCCAAACTGCAAAGGACTTTTGAGAAGTCAAATGTGAAAATAAGAGAACTAATCAGTGTTTGGTTACTAAAGCTGTACCTCAAAATCACGTTGTAGAGCTTTAAAACAAACCAGAAGACTCATACATCCAAAAACCTATCATAGAAGATTGAGAATGAACTCCATGTAGGATAACCTGAAGATTTTTTTATTTTTATTTATTTTTTTAAATTTTTATTGTTGGTTGTTCAAAACATTACATAGTTCTTGACAAATCATATTTCACACTTTGATTCAAGTGGGTTATGAACTCCCATTTTTACCCCGTACTGAAGATTTTTTTAAAGAGGTCCACAAATGGTTCTGAGAACTACTGGCAAATGAGAATTAGAATATGATCCTTCTCTCACATATTATCAAATACGTATATTCTTTTTTGATATATGCATAATCTCTGCGGGTAGTTTCTAAGTTTCCTGAGGCTGGAGACTATTAAAAAGTCTTCTATTGCTTTTACCCATAACACTGTTTAGACTAGCAGCTATAAAAAGAAATGAATACTGATCATGGAACAACATGGATGAACCCTGAAAATATATTAAGAGAAGCCAGATAGAAAAGTCAAATGTTATATGATTCTATTTATATAAAATATCCAAAACAGAGAAATTCATAGAGAGAAAGCAGATGTGGATGTCAGGGAGCAGTTTTGTGGCTAAAAGCATAGAAGACTTTTTAACTGAGTACTCCATTATATTATGTGTGTATATGTTCATTCACTGACAAAAATTTAGACTATTTTCTACTTTTTTATTTTTGTGAATGGTGCTGCTGTGAACATATTTGTTTATGTACTTACTTGTAGTCCTATGAGTTTTACATATGACCAGATTCTTGGAGTTTACCGCTGATACTGAATAATTCCAGTTCCCTAAAGAATTGTTTCATGCTGCTACTCCTCTATTAAATAGATCCTGTGCTTACCTCTAACTGCGGACAACTACTATCTTTTCTTTGGCTTTATACTAACAGGAAATTTAAGTAGATCTTAGCTATGAATTTGACTTTCCTTAAATATTATAACACACCTCAGAATTTCAATTTTAGAACTGGGAAAGATATCTTATAAATCATAGGTTAGAAATATTTTATACTTACTAAATTCATTTTTTCCATATTAATTTTGACAAGAACCAAATTAAAATTATTAGTATAAAATTCTGCAATTACCTAGAGAGTAGAAAGAACTGCCAAGAATGTTACTTTAATATATTTTATAAATTCAGTTAAATTAAATAGATATATACTTTATTTTTAAATGAACTATTTCTTATCCTTTCTGTCTTGTTATATTTGTGTATAAAAGGTGTCTTAATATTTTACATTTCTTCCTGCCAAAATCTTAAGTTGAGTACATACTGATATGTTTACATGTTAATTTTAAAAGCTCAGAGGAAAGATTATTCAGCTTTCTGAAAACATGGCATGCACAATAAAATAACTGTTTGCCGTGGGTGGGGGTGAGCCCTGTTGTCTTCTAGTACCAGTTGGTATTACGTAGGTTTGTTTGCTGTCTCATATTTTATTTATAGTAGTTTGGCACTAGAAACTGAATACTAAACATTAACGCTAATGTTCCACTGTAGCTGAACTGTGTATTAGAGTCTTTCTTAGATTATAATTATTTTTACTTGCACATATACTTATAAAAAACTGGTACCTTAGGTTAAATCAATTTTTAATATAACACAGAAATAATAACTATTACATTTAAATGTATTTGTTCAGATGATATTTTATAAAGGCTATGTAATATTAATAAATAACAAATTAATATATTTTATGATTCTCAGAATTTAGTGAGAGAACATGAAGAAACATTTATTAGTATTGTTTATTATGTGGCTTTAGAAGCTTCTCAGACTCCTCCTTCAGAAAAGATCTTCTTTGGGTAGAAAACTCAAGTTTAGTGACTGTTTTCTTAAAATATTCATGATGTATACTGAATATTCTAGGTCTCTGTAGAATTTTAAAGTGTTTAAAGAAATCATATTACTGGTAACCTTAGTTATGTTTCTGTTCTTTTCTTGGTATTTAGCAGCTGTCTAACCTTGCTTTCTGCCTTCAACATGCAGACCTAAGCATTTAGATGACTTCATTTTGTTCTGGAAGTGACCTTTGTGAATTGGTCTTTAATAATAATGAAGAGTCTTTGTGAATGAACATTTCAGAAATCTACAAAACATAATGGAAAAAAGTGTGAAATAATGGGGAAAAAAATCAGATGTGTATTTAGAACTCTTAAGTCTTTCCCCAAGGCTTGTTCATTGTTACATTTTTAGAGGTATGATATGAAATGTTGTATCTGATATTTACTGCCTTTTTGAAAAATAAGGCTGTTGTGACCTGTTTTTGAAAATGCAAATGAGTTAAATAATAATTGACTTAAAACACATTTTATGGGCTGGAATTGTGGCTCCGCGGTAGAGCACTCGCGTAGCACGGGCAGGACCCGGGTTCGATTCTCAGCACCACATAAAAATAAAGGCATTGTGTTGTGTCCATCTACAAAAAAAAAAAAAAAAAAAAAAAAGATTCTTTCTCACATTTTGTGGCACTTTGAGCACTTTTTTTTGGGGGGTGGGCAGACATTGTGCTAAACCCATATAAAAGAATAAGATCTAAGATAGGGTTCTATTTTGTTTGTTTAATCCAAAATGCTCTATAAAATTAAACATTTTATGCATTTTATAGAATTTTCACTTGAATGTAAAAGAGGTATTTACAGCATAAATAGAAAAGCATCCTAACACAATAAATACAATAAACAGGACAAGAGTCCTACTATAGAAAGAAACAAAAATGTGTATTTTAAAATGATGCGTCCATTATAAAGTACATGCCACTAATGTTATATTTTAAGAAATGTCTGTAATTATTACAATTTCCAGTTTATTAACATATGCATGAAGTTGAAGAATATAAAAATGTAGTATGAAATGAACAGAAATGGTGGAGAGAGGAAGATAATGGAAGAATGGAGGAAAGAACTCAGGTGAAAAGAATGTATTATGGAAAGAAATAGAGGGACTGAAGGAAAAGGAGACTAGCATCTTTTTTTAATTATAATTGTTTCAAAGTGTTTTTTAGTTGTAGGTGGACACAATACCCTCATTTCGTTTATTTATATGTGGGCCTCACACATGTTAGGTGAGCGAGCACTCTACTGCTGGGCTACAACCCCAGCCCAAGAACAGCATTTTTAAATGTGTTAGTCCACTTTAATTACAGATGAAAAAGTAGGAAATCTTTTAAATAGATTTTCTCACAATTACTAAAATATTATTAAGAATAAATCTTAGGTTGGGGGTTTGGTTCAGTGGTAGAGATACCCTGGATTTGATCCCCAGCCCAGCACTGGATGATGATGATGATGATGATGATGATGATGGAGGAGGAGGAGAGAGGAGAGAGGAGAGAGGAGAGAGGAGAGAGGGAAGAGGGAAGAGGAAAGAGGAGAGAGGAGAGAGGGAAGAGGGAAGAGGAAAGAGGAAAGAGGAAAGAATATAATAAAAATCTGGCTAAATCATCAGGTTCTTTTTCTTCAGCAAAATTTTGTTCTGGACAAAATTAGGTAGACAAATTTTTTTTTGCTGTGAAATCAAAACACAGAGTTGCATTCTTAATTTATTTTTCCTGCCTGATGCCTCTTTGGCATCCTGGTAAAACCTAAAGAGTCTCTTCTCAGAAAAACATGTTTATAAATATTTAAAGTAGAATACATATGATTATAAACGAAACTCATTATTTTGAAATAGTTGTCAAAATATTAAATTTGTGATATAGTAGCATGTATTGCATTAACTCATTAAGTAACAAGACCTATCAGGGGATCTAATAAGTATTGTAATTTTGAATATTGATGGGCTAACTTTCAGTATGTCTGCATCAACTGTAGCAATGAGACCATGATTCCTGTTGGTGATAAATGTTACATTGATCACCTGCTAGTGATCTAGCAGTGGTACAACTGCTAGTACCACGAAGGCTTATTGTGTATCTTTAGAAGTAAATGCTAAATTGTAGTTGGAGGTTCGTGAAAGTAAGGAGAGCATTTTTCCTCATCCAAGTATACTGACACACTGAATGATCCTTATGAGTAAGTAAACTCCACATTAAGAATCCCTGCTCTGAGAGCTCTTACTTAGGCTGTGAGACTGACACTTCAGCAGCTATATTATTAGTGGGGATCTGATTAGGAATTTTTGTCTCTATCTTTGCATTTTCATAATTCCACAGTGCCTGGTAAGAGTTAAGCAGATGACTATAATGTGCTCTAGTAGAGCTTATAAATAATTCTGGGGGTACATATGGAAGGTTACTTCTATTTCTATTAGAGGAAGTATCCTAAATTTAGTTTAGGCATAGTCTCAGGGAGGGATACTGCAAGTTTCGTGATTATTGATAGTGTCAGGATATTGCAAAGAAAGGAAATGGGAGGTTGGTATAATGCTGAGGCTCAAATATGTTTACTGGGCAGTTGGAAACTAGCAGTGGTATTATACAATGAGTTTTGTGTTTTAGAAAGTTATCTCAGATGGGACATAGTGGGGAAAGATTCAAAGCAGAGGTCTGAGAATCACCAATTGCAGTTGTTATGAGACTAGAGAATGCAAAAAGTCCTGACAGTAGCAGAATGGTGGGAAAGGAGGAATCATATCTAAGAGATATGGGTTTAATTTTGACTTTGATCTGAAAATTTAAAAAAAATTGTTAGTTGTTATAGACCTTTATTTTATTTATTTGTATGTGGTGCTGAGAATTGAACCCTGTGCTTCACACATGCCAGGCAAGTGCACTGCTTGCTCAGCCCCAGCTCCAGCCCTGATCTAAAAAATTTTATAATTTATAATTTGGATATAATCATTTCAGTGTATGAATTTTACTTTTGCGTTCTTTCTTTACATATCTGAATACAACCTTTGGGTTTACATTTTAGTATTGTTTTGTAAGTCCTGGTCAGTGTTGTGCCTATCTCTCATATTACAGTGCCTTTTCAGAAATAGAGTTTTCTGCAGAATTTAGGATGTATTTTATGTTCATAATATTAGATTTTGTAATAATTAATATGTCCATGTATTTCCTATCTTCTTAATTCGATTATAGACTCTTCCAGGTCTGTAATGACTGCTTTTAATTCTTTAGAAGTTTTTTTTTAATGTATAATTAAAAATATACATTTACAAAGGTAGTATTTCTGTAGCACAGAATAAATAGTATATTTTAATATCTTCCCTTAATCATAGTTTTGTGCTTGGCATGGTGAATAAAATCTAACTACCTTTTATTGGGTATTTACAATATGCCAGGTGTTGTGCTAAGTGCTTCATAATAATATTAAGTTCCTTTAAATCCTTATAACAATTGTATGAAATAAGTATTGGTATTTATCTTAATCTTTATAACGTTTACCAGTACAATTAATAAATGTGAGAACTAACACTTGTAAATTGGCCGACATTTAAATCACTTAATTACTGTGCTCTACTCCATTTCATAAAGTGTTTATGTACATTTATGAGTTTTAAGTTTATACTAAGCATCCTGAGACTATCTCAGTATTAAATACCTGGCTATAAAAAATGAAGCTTAATCTCCAAATTCATAATAAAAACTCTGAATTGACCCACAAGAATAAAGTTTGAGAGTTTCTAATTATGTGTAGTTGTACACTGCTTAGTGATGGGACTTCAAAGAATGTGTTGTTTTACAAACATAGTTTATACTTACAAAAGTATACATGGTGTCAGTCACTTCACATGGCCTGTTGAGGTAATCAAGAAATGTAGTAAAGTCAAAATATAGCAGAAGGGGTTGGGATTATGACTCAGTAGTAGAGCGCTTGTCTAGCATGTGTGAGGCAATGGGTTCATTTCTCAGCATTGCATATAAATCAATAAATAAAATGAGGGTCCATCAACAACTAAAAATTATATTTAAAAAAAGATGTAGAAGGAGGCTATTGCTAGTGTTAACACGGCACAGCATACAGTAAACTTTTTAGTTAGTAGAATGACTATAAAAGATAAAAAGTGTAGTAAATACATAAACCATTTATTAGGATTATCAGGTATACTTATATGTGCTGTATTTTTATAGGACTGGCAATACAGTAAGGTTGTTTACACCAGCATCATCACAAACCCCTGAGTATTGTATTTTGACTAGGTAATGGGAATTTTTCAGCTCTATTATAATTTTAAAGAACCACTGTCAATATGTGCAGTCCATTGTTGACTGACATGTTGTTAAATGATGCATGATTGTATTATTGAAAATGATTTGTATAATACTGATTCTTTTAAATTTTGATTGGACTTCTTTTATAAGAAGCTTGAGGTCATTTTTTAAAAATATAACATGCTTGAAAAGTATGTATTCTGTTATGAATAGTATTCTGTAAGATGTTCTACATCAGGGTTATCGCACATTCCACATCCACTGAGCAGGTATGGCTACTGAGTACTTGAGATGTGGCTGGTGATGTGATGTAAATTTAAAATACAAATCAGATTTCTGATTCTTATTATGAAAATAGTATTTAAGCTATCTTATACATTTTGTATAGATGTTGAAAGATATTGTTTTGCATCTGTTGGGTTACATAAAATATTATTACAATTTTTTAAAGTCTAGTTTGACAGAGGGCATTCGAAATAATAAATTTGGCATCATAGACTTGGAAGTGGTCTTCTGTGGATTCTGACCTTAGAAAGGGAAAGAATTGCTTAAGAATTAAGATTCCAACTTGAACCTGGATTGGTTTAAGTACATATCAGGACACAAGCTAAACTTTAAAATAAGATAAAACTATTTCTCATGTGTTAGTAAAAAATGTAGGTGGGTAGTCCTTAGCAGGTAGACAGTGCAGTTGCGTGAAGTCATGTAGTAATCTAACCTGGTAAGTAACTAGAATGTTACTTATAACATTCTGTCATCTTTAACATGTGGCTTTCCTTTTGGAGCCCAAGAAGTCTTCTGTAGTTGTTTCCCAACTATTGAGAAGAGGTAAGGATAAAAGAAGTTTGTTTTTAAGGAGATGACCTAGAATTTACACATGTCAATTCCTCTCGTATTCCTTTCTGAATGCTTGACTTAGTAACATGACTATTTATATATGAGAGAATTGGGAAGTGTAGTCTGTAGCCAGGTAGCCACATTTCTGAAAACTCTGGTAGTTCTGTTGTTTAAAGGAAGGAAGGGAGAAAGCAAACTCTAGGGGACTATGGGCAGTTTGAATTACAGTGCCAGGATTACTGGTAATTGGTCACAAAAGTGTCTCTGAATAACACATACCAAAATTCAGACTCTCCGAAAAACATAGGTGTTCGGCATAAACTACATTATTCATACAAATAGTTTAGTCAAAGTAAGCTACACTGGGCACCTATGAAAAGTTTCATGTTATTATAGGAAACTGTTTATCAGTTGGATTTCTGATGCCAAACCAAAGGCCAGTCTAGCAAGTGAGGCTATGTAATGTTTAAATCTTAGACCTGCCATTGTCAATTGCTTTCCACACAACTATTATCTGGCTTTATTCATGCTGTTTTTCTAGGGTTCTTACAAGATAAATGCCTTGTCCCCAAGAAAACAAAGCCACAAATAATAGTTTATAGGTTGCTTTTATGCATATGATCTTATTTGATTCTCCTTACAACCGTATGATAGAAATTAGTAGAAGAGATAAGGTTTACTAAACCATTTATGGGTTTGTAAATACAGAGTTTCAAGCTTATATCCTCTCCAAGGAGCCAAAATAAGAAAATTTGAAGACCAGGTCCCATATATCTTAAATACTTTTTAAAAAGGATTTATACTTTTCAGTTTGATCAGCAGGGAGAAGTTAAAGAAAGGGGATATTTAAAATTTAAACGTTTTGGTAGTTTCCCATAAAATCTCCCTAATATTTATAACTCGCCTCCTACCCTCTTATACTTAGTGGAAGAGAGAGAAAAGGGTTGTACAGTTAGTTTCTATTATATTTAGAAGGATTATTCTCAATATTAAGGATAAAGAGTTGGGGGGACTATACATAGTACTGTCTGAAATTTTCATGTATGAGAAAAAAGGATTAGTATTGTATTTTATTTCATCATAAAGAAAACCTACTAAAACTCTGTTTAGTGTTTTATTAATATTAAATTGATCTCAAGATAAGAGCTTTAAGAAATGTACTAACAGCATAGCTGGCACTTTGGCACACTCCTATAATCCCAGCCACTCAGGAGGCTGAGGCGGGAGGTTCGCAAGTTCAAAGCCAGCCTCAGCAATGACGAGGCACTGAGCAACTCAGTGAGACCCTATCTCTAAATGAAGTAAAAAATAGGGTTGGGGATGTGGTTGTGGTCAAGTGCCCCCAAGTTCAATCCTCAGTACCAAAAAAAAAAAAAAAAGTTCTAATAACACTAATAAGTGTTTCTTCAAAAAGTACTATCTACTTGTTGAGAATTCAGCCATACTACTGAATTTCAGCCATAGTACTAGAGGCTGGAATACAGCTGTATACCAAGAATCCTCAACAGGGTTTATATCTAGTGGGAATGAAGACTGGAAATAGATGCTTACAACATGTTCTGTTAAGACTAAAATGGTGGATATACAGGGTATCAATTTTGCCCTCCATTGAGGGAAAGGGAGAGATGTTATGGAAGCAAATCCGAGAGGAGAGTATTACAGATGTAGGATGAATGGTGTCAGGGATCAGGAATACTTCTTATAAGCTAAAACTTAAAAAATTAACCAGGTAGATAGGAAAATGACAGAGCAAAGGACAAACAAATGAAGGAGTCATTTTTTGTTTTGTTTTTAAACAGTTTTCATGGTACTGGGAATCATTCTTGCTAAGCAAGTACTTACTACTGAGTGAGTTATATCCCCAACCCTTTTCATTTTTTATTTTAAGAAAGGGTCTTACTAAACTGCCCAAGCTGGCCTGGAACTTGAGATTCTCCTGTATCAGCCTCCTAAGCAGTTGGCATTATTATAGGCTTATACCACCATGTCTGGATAATGAAGGTTGTTTTAGATTGAAAGCATTGCATTTGAAGAACCTATCAAGTGTGGGCAAGGAATGGCTTAGGGAGTGAGTGAATCTTCTAAAAAGTTAAGAATTTATCCTGAGAACAATGTGGTAGGGCTGGGGTTGTAGCTCAGTGCCGCAGTCTGGCTGGGCACAATTTACAAGCCACTTGTAAAGCAGGAACAACTTTATTTTTAGAATGCACGCTGCACCAAGCAAGCTCTCCAGGAATTCCCTCAGAGCCCAACTGCCACCACTGGCTCTTCCTGCGAGCAGACTCACAGGAACCCTTAGGTCCCACTCTTGAGGCCGGTTGGCTGGGTTGCGTGGGTGGAGCCAAAAGAGTCCGCCAATGAGCAGCTCTGTGGTCTGAAAGGGCAGGGAAACAGTCCAATGAGCATCACTGCAGAGGAGTCAATCATTGCTGGGGCCATGGTGAGCCAATCAGCTGGAAGTTTGCTGGGGCAGCTGTGAGCCAATCAGCTGAACATTTGCTGGGGCCGCTTGGGCTGTGGCTCTCAACAGCTCAGTAGTAGAGCTACATGTAAGGCACTTTGGTCCTCAGCATTACTTACAAAAAAAAATCAAAGTATATGTATATCCAAAAAGAACAATGTGGTATAACAAGGGATTTTTAAGTAGGTGACTGACATGTTAAGATTTTCCCACTTTGGTTACAGTGACAGGGTGGAGAATGACTTGAAGGAAAGTAGGAGGAGAGGCTAGAAGAATAAAATGTTTATGGCAACTCAGACTAGAATGATGGCAGTGTGGTTGTGGTGGTTTGATTTAAAACATTTAGGAGAGTATTACAGATGTAGGATGAATGGTGTGAGGGATCAGAAGCAACAGAACTTGATGACATTTAGATTTTTCTTGTTTGAACATGTGGTAAATAGGAGCTTAACAGGTTGATATTAGAGAAATAAACTAATTCAACTACTGGCTTTTCTGTTTGGAATATTTTCTTTTTTTTTATTGGTTGTTCAAAACATTACAAAACTCATGATATATCATCTTTCATACATTTGACTCAAGTGGGTTATGAACTCCCATTTTTACCCCAAATACAAATTGCAGAATCACATCGGTTACACAATCACATTTTTACATCATGGCTTATTGGTGACTGTTGTATTCTGCTACCTTTCCTATCCCCTACGATTCCCCCCTCCCCTCCCCTCCCATCTTCCCTCTCTACCTCATCTGCTGTTGTTCAATTCTCTCCCTTGTTTCTCCCCCCTTTCCCCTCACAACCTCTTATGTGTAATTTTGTGTAACATTGAGGGTCTCCTACCATTTCCATATGATTTCCCTTCTCTCTCCTTTTCTCTCCCCCCGCTCAACTCTGTTTAATGTTAATCTTTTCCTCATGCTCTTCCTCCCTGTTCTGTTCTTAGTTGCTCTCTTTATATCAAAGAAGACATTTGGCATTTGTTTTTTAAGGATTGGCTAGCTTCGCTTAGCATAATCTGCTCTAATGCCATCCATTTCCTTGCAAATTCCATGATTTTGTCATTTTTTAGTGCTGCGTAATACTCCATTGTGTATAAATGCCACATTTTTTTTATCCATTCGTCTATTGAAGGGCATCTAGGTTGGTTCCACAGTCTAGCTATTGTGAATTGTGCCGCTATGATCATTGATGTGGCAGTATCCCTATAGTACGCTCTTTTAAGATCCTCAGGGAATAGTCCGAGAAGGGCGATAGCTGGGTCAAATGGTGGATCCATTCCCAGCTTTCCCAGGAATCTCCATACTGCTTTCCAAATTGGCTGCACCAATTTGCAGTCCCACCAGCAGTGTACAATTGTACCCTTTTCCCCACATCCTCGCCAGCACTTATTGTTGTTTGACTTCATAATGGCTGCCAATCTTACTGGAGTGAGATGGTATCTTAGGGTGGTTTTGATTTGCATTTCTCTGACTGCTAGAGATGGTGAGCATTTTTTCATGTACTTGTTGATTGATTGTATGTCCTCCTCTGAAAAGTGTCTGTTCAGGTCCTTGGCCCATTTGTTGATTGGGTTATTTGTTATCTTATTGTTTAATTTTTTGAGTTCTTTGTATATTCTGGATATTAGGGCTCTATCTGAAGTGTGAGGGGTAAAAATTTGTTCCCAGGATGTAGGCTTTCTATTTACCTCTCTTATTGTTTCTCTTGCTGAGAAAAAACTTTTTAGTTTAAGTAAGTCCCATTTGTTTATTCTTGTTATTAACTCTTGGGCTATGGGCGTCCTATTAAGGAATTTGGAGCCCGACCCCACAGTATGTAGATCGTAGCCAACTTTTTCTTCTATCAGACGCAGTGTCTCTGATTTGATATCTAGCTCCTTGATCCATTTTGAGTTAACTTTTGTGCATGGCGAGAGAAATGGATTCAGTTTCATTTTGTTGCATATGGATTTCCAATTTTCCCAGCACCATTTGTTGAAGATGCTATCCTTCCTCCATTGCATGCTTTTAGCCCCTTTATCAAATATAAGAAAGTTGTAATTTTGTGGATTGGTCTCTGTGTCCTCTATTCTGTACCATTGGTCCACCCGCCTGTTTTGGTACCAGTACCATGCTGTTTTTGTTACTATTGCTCTGTAGTACAGTTTGAGATCTGGTATCGCTATACCTCCAGATTCACACTTCTTGCTTAGAATTGCTTTTGCTATTCTGGGTCTTTTGTTTTTCCATATGAATTTCATGATTGCTTTATCTATTTCTACAAGAAATGCCGTTGGGATTTTGATTGGCATCGCATTAAACCTGTAGAGAACTTTTGGTAATATCGCCATTTTGATGATGTTAGTTCTGCCTATCCATGAACAGGGTACTTTTTTCTATCTTCTAAGATCTTCTTCTCTCTCTCTTTAGGGTTCTGTAGTTTTCATTGTATAAATCTTTCACCTTTTTTGTTAGGTTGATTCCCAAGTATCTTATTTTCTTTGAGGATGTTGTGAATGGAGTGGTTTTCCTCATTTCCATTTCAGAAGTTTTGTTGCTGATATACAGGAATGCTTTTGATTTATGCGTGTTGATTTTATATCCTGCCACTTTGCTGAATTCATTTATTAACTCTAGCAGTTTCTTTGTAGACCCTTTTGGGTCTGGTAAATATATTATCATGTCATCCGCAAATAGCGATAATTTAAGTTCTTCTTTTCCTATTTTTATGCCTTTAATTTCTTTTGTCTGTCTAATTGCTCTGGCTAGCATTTCAAGAACTAAATTGAATAGAAGTGGTGATAGAGGGCATCCCTGTCTTGTTCCAGATTTTAGAGGGAATGCCTTCAGTTTTTCTCCATTTAGGATGATGCTAGCCTGAGGTTTAGCATATAAAGCTTTTACAATGTTGAGGTAAGTTCCTGTTATCCCTAGTTTTTCTAGTGTTTTGAACATAAAGGGATGCTGTACTTTGTCGAATGCTTTTTCTGCATCTATCGAGATGGTCATATGGTTCTTATCTTTAAGTCTATTGATGTGGTGAATAGCATTTATTGATTTCCGTATATTGAACCAGCCTTGCATCCCAGGGATGAATCCTACTTGATCATGGTGCACAATTTTTTTGATATGCTTTTGTATTCGATTCGCCAGGATTTTATTGAAAATTTTTGCATCCAAGTTCATTAGAGATATTGGTCTGTAGTTTTCTTTCTTTGAAGTGTCTTTGTCTGGTTTCGGGATCAGGGTGATGTTGGTGTCATAGAATGAATTTGGAAGAGCTCCTTCTTTTTCTATTTCTTGAAATAGCTTGAAAATATTGGTATTAACTCTTCTTTGAAGGTTTTTGTAAAACTCCGCTGTATACCTATCCGGTCCAGGGCTTTTCTTGGTTGGTAGTCTTTTGATGGCTTCTTCTATTTTCCTTTGTTATTGGTCTGTTTAAATTGTGTGTGTCTTCCTGACTCAGTCTGGGCAGATTGTATGACTTAAGAAATTTATCGATATCTTCACTATATTCTATTTTATTGGAATATAGGGTTTCAAAATACTTTCTAATTATCTTCTGTATTTCTGTAGTGTCTGTTGTGATATTGTCTTTTTCATCCCGTATGTTAGTAATTTGAGTTCTCTTTCTTCTTCTCTTCGTTAGCATGGCTAAGGGCCTGTCGATCTTATTTATTTTTTCAAAGAACCAACTTTTAGTTTTATCAATTTTTTCAATGGTTTTTTTTGTTTCAATTTCGATGATTTCTTCTCTGATTTTAATTATTTCTTGTCTTCTACTACATTTGCTGTTGTTTTGCTCTTCCTTTTCTAGGTTTTTGAGGTGTAGTGTGAGTTCATTTGTTTGTTGGTTTTTTCATTTTTTGAGGAAAGAACTCCAAGAAATGAACTTCCCTCTTAAAACTGCTTTCATTGTGTCCCATAGATTTCGGTATGTTGTGTCTGTATTGTCATTTGTCTCTAAGAATCTTTTTATCTCCTCCTTTATGTCTTCTGTAACCCATTGATCATTCAGTAACATATTGTTCATTTTCCATGTGATGTAGGATTTTTCCTTCCTTCTTTTATCATTGATTTCCAGTTTCATTCCATTATGATCAGATATGGTGCATGGTATTATCTCCACACCTTTATATTTACTAAGAGTTGCCCTGTGGCATAATATATGGTCTATCTTTGAGTAGGATCCATGTGCTGCTGAGAAGAATGTGTATCCACTTGATGAAGGTTGATATATTCTATATATGTCGGTTAAGTCTAGGTTATTGATTGTGCTATTGAGTTCTATAGTTTCTTTATTCAGCTTTTGTCTAGAGGATCTGTCTAATGGCAAGAGCGGTGTGTTGAAGTCACCCATAATTATTGTGTTGTAGTCTATTTGACTCTTGAACTTGAGGAGAGTTTGTTTTATGAACGTTGCAGCACCATTGTTTGGTGCATACAAATTGATAATTGTTATGTCTCGTTGGTGGGTGGTTCCTTTTAACAGTATATAGTGTCCTTCTTTATCCCTTTAGATTAACTTAGGTTTGAAGTTGATTTTATTCGATATGAGTATGGCCACTCCTGCTTGCTTTCGAGGACCATGTGAGTGGTATGATTTTTCCCAACCTTTTACCTTCAGCCTGTGTATGTCTGTTCCTATCATGTGAGTCTCCTGAAGGCAGCATATTGTTGGATTTGTTTTTTTGATCCAGGTTACTAGCCTATGTCTCTTGATTGGTGAATTTAGGCCATTAACATTTAAGGTTACAATTGAAATATGGTTTGTACTTCCAGTCATGTTTATTTATTTATTTATTTTAGTTTGGCTAGTTTTTACTTTTTGGTTATTTTCCTCCCCTTTTACTGAGATACCTCCCGCTGTTTGTTTTGGGCACTATGTTTCAATTCCTCTTCTTGTAGTATTTTGCTCAAAATGCTTTGCAGTGCTGGTTTTCTGGCTGCGAATTCTTTTAGCTTTTGTTTATCGTGAAAGATTTTAATTTCATTGTCAAATCTGAAGCTTAATTTTGCTGGATACAGTATTCTTGGTTGGAATCCATTATTTTTCAGCGTTTGAAATACATTGTTCCAGGATCTTCTCGCTTTCAAAGTCTGTGATGAAAAATCAGTCGTTAACCTAATTGGTTTACCCCTGAATGTAATCTGCCTCCTTTCTCTCGTAGCTTTTAATATTCTCTCCTTGTTCTGTATGTTGGCTATCTTCATAATTATATGTCTTGGAGTTGGTCTATTATGGTTTTGAATGTTTGGAGTCCTGTAGGCTTCCAGGATTTGGCAGTCCATTTCATCTTTCATCTCTGGGAAGTTTTCTAGAATTATTTCATTTAATAGGTTGTCCATTCCTTTGGTTTGAATCTCTATGCCTTCTTCTATCCCGATGACTCTCAAATTTGTTTTTTTTTTATGACATCCCATATCTCTTGAATAGATTGCTCGTGAGATTTAAGCATCTTTTCTGTGTTGACTATATTCTTTTCAAGTTGATAAACTTTGTCTTCATTATCTGATGTTCTGACTTCTACTTGATCTAGTCTATTTGTAATATTATCGTTTTGAGTTTTTAATTTGGTTTAGTTTCCTGCATTTCTAGGATTCCTGTTTGATTTTTTTTTTTAAGATCTCTATCTCCTGGTAAAGCTCGTTCTTTGCCATTTGAATTTGTTTGTTTAATTCGTTTTCAAAATATACTTGCTGTCTCATGTCTTCTCTAATATTCCTATCCATCTGAGTTAGGTATGCCTTGAGTTCTTTCCCTATCCATGTTTCTGATGCTTCTAGGTCCTCCTGTATATTTAAGTTGTCCTGCATTGTTTGTACTCCTTTTTTCCCTTGTTTTTTCATGTTGTTCACGTTACTTTCCAGCTCTGTTTGATTGCTGTATTTCTGCTCTCTCCTATAGATTTGTTTTGGTTTTGTATATCTCTGTTATCTCTCCTTTGTGTTGGTAGACTATGCCTGCTAAAGTGGATTCCGCTGGGAAGGAATTCCGACGGCCGAGCTCTAGTGACGTCACCTCTCTGCTGTGGCGGGCCCCAGGCTCCTTTCTGGGGTGTCCGAATGTGGGGGTGGGACTTGACTGTCTCTGGTTGGTTTCAGCTCCCGTTCACCGGAGGGCGGGTGGTCTCCAGCCGCCCAGTCGCGCGGGCAGCGGGTGGGCTGTCGCTGGCGGGCGGGCAATCTCTAGCCACCCAGTTGCACAGGCAGCGGGCCGGCTGTCGCCGGCTGTCGGGCGATCTCTAGCCGCCCAGTCACGCGGCAGGGGGTGAGCTGTTGCTGGCGGGTGTGCGGTTACCAGCTGCCCAGTTGTGAGGGCCTGGCCTCTAGTCCCCTGGTTTCTCCTGGTAGTCCTGGCTTCTCCTGCTAGACCAGTCTTCCCCTGAGTGATGCCTCTGGGCAGTTCAAACTGTACTCTGGGCCTGCTGTTTGCTGGGTGTGGAGGGTGGCTATTGGGAACCCCGGCACTTTATTGTTTTGATTTTTTCCGCTTGCCCCTCCCCCAGCGCTGGCAAGACAGGTTTCGTTTTCGCCGCTGATGGGAGGGTGAGTTGGAGGTCAGGTGTCTCTAGCTTTCCCTGCGTCTTTATGCAAGCTCGTTCTGATAATCCCTCCCCCGGAAAGCCTAGGAGAGATTTTATGGGAATTCCCTCCTGTGTGGGAGATGGGTTGAGTAACACACACCTGTTTTATTGTTGCAATCTGTCGGAGACTGGCGGTGGTTATGTCAGCTCTCCAAGATGGTGGCCGCTGGCTTCCTTGGTGGAGTTTCCATTGTGGGGGATAGAACTGGACCGTTTCCTTCCCTGCCTGAAATCCCGAACTCAGCCTGGGGCTCAGTGAGGGCACAGCCGGCAGGATTCCACAGAATCCGTAGCAACGTTTCTCTCTGCTTGCTGGTCGCTTCTCGGCGGTGCCCCGCCGTCTGTAGCCGCGGGGTTGGCCGCGCAGATCAGTCAGCCTGGATATCCAGTTGCACAGTTGGCTCGTGTTTGAGACTCAATTACCGGACCTCGGTGCTGGAAATCCTTCCTCTAGGTTTCGGTGCACCCCCATTTTGCTGTAAATTCCTAACAAGATAGATTTTTGTCGTTCTAACTCATTATTCACCTGCGCAGTGACGAGGTACACCGGGTGTGATGCACTCTATTCGCGGCCATCTTGGAGTATCTCTGTTTGGAATATTTTCATGTTGCTTGATTGCTTATTAGTTTTGTGGCACTTGACTTAGTTGTCAAGTTAGTTGTCATCAAACTTTTCTCTGCCCTTTGATTTTCTATTCTGAAACCCTTCAGAGGAAAAAAAAATAGATCATGTTCTACTTTAAGAGTATGATGGTAGTCAAATCATTCTGTATTCCTTGGAGGAGAGGATATGCAAAACCTAGGGAATTAAAAAGGGCTTAATGAAATGAATGTGAAGTTTTGATGCCACAGACTAGAGGTGTTGAAGAGTGAATGCAGAAAGTATAAATGTCTCCTTTTCTTTCTCCAATTCTAGTTTCATTTCCATGAGTCCAGTTCTTTCAACAGTTGGGTGTCTTTGTATTGTTTCTTCTTTATCTTCCTTGATACTATTTAGATACAAGTATATTCATGTGTTTTCCTCCTGTGGGTTGGTTTTTTTTTTCCCCCAGAGCTTGAATCCAGGGATGCTTAAACACTGAACCACCTCCCCAGCCCTTTTTAATATTTTATTTCGAGACAGGGTCTCAACAAGTTGTGAAGGTCTTGTTAAATTGCTGCAGCTGGTTTGAACTCGAAGTCCTCCTGCCTCAACCTCCTGAGCCCCTGGGATTATAGGCATTCGACTCTGAACCCAGCTGCATACTGTTTTGAACTTTGCTTTCCTTCATGTGATAATTAATTTGAAGGGTATTTACAAACAGCTGTATCTTGTCCTTTTAGAGGCTTGCATATTATTCCATTTTATGTAACACTATAAATAACATACTACAATTTATCAGCCAGGTATTCTATTGATGGGCAGTTTAGTTGTTTTTAGTTCTTTCCCACCAAAAACATTTAGTGCTGCAGTAAACATGCTTGTATTGTATGTGATTATATTAAACCCAGGTTTGCATAATGGTCTGTCTCAAATGATCTATGAAACTTTAGATGTAATTCTATATAAAATAAAATGGTTGCTTCCAGTGTTGATACAGGGATTGGAGGTAGTACCTATGAGTCGCTAGCACTATGGCATGTATTCAGTAGGTGTATAAATGAAACAAACTCAGTTTTTAGCTTTAGGTCATTTCTGAACTTGACATCTAGTAATTTAACTTGACATCTAGTTAAATTACTAGATGTCAAGTTCATAAATGACCTAAATTTACACTCTAAATTGCTTCAGATATTTTATATCAAAGATTCTAGGTAGGCAATATTTCTTGCCTTGTTGGACAAGACCTTGTGAAAGTATTCAGTTTACTTTTGTGTCTGTATATAGGCTTCTTACTTAAACAATCAAAGATGGATTTTAAAAATTTCTTTCTAATGAACTGTGGTGAAATTATTGGTTCCATTATATCCCAACAAGTACCAGGATTATTAGAATTAAAATTAAGTATTACAATTAAGTTCTTTTTTATAACTGAGAAATTATATTTTGAATGGACATGTAGCTGTAGTAATGAACCAAAAGACTCTTTATTAAACTCTTGATATGTGTGATGTGTTGTTTTAAGTGTTGAAGAGATAAAACATCCCTTTACCAATTTTATAAATAGTTTTGTTATACAGATGAGGACTCTAAGGACTAGAGACATTAAGGCACTTTTTAAAAGATCATAGTGTGTCAGAATTAGGATTTAAATCCAAGTTCAGCTGATTCAGAGCCCATTCTTCTGTTTCTGCCACATTGGATGTGGGAAATGATTCTTGTTCTCAGCATACTATTAGGTTGTGCATTAATAGCATATTGTTGTCAAGCATTTCTGTTATAGCATTAATCATATCAGCATACATACACAGATACACCTTTTGGTATTCTGGAAGAACACTCTAATATATGTTAAAATACGAAGCCAGCTGAGAAGAGAGTGAGCTAATAGTCTCTTAAAACTAGCCAAATACTGTAACAGCTTTATTGAGGTTTGTAATTAGGAGACAGAATTTTGTGCTAGATTTATCTCCTTAAATTCAACTTAAAGATTCGAATTAGTGAGGTTGTTTACGTACTGATCACTCTGAGGACTGTGATCAGTAGTGCTTGGTTTTCCAAACTTGCTGGCTAGCCAGGTAGTGTACAAGTCTGCTGTGAGTTCCAAGAGTGTGTATGGTCTTGTCTGAAATTGCAGAATGGAGACATACAAATTGAGAAGGGAGTTAACTCTGCTTTCTTGTTTACTAGGCAAACCTGAATTCCTTATAGATGTGGATTATTGAAGAGCTGAGTTCTAGCCGTGGTTGCCTAAGCATTCTGTTCAGAGAGTCCTTATTAAATTAAAGCACCCTTAAAAAAATTACTTTGGCCTTTCTGGTTTGTACCAACTGCCAGGACAGCACTTAGTTTACAGAATACTTAGATTGATTTTTTTCTTAGTCAGACACTTAAAGTAGAAGACATGAAAGAATTGAAATGCATTTATAAATTGCTTCTGTAAAAATCCCGGACTCTTCAGTGAAACAAAAAAGCAGGATGTTACTTGTGAAACCATAGGACTGGACAGATAAAAGTCTTTTGTAAAAATAGATTTTGTCATGGGTGACAGATTTCTTAAGGATTCCCAGTCCCCCATGGTACTGTAGCTAGGATTAAGCCTTTGTGCATTGCAGCATGGAGAGGCTTTTATTTGAGTTAAATTCAGATTTCTTGTTGTGTCACCTGACAGTCTTGTGGTTTCAGATGAGTATGGTTCATTGCTATAATTAACCTGGGTTGGCAGTTGTGCATAACTGGAGTTTTTTAGGGATTTTGGAAAGTGGAACTGCTTAAGAGAAATAGGATACCACCAGTGTACAGCTTAACTTAGGATTTATTTTTATGTATCAACATAAAAATCACTGTCTAGTTATAAATTTGGCAATTTATTTACTTTAAAATACTTGAAATAAAAACTTTAATGCTAAGATGTTAAATAGCATTGTATTAAACTGCTGGTCATAATCCAATTATTTTTATAGTTATTTTAAAATGTTACTGACATGGACCTCAATTTATCTGGTATTAATTGAGGATCCTTAACATTTCTTCTATCTCCCATCTTCTCTCTATAGTATGTAGATTAATTTGTGATTAACCAGTTTTCAATCTGGGAGGGATTTCTGTTTACAAAATGATTTTGAATTTTACAGAAAACAAAATTGGTACAATAGTGATATGTTGTCACTGATGATGGTACTTGCTTAAGAAAAAAAAAATTAAGCATTTCTTCATTATGTGTTTCCTGGCAATAATGCAAATACTGTGCCAATCATAAACCTAGGCCCCTGCAGTACTGTTTTAAGGAAGCTACAGGATTCAACTATCCTTTCATCTATTAATCATTACCTTTCTTCCTTTACTCTTTGAGAAATGACATTTTTAAGAAAACCACCTGGGCAAAAGAAAAATACTATAGGCATTTGCTTTGATGTTGTGTTTTCAGGGAATTGGTTATTCATATAATTCACTTGTTCAGCATGACATAAAGTCCAACAGTAAAAGTATTTTAATTTCAATGTAGTAGAGTTGCAATGATAGAAACTTTCTAAACTATGACATTTGGGCTAGGAATTGCTTCCTGGCTAAATAACTTAGAAGAGGATTCAGCAAGCATCCAACTGAACCAGTAGCATGGGGCCAAGGACAATTTAAACATCTCAGACTGAAAAATTCTGTCCTTGTCAGGAGTATAGTGTGGAACTGGAGGATAAAAGACCTCAGAAAAAATACCATAGAATAGAGAAAAGAAAACGTTAATCTGAAGACTTAGAAAAATATTTGATTTCTGAAACTTACTAGTTAGAGTCAAAAATTTTAGGTAAATAATTTGGCATCCTGAACAGGATGGAGAAAGAAGTGATTTCTGAAATAAAATCAGAAATAATAAGGAGATACTTGGTTGGCAAAAAAGGTATGAAATAGGATTATGTAGAAAGGAAAATAGGGAAGATAAAGACTGCACAGAAATGAAAAATTCTGTGGCAGAATTAAGTTTTATAGACATATATAATTTGCTTTGTGGAGACACTTTTTTTTTTTTTTTTGGTACCAGGGACTGAACCCAGGGACACTTAACCACTCAGCCACATCCCCAGTCCTTTTGTATTTTATTTAGAGACAGGGTCTCACTGAGTTGCTTGGGGCCTTGCTAAATTGCAGAGCCTGGTTTTGAACTTTTGATCCTCCTGCCTCAGCTTCCCTAGCCACTGGAATTACAGACTTGCACCACTATGCCGAGCTAGGAGACACATTTTAAAATTGACTAGTTAGAAGCAGTTTTCTTCAAAGCAGAGTCTGCCTACAGGATTTTAAGAACTCAGAAATCTTTAACCATGAATAGAAAATATTTTTTGAATTGATTGTGGTGCTTTTGGGTTCTGATGTTGGCCAATTCTTGGCATGTTGGTGTTATAATGGAAACATTTTTTACTTAGCTTTTATAGCCTAATTTAGCATCCTTCTTTTCCTCTTTTCTTCCTTCTCTCACTCCTTTTTCCCTCTCTCTCCTGTACCAAACTGAGAATGCTTTTCAGTATTTCATTTATGCATGGGGAGGGAAGGTTCCTAACTACATGCATAGCTTTGAAACTTAGCTCCTATCTTCCCTCATTTCATGCAGGAGCATAGGATGTTAATGGTTTCTTAGAGCTAATCTGCATCATTTTGCATTTTTCATTTCACTGAGACATAACAGTGATAAATAAAGCTCAGGAAAGAACAGTGCTGACACATAATTAGTGCTCTACAGATGATTACTGAATGAATTAACTAAAATCTTTAGATTTGATTAGTTTACTGTATAGTAACACTCTTTCATGCTACATAAAAATGAAAATGTATGGATGATTAAAGTAGGGTAGAGGAAAAGAGATCAATTGGCATATTTTTTAAAAAAATGTATTCTTTTTAGTTGTTGTTGGACACGATACCTTTATTTTATTTATTTATTTTTATTGGTGCTGAGGATCAAACCCAGGGCCTCGAATGTGCTAGGTGATTGCTCTACCACTGAGCCCACAACCCCTGCCTCAGTATATTTTAAAAAAAATTTGGGGCTGGGGATATGGCTCAGTTGGTAGTGTGCTTGCTTTGCATGCACAAGGCCATGAGTTCGATCCCCAGCACCAATACACACACACACACACACACACACACACAATTGATGTTTATTTAGTTATATATGGTGCTGAGAATCGAACCCAATGCCTCATACATGCTAGACAAGTGCTCTACCACTGAGCTACAACCCCAGCTCAGTTGATATTTTTTACAGTGGGCATCAAATTGAATTTTAAGATGATCCATGAGGCCGAAGAGTTGGTCAAATAGGGGGGAAAAAAAAAAAAGATTTACAAATTTTCTTTGAGGGTGACATTGTTAATTTATTGATCTAAAATATTTTATTGATCTAAAATACCTCAGTGTTTCTCAACCATTTTTCCCACTGTTGTTCCATAAGGAGCCTTTATTACTCCCATTAAAATTTTTTTTTTTTTTTAGTTGTAGATGGACACAATATTTTTTTTTGACACAATATCTTTATTTGCTTATTTATTTTTATGTGGTGCTAAGGGTCGAACCCAGGGCTTCACACCTGTAAGGCAAGCGCTCTACCAGTGAGCTATAGCCCCAGCCCATTCCTCATTTTTCTTAATCACCATCTCCCCTACTTATGACATTTTGATACCACAATTACACCATGTATTTGCTTATGTACTGTGGCCCTTTGGAAGGCTACAATCCATTTAATATCTAAGTCATTCTCCCCACACTCCTCCAAGAACTTGTCCCTCTGTGAGCCATCTCACCCCCATTAAGAATGCATGATTTAAACCAGGTCCTGTGGTGCAAACCTGTAATCCCACCACTCGGGAGGCTGAGGCAGGAGGACCATGAGTTCAAAGCCAGCCTCAGCAAAAGTGAGGCAGTAAGCAGCTCAGTGAGACCCTGTATCTAAAAAAAATATGAAATTGGGCTGAGGATGTGGTTCAGTGGTTGAATGCCCCCTGAGTTCAATCCCTCATTACTTTCTACCCCCCACTCCCCCAAAAGAATACATGATTTATCCCCATATTGATAGTCAGTGACATGTGTTACATGTATTCACATGGTCTCCTGAGGTGTAGTGTCAATATGTAAAAGGGGGTGTCTGTCTATTCCAGCATGTTTATTTTCTGTTCCCATTCTTTGAATGTGTCATAAAAAACATGCATAGCAGATAAACTGACATGAAGTATAAATAACATCTGTGTAGAAACTTAAAATAGTTTGTGGTTCATCACTGAATACACTTACCAATGTTTAAATTAATGTTACATTGAACACTTAATGTTACTTAAAACTGAGGAAAGTTTGGCTGTAGCAGATAGTTTTTGTAAATGGTGATGGTATGTTTACCACTGATAATGATTTGGCTTGGATATATCTTCAGTTATAATTTGATAATAGGCAACACGATGAAGTAGAAAACATGGTGGATTAGATGTCAGAAGACTTAGAAATCTAAATAATTTGAGTGCTGAGTATTGCCCATAAAGGTAGAGTAGTGATAGAGGGGAAGAGAAGAGAGATCAGCTAGCACTATCCAGAATATAACTTTAGGTAGGTCCTTTTCACTTTTCTTTCACTCGATGAAATGAATAAATTTCAGGTGACTTTTACCATTTAAAATTATTTGCCTTTTGAAGGATCCTCTTTGGGATATTGTTTTTAATATCATGTTCTCCTAGTATAGTGCAAATACAATAATTTGTTAGGCCACTTTTTATCATTCTTATATGATTATAAATATCCTAATTCACAACTTCTTTCCATTATTAGGTAAAGACAATTGGGGCTTTAGTAGTAACCCCTCTCTATTTCAAGCATATACTCTGTCAAAGCACAGATGTCTTCCCCAATGAGTTTCTTTATATTCTTATTCATTTATTTATTTTTAGACGTTGATGGACCTTTACTTCATTCATTTATATGTATGTGGTGCTGAGAATCAAACCCAGTGCCTCATACATGCTAGGTAAGCACTCTACCACTGAGCCACATCCCTAGCCCCACCCTATGAGGTGTTTTTTTTTTTTCTTTCTTTCTTTTTTTTGTGGTGCTGGGGATTAAACCCAGTGCTTTGTGCATGTGAGGCCAGCACTGTACCAACTGAGCTATATCCCCAGCTCCCCATCGAGTCTTGATCAGCATTTCTTATTGCTGCTGCTGCTGCTGCTGTTGCTGTTTTGAATTAGTATTCTATATGGATGTCTCTTCTAGATCAAAACAGCCTCAGACAGATTTCCACTTAAATACAGGCTTGGTTATTTTAAGTCTCTTTTATTTCATTCCTCTGTTGATATTCAGGCATGTCCCAAAGTCTAATTCCCTCCAACTGCGGACCCTTCTTCATGTTTTCTTCCATCCTCCCCAATGCCTATACTGCCTTTTCTCTGTACCAATTATAATGCTTTCCATGTGTCCCCACTTTCTTCACAAATTCTTCACCTTTTCTGCCTTCACAGGCCATATTTCCTTTTTTCCTTAAGTAAAGGATGTTTATTTGTCCACAAACTACCCAAAATTAGGCTTAATAATTTGGCCCACCATTATTGCCTGGAGACTGTTTCTTGTGTAACGAAAACTACTTCTTGTAGTTTCATGACATTGTACCATGCCTTGTTCTGTTTTGTCATTTGGAAACCTGTAGCAGCTCCCTAGTATTGTTCAGGAACTTTGACACTTAGCTGATAGTTTGTCTTTGCAGATCACTGTGTGTCATCATCTTGGGCAGCCCACACATCTAACATTCTGACCTCTCAGTTCCTGATTCCATGGACCTTGGTCTTTTCCTCATGGTTTATACCATGAGCCTAATTTTTAGCTGAGACTGCTCATTCTGAGATCTTTCCATTCTGGCCGTAACATTATATCCTCATTCAGACTTCTTATTTAACTTAACTGAAACCACATGTTTGTTAGTTTTTCCCCTCCTTTTCTTTAATCGGGTGCATTCTGGCCACATTCTCTTAGTAAATCCAGACCTTCTTTCGGTAAGTAACTCTTAACAGCCTTGTTTCCTATTTTCCCTTGTATCTGCTCAGAAAACCTCCTATTAAATCTATGGTCTGTCTTTGTCTCTTCCACATTTGAGATCTTCTGTGGTAGTGCAGAAAATTAGTCTTATTACAGATTTAAGGTTTTCAATTCATCTGGGCCCTCAGTATATAGCTTGACTATACTTCTGATTTTGTCAGGTTAGCACTTTAATGACTTTGCTAGGTTTTGTTTCAAACCTTATTGCCCAATTTAGGCCACCTACTTCACATATGCTTATAAATATGAATGACTCCTACCTGTTAGACAAAAAAAAAAGTGATCAAATTTAAATGTTCAGTTTTGTTTCTTTTTGTGTCTCCAACCTGCAAACCCATCTGCATTAATTTTCATTTGTAGGCCATCTTTTTCTTGCCTCATTAAGTATATTTGGCAGTGTTATTAGGGTACCCTTGTCCAAGCTATCCCAACTTCTCCAGAATCTTAATTTAACAATTCCATCTTATTAACTTTGACTCTTTCTGCTTCCTTACCTTCGACTTAGAAATACATAGCTTAAATATATACTTTTCCCCCTATATATTTCATACACATACATCTCTGTCAATACAAAATAAAATCCTCATATAGCTTCCCCTCTTCTACCTGTCTGAGGTGACCATAGAGCTTGGTTGTCAATAATCATAGTGTCCTCCTGTCTGTTTTACTTTCAAAACATAGTAGTTTAGATGGTAGTTACATCATCACACTATTGCTGTGTCTCCACCTTTCATGGGGAAACCTTTACTTGCTCTCTTAAGTTCTCAGTTTTTTTTTTAAATGCATTGTTATATGACTACTCATTCGCCTCTTTCACCACTGACACTTTTCTAACTACAGTACTGTTATGGCTTGGGTGTGAGGTGTCCCTCAGAAGCTTATATATCAGACAGTGCAAGGTCTAGAGGAGAAATGATCGGGTTGTGAGAACCTAGCCCAATTAGTGAATTAATCACCTGATAGGATAAATTGACTGGTAATTGAAGGCAAGTAGGGTATGGCTGGAGGAGGTGGGGGGTAGTGTTGGGGTATATATGTGTATTTGGCAAGTAGAGAGCTCTCTCTCTTTGCTTCCTGATCATCATGTAAGCTGCTTCCCTCTGCTATATTCTTTTAGTCACAGCAGCAAAAAAGCTGATTAAAACAAGTATCCACACCACCAAATTGCTAAATTTTAAGGACACTTTCAGTCTTTATGAATTTTGGCCTTTCTGCAACATTTGGTGCTGGGCATTATTCTTCCTTTATCTTCTTTGGCTTTGGTTTTGAAATATTACTTTCCCATGAGTCTTTTTCTCTCTGGTGGTCTGTCTTTACTGATCTTTCTTGGCTTCTTTGCTTCTCTTCTTTAAAATTACTGAAATGTTCCCAACTTCTAGTTTATTTATTCTTCACTTTTGTTTTTTTAATGAATATGCTCTCTCTTTAATTATAGTTTGTTTAGTGGTACTACTATCTCTAATATCTTTAATATTCTACCCTATGATTGTAATGTCCTATTCCTTATCCTATCCCCCTATACACTCTCTGCTTTTTTTTTTCCTTTTAGCACTTTGACCATTCTATCTTCATTGTCTTCAAATCTGCTCGCCTCATGCTATCACTGCCTTTCCTAAGTAGCTTAGATTCTGCTGTCCATTATTTCAGCTGTATTCTTGGAGTCTTTTGCTCCATCTTCATGGCCCTCTTTTCCTTTTGTCCCATTTACCTGTCAAAATCCTTACCTTGTCTCAATAATTTCCTCGACATAACATGAAAATGCAGTTTTGTAAAAACAGTTCACTGTGATGCTAATCACTGTGGTCTATGGATGAGTCTCTGGTTTAGCTTGCATTTCTAGAGTAAGGCTTCATCAGTTTGTAACACAAGCATTTGCTAAGGATTAGACAGGAGAAAACTAAAATTGTATTTTCTGTCAATAATTTGAGATGAAGATGTTTTATATTGCCAGTTATAGTTAGTTTCACACGAATTAATAGAGTTAAGGAAATGAAGGAACCCAGTCAAGAATTGTGCCTGAGGAGTTGACCATTTAGCCTGATGTACCCAAATACAAATAGCTTCAATTTCATTTTACATTGGTTCTTCCATTTCTTACCAGTTCTCCTGTAAGCAGTGCATTCAATTAACCAGCTAGTTTCTCCTCCATTCCACTCATTGTTTTTTTCTCTTCTCTCTTTCCTACCTCACCCACCTTATTAATCTTTTAAATTGTGATATATTATGCATTAATAAAAGTGCATAAAATGAACTTGATATGATTTTTACTAATAGAGAATGTCAGGTGAACATCTGTGTAAGTATTGTCTAGTCAAAACATAGAACATATGAAGCCTAGCACAGTGGTGCATGCTTGTAATCCCAGTGACTCGGGAGGCTGATGCAGGAGGATTGTAAGTTCAAAGCCAGCCTCAGCAATTTAGCAAGGCTCTGAGCAACTTATCAAGACCCTGACTCAAAATAAAAAAGGGCTGGGATGTGGCTCAGTTTTTCAGTGCCCCTGGATTCAATTCCTGGTACCCAAAATAAACAAACAAAAAACATATTCATTGTCCCCACTCCACCTGGTACTCCCCCAGCCCATGCCTTTTTTTTTTTTTTTTTTTAAATTTTAAAACTAGGTATGCATCCCAGGATAAAACTTCTGCCTTTTTAAACCTTTATGTAAATGTAAGTGGGAAAGTACAGTAGCTATTTGTGTATATGTCATTGTCTAATTTATTTTGCTTATGATCTATTTGTTTTTATCTGTCTGATGATGTTCATTCTTGTGTTTGTTGTATAACATTTAATAATCTGAGCAAATCACAATATATTTACCCATTCTGCTATTGGAGAACATTTTGATTCTTTCTAGTTTTAGCTGTTAAGAACAGTGCTTCTATGAACATTTTTCTATTACATTGAACTTTGCTGAGTGGAATTGCTCAGGTCAGCTTTATTTTTAGTTGATTTTTGTCCATTTAACACCAACACACGCACACACGCATGCACATGCACACAGTTTTTAGAAGAGATTATGCCAGTTTTGATTCATATTAGCAGTATAGAAGAATTTTTGTAACACTTGTCACTTTTTTAAAACTCTTGTCTTAAACTGAAAATGTTTAGTTTTCACATTTCTATATTGAAGTAAAAAAACTATTTTAAAATATGGGTTTAATCTTTTTATGTCATCTAAGTCCATGCCGTGAAGTCAGCCTATATTTTTATCTATGTTAAATGCACTGTTTATTGACTCCTTTTATATTCATGTAGGATGACTATATTTTGTAAGTACTTAATGATAGTTACAACTTTTATTTTTAAATAAAATAATTTTGTCTTTGCTTTATTTTTGATCTAAAATGTTATAGCTGTATAACTTGACCCTAAAAAAATAATGATATTTTATATAAAGATATGTGTTCCTCAGTAATAATATAATTTCTGGCCCTATTGTATAACTTTTATTTATACAAATGTATGTGGTATATTTATTAAAGTGAGTCTGATCTTTATTTTTCTTTCAAGTTGGCCTTTGCCAGAGTTTGATCCAAGTCAAATTCGATTGATTGTATATCAAGACTGTGAAAGGCGAGGGAGAAATGTCTTATTTGATTCCAGCGTTAAGAGAAAAAATGAGGACACATCAGTATCGGTGAGTATCATTATTGATGTGTTTGAATTTAATGTTGAGCATTTTAATAATTTGAGAAAGAATGAGTAGAATTTCTGTTTGTAAGTACAAAGTATCTTGTCAGTATAGAAAATGTTTAAAGTTCAGAGTTCTGATTTGAGATTTTTTTTTTTAAATAAGAAAATACTTGTATTATTTGTCATCAATCTAGTTAGAAACTATTTTAGTTTGACCTTTATGAATCTATATGATTATATGACATTTTCATTCTGATGAGAGGAAAAAAGCATTTGTTTATGTAAATAACTAAGTGTCTACAAGATTTCAGACCTGGAATTTTATAGGCTCTGCCCTCTTAGTCTCTCACCTTATTTGGGGAGGTAGACATTGAACAAATAAATGTATAAACAATTCTAAATTGTGATTAAGTACTATGAAAGAAACTTGTAGAACGCTTATGAGTTGCTAAATTGAATTGAGTGTTGGGCTCTTAAGGAAGATCCTACCATGAACCTTTCTTAGTTTTCTTCCATGGGGAGGCTAATCCCCAAAGGGCTCCGCTCTCGTGACTTAATCATCTTCCCATGAGAAGATGTGTTAGGAGTCCTTATCCCCTAATACCACCCAATTGGGGATTAAGATTTTAACATGAATTTTAGGGATACGCAAGCATTTAGTCCATAAGTATGTCCTCCTCCTCTCTTTTTGTCTCTGACCTTTGTCTCTCTTGGTGTCTTTTGATACCTCTGTTTTTGTGTCAGGCTATCTTCATTGTTTTTGGTCTCCTCTCATCTTAGACTCTCCTTTCTATCTGTTAGTCTATCCTTGGTGTGTCTTAGTTTCCTCTCTTAATAGTATCTGTCTCTTAGCTCTGTTCTAATATTATCCACTTATTATTTAACAATGAAAATTTCCTCTAAGCCTACTCTAAAACTTTTAATGTAATTGGTACCTAGAAATCAAACTACCTTAAATACCAACAGTCTGGTTTTTTATGCTATCTTCTTAGATAAAATTTACCCTCCTTCAGGATTCCTTTCTGAGGGGCTGTGGCTGTCGCTCAGTGTTAGAGTGCTTGTCTGGCATGCATGAGGCACTGGGTTCGATCCTCAGCACTACATAAGAATGAACAAATAAAAAATAAAGGCATTCTGTCCATCTATAACTACCAAAAAAATTCCTTTCTGATTTCCCTTAGGTATATTTCTTCTCATTCAGAATTCTCATTACAATTTGTTCATAGTCATATATTATGGCTATCTTTGTATATTACTAGATTATGAAAAAAATCTTGAAATTAAAAAATTGGCCTATTATTTACCTATGTTTTCTAAATTGCATGCTACCTCACATGTGGTAAGTAGGCAGAGCATATTTCAATCCATTATAAATTTTATTCAGAAGTTTTTTTCAAAATCTTCTAATTTTTTGAAAATTCCACATATTGCTTTTGTACAGTACAGAATACACTGAAATACCCATTTGCAACCAGTTGGAAGCCAGTTGATTTTTTGGGCGGGGGGAGGGGATGTTGCTTTTTCTTTTCTTTTTTTTAATTTTTTAAATTCTAATTTGTTATGTATGATCACAGAACACATTACAATTCATATTATACATACAGAGCACAATTTTTCTTATCTCTGGTTGTACACAGAATCACACTATTCGTGTCTTCATAATATATTTAGGGTAATGATGTCAATCTCATTCCATCATCTTTCCTACCCCCATGCCCTCTCCCTTCCCCACCCACCCCTTTGCTCAATCTAGAATTTGTCCAATCCTCCTATGCTCCCTGCCACCAACCCCATTATGAATCAGAATCCTTATATCAGAGAAAACATTTGGCATTTTTTTTTTTGAGATTGGCTAATTTAACTAAGCATTATATTCTCCACCTTCATTCATTTACCTGCAAATCCCAGGATTTTATTCTCTCTTAATGCTGAGTAATATTCCATTGTGTATAAACCACATTTTTGTTATCCATTCATCTACTGAAGGGCATCTAGGTTGGTTCCACAGTTTATTTTGAATTGTGCTGCTATAAACATTGATGTGGCTGTGTCCCTATAGTAGTTTTTAAGTCCTTTGGCTGTAGATCAAGGAGTGGGATAGCTGGGTAAAATGGTGGTTCCATTCCCAGTTTTCCATGGAATTCTCCATACAGCTTTCCATGTTGGCTTCACCAATTTTCAGTCCCATCAGCAGTGTATTAGTGTGCCTTTTCCCCCACATCCTCACCAACACTTATTGTTGTTTGTGTTCTTAATAGCTGCCATTCTGACTTGAGTGAGATGAGTAATTTTGATTTGCATTTCTCTAATTGCTAGAGATGTTGAACATTTTTTCGTATATTTGTTGATTATTGCATATCGTCTTCTAAGAAGTGTCTGTTCAGTTCCTTGGCACATTTATTGATTAGGGTGTTAGGTTTTTTGGTGCTTAGACTTTTTGAGTTCTTTGTATACCCTAGAGATTAGTCTCTAGCTGATGATGTGTGTGTGGTAAAAATTTGCTCCCAAAATGTAGGCTTTCTATTCCCCTCACTGATTGTTTTTTTGTTTTGTTTTGTTTTTTTGCTCAGAAGAAGCTTTTGAGTTTGAATCCACTCCATTTATTGATTCTTGATTTTAATTCTTGGTCTATAGGAGTCTTATTAAAGAAGTTGGGGCCTAATCCTAAGTGATGAAAATTTGGGTCTACTTTTTCTTCTAATAGGTGCAGAGTCTCTGGTTTAATTCCTTAGGTTATTGATCCACTTTGAGTTGAATTTTGTGCATGGTAAGAGATAGGAATTTAATCTCATTTTGTTGGATATGGATTTCCAGTTTTCCCAGCACCATTTGTTGAAGAGGCTATCTTTTCTCTGATGTTTGTTTTTGGTGCCTATTATAAGATAACTGTAATTTTGTGGGTTAGTCTCTGTGTCCTGTATTCTGTACCATTGGTCTACCAGTCTATTTTGGTGCCAATACCATGCTGTTTTTGTTACTATTGCTCTATAGTATAGTTTAAGGTCTGGTATTTTGATGCCACCTACTTCACTCTTCTTGCTAAGGATTGCTTTAGCTATTCTGAGTCTCTTTATTTTTCCAGATGAGTTTCATGACTTATTTTTCTATTTCTATGAGGCATGTCATTGGAATTTTGATTGGAATTGCATTAAATCTGTACGTGCTTTTGGTAGTATGGTCATTTTGACAATATTAATTCTGCCTATACAAGAACAAGTTAGATCTTTCTTTCTTCTAAGGTCTTCTTTAATTTTTTTCTTTAGTTTTCTGCAGTTTTTGTTGTAGAGGTCTTTCACCTATTTTGTTGATTTTCAAATACATACATACATACATATATATATGTAAATATATATATATATATGTATATATATTTTTTACACTATTGTAAATGGGATGGTTCTCCTTGTTTCCCTTTCAGAGGCTTTGTCACTGATATACAGAAATGCCTTTGATTTATGGGTATTGATTTTACATCCTGCTACTTTGCTGAATTCATTTATTATTTATAGAAGTTTTCTGGTGGAATATTTTGTGTCTTCTAGGTATAGAATCATATCACTGGCAAATAGCATTAATTTGAGTTCTTTTCCTATTTCATATCCCTTTAATTTCTTTCAGTTGTCTAATTGCTCTGGCCAATGTTTCAAGAACTATGTTAAATAGAAGTGGTAAAAGAGAGCATCCCTGTCTTGCATAGATAGCTTTTATGATGTTGAGATACGTTCCTGTTATCCCTAGTTTTTCTAGTATTTTAAACATGAAGGGGTGCTGTATTTTGTCAAATATTTTTTCTGCATCTATTGAGATAATCATATGATTCTTATCTTTTAAGTCTATTGATGTGATGAATTACATTTATTGATTTCTGTATGTTGAATGAACCTTGCATCCCTGGGATGAACCCCACTTGATTGTGGTGCACTATCTTTTGGATATGTTTTTGTATTTGATTTGCCAGAATTTCATTGAGAATTTTTGCACCTATGTTCATTAGAGATATTGGTCTAGAGTTTTCTTTTTTGATGTGTGTTTGCCTGGTTTTGGGATCAGGGTGATATTGGCCTCATAGAATAAGTTTGGAAGTGCTCTTTCTTTTTCTATTTCACAAAATAATTTGAGGAATATTGGTATTAGTTCTTTGTTAAAGGTCTTGTAGAACTTATCTGTGTATCCATCTGGTCCTGGGCTATTCTTGGCTGGTAACCTTCTGATGGCATCTTCTATTTCATCACTTGACTGTTTAAATTGTGTATATCATCCTGATTCAATTTGGGAAAATAATGTGATTAGAAATTTTTCAATGCCTTCGATGTTTTCTATTTTATTGGAGTACAAGTTTTCAAAATAATTTCAAATTATCTTCTGTATTTCTGTAGTGTTATGATATTTTCTTTTTCATCACATATGTTAATAATTTGAATTTTCTTTCTCCTTCTCATTAGCATGGCTAAGGGTTTGTCATTTTTATGTATTTTTTCAAAGAACCAACTTTTTGTTTTGTCAGTTTTCTCAATTATTTCTTTTGTTTCAATTTCTTTGATTTCACCTCTGTTTTTAATTATTTCCTATCTTCTATTTTTGGTGTTGGTTTGTTCTTTTTCTAGGGCTTTGAAATGTAATATTAGGTCATTTATTTGGAGTATAATGTCAGGCATGGTGGTTCATGCCTTTCGCCCCAGCAGCTCTGAAGGCTGAGGCAGGAGGATCACAATTTCAAATCCAGCCTCAGCAAAAGTGAGTTGTTAAGCAACTCAGTGAGACCCTGTTTCTCAAAATACAAAATAGGGCTGGGGATGTGGCTCAGTGGTTGAGTGTTCCTGAGTTCAATCCCTGGTACCCCCCCAAAATTTAAAAAAATAAATGGAGTTTAACTTCTTACCAGAGTAGTTGTACCAATTTGCAGTCCCATCAGCAATGTATGAGTATATCTTTTCCCCCATATCCTCACCAACGTTTATTGTTGCTTGTATTCTTGGTGATTGTCATTCTGACTGGAGTGAGATGGACTCTCAGTGTAGTTTTTTGTTTTAATTTTTTTTAGATGTTGATGGACCTTTATTTTATTCATTTATTTATATGTGGTGCTGATAATCGAGCTGGGCAACTGCTCTACCACTGAGCCACAACCCCAGCCCAGCATAGTTGGTTTTGTTGTTGTTTTTTAAAATATTTTTTGAGTTGTCAATTGATCTTATTAATTACTTAATTAATTGATTAACTAGCATGCAGAGCTGAGAATCAAACCCACTGCCTCACACACTAGGCAAGCACTCTGTCACTGAGCCACAACCCCCACCCCAATTTTTTTTGGGGGGAGGGCGGTACTGGGGGGTTGAACTTGGTGCACTCGACCACCTGCTTAAAGTGAACGTTTATTTTTAAAAAGTATCTTCCCATATTTGGAAAAATTATCATGATAATTTCTTTAAACAGTGATATATATATATATATATATATATATAGCCAAATTAATCCAATTAAATTTTATCACATTACTGTTCTTATTTTAGACATTGTTTTGTGTCAGCAATAATGCAGTGCTAATTCATGAGTTCCTAGTAAATTATGTGCTCATTCACGTGTTCAACTATCACTGATTATATGTAAGGATATAGTTTTGTACGTCAGTAAATTCCTGGAAAGGTGAATACAAATTGTAAGGGTTGAGAATTTTATATACTCCTAAGCATTATTCCTTGATTTACTTTTAGTCAGCCTTTTATAACTGTGACTAAAATACCTTGAAAGAACAACTTTGAGGAGTTTATTTTGACTGATGGTTTCAGAGGTTTAAACCATGGTAGACCAGCCCCCTTGCTCTGGACCCAAGGTGAGGCAAGACATCACGACTGAAGAGCATGGTAAAGGAGCATTGCTCTGCTCACGGAGGTCAGGAAATAGAGGGAGAAGGGGGAGGAATCACACGGAAGACAAACCCTTTCAGGATACTTTACCAGTCACACCCCATCTGCCTATAGTAACTACCTGGTCAGTCTATTCAAACTAGGTTGGACTTATTAGATTATAGCTTTCACAAGCCAATAATTTCTCCTCTGAACATTTCTAACACAGGAGCTTTTGGGGGATACCTCATATCCAAACCATAATGTCCATAGTCAACAAAAAATAAGGGGGTTGAGGAGTACAGTACAATAGATATTTTAAGGGAGACCACATTTATGTAACTTTTATTATTGTGTATTATTATTTTATTATTGGTTATTATTTTTAATCTCTTACTGTACCTGATTTATAAATAAAACTTTATCATACGTATGTGTGCATAGGACTAATTAGTATCTGATTTCAGGCATCCACTGGGGGCTGATAGAACATATCCTTCTTGGGTAAGGCAGGTACTATATGTCAAAATGTATAGTTGAGTCTTAATTATGACATCAGATTTGGGACAGGATTTGATTAGGTAATTGAATTCAAAGTTAATGTAGTATTAGTAAAGTCAATATAAATAGCTTACAATTACAAGATACAAAGAAAGGAAGACCTCCATTGAAAACAAATTAAAATGGCAAAGTAGTTATGCATAAACTTAACCAGAACTTTTAAAGAGTCTTTGTAGAAACATAAAAAGTTACTTGAACAAATGGCAAAGGAAAATATATTCTTATGTGATGCTCAGCATCATAAAATTGTCCATTTTCTTCAGCTTGCTTTGTAGAAGAACATCATTCCTCCCCCAAATGCTAACCTTTTTATTGGGGGGGGGGGGCGTGGGTAGTGCCTCCAACTAGATAGTAGACTATAACATTCAACTTGGAAAAAAATTAGCAGCAAATAGTTGGAAAGCTGAAAATGAAGGGCACTGGGGATGAACCACTAATTTTCAATTATACTGTAAAAGTTCAATAATTAAAAGTGTATTATTGCCCAGTGGCTTGGGAGGCTGAGACAGGAGAATGGCGGGTTCAGAGCCAGCCTTAGCAACAGTGAGGCACTAAGCAATTCAGTTAGACCCTGTCTCTAAATAAAAAAAAATGCAAAATAGGGCTAGGGATGTGGCTCAGTGGTTGAGTGTCCCTGAGTTCAATCCCCACTACCCCACCCACCCACCCAAATTATTATTGGTGTGTAGACAAGATACCAATGGGATAAAATAGTGAATCAGAAATAAGTCTAAATGCATGAAGGAATTTAGTATGTGTTAAAGGCATCATTTAATAAATGGTATTGAGGGCTTGGGTTGTGGCTCAGTGGTGGAGCGCTCGCCTGGCATGTGCGAGGCCCTGGGTTCGATCCTCAGCACCACATAAAAATAAGTAAATAAATAAAGGCTAAATAAATAAAATAAAAATAAATGGTGTTGGGATAATTGGATAGCCGTTGAAAGAATGATGAATTTGAGATCATATTCCACTGTGTACATTGGGATAAGACTAAGTGTATCAAACAGTTAAATGCAAAATTTAAATGTAAAAAGAAGAAACTTTCTACATTACAAAAGAAAATATGAGTGAATTTCTAAATATCTGTGGAATGGAAAATACCTTTGTAGCTATGACTTAAAATCCAGAATCCACAAAGTAGAAGAGTGATGAATTACTAAAAGCTAAAAGACATGGCAACCTGGGAAACACTTTTGTAATTAAAAAAAAAATTAAGTTGTAGATAGACATAATACCTTTATTTTATTTATTTATTTTTATGTGGTGCTGAGGACCAAACTTAGTGCCTCACACATGCAAGGCAAGTGCTCTTCCACTGAGCCACAGCCGTAGCTTCTACTTTTGTAGTTTGTAACTCCCAAGTGTTGCACTTCCACCAACAATGTTATTAATAGATGAATGGTTAAATAAATTGTGGTATATTTATACAGTCTAATACTGTGCAGCTATATCAAAAGAGAGTGAAGAAGATATCTAAAGATAGAAAAATTCTCCAGTGTATTAGTGAAAAACAAAGCAAGGAACACAATTGAATTTTTCTGTAAAAGAGGAAGAAAAGTAATATTATGCCTATGTTTATAATTAAAAACAGTGGAAGGACAAGAAAACCAATAAAAATTATTTTACCTATTAATGTGTAGACTGAGAGTAGTTGAATAAGGATGGTACCTAGACTTCTTTGTCTATACCTTGTTTTGAGTTTTGAATCATACAAATTTATTACTTATATAAAACTTAAGTTTTTTTTTAATTAACAGAACAAGAAAAATGTTGAAAATTTTGGGGAAAGTTATTTGTAAGAAAAGTGAAAAATACTTTTATTTGATTGAAGTTCAATTGTGATAGAATGTGACATAATTATATACCTAGATTAAACATTTTAATACCTCATGTCTGCTATCCTCCTTCTCTTCTTTATCCAAACAATTCAGTTCTAATACCAGTAGAGCTGAGCACAGATACCATCTGGTAGAGGCACACTGACCCAGACCTGGGTATCAGAGCCCAGGTAGGTTAACGAGAATATTTGCATAAGTTGTGATCTAACATGCCTAAGTGGAAGAAGGGGGGCACTCATCCTTGGTATCAGCTTGTGAAGAATGCACTTGAATTCATGGGCATCTGTTTCTCATGTAGACAAGAGAAATGGGAGACTAGTTATATCCAAGGACGTTGATGAAATAAATCTCATTCAAGATGATAGAAAACTTATTTCTAAATGTGAGAGAAGGGAGGTATAAATTAGGAAATGGAGAAAACTACAGGAGCCATATGGATTTGGATTGGAGATTTTGGTGCAGATACATATGCAGATGTAGTAAATGTAGATATATATGTGTATGTGTATGTAGACACATAAATGTACTTTCTAGTTCTGCTCATTGAGAGGCCCTGGGGGCGATGAGACTCCACTATAATGAGCATCATAGTATCCACATTTTTCTAAAATCTGTTTTATGCTAAAAATAACCAGATCTTCTTCGAGAATTGACTTGTGCCTGGGTTGTTTGGGGCAGGAAAAGGTAAAGGTAAGCCTGAAACTTTCTGTGCTGCAAGTGCCAAAAGTGATGGGAACATATCAGAAACACATGGAGGCAGGTGTGGTGGCACTTACCTGTAATCCCAGCAGTTTGGGAGGCTTGAGACAGGAGGATCACAGGTTCAAAGCCAATCCCAGCAACTTAGCAAGCTTATAAGCAATCTAGTGAAACCCTGCATCAGAATTCAGAAAATTAAATCAAAATAAAAAGGACTAGAAATGTTACTCAGTGGTTAAGTGTCCTTAGAGTCAATCCCTGGTATCAGGGGAAAAAAACAAAACAAACCCACCAAAAAAAAAAAACTGAAAAGTTCCTGGAATTCACTTTGAAGAGACTCATTGACCAAATTGAAGAAGACTTTATTATAAAACAATAAATGACAGTATTAGAATAAAACTCACTGAATGTACATATGACTGTATACTTACATCAGTGAATAAATTAAAAGTTCATTGAGGAACAGAGAATTTATATAGTTTCAGAATCTTCATTGACCAAAATACTAATTACAAGGAGAAAATAATTTCGTCATAGTGAAGATGCTTGGTAGATGGCACTTAAATAAAGTGATCATTAGTATTAAGAATATAATCAGGGCTGGGGTTGTGGCTCAGTGGCAGAGCACTTGCCTCACACATGTGAGGCACTGGTTTCAATCCTCAGTACTATATAAAAATAAATAAAGATATTATATCCATGTATAGCTAAAAAAATTTTTAAAAGAATATAATCACTTAATGGGACAAATTGAAATCATAAGCTGTGTGATAAGACTCAGTGAGGACACTGTCACTTTTTGTGATATTCCACCTCAGTATGCATAACCTGAATCTTTATCATAAGAAACATGAGACAAATTGAGTCTGCAAAATAACTGCCCTGAAATCTTCAAAGTGTCAAGGTCATTAAAGTCAGAAAGGAGACTGAGGAATTTTTTCCACCTTGAATTAGAGTATAAAAAGAGATAATAAACATTTAAATGTAAGAATATGATCTGGGTCCTTTCCCTCTATGGGATACTCCTTGGACAACTGGCCAATTTTAGTGGAGTTTGAGGATTAGATGATTATAATGTATCAAATAAGATTTCCTGATTTTTTTGTGGTATTTTAGAAATGTAGAGAGTAACGTCTTTGATTTGAGGAAATGTACATTATTTAGAGCTGATGGCACATCAAGATGGCAACTTATTCTTGTTTGATTCAGAAAAAAGGTTTTTTTGTACTAGACTTGCTACTTGTTTCTGATTGAAATTGTACAAATGGCTACTAAAATTATAGGGCAGTTATATAAAGACTCACTTTTTAATAATGTTTATGATAAATATTTCTTAAGAGGGCGTTGCTTGATATAAAGTATGTAATCACTTTTCCTAGGAATGAAAGTAAATTGTAAAGAAAATTGAACCCCTTTTCCTAAATCTTCTCATTACAGAACTGTTCCTAGTCTGGGTTGCTGATTGTGCATTGTTTACTCCTTAGAGGACCATCTGCTCCTGTAGTTGTTGCCATGTGGTTCAAAAGAGCTATGGTTTAAGAATGTAAGGGAGAGCCAGGAACAGTGGCTCACACCTGTAATCCCAGCAACTCAGGAGGCTGAGGCAGGAGGATTCCAAGTTCAAAACCAGCCTGAGCAATTTAGCCAGGCCCTAAGGAAATTAGATCCTATCTCAAAATAAAATATATATTTTAAAAAATATTTATTTATTTTTTAGGTGTAGAAGGACACAACACAATGTCTTTGTTTTTATGTGGTGCTGATGGTCGAACCCGGCTCCCGCCCATGCTAGGCGAGCGCTCTGTTGCTGAGCCACAATCCCAGCCCCTCAAAATAAAATATTTTAAAAGGGAAGTGGGGCAGGGATGTGTCTCAGTGGTTAAGCACCCTGGGTTCAGTCTCTGATATCTTTTCCCCCTAAAAAAACATATTTTTACTAAATTTTATTTGTGTATGCATTAAATTTTATTAAGAGATTTATTTAATTTTATTCAAAGAGTAATTTAGGTAAAAACAGAATAGTAGCCTGACTCAGTAAATGCTAATGTGAATTAGCTTTTGCTGTCATTTGTTTTATTATACATAAAATTACACATATTTGCATAATTATTTAAATGTCTTTTTTTTCCTGTTAGATTGTTAATTCCTGTGTTCTCTAGGGCTTGGTATACATAGTACAGTACTTTTGTTGACTGATGAAAGAGTGGCTTGCAATAGTAGAAAAGTCAAGCTGAGTGGGTTTTAGATATAAGACTTAGTAGCACTTATAAACTTGGTGAAGTTGTTTAACATCTTTGGACTTCATGGTTTTTATATGCGAAAGAGTTACCTTTCATGGTAGAGAAAATGTACATAAAAGCTTATTGATCAATAAGTAGTGTTTCTAAGATGAGGCCAAGGGTACTTATACTAAAAATACTAATATTTTTAGTGTTTATTATAAATGGAAATACATAGTGGAGGTCCTTTAGTTTATGTTAGTTCCCTGGTTTAACTTTTCTCTAGTTTCAACGGTACATCAGTTAGCATGTACAAGTTCTCTAAGGTATTATAATTATTTTATTATAATGTGTGTAGTATGTATGCATACATATATGTGTGTGTGTGTATTTGTGTTTACATACATATTCCCTTAAGTGTCATTAGGTAGGGCTTTTCTTCCCATTAAACAGATAGCAAATGAAGTTTTAGAGAAATCGAGTAAACTGCCCATAAATCATAGTTTAATTCATTTCTAGTTCAAAAGCCCTTCTTTTTTTCCCGTAAGCATTTGGTTAGAGATGATTTAGGGATTATTAAATATCCTCTTTGAAATGCCTTTGATGATGATGGTAAATGTAAAATAGTCTTCAAAAAATGTGATTTCAGTCAAATTGTGGCTGCTACTACCACTACTTTTTTTTTTTTTTAAAGTACTGGGGATTGAACCAAGAAGGCTTACAACTGAGCCCTCTCCCCAGGGCTTAGAGATAGAGTCTCACTGAGTTGCTCAGGGCCTTACTAAGTATCTGAGGCTGTCCTCAAACTTATGAGTTCTCCTGCCTCAGCCTTCCTAGTTGCTGTGAGATTACAGGCATGTGCCACCATGCCGATCTTATTTGCTTCTTCTTAAAGCCTACTGAGACCTCTCACTTGGAAGAATGAGTATACTGGTGACCAATAAAACATTGAAGTACTATTATTATTATATACAATGTATGTATTACAAACATTGGTAAATTGCAGCTTTGGTAGTTGTGAATAGTGAAAGCTGTAGAACCCATTTGGGATGGGATATGATAAATTTATAAGTTCATTGCCTGAATACATTCTCATTTCAAAAAATTAAGCATATATATACTACATACATGTATGTAATAAGGTAAAATAACTCATTTGCATTTCTCCTCCCATTCCTACATTTCTCTCCAGCATGTATACATAGTTACCTTTTGAAAACAATGTTATTTGTATTAACTTGTAATAGGTTTGTTGTTATATTTAATTGAGTTAATAAATACTTTAAAATTTCTCGATTTTGACTTCTAATATAGGAAAACATTAATAGCTATAACTCCAGTGAACAAAAGCCTTTGGGATTCTCAGTAATTTATAAGAACAAAAGGGGTTTAAGACCAAATGATTTGAAAACTGCCACGGTATATTATTAAGTCACTGTAAATAAATTTTGTTTAGACCATTATAATATAGAAAAATTCTTGTGATTTAGTAATGTCAGTGAGAAAAGTGCAATAAAACTCCTCAAATGTTATATCTGTGTGTCAAAGAATAGCAAGTAATACTGAAGAAAACATAGCAAATTAAAAATAGAGTTTATATTAAATTATATTATTTTTAGTTATTTCATCCTTGGATTTTACAAAGGTTTTTGTGCTGTGATTAAATTTGTATTGTATATTATTGCAGCACATGACTAAACCAGTAAGAATCACTTCAGGTGAAGTGAGCTGGCACGAAATAATGACAATTATTTTTCTTTGGGTTCTGTGATGGTTTCTCTGACCCAGCTCCCACAAAGGAGGCAAGGCAGGCAAGAAAGAAAGCGAGGAACACATTCTGAACCTTTTTATTGGGGAGAAGCCATTCAGATGAGGCAAGGGGTTAGGTTTCATGGGGTTGAATCTAGCTTTGTGTTGTCTTGCTATCAGCAGATTGACTAACATCTTGGAAGGCCATGCCTATCCTGTTTGCTGTGTGGGGATCATAGGCAGAATGAGTAAAAAGAACACATACATTGCCAGCCCAAACAGAGAGGCGACACCAGTCCAATCCACTATGTGTACTCAGTGCTCATAGTTCACACCCACACACAGCCCATGGCTGGCTCGCTGCATACATAGCTCCTGTCCAGAGTGGCTTCTGACAGTATATGGTGAAAAAATCTATTAGAATATGAATTGGAATATTGATTGTATTTCAGAAACTCTGCAGTGATGCCCAAGTTAAAGTCTTTGGGAAATGCTGCCAACTCAAGCCTGGAGGAGATAGTTCTTCCTCTTTGGATAGTTCTATCACTTTATCTTCTGATGTAAAAGACCAGTGTCCTAAGTACCAGGTAAGATCACTGATTTTATTTATTTACTTACTGATTTACAATATGTTTAGAGCACCATCTTAGAGACCTGAGATGTAATAGTTATTTTCCTGGAGCATTTTATGTTGTAGATATAATAATGAAATATTTTTATGAATTTTGAAAAATCTTAGGATAGGAAAAGTATAGAGAACTGTGGATATTTTCTTTTTCTTAAATTTTATTTTTTGGTCTACCAGAATAATTTATTTTATGTATCTTTTCTTTATTGAAGTATGAAGATAAATGTAAAATAATGCAGTTCATGGTATAAAATTACAGTATCATTGGAGATATATACAGCCAGAAATGTATGTTTTTATTTTTCAAAAGTAACATGATTCTTCTTTTAAAATATAGAATTCAACAAATCAGTAACTATATAGCAACTTCTCTGTAAACTTAACTACTTTCTATTTAAGAGCAGCGCTCAGTTTAATGCTAAGCAAATGTCACTTGATGTGAATTTATTCATGTCATCCAAGCTTGCATGAATCATAACTGTTTTATTTTTAGTAGTATCAAAATAGAATCTTGGACTTTTTAATTATTTGAAATAACATAATTCTAGGATTTTTATGTGATGCTGAGGATTGAAACCAGTGCCTCACACATGCTAATCAAGTGCTCTACCACTGAGCTACAACCCCAGCCCAATGTTGTGTATTTTTAAATGTAACTGGTGACCATTTGTATGCTTTTTTGAAAAAAATGGCTATTCAAGTCCTAAGTCCTTTTAAAAATTAGTTCACTCATTTTTACTGTAGTGTTGTAGGAGTTCCATGTATATTTTGGAGAGTGACCTCTCATCAGATATATGATGTGTAAATATTTTCTCCCATTCCATGGTTGACTTCGTATCCTCTTGTTCCTTTGCTGTGAAGAAGCTTTTTAGTTTGATGTGGTTCCATTTGTCTGTTATTACTTTTGTTGCCTGTGCTTTTACCATCATATCTGTGAAATCATTGCCTAGACTAATGTCATGAAACTTTATTCTAGTTAGAGCTGATTTTTGCATATAGCATAAGGGTCCAGTTTTATTCTTTTGCATATGAATATCCAGTTTTCCCAGAAGCAGTTGTTGAAGAGACTATCTTTTCCCTTTTGCATATTCTTAGCAACCTTATTAAACTTTAGTTAATGCTATAGGTACAAATTCATATCTGTGCTCTGTATTCTGTTTCGTTGATTTGATGTCTTTTTTTAATGACAGTACCATACTGTTTTGATTACTTGGCTTTGAAGTATATTTTGAAATCTGGAGTATGTTGCCTCCGGTTTTGTTCTTTTTTTCTCTAGGTTATTAGGCTACTCATGACTATTCATGGTCATATGAATTTTAGGATGTTTTCCTATTTTTGTAAAAAATGCCATTAGGATTTGAGTTACATTGAATCTGAAGATCACAAGTCTTTTTTTTTTTTTAATACAAACTATATACAAATCACCTCATATGTAGATACTTCTTTTACACAATAGAAGTAGAACTATTCTATCTATTCAGTGAATTATACTTGTTATCTCTCCTGGAGGAGAAATGTTGCATATATTTAATACATGGTCAAGTATGTTGATTTTGAGCATTATTTGTAGTAGCAAAATCCTGAAAGTGACCTAAATATTCATCAGAAAAAGGAACTGGTCTAAACTGCCGTGTTTTCATTTGGTGAACTCAGGTGCTCTACCGTTGAGCTACATCCCCATTTCTTTTTATTTTTTATTTAAGACAGGGCCTCACTAAGTTGTCCAGACTGGCCTTGGACTTGTGATCCTCCTACTCTTAGCCTCCCAAGTAGTTAGGATTTCACGTGTGCGCCACCATGCCCAGTTATGGCACAGCTTTTAAGGGGAATGAGTTAAATTTCTGTGTTAACAAAATGGTTAGGTGTATGAGACATTGTACACAAAGACAGTGTACATAAAGATGAATTAAAACCTTCAAATGTAGAATAATATAACAAAAGAAATTTTTAAAATAAAAATCAATATTTGAAAAAATCATAGGGGCTTTAAATTTTGCAATTTTACTAATGTTTTGGTTATTGTTCAGGGTTCAAGGTGCTCTTCTGATGCCAATATGCTTGGAGAGATGATGTTTGGCTCAGTAGCAATGAGCTACAAAGGATCCACCTTAAAAATTCATCAGATCCGGTGAGGAGTTTTCTGAATTTTTTAAAGTGAATTCAATTTTGTTTTTTGAAGATGACAGAATTTCATTTGATTTTCCACTCATATTGAGCATGCTACATGATTTATGATGTTCTGTAGTTTTAATGCTACTTCATGATGGCTCTTGTTATTATGCTACAAAATCTGGATGACTCACCAATTTTTATTTACAATAAATTAAAGAATTGTCTGAACTTCTATTTTTCTTTATAGTTCCCCTCCACAGCTCATGCTCAGCAAAGTTTTTACTGCACGGACTGGCAGCAGTATATGTGGAAGTCTCAATACGTAAGTTCTTATGGATGTAGAGAGAAAAGTTTTAGTTATGATAAGTGGATATGAAAAAAAAGAATTGCTTTTTGTATTATAGTACAACTTCAGATTTTTTTTTGTCTTTTCCAAGTTTGAAGGTTTATGGAGACCAGATTGCATCATTTGTGTTTAATCAAAAAACAGGAGATGTTGTTTCTGTTTCTATAATTTATTTGATGGTATATCTGGAAGCAAAATGTTGAGTGCATTTTCATCTTATGTTAACCTGCTGATTTTTAGTTTTGCAGTTCTGAACGAAGTTAGTATTTGTAAGGTTGTGTTCTTCAGTTTTCACATTCCTTGCAGAATAAAATCCACTGACAAGATTGGTCTAGGTCAGCCATGTCAGTATCGTATATAGTATATATAATACATAATGAGAGCTGCAGGGGTATGATAAGCTATGAATGCCAAGATTAGAATAGTGAAGCTGAAACAACAGTAGGCCTGGTGTTAGGATAATGGACCATTTATCAGAACTTAACAAATGAACTAAGAGGGTTGGACTTAGGTGCTAATGGACCCCAAGAGAAGAATTCTGTGGGTCCAAATCACAACAGAGCTCATTGGTTAGGTGGAAACCCAGGAAAAACCTGAGGTGAAAAGAAGACAACAAGGAAACTATTCTAGAGAAATTCTCTTGAACTTTCATTAGTTGTTTATGACTTTAAAGTGCTGTATGTTTCTAGGGCTGGGGTTGTGGCTCAGTGGTAGAACGCTTGCCTAGCATGTGTGAGGCACTGGGTTCAATCCCTGGCACCACATAAAAATAAACAAATAACTCTGCTGTGTATCCATCTGATCCTGGGCTTTTCTTGGTTGGTAGACTTTTGATGGTGTCTGCTATTTCATCACTTGAAATTGATCTGTTTAAATTGTGTATATCATCCAGATTCAATTTGGGCAAATTATATGGCTCTAGAAATTTGTCGATGTCTTCCATATTTTCTATTTTATCGGAGTACAAGTTTTCAAAATAATTTTAAATTATCTTCTATATTTCTGTAGTGTCTGTTTTGATAGTTCCTTTTTCATCATGTATATTAGTGATTTGAGTTTTCTCTCTCCTCTTCATTAGCATGGCTAAGGGTCTGTCAATTTTATTTATTTTTTCAAAGAACCAACTTTTTGTTCAGTCAATTTTTTCAATTGTTTCTTTTGTTTCAATTTCATCTCTGATTTAAATTATTTCCTGTCTTCTGCTGATTTTGGTGTTGATTTGTTCTTTTTTTCTATTTAGTGTTAAGTCATTTATTTGTTGACTTTTTCTTCTTTTAAGGTATGAACTCCATGCAATGAACTTACCTCCTCGAACTGCTTTCATAGTGTCCCATAGTGTCCCAGAGATTTCGATTGTTGTATCTGTGTTCTCATTCACTTCTAAAAATTTTCTAATCTCCTCCTTACTGTCTTCTGTAACCCATTGTTCATTCAGTAGCATATTATTTAGTCTCCAGGTGTTGGAGTAGATTTTATTTTTTTATTCTACCATTGATTTTTAGTTTCATTCCATTATGATCAGACAGAATGCAGGGTAGAATCTCTACTTTTTTATATTTGCTAAGAGTTGGATGGAGTTAGAGAAGATAATGCTAAGTGAAGTTAGCTAATCCCCCCCTGAAAACAAATGCTGAATGTTTTCTTTGATATAATGAGGCTGATTCATAGTGGGATAGGGAGGGGAGTATGGGAGGAATAGACGAATTCTAGATAGGGCAGAGGGGTTGGAATGGAAGGGAGGGAGCATGGGATTTTTAATGGTGAAATATGATGTTCATTATTATCCAGAATACAGGTATGAAGACACGAATTGGTGTGAATAAATTGTGTAAACAATGAAAAATTTTGCTCTGTATGTGTAATAAGAATTGTAATGCATTCTGCTGTCAGATATAAATAAATAAAGAAACTTTTAAAAAAATAAATAAAATAAAGGTATTGTGTCCATCTACAACTGAAAAAAATTTTGAAAAATTTCTACATTTCTGTAGCAGCTCTTTTAAAACTTTTTTTCCCCAGGAAACAAAGGGAAATATTCTTAAAAATATTGTAAACACTTAAAAAAACTTGATGTGAAAAATGCTGATTTTTTTTAGTTTAATTGTGAAGTTGAAATTAGAGGTCATTGATTTTAGTTGTAATCACCTCAGTTTCATCTTTTTTAAGTTATTGTAATAATTCTTGAAGTTTATTGAAAGTGTAATTTGCACTAACAGCATAAAGTAATTTTATTTTTGTTATTCTGACAGATATACTGAAAGAAGTAATATAAGCTGTTTTAAATGTGTAGACTAAAGATATGTTTTGTTTGGTTGCAGCTGCTGCTCCTCTTCCTCCCTCACCTCCCCCCATATTGAGAAAATATTTTCATATTCAAAATGTGAGGGAAGCTGGGTACATAGCTCAGTTGGTAGAGTGCCTGCTTTGCGCGCACAAGGCCCTGGATTCAATCCCCAGCACCACACACCCATGCACATACACAAAAAGGAAACAATGTGAGGGGAAACCTTATTGGTGGACTGGGGTTATAGCTCAGTGGTAGAGCTCTTGCCTGGCATATGTGAGGCACTGGGTTCGATTTTCAGCACTGCATGTTAACTAAGTAAAATAAAGCTCCATTGACTACTTAAAAAATATTTGAAAAGAAAAGAAAACCTTGTTGGTAATGTAAACCAGAGTCACAACTTTCCTTTATAAAAGGGCCAAATACTAAATATTTTTGACTTTGTGAACCACACAGTGTGTTGTACTTTTTCACCCCTACTTTGCAGCATTAAAACAACCATAAACAATATATAAATAAATGAGCATGACTATGTTTCCATAAAAGTTTATTCATAGAAAAGAATAGCAGGCTGGTTTCACCCTCAAGCTGTATATATAGTTTGCCAACCCCTCATTTAAATGATTACTTGGTTATCGTATATAGTTTATAGTACCAATATGTAAACATCCTTAAAGAGTTTTTTGCTCATAAAATTTCATTAGGATGTATACAGAATTTCCATTAAAGCATAAAATGAATTTGGAATTTATTTATATATTTCTCCCCCTCTATAGGTTGCAAGATAGTCTTGAATTCATCAATCAAGACAACAATACATTAAAAGCTGATAATAACACAGTTATTAATGGACTACTTGGAAATATAGGTAAATGGTTTATTTGATTTTATAAGTTTAAAAAATGTTAACAGTGTAACATGGGTTTGAACCTATTTCTTAATCATGTAAACCTATTATAAAACTAAAAAATTTCAAATACCATACACGGAAAATGCTTTTAAATTGCACATATTACATAACATTTGTAATATTTGGAAAACATTTTTATTATGTTAGGATATAATATTTATTTTGTCAACTGCTGAAGATATAATTTGTCCTCACTGTTTTTTTGTTTTTAAATTCGGCTTTCATTGATACAGAAAGCCCATATAAGTGTTCTTGAATATTCCACAGCCAGGAAAGACTGATATTGTCCCTTAACTCTTCTCTCATTCCTAACCACAAGTCATTTTAAAATGGTTCTCATTTTTGTGATCTGTAATTCACATGAGCAGACATCCAAATTTGTTTTTTTTTTAAAGATTTATTAGGCTTAACAACTTATTTAGTAATGTGATTAGCTAATTGTTGTTATTATGTAAGCTCAACATTTTAAAATGACAAGCTATTTCTGAAATTTCTGGTCGTTTGTCCTAGAAAGTACAACTAAACTGCTGCTTATTACTATTTTCCTTGCATGAAGAACTATAATAGCTCAGGGAGTGGGTGTCAATTAAGCTAGTATGAATATTTCTCTCTTATTTAGTAAGAACTTTTGTTTATAATTAGTTTTAATAAACATTTAGTAGTTATATGTATTAGTAGAAAACACATTTTTCTTCAAACTTGAGCATTGTTAACGTTCTGCTCAGTAAATATTATTTTTACAAGTCATGTTTTTTTTCAAATGAGCAACTATATTAAGCATCTAGTTTTTCTTAATTTATTTTAATAAAGTAGAACTGTAGCAAAGAAATAACATGTCTTTTTTCTTTATAATTTTTACACTATTAAAAGCTCAAGGGGCTTATTAAAAGCTACTCTGTTTAATAGTACTAATCTATTGTCACTTAGAAAATTACACTATTGAGATTACATATACTCATTCTTTCTTTTCTAATGTAGAACAGAAAATCCACTTAACAAAGAACAGGTTTTAAATAATGAATGGCTTATACTTGCACATTCTTAATTGGAACTCAAGGAAAGTTGGTCCTTGTGCTATTGTTTATTTTCTTTAAATTTCTAATCAGTCAGTCAATCAGGTGCTTGTTGAGCATCCATAATAAGTGAAGCACTCTGCTAGGCCATAGGGGAATTAGTTTCTGCCTCAATGAACTTACAGTTAGTGGGGGTCAGAAAAGTAATACAATAATTGTAATATTCTGTAGTGAATTCTTAGACAAGACAAAGAGCAGAATGTAATGAACATTTTGAGAAGCACCTCACTCAATCCTGGAGAGTCATGGAGGTCTTCCTTGAGGACATGAGACCTAAGCTCACATTTAGCCAGACAGCCGGGGAAAGATATTTTCTAGGAAGAACGCAATGTGTATCTAAACCTAGGGAAGAGATCATAGAGTATGCAAAAAATGTGACTGTCAGTAAGACCCCTTTCTGTTCTTGTGCTAAATGCAGTAAGATATTATTCTTTTCATAGTTGCAGGTGAATACTGTAATCATAAAACTGACTTTTTAAATAAATTTTATTTGGCAAATGTAGATAACATTTTTGTCCTTTTTTGAATCTTTACAAACTTTTACATTAGAAAGCAGAAACATATTTCTGTTATTATGTATGGGCTTATTAGGAAATAGGCAAGAAATTGTTTACATAAGCTATGACTCAGAGGAAGACCATCCTTTTTCCAAAAAGGGAAGACAACTTGAATTCTATTTAAGTTAAAAGTTTCCATCCATATCTGTTAGTCTGCTTTTGTGCTACCTTACCTTACCTTTTTCCCATGACGCATTGTGGCTTCTCTAACAGCCCTCTTTCATGTGTATTTTACATTTTTGCCGTGTAGGTCTTTCACAGTTCTGCAGCCCCAGGCGGGCATTCTCTGAGCAGGGTCCGCTCCGCCTGATCAGGAGCGCCTCTTTCTTTGCAGGTTTGCCATGTGCTGTGTGGGTAGACTAGTTGTTGTGCCCTAGAGGCTAGAATCTGTAGTTAAGCTGTGGAAACAAGAGGGTAGGTGAATGCAATTGGGAAGGTTGTGGTTAAGAAACCATTACTTATGAACTATAAGAGCTTAATTACTTTCTACTGAATATGTTCCTAAAGGTTCCACAAAATAATCAGTACAATTATATTTTTATGAAATTTCAGTTTGTTATTTCTTTTCCCATTATGTCATACTGGTTTTAACTTAAGAATCCTAAACAAAATTGAGTATGAACATTATTTCTTTTACTGCGACTTAGAATTTTAAATTTGACACTGTCTTGTTTCCATGGCTAAGTAGCTTTTGTATGGTAGTTCACCAATTGCAGAAAAGTATCCTCTGATTATTATTGTAAAATTTCTGATCTATATTTTTCCATAAAAGCAATTTTTCTTGGAGCTAAGATTTAGATGAACAAGCACCATTTTAATGCTCTGTAAAAGGAATATCTGAGTATAGTCATTTGTATCATTAAATTGATCATTATATGTGTGTGGTCATGATTTTATATTTATAGGAATCTAGTCCTATTCTATATTTTCACACATTTCACACACAGTGACCTGGCATTGTAACCTTCTGGTAGAAATTATTAGAATGGAGCACATTTATTGGTTATTGTTCTCAGATTGGTATTCATTTAGCCCTTCTTTTTAAATTACTATTTCTTTTTTTCTTTTGTGGGGGGGGGGGGAAGGGAGGTTCCGGGGGTTGAACTCAGGGACACTCAACCACTAAGCCACATCCCTAGCCCTATTTTGTATTTTATTAGAGACAGGGTCTCACTGAGTTGTTTAGCAACTCTCTAAATTGCTGAGGCTAGCTTTGAACTCACAGTCCTCCTGCCTCAGCCTTCTGAGCTGCTGGGATTACAGGAGTGTGCCACCGCACCAAGCTTAAATTAACTGTTTCTTTTTCCTGTAAATATTAGATGTGAACAGTACATCTTTATCATAGAAAATTTTAAAAATATGCCAAAAAATGTGCATTAACCATCTTGTCAGTTAAACAGCCACTTTTTTGTGTTTATGGTGCTAGCAGTTGAACCCTGGAATTTACCCGTGTAAGCGGGCACTCTACCACTGAGCTGCAGCCCTAGACCCCCACCTTTTATAAACAAAATTGGTATACATTCAAACAAATTCCTCAAACTTTTTTATTATAAAAATTTTTATTTTTGTTATGTGTCTATTTAAACGTTGATATAGTCAGAATTAGTGAAGTATACCATGAGATACCAATCACAGAGACACAGCAATCAGCATTCATACTGTCCTGTACTTTGCTTTTTTTTCATATAGTAGTATATTGTAATATCTCTCTGTTACTGAATATGCTTCTAGAATATTGATTTTAGTTACCCCTAACTTCTTTAGATATTATTATATCATAGATTATTCAGTGTCAAATCTTACAGATCTCAAAGCTTGTTCAACTGAGTAATGGCTCTTGGTGTTGGGTTGGTGCCATGCTACTGAAAAAAATAAAGGAATGCAATGAGATGAGCATGATTTAGTTTGCTGTTTAAAAGGAGCAACATCCACCTGAGTAAGAATATATTCTATAACTGACAATTTTGTCTTGATTTGCAGTTCATAGTAACCCAATGGACATGCCTGGAAGAGAGCTAAATGAGGACAGAGACAGTGGCATAGCACGCTCTGGTAATGTCAGGTTCTTGTACTAATTTCATTTTTTATGAGATTGCTGTTAGCTGGCATTGATTTTTTTTTAATCCCTGTTTTTATCATCTAATTCTGTGTGTACAGTTGTTCATATTGATACTTGACATACAAGAGGATTGTGGCAAGAGCAAAGAGATACCTCTAAAATTCAACCTTTTTCATGTTTATGTTTAAGTGTGCCTGGTAGAAAATGGCTTAGCTACTACAAGAAAGAAAAATACTGCTCAGGAGAATACTTAGAAACCATAATAGAAAACAAAACAAACAAACAAACAAAAACCCAAAAACTACACAGTAGTTTATGTCTGCTTGCTGCTAACTAGAGTTTAAATTTTTAGATTGTCTTTTGCCCAGAAAAGCTTAGGCATTAAGAACCAGTGTTACACATACATTTTTCTTTAAAGTATGAAACTTTTCCAAAATCTGTATTGTCTAGCAGACATTTAGTAAAACATGCTGGATATTGGGAGGTAGCAGGAGGCAAAGCCCAGATTCTGCTCTTAAGGAGCATAGAAGTGCAGAGTCTACTGGAAGAACAGGAAAATCTTCTGTCATTAATTCATTGTATGGTGTGTTAAGTGATAGACCTGTGCAAAGAAGTTCAATGAATGGATACTTCTGTTAGCCTAGTTAAGGGGCAGGATGCCAGCAGTGCTTTTCAGAGATATAATGCTTGAGTTATATCTTGAGAAATAAATAGCCAGGCAAAAGGCATAGAAAAAGGTATTTTAGGTAAAATAACTTATCATCTGGCGTGTACCTTTTTATAGAAGACGTTAATACTTCCATGTTTTATGTTTGATTACCAATTTTCATTATGTGATTATAATAAAGATGGAAATCTAAAATATTGCCAAACAAAATAAGCCCTTATTGGCATACCTTAGATCTACTTGGGAGAAGGAGAAGATCTCTAGTCCAAGGAAAAGTAGAGGATTATAGCTCTCAATTTCTCAGGCAAGAAACTGGTCTTAGAAATTTCAGAGAAGGGGTTTGGAAAAGGAATTAGCCCTACAGTTGAGATTGCAACAGTTATAACTAGAGTAGGGTCTACTGGAATGTGTTGTCATCTTAAAATGCTCCAAAGACTAATCTGTAGGGTCAGCTGGTTTTTGTAGCATAGTAGGTATAATCATGACTCTTACTCAAACCTATCCATTCAAAAGTGATACATGAGTGCTCTTAAATTACCTCTATAAATGCCAGGCACTTAACTTTCAAAATAAAGCTTTTGTTCTTGAAAACCATCTGTTGCATTGTTTGGAACAACATCAGATTTCCTTTAAGTACTTAAAAGGTTCAGCAAAGTTAGGGGACAGGTGACATTTTCTTCTGTAGGGGGTGGGGCAGGGATGCCAAAAGGGGATTGTCTTAGACTCGTTCTAGTACATACAAAATTTGTCACCATGAATGATATATTTTCAGTGGAAAGTTTAGAGGAGAGGCTATTAAGGCAAAATGAAAAATTGAATCATTCTGCTCTTAAATTTGTTAAAAAGAAATTTGACATTATGTTTAGTTATTCTTGACTTATACTTTGTACTTGTTCTTCTGGCTTAACAGCATCTCTCAGCAGCTTGCTTATCACCCCATTTCCCTCCCCAAACTCCTCACTTACCCGAAGTTGTGCCAGCAGCTACCAGAGACGTTGGCGACGCAGCCAAACAACAAGTTTGGAAAATGGGGTATTTCCTAGATGGTAAGTTGAAATTTGAACAAGACTGAATAATATTTAAAGGGTTTTTGAAACCTGGACTTGTATTTTATATATTTTAAGTCTGGAACTAAAAACTTTTAAAATTATATCTTTTTTTTATTGTGGTAAGTTATGAAAACAATATTCTGTTTTAATGATTTTAGATGTACAATTCAGTGGCATTAAGTACATTTACACCATCATCACTATCTAATTCTTGAACTTTTCCATCTTTTCAAATTGAAACTCAATAACTCCTCAATCCTCCCTCCTCTGCCCCTTGCACGCACTCTTCTATTTTCTGTCCACATGGATTTGGCTGCTTTTTGTACCTAATATAAGTACAATCATATGGTACCTGTCCTTTTATGTCTGATTTATTTTACTTAGTAAAAATATCTTCAGGGTTGATCCATGTTGTGTCATATATCAGAAACTTATTCATTTTTATGGCTAACTAACATTTAATGGAAGTACATTTTGTTTATCTATTATCTGTCAATGGACACTTAGGTTGCTTTGGCCTGTTGTCAGTAGTGCAGCTCTGAATATGATATACAAAAATATCTGAGTCTTTGTCTTCAGTTCTTTGGGTATATACTCAGAATTGGAATTGCTGGGTCAAATGGTAATTCTATTTTTAACTTTTGAATAACTGCCACACTGTTTATTACTGTGGCTTCACTATTTTACATCTCTACCAGCAATATAGACAGGTTCTAATTTTTCCATGTTCTCACCTGACACATTTCTGTTTTGTTTTTGTTTTTGGAGTTTGGTAATCAGACCAAGGTCTTTGCACATGCTAGCCAGGTGCTCTACCATTAAGCTACACTCCAGCCTCTTCTCCCCTTTTTTTTTTTTTTTTAATAGACTTGCTAATAATGGATGCAAAGTGGTTTTTCATTGTAATTTTGATTTGCATTTCCCTATTGATTAGTGATATTGAGCATCTTTTCAAGTGCCTGTGGGCCATTTGTATATCTTCTTTGGAGAAGTGTCTCTTAAACTCCTTTGTCATTTTAAAATCAAGATTTGTTTGTTTTGTCATTGAGTTGTAAGAGTTCTTTATATGTTTTGGATATTAATCCCTTGATAAATATATGATTTCCAAGAGTGGAGAATTTATATTTTTATTATATTTATGTTACATTTCATCAATATTTCATTCTGCTAATAATATCCTTTTATGCACAAGTTTTAGTATTTATGTAGTTCAGTTTAGCAATTTTTTTCTTTTGTTGCCCATGCTTTTTGTGTTACATCCAAGAAACTATTGCCAAGTCCAGTGTCAAGAAATTTTATCCTTTGTGTTTTTTTCTGAGAGTTTCATGTTTAGCTCTTTGATTCATGTACTGTATGTTTTGATATTTCAGTTTTTCATATTTCTATTTTGGTAAGTTATTCATTCTCTAAAGATCTTTTTTTGATCTATGTTAAGTACAGCTACAGATAATGAAACTTCTTGCTTCCTCATTTACTCACTCTCTTTATTCTGTCTTCTTTGATTTTGCTTCTGAAATTGAAAGGAGCACCAGTAGATCCTAGAACAGCAAATAGTTTATACCTGGCTCTCATAAATTCCTTAAAATTCAGATATTTAGCTTAATTATGAATTGGATCATGTGCTTCTTTAGGGACATCTAATTGGACAAAAATATTTCCAGCCTGAAACTATAGTAAAACTTCTTATCAAAACTTAAGCATGAAAGGATAGCCAATGTATTTCTCAAGAGACATAAAATTTATATGAAATTTTAGATTTATTTGATAAAAAATTCAGAAGATCTTTAATTTGCCTGCATTTAATTATCAAGAAGATTGAGTTGCAAATTTAATTACTTTTTTAAATTAAAAAATTTATTTTTAAGGTCTATAGAAGAAAGCTTTAATCTGTCAGATGAAAGCTGTGGCCCTAACCCAGGAATTGTGAGGAAAAAGAAGATTGCAATTGGGGTAATCTTTTCGTTATCCAAAGATGAAGATGAAAATAACAAATTTAATGAATTCTTTTTTTCACATTTTCCTCTCTTTGAAAGCCACATGAACAAATTAAAGAGTGCAATAGAACAGGTAAGTAGTTCTTTATATCTGACAAAATATTTATTTTTATCATTTATTATTCTGATTAATCATTTGGCAAAAAAATTAAAAGCCACTTTGCAGATGCCTTACAAAATACTCTTGAAGATGGAAATAAGATACAACCTTTTTGAAGAAGCTTACTGTCTAATAGAAGGTCTATTCTATTATTCCTTTAGAAACTAAATTTTTGAGGACCTATAATGTAGCAGAACTATTCTAGTAACTGAAGAAAACTTGTAAAGAAAGCACCACTCCTGACCTCATGGGATAGCAAAATAAATGAATATGGTTTTTGTAGATGGTAGTAAGTGCTGTAAAGAAAAGAAGAAAATAAGGCATGTAAGAGAAAGGTACATAAGGCATGTTCTAAGGAAGAATCACCAACTCTTATAGGCAAGTCAAGAAGTCCACTCATAAAATGAAATAATAGATATGGGGAATATGAAATAGGAGATATGGGGAGTATGAACTAGAGTGGTCAGGGAGAATATGTTTGAAGCAGGAGCAAAGACCCTTTGGCAGGAGTGATTGTGATGCTTAACCAGCATTAAGGATGCCAAAGTGGGTTAAAATAGGACCAGATCATGTAGGGCTTTATAGGATTCCACTGAAAGAGTATTGGCATTTACTAAAAAGGATGGGAGAACACTGGAGTAGAGAAATGACATTATTTACAAGATCATTCTTACTGCTGGTGGAGAACAGGTTTCTAGGAACAAAGGTGGATGTTGTGGGAGTAGTTAGGAGGCCATTGCAACAATCTGAGTGAGAGATGATGAACACTGAAACCGATTTAGTAATGGAATTGGTGAGAAGTGGTTATATTCTGAATGTATTGAAAATAGAGCCGATACGATTAGCTGATGGATGAAATTAAAATGTGAGAGAAAGAGCAGTATACCACTTACGGTAATTTTGAAATACTATTTGAATTGAAAAGTTGGGATTTAATAGGTTAAAGGTTACTTTTTTAGTGTTTTCATGTTTTAGTGCTTTGACCATTCTATAACCTGAAGTGTACACTGTTAATACTTATAGTTGTCTGAATATTTCTTCATGTTTAATATCTCACTTTTTAAATTAAGGGTAAAAGATAAAACTAAGTGTATTTGTATAAATGAATGGGACTTTAAAAGTTCTATAGTAGTTTAGTGATAGGATTTAGTGAACTATAAATCATCCAAAAATGTTATCATCTAGGTTCAGTTTTCAAATTATGGACTTTTTTTAAAAATTAAAAGCTGTGAATTATCTGAGTTCTTAAGCAGTACCTCTTTTTGAGATCTATAATGTAATTTTTAAATGTGATATGATTGCCTGGTACTGTGGCATATGCCTATAATCCCAGTAGCTTGGGAGGCTAAAGAGGGGGGATTGCAAGTTCAAAGCCAGCCTCAGCAAAAAGCAGGGTGCTAAGCAACTCAGTGAGACCCTCTGCCTAAAAAAAAAAAAAAAATACAAAATAGGGCTGGGAATGTGGCTCAGTGAGTGAGTGCCACTGAGTTCAATCCCCAATATCCAAAGGGAAAAAAAAAATGATAAGATTAAAGAAGACGACTTAATTCTAGTACAAGAATATTTACTTCTTTATAAATTGTGAGTTTCTTAACTGTCTGAAGAAACAAACTTACTTTCATCCTATGAAACTTGATCTCTGGCCTGAAGTCATTTAACCTTCTAAATTAAAAAAAAATGAAGTAAATTTGTAATTACATAAATAATGCAGAATTAAATTCTCTTTGAAAAAGTAAAAACTTGCGAAGTTTTTTTTTAAGTCCGTATCCTAATCTGCATCTCAAGCTTTCCAACTTAAGCTGATTGTGTCTTTTAAGATAGCAAATATTTCTAATAACTTTAGATATATTTCAGGAGAAATTTTACATTTCTGATATTTAAAAAAGCATTAACAGAAGCTGTGAAATTATCTGTGAAATGCAAGAATTAAATCTTGAGCTACTATTAATCAGTTATCATTAAGTCTTATTTTGTTTAGGAAAAAACATTGTTCTTCTGTAACCCAGAGATTGTGGACATCAGTTTTCTTTGTGTGTTGATATTCTGCAGTTTGATAATTAAAATAAGAGATCTAGGGAGCTGGGGTTGTGGCTCAGTGGTAGAGTGCTTGCCTAGCATTCATGAGGCACTGGGTTTGATCCTCAACACCACCTAGAAATAAAAAATAAAGATATTATGTCCACCTAAAACTAAAAGATAATTATTAAAAATATTTTAAAAGAGTTCTAACAGTTGAAAATTTTGAATTTTGACATAATAATTAATAACTAAAGTTACAAAAAAAAGCTATTGTAAATGGGTTTATCTTTTTTATTTCTTTCTAGGTTGAAATGTTGGTAGAGTGTTGTATAAATACATGACTTTTTCTGTCTTTTTTTTCCATGTTTTGACCACGATTGGCATAAGATCTAACTATGTAATGATTGTTTTCAAGGCTATGAAAATGAGCCGGAGATCAGCTGATGCCAGTCAGAGAAGTTTGGCATATAATCGGATAGTTGATGCCCTGAATGAATTCAGGTATATATTTCCCAGTTTTAATAATACAGAACTGTTTCATAGTATACCCAAGAAGATATTTCTTTTCCTAATTTGTTCTAATAGAATTTAGTTTTTAAAATGTTTTTTTATCCCATAGTTAAAGGAGGGTGGTTGGGATCAAAGCACGTTTTGTAGTCTTCAGTGGTACAGTTTTTAGTACTGGACTATTTGACAAAGTATGTATGACCGGAAAATGCATTGTTTTAAGCAAAGTATTTTTGTTCTGTAACTAGTGATAGTAATCAAATGTTCTTTGATATAAATTTTCCATGAATACAAGTATATATGGATATAAGCAGAATGAATTTTATGTTCTGTTGCTTGGTCTTTTCTCTAGATATGGCACAGTGACTAGGATTTCTTCTGATATATTTTCTGGCTCAGTTAAATTGTACCTGAAGCTCCAACATGGGGCTGCATATATGTGGCAAGCAAAAATATTACAAATGAGCTTTAAGTTCAGAATCACAATAAATGATTGTATGTCTCAACATGAAGAAATTAATTTTAAGTCTACTTCATCATCTCAGTCTTATTTTCTTTAGACTGGAGAGAGAGAGTATAGTACAGAGAGTAAGAGCTTAGGCTTTAGAATTGACTGACTTGTGTTCTCACACTGGCTCTGCCATTTACTACCTTCAGTGACCTGGGGCAACTCCACTAACATGTTCAACTCCTATTTAAAAAAAAAGAAAAGTTTAAAATAGGCAAATTCAATTAATGGTCTAGTAGATTGTTTTAAATATTAAACAACATGCATTTTACTGACACCACTGAGAAAGGCATTAGTGGCACCACTTTTTTCTCTGGTAAACATAACCTACAGCATTGCTTCCCTAACTATAATTATTCACATCATACTTTCATAATTTTCCCAAGTCTATTTATCATCTATCATTTTAATTTAATGTTTCTCTTTAAGTTGTCCCTCTTTTATACCTAGGTAAATTTATTTTAAATGAAACTTTATTACTCTAAATGGATAATCAATATCCTTTGCCATAAGCTAACTATAAAATGAACTACTAAAGTAAATTCAAGCCAGGCATGGTGGCACACACCTGCAATTAATTCCAGCAGCCCAAGAGGCTGAGGCAGGAGGATCACAAGTTCCAAAGCAGTCCTCAGCAATAGTGAGGCGCTAAGCAACTCAGTGAGACCCTGTCTCTAAATAAAATACAAAATAGGGCTGGAGTTGTCTAGTGCCTCTGAATTCAATCCCTAATACCAAAAAAAAAAAAGTAAATTCATAATAACTAAAATTGAAAATGTGTTCCATACCACAGAGGGTTTGTAATCCATTTACCTCATTTTCAAAGAAACTGATCACATATTTTTGTTGTTGTTGACAATTGTGGAGTCCCTTATTGGGGCAGGGACTTTCTGGATTGTTAAGTGGCCTATCACATATTAAAATAAGAGGCTGTTTTTACTTGTGACACTGCTGTATTGCTGTGTTGAAAGTGTGTAGGCATGCCATATATATAACTCTTTTTTTTCTAAATGGAGGTGAACAAGGAGTGGTGGGTTTAAATGGAAAAAGTTTTCTTTATGGGTATTGTGTAATAATCAATTATTAAACTCCGTTATTGAAGAGAAAATTGTCTAATCATTGTTTAATTCACCATAATTTTGGGGATAAAAGACATTTAAAGTGAGTTTAATAAATCTTGATTTTCTGTATAGTAACTTAAGTGGTCAGGAGAAATGTAGAAAAACACATAGAATTTGATTGCAAGCCCTATTATTTATGTTTGGTTTTGGAAGGAAATAATTTGCATAGACAAAAACTATATTAGAGCACTGGGGTTGTGGCTCAGTGGGTGGAGCACTTGCCTAGCACCTGTGAGGCACTGGGTTCCATCCTTAGCACCACATAAAAATAAATACATAAAATAAAGTTATTTTAAAAAATCATATTAGAGATGATATTTCTGCTCTTCTACCACTAAGCTACATCCCTAACCCTTTTACATATATATCAATTTTATTCTAACATCATCATTTTAGGCTTTTTTTTTTTTTTTTTTCCTGGTATTGAGGATTGAACCCACGGGTGTTTTACAATTGAGCTGTATCCCCAAGCTCTTTTAATCTTTAATTTTGAGACAGGGTCTCACTAAGTTGCTCATTGACATTTTGCTGAGGCTAGTCTTGGCAATTCTTCTGCTCAGCCCAATTTTTATGATTTTATTTAAATTATTTAGTTACTTCATTTGCACTGGAATTATCATGTTTTCAACCATTCTTTTTGCTTATTTGCCTAAAAGAATCCTTTTTAGAAATTTTTGAATATTACATTTTGTAATATTACCCAGTATTGAATTTTTGCCCTTGCACTGGGAGCTCAGTTAAGCATTCTTTTTTTAAAAAAAAAATATTTTTAATTTTTTATCTTTATGTGGTGCTCAAGATTCAACCTACGACCTAATGTGTGAGAGGCAAGCGCTCTACCGCTGAGCTACAATCCTAGCCCTTTCCCCCTTTTTTAAATTTAAATTTAAATTAATTTATTTTAGCATTCTTAACTATATTTTAAAAAAATACCTTATAAGCTCTTTGATTTTTAATAAAAGGCTTACCTATAAGTTCTTTAATTTTATATAGGCAGTCCTCATTATTTGTGGACTTTGTATTCAAGAATTTACTATGCAGTAACATTTATTTATTATCCCCAAAGTGTACTAGAAGTGGTTTTGAGGTAATCTGTGGATATACACAGAGAAGTAACGGATTTTGAGACACCTAATAAACATTTTCCTGGATCAGGTTAAATAGGTGATTCTCCACCTTCTATTTCAATATTTTTACTGTAAACAAATGTCCCTTTTGATATTTACTTAGCACCATGTTTCTTGTTTTTCATTCTTTGTGCTTTTTAAAAAAATTTTTTTTAGTTGTAGATGGACACAATATCTTTATTTTTATTTATTTATCTTTTTTATATGGTGCTGAGGGTCGAACCCAGGGTGTCAAGCATGGGAGGCAAGCGCTCTACCACTGAGCTACAACCCCAGACTATTTTTATGCTTTTTGATAGTGATTTTAAGGTTAAAAGCATAATGCTGAAATGCTATCTAACATTGCTAAGCATAGGAATGGTGTGACGTACCTTAAGAGAAAAAAAATTTGTGTGTTAGGTAAGCTTCATTCAGGTATGAGTTAAGTGCTGTAGGCCGTGAGCTCATCAACCAACAGCATATTATTAAATTTATTTTTCAGTTTTTGGTGGACACAACATCTTTATTTTATTTTTATGTGGTGCTGAGGATCGAACCCAGTGCCCTGCGCATGCGAGCACGTTACCGCTTGAGCCGCATCCCCAGCCCAGTATATATTAATATAAAATAAAGTATCTTTAAATGGAGATATGCATAAAAACAAGATTTTAACTAGGCATGTCTGTAATCCCAGTGACTTGGGAGGCTGAGGTAGGAGGATTGCAAGTTCAAAGCCAGCTTTAGCAACTTAGCAAGGCCCTAAGCAACTTGGTGAGACTCAAAATAAAAAATAAAAAGGGCTAGAGATGTAGCTCAGTGTTAAGAGCTCCTGGGTTCAATCCCTAGTAACCCCCCCCCCCCCAAAAAAAAAAAATCCAAATGTTTTGTATTGATGGATTAATGAGATTATCTGACCACAGGAACCCAGCTAATCCTGTATTTTAACTAGGAGTGTTGGTTCAATGTTAGTTTATTCAGTATTACATGGATTTTACAAAAAAGGTATTTCATTTTTTTAACCACAAAAGGTTTTTCAAACAACAAGGTTGGACCATACTATTTAAATAAAGTGATTATTAAATATGAACAATTACATAATTTGAGACCAGATGCTCAATACGTTTTAGATAGTTGCAAACAGGAAGGAAATGATTCAGATAAATACAACAACCCTGAAACTTAGAGCAACAGGAAGCATATTTAGTTAATACTGTTGCCTGAAAAAAATTAACATTTTTACTTAGACTTTATGCATATCAAAGAAGACTAAATCATGTCTATAATTACTTTCTAAATAAAAGTCTTTTATTCTCTGGGCACTGAATGGGAAAAACAAGAGGACAGTTGCCTTAAAGTATTTGCCTTTCTTATCGTTGAGGTATAGGGCTCAAAAATTATGATGGAAGAAACATTTAGAAGAAATTATTACTTATACATCATTAATGATAACATAGTGTTGTATATAGTAAGAAATAATATTGTGTAATTAATTTATTTGCATTCTTGGCACTTATTTTACTTAGGGTCACAGCATACATTTAACCCATAAAGCACCAAAACAAAGATCCTCAGTAGACTGTTATTCCAATGTTAGTGGACTGGCTCTGGCTGTAGACTTAGAGTAGACAGCACTATACTAAAGAAACTTACGGAAATTTCTTAAGTGATAATTTTCTTAACAAATTTCTTAAGTTTATTTATACAGCTTTTTTTTTTAAATCAAAAAGTACATGCACATAGTTAAGAAACAAAAAAACCTATAAAATTTGAAAGTTCTAATAATGATAAATAAACTGTATTCTACCTTTGACATTCTCCCATTCTTACTTTCCAGAAACATTCTCTTTATTTGTGCTTACATTTTAATTTAACTTTGTTTAATTGATTAATGAATCACATAAAATTACCTATATTTATAGGGTACCATGTGATCTTTTGATACATGTATACATTGTGTAATGTCTTAAATCAGTATAAACATAGTATTTTCTTAAACATTTATCATTTCTTTATGAGGAAAATATTCAACATCTTTTCTTATATTTAAATATATATGTACACAGACTTGGGTGTAGTGGTACATGCCTGTAGTCACAGCTGTTTGGGAGGCTGAGACAGTAGGATTGTTTTGAGTCCAGGAGGTCAAGGTCAGCATAGGCAACATAGTGAAACTCCTCAAAATTTTAAAAATATACAGTACTTTATCAATAGTCACTCTACTCTGCAATAGCACACAATAACAGAACTTATTCTTCCTATCTAACTGTAATTTAGTACCCATTTATCAACCTTTTCCATCCTCCTCACCCCTACTTTCCCCAGCTTCTAGTAATCACTCTTCTACTCTGAACGTATGTGAAATCATTGTTTATAAAATTCACATGTAATTGAGATCATGTACGTGGTTCTTGTCATTCTGTGCCTGGCTTATTTCACTTAACATAATGATCTCCAGTTTTGTTCATGTTGTTGCAGATGTCAGGATTTCATCCTTTTTATGTCTGAATAGTATTCCTTTTTGTGTATGTAGCAGAAATATTCTCTTTTAACTCTCAGTTATTCTATTATCTATCTCTGTATTATTAAATAGTATATTTTATGATATTTCTTGATTTATCAATTTTAGATCATTTTATTTTCTGCCATAATACATGGATTCATATTACCCCTTAGTCCTTTATCTTCTTGTAAGTTAAGCGCTATTCTTCCACTTTGGTAAGTTTTCTGGGTTGTTATTTTTTTTTTTTTAAATCACTTATTTTCTTCTAATTTTTCTGTCTGAACTTTTTTGGATTGCTCTTTTATTCCTCTTTAATATTTTTCTACTCATTTTCTGAATGTATTATTTTTATATTTGTTTTTCTGTCCCTTTTATGGTTTTTAATTAAACTTTAGTGCTTATTTTTAATTAAACTTTGTGCTTATTTTCAGGTAATCTTTTTCTGTGGAAAAAGATTTTTTTTTTCATTATTTCTGTTTCCTCCAGAGTCATTTTATATGTGAGAGTATATATGCATGCTTGCTTTCTTTTTTTGCCTCTGTTTCCTTGCAAGCTTTCTTTAAATATCAGTGTTGTTTGATTGTTCGGTCATATTTTGTGAGTGGGATACTAGATAGTATTTTGGAGTTCTGTGTAAAATAGACTTTGGAGTGGAGACCTTCACTTTAGGAGATTGTTTCTTAAACTCCATGAAGGAACATATTTTTTTCCTAATCTTTCCCTGTCCCAGAATGAAATTTTGGTACTAAAAAATACACGTTCTATTGGCTGGGCTTGTGGCTTAGTAGTAGAGCACTTGCCTAGCACATGTGAGGCACTGGGTTCAATTCTCAGTACCACATAATAAATAAATAAATAAATAAATAAATAAATAAATAAAGGCAGGCATCATTGTTATCTACAATTAAAAAAATTATTAAAAAATGCTCTATTTCTGTTTATACTCATAAACATTCAAATATCAGGAAGTTTTTCAGAGAGATCATTCCACTGGACTATTGCTATATTTGCTTCCCTATCTGTAGTCATTCTGTAGGTAAATGAAATGGAGGTACAGGTCACCAACCATTTACACACCTTGAATTAAACTCTTCATTTTCAGTTAATCTGTCTTAACTCTTGGCCTCTCCTTCACCTGCATTTGTGAGTCCTGATCCCCTTTTTGTCTTAGTGGGAAAAAATAAGCTACTCCTTGCCCATTCTCCTTCTGTGAGACTGTAATCTATAGCTCCCTCCACTTTGCTACTTTATTCACCATTCCAATGTGTTTTGTTATTTTTAATTTTCTCTAATGAAAATTTTCTTTTAATGTTATTTGCTGTAGTGGTTTATCTGCTTTTAAATCCTTAATTAGTGTTCATTTGGAGCCTTGGAACTGAAAGAGCATAATTATTTGCAGTTTTCTCTCCTATTTGATTAAGATAAGCATTTTATATATTCCTAGTTTGTATTCTATTCATTTTTCTCTATGAAATACCTCAAATTCTTATTTTATAAAAATCCTATTTAATCTTATTTAAAGTACCTTTAGGCTAAGCACAGTGGTACATGTATGTAATCCCAGTGGCGCAGGAGGCTGAGGCAGGAGGATTGTGGGTTCAAAGCTGGCCTCAGCAACTAAGAGAGGCCCTAAGCAACTTAGCAAGACCCTGTCTCTAAATAAAATGTAAAAAGGGGTTGGAAATGTGGTTCAGTGGTTAAGCACCCCTGAGTACCAAATCCTGGTACCGAAAAAAAAATCCTTTAATTTTTATTTAAGTTCTTAGTGATGATTTTATGCCCTGCCAAGAACTTACTAGTTTATATTTGTTATTTCTGTCCATTGTAATATAATGTTCATATTAGTGAAAGGTTCAATAAAACTTGTATAGGCAAATAGGAATTCGTTCGTTCGTTCGTTCGTTCCTTCCTTCCTTTCTTTTCTTTTCTTTTTTTTTTTTGATTCTAGGTATTAGAGAACTAATTTGAAAGGGATAATAACAGAATTTTTTTTGGAAGTTTCAAAAATTGCTAGAGCTGTATTGTCCATTATACTCTGAGCCTTTAGCCATATGTGGCTAATTAAATTAAATTTAAAATTCCATTACTTATTCATATGACTGACATTTCTAGTGTTTATAAACTACATGTAGCTGATATCTACCACTGTAGATTTAGAGCATTCTCATCATTGACAAAAGTTCTGTTAGACAGCATTGTTCTAAAAAGTAGAAGGTAGGATATATTGTTCTGTAGTTTCTCCAAGTCTTACAAGGTTCTTAAGCCTCAAGTTTTGCATAGTTGTGTTTTCTGTTCAGTACATAGGACTTGGTTGAATAAATATTGATATAAAAGGAAAAAACACTTGCCTATTTGAATCTGTTTTGAAGTGTTTAGGATATAATACAAGTCACAAGACTAGCTATTGTCTAAATTAATCCAAGAAACAGCTAAGAAAGCACCATATTAATTGTTCAGTAATATTTCTTAATGTTGATTCAGGGGAAAACTACAGAAGGTTGAGAATTATAAAACATAGCATGTATGTATAGAGTCAGTATTCTTCAGACTTATATACTAAAGAGCATCAAAATGTTACAGGTTTGAGTGGGTGGATGGATAAGCTGTTACCCTATCAGAATTTTTTTTTGCAACAAAAAAAATAATTTTTTTTGCATATGTTATTAATGATTTACAGTATGCTTAAGTGCAGCATGAACTTTAGAAATGTAGAGCTTGATGGGGCTTTAAAAATTGTCCAGCCCTATCTTTTCATCTTACAGGTAGGTAGAAGAAACTGATGTAACATTTATGTCTAAAATATATTTTCTGTGCTACCATGCTGATGACAAAGAACAAAAGACTTGGTTCATTGACTTTTTTCAAAAGCTTTAATAATCTATGTATAAGTTCTAAGCTGGTAACTTCAAGATTATGCAATTTGGGGAACCATAAAATTTCATAATTCCTATGAATTTCATAATGGGTCTTTCTTTTTAGAACAACAATTTGTAATCTTTACACAATGCCACGAATTGGAGAGCCCGTGTGGCTTACAATGATGTCGGGGACTCCAGAAAAGAACCAGCTTTGTCATCGATTCATGAAGGAGTTCACTTTTTTAATGGAAAATGCTTCCAAAAATCAGTATGACTTGCTTTATTTGTTTATATATGTATATTTGTTATTTACTATAACTAGATATCTAGAGTGTGAGCAAATTCAGTTTCAGAACTGGGATGATGATTTATTGTTTTCATAATTATTTCATATTATTAGTAATCAAAACAGTACTCTCAAAATAATTAAACAATAGAGTATGGAAGAGTGCTGCAAAACCTAGTGAATGAAGAATAGAAAAAATGTCTTAAATTACATGTTAAAAATCCTGACATCTCACAGAAAACTCTGAGACTTCCTGTTTGTGAATTGTATTCATTTTTTAAAAATACTTTTTTAGTTGTAGTTGGACACAACGCCTTTTTATTTTATTTATTTATTTTTATAAATAAATCCTCAGTGGTGCTGAGGATTGAACCCAGCGCCTCCCACACGCTAGGGGGGTGCTCTACCACTGAGCCACAACCCTAGTCCCATGTATCCATTTATGATACCTTCATAGGAGAGGTTTAAAAATACTTATGAAGTGCTAGGATTACAGTGATACATTTTAAATGTGATATTTTATTGTACTGTTTTCTTTGAACTATTCACCAAGTCCTCATAATCCGTATGAGTAATTCAGATGTTTTTATTCTCTTTAATGGTAGACAAAGTTTTCTTAGTACTATCCTTCATTTTTCTCATTCAGTAATTTAGAAATCTAAGGACCTGCTGGTTTGAACTAAGCAGATTAACACTCAAAAGAATCTAGTTTTTCAAGTAAAATGGCATCCTTGTTTTGTAATTATGATCCAAATAACTTATGAATGTTCTCTTTATTTTAAAGATTTTCTTTAATTTGTTTCCCAGGAATAGATTTATTACTTTTTCATGCTGGTGGTGTACCTATCCTTTAGTCTCTTCCCTTCCCTTTTTAATGCTATTTGGCCATGAAAATATGTGCTCTTTTTGCTTATTCTGTCAAAATGTTTTACCTAAGGTTTCATGAAGGTAGATTAGAATCTGATAGGGATGTGTTTTGTTTTTAGATTCTTGCCAGCTCTCATAACTGCAGTTTTGACCAATCATCTTGCCTGGGTGCCAACAGTCATGCCAAATGGACAACCACCTATTAAAATATTTTTAGAAAAACATTCCTCTCAGAGCGTGGACATGTTAGCAAAGACTCATCCATATAATCCACTCTGGGCACAGCTGGGTATGTAACCTGAAACTCTTACACCGTGTATTATACTTAGACTTTTATGTAACTATCTGGAATTACTTTATAAGAAGAAAAAAATAAAATCCTCTCTTTTACTCCCTTAATTCTAAAGCATCTCTTCTGCTTTTGTCCTTATATGTCTGTTAAATTGTCCTATCATGTTAAGCCTGTTATCGTTCCTCAAAGCTAGAGAACCACAGTTAAAGCAAGAGTTGCAGACTGATGGCTGTTTTACTAGTACTTCAGGGTCTTCAGAGTGTTATGCATTTTCACACTTTGTCTAGAAAGAATTAACCAACTAAGTCACCTGAGATAGCTAGAATACATCTAGTTGAGAAGCAGTTCGTTGAGATTTCTATTGTTCCACTTTTTGTTTGGTTACCATTTTGGAAAATGTTCTTTCTTAGTATTAGGCATTACTAAATAAGTGGGGAATATAAGAAGGTGGATGATTGATAAGTTCTGGGCGTGAAAAAACATGCTACACTCCATAAAGTCGGGCGTACCACTGTTGAACCATATTTTTCTTATTAAAAAAATGGAGATAGTACATCTTCAAACAATTATGAAAATTAGATAATACATGTAAAGTACTTCAGACAGTGTCTGGTAAACATAGCTATTACATCTACTCTATTCTGTTTCCGTTAGATGGTGAATGGAAGATAAGTTGAGAACATTTGGTGACTTGGTTGAAACTTCCTATAGGTTTCTCTGGTGATTGAGCTTGCCAGGCAGGTTGGCATGTAGCTTATTATCTCATGTTAATCAGCCTCCTTTCCTCCTTCCCTACCTGTTGCTTTATTGAGTTACAGTTTACATAGAATAAATGAATACTTAAAGTATATAATTGATATGTGTCTCTGTGTTAATGTATTCATATACCTCTGACATCATCCCCATAATCAAAATGCTGAAAATATCTATCACTTCCAAAGGATTTCTCATGCCCTCTTGTAATTTCTTCCTCCTGTTCCTTTTCATTGTCCTCCTTCCACCCTTTCCCCCCATTCTTAGGTCTGATTTCTGTTACTATAAATTAGCTCATTTTCTGTTACAATATGTACTTTTTTTGGTCAGACTTATTTCATTCAACATAATTAAGAATCACTTCTATGTTGTATGTATTAATACTTATTTTAATGCTGTGTAATATTTTTATATGGATAGTAATTATTTTTTAAAACAAGTAATTAGCATTTTAAAATTGGGACATTTCAAATTTATTTTCAATTCTGCAGTCATTTTTTTCCATGTTTTTAAATTGGTGCGTTGTAGTTGTACATAATGATGGGATTTGCTATTAGATATTCGTACATGCACAGAAAAATTAAATATTTTTTTTTGGTACTGGGGACTGAACCCACAATTCTGCAAAGAGCACTGGAGGGTATAAGGACAAGTAATAATTTGGTCTTGTCTTTATACCCTCCAGTGCTCTTTGGACAAGTAATAGTTTGGTCTTTGCCTTCAAAAAGTTGATCATATTTAGGGCTGGGGTTGTGGCTCAGGTAGAGTGCTTGCCTAGCATGCTTGAGGCACTGGGTTCCATCCCCAACACCACATAAAGGTATTGTGTCCATCTACAACTAAACATTTTTCAAAAAGGTTGATAATGTTTAAAACTGTAGCTCATATATATCCAGACAAGAATGACAATTCAAAGAGGAAATATAAATGCCCAGTGTGAGTTCAATAAGAGGGGCTTACTTCTTTCAGTGACAATATCTAATTGAGAAGCTCTGGACTATCAGAGAGAGATAGGGAACAGTAAGTACATTGCATGAGTGAAAGGAGTTTTGGTGTTAAAAGTGCAGAGCATATTCAGTGGTCCATTTTAAGTGGGATTTTGGATTCAAAAGATGGAAAGAAAATTAAGAAGTATAACTGGAAAAGTAAAGTGGGACCAGTTGTGAAAGACTCACTTGCTGTGCCAAATTGGTTTGAATTTTTAGTCATTAGTGAGAATTTTGGATTTGGTTTGGAACAATGGCATTGTAATATTTGAGCCAGTATTTTTAGTCAGAGGATAAAACTTACCATAATGCCATGTGGAACATACATTCATTTGAGACCCATTAATGTTTGTTTCTTTAAAAAATATGGAGTTTTTATAAAGTAAAAATAGAGGTTTTTAAATGTGTATACTGACAACTTACAAAAATTGAATTAAATTTATTAAATTTGTGTTCTCCATTTTTAAGTCGTTTTGCACACCGATTCCAGGTTTAATTTTGAGTTATAGCATAAATATAGGAATGTGTGTTGTGACTGTTCCAGCTCTACTCCTTGCCATCACTGCTCCCTTCCTCTTCTTGATCTCCAGCAGATATTGTGCTTTCCATTTTTCTATGTTGGATATAGCTTATAGAATCCTTGTATATGAACTACTTCAGGCAGTACTTCTCCTAGATCCTGGCATAGAGAATATGCCTAATAAATGTGACTCTTTGAAGTTTCAAAATCACAGCAACTCTTTAAGCAAGAAGTTTTTAATTCCTTCATTCACTTTTCTCTTTGGTTATAACCATTTACCCTACTCTCCTGAATACTCAGTCCTCTTTTAAATAACAGTAAATTTTTCCACTACTCATTCAATAAGAGTAGTTTTCTTGGGCTGGGGTTGTGGCTCAGTGGTAGAGCGCTCGCCTAGCGCGTGTGAGGCCCTTGGTTCAATCCTCAGCACTACGTAAAAACAAACAAAAGAGGTATTGTGTACAACTAAAAATAAATATTAAAAAAAGAGTAGTTTTCTCATAATTGAAAATAGCTTCCTTAGCTATGTGTTGAGGATGTGTCCATTAACATTTTTCTATTACAGGGGACTTGTATGGTGCTATTGGCTCTCCTGTACGGCTTGCAAGGACTGTGGTAGTTGGCAAACGACAAGATATGGTCCAGAGGCTACTTTATTTTCTTACTTACTTTATAAGATGCTCTGAACTTCAAGAAACCCATCTTTTAGAAAATGGAGAAGATGAAGCCATTGTTATGCCAGGCACAGTGATTACTACCACTTTAGAGAAAGGTGAAATAGAAGAATCAGAGTATGTGCTTATCACAATGCATAGAAACAAAAGCAGTTTGCTGTTTAAAGAGTCCGAAGAAACAAGAACTTCTAATTGTAACTGTAAATACTGTAGTCATCCACTCCTTGGGCAAAATTCAGAAAATGTGTCACAACAAGAGAAAGAAGATATTCCAAATAAGGAACTGCTAGGAATTTCAGATGAATGCCGAATAATTTCTCCTTCTGACTGCCAAGAAGAAAATACTGTTGATGTTAAACAGTGTAGAGATAAATTAAGAACTTGCCTTGACACCAAGTTAGAGACTGTTGTTTGCACAGGATCTGCTCCGGTAGACAAATGTGTATTGTCAGAAACAGACTTAGAGCCAACAGAGGAAACATGGCAGAGTAAGGAATTGCTGGATCCAGATAATCACACAGGCAAAGTAATGAGATCCACAGGAATAGTTGTGGAAAAGAAACCTCCAGATAAGACTGTGCCTGCTACATTTTCTTGTGAGGCCATCCAGACAAAGGTTACATTTCTGATTGGGGATTCTATGTCACCTGATTCAGATACTGAACTCAGGAGTCAGGCTGTGGTGGATCAGATTACTAGGCATCACACCAAACCATTGAAGAAAGACAGAGGGGCTAATGATTTACATCAAGAAACTAAACAACCAAACAAGGACCAATCTGTAGAGTCTGATTTACAAAGCCTGCTTTCTGGAGAGCCCTGTGAACTTCCCTGTTGGAGTCCTTCAGACCCAGAAAGCCTGAGCTTATTTGATGAATATTTTAATGATGATTCAATTGAAACCAGGACTATTGATGATGTTCCAGTTAAAACAAGTACAGACAGTAAAGAACACTGCTGTATGTTAGAGTTTTCAAAAAGATTGTGTGCAAAAAATAGCAAACAGAACAATGAACTTTGTAAATGTATAGAAACAATTCACCAAGATTCGTGTAAAACCTGCTTTCCTCAGCAGGACCAAAGAGATACACTCTCCATTCTTGTCCCCCATGGGGATAAAGAGAGTTCAGAGAAAAAAATTGCTGTAGGAACTGAATGGGACATTCCAAGAAATGAAAGTTCAGATAGTGCCCTTGGGGATAGTGAAAGTGAAGATACAGGTCATGATATGCCGAGACAAGTCAGCAGTTACTATGGAGGAGAGCAAGAAGATTGGGCAGAAGAGGATGAGATACCTTTTCCTGGGTTAGTAAAAACTTTTTTCACCTATAATTGGCCTTGTTATATACCATTCTTTTGTTTAGCTGGTCTATGAAGGCTGGTAGTAACTAATATAAAAAAGAGATGATTGTCTTTTCATATTCTTTCTGTTTTTGATACTGGGGATTGAACTCAGGGGCACTCAGCCACTGAGCCACATCCCCAGCCCTATTTTTATATTTTATTTAGAGACCGGGTCTCAGAGTTGCTCAGCGCCTCACCATTGCTGAGGCTGGCTTTGAACTCGTGATCCTTCTGCCTCAGCCTCCTAAGCCGCTGGGATTATAGGTGTGCACCATTGCACCCGGCTTCCATATTCTCATTTTTTTATCATGAGCTCTTACTCATAGGGAGTATTAAAGTTTATACCCCACAAGCACCCCATAAAGACTTTGTGAAGGTATCTGAGAAGATACAGGATCTAATTGATATATATAGATTACTTATTGCTTAGGAGTTTCTAGACATTTTGGAGTGAATTGTGATCATAAAAGGACCAAAACATGTCAGTTAGGGATAGGTAATCACTGAGAAGGTAGGAAATTGCTATTCAAAATAAATGTGGTCAATACAAAGAGGAAAACAAGGAATGTATACTCTAGGTCAAGTATAACAAGGAGAAAAAAACAGGCTTTAGCAATGATGTACTCCCAGATATGGACAACAAAATTAGCAACTTTGTTTTGAGTAGCAGTTTTCAGAATCTGATTATATAGGACTGTGTTAAAAACACAACTCTATTTAAGTAATGAAAGATTCATGCTCACATTACAAAGTTGTTTATTAGCTATTCCCTGGATAAGAAGAGTACTTTGTGGTCTGAGCGCTTGAGGCAGTTTTTATTTAAGGATGATTTTACACTGAGTATATTTTGTAGAGAATAATGTAAGTGGAAATATGGACAAGTAGAATTCACTCTTTTGTTTTGTTTTGTTTTTACTGGTGTAAAATATCTTTATTACTAATTAGATCTGTCTTCTTTGGGAATCTTTCTTCCAGGTCAAAGTTAATTGAGGTTAGTGCTGTTCAGCCCAACATTGCCAACTTTGGGAGGTCCTTGCTGGGTGGCTACTGCTCGTCTTATGTGCCTGACTTTGTTCTTCAAGGAATTGGGAATGATGAGAAGCTCCGCCAGTGTCTGGTGTCAGATTTGTCTCATGCTGTGCAGGTGAGTGTGTTCTTCATTTTATTTAGATCAAACTCAGGAGGACCCCGAATTGCCTTGTATTTTTGGTGATATGTGACCATGTAACATAATCATCTTTCTCTGAATCTGTCATTTTCTATACAGTGTTTACATCTTTGTACATTTCACTGTGAAAGCAAGTATACAGTTATAGTAATCTATCAAAATGGAAATGTGAAATACAGAATGTACTTTACTCATACATGTCCTTAAATTAGATTATTTTCAATATCAAAAAATTACAGATGAAATGCAAATGAGATTATTTTCGTAATCTCCTTTTTGGATTGTTTATTATTTATATGTAGAAGCATTGACTTTTATACATTAATCTTATATCCTAAGACCTTGCTGAATCTTCTAGTTCTATTTTAGGGTTTTATCCACACAGGCTGTGGTTATCAGTAAACAGTTTTACATATTCCTTTCCAATCTGGATGCCTTTTATCTCTGTTGTCTTCCTTCCCTTCCTTCCTTCTGCCTCATAGCAGTACAATGTCATTAGAAGGGGTGTCATTGTCTTATTCCTGATCTTAGGGGAAAAACATTCAAGTTTTTTTTTTTTTCCTCTTCTTGTGGTACTGGTGAATGAACCCAGGGATGCTCTAATACTGAACTACATTGTAATTTATTAAAAAAAGTTGTTCATAGTGTGCATTTATAATCCTTTAAATTTTTATAAGGTTGCTGGTAATGTATCTATTTTTTTTTTGTGTGTGTGTGGTACAGAAAGCTAAAAACAGGTCTTCCTACCATACAGTGGCAGCCATTCTTAATATAAATCCTTACAACCAGTCATGGTGGCATATACCTGTAATCCCAGCTACTTGGGGAGGCAGAAGCAATAGGATTATAAATTTGAGGCTAGCAAGACTCTTATCTCAAAATAAAAAATAAAAAGGACAAGAAATGTAGCTCAGTGTTTGCCTAAATGCATGAGGACCTGAGTTCAAGCCCTAGTACCACCAAAACTAAAACAAAAAACAAAAACAAAAACAAAACTCTGACAGTCATTTGGCAGCCTGTGGATGCTTATACAACAGACTTGGCCACTTACTACCTCTATATCCTAGGACAAAATAATTTTTTTTTCAGTACTAGGGATTGAACCCTTGTCTTCACACATGCTAATATGCAAGAGCTCTACCATTGAGCCACATTGCCAGCCCATTTGGTTTATTTTGAGATAGAGTCTTGCTAAATTTCTCAGGCTGGCCTTCAACTTGCAGTCCTCCTGCCTCAGCCTTCCAACTCACTGGGATTATAGGTGTGTGGCTGGTTCTGAGTAATTAATTTAATAAGACATCTTTTCTCAACTATAAAGTGATAATAATGCCAGAGTTATGTTGTGTGGTGTTTTGTATTAGGTATTCTGTGACATATTTTTTTAATCCTTATTCTATATTTATATGTATATGTGTTTTTTTAATACTATATAAATGAGGCCATATATATATTCCAAGTAAGTGAGCCATGTGCATATAATGTCTGCATATGTATTTGTGAATATATACTATATACTTTATGTATGTATAATTGAGACCTTGTATATAGAATATATGCATGTATGTATATGTAACATATATGTATATATGTGAATATATAAAATACATATATATGGTTCTATATTTTTTATTTTGAATTTTGCTTTTGTCACTGAGCAACTAACAAATTTATTTCTCCATATTATTAACATAGTTCATAAACATGTATTGATGTTTCTTGATTATTTCATGATTTTGTTATGGTTGATCTTTTTCTTATTCTGTGTGTGTGTTTGTGTGTGTGTGTGTGTTGCTGGGGATTGAACCCAGGGCCTTCTGCATGCACGGCAAGCACTCTACCAACTGAGCTGTATCACCAGCCCACTCAGCCTTTTTCTAGAGAAGGGAGTCTCACTATATTGCCCAGGCTGGGCTCAGGTGATCCTCCTGACTCAGCCTCCCAAGCAGCTAGGACTGTAGGTGCACAGGACTGTGCCTGGCTGCTCTACTATGAGTTCCATCTCCTGCCCCCTTTTATTTTTCATTTTGAGAGAGGGTCTTGCTATGTTTTGCAGGCTAGTCTCAAACTTGCAATCCTCCTGCCTTAGCCTTCTGAGTAGCTGGGAATACAGGCGTGCACGACCACGGGCAGCAAAATTTTTCATTTGATTTCTCTTAGAGAATTTGCATAGTGATTGTTCATTACTGGATAAAGTGATATCCTTTTAGGATGCCTAATGTAGGCTTCTTCAGGAGCAAACTTATATCCTTAGCAACTAAGAGCTATGTTAGCTAAGCAGCTCAGAGCTTAGCTCGATAAGTTGCTGAAGTTGGCTTTGAACTTGCGATTCTCCTGCCTCAGCCTCTCCAGCCATTGGGATTACAGGCATGCACCACTACACCTGCCTGTGCTTGTCATTTTTGATCTTTTTGGCTAAATCATCAGAAGCCAAGGGCACAGCCTGTGCCTCTTGGTCTTTTTATCAATATATGTAAGTTAAAGTATTTTTTTCAACTACACCTTAAGTTTTTTTATTATGAAAGTGTCATGCTGTGATAAACATTCAAATAATACAAAAATTTGCAGAGTAAAAAGTAGAATTTTATTTTTGGAGCGTGAGTACTGGGGATTGAACTAAGGGGCACTCAACCACTGAGCCACATTGCCAGCCCTATGTTGTATTTTATTTTGAGACAGGGTCTCACTGAGTTGCAAACAGTATATGTATATATTAGTATGATGACATTTGTTTTTCAACAGTGTATGTTGAACAGCCTTGTTAGTACATGTTGATTTCTCTGCTTTTCAATGCCATCTTTTACTGTGGATATACCTCTTGGTAAAATAGAAAAATCTAGTACACACAGGCAGTAAAGTACTTTATGTCATTAAGGGATAGCCCCTGTGGTGCTGAGGCATATCAATGCTTGGAAGCACAATTTACCATTAACTTGTTTGTATGGGTAAATTCTGTCTTATTTTAAAATTGTTTACCCCTTTCAAGCTAAACATATTTTCCCTGTTGCCTGGCACATAGTTAACAGTACATTTTCAAATGAAAGAATGATCAAAAGACTGATGAAAGTAAAGTTCTAGATTAAAAGATACAGAATTCTGGTGATGAGTACAAAATCTCTATGATTTCCTCTGAGACATCTGAGGATGTCTCAAAGTATTTGTTATTGAGTTAACTATTTCATTCTCCTCTGCTAAAGGTTCTTTGTTGTTAGCTGTCAGAATTTAACTTTTTTTTTTTCTTTTGTGCTTTTGGTTAGTATTGCTTCATTGCCTCCTTCCATTTGCATTATCTTTGAATACTTTATTTGCTTATCATAAGTTGAATTCTTTTTTTTCCCCCCAGCATCCAGTGTTGGATGAACCAATAGCAGAAGCTGTCTGCATTATAGCTGATATGGATAAATGGACTGTTCAAGTGGCCAGCAGCCAGAGACGAGTGACAGATAATAAATTGGGAAAGGAAGTGTTGGTTTCGAGTCTTGTTTCCAACCTGCTTCATTCCACCCTTCAGCTTTATAAGCATAACTTGTCTCCAAATTTTGTAAGTATATGTAAGCCTTGAAAAACTTTGAGTAATCTAGTAGGTGATTAAGTTTTACTTAGTATGTGCCTGAGTTAAATACTACTGCTAACTTCATTGGTTTTCTGAAACACTTGATGTTTGTTGCTCCCACCACCAGCCTTATTGTAATAGTATTTGGAGCTGAAAAGTTTGGCAGGTTATTAAGGGTAGATGTGATCCTGAGGTGGGGTCCACAGGGGTCCACTGATGTGATTAGTGGGTCTACTAAGGAGGAAAAGAGAGATTATTCTCTCTCTCTACTCTTTGAGGATACACAGAGAAGTTAGCTGTCCACCAGCCATGATGAGAGCCCTCACCAGTACCCAACAGTGCTTTCACCCTACCCTGATCTTGGACTTCTAGCTTTCAGACTGTGAGAAAATAAATCTCTCTTGCTGAAGCCACTGTGTTATTTTGTTATGTCACCTGAGCTAAGACTGAAAGGTTTGTGTATACATCAAAATACTGTAATTTCAGTGGCCAGAATTTTCAGTCACCTGTAATATGGTCATATAACATCCCCATGCGTTATGTAGAATGCCACTGCATTCTGAACCCTCACTGCCACATCAGGTAGAGCACCTCTGGGTTCGATCCCTAGTATGTCCAAACCAAACCAAATCAGACAAGTAAACAACAATGGTAGTGTGGGGTAGGGAAAGAAAGAAAGAAAAAGAAGAAAAAACCTAGTTATCAAAGCAAGTATACAAAAAAAAAACAAAACAAACCCACTGATAACAACAAAATAGAAATCAAGTACAATAGTTTAACCAAATATATATTACCATAGGATGCAGCAGTTCTACTTCTGCATTTATACTCAAAAGAATTAAAAGTACGGACTTAAACATTTTAATGTTTATAGCAGCATTATTCACAATAGCTAAAAGTTTGAAATAACTCAAGTTATCATTAGCAAATGAATGGGTAAAGAAATTATGGTATAATACGTACAATGCAATATTTAATTGGCCAGAAAATGGAATAAAATTGCTTTTCTGTGAAGTGGCACATAAGTGTAATCCCAGCTACTTGAGAGCTGTATTCTCCCTACAGGAGAAGTACAAGTTCCAGGCCAGCTTGGGAAATTTAGTGAGATCTTGTTTCAAAATTAAAAAAAAAAAAATGGCTGGACTAGCTCAGTGGTAGAGCTATGACATAGATGAACCTCAGAAACATAATGCTAAGTGAAATGAGGTAGATATAAAAGAAAAAATATTCTGTGTAATCCCAATTATATGAGGTATCAAGAAATTCAGACAAACTGCAAATAGAATAGTGGCTACTAGTGGGTAAGGGAAGTAGAAAATGTCAAGGCATTATTTAAATTCTGTTTGAACTGAGAAAACATTCTGGAGTGTATGGTGGTGATGTTTGTATAACATTGTGAATCTCTTAATGCCATTGAATTATGTACTTTTAAATATTTAATATGATCAACTGAACATATTTTATATATATATTTCAGTTAACATTGTCTTAAGACATTTTCATCTATAAGCAAACATTATGGAGAAAACATATACCACAAAATAGATGAGCTAAGAAATCCATTCAGTTGTGTTTTTCTAATAATGGGCTTTTATTAGGAGTCTTTAATAGCTTTTCATTGGAAAGAGGATTATTCTCTTCAAGAATCTGAATGTTTTAATACTTGAATCTACTGTTTTTTTCCTCAAATATCTATAGTATTTATTCATGTGAAAAACTGTCTCTAGTAAAATGAGCAAGCTTATTAGCACAAAGCAAAATCTAGGTATTTAATTTGATGTTCCAGGTGAGAAACCTTTTCAATTACAGAGTATTCTCTGAACTATTGCAACCTGACTTAATCACAGGAGAATACACCCTTTCCTATATATTTGAAATAAATCAATTTATAATAATGTTATATTTATCAAATTTGAAATACAGAATATTTTTTTAAATCCTGAAAATGAGTATTGCACATTTTGAATGTACTTTTTGTCAGTAAATTATACATTTTAAAATGGTAAATTTTATGTTACATTTTTTTACCCCAGTTTTTTTTTTCCCCCAGTACCCGCTGTGACTTAGATGAATGCTAAGACATAGATGAACCAATGGCACTCAACTACTGAGCTGCATTCCTGGCCCTCTTTTGTATTTTTTTTAAGAGACATGGTCTCACTAAGTTGCTTTATGCCTTGCTTTTGCTGAGGCTGGCTTTGAACTCTAGATCTTCCTGCTTTAGCCTCCCTAGCTGCTGAGATTACAGTCTTGAACCACCATGCCCAGCCTTTACTACAGTTTTTAAAAAAGCACTTTTAGAAGCTAACCTTTGATAAAAGCCAGAAACAAATTTCAACTCCTTTTTAGCTAAAACTTAATGTGCTGTAAATTTTTGTTCATGTTGGAATAACAAAATAGAATTGAAAAAACATGATGCTTTGAAATTTGTCTTTCTTAAAGAGTTGGAACCAGTTTTCTCATCTGATTCTTGGTTCTTCCTTAACTGCAGTGTGTAATGCATCTTGAAGACCGGCTGCAGGAACTATACTTCAAGAGCAAAATGCTGTCTGAGTACTTGAGGGGCCAGATGCGTGTTCATGTCAAGGAGCTGGGTGTGGTTCTTGGGTATGTTCGTAGTTTCTTTTCTGGCTTTGCTTTCTCATTGCTCTGTCTTTAGGCAAGAGATGTTTCTCAGAATTGCCCTTTTTCCTTTTAAGTATATTTTCCTATTAAAAGTTGGCCATTGTTTTCATTTGGATTGCTCTGTACCATACAAAAGCAGATTCCCTGTCATTCACTGATCTGAAAGGCACTGTCCATTGTGCCACTACATGCAGTATAATGAGAATATATTCAGAGTGAATTACGATCTAAATTTTTATCTTAGAAAAAATAAGTTAATAGTAAGTTTTTATTTATTAAATATGTTGTAAACATTTTTTCCAAGATTGTGTCCTATCTTTTACATGGTGAAGTCACAGCATTCTGAGGATGAATGTTTATATAAATATGTTTATTTACATATTTCTTCTCACCTTATCTGTATGTCTGTCTCTTCTAAGTTATTCCATGGAAGGAAACAGTTGTCCAAAATGCTAACTGCAGAGGAACAGAAAGTTTGTAGGAGAATAATAAAGCCCTATTTCAGTATATTATTATTATTATTTTTTTTTTAGGTATAATCACATTTATTGAAAAATTCCATTAATTTAGCATAACAATAAATTTTTAATAATAATAATTTGGGAGAAATGTTGTAGATCTTCAACAATACATAATGCATCATCAATCTCTTCTTGGCCTTTTGAGTAAGACCAGGTGTAGCTTCATCAATAGTGGCTAGATAATAAGTTTATAAAATTGGGTAAACAATGATCAATTTCTTTGCTTGATTGGTTGTATATCTCATACCATCACATCTCGCAGGTATTTTTCTTTTTCTTTTTTTTTTTTTAATTTTTTATTGTTGGTTGTTCAAAACATTACAAATTTCTTGACATATCCTATTCCACACTTTGATTCAAGTGGGTTATGAACTCCCACCTTCACCCCATACACAGATTGCAGAATCACATCAGTTACACATCCATTGATTTACATATTGCCATAGTAGTGTCTGTTGTGCTCCGCTGCCTTTCCCATCCTCCACCATCCCCCCTCCCCACCTCTCCCCTCCCCTCCCCTCCTCTCTCTCTACCCCCTCCACTGTATAACCCTGAGGGTCTCCTTCCATTTCCAAGCAGTTTCCCTTCTCTCTCCCTTTCCCTCCCACCTCTCATCCTTGTTAAATGTTAATCTTCTTCTCATGCTCTTCGTCCCTACTCTGTTCTTAGTTACTCTCCTTATATCAAAGGAGACATTTGGCATTTGTTCTTTAGGGATTGGCTAGCTTCACTTAGCATAATCTGCTCTAATGCCATCCATTTCCCTGCAAATTCTATGATTTTGTCATTTTTTAATGCAGAGTAATACTCCATTGTGTATAAATGCCACATTTTTTTTATCCATTCGTCTATTGAAGGGCATCTAGGTTGGTTCCACAGTCTTGCTATTGTGAATTGTGCTGCTATGAACATCGATGTAGCAGTGTCCCTGTAGCATGCTCTTTTTAGGTCTTTAGGGAATAGACCAAGAAGGGGAATAGCTGGGTCAAATGGTGGCTCCATTCCCAGCTTTCCAAGAAATCTCCATACTGCTTTCCAAATTGGCTGCACCAATTTGTAGTCCCACCAGCAATGTACAAGTGTACCCTTTTCGCCACATCCTCGCCAGCACTTGTTGTTGTTTGACTTCATAATGGCTGCCAATCTTACTGGAGTGAGATGGTATCTTAGGGTGGTTTTGATTTGCATTTCTCTGACAGCTAGAGATGGTGAGCATTTTTTCATGTACTTGTTGATTGACTGTATGTCCTCCTCTGAGAAGTGTCTGTTCAGGTCCTTGGCCCATTTGTTGATTGGGTTGTTTGTTCTCTTATTGTCTAATTTTTTGAGTTCTTTGTATACTCTGGATATTAGGGCTGTATCTGAAGTATGAGGAGTAAAGATTTGTTCCCAGGGTGTAGACTCCCTATTTACCTCTCTTATTGTTTCTTTTGCTGAGAAAAAACTTTTTAGTTTGAGTAAGTCCCATTTGTTGATTCTAGTTATAAACTTTTGTGCTATGGGTGTCCTATTGAGGAATTTGGAGCCCGACCCCACCGAATGTAGATCGTAGCCAACTTTTTCTTCTATCAGACGGCGTGTCTCTGATTTGATATCAAGCTCCTTGATCCATTTTGAATTAACTTTTGTGCATGGCAAGAGAAAGGGATTCAGTTTCATTTTGTTGCATATGGATTTCCAGTTTTCCCAGCACCATTTGTTGAAGATGCTATCCTTCCTCCATTGCATGCTTTTAGCCCCTGTATCAAATATAAGATAGTTGTAGTTTTGTGGATTGGTTTCTGTGTCCTCTATTCTGTACCATTGGTCCACCCGCCTGTTTTGGTACCAGTACCATGCTGTTTTTGTTACTATTGCTCTGTAGTATAGTTTGAAGTCTGGTATCGCTATACCGCCTGATTCACACTTCCTGCTTAGCATTGTTTTTGCTATTCTGGGTCTTTTATTTTTCCATATGAATTTCATGATTGTTTTCTCTATTTCTACAAGAAATGCTGTTGGGATTTTGATTGGCATTGCATTAAACCTATAGAGAACTTTTGGTAATATCGCCATTTTGATGATGTTAGTTCTGCCTATCCATGAACAGGGTATATTTTTCCATCTTCTAAGATCTTCTTCTATTTCTCTCTTTAGGGTTCTGTAGTTTTCATTGTATAAGTCTTTCACCTCTTTTGTTAGGTTGATTCCCAAGTATTTATTTTTTTTGAGGATATTGTGAATGGAGTGGTTGTCCTCATTTCCATTTCAGAGGATTTGTCGCTGATATACAGGAATGCCTTTGATTTATGCGTGTTGATTTTATATCCTGCCACTTTGCTGAATTCATTTATTAGCTCTAATAGTTTCTTTGTAGAGCCTTTTGGGTCTGCTAGGTATAGAATCATATCATCTGCAAATAGTGATAATTTAAGTTCTTCTTTTCCTATTTTTATACCTTTAATTTCTCTCGTCTGTCTAATTGCTCTGGCCAGTGTTTCGAGAACTATGTTGAACAGAAGTGGAGAGAGAGGGCATCCCTGTCTTGTTCCAGTTTTTAGAGGGAATGCCTTCAGTTTTTCTCCATTCAGAATGATGCTAGCCTGAGGCTTAGCATAGATTGCTTTTACAATATTGAGGTATGTTCCTGTTATCCCTAGTTTTTCTAGAGTTTTGAACATAAAGGGATGCTGTACTTTGTCGAATGCTTTTTCCGCATCTATCGAGATGATCATATGGTTCTTATTTTTAAGTCTATTGATGTGGTGAATAACATTTATTGATTTCCTTATATTGAACCAGCCTTGCATCCCAGGGATGAATCCTACTTGATCATGGTGCACAATTTTTTTGATATGTTTTTGTATCCGAGTGGCCAGAATTTTATTGAGGATTTTTGCATCTAGGTTCATTAGAGATATTGGTCTGTAGTTTTCTTTCTTTGAAGTGTCTTTGTCTGGTTTAGGTATCAGGGTGATGTTGGCCTCGTAGAATGAATTTGGAAGTTCTCCCTCTTTTTCTATTTCCCGAAGTAGCTTGAAAAGTATTGGTATTAGTTCCTCTTTAAAGGTTTTGTAAAACTCTGCTGTATACCCATCCGGTCCTGGGCTTTTCTTAGTTGGTAGTCTTTTTATGGTTTCTTCTATTTCCTCAATTGATATTGGTCTGTTTAGGTTGTCTGTGTCCTCCTGACTCAATCTGGGCAGATCATATGACTTAAGAAATTTATCTATGCCTTCACTATCTTCTAATTTATTGGAGTATAAGGATTCAAAATAGTTTTTGATTATCTTCTGTATTTCTGAAGTGTCTGTTGTGATATTGCCTTTTTCATCCCGTATGCTAGTAATTTGAGTTCTCTCTCTTCTTCTCTTCGCTAGCATGGCTAAGGGTCTGTCGATTTTGTTTATTTTTTCAAAGAACCAACTTTTAGTTTTGTCAATTTTTTCAATTGTTTCTTTTGTTTCGATTTCATTAATTTCAGCTCTGATTTTAATTATTTCTTGCCTTCTACTTCTTTTGCTGTTGTTTTGCTCTTCTTTTTCAAGGATTTTGAGATGAAGTGTGAGATCATTTATTTGTTGGTTTTTTCGTTTTTTAAGGAATGAACTCCAAGCAATGAATTTTCCTCTTAGAACTGCTTTCAATGTGTCCCATAGATTCCGACATGTTGTGTCTGTGTTTTCATTTATCTCTAAGAATTTTTTAATTTCCTCCTTGATGTCTTCTATAACCCATTGATCATTCAGTAACCTATTGTTCATTCTCCAAGTGATGTATGCTTTTTCCTTCCTTCTTTTATCGTTGATTTTCAATTTCATTCCATTATGATCAGATAAGATGCATGGTATTATCTCTACTCCTTTATATTGTCTAAGAGTTGCCCTGTGACATAATATATGATCTATTTTTGAGAAGTATCCATGTGCTGCTGAGAAAAAAGTGTAACTGCTTGATGTTGGGTGGTATATTCTATATATGTCAATTAAGTCTAGGTTATTAATTGTGTTATTAAGTTCTATAGTTTCCTTATTCAACTTTTGTTTGGAAGATCTGTCCAGTGGCGAGAGAGGTGTGTTGAAGTCTCCCATGATTATTGTATGGTGGTCTATTAGACTCTTGAACTTGAGAAGAGTTTGTTTGAGGAACATAGCTGCACCATTGTTTGGGGCATATATATTTATGATTGTTATGTCTTGTTGATGTATGGTTCCCTTGAGCAGTATGTAGTGTCCCTCTTTATCCCTTTTGATTAACTTGGGCTTGAAATCTATTTTATTTGATATGAGTATGGACACTCCTGCTTGTTTCCGAAGTCCATATGAGTGATATGATTTTTCCCAACCTTTCACCTTCAGCCTATGTATGTCTTTTCCTATCAAATGCGTCTCCTGTAGGCAGCATATTATTGGGTCTTGTTTTGTGATCCATTCTACTAGCCTGTGTCTCTTAATTGGTGAGTTTAAGCCATTAACATTTAGGGTTATTATTGAGATATGGGTTGTTCTTCCAGCCATATTTGTTTATTTCTGTTACTAAACATGGTTTGTTTTCCTCTTTGATTTTTCCCCCCCCTTTACTGTCCTACCTCCCACTGTTGGTTTTCATTGTTATTTTCCATTTCCTCTTCCTGTAATGTTTTGGCGAGGATGTTTTGAAGAGATGGTTTTCTAGGTGCGGATTCTTTAAACTTTTGTTTATCGTGGAAGGTTTTAATTTCATCTTCCATCCTGAAGCTTAATTTCGCTGGATACACAATTCTTGGTTGGAACCCATTTTCTTTCAGTGTTTGAAATATGTTATTCCAGGATCTTCTAGCTTTCAGAGTCTGTGTTGAAAGATCAGCTGTTATCCTGATTGGCTTACCCCTAAATGTAATCTGCTTCCTTTCTCTTGTAGCTTTTAAAATTCTCTCCTTATTCTGTATGTTGGGCATCTTCATTATAATGTGTCTAGGTGTGGATCTCTTATGATTTTGCACATTCGGCATCCTGTAGGCTTCTAGGATTTGGGATTCTGTGTCATTCTTCAAGTCTGGGAAGTTTTCTCGTATTATTTCATTGAATAGACTGCTCATTCCTTTGGTTTGGAGCTCTGTACCTTCCTGTATCCCAATGACTCTTAAGTTTGGTCTCTTAATGTTATCCCATATTTCTTGGATGTTCTGCTCATGGTTTCTTAACAGTCTTGCTGAGTTGTCTATGTTCTTTTCCAGTTGAAATACTTTGTCTTCATTGTCTGATGTTCTATCTTCTAAGTGTTCTACTCTGTTGGTAGTATTCTCCATTGAGTTTTTAAGTTGGTTTATTGCTTCCTGCATTTCTAGGATTTCTGTTTGTTTGTTTTTTATAACCTCTATCTCCCTGTATAGTTGATCTTTTGCTTCTTCGATTTGTTTATGTAATTCATTGTCGAAGTGATCTTTCATTGTCTGATTTTGCTGTCTAATGTCTTCCTTGATACTCCAGATCATCTGAAGCATGTATAAAAATATGGAACGCTTCACGAATTTGCATGTCATCCTTGCGCAGGGGCCATGCTAATCTTCTCTGTATCGTTCCAATTTTAGTATATGTGCTGCCGAAGCGAGCACTCAGTATATTCTTTGTTGGTGGTGTTTTCTTTTCTTTTCTTTTGTGTCTGTCTGTTTGAGACAGGATCTCCCTAAATTGCTGAGGCCCTCACTTCTTACTAAGGTGGGCCTCAAACTTGGTGATCCTCCTGCCTCAGCCCCCGAGTCTCTGAAATCACACACATCAACCACCATGCTTGGCTTCAGGTTGTTCTATAATCACCTTTTTTTGTGTTCTGTGACCCCTTTTTTTTTTGTGTGTGTGTATGTGTATATTTCATTTCTTGAAATACTAGTTGAAGAAATTATAACAAGAGCGAATTTTTTTTCTAATTCAGTTTTTATGAAGGGAAAAGTGGAGAACATCATTTAGGAATTTACTGTGTGTCACAAACCAAATTGAATTAAATTCTTTTATTAGTTTTACTCCTTTTTTGTGTGTGTGCATGCTGGGAATTGATTGAGCCTAGGGCTAGGACCTCAAAAATACTAAGTACACACTCTGCCACTGAACTACACTCCCATTTCTTAATTTTTACAGTCGTCCTTCAGTGTGTAGGCAATATCATCCAGATTGGAAATCAGGATTTTGTAAATTAACATGCCAGATGTTACACACTAGTAGGAATGAGTAGGGATTTGAATAACTATATCTTTCTGACGGCAGATTCTGTTTATTTATACCATAGTACCACACTCTTGTTCAGGTCTTGATGAGGCTAGGCTATTGACTTGAGGAGTACGTAGAGAATTGTTGTCAAGTATTTGGGAAATCAGAAACAGTATATAATCTTGTTTATTCTAGGGAGGGAAATGTATATGTAATGCTTTTATTTTTTTAAAAATTAGACTAGTTTTTAAAATAATGGGCATATAGCCAAAGTTCATGCCATATTGGCATAAAATGAAAAGTTGTTTTCATCTTTCTCTCAGGTTTGGAGAGTTTAGTGTCTTATCTGTTATTGTAGAACTGACCTTCTAATATGTCTTCAACATTTATTCATATGAGCACATACTGATCACTCATTTTAATGGCAGTATAGCATTCCATCATATATTTTATAGTTTCCTTTTTCTTTTCCTAAAAATATAAATCTTTGGCTTTTGTAGGATATATTTCTGGAAGGAGAATTTTTGGGAAAAGGGCACATAATTAAAAAATTTTAAAGATATTGTAATAGTTAATATTGAGTACTATGCAGAAAGTAAATATAAATTTCCACAAACAGCAAGAGCTAGGGTCTATTACCAGACTTTAAATTTTGCCTAGCTGCTAGCTGAAAAGTGGCATCTAATTTTATTCAAATTCCTCCAACTGTGAGTTAAGTCTGAGTTGCTTTTTCTATGTGTACTAGCCATTTTTCTTTTTCTGTAAATTGTTTTAAGATGTATTTTGAAGAAGTTTCCTTTACTTCTTCCAGTATACCTTATTATAGAAACACTTGTAGCCAAAACAATCTACACATAATATTATTTTATTATACTAGATTTTATTATTTATACATTATGCCTTGCATAAATGCAGTATTATTAAGTGAATGAGATGCTTTCCTGCATCCATGAGTTTGTTACCTTTGAGTTTAGAGGCTTTCTTTTCATTTTTTTTAATTTAAATTTTTATTTATTCATTTATTTATTTATACTGGGGATTGAATCCAGGGGTAATTTACCACTGAACTACATCTCTAGTCCTTTTTATTTTTTATTTTGAGACAGGACCTCAAGAAGTTGCTGAAGGTCTCACCAAGTTGCTGGGGCTGGCCTTGAACTTGGAATCCTATTGTCTCAGCCTGCTGAGTTGCTGGGATTAAAGTGCCACCACACCCAGCTTTTCTTTCCTTTCTTTTAAATCTGTGGTTTTAAATTTTACTTACTAAAAAATGTTGTACTTTTTGTTATTCTCCCCTCTCACCCTTTTCCTTTTGGCCAAGGTGACTCCTTAACTGCTGAGGCATAGTAACATTTCAGGTAGTTGTCATCATCTGTAGAATTCATATTCTCTGTACAGAAAGCCTGAACTGAGTTTTCTTTTCTTTATTTCAGTATTGAATCCAGTGATCTTCCTCTTCTGGCTGCTGTAGCAAGCACTCATTCTCCATATGTTGCTCAGATACTTCTTTAACTTTGGTGGAAAGTTAAATAGAAACCAAGGAAAGAGGCACAACATGTATTTATGAAATTTTTTTCCTGTTAGACTTCTGTCTGAATGAGTTCATCTCCCAGGTACCCTGCACTGCATTGCATATTCTGGGTACTTTGGATGAGTTTTCTTTTAACTGGATTTGGGGTGGTGGTAGGTTTTTTTTTTAACCAAGTGAAACTAAAGCAGCATAAATAATTTTGCTGGCTGGTGAGTGGGGGGCATTTGAAAAAGCCAAAGCATAACTTTGAAATTTCTACAAAATAAATAATATCAAGGAATTTCATGTCATCACTACAATGTTGTCACAACTCATAAATGAGTGTCTCATGATTAAATGGCTCAGAAGTAGTCATTAGTTTTTAATTCTGTAGAAAGCTAAAAAACCTTGATTATTTGTTATTTTGTTTTGCATTTCAAAACAGCTAATTTCTGGTTATTTCTCAATGTAAGTATTTTAAACATCCTGTTAATTACAACAAACTCAGAATAATGAGTGAAAATATGTTACGTTGTCCACCCAAGTGTACATATGTATCTATTTTTTTCAAATGCAGAGGTAGAAATACAAAATTGGTGAACATGCCTTTTCTAAAAAAAAATTTTCAACTAATATTAATTGTATATAATGTTATTAGTTTATGTGATTTTTTTTTCTGTTTCACATATTCTAAAATATACATAAAGCCAATTTCTTTTTAAGGCTGAGGATGAGGATTCCTAAAATAAGAATACTACTTTATACTATTTGTTTTTTAAGTATGAGCTAATTCTTATAAATACTAATATTTACATATTCACTAATTTAATAAATGAAAATTAGGATAAGAAATTACACCAAAGCATTGGCAAAAATAAGAATAATATTTTCTTTAAAAGTGCTCAGGTAGTCAAGCCCCTTATTTTCATTATCAGCCCTTTTTGAAACCACAGGAGCAGAGTCTTTGTTACACTGCTTAAAATATTCAATTTACACTAATTGAAATTATAAATTATTCTCTTTTCTGTGACAGTTCCTCCCTTCCAAATGGTGATTTTTTTCAGATTTCCACTTCTCAATTTTTGTTGTCTTTGTATATACTGTAGAATGTTGCTTGTAAGAAAGGCTAATATGAAACCAAACCCATGTAAGTAATGTAAATAGAACGATGGGTAGATAAAGTTTTCAATATGCTCTACTACCTCAGTTTACTTGAATACTGAATTATAGTTTATTCTTTGCTTATCTGGTCTAAGATACATTAAATGGTAGAAATAATTCTGATTTCTGCTTTGACTGTTTTCATCACAATTAACTCATTAGCTTAAGAAAACCACTTGTTTATTCATTTACTAAATACATTTACAATATAGCACATCCATTCTTGCTATTATAACTTTTCAATGATCAGTGAAAATTTTATGTTCTTTGTTTAGTCAACCTTGACTAGTGTTGGGTCACATTTTCCTCACCCTTTATGTTTATTCAAGAGATTTCCAACTAGACAAAGAAGTGGTTGTTTTAATAGAAAGTAAATCTGAAATTGATCTGCCTACAGTTTGGCCCATGTCCTTTAGGTGGTACTTGTTAGTACCCAAGTCTCCTGTGGATGACTTGCTGCCAGAATGTTTATGAATGTATTTTCTTTGGCTTAATTTTCTTACTCCATTCATTAACAGAACTCTTCTATTGTCTATTTTTGCAATTCAGTGAGTCGATCTCTGGCAGAATTCAGATTCTATAATACTTCCTATATGGGCCATTGTACATTATTTTTTGGTTGTGGCTCAGAATAATATGTAGCAGGTAGGTAATGTCTGTTTGAGTCAATCTTCTTAATCATCAAACTGTTTTCAGTCCTATTTGAAATGTCTAATAAATTACTATTTAGTAATTCTAGTCTTCAGTAAGTGAATGGCTCATGCTGCTGTTATTCTTAAAGCTAAGCTTTGCTGGGAAGGAAAAGGTTCATAGTTTCTTAAGCACACCTTAATCCTTATAGGATTCCTGAGTTATAATTCCTAACACTCCTATAATTTCTGGACCTTCATCATAATCATTCTTTCCTTATATGAAGCCCAAGGAATGATTTATTGCTTTGGTGGTCTGTATGATGAATGTCAAAAGAGTTTTGACCTGTTTAAAATAAGTTTTTCAACTTCTTATGGTACAAATATGTTACATATCAAAAATATTGTTGCAACAAGCAATAAAAAAGGGATCTTTTATATGATAGAATTAAAACTAATTTTCCATACATATAAACTAATTGAGTTGGTTCTAAGTGTCCTGGCATTTATTAATATGTCTTAATTTTGAGTTTGAAAATATTAAGTGCAATAAACATACTAGCACAGATTTCGTTTTGTTGCAGTTGGCATACACTGAGGATGATCACAAAAAAAAAATCAGATTTACGTAAGGCCTACTTCTGTTTGATGTCTTATGAGAGTGTTCTGCTTTCTCTAAGTTATTTAGATGATGGATATATAAAATGTACATACTTGTTCCTTGTTCAGAATACATTTTTCAAATGTACACCTGTATTATAATAACCTCCCAGTTCTAGGGGAAATTTGTGCAATAAACACACATCAATTTGATGGGTAGTGTTGGTCTTTCTTTCGTATGTTAATAAGATCTATGTAACATTATGGACTCTGATGTCAAACCAATTAGATGTTTGACACTTCTGGACATGTGACTTTTCAGTATTTGTAAAATATACATCATGAGGTTGTTGGAATTGAGTAAAATAATGTATGTCAAGAATTTACTTCAGATCACTACTGTGGGTTTAATCTCAGCACTAGAGTGCCTGGTTCCTTAATGCCTGCCCTAGCATTACATTCACTCCCCAGTACAGGGGTGGGATGGGGATACAACTCAGTGCTAGTGTGCATCAAATGATAAACCTTTTGGCTGTCACTAATAACCTGGTGATTTTACCAGCCTTTTCCCAATTGTTGTTGGATAATTTTTAACATGTTCTTATGAATAGACACGCAATAACAAAACATACACTAATACATTCTCAGACTGTATTACTCACAGTGACAAAATTTCTTTAAATGCAAACTGAACCCAACCAACTAAAACCTAGAGGAAGCTATGTGAAGCTGTTAAGAACATTGATTTGAATACAAATTAATTATTACAAGACTTTACAATTAAGCAAAAAATTGGCCAATTTGTTTGGGTTGTAATCCTGGTTTGTTTACTGATCTGAATGTGAATTCCAGTAAGTCTCTCCTTTTCATCTGCATTGTAGGGTAGTCAGCTCTTCCTTATATCCTTCAAGCCCACTCCCTAGCAGGAATTCAACCATGAACAAAGTTGTTTGGGAGCTGCCTTTCTCAAACCAGGTTGACTTGAACAGTTATGCTTGGAGACAGGACTAGACCAGGAAATTTGGGAGTACCTGTTTTCATATCATATTATGTGCATGACTTTTTTTTTCAGCAATTAGCCAAAGAAAATAAGTGCATTGTTTTCATGCAGAAGAAGTAGCTAATATTTGGGAAGCAACTATCAGTTCTCTTCATCTGTTCGCACATACACTTAGAAAAAAATCTTGCAACACTTCTGAGAAGCATCGAGGACTTGTGAATGAGAAATTGAGGTATGATCCTCAGCACCACAAAAAATAATAAATAAAATACATAAAGATATTGTGTCCATCTTAAAAAAATATTAAAAAAAAGAAATTGAGGTATAGAGAATTTAACATTACCTCAAATCATAGTTTTTCCTATATATAGTCCCATCTTGTCTCTCAGACCAGAAGTTTTCTTAACTAGTTGTGGTGAGAGATGTAAAGATATCTGGGATTTCTTCATTTGTCTTTGCCAATGTGGAACATAGAGGTGGGGTTGCAAGTGAAACAAATCTGAGCTGAAAGTGTAACAGGGGCTGGGAAATTATAGCTCTGTGTGGGAAGGGATTGGGCAGATAATATAGTTGACAGGTTGGAGATGTAGCTTGCTGGTAAAGCATTTGCCTAATGTGTGTAAGGTTCTGGTTGGATCCCTAACACTGAAAAAAATGAAAAGAAAATAATACCCGTTAAAAAGTAAAATGGTCCCAAACAAATTTTTAAAGAATATGTAAAATTCCCATACATTATTTGTCAAGAGTACTTTGGTGGGGCTTTTGATCTGAACATATGCTCAGGTCATAGCATCTCCTCTCCCACAGGACACTCGGTCCCCTTATCACCTTTCTTTTAAAGTAGAATTTTCTTCCAGGGAATATATGACTCTAGACTGTGATCCCTTCATATTGCAGATAACTCTTGGTCTGTATTAACACTATCCTTTTAGACCTCCTGCAGATAAACCTTGATTTTTATTCTAGAGAGAGTTATCAATTTTTTTCTTTTTTTTTTCCTTTGCACTGAGAATTGAATCCAAAGGCACTTTACCACTGAGCTACATCCCTGTTCTTTCTATTTTTTATTTAAAGATAAGGTCTTGCTAAGCTGCTGAGGCTGTCCTTGAACTTGTGATTCTCCTGTGTCTCTGCCAAATCACTGAGATTACAGGCATGTGCTTACACATGCCCAGTGGGGAAGTATTATATTAGGATTGAAATTCCAAATGACTGTTTTCACAAAGGAGAAGAAAAACGTGTCTTTATATTCACCTAATTGCTCAAATTCATATTACTGATAAAGGCATATTACTTTCGTAAATTGTATCAAGCAGAACAAATCTGATGAAATGTGTAAATACATGGAAGGAGTGAGTTATTATTATTTCCTTTAGAAACTTATGGTACCACCCTTTTACGACACATTGAGTCTGTCTCAAGTATAGGAACTATAGTTGAAATGGGTGAAATGCTAGTCTAAAACCTGAGTTTAAGAGATTCTCAAACCTTAGAGTATATTAGAAACACCTGGCTTTCCCCCCCCCGCCCCTTTGGTACCAGGAATTGAACCCAGAGGTGCTTAACCACTGAGTCCCATCCCCGTTCCTTTTTTATATTTTATTTAGAGACAGGGTCTTGCTGAGTTGCTTAGGGCCTCACTAAGTTTCTGAGACTACCTTTGAACTTGAAATCTTTCTGCCTTGGCCTCCTGAGCCACTGGGATTACAGGTGTGAACCATTGTGCCCAGCAAACACCTGGCTTTTGAAACACACACACAAACACACACGTTTTGGCTGTGCTGGAGATCCAACCCAGGGTCTCAAGATGTGTAAATGGTTTCGAAAAACGTTAATTCCTATCTGGGTTGGTTCAGTGACACACACCTTTAATCCCAGCTACTCTAGAATCATGTTAAACATAAGTTTGAGGATCCCAATTTTGAGGACAGCCTGAGCAACTTAGGGAACTCTTGTCTCAAAATTATTTTCAAAAAGGGGCTGGGATTTGACCCAGTAGTAGAACACCCTTGGATGCAATCCCCAGTACTACATACACAAAACAATTTTAATTTCTAAATCCTGCCTTCAGAGATTGTGACTCATTGATAACATTTTGGATTTGAACCAGAAGTTCTATGGTAACTCAATATTCAGCATACTCATGCCTCAATTCCTTACCTTATTCCAAGTGCTACTAAAACCAGAGCTTTTTACTCCCATTTTTTGTTGTTGATTTACAGTTAATTGGAAAGGTGGTCATATACATCTGCTCAGTGGCTTTCAGTTTGGTATGTGCAATAGATCTAGCCAAATTTCTCTCTTTACCACTGTAAAACAATCAAGTGCTTTACTTTGCCTTGCCTTTACTACTACTACAATTACTACTACTACTTCCTGTTGTTATTTTTTACAGGTATGTGCCATTATGCCCAGTTTCAAAAGCCTATTTTGCCAATAGCAAAATTCCTTCTTAGTATTTAGTTCTATTTTTTTTCATTCAGCAAATAATTATTGAGCACCAGTTATGTGCTAGGTAGGGATAGATTTGGGTGCCAGGGATATGTCAATAAAAAATACAAACATTCTTTTCTATTCTCATGGAGTTTACATTTTCCCCTCTGGTGCAAAAGACAAATCAGGTAGTATAAGTACCATGAAAAAAAATGAGGTAGAGAGTTAAGCTAATTTTTTAAAAAACCTAACCATGTTATTTTCCCACAATTTAATAAATTACTTGCATTCACATCATTATATTTTCACCTTACATACAGTTAGTGCTGGCAAATCCTGTCCTGGAGGTTACCTTATACAAGTTGGTTAAGGCCAAGATAGATTTTGAATATGTGCCCATTTTTAGATAATGGACAGTATTATTAGACAATTTTTAATTGCCACAACAAAATACCTGAAGCTGTATAATATGTACAGACATAGTTCTGGAAGCTGGTATTAAAAATAGCATGGGGCCTGATTAGGCAAGGTTCTTACAGCAACCCCTCTTGGGAATTACTGGGGTCCCTTCTGGGGGCAATGTCCAAGTGATATAATTTCCTCACATTGGGTTCTGTCTAGTAAAGTTTCCATCCATCAACACACTGGGTTCATGCTTCCAACACATGAAACGTTTTAGGGACACACCAGCAGCATACCAGATTGTCATTGTGGATAACTTTATTATTGCTGTCACAAAAAAGTCTAATAAAACAAGTTATTTTTGTGTACTAATTCATTTTCTCTTATGGCATACTGAAAAGTGAATATACACTCATGTAACAATTACCCATGTCAAAAAGTAGATTGTTTTCAGCAATATAGAAGCTCCCTCCTACCTGTACCTTGTCTCTTTATGGTGTGTGGGGGGGGAATTTACCAGGGATTGAACTCCAGGACACTCAACTACTGAGCCACATCCCCAGCTCTATTTTGTTTTTTATTTAGAGACAGTGTCTCACTGAGTGGCTCACTTAAGGCCTTGCTTTTGCTGAGGCTGGCTTTGAACTCACAATCTCTTGCCTCAACCTTCCAACCTGCTGAGATTACAGGCGTGTGCCCACCCTGCACGGCCATATACACCCTATCTTGATCATAATTTCTCATTTTTGTAACTATCAACATGACTTTTTGTGAATGTGTCCTTGTTTTTTTCTTTAGTTTTGTCTTTGTGTATGTATCCATAACTAATACTTGTGTTTAAACACTGAGTGTATTCATACTGCTTATTTTGTTTTTGTTTTCCCCCTCAACATTGTTAGGAGATTCGCCCATGTGCAATGCAGCTGATATTGCACTGAATGAGTATACCATTCTGATATTTGACTTATTTCTTTGTTTTGGCAACTATGAGCATTTTTGTCCATCTTTTTTGGTGTACATAGGTATTCTTTAAAACATTTATAAAGGAGTGGACTTGCTGTCATGGAGTGTTAAGTTTCAGCTTTATAAGATACTTTTCCCCCCTGCCAAAAACGTTTTTCCAAGAATTCCTCTTGTTCTACATTTCATGTTTCTGAATAGAAATGAACAAACACATTAAACTATCCATTTCTTCAAACTTGAGTTTCTACTTTAGAGAAATCATTTCCTAGAGGTAAAGTGAAAATAATGAAGAATGTTTGAATTGTGCAGGCAACATAGTGTTTAAATGAATTTTCATCTGTAATCTTAAATCCTGAAGCTATAAGTCCTTTACTATTCCCATTTTATAACTGAAGAAACTGAAGTTCAAAGATAGTTTCAAGGTTGCAGGTGTGGCTCAGTTGTATAATGCTTACCTAGCACACACTGATACCCTGGGTTCAATCCCCAGTATCAAAAAAAATAAAAATAAAAAAAGTCACCTAAGTAGAAGTGGTGTTTTAAAAGACACAAATTCAGGTCTGTTTGCCCCTAAAATCCAAGTTAATGATAATCCATGTTTTTGATTCCTTTCCCCTCTTTAAGGATACTGATGACACTGGAAATTGATCCTTGAAGAATAGAAGGGATAATCTTTTGTCTGACATTGAGCAGACCTTTGAGTATGTACGTGTGTGTGTGTGTGTGTGTGTGTGTGTGTGTATGATGTGGGGGAGGGATGGTTTGCCTACTGTTTTGTGATTTTTCCACTATTATTTCTGTAATGGCTGAGCCACATCTACTTTGGTGTCTTTTCTCAAAATTAGGGAGAAAGAGACTTGTTAGTAGTCTTCAAGTTTGAGCAAGTCCCAGGACCAGTGCAGAGTATGGCACTATGACATATTGTAGCCTGAACTTTTCTTTTCCGTTTTTTTTTACTCTAAAATAAATGTTAACTTTCACCATGTCATTAAACACATGAAAATCACGTCATAATCTTAAATCAATTTAGTGAAGTATATTAAGATGTATCTAAATGAGGCCAAAGCCTTCAAGGACCTTAAATTTCAGTTATGTAAAAGACAGTCCGTGGTGTTGCCCAAGTGAGGAACCTTATGACTAATGCGGCCCATCTTCGCATTAATGAGAAATGGTACAAAGCATTGTTCTAAAATGAAGGATTCTGGAATTTTGAGCTAACTTTTATTGTTTAAATAGCCTTTGCTGATGTCTGATTGCCCCGAAGTGATGTTTTGCTTACCAAAGGACAAGTAAATCGAAATGGGCTTTATCCAGCTTGCTAGGAAGCAGATGCAATGTAAAAGCGCAAAAGCGTCCACTCTAAGTCCAAGCATTCCTACGCCCACCTACCTGAGAGAGGAGATGGGTGGAGGGAGGCCGGTTCTGGGCATTGGGTGAATGCGGTTTACACCTGGCTTTGCAAAACGGCGATTATAAGCTGGCACCCAGCACCATGGACACTCGCCCCTCTCCAATGTCAAAAAGCTTTGCTTTTTCTGGTGTTAAAATACTTGTCTTGAGAAGAACAAGCACTTTTTTGTGGACAGCTTTCACAAAAGATTGTTATATTGAAAGAAACACAGGGAGTGGTATGCGTGGATTTCCTTGCTTGGCGAATGGCGGCTTCGACTTCCGAACGTTCTCCAAGGGCGGGGCGTCACAGTTGCAGAGAAGGAGCTCCGCTTAGCTTCCGGATTTGGATCCAAAGTCTCCCTCCAGAGGCCTTCCCCAGAGTTCTGCCCAACAGGCTGTTTTCGCTTAGACCCTGTGAGTGCGTTTCCGGCCCTACTAGAAGCTAGAGTGGCCAAAACCACAACTGTGAGGCGGATCCCCTGATCGGTTTAAGTGAGATCTCGCGAGGAGTCATTAAATCTCACGGAGGGCTGGAAAAGGTTTAACCGCACCGCCCCAGTTATTACGTCACCCTTAAGGCTCTGGTTAGCGTGCGTGCACGTGATGCGCATGCGTACTTGCCTCCCCTCGCCCCCGCGCGGGCTTCTTTCTGGCCAGTCGCGCGTGGGCTGAGGCCCTGGGCAGGCACTGCCAAGGTTTGTTTGCTTGAGCTCTGACCCTACGATGGTGCGGAGTTCCCTCCCTGTAGGGAGGGCGCACCCCTACGTGAGGTGAATGGGCTGTCCTGTGTCCTGTGGGGTGGGGTGAGGAGCATCTGGGCTGCTGCCATGAACTCACCGGTGGACCCCTGCGCTAGGCAAGCGCTGAAGAAGAAGCCGCCCTAATGGACCCCCGAGGTAAGGCCGTTTGATCCTGGCGCGCTTCCGCAGTTCAACTGACGGCGTTCCTCAGCTTGCGGCGACTGTCCCAGTGCCAGTAATTCTCACCTGCTGCCGGGTATCTGTTTTCTGCGTCCCGTAGCCCTGACCCAGGTCCTTGTCATGGGCTGGATGGTGACCGCCTTTCCTTCCCGAAGAAGTGCGGTCTTCTCAAGCACGCCCGTTCTTGCAGGGCACTTCCTTATGTCTTCGATAAGAAAACCCTGTTACTAAATAGTATTTTCTGAGTTGGGTAAAATGTGGGTGGGTGAGGGAGTTTGCCTGTACGTTCAGGTAGACTAAGACACAAAGTAAGAATTTTAAGTGACCTATAACATTCAGGCAATTAAGAACGAACTTCAGTGTGTGCTGCGTCCCAGAAATATTGTACAGTCCACTAAAAAAGGTAAAAGTTTAGAAACTCCGTTTAAAACTTTGCATCCAGTCAGATGATAAGATCTGTGGTGGCTGATGCCTGTTTTAAGATCACTTCTCTAGGTACTTTTTCAGACTGTCACTAGAAATTTTTTTACAGTATTTTGGGCTTGACTACACGATAAAGTATTTTGGGTTAGCAGTGATGGCACGAACTGAAAAAGTTGTCATTTGACCTGAGGCTAAATTTCAGACAAATAACGAAAACCTGTTAGCCTTGCACATCCTTGTGGATTATTTAAATTTTGGGGGAAGGTATTCCTTGTTTTGGAGAAGGTTTTTTTTTTTTTAATTTTTTTATTTTTATAATCACTGGCATGTTTCCTAAACCAAAACAAACACTATATAACAACCATGAATGGGAGTACTCGCTTATATTTGCATTAATGAAATTGAAATGCTTTAATTCTTAAGTCACTTTTAAGTTTCAAGGTTTTGTTTGTTTGTTTTTGCGGTGCTGGAGATTGAACCCAGGGCCTTGTGTGTGCAAAGCAGGCACTCTACCAACGGAGCTATATCCCCAGCCCAGATTTTCAGGTTTTTTGCTTAGTAATAAGTAACTGCGCCGGCCTTGTAGGACATATTACTATATAAGTCATAATTTAAGCCGTGGTAGGTCAAACTTTGTTATTGGAAATCCTGGTCTTTGCACAGGAACAAAGTAAATATTACCACTTTCCAGAGTCCTTTGCATCTTTAATCGTATGAATCTTAATTTTCTTTCTTTGTGTGTGTGTGTGTGTGTTTTGTTAAATTATTTATTTATTCTAATTTATTATATATGATGGCAGAAGGCAATTCATTTCATATTACACATAGAGCACAATTTTTTAAGTCACTGATCATATCTTCAGACTTGTAATTAAGGTAATGATGTCTAATCATTCCAACTTCATTCTTACCCCCTTGCTCCCTCCCTTCTCCTCCCTCCCCTTTGCCCTATCTAAAGTTCCCCCCATCGCTATTATGGAATCTTAATTTCTTATTATGATTCTGGAAGGGCATGTTAGCTAAGTGAAAGCAGTCTTTTTAAATAGCTGAATTTTCCTTTATTATTTATTTATTTTTGAGTTACTGGAGATTGAATCCAAGGGCTCTCTACTACGGACTTACATCCCCAACTATCTGTCTATTTATCTATCTATTTTTTTAATATTTATTTAGTTGTAGATGGACATAGTATATTTATTTTTATGTGGTGGTGAGGATCGAACCCATGCCTCACACTTTGAGGCAAGCACTTTAGTGCTGAGCTACAGCCCTAGCCCCCACAACTATATATTTTTTTATTTGGATACAGGGTCTGGCTAAATTGCTGAGGCTGGGCTTGAACTTAATATTCTCCTCCCTCAGCCTCTGGAGTCATTGGAATTAATGGTGTACACCACTATGCTCCGCCCTCCCATAGTTTTTTTTTATCATTAGAAATATTCAGGGGCTGAGGATATAGCTCAGTTGGCAGAATGCTGTCGAACAAAACTTTGAATGTTTGATGTAAGTTTTACTTGTAAACATTAGTTTTGATACATTCATATTTTAATTGTAGAACTCTTCTCCTTAATGGCAAAATTATTATTGCATATTTTTTGAGCGTAGGAAAATTTTTAAACTGTTTGTGAAGTTATATTTGCCAGGTTGTGCTTTAAGTATTTTATCTTGTTTTACTGGAAGATCAGCATTATTCAAGGAATGCCTACAGTTCATAAAATAGAGCTTGACATATAGCAGCATAATACGTTAACTGCTTCATTCATTGGGGTACAAATGTAGAAATAAGGAAAACATGAGTAAGTAACCCAAATCATAGTGATGGTTTATTTTGATTAAAAAAATTGAGGCCTGGGGATGTGGGTCGAGTGGTAGCGCCTTTGGCTGGCATGTGTGTAGCGCTGGGTTCGATCCTCAGCACCACATACAAATAAAATAAAGGTGTTGTATCTGCCGAAAACTAAACAATAAATATTTTTTAAAAAAATTCTCTCTCTCTTTAAAAAAAAAAAAATTGGTTAAATTCTCACAAGTTCATTTGCTTTCAGAAGAACCTTTTTCTTTTAGTTGACTCTTAAGGGTATATTGTAATTATTTCTTGTGCACTTACCTGTTCAAGATACAATTCTCTGTACCAGGACGGATCAGTGAACAAATAGGTTGGTCCTAGTGGGTTTTTTTTTTTTTGTTGTTGTTGTTGTTTTGTTTTGGCACTGGGACTTGAACCCAGGGGTACTTTACCACTCAGTTATATCCCTAGCCCTTTTAATTTTTATTTCAAGACAGAGTCCTTAAGTTGCCAAGGCTGGTCTTGAACTTGTGATCCTCCTGCCTCAGCATGCTGAGTCACTGAAATTAAAGATATGTGCCACCCTCCTGTCCTGTGGTTCTTATATACTAATGGAACAAGGAATGGAGAAGGCAGATGATAAATATAAACAAGTGAATTATTATATTGTATATAAGTAATATAAAAATTATATTGCTATAAAAAAGAGTAGGATCAGGGGTCCTGGAAACAATAGAACAAGAGCTGGGTTGCAATTTAAATAAGGTAGTTCCTGTTTTCCTGGTTGAGTTGACTATTGGGGGGGGGGGTTATCAAGGATTGAACTTGGGGCATTTGACCACTGAGCCACATCTCCTGCCCTGTTTTGTATTTTATTTAGAGATAGGGTCTCACTGAGTTGTTTAGCACCTCACTTTTGTTGAGGCTGGCTTTGAACTCACAATCTTCCTGCCTTAGTCTTTCGAGTTGCTGAGATTACAGGCGTGTACACTGCACTCAGCTTTGAGTTGACTTTTGATTAAAGATTTGATGTATGTGGTGGAATTAATCATGGGGGAAGAGCTTTGCAAGCAGAGGAAATAGGCATTGCCCTATGATGAGCATGTCTTGATGCATTGTAGGAATAGCAAGCAACCCTGGAGTGACTATAATAAAGAGTGAACTAGGGTGAGTAAGAAGTGAAGTTAGAGGAAAGAATGGTGAAACAGAACTTTCTGAATCATTGTAAATTCTTTGACTTATTTTAGTAATAGGGGTGGAAGGGCCACCTAAATATTTTAGAGCAAAGGAGTAAAATTATCTTACTTAGCTTCATTTTTAAAGTCTCCTGACTGCTGTGAGGGAGCAAATAGAAGTAGGAAGTTAGAGATTATTGCGTTAAGTCAGGTAAGAAATGATGGTAACTCAGACTAAGGTAATAGTAATGGAGGCAGTGAGAAGTATTTAGACTTTGAAAATTGTCAGGAGCCATCCATGGGCTGTGTATGTAAGCTATGCACATTTGAGCGTATAAGGGGCCTGGCCTGACATTACTGTCTAATTAGGCTATGCGACATATGTGTGCCTTTCCTCTAGCTCTGCCTGTGATCCCACACAGCACCTGAGACGGGTGTGGCTTTCCAACATGTCAGTCAATCTGCTGACCACAAGACATCACCAAGCAAGATTTCACTCTTCGAAACCCAGTCCCTTGCCTTATTTGGATGGAACTTTCTATCGAATGTCTTTTCCCTAAATAAATAGTGTGGGGGTTAGGGTGTGCTCTCTCTCTTGCCTCTTACCTCTTGCCTCCTGCCTCCGTTTCTCCCCTTGAATTCCAGCTTGGGAGCTGACATCTGAGGCATCAAAGCTGTCCCTGAGCCCTGAAAAAGATATTTCTGTGTTTGTATGGTTTTTTGTTGTTGCTAGCTGGGCCAGCTGGTGACAGAAAATAATTTGAATGTTTAGCCAGTGGGGTTTGTTAATACATTAGATGCAATCTTTGAGGGAAAGAGAAGAATCAAACACTATTTTAAGAGTTTTGGCCTACATAACTGGAGTTTAATTAGAGTTTGAGGTGCCCTCAAAGAGCTGGGGACATGGACTGGGAGTGTAGCTTGATAGTAGAGCACTTGCCTCTGATGTTTGAGGCCCTTTATTCAACCCCAGCACAAACACACAAAAAAGATGCGGAAATTTGCAAGAGGAATAGGGTTTGTTGAGGAGGATCAGAAATTCAGTTTTGAACATGTCAGATTTAAAGTGATTATTAGAAATGTTGAGTAAGGAAGTGCATGTACAAATTTGTTCTAAAGGAATGCTATGCTGGAGATTTAAAAGTGTCTTTAACTTGATGAATAAAATTTCAATCTCCAGTCTCCTGGGTGTGGGTGTGTTCTGTTTAAATAATATATGTAACCTTATGACTACAAAATTTTAAAGCAGGAAACTGGACGTGGAATTACTACTATCAAGAGTGTTCATTAAAAATAGAAGGGGACTAAAGACAGTAAATTTCCCAGAGCACTCCATCATTTTAAGGTTAGGGGAAAAGCCGGGCGTGGTGGCTCGGGGAAGCTGAGGCAGGAGGATTGCAAGTTCAAAGCCAGCCTCTACAAAAGTGAGGCACTAAGCAACTCAGTGAGACCCTGTCTCTATATAAAATAAAAAATAGTCCTAGGGGTGTGGCTCAATGGCCAAGTGCACCTGAGTTCAATCCTGGATACCAAAAAGAAAGAAATAGTTGGGGGAGAATAGTAAAAACCATCAAAGGAATGGGAGCAAACTATCCAATAGGAGAAAAACCAAGAGAGAAAATAGTAGTGTTCTGGAAATCAAGTGAATAAAGTGGATGATAAATGGAATTAACATTTGATTGATTAAGCTTAATTTACTTATTTTCCTTTGGGTGGAAATTATTTATGAAAAATACACAAATGGCTAAGAATTGTGTCTTTTTAAAATTATTTTTGTGGTGCTGGGGATTGAACCGGGGGCATTGTGCATGTGAGGCAAGCATTCTACCACCTGAGCTATTTGTGTCTTATAACTTTGTAATAAACTTTGTGAGCCAGACACGTCATGTGTGTCACTTAGATATCTAACAATTTTTACTTTTCTAGCTATTTCTCCAGCTTCCACAGCATTATTTTTTTCTGAACTAGTTCTTTGATTTCATTTTTCACTTTATAAAGGTATTTTTATGGGAAAATTTGGACTTAAATACTCTGTGGGAAGCTGGGTGCATTGGCAAGCCTGAATACCACCTACTCAGAAGGCAGAGGCAGGAGGAGCTCAGATTCAAGACCAACCTGTGCTGGTTTTGACAAAAACTGCTAAAGTACTCATTTTGAGTCCTTACATCAAAAATTACTTAAAAATTCACAGATAAAATTGAATGTAACTGTTTTTCAACTGAGTGCATATTCAACACCATTCTTTATAACCTTTTTTTTTTTCACTTTAGATTGAATGTACATCTCTCTTATGGTTATTTACCTCTCTTTTAACATAATATTTTGCAATATTCATCAAAAAAAAACAAGAATTGGAAATATATTTTATAAAGTCCTCATATACTAAAGAATACTTCATGTTCACCAGGACTGATGATTTGTGTATGTTAGTCTTTTTTCAGTAACTTCATTTAATTTTTATGGTCTGACATATCTAAGCACCATATATTTCATTTTATCCCCTTTTTATGTGTTTCAGATTCATGTATCTAACTTTCAGATTGTCTTCCAGGTTCTTAACCATTTGTCTTAAATTGAAGTCTTCATTATTTTCCCTTTTTAGTATTTTGTTGAGATGATCGGACTACTTGTCCACCTAAAAAATGTGTGGGTTTTTGCTCTTGATTCCTCCTGGCATCTTCCTCCTTATATCCAATTGGTTAATACATCTTATTGATCTTACCTCCTGAATCTATCGATGGACTCCCCAGTTCTGCTTTAGTTCAGACTTTTTCCCCCCAGTTTTTCTACCCATGTATTTTTTTCTAGTTATTTCATCATCATATTGCTTTTAGATCTTGGATCTAATCATATTCTATTAAAAAATATTTTTTAGTTGTAGATGGACACAATATCTTTATTTATTTATTTATTTTTATGTGGTGCTGAGAATCTAGCCCAGTACCTCACACGTGTAAGGCAAGAGCTCCACCACTGAGCCACAACCCCAGTCCTTCATATTTTACTCTTGTTTAGATTTTATTTCCCACTCTCTAGTATAAATTAGCAATATGTTACCATTTGGGGGATTTAAAAGAGTAGGTATTATATGTGTGTGTGTGTTTGTGTGTATGTGTGTATTTATATATGTAATATATATATAACCTGTTTATATAACAGGTTAAAGAGGAAGTCTTCTAGAAGTGTACTTGCATTGCTCAGATGATAACATCCATACCTTTAACAAATAATATGTTAAAACTGATATTAAAACAAAGGTTATAGATAGAAATTGAGTACGGTCCCTGTTCATCAGTGCCTTAGAAGAAAAACATGAAAACATAAATGTAGTAAAACATTATGGTTATTATTAGGGATTTGAAACTGCAAGTTGGGTAAAGGAAAGACTTTTTTTTTGGTATATGGATTGAACCCCCAAGGGGTGCTTAACCACTGATCCACATCCACATCCCCAGTCCTTTTTAATATTTTATTTAGAAGCAAGATCTCACTGAGTTGCTAAGTGCCTCGCTAATCTGTTGAGGCTGGCTTTGAACTCTTGATCCTCCTGCCTCAGCCTCCTAAGTTGCTGGGATTACAGGCATGTGCCATTGCACCCGGCAGAAAAGACTTCTTGGAAGAGCATTGAATTTGATCCTAAATGTCATGAAAAGACATCTGAATGGTATAAGGTATACCAAAGGGAGATCATTCTAGGCATATGCAAAGGCACAGATAGTGGCAAGCCAGGTACATTTGTAGAACAAGAAGTCAGTCTGTAGGAGCATGCATTTCCAATGGAAGTGATATCACCCCAAAAGGGACAAAAACTGGTTTTTAGGGGGATGGGTGGGAAAAAAGGTGTGGTATTAACTACAAATATGGCCTTCTAAAACCCAACCTTACTGGCAAAGTTTTATTCTTAGTATTAATTGGATATGGGTTGGCAGTTATGGAAAGAATGTCTAAAAGGTTCTTTGAAAGGGGATGATAATGGGGCAAAGAAAAGATTGTATAACACTGGTCTGATGTATGGGATATTTGGTGGAAGTGGTTCCAAACATGTTGATATTAACAGTGAAGCTGGATGTACTAGTGTGGTTAGATCACTTCAAAGATTTGGATTCCATTTTATGAGTAAAGGAGAAACATTGGAGGGTTTAAATCCTGAAATAAGATAGTTTCTTAAGAATTACTGTGAGTATACGGAGATGTAATTGGAAGTAGAATGAAGCACACAAGAGGCAGGGAGGCTTATAGGTAAATAGAATGAACGTAAAATATTTTGTCTAAACTGATAAACATTTCTATGTGGAAGGTAAGACTATTCATAATTATATGAAGATAATAGGAAACCCAAGAGGTATATGTGGTTTAGTTAAAGAAACATGCAGTAGATCATGTGTGAGATTAGGTCCTGGACACAATAGTGACAACAGCAGATAGGCTGAGATATTGAAGAGGTAAAATATATCCAGCATGGCTTCTGATGGGAGGGGTAGTATCTGTTCCCCACTAGAATTTTTCTTTTTAAATTTTGAAATTGACTAAAAAACAATAATAGTAAAGTCTGCATACCCTAAGTATATTTAGCCAGATAAATGTTTAAAAATATTTTTTAGTTGTAGATGGATAATATTTATTTTTACATGGTACTGAGGATAGAACCCAGTACCTCACATGTGCAAAGCAAGTTCTCTACCATTGACCCACAACCCCAGCCCAAGCCAGATAAATTTTTACAAGTATATTTAGTTGTATAGAGCACAATATAGAATGTTATCAGTGCTCTAAAAAATTCTTTCCCCTTCCCAGTCAATACCCTTTTCCAGAGGAAACCACTGTTACGCTTCTAATGCCAATAGATTTCTTCTTCCTGCTTTTGAACTTCATTTGAGTGGAATTGTGTTTTTGTTTTTTTCCTGGCAGTCAAGAGGATTTTTAAGCTGCTTTGGTTGTGTTTTCTCTCTGGACTGAACTTTAAAGCTCCTCTCTTGGAGCTTTCCTTGGTGTTAATCTGGGTATCCTGACCCATCCTTTGCCACCTTTTTTTTTTTTTTGTATCATCTACTTCACTCTGTCCAGACTAGCTCCTGGAATAATTAACTGCTTCTCAGCCCCAGATGCTCCAGTTGTTCCAGATGCATCAGTCCCAAGTCTGGCGAAATATTCCTGTCTTTTGCTTACTGGTAACAAGCTTGACTGGATGCAAGAGCAAAGCAGAAGTTAAATTATTTCTAATTTTCTGACTTGGGTAGCTGTGTAGATAATAGTACAGTGTTTAGGAGTATTAAAGAGCAGAGTTGGGGGGGGGTGTCAGTTTTGAGACCTCTTACAGAAGATTAAATAGAGATGTTTAGTAAGTATTTGGAGCTTCAGGTCAAACCTGGCTATAAGATTGAATTGTTCTAATATTCTACAGTATATAGGACACAGGTGAAGTCATAGGCTTGGTTGGAATGCCCAGGGTGAAGTGAAGAATGAGAACAGAAGAGGGTCAAAAACAGACCTTTGTGTTCCCCAATATTAAAAGGGTGGGGAAATAAAAAGAATTATTACGGGGTAAGAGAACAGAATGCTGTTATAGGGAATGAAGACTGATAAATTCTTTGGATGGCTTCTGTCAGAATGATTCCATTAGACTGATTAAGAGAGAACTTGATTGTGGAGGATGAGAAAATAAGACACAAGAACCTAAAAATGTGGCTCAGACAGAGGTAAGAGTCCTTTTCTCATTATGTGTGAGGCACTGGGTTCAATCCTCAGCACCCCATAAAAATAAATAAAATAAAGGTGTTGTGTCCAACTAGAACTAAAAAAAAAAATTAAAAAAAGAAACTGAAAACAGTAAGTATAGTATAGTGTTTATGGGTTTGGCTCTAACAGGAAGAGAAAATATACAAGGTCCTCCACGATCTTCTGCCCATGTTGATATGACACAGGACTCTAACCTTATCATCCTCTGCCTTCAAACACTGACTTTAACTACATTCATGTGTCATATCAACATTTTGGTCAGTAACAACATTGTGGTCAATACCATTCCCATGCAATTATAGTGCCTAGTAGCCAACTTAGTTTATAATTATATGTTATGATGTTTGCACAGCAATAGAATCACTAATGATGCATGTCTGAGAACATGTCCCTGTTAAGTGATGGTATTTGAAAATATCCTAACACTGTTTCAACCTAAGCTCACCCTAAATTTCTTAAATTAGAAACTTCTGAAAGGGAGTATAGACATTATTTATAGAAAGAGCCTCCAGTTGTTCTGATACATGACAGAGAAATGAGAAGCATTGTTCATTGTGCCATATTCTCTCCTGTATCTGCTTTGCATAGGATAGAAACTGTATGGTGTTATATCAGTCCTGAAATTTGTATTTGAACAAGGTGACTCAGATCTGGGGTCTAGGGGCTACAGTTGTGGCTCAGTGGTAGAGCGCTTGTCTAGCACACATGAGGCACTGGGTTCGATCCTCAGCACAACATAAAGATAGATAGATAGATAGATAGATAGATAGTCAGTCACACCATCTACAACTAAAAAATATTTCTTAAAAAATCTGGAGTCTAATACTGAGAATTTGATCCTAGGCAAGCTACATAGCTTCTAAAAATTGAGGAGGGATTGTTGTATTATTGCCCAAATGAGAATTTTATTTACATATGTGTGTGTGTATGAAATGTATATTCAGCCACGAGCCTTCACAATGCACCATAAATAATAGTCATATGTATTAGCTTGTTTCCTTTGCCAGAAAACCATTCTCTGGCTTGAATACAAAATTGAATACAAATTTCTCACTGAAATCTCATCCCTAGTACTCTGCAAATTTGTGCAGCCAGCCTTGTTTACTTTTCCACTTCTCTGTGTTCTCAGGATATAACACTACTTCTACCATAATGATTTCTGTACTGTTATAATTGCTCTTATATTTCTCTTTCTGACTGTAAGCTCTTTGTATTGAGTGGGGAGTACTGGATATTGAGCTTAAGGGTTCTACCACTCAGCTACATCCCCAGCCCTTTTTATTTTGAGACCTGGTCTCACTAGTGTCCTGTGGCTGGCTTGAACTCTTGCCTCAGTCTCCTGTGCTGGAGTGTAAATGGTTATAAATTCCTTGAGAATAGTGCTTGTATCTTTATCTTTCAGTGTTCCGCCATGTAATATTTGTAGAATAAGTGAGTTATAAAGAAAAATAATGTGGAAAAATGCTGTTCTTTACAAGTCTGCTAGTGATTTCTATCAGTCTAATAGTTGAAGTGCTGGGATGAAAAGACTGGTGAAGTTTGGCATAACTGCAAAATTTGCTATTGATTTTTCTATTACCAAAAGATGAATAAGTACAATTGCCCAGCATTTCCTCTGAGAGCATTAAGGGTAGAGGAAACTGTTATGTCCTGGAACAGGAATTCCTTTTCTGTATGGCTTCAAAACAATTTGTAGGAAATATCAGAGAACTATAGGTAAATGCCACTTTTACCTTTTTGTATTTTGTTACCAAAATACAAAGAAGGAGCTAGAACTGAAAAAAATGTAAAATTTAATATCTTATAATAATTTATTAATCTGTTTCAGAATTCATAATAATATGGTCTTTAACTGTACCCTTGGTGAGGTTTTTTTCTTCATTGGCAAAAGAACAAAATTGTACATGGAATCATTTTTGAGTGAGTCATTGTGCATATCCCTGAGGGTGGCACAAAAAATTCTGTTGTGTTTTCCCATAGAAGATGTACATTCAGAGGGTTCCTTGGGAAGAAAAAGAATTTATTCTTCTTCTAGGGTCCTTTGACCTTCATTTGTAAACCCTTCTGGATAGAAGGGGGATGTTGCATCTGGATGGGCCCCTTATTGGAGATCATCTTTTTAAGGCATTTTGTTTACATGCATTGGAGATTGCCAAATTGAGAAAAAGCTGTGACAGTCTTGGAGTTTAGATACCGTATGATTTTGTTTCTGAGATGCTGAGAAATTTCCCTTTGAGTGAATATTCTAAAGAGGAGGAGCAACCATGAAGAATTTGATCACATGACAAATTATTTTTTAAATTTATTTAAATTAGTTACACATGACAGTACAATGATCTTGACATATCATACATTTGAATCAGATGGGATATAATTTCTCATTTTTCTGAGTGTACAGGTTGCAGAATTACATTGGTCGTGCAGTCACGTATATACCCACAGAAATAATAATGTCTGTTTTATTCTGCTGTCCTTCCATTCCCCACTTCCCCTCCCCTCCCTTCCCATCACTTCTCTCTACCCAATCTAATGTGACCCACTTCTTTTTTTTTTTCCCTCACATCATCATACCTGTATTCTGTATAACGAAGGGGTCTCCTTCCCTCTTCCATGCAGTTCCCATTTTCCCTCCCTTTCCTTCCCACCTCTCTTCCCTATCTAGAGGTAATTTTCTTCTCATGCTCTTCCTCCCTACCCCATTTTGAGTCATCTCCCTTATATCAGAGAAGACATTTGGCATTTGTTTTTTAGGGATTGGCTAACTTTACTTAGCATAATCTGCTCTTATGCCGTCCATTTCCCTGCAAATGCCATCATCTTGTCATTTTTTAGTGCTGAGTAATATTCCATTGTGTATAAATGCCACATTTTTTTTTATCCGTTCATCCATTGAAGGGCATCTAGGTTGCCTCTACAGTCTAGCTATTGTGAATTGTGCTGCTATAAACATTGATGTGGCTGTGTCCCTGTAGTATGTGGTTTTTTGGTCTTTTGAGTGTAGTCCGAGAAGAGGAATAGCTGGGTCAAATGGTGGTTCCATTCCTAGTTTTCCAAGGAATCTCCATACTGCTTTCCAAATTGGCCGCACCAATTTGCAGTCCCACCAGCAATGTATGAGTGTACCTTTTCCCCCTGCATCCTCACCAGCACTTGTTGTTGTTTGACTTCGTAATGGCTGCCATTCTTACTGGAGTGAGATGGTATCTTAGAGTAGTTTTAATTTGAATTTCTCTGATTGCTAGCGATGGTGAGCATTTTTTCATGTATTTGTTGATTGATTGTATATCCTCTTCTGAGAAGTGTCTGTTCAGGTCCTTGGCCCATTTGTTGACTGGGTTATTTGTTTTTTTGTTGTTTAACTTTTTGAGTTCTTTGTATATTCTAGAGATTAGAGCTCTATCTGATGTGTGAGGGGTAAAAATTTGTTCCCAGGATGTAGGCTCCCTATTCACTTCACATATTATTTCTCTTGCTGAGAAAAAAACTTTTTAGTTTGAATTTGTCCCATTTATTGATTCTTGGTTTTAATTCTTGTGCTATAGGAGTCTTATTAAGGAACTTGGGGCCTAACCCCACGTGATGGAGATTAGGGCCTACTTTTTCTTCTATTAGATGAGAGTCTTTGGTATGATTCCTAGATAGTTGATCCATTTTGAGTTAACTTTTATGCATTGTGAGAGATAGGGATTCAATTTCATTTTGTTGCATATGGATTTCCAGTTCTCCCAGCACCATTTGTTGAAGATGCTATCCTTTCTCCATTGCATGCTTTTATCACCTTTGTCTAATATAAGATAGTTGTAATTTTGTGGGTTGGTCTCTATGTCCTCTATTCTGTACCATTGGTCTACCAGCCTGTTTTGGTGCTAGTGCCATGCTGTTTTTGTTACTATTGCTCTGTAGTATAGTTTAAGAGCTGGTATAGCGATACCAATTGTTTCACTCTTCCTGCTTAGAATTGCTTTAGCTCTTCTGGGTCTCTTATTTTTCCAGATGAATTTCATAATTGCTTTTTCTATTTCTGTGAGGAATACCGTTGGCATTTTGATTGGAATCGTGTTGAATCTGTAGAGTGCTTTTGGTAATGTGGCCATTTTAATAATATTAATTCTGCCTATCCATGAGCAAGGTATATTTTTCCATCTTCTAAGGTCTTCTTCTATTTCTCTCTTTAGGGTTCTATAGTTTTCATTGTAAAGGTCTTTCACCTCTTTGGTTAAGTTGATCCCCAAGTATTTTATTTATTTATTTATTTTTTTAGGATATTGTGAATGGGGTCGTTTTCCTCATTTCCATTTCAGAGGATTTGTCACTGATATACAGGAATGCCTTTGATTTATGGGTGTTCATTTTATATCCTGCCACTTTTCTGAATCCATTTACTAGTTCTAGAAGTTTCTTGGTAGAACTTTTTGGGTCTGCTAAGTATAGGACCATATCATCAGCAAATAGTGCTAGTTTAAGTTCTTCTTTTCCTATATTTATGCCTTTAATTTCTTTCATCTAATTGCTCTGGCTAGTGTTTCAAGAACTATGTTGAATGAAGTGGTAAGAGAGGGCCACATGATAAAATTCTTGTCTTTGAAAGAGAAGGAGGAATGAGTGTGAGCTCTAACATTGTGGTTATCATTTGGCTTTATCTTGGACCAGTCTGGGTAAACTAAGGTATGGCTAAATAAAAACACAATGAAGCACTTTACTAATGTTCTAGAAGCAGAAGCAGCATGTTTGATGTTCCTTTTAAATGTAACTCCAAAGGTGAGATACGTTCCTCACTTCCTTGCCATAAATTGGAACTTTGGCTGCTGGAGGGCTTCAGGGCTGTGGCACATGGCAAAGATAGGATTTTTGGATAGAATACTTAATACATAGTGGAAATTGCACTGCCTGGCACGTATTTGTGAACACATATATAGCACTTCCAGTAATACTTTAGCTGATGGGGTCGACCTGTGAAATGAGAGATTTACACAGATAAAGGAACTGAACTCTAGAGAGGTAAGATGTCTTACTTAATGCTACATGACTCATCAGTGATTAAGCACCCTGAGTTCAGCCCTGTCCTTCTCTTTATCAAAACAATGAGTTTTAGTCTACCTTTTAAACTTTGAATATTAAGCATCTACATAGATGTCAGTATAGAAATGATGCCTTTTATTTAGTCTTGATTTTGCTAAGTGAAGTACATTGGCCATTTATATTCACAAGTTTCACATTGATGGATTCAACCAACCCCAGATGGAAATATTCAGGGATAGGACTAGGGGTTTATCTCACGATAGAGTGCTTGCTAAGTTGAATTCTTGAGCCCGTAGGTTCAATCCCCAACACCTCAAAAAGAAAGAAAATATTCTGGGGAAAAAGTTGTGTCTGTACTGAACATGTACAGACTCCTTTCTTTCCATTGTCATTATTCCTAAATGATATAATATAACAACTATTTATATAACATATTTTATGAGATATTATAGGTAATCTAGAGAGGATTTGGAGTATATGGGAGAAACCCTTCATGGGTGTGCTCCCCTTTTTTGTCCCTGGCACTGAGGCTGCTGAGACAGGAGGATCTTTTGAGCCCAGAAGTTCAAGACCAGCCTGAGCAACGTAGCCAGACCCTGTCAGTTGGGAATAAAGTATACAGGAGGATGTGCTTCGATTATGTGCCAATACTATACCATTTTATATAAAGCATTTGAACATCTGTAGATTTTTATATTTGTAAGGAGTCCTGGAACCAATTCCCCACATATGATAGAAAACAACTGTACTTTAAAGGTGCCTGTGTTAATTTAGTGAAAGGTGTTTGTTTTTTTTGTGGAGTTTTTGTTTGTTTTTTGTTACTGGGTATTGAACTCAGGGTGCTTAACCACCAAACCATATCCCCATCCCTTTTCATTTTGAGACAGGGTCTCACTAAGTTGCTTAGGGCCTCAGCCTCCCAAGTCACTGAGATTACAGGCATGCACCACTGCACCCGGCTTTAGGGGAAGTTTTTGATTCTTAAATTTTTATGTAAAATGAAAATAGGTGTGCTTAATATGTGATCTTTAATATTATGTTTTTTAACTTACACTTTGTTTTTAGAGGATACATGGTAGCCTATTTAGTTTGGCTTCTTAAAACCATTCAGCTAATACGAGAAGGCTCCATCACAGAAGAAAAATGTCCATGAGTGTCTTAGGCCTGAAGTTTGGATTATTTATCAGCTGGTTAAGTGACTGTGAGGAACATTGAATACACACCTTTTTTTTTGGAGGAAGGCTGAGTAATGAACATTGTGCAGTAAAAATTTTTTTTTTTTTTAAAGAGAGAGAGAGAGAATTTTATTTTTAATACTTTTTTTTTTTTTAAGTTTTCGGCGGACACAACATCTTTGTTTATATGTGGTGCTGAGGATCGAACCCGGGCCGCACGCATGCCAGGCGAGCACGCTGTCGCTTGAGCCACATCCCCAGCCCCAAGTAAATATTTTTTAAGCACTGTTTTTAGTGCCAGTAATAGAAGGTTAAAGACAGTTCTTTCATCAGGTCCTCAAGGAGATAGATAAGTACACAAATAGTTAATAATATATAACCTGTTTAAGTACAGTGATAATTATAAATACTAGATACTCTAGAGTTTATAGGAAGACTTTTGGGGATGAGAGGGTAGGAAGGTGCCATTCAAGTTGTTTTGGAAATAGGATCCTGATTTGAAGTTAGAATATGCAAAAATTTAGGTGATAAGTGTTCTTAAAGAGGAACTTCATGTGCAAAGGCCACAAAATGAACACATACAGCATGTACATGCAAGTTGTCTGTACTTCTAGAACATTTGGGACATTAATGAGTAGTAAGATGAGGCCAGAGGAATGGTCAGGATCAAGATCATGAAAGACTGTATTTTCTTTATTAAAGAGTTTGGATTTGGCATTTAGAAAGATCATTCTGACAGCAGTATGAAGAATAGATTATAGAGCCCCAGGCTAGAGTCCAGAAGACTATTTTCAGTTACCCTGTGAGTATTAATGAGTCCTTAGACTCATTTAGAATGCTAAACAGAGATATTCAGAAATTAGAATTGACAGATTTCTTACTAGGGCCATTGAAGGTAACACTGTTTTCATGGAATTGATAATGATTTTTGTCTTAAATATATTGCACTTTAGTTAAGGATTGATCAGTCAGGTGAAAGTGTTAGTTTCCAGTAGTTTACTAGAGAACTCTTGGCTAGCAATACAAATAGGGATATCCTAAGCATACATAATAGTGATTAAAGCTATGTATAATGGAGAATACTCCTTAGGCTAGAGAATCTCCAGTGAAATAAGGGTAGATGTAATAATTCTGAAAACATAAACTTTATAAAGATTTAAGGGAATAAGAAGAAGAAGGGGAAAAAAAAAACAAGAAGCAGGCTGGGATTGTGGCTCAGGGGCAGAGTGCTTGTCTCACACGTACGAGGCACTGGGTTCGATCCTCAGCACCACATAAAAATAAATAAGTAAAATAAAGGTATTGTGTCCATCTACAACTAAAAAGATATTTAAAAACACACACACACACACAAAACAAGAAGCCTGTGACAGACACTTAGAAGGAGCAGAAAGGCACTGTATAGCAAAAGAACTAGCTGAGACTTCTCAGCTGTTTAGGATTTATTGGATGCCTATCACTGTTATGAAAAGTTTACCTACTTTATCCTTCAAAAAGCCCTCTGAAAGAAGCTATTACACCCACGTTTTACACGTGGGGAAGTAGAATTATGGAAAGATGAACTTGCCAAAGGTACTATAGCTAGGAAGCAGTGGAGAAATTCAAGCTTTTTATAATCTTTGCTTGTCATCGTTGCTAAATAATTCTCATGAGGACAAGGACCCACAGAGAACCATATTACAGAAGGGACAGGGTCTTTTAGGATGGGGATGTGAATGAATATGAATGCAATGGCAGTAAAATGCTACATAGAATGTAAGGAGAGAGGATTGAAAAAGCATGGGGAAATGTCTTGGGTGACTTCACAGTTATTGAAGCACAGTGGGTGGTAGCATCAGGAATGTGAACTTAAGACAGCACTGTGAATTTATAAATAACAGGACACCTGCTTTTTTTGATATATTGGAATTTTAGTGGATAATTATTGGAGTCCTGAAGTTAATGTATATCATTTGGGACTTTAATACTAAGGAATTATAATTTCAAGGTATAATTTTTTTAATGTTAGGGAGGGAGTTTTTATTAATAAAATTTAATTTTTAGTTATGTAGTTAAGCATTGTGTATTAATCTATAAATTAAAAGTTCAGGTTTACGATGAGATAAGAAATGTATAAAGTCAAATAATGTCGTGTCCTGTCTATCCGCCATCCCCCAACCCCACTATCATGAACAAGGCAGTTTAGTGTCTGGCCAGCTGTCTGAAAATTTATCATAATTTGGATTCCTGTGGTTGTTTTCTCACGATTAGATTCAGGTTAAATAATTTTCTTAAGAAAGTACATAGATAGATGATATCCTGTCCTTCCCATATTTGCCCCATTGAGGGTCATATATTATTAGTTATTTTCATTATTGGGGATGTTAAATTGATAATTTGCATCTCTGTTGTAAAGGGTAAAGTCATGCTGTAATTATTAATTAATTCATTCATTCATTCATTTGTTTTTAGTGCTGGGGATTGAACCTAGGGGCACTTTACCACTGAGCTACATTTTCAGTCTTTTTTGCTTTTTAATTTGAAACAACCTAAGTTGCTGAGGGTGGCCTGGAACTTTTAAATCTCCTGCCTCACAAGTGGATGGGGTGTGCCTCTGCAACTGACAAATGCTGTAATTTCTAAATCATTCTACTTTGAGACTATGTGAATGTTTTAGCATTTAATTGTACCTAAATTAACTATTACTTTGCTGTTACAAAATAATAATTCTCTGATTCTGTATTCTACATATTTAGATATTTTCAGTGTAAGAGAACTTTCTCCACCGTCCTCTCTCCTTCCTCTTTTTTAAAAAATCACTATGAATTTAGTTTTGTTAAATTGACCCACATTTAGGTAGTGGGAGCCTATGCCAAAGTCAGCTTCTCTGTCTTTTTGACATGATCACCTAGTGTTTTAATTACTTTCTTGCTTTTTTTTTTTTTTTTTTCATAAAAATATGTTCTAAGCTTATAAGTTCTTGTTTTAGAACTAAAATCAGCCATTTATCCAAAGAAACCTGGTTCTCCTTTAGAGGAAATGTATTTAGAAACCAGTGTCTGGAGCCAGGCGTGATAGTATACATGCCTGTAATCCAAGTGGCTCTGGAGGCTGAGGCTGGAAAATAGTAAGTTCAAAGCCAGCCTCAGCAACTTAGTGAGACCCTAAGTGACTTAGTGAGGCCCTAAGCAACTCAGCATGACCCTGTCTCTAAATAAAATGTTAAAAAGGGCTGGGGATGTACCTCAGTGGTTAAGCGCCCCTGGGTTCAATCCCTAGTACCAAAAGAAAGAAAGAATCCAGTATCTGGGCTCTGGGTGTGGTCATTATAGTTCTGTACTGCTGAATTTATACCTTGATGAATGATAAAACCAATGGAATGAAATTCTGTGTTTAATATATATCTTGTTAACTTGGGAGAACTGTTTGCATCTATAAGGTAAAATAGTTTTACTAGTCTTAAGAATGTAAATTGACCCTTATTTTGTAGTTTTATAATAGTCACTGTGCTATACATTTAATAAGCATTTTTAAATTGTGTGTCCAAAAGTATTTTATCATTCTTATTGTATAGGTAATAAATTTGTTTTTGTGTTTTGTTTATAGACACATGAAAATTGTACATATGTATATTATGGGATGATATCTTCTCATTATGGAATCTAAGATTGTTTTGAATGTTTAAATGGATACATAAAAATTATAAATATGGGGTTTCATGTGATATTTTGGTACATGTATACATTATGTAATGTTCTAACAAGAGTAAATACTATCTGCTCAAATGTTTATTATTTCTCTATGGTAAAAACTTTGAAAATTCTTTCTCACAGCTTTATAAAAACTATACAGTATATTATTATTATTACCTGTATTTAACCTCCTGTACAATAGAATACCAGAATGTCTTACTACTAAGTAACTTTGTACCCATTGACCAACCTTTCTGCTTTTCTGCCTACCTTCTGTTTTCCCCAGCCTCTGGTAATCACCTTTTTCTCAATTTATGTGACCAACTTTTTACAATTCCAAATGTAAAAGAAGTCATAAGGTGCTTGCTTGTCTTTTAGTGCCTGAATTATTTCATTTAACATAGTGATCCCCAGTTCCATCTATATTGTTGTAAATGATAGGATTTCATCCTTTGAATAGCTTAATAGTATTCCCTGTGTACATATACCACAATTTGTTTATCCATTTATCATTTGGTAAACACTTTGGTTGTCTCCATTTCTTGGCTTTCGTGAAAAACAGCCAGTGTTACAATAAACATGGGAATACAAATGTTTCTTCAATAGACTGATTTCATTTTTTCTGGTGGAGGTGGGGGAAGTAGTTAATATACCCAGTAGTGGGATTGCTGGCTCTTATGGTACTTCTTTTTTAATTTTTCGAGGAACCTCTGTATTCTTCTCTTATAATGGCTATACTAATATACATTCCAACTAACAGTGTGCAAGGGTTCCCTTTCTCTACATTCTTTTCAGCAGTTGCTATCTTCTGCTTTTTTTTGAAAATGGCCATTCTTACTGGAGTGAGGTGGTAGTTTATTTTGGCTTTGATTTGCATTTCCTTTATGATTAGTAATTGTTAGGGTCTGTAAACAAGTCAAGATGGCACCTGGCATTTTGCCAGAGGGAGTGGTTTGTGAAGTAACGCCAGCGAGCCATTAAGTGTGGAAATTCCTTATTGGTTGACTGCTGTATCTAGTTTATGTTAATTAAGATAAGCTGTGTGTAATGTATATATACCCCTCCTGTCCTACAATAAACGGCTCCCACTCCAGCTGTATCAATGTACACAAGTTGTTTGTCACCCCCCGGTTATTTTGCTGCAGCCACACTGTGGCAAGTAATATTGAGCATGTCTTCACATTTCAGTTGGCCATTCATTTGTCATCTTTTATGAAATGTCTGTTGCCCAATTTTTTTTTTTCCATTTGAGTTGTTCAAATTCCTTATATATTCTGGATATAAATCTCTTGTTTGATGTATACTTTGCAAGTATTTTCTCCTGTTTTTAGGTTGTCTCTTCACCCTGTTTTCTTTGCTGTGCAGAAACTTTGTAATTTGATGTACTCTCATTTGTCTTATTTTGCTTTTATTTCCTGTTCTGGAGTTATGTTCAAAAAAATCCTTGCCCATTTCAGTATCCTAAAGTATTTTACCTGGTTTTCTTGTTCTTTACATTTAAATCTTTAATCTAGTTTGAGTTGATTTTTGGTAGAATAGGGTTATCTAGTTTGATTCTTCTGTATGTGGTATCTAGTGTTCCCAGCACCAGTTATTGAAAAGACTGTCCTTTCTCCAGTGCACATCGTTAAGCACCTTTGTTCAAAATTATTTGGCTATAGATACATAGGTTTATTTCTAAGCTGTTTGTTTTGTTCCATTTGTCTGTGTGTGCCACTACCCTGCTGTTTGATTACTGTTGCCTTGCAGTTTTTTTTTTTTTGAAGTCAGGAAGGGTAATTCTTCCTGCTTTGTTCTTTTGTTCCAAGATGGCTTTGGCTATTTGAAGTTTTTGTGGTTACATATACATCTTAGAATTGTTTTCCTTCCTTCCTCCCTCTCTCCCTCCCTCCTACCCTCCTTCCCTTCCTCTCTTCCATTTTTCTTCCTCCCTTCCTCCCTTCCCTCCCCCTACACCCATGCCAGGCAAGTGCTGTACTCCTGAACTACACCCCCAACTCCTAGGGTTGTTTCTTCTAATTCTGTGAAGAATGTCATTGATATTTTGCTGGAGATTGCATTGAATCAGTAAATTACTTTGGACAGTATGGACATTTTAACAGTTTTCATTCTTCCAATCCATGAACACAGAATGTCTTTCCACACTTTTTGTGTTCTTTTCCATTTCTGTCATCAGCGTTTTACAATTTTCGTTTTAGAGATCTTTTCCACCTCTTTGGTCAATTTTATTCTTCATTTATTTATTTATTTTTGGTGGTGCTGGGGATTGAAACCAGGAACTTTATGCATACTACACAAGCACTGTACTAACTGAGCTATATCCCCAGTCCCTCTTTGGTTAAATTTATTCCTAAATATTTTGTGGGTTTTTGTTTTTGTATCATAAATGGGATCATTTTCTTGATTTCTTAAGTTTAGGTAATTTGCTATGGGCATGTAGCAATGCTACTGATTTATTTATTTATTTATTTATTTTAGAATTTTGGTGCTGAGGATTAAACCCAGGGCTTTGAATATAGTAAGTCCATGCTCTATCACCGAACATAATTTCCAGCTGTGCTAATGATTTTTGTGTATTTATGTTATGTTCTGCAATTTTGCTGGATTTGTTTGTTTGATTAGGTTTTTGAGGGCAGTTTTTTTTTGGTGGTTGTTTTTGTTTTTACGAGATTTGTCATTTGCAAACATTGACAGTTTGATGAGAGTTTGGATAGCTTTTCTTTTTCTTGTCTGATTGTCCTGGCTGGGAGCGACTTCCAGCACTGTGTTGAATAAAAGTGGTCAGAGTGGGCAAACTTGTCTTAAAAAGAAAGCTTTCTATTTTTCCCATAATGTTAGCTCTTGGCTTATTATAAATCATCTTTATTGTGTTGAGGTACATTTCTTTATACCTAATGTGTTCAATGTTTTTGTCATGGAGGGATATTGAACTTTATCGTTTGCCCTTTCTGCATTTATTGAGATGATGATATGTTTTTTGTCCTTCATTCTTTTGATATGATGTATCATATGTTGAACCATCTTTGCATCCCTGGGATGACTCCTACTTGATCATGGTGAAAAATATTTTTAGTACTAGTATTTTTATTACTACTAGTATCTGCCCAGTGTTAGGTTTTACCAATTCAGCTCTAAGTTTCAGAGCCAAGTCTTGTGCTTACTATCCTGTCCTACCCTCAGCAAATGGGTTCTGCACCACTGTGTTGCCTGAGGTCCAGGTAGTGTTGGTGAAGGAGAGTTCATTGATCATCTAGGTTGACACTAAGCTGCGTCGTGCTTGAGTCTCCGGGCTGCAAGAGCCTGCATGATCTCAGGTGCACTGAGACTTGTGCCACAGCTGGCAGTGATCCAGTCTGAAAATGAGTCTTTCCCACTGGGCACTGTTATGCTTTAGATAGGAGATGTCCCCCCAAAGGCTCATATGTGAGACAATGCAAGGATGTCAGAAAAATGATTAGATTATGAGAGTTGTAACCTAATTGGTTACTTAATCCACTGATATGGATTAACTGGGTGGTAACTATAGGCACCTGTGGCTAGAGGAAGTAGTCACTGAGGGAATGCTTTTGTTTAAATTTTGCCTTTGTTGAGTGGAACACACTCTCTCTGCTTCCTGGCTGTCAAGTCCTGAACTGCTTTCCTCCACCATGCCCTTCCACCATGATCATCTCCTTACCTGAGGCCCAGAACTTTGGAGTCTGAACCTCTGAAACTTGGAACCAAAATAAACTTCCTCCTCTAGATTGTTCTTGTAAGATCTATTGATCACAGCCATGCAAAGTTGACTAAAATAGAAGCAGATCTCTAGATAGTTCCAGGGCAGTTCTGTGATAGCTGTGCTGCCTGTGGTTGGGTCACATATGAGTCTCACACCTGCAGGCACCTCCATTTTCTTAGGGGTAGGGCATATGTGCCCCAGAGCTCGGTTCAAGGCTGGAAATGATGCAGACTGAAACTCATGTCTGTCTCATCTGAACACAAGTCTTTGCCCAATGCTGGGCAAGTCTAGGGGCTCTGTCTATGAACTCTGGCCTGCATAAGGGCTGCCTGTTTCTGCCAGGTACTTGGTCTCATTGTGACAGACCAGGCATTGAGCTCCATGACAGAGTCCTACGCTTATTTTCATTACTTACTTTCCAGCAGGTAGAGTCTAATTTATACTCTGCTGCCTAAGGTTGTAGGAGGGGTGATAGAAGTAATCAGTTGCCTGGCCCAACACAGTTCCAGTAGTTCAGTCTGTGGGTAGTGGTCTACTGTAAGGGTCGTAGTGCTTTGCCCAATGTTGGGTTTCACCATCGCAGGCCTGGTACTAGATTTCTAGTCTTATGCCTGGGATGCTTGTAGTTGGAGGAGGAGTGATGTGGAATGATGTAAGCAATTCTTCTTCCTGTCTTTTTCAATACCTTTTTTCATTTTGCTGTACTAAAAGCAGGCCCTGTGATCTTTCACATGACTTCCTTAGCTCTTGTGAAGATATTTTTTTTGTGTGAAAAGCTTTCAACTTGGTGTATTTGTGGGAAGATGATCACAGGAGAATCTTACTCAGCTGTCATCATGCTGTGCCTTTCACCATACTGTATTAACTTGTTAAGTCCTCTTATCTCAGATGGAAATGATGTAGACTGAAACCTTTGGAAATTTAAATTGAGCAACCAAAAAAACTACTTATAATATCTTCCAAAATAAATATTATTTTAGCATTTTATTATTTGGATAAAAATAATAGGTACATGATGAAAGCATTTGAAAATATGTCTTTACATTTCCTATACACACATACATATATTTAAAAAATAGATAAGGTATAGATTATGATTTCCAACTTCTTTTAGTGAGTCTGTATCAATTTCATTGAAATATTCACAGAATTTAAAACCTGGGATTTAATGGGTTAATTACTATAGCTTTGTAATATATTTTGAAGTCAGGTAGTGTAATGCCTTCTGCCTTGGTTTTACTTGTTCTTGTAATGGTGCTCTACTAGTGAGCTATATCACCAATCCTTTTTATTTTTCATTTTGAGATGGGGTCTCACTGTACTTTTGAGACTGCCTCAAACTTGACAGTCCTCATCCTCCAGAGTGGGTGGTATTATAGGTGTGCATCACTGAGCCTGGCTCAAGCGTTGATTTCTTTGTTTTGTATGGGTTTGTTTTGTCAAACTTCTTTATGAATTTTGATTATGTTTTCTAATGCAGTGAAGAATGCCATTAGTATTTTGATAGAGATTGTGTCAAAGCTGGAAATCACTTTGGATAGTAATAGGAATTTTAACAGTATTGATTTTTCTGATCTATAAACACATATTTTCATTTCTTTTTGTCCTCTTTAGTTTCTTTTGTTAGTGTCTTAGAGTTTTCATTGAAGAGATTTTTTTCCTTTGGTCACAAGGCTCCCCACCCCCCCGCCAAGTTTTTAACCACATTGTTAGAGTGCTTTCCGCATAATTTGGAGAAGATTCTTCAGTATAATTTTTCATTATAGAACCATGGCTACATTATAAAACCAGTCTCTTTTTCACCTCATTTTCTAGGTGAAAAAGATACTGGGTAAATTGTCTTGGTTAATGAAGGTTTTAGATAATTAATTTTTTAAAATTGAAAGTTTTATTGATGAACTAATCATACCATAGATAAGAATTTCACTAATGTTAGACTTTAAGACACAGCATGACAGTGTAATATGTTTAAAAGATTCACTAAGTATTCATATATACAGTGCTGCAAACATGAATTTAATATTTTATTCAACAGTGAAATTGAATGTCTATAGAATATATCTACAATGAATGCTAGTTTACCCACCTTCACTCACAAAAAAGACTGGCAGAAGGTATGGCTGATTTGTATAGTCATGCATTGTTTAACAACAGGCACATGTTCTGAGAAGTGTCTCATTAGATAATTTGTTGTGTGAACATCATATAGCATACTTACACAAACCTAGATAGTGGAGCTCAATCACTTGATGTAGCCCCCGCCCCCCTTTTTTTTTGGTGGTACTAGGGATTGAACCCAGGGCCTTATGCATACGAGGCAAGCACTCTGCCAACTGAGCTATGTCCCCAGCCCTTGATGTAGTCTTTTGATGCCATAAAGATATGTGGTAAACAAAATGTGAAGCTGCTGCCAATATAACATGGTATCTTGTTTTTCAGTGAATTTTTTAAATATGAGAAGAGTACACTTTATAATCTCAATAAAAAGTACAATACAGTGAGAACATACACAGTAACAGCCATGTATTATCATATGTTTTTTACTGTATGTAATTGTATGTGTGATGCTTTTATACAATGACAGTGCAGGTTTGTTTACTCCAGAATCATCACAGACACATGAGTAATGTATTACACTGTGACATTACTATGATGAGGAGGCGACTAGGCAGTAGAAATTTTTCATGTCCATTATGATCTTACGGGACAACTGTTGTTCTTGTGGTCTGTTGGTTGAAATGTTGTTAGGCATTGCATGACTGTATGGAGTCAGTCATTACCACTTCCTCACCTTCCTTTTTCTCCCTAGGTGGAGCTCATTATTTTATACATAATCTTGAGCTGATACTTGTTCTTCTAATATTCTTGCATAATTTCTTCAGTGTTTATTGTTGCAGTTACAGAAACAGATGTTACTGATCTGGGATGTCACTATATACCAGATGGCTATTATTCTGTTTTCCTCATGATTTCCCCTTTTCAGGCTCCATAGAGTAGCTTTCAAGTGCTCTGTAGGTAAATGATTAGTGCCCCCATTGAATCTAACATATAAATTTAGGACTGAAGAAATATCTATAAGACTTTTGGTCTGCTTCCGTCCAGGTTCTGTTGTTGGGAGTGAGGAGGCTTTCTGTAATAGATTTTACTGATCTTTTTCTGTAATAGACATACCAAAAGCCTAAAAATACAGTACCTCGAGCCTGTTTGACGGGTTATTGATAAAAAAGCCCCTCAATTCCCCTTTCTAAGCCTAGCATGACACAATCAACAGGATCCTTGCTGTCTTCTGTAAACAAAATACCTTATTCGTCAAAATACCATAATTGCCCACATTTATAAGCAAGCAAGAATTAATCAGCTTGCTTTGTTCTGGGAGGTTCTTTTTTGTCTCTCTGGTGAAGGCTTAGCATTTTGTGACCCTCAAATCTCTGGAATACTGGAAGGACTGTGATTTACTAGACATCCTAGTGCTTGTTTCTGTTCCCTACTAATAGGTTACCAGTCATATTATCCAGAGTGACCTAGAACATACCTATAAACCTGTGGTTCTTAGTGTATATCATAACTATGTATACAGCTTCCTAACTACAGACCATTGGACCCATCTCAGAAATTTGGGGAGTAGGACCTGAGAATTTTTGCCAGGTTCCCAAGTGATGCTGATGGTGCAGATTCAAGGTCTCATAAGTTGTTACTTAATATTCAACAGAATTTAATTCTGGCCAATTTTAAAGAAAATGAACTTATTAAAAAGATTTGGGCCTGATGTGGTGGCACTTGCCTGTAATCCCAGTGGCTTAGGTGGCTGAGGCAGAAGGATCACGAGTTCAAAGCCAGCCTCAGCAATTTATTGAGGCTCTGAGCAACTCAGTTAGACCTTCTCTCTAAATAAAAAATTTTAAAAAGGGCTGGGAATGTGGCTCAGTGGTCGAGAGTCCCTGAGTTCAGCCCCAGTACCAACAATAAAAGATTTGGGGTAACTACAAAATTGCTTGGAGTATTGGAGAAATAGACTTGGAGCTAGGTAACCACGGCCCATTCTTTCAACAGATTTGATAAAGATACTACTGCTGCATTGAATATTAGGTGCCATAGCTTGCACTGCTGACCACCTATTCTGTGCACTGCATTTGTAGCAGACCCTGCTGCTACAAAATAGCTGCCAGTTTGGATTCTGTGCAGTTCTTGATTATTGCAGTTATTAGCTTCTGATTCGAAGTCTGGTATTGATGTGTCTGATAGCATTTTGAGTAATTTTCACATGTCTTAGTTATATGGGAGGTTGTGGGACAGGGGGAGACTGGTGTTTTAAGCTTCCATGGTAGAGACAAAACTTTGAAGGTGGAATATTTTCCAAAAAGGAGTTCATTCATTGCTTGGTTAAACTGGTTAGATATTTTTTTAAAAAATATTTTTAGTTGTAGATGGATATAATAATTTTTTAATTTATTCATTTATTTTTATATGGTTCTAAGGATCAACTCAGTGCCTCACACATGCTAGGCTACCACTGAGCCATAACCCCAGCCCACTCATTAGATACTTTTGAACATATGTTTCAGGAGTTATCAAATAACATCTAGGAACCAAATTAGCCTACCATCAACTTTTTGTGAATAAAGTTTTATAGGAACTCAGTCATACCCATTTATTTACGTATGGTTTAGCTGTTTTCATGCTGCAAAATGCAGAGTTATGTAGGTGTGTCAGAAACCATTTAACACACACAAAATCAATAATATTTACTAGCTCACCCTTTATAGATAAATTTTATCAACTCTGAATAGGAATATTGCTAATATTTCAATCCATACCAGTGCAGATACCATAATAGATGTTCTAGGGAATAGCAAGTTCTTTTGGCCAAATTGTCCCTTTGTAATAAGGAGTTTACAGGTAAATAATAGGGCAAACTTTCAGATATTTGAAGAAGCATCTGAAGTGATAAACTTTTTGAATCTCTAGGCTGAGAACTAAAAACCATGCATATACACAAAATCGTGAATGATACTCGGTTTTTAATATGTTAATTCCCAAGGTTTGTCAGGTATTCATGTCATGGTACTCACTCTTTCTTCCTCTCTCCCCTCCCTCCCTCCCAGGAAAGCTCTACCACTGAGCTACTTTCCCAGCCTTTTTTTCTTATCTCTGGGCCACATCCCCAGCCCTGTTTTGAACTCGCAATCCTCCTGCCTCAGCCTCCCAAGCCCCTGGGATTACAGACCTACACCACTGCACCCGGCCTATTTATTTATTTATTTATTTATTGGCATGGTATTTCTAAATTACCCAGGCTGTCCTCGTACGTGAGATCCTCATGCCTTAGTCTCCAAAGTAACCAGGATTACAAGCATGCACCATTGCACCTAGTATTATAGCATTGTTAAAGATGAACCAAAGACTTGAGAACAGGGGAAATTATATGACATAAATTTAGCTGAGAATTTCAGAAAATTCTATTGCTTTTTAATTAACACTTAGCCTACCTTTACCTGGTAGGTCAAGTTATAGGAGTTCTGATTCTGTTTGCCATAAACCGTTGCATTTTAGAGTTTGCAGGACTTGTTTGATACTAAAGCAAAATTGTCTTTGTTTCAAAAGTCACAAGCATATTACCATAGGATAGGTACTTTGTGTATGTTTGCCTGGGTTATAATGACTCCTAATTCAAATGGTTGGGCTAGCTATGTTTGTGGTATGATCATCCTGTGGTATTCTTACAGGATTGATTCCAGGACCATTTTGAAACCAAACTTTGTGGATGTTCAAGTCGCTTATATAAAACTGTAGTATTTTCTTATCACCTCTGCATATCCTCCCATATAGTATAAAATATCCCTAGATTACTTAAAATAGACCAAATAAAATGTAAATGCTATGTAAATTATAGTTATGCTATATCATTTTTAAAATAATGACAAAAAAGTCTCTGCATGTATAGATGCATTTTTAAAAATACTTTCATCCCATTATTAGTTGAATTCATGAAGGTGGAACCTATATGGAGGGACAATGTATATGGCCATTGTTTTGGAATTCTTTGTTCATGTGATTAGGCAAGTAGATAGATGGTGAATGAAGACATAATACTGTAATTATTCACAGGTGTTATTATTTGTATGTAGAGAATCCAGAAGAATGTACAAATCATGAGAATTAAGTGAAAAAAAATTTTTTTTTGCCTTGTACAGAGGGTGCTTTATTCTCCACAGAATAATACATCTTATTAAGTTGGCTTGGGCTTGGGCTAATGTCCCCATACGTACAGAACTGAATAATGTGGGTCTCTGAGCAGAAGTCTGTTTTGCCTTGATGTGAAAGGGTGATGGGTAGGATGTTACAACCGGAGATGTGTTCAGGCCCGAATTGGTTCTGGCCTGGAATGTAGAGAGATGAGGCAGCTCTCAATGTGTTTATTTCCAAACAGGAGATGCCTGCCAGGCTCGAAGGGTTTTTTGTACCATATCTTCCCCTTGTCATCTGATATCTCCTGAGCCCAGGCAGGAACTCCTGGTACAAGCAGGCTTACTCTATCCATTTTTCTTTTTTTTTTCTTTTCTTTCACCAGCTCTACGTGTTCTGGGTTCATGGGAATAGAGCTGTGGCTGCTCAATTTCCGTTAGCTCCTTCCTCATCTTCGTCCTCACTATCCAGTGATGGGTCTGGCAAATGAAGCCCCGGGCCTGGATCCAAACTTGGATGTCAGCAACTGCATCTTCTCCATTCCCCACTGGTGCGAGCTCCACCTCCTCTTGTTCAGGATATTGGTTTAAGGGCTAGTAGGAGTAGCTAGCCCTGCCTGTCCTCCTGCTCTTCTTCAGGCTCCAATCCCCAGTGCCTGTAGGGCCCAGATGTGGCCCCAGTTCTTCACTCTGATTGGGGAAGATATACTCAGGGCCCATGGTGTCTGCCCTTAGAACTACTGTGGCCATCTGGCAAATGAAGCCCCAGGCCTGGATCCAATCTTGGATGCCAGTAACTACATCCTCTCCATTCCCTCCTCTTGTTCAGGGGCCTCTCAGAGCCCATGGTTGAACCCACCAAATAGTAATGAATTTATTAGCCAGATTGTTGAATTTGAGTTAAATGTGTAGAATACTACAAAACATTTGTTAGTCTGGTCCTATGAAAAACAGATGTAAAGACAGCATTATAAATGCAAGAGATATATTAGGGGAATGCCTGTATATTAAGGGGGTTGCCTGTATATTAAGGGGGATGCCTTTTATCTTGTTCTGAGATGCCTTTACTTGAAAATAGCATATGCTCAAATGGATGCATTGTCCTACTAGCATCTTGTGTAGATGATCATGTCTTACAATTTGATTTGAACTTTTGAAAAGTAAGGTTGATTTCTTAATGAATATCAGGGTTGAGAGCTAACCACTTTTCCATTTCATGATACTATAGTCAGATTAACATCTTCAAACAGATTCCTCTTTCCCTAACTGAATCATAACCATAAATTTAGGCTTATAAAAACATTTAGATTTTATAAAAACAACTGGAATTTGAGCTGCTTTTTTTTTTTTTAATGTTAATTTTTTAGTTCTCGGCGGACACAACATCATTGTTTGTATGTGGTGCTGAGGATCGAACCTGGGCCGCACGCATGCCAGGCGAGGGTGCTACCGCTTGAGCCACATCCCCAGCCCCGAATTTGAGCTTCTTATAGGCAAATATTATGTTTTCTTTGGTTTGTGTCTCTTGCAGTACAAAAGTAGTTTACTCTTTTTCTTGGGAGACATATTCTAAATGTCCCCTCCCTCCCCAAATGGATGCCTGTAAAAAAAACTATACATGTACCATGACTTTTCCTTTGCACACACACAAAAGTTCAACTTAAAAATTAGAATAAGTGATTAACAAAAATAGAAAAATAGAACAGTTATAACAATGCAATGTGTAAAAGTGAATGTGATCTTTCTCAAAATTCCTGATACTATACTCACCCCTCTTTTTTGTTGACTGTGTGTGACTGAAACTGTGGAAAGCAGAATCACAAATGAGGGGGTTACTGCTTTATTGAAGAGAGTTGCCTGCATAGTAAGTGTTCAGTGTACATTGCTTGAATTTAGGTTTGTTTAAAGCACTGATATATTGTTTTATATTTACTTTTTTCATTGAATATGTGGGCTACTTGATAAGGCCTCAGAATTCTCTTTTTAAATAAAAGTATTGAGGGACTGAGCAAGAAAACTGTTCAGGCAGTATATATTTTTATATATATTGGTTGATATATTTTATATTTTGTATAAGAACAGCACTTATGTACATTGTGTTTTTAATACATGCTACACATTCTTGTTGTTTCATTTGTTTGAGGTTTGTTTTGTTTTGTTTTTTTTTGGTACTGGGAATTGAACTGACATTATTTTAGCCAAATCCCTAGCCCCCCTTTTGTGTTTTATTTAGAGATAGGGTCTCACTGAGTTGTTTACTCCCTTGCTAAGTTGCTGAGACTGGCTTTAAATTCTTGATCCTCCCCTCAGACAGCCAAGCTGCTGGGATTGCAGGCATGTACTACCTTGCCTGGGCACTGTTGTAGTTTTGTACATAAGGAAGAAGAGAAAACTCATGAAGCCAATTAGTGTACAAGGTACTGCAGGCTTATCTTATACTTTCTCTGACCCAAACCTTGAGTTAGTTTTTCTTTAAGGGCACTTCCTTTGTTTTATTGGAGAAAAGTATATAGAAACCATGATCTGGCTGCCAGTTCTATTTATTGCTACAGGTATCTCATTACTTTTAGCTCTCAGTGAATAAAGCTAGAAAATTATGTCTCTTGCATGTGCTTGTGAGCATGCACATAAACACATAGCTACATAAACGCTTGTTGTTTTCTTTTTCTTTCTTTCTTTTTTTTGTGTGCATTACTAGGGATTAGACCCAGGGGCACTCTACTACTGATCTACATCCCTGGCCCTTTTTAAAAAGTAATTTTTTTTATTTTGAGAGAGGGATTTCACTAATCTCTGAGGCTGATCTTGAACTTGAAGTCCTCCTGGCTTAGCCATCAAGTTGCTGGGATTATAGGTGTGCATCACTGCATCCAGCCTTTATTTCTTTTTGTCGTATATCTGTTAAAAACACAAATTTTATTCTGGCATTTTTAGTACTTCCTTTTATTAAGGGATAACCTATTGGTTTCTATAATCGATATATATACTTAAAAATAAGCAATTTAAGAATTGTTTTGCCATAATATTGTAGAAAGTACTAATAGTGAGAATATTAGCATATACAAAAATACACATTTGCAGATGTTTATTTTAGTGAGATGTGACAAATGTGTGCTCTTTATCACCACTTCATTACCAACATATATTTTCTTCACCCACCCACAATTTAAGGAACTATTCGAAGAATTATGACAACCCACTAAAAGGTCACAGGAGCCAGGTTGAAGGGACTCTCACTGGTGAAATCTAGTATACTAGGGAATTCAAATGTACTAGTAGATATACAGAATTTTATAAGCCCTAATAACATGAATGAGTTAGGGACAAGAGAACACTCTTTCTAACATAATGCTATCTTACAAGTAGTATGAAGGAATGATTAAGTTAAAAAAATCTTTAATGCTGAAACTTGTTGGGATGGGGGGGAGCTAATGTTTGATGAGAAACAGAATATATATGCAATCTCAGAGTATGTCCCCACAAATCATTAATGAAGAGAAAAATTACCAAGTTTCTGGTGGGAAAACATAGCAGATACTATCATAACAGCAATTATTGTTACCACCATCATGTGGGCACAAGCTGATGTCACACAACTGATGCGATGCACTGAGAAGGACAGAATGTCACCTGTGTGACATAGTCCTACTAGCAGTGCTTACTTGAGATTAATCATTAGGAAATATTAATCAAATTGAAAGTCTATAATTTGGCCTATTCTTTAAATATCCTAGTGTCGTGCAATACAGAGAAAGATTAAGAAACAGTTCTAGACTAAATGAGGGGAAAAAACTAAAAAATGCAATGCTTCATCTTGTGTTAAATCCTAGAACATAGGAGTGATAGCAAATGATGTTGGAATAATTGATGAAATTTGAATTGAGCAGTGCCTAGTGGTACATACCTATAATCCCAGCAATTACATGATAGGCTAGTCATGTTAATTGGTCACATTATAAAGTCATATTGTTTTTAAAAGACTGTAAATTTGTCATCTTCAACTTCATATCAAAAATTCATCTTGTCGGGCTAGGTATGGAGAAATTAGAGCCCTTATAACATTAATGGAATGTAAAATGCTACAGCCAAATTAGAAAAGTTTGACTTTTCCTCAAAACAGTTAAAAAGAGTTATCATATGATCTATTAGTTTTATTTCTGTGTATACCCAGGAGACTAGAAAACATTTGTCTATATAAAATCTTGTAAACTAGTATATTATTTATAATATATAGGAAAAATTATCCCAAATGTCCATTACCTAGTTAAATTGATAAACAAAATGTCCTATCTTCATATGAAGGAATGTTATTGTATCATAAAGAATGAAGTAGGGCCAGCACAGTGGCACTTGCCTATAATCCCAGCAGCCCGGGAGGCTGAGGCAAGAGAATCCAGAGTTCAAAGCCAGCTTCAGAAAAAGCAAAGTGCTAAGCAATTCTTTAAAACCCTGTCTTTAAATAAAATAAAAAATAGATCTGGGGATGGGGCTCAGTGGCGCTCAGTGGTTGAGTGCCCCTGAGTTCAATCCCCACCTGCCCCCCACCAAAAAAAAAAAAAAAAAAAAAGAATGAAGTGGGGCTGAGGCTTGTAACTCAATGGTAGCATGCTTACATAGCATGATCAAAGCCCTGAGTTTGATCCCCAGCACTGGGAGGTGGGAAAGTGAAGTACTGGTACCTGGTGCAATTGGATGAAACTCAAAAATGTTAACTGAAAAAAGCTAAACACAAAAGGCTACCTGTTATTTGATTCTGTTTATAAGAAATATACAGAATAAAGAAATTCGTAAAGATAAATGATAAGTGATTACTTGGGTCTGTGAAGAGGGAAATGGATACAGATGGATATGGATATAGGATTTCTTTAAGGTGATGAAAATATTCTGGAACTAAATAGTAGTGATGGTTGTACAACTTTGTGAATATATCAAAAGCCACTGAATTGTGCCATTTTTTGAGGTGTGAATTTATAATATGAATTCTATATCAATTTAAAAGTTGTGTGAGAAAAAAGAAAACAGGACAAAGAAGATAGGACATTTTGTTTATCAATTTAACTATTAAACCAACAAAGGTAAACACTAGAATGAAAATAAATGAGTTCCTAAATATCAAAAAAAAATTTTAGTCAACAAAGAATACATATCTCATAATGTGATAAATATTGCAAATACACATGATTATAAAATGTTACTACAAGGTTGAGATCCAAAATATTAGTTATAATAGTAATGTGAATGGGGTTCATCTACTTTTTGTTAAAAAAGAGATTGTCAATTAGAGTCACAACAGAGAACCCAGTCGTGTATTGTTTACAATAGACACTTTAATGATTTGAGAAGGCTACAATAAAGCAGGGGGGTTAGTGGTATACTAAACAGGTAAGAATCAGAGAGAACAGTTCTGTGTAGTAATTTTATAGCATAAAATGTGGAATTTAGCCAAAAGCATTAACTATGGCATAGAATGATATTTTTAATACTAAAAATCATCGTTTATAATGAAGGTACACACGAATATTTGTGCACTTAATTACAAAGAACCCTTCTCTGTAAAAATCTACAGGAGATTCAGTGAAATATAAACTACTAAAAGAATTTAATCTTCTGTTCTTAGTATAAGTTAAATCAAGTAGACAAAAATTACTAAAGTCCTAAACAACATTAACAATAAAATGAATCTTAATATATGTTGAATTTTACAGGGTAATATACATTCTTAAGTGTGTGTAGCACATTTATGAAAATTGGTCATATATTATTTCATACACTGAAGAATAGGTAATTTCCTTTAAGTAAATATATTGAAAACATTTTCTAATTGCATGTAATGAATGTCAAAATTATTACTAAGTAGTATTAATAATTACTATACAATGATTCAAAGGTATAAATTGCCAAGATCATTGTAATGTCATGTGTAGCTAATAAAAAATAAATAAAAAAATTGAAGAAAAAAAATGTGCAAGCATAAAAAAGAATGAAACTAAAAATAATAATAATGATAATTACTATAAAAAGTGCATTTTATGTAGAAATTCTAAAAACTGTCTAGAACTTTGCAAAGTGATTACAGTGAAAATGTGCCATATATCAAAAATGTATGAAATACATCTAAAATGGTCAGAGAAAAATTAATAAACATTTTACCAATTATAAATATAAGAAATAAATGTCACACTCCCAAAATTTTGAACATAAAAAGAAAAGTCAAGTAAGCCAAAATAAAACACATAAAATAATAAAAATAAAACCAGAAATAAGTGAAGTAGAGAATAATAATTAAGACTAGACCTAATGAACTTAAGTCAAGGCTGTGTCAATCTAAAGGAATACATAGTTTACAATTATTAGAGGGAGGTAGGAGTGGTGGCACATGCCTGTATCCCAGCTCCTTAAGCAGGAAGATCACAAATTCAAGGCTACCTGGGTAACTTCACAAGATCCTCTCAAAAGAAACAAAAAATCCAGGGACGTATCTCAGTAGTAGAGTTCTTCTTACCTAACATTTAGGAGGACATGAGTTTGATCTCCATTACTGCTAGGGAAAAAAACAACTGAGCTGTAGCTCAGTTGTTGCCTAGTATGGAGACCCTGGTTTCCATCCCCATCACTGCAAACAAATAAATAAATGTAAAATAAAACACATATAAAGCAAAAATTGTCATGCAGACTAGTCAAACCTGCAATTACAGTGGGAGATTTTAGTGTACATCTGAAAGCAACTAAGAAAACAAGCATCAGAATAAAAGACACTAAAGTTTGAACCCCTGATTATTTACATTTTACTTAATAGACCCATAGGGAATACTGCCTTGTCAACAACAGAATACTTTTCAAATGCTCATGGAATATTTTAAATTGACCATATGGTAAGATATAAGCAAGTCCCCCAAAATTTCAGTATTTAAAACTTTTCAGTTTTAGTTTTACCATCATGAAATCTAGTTTTTAAAAAAAATTATAAAACACAACTAGAACAAAATACAATTTTTGAAAGTATAGTTTATTTCAAAAGTATACTTTATATCCCTTGTCAAAGAAGAATCGCTGGGAAAATATTTTATCACAGTCAAGAGGACTTCCAAAATGTGTGGAATTAAGCTTAAACATTTATTGCTGTGTATCAAATGCCTTAGTGCTTTAAGATGAAATGCCTTCCGTGAGTTAAATATTCATTTCAGTAAATTAAAGAGCAGCATACACATAGAATTGGAAGCCAACAAATAATAAATATAAATATAAAACTTTAAAATCAGTGTCATAAAAACAAAATTGAAACAAAGAGGATAACATAGAGTCAGCACTCCAACATAGTGGTACAGAAACTGATTTCCTTAACAAGGCCTCTAAAGCTCAAGAAATAAAATCAAGAATAAACTAGTGAGATTCTATCAATTAAAAAGATTATTCATCGCAAAGGAAACATGAAGAATGTGAAGAGAGAGCATAGTGAATGGGCAAAAATCTTTGCCAGTATTCCTCTGACAGAATATTAGTAGCCATAATATATATATATATATATATATATATATATATATATATATATATATATATATATATATATATAAAACTCAAAAAGCTTAACAGCAAGCAAACCAATAAATAAATGGGCAAAAGAACTAAACAGTTTCTTGGAATAGGAAATGCACATGGCTAACAAATACATGAAAAAATGTTCAACACCCCTGACCTGACCATCAGGGAAATGAAAATCAAAACTACATTGAGATTCCATCTCAATCCTGTTAAAATGGCAATCATCAAGAACACAAATAATAACAAATGCTGGTGAGGATGTGGGGGGGAAGGCACCCTCATACTTTGGAAAACAGTATGGAGATTCTTCAAAAGAACAGGAATAGAACCACCATATGACTGGGCTATCCCTCTCCCTCGGTATTTATCTAAAACCACTAAAATCAGCACACTGTAGTGATACAGGCACATTGGTGTTTATAGCAGTGCAGTTCCTAAGAACCAAGTCATGGAACCAGCCCAGGTGCCTGTCAACAAATGGATAAAGAAAACGTGGTATATGTGCACAGTTGGGTTTTACTCCATCACAAAGAAGAATGTAATGATGACATTTGTAAGTAAATGGATGGAACTGGAGAAGATGCTGAGTGAAATAAGCCAGACTCAGAAAGTCAAGATTTGAATATTTTCTTTCACATGTGGGAGCTAAGTCAAAGTAAGTGGGGGAAAAGGTGGGGACAGATCCCAGAAAATATGGAAAGATCAGTAAGGTAGAAGAAGATGTTTGATGGGGAGGGAAGAAAGGGGTGGAAATGCGGAATTAATTTGACAAAATTATTCTGTGTACATGTATAAATGTACCACAGTGAGTTTCACCTTTATTGTTTATAATGTACTGATTTATAAATAAATAAATAGAAGGTAAACCAGTAGAGTAGAGGAAGGGAGAAAAAGAAAGAGGGAGGGCGAAGGGTGGAAAAGACAAGGCACTGGGAACTGAAATGGAGTAAATTAAATTTTAAGCAAGTATGATTATGTCAAAATGAACACCCTATTAAGTTTTACTAAAAATGCACTAATAAAAGCATTTCAGAACAACAGAGGCGGCAGAAGTTGGTTCTTAGAGAAAATTAATAAAATTGATAATTCCCTGTCAAACATAAAAGGAACAAAAAAGTCACATAAGAAATAACAGAAATGAGAAAGGTTGTATACACTACCATGGATCCGACAAACGTTTTTTTGAAAAAAGGGTATTATGAAAAACTTAAACCAACTAGTTTTGAAGTTCAAGATAGTCCAGTTCCTTAAAATGTAAACACAATTTACCCAAACTAGCCCACACATATAGGAGAAACTGCATATACCACTATCTACAAAAGAAAGTGAATCTGATTATATACATTTCCATCTAAAAATTTAAACGTATGTAGCATCACTGATGAATTTTCCAAACATATAAGAAGAAATAATATATAAAGCTAAACAGAAAAACTTGAATAATTAACCTCTTTTATGAGCCCAGTTTAATTTTGATTACAAAGCCCAACCAGGGCATTATACAAAAGCTCTATTACAAAGACAGTGTTTTCTGTGAGAGTAGAAGTTAGTAAGGTTATCGGGAATCAAAAATAAATTTTAAAAATTAATAAGGAATCATCCCAGGATAGGATAAGACACCATAACTAATTTGAACTTTTTCTCAAGAGTTACAAGGTTGGAAAATCAGTAAGATTTACTTCTTCAGTATAACTAGAAAATCAGATGATCATTTCTATAGATACAGAATAGGCATTTTTAAATACTTAAAACATGATTTAAAAGGCTTTTTGAGCAAAGTAGGAATTAAAGGAAACTTCTGTAACCTTATTTAAGTTATCTGCAGAAACCAAACAAAGATTGAAAACTTTCTCCCAGAGTTTGGTAATGTGTATAGAAGACTCACCAATATTAAAACCAGTGGCAAGAACGTTCTATATGATGTATTTTAGCAAGGGGGAAAATGTCAGAAAGCAAGGAAATTGCAGAAAAACACGTATTCTTTGGGGATATTAACTCTTATGATCAATAAGGTTGATAGAGAAGTGGTCTTCTCAAAGTATGGCAAAATTGTGGGTTGTTTTTTTGAGGGCATTTCCTCCTTTTAGTTTGTTAATGAGAGATGCCTAGGCAGTTGTAGTGTAAGAGAATGGCGGAAGGATTACTAGCCAGTACTTACTGGCTGAAGAGCCTAAAGTGAGCCAGGAAAAAGCAGTGTGACATCATTTGATGGCAGAGTTATATACAGTCTCCTATCTTGATTTGGATTATGACTTTCAACAGGATTAGGATAGCAGGATGACTTTCCAAGTCTGGAAAGTTAAAAGGAGATGATCTTCAATCCATTAAGAAGGAACAGATCCAGATTTTTTTTTTTTTTTAATGGATTCTCTACTAGAAAGCTTAGAATTTTTTTGAAAAGGCACAGCCAAGAAAGGGAAATGAAGAGTAAATCAGAAGAGGAGCATAGTGGCAGCACCTTGAAAAAAGAGGAGACTAATATGAAAATGAGTCAGTTACCTACTGAGTGGTGATATTGAAGGTTAAATGACCAGTTATAGTTACAGTTGGTCAAGGATGATGAAATAGAAGCTAAGGAAGCAGAAGCTTGTAGTGGGGTTTAGAAATCTATTCCATTACTTCTTTACCTAAACACAAGTCTTAAGGTTGAAATTTCACCAGATCCTCTTCCCTTGTATCTTCAGCACATGCTCACTGTTTTTTGCATCCTTGTCTTTCCCATTTTTGTTAATTTATATTGCACTCTTCTGCCTTGTCTCATTTTTGCTTCCTTTGATGTTTAGGTTTGTTAAGTCCTACCCTATAATATATGGTTTTTAGTCATTCCCTAAATAAATAAATAAAACTTATTAGACTATAGTAGGCTTTTTGTTTAAGTACTTACCAAAAAAATGTATTATTCTTAAGGGCTGTTTACATTACAAAAGCTTAGAAGCAATGATGACCAAGTACTTAACTGTTCCTAGTGGCTACAGAGCCTAGGTTATGGTGAATAAGTACCATTCTGCCACTAGGTGAACACAGACCTCCAGGAATCAATTACTTATGAATAGGCAGGCACTGTCTTTGTTTTAATCAGCTTTTTCATTGCTATGACTAAAGTATCTGACCAGAACAATTTTAAAGGAGGAAAGGTTTATTTGAGGGCTCTGAGTTTCAGAGGCTTAGGCCATAGAAAGCCAGCTTTATTATTCTGGGCTTGAGGTGAGACTGAATGGCAGAAGAATGTGGGGAAGGGAAGCAGCTCACTGTGAATAAAAAGCAGAGGAAGAATCTACTTGCCACATACAAATATATACCCAAATCCACGCCCCAATTCCCACCTTTTCCAGCCATACCCTAGCACTTCAGTTACTACTCAGTTAATGGGGGGGGGGGGGGTTTAAATCACTGATTGGATTAAGACCCTTATAACCCAGTTATTTCTCCTGAACCTTCTTGCACTGTCTCACATGGGAGCTTTTAGGGGACACCTCACATCCAAACTATAATAACATTCTTGGAGAGATTTTTTTTTTTATGTTACAAAGCAAGAAAATAGCAGATTTTATTGGTCTTCTGTCAAAAGTTCGAAATAACCTAAAGGGGTTAACTTCAGTATCAAAAAATATTGCTAAGAATTGTTATCAGGAAAGGATTCTGACTTTATTTAAAAAAAAAAAAAAAACAACAACTTTTTTCTGCATTTCTAAGATAATTATGTCTGAATCTATTTATCTTTTAGTATAATAATTTAACACATTTTTCTAACAAACTACCCTTGCATTCTCCGTAAAAACTCAGCCTTAGATTCTTGTTATCTTTTTTCTACATTCTGGGCCCAATTGGATAATCAAGTTTAGGAGTCTTGTCTCTTATGAGATATTAACCTGTTATTTTAATTTCTTATATTTTTTGTCATATTTTCTTTACTGGGATTCTGTGCACCTTTGTACTTAGGGTCTTTTCCCTCTTTTCTGCATTTTAAGATTAATTTTTAACCTGGAAAGACACTCATGTTTATTCTGATTGCTGATAGATTTGTATTTACTTTGCCACATTATGTGCTATATATATGTTCTTTATTTTTGCCTCATATTGCTTTTGTTCTCTCTCATAGTAAATTCTTTTCTCCCACTTCTCTTCTCCACCTTAGAAATAGGGTGTGGGTCTTTCCTTTAATACTACTTCTGGCTGTTTTTAAATGCCTACTTTAAAATATCTGAAATTAGTAGTAGCCAACTTTTAAGACTTTAATGTTAATACCCAAATATGATTTCTGTTGCTCAGTATTTTAGCTTTATTAATTTCACAAATTTTGCCATGTTATTATTTTATACAGTCATTAGTTGTTCATAATTAATTATGTATTTGGCATTTTACTTTTAATTTTTGTTGTCAAGACCTTACTTATGGGAAACTCATTTTTTAAAATAGTTTGTCCAGTAGATGGACACAATGCCTTTATTTTATTTTTTATGTGTGCCGAGGATTGAACCCAGTGCCTGACATGTACCAGGCAAGTGCTGTGCCAACTGAGCCACAACCCCAGCCCGGGAACTCAAAAGACACCCTTTGACTTTTATTTAGTGAAGCTCTTTTGTTGGTAAACATCTCAGTTGGCACATTGTTTTGTTCTCTTTTGGGAGGGGGTGTTAAAATTTTTATTTGGTTCATTGATTTTTGGAGGGTTTTGCTGTGAATATAAGTTTAAGGGAAATATCCATTTTTTGTTTATTTGGTTTTGGTTTTGATTTTTTGTTACCCAGGATTGAACCCAGGGACACTTAACCACAGAGACTATCCCCAGCCCTTTTTTCATATTTTATTTAGAGACAGGGCCTTGCTAAGGTGCTTTAGGCCTCGCTAAGTTGTTGCTGACTTTGAACTCGTGATCCTCCTCGCTGTGTCTCTCGAGTTGCTGGGATTACAGGTGTGCACCACAACACCTGGCCTGCCAGTTTATTTCTTGAAGAATTTATACATATTTCCAGAACTTGCACATATTTCTTTTCAAATTTCACATATTTGAAAAGACATGGGGACTTAATGTGATGTGCATTTTTGCAAATCCCATAGTATTAAATTAACAAAGATGAATATAATACAGTTGTTGCCTTGGAGAACTTGTTATCTTGCTAGTGAGGTTTTCTTAAATAAATGTGATGAGTATGCTTAGTGCTTTAGATGGGGAAATACCATCCTAGAGTAGAGGATGGATTGTTTGAAGTGGGTAATGAATAACATGTAGGAGACCAACAAGTTAGCAGAGAAGGAATAGGGTTTTGGGTAGAAGTAATGGCAGCATTTTCAAAGGCCTAAAATCAATACCATTTATAAGAAGTCTGTGTGCATAGACCGAGCCAGTCAAGGTCTGAGGAGAGAAATGTCTTTTGTGATTGTGGAAGAAATGGCCATTGAGGTGTACCTTAAATGATTGGTAGTGTCCAGTTGATGGCATATAAAGATACAGAGGGAAATAACCTGTTACTTAGACAGGAGAGAATATAAGCTCTTTAGAGAGGCACATGAGTAGTAGTATTGACCTATCTGGTACTACCCTTAAACTCTGCCTCAGCCTCCCAAAACTGAGTAAAACCTAAAACAGAATAGGGTAGACTCAACTCTTTCTGAGAAATCACTAGGAAGTTTTGCATATCATTAAAGTTTTTATGTGAGTGTATTTTTTAAGGGGAGAAAGATGAGAACAACTTTTCCAAGGTTGTTATATATATTATAAAGTCATGAGTATTCCATGGGGTTGGGGGGGCGCTGTGGAGGTGTGTGTAGCTTTGAGTATCAAATATAAAAATTTAAAGTTTATTTGGTAAACATTAGAGTCCCATTGAAGTATTTTAAAACAGCAGACCTGACACATATGATAAATGATCTAGGTGACTTATCTGACCATGCAGAATAGAATTAGAGAATCCCAGCAGCTGAATCACCAATTAGGGATAGTCAGGACTGAAGTGACTCAAATAAGGGATAGTGATAGTTGAAATGAAGGAGGGGCTCGTACAAAAGAATTGACAATTGAAAAGTGATTGGGCCTAAGATTTGGAAAACAACCAGGTAAGCTGGGAATGTTGATTAGATAGCATTTGGGTGCCTAGGACATATATTGTAATATTAACAAGAGGTATGACATTAATAGGAAAAGTAATTGTGGGAGAAAACTGAAATCATTTGTCACCTGTGGATATGAAATTAATTATAAGGTATATCTTAATATCAATATACCCTTTAAAAATAGTTTATTTTAAAAACTATTCTTTAGTCGGTGATTGGACAAGCAGTGCAGTCTTGCCTCAACAGCATAAGCTTTGGAAATAGACCTCATGCCCATGCACTTTAATAAGTATCACTGTTGTAAGCCTGGAAAGTCACTCATCTTTTGGGGTTTTATTTTGCTTGTCTGTAAACTATAAATGGTAGTACCTGCTTAGAGAGCTATAGAGTGAACTAGATGGTATTTTATACACACATACACACACAGTATACATGTTGACTAATTTTAAGTTCTATATAAATGTTAGGGTTTTTTCTTATTCTCTGTCTCCCTCTCTCTGTACTTGGTATTGAATCCAAAGGTACTCTACCACTGAGCTATGTCCCAAGCCATTTTTTGCTTTTTATTTTAAGACAGGGTCTCAATAAGTTTCCAAGGCTGTCCTCAAACTTGCCATTCTCCTTCCTGAGTCTCCTGAGTACCTGGGATTACAAGCATGTACCACTATGCTCCTTTATTAAAAGATGCTAGCCTTACTTTTGGCTGTTGTCATATACTCAGTTAAAACCAAAGAATAATGAGTAACTTGTTTTTGGTTTTGATTTTCAGCATTTCACTGTAAATCATACTCATGATTGTTTGCTAAGTAAAATATGTATGTCATCAGGCCATTTGTAATTATTGAATGTGTAGGTGTAGTTAACAGCCTTCATTTCTGGTAAGTGACTTTACTTAGAGGATATATGTTTATGTGCACAAGAGACTATTTCCTGGAAGGAAACTGTGGTCTCCTAATCTTTTATAACATTGTCTTTAATCTTTTAGAACTCATGAGCTTTGTCCTATACAGACTTGTTTTTTTTTTTTTTTTTTTGAGGCAATTTCTTGCCAGAAGTAAATGAAGATTCCTTATGAGCCTGATAAGACTTCATAGACTGTTGGTAACATGGAAAAATTGGGTGTTTAATCAGAAATGTGAACATGTGTTTCAGGTAGAGAATTCTAAAGATAATGAAGATAGTTTTCTACAAAGAGAAATTCCTGCCAGACAGTCTCGACGAAGGTTTCGGAAAATAAACTACAGAGGAGAACGCCAAACCATAACTGATGATGTGGATGTTAACAGTTATCTTTCTGTGAGTATATTTGGGGATGTTTCATGAAACTTCTTTATTTTCCATATGAAGTGAAATTTTTATATATTTTTGATAATATCAACACTTTGGTCTCTACATGTAAATAAAAGGGGAGACAAATACATAATTTTTAAAAATTCTTCTCCTTGATTAAATCAGAAATATTATCTGGGAATTTTGGCTTTGATTTTGCTTTTATTCACATATTAAAGCAGAAAAGTTGTTAATTTTTTGACACATTTGTGATCATTCTTTTTATTGCTTGAATGTGGTGTAGATAGATCAGAATCCTATTTGAAAACTCAGGTAATAGAATGGGGAGGCTTTTTTTCTTTTTTTAATGCTATAAGACATAGTTCCCTTGAAATGTAGGACAAATATGCAAAATATACTAGTGTCAAAATATACAATTGTTGAAGGTATGTTTTCAAATGCAAATATTAAAAAAAGAAAAAGCAGATGAAATATTAACTTGTAATACCAGAAAAATATAAGTTGTTTCTTCAGAAGTCTTTAAATTTTGTAATTGTAGATAGCTTTTTTTTAACTGCTGTGTTTTAGATAAAGAAATAAAGGATAATCCAAGAATAAATAAATTCATGAGTGGTTTTCAGGAGGTGGTTACATAGAATCAGTTTTCCAAGGAGTCCTGATTTCTTTTCCTCTTTTGTTTGTTTTATTTAAATGATAATAAAGGTTCATTTTGGAGGAATAGATGATTGGTAGAACTCCTAAGAGTATCTTTTTGGTTGTCAGAAACAGAAATGTTGCCTTTCTATGTTAGGAATAAAAAAAGATGATTAAGGTAGTTGTTTACTGGAATAAGTATTCAATTTAAAACAACTTCTAAAGATTTTCTCATGTTTGCCTCATTTCATTGATTTAATGTGTTCTGTTTTTGATAGTAAACAATATCAGTTCAAAAACTTATTACCACATTCAGACCTACCCAAGGTTCATTTTCTCCTTCAATTTTTTTAACCATTTTTTTCTTTATAAAATAAATTTTGTATCACTGTTTAAGCTGTCTTGTTTTACCTTATTACAGTCACATTTCTGTCTGTATTTTAAAAACATTCTCACCATCCAGTTGTATAACCATTGATGACATTTTATAGATTTTTTGTTAAAGGCTTTTCAGCATGTAGTTTGTTTTCACAACTTTCAAAAACCTAAAATATATAATGTTTTGTAACTTTTTAAACAATATATAATCTCAACATCTTTGAATGCTGGTAAATGATTTTTTCAGTACTTTTTTTTAAATGGACACAATATCTTTATTTGTTTTATTTATTTATTTATTTTTTATGTGGTGCTGAGGATCGAATCCAGTACCTCACAAGTGCAAGGCAAGCACTCTACCGCTGAGCTATAACCCCAGCCCCCAGCACTATTCTTTTTTTTTTTTCCTTTAATTTTTATTCGTTCCTTTTAGTTATACATGACAGTAGCATGTATTTTGACATATACACATGGAGTATAACTTCCCATTCTTGTGGTTGTACATGATGTGAAGTTACACTGGACATCCTACAGTATTTTTTTAAAAACTTTTATTTTTTTTTAAATTTATTTTTATGTGATGCTATTTTATGTGATTAAACCCATTGCCTTCACACTTGCTAGGCAAGCACTGTACCACTGAGACACAATACAACTGTAGCCCCAATGCCGTTCTAAATGATTGCCATAATTTATTTGGCTTCCAATATTTGGTTATTTAAATTGTTTCTAGTTTTTAAATTTTTAAAACACATTTAATTTTGGTTAACATGTATTAATTGTACATATTAATAGCATTCGTGCACTGATCAAATCCAGTCACTGTTTATCTGCCCACTTTTTACCCACTCTCCCCTCACCTTTCTCATCCTCTAGTAATTACTATTTTATATTCAGATGAAGTTTTAGCTTCCACATGCCTTATTTCACTGAAGATAATCAAATCCTCCAGTTCCATCCATTTTGTAGCAAAAAAGGATTTTATTTTTCTTTATGACTGAATAATACTCGTGTGTGTGTGTGTATAATATTTTCTTTATCCATTCACCTGTTGTTTGGTACCTAGGTTGAGACTGCATATCGTAGCTATTGGGAATAGTGCCACAGTGAACAGGGTTATGGTCATACAGATATCTCTTTGGTATGCCTTTTTCCTTTTCTTTGTTTACTTACCCAAGAGTGGGGATAGCTATATTATATTGTAGATCTATTTTTAGTTTTTTGAGGCACCTCCATACTGTTTTCCATAATGGCTATACTAATTTACATTTCTACAAAGATGGTATGAAAGTTGCTTATTCTCTACATTCTTGTCAGCATTTGTTATTTTTTGTCTTCTTGATAATAGCCATTCAAACTGGAGTGAGATGATAGCTCATTGTAGTTTCAATTTGCATTCCCTTAATGGCTAATGATTACTGAGCATTTTGAAAATATATTTGTTGGCCATTGACATTTTTTTCTTTTGGGAAGTACCTATTTAGATCACTTGGTCCATCTTTTAACTGAATTACTTGTTTTTAGTTTTCTGTTAAATATTTTGAATTCCTTATGTATTCTGGATAATAATTCTCTATTAGAGGAGTAGTCAGCACATTTTCTGTCATTCTATAAGTTTTCTCTTCACTCTATTGATTATCTGCTTTGTTGTATAAAAGCTTTTTAATTTCATGTAATCCTATTTGTCTGTTTTTTTGTTGTTGTTGCTTGTTCTTAAGGTCAGATGTAAACAGTCAGTGGATATATTAATTCCTTGAAATGTTTCACCTACATTTTCTTCTAGTAGTTTCAGAATATCAATTTTACATTTAAGTCTTTGATCCATTTTCATTTGATTTTTATACAGAGTAGGAGTTAGGGAACAATTTTCAGTATTTTGCCTGTAGATAATCCAGTTTTTCCAGCATCATATTTTTTGGCCTTTATCAAGAATCAGTGTTTGCTGGGGTTAGTTTAGTGGTAAAGCACTTACCTAGCATGTGTAAGGCCTTAAGTTTGATGCCCAGGACCACTAAAACATAAGACAAACAAAAAATACATAAATTAATTTGCTGTAGTTGCATAAATTTATTTCTGGGAACCTTATTCTTTTCCGTTGGTATATAGATTTTCTATTTTTATGCCATTAGTATCCTGTTTTGGTACTGTGGCTCAGTAGTATGTCTTTTTTAAAATTTATTCTAATTTGATATTTATGATAGCAGAATGTTTATCAATTCATATTATATATATATTCAACAATTTTTCATATCTCTGGTTGTATACAACATAGAGTCACACCATTCATGTCTTCACACATGTACTTAGTAGAGTAATGATGTCCATCTCATTCCTCTGCCTTTCCTACCCCCATACCCCCTCTGTAATATGTCTATAAATCAGATATTATAATGCCTCCAGCTTTGTTTTTTTTTGTTGTTGTTGTTGTTGTTTTGTTTTTGTTCAGGGTCTTCTATGGTTCCATATGAATTTTAGGATTTTTTTTTCTAATTTTGTGAATAATGTCATTGGTATTTTGATAGGAAATAATGCATTGAATTTGTAAATTGCTTTGGGTAATGTGGGCTTTAACAATATTAATTTTCCTAATATACGAACATAGGAGGTCTTTCTAATTTTTTATCTTTTCCTCAATTTCTTTAATTAATGTGTTATAATTTTTATTTTCGAGGTCTGTCTCTTCATTGGTTAAATTTATTCCTTGGTATTTAAAAAAAATTACAACTAGTGTGAATTGGATTGCTTTAATGATTTCTTTTTCAACAAGTTCATTATTGATATATAGAAATACTATTTATTTGTATGTTGATTTTTTTATTCTACAACTTTACTAATTTCACTTATTCTTATAGTCTTTTGGTGGAACTTTTAGGCTTTTCTGTGTAGAGAATTATATCATCTGCAAATAAGAATAATTTTACTTCCTTCTTTCTATTGAATATGGTTATTATTTCTTTCTCTTGCCCAATTGTCTCTGGCTAAAACTTCTAGAACTATTTAATAAGATCAGTGAGAGTAGGTGGATACCATTGTTTAGTGGATCTTAGTGGAACACTTTCAGCATCCCCCCTCCTCCATTCATTATGATTTGGATATGGGTTTGTCATAGCACCCTTTATTATATTGAGGTATGATTCTTCTATACTTGTTCAGAAGTATGTTGTTGTTTTGCTTTGCAGTGCTGTATTAAGACCTCACATTTGCTAAATAAGTGCTGTACATCCTTAGCTCTTTTATAAATTTGATTTTAAAACATAATCTTACTAAGTTGCCCAGGTTAATCTCAAACCTGTGGAACTTGTGCCTCAGCCTCCCAAGTAGCTAAAATTACAGACATGAGCTACAATGCCTGGCTCATTCCTGGCTTTCATTGTGAAGAGATATTGAATGTTTATTGATTGGCCTATGTTGAACCATCCTTGGATCCCTGGGACAAATCTAACTTGATTGTGGTTAAGTGATGTTTTGATGTGATGTTGAATTTTATTTGCTAGTATTTTGTTGAAAATTTTTGCATGCATGTTCATCAGGGATATGGATATAAAAATTTTCGTTTTTTATTGCCGCCTGATTTGGTTTTGGTATCAGGCTAATTCTGGTCTCATAGACTAAATTCAGATTGGTTCCCTCCGTTTCAGTTTTTTAGAGTGGTTAGTTCTTCACTAAATATCTGGTAAAATTCAGCAGTGGAGCCACTGAATCTAGGCTTTTCTTTGTTGGGAGCTGTTTTTATTATTGATTAAACCTCATTACTTGATATTGGTCTGTTCAAAGTTTTTAGATTCAATTTTTCTAGGTCACTTTTGGCCAGAAATATATCCATTCTCCTAGGTTTTCCAATTTGTTATATAATTTTTCATAATAATTCCTAATGCTCTTTTTTTGTGTGATATAAATTATTACATCTCTTTTTTCATTTCTGATTTTATTTGGGGCTTCTCTTTTTTCTTGGTTAATCTAGCTAGCTAAAGGGTTGTTGACTTATGTTTTTTCAAAAGACCAACCCTTACTGGGCACAGTGGCACTCACCTTTAATCCCAGCGCCTTGGGAGGCTGAGGGAAGCAGGAGGATCACAAGTTCAAAACCAGCCTCAGCAAAAGCGAGGCACTAAGCAATTTGGAGAGAGACTCTGTCTCTAAATAAAATACAAAATTGGGCTGGGGGATGTAGTTCAGTGGTTGAGTGCCCCTGAGTTCAATCCCCAGTACCAAAAAAAAAAACACAACTCTTTATTCAGTTGATCTCTACTTCATTTATTCTTCTCTGATCTTTGTTATTTCCTTCTAATTTCAGGGTTGTTCTCACCCCGCCCTCACCCCCTATCCCAACCCCCCAGGACCCTGAGATGTGTTGCTAAGTTGTTTATAATTTTTCTTGACATATTCGTTAAGTTTTTTTGTTGATTTCTAGTTCTGTTCTACTGTGGTCAGAAAAGATATAGAATGTGATTTCAGTGTTCTTGAATATTAAGACTTCTTTTGTGGCCCTAATATATGCTCTATTCTAGAGAGTTCCATATGCTTATGAAAATGGTGAGTTTTTTGCAGTTATTGGATGAAATGCTCTATCAATGTCTGTGTTAGGTCCATTCAGTCTGTAATATAGTTTAATGTATCTTTATTATTGTTGTTTTGTCACTCTATTCATTAATAAAAGTGGGCTGTTGAAGCCCCCTACTATCATTGTATTGGAACCTGTGACTCCCTTTAGCTATTATTAGCTAATAATGTTTTTTTTGTTGTTGTTGTTTTAAACTGCATGCTCTGGCATTAGGTACATATACATTTACAACCATTTTATCATCTCTTTTTTTACTTTGTATTTTGTGGCAGTGTCTCTTCCAAGTTGCTGAGGCTTTCACTAAATTTCGAAGTCTGGCCTTGAACTTGTGATCCTCCTGTCTCAGCCTCCCAAGTTACTGAGATTACAGGCATGTGCCACCATGCCTGGTCTGTCTCAGAGTTTTTGTCTTCATGTCTTTTTTGTCTTATGTAAGCATAGCTACTCCTGGTCATTTTTGGTTTTTATTTGTGTAGAATTTTTCCTAGACATGAATTTCTTATAGTGAGTTTCTTACAGGCAAGATATCATTGAGTCCTTATTTGTTTGTTTGTGGTTTGGTTTGGTTTTGTTTTGTTTTTAATGCATTCATCCAGTCTGTGTCTTTTATTTGGAGAAGTTCATTTACATTCAAGATTATTGTTGATTTTTGTTAGTTTTATTCTAATTGTTTTGAATATCTATTTTTTTAAAGGGTTCATTTTGTGATTTGGTAGTTTACTGTATTGGTAAGATTTGATTTTTTTCTGTTTTGTGTGTCTGTTCTTCCTTTTTCGTACTTTCATGTGTTTGCATAATGGTGGTTATCTTTCTTTCACTTCTAAGGACTCCCTTAAGCATCTGTAGTAAGGTCTTGTGGTGATAAGTTCTCCTAGTTTTTACTTTATTCGTTTCTGAAGAATAGCTGTGCTGGGTATGCCTGTAAGGTATCTGCTAAGAAATCTACTTTTAGTCTAATGGGGGTCCCTTTAAATGTGACTTGGCAATATTCTCTTGTAGCTTTTAGAATTCTCTTTCCTTGTACTTTTGAATTTTTTGGCAAGTCGTGTCCTTGTGGATAAGGACAAGTTTATGTCCTTGTGAAGATCTTTTCTATTCATGTCTTTGGGCCCTATAGGTCTCCTATACCTGGATATCCATATCGTTTGCAAGATTTTTTAAAGATCATAGTATGAACAACTTTAAATGCTGTTAGCTGGTTTGTTATAACACTTTTTTTTTTTTTAAAGAGGTCTTGCTATGTTGCCCAGTTTGGTCTTGAACTCCTAGGCTCAAACAGTCATATGCGCTCAACCTCCCAAGTAGTTTACTACAAACAAATGCCACAGTGCCCAACCACAACATTATTCATTTTAAAAAAAATAGTGTTACTGTATTTTTTATACCTTTGTTTTATTTATTTATTTATATTTATGCTGTGCTGAGGCTCAAACCCAGTGCCTCACACATGCTAGGCAAGCACTCTACCATTGAGCTACAGCCCCAACCCCACAATATTATTCTTAAGGATTACATAATACTCCATTTTAATAATGTGCCATAATTTATTTATTCAGTTTCCAGTGTTTGGTCATTTAATTGTTTCTGGTTTTTCATTATTATTATTATTGGGGTGGGGGAACAAATGCCAGGGATTGAACTCAGGGGCACTCAACCACTGAGCCAGCCCTATTTTGTATTTTCTTTAAAGACAAGTTCTCACTGAGTTGCTTAGCACCTCAATTTTGCTGAGACTGGTTTTGAACTTTAAATTCTCCTGCCTCAGCCTCTCAAGCCGCTGGGATTACAGGCGAGTACCACCGTGCCTGGCCTACTTTTTCACTGTTTTAAAAATGAGTTAAGAAGTTTCTTAGTGAGCTGGGACTCAGCAGTAGCACACTTGCCTGGCATGTGTGAGGCACTGGGTTTGATTCTCAGCTCCACATATAAATAAAATAAAGGTCTATCGTCAACTTAAAAAAGTTTCTTTGTGGAAATATATACCACATGTTAATTTCTTTTTTTAAAAAATATTTATTCTTAAGTTTTAGGTGGACACAATATCTTTATTTTACATTTATGTGGTGCTGAGGATCAAACCCGGTGCCTTGTGCATGCTAGGCGAGCACTCTGCCACTGAGCCACAACCCCAGCGCCTTTCCACATGTTAATTTCTTGAAGAAAAAATAGCCAGAAGAATTATTAAAGTAACTTTAAAACTATTTTATTTTTATATAAGCTGGAGAGTACATATTTTGTTGTGTTTTGATTTTTTTTTTTTTAAAGAGAGTGAGAGAGAATTTTTTAATATTTACTTTTAGTTTTCGGTGGACACAACATCTTTGTTTGTATGTGGTGCTGAGGATCGAACCCGGGCCGCACGCATGCCAGGCGAGCGTGCTACTGCTTGAGCCACATCCCCAGCCCGTGTTTTGATTTTTTTATTGTTGTTTATTCCTGTCTCAACTTCAGTATGTTCTTTTCCCGTGTCTTTTTGGTATAATTTCATAAAACCTGAACAAATACTATATTTTCTCTGGGTATTTGTGTGTTGGCAGCAGGTCCACCCTGGCCCCTGGAGCCCAACCTCCACTAGTTTGTTCTGCATGCCAGTGTGGCCAGCTCACAAGGCCATGGCGAACTTGCGGTTTTTCTGTTCCTGCTTGTCCGTCTGAGACATATGTATCCCATGGGAATGCCTTGACCTTTTCTGGTCTGATGGACTTATTGTTAAGGGAGGTTTCGGTACCTGACAATAATAGATATTGAAACTAAATTTCTCCCCCCTCCCTCCTGCTTTTGGGTAGTTTTCCACTTCTGCTGCTTGGGGTATAAAAAAAGGTGTGTTAGCAATAAAGATTATTATTGACTCCTGGATGAAGAACCTTGGTGTCCTGTGTGTCTTTTAACCTCGCCGTCCCTCGCCGGACTCGGCTCCCTTGGCCGGACGCGGCAATTGGAGGTTCCCACCGAGATCCGGAAAGCAGGGGTAAGCAGACGGGGCTCACCTTCTAAGAAAGAAGGGGGAGGATTGGTTTAAAGATAATTTAAAGAGACAGGGTACGTACCATGGGTAACTCAACAGCGAAGGTTCGTCTGGCCAACGAACTAAAAGAGCTGTTAAATACACAAGGAACAGGAATAAAAACTAAGACTGCAACCGAATTCATTGAAATTATTGCCCAGGCTTGTCCTTGGTTTCTGACAGGAGGATTTCTTACTAATAGTGACTGGGACCTGGTGAGGCATGACCTTCAGAAATTATTGAGGGACCGGGGCTCGGACAGTGTCCCAGGTGCCACCTTTTCCTTATGGAGGTTGGTAAAGGATGCTTTATTAACAGATAAAGTAAAGATCAAGGATCAGCTTGCTGAATGTGAACAGGCCCTTAATCAGGTGCAGGAGGAGCAAATGGCAGAATCCTTAAAGGATGAGGGTCCTCTTGAGGACTCGGGCTCAGGGGGTAGGAAACACCTCCAGATTTCTAAGCCCAAAAAGGATCCTGAGGACCTCAGTTCTCTCTCTGAGGAAGAGGAGGGATTAGAAAGGGAGATAGAGGAATTAGAACATCGCCTTAAAAGGGCAAATGTGAGGGTGCCTAGGGCCCCCTCAGTTGCCGCACCTCCTCCCTATAATCCTGATTGGAATGAGGACGCCCCTACTAGACGGGCAGGGGTCCACTGGGGTTCTAGAGCGGCTCAGGTTTTTCCAATGATTGAAAACGCCGATGCTGACGGACAGCCGGCCAGAGCCCATGTCCCCCTAGCCTTCAAGGACATAAAACAGCTTAAGGAGGCGGTCATTAATTATGGACCTCATGCCCCTTTCACATTGACCCTCTTCGAATCCTTCTCAGCCAGTCAACTGATACCCAGTGATTGGCAGCAACTTTGCAGGGCTGTGTTATCTGGAGGGGATTTCTTATTGTGGAAAAGTGAATATCATGAAAGGTGCCACGAGCTGGCTCAGATTAACCTGAATGCGGGCCATCAACGGCGAAATGCCGAAATGTTAACAGGAACTGGGCAGTATGCCACCATAGGCCAACAAATTAATTACGACCCAGGTGTTTATGCTCAAATAGCCTCAGCTGCGGTCCATGCCTGGAAAGCCCTGCCCATTTCTAAGACTGAAGCAAAAATTTCCAAGATCTCTCAAGGACCCTCTGAACCTTATTCGGACTTTATAGCCCACCTAATGCAGGCGGCTGGAAAAATATTCCCTAATCTGGAACAGGCTATGCCACTTATTAGACAACTGGCATATGAAAACGCTAACACTTACTGCCAAAATGCTATTAAGTCCTCCCGGGCCAAAAGTATAGATGACATGATTCGAGCATGCAAAGATATAGATGGGCCTCATATTACTGGTCAGGTTTTGGCTGCTGCCCTTAAGACTGGAATGCAAAAAGCTGATAACAGGGGAACCCGCTCTAAGGGGTGTTTTAAGTGTGGGAAAGAGGGACATATAAAGAGAAACTGCCCGGAAAGGAGTGAGGGTGCTGGCAGAGGGATGCCTGGAATTTGTCCTAGATGTCATAAAGGAAATCATTGGAGCAGTGAGTGCAGGTCAAAATTTGACATCCAGGGTAACCCAATACCTTCGGGAAACGGGAGCAGGGGCCCGCCCCGGGCCCCGGAAGCCAAAGTGTACGGGGCAGTGCAGGGACAAAACAGTGCCCCAGGGAGTGGGCGTCTCCAACGCCTCCCACTGACCAACCCCTTTCTATCTGGGAACTCCCCAGGGGAACACCAGGAAGCGCAGGACTGGACCTCAGTTCCACCTCCCGAGCGGTATTAACTCCCCAAATGGGACCTCAGACGCTGCCTACTGGGGTTTTTGGACCCCTGCCAGAGGGGACGGTGGGACTAGTGTTGGGACGAGGTAGCGCACCTCAGTGGGGCTTAAAGATTCTTACGGGGGTTGTTGATGCTGATTATCAGGGAGAAATAAAAATAGTAGTAGAAGCTACCCAAGGAATTGTTATTCTTCCCCCCGGGGAGCGTATAGCTCAATTGCTGCTGCTACCCTTAGCTTCCATTCCTGGGCACGCCCTCCGTGGGTCCCGGGGCGACGGCAGCTTTGGCTTCACTGGAACTCCCCAGGCCTTTTGGGTAGCTCATTTGGATTCGCGTCCCAACCTGACCATTGAGATACAGGACAAGGCTTTCAAGGGAATACTAGATACGGGGGCAGATGTCTCTGTCATTTCTGAAAAACAATGGCCACCTGCCTGGCCCCTCCAGAGTCCCTGGGCCATATTACAGGGGATAGGACAGACCCAACCAAAAAGAAGTGCTTCCTTTTTAAAATGGAGAGATGACGAAGGACATAGTGGCCATTTCCAGCCTTATGTAGTGACTGGACTCCCCACAAACCTTTGGGGGAGGGACTTGCTTCATCAAATGGGGGCTATTCTCACTACCCAGACTTTAAAAGGAAATAATAACTTTGTTAATGATGCAATGCTAGACATGGGATGGATTCCTGGAAGGGGACTAGGAAAGAGACATGAGGGCAGAATATCACCTGTGGATCCAGCAGAACAGGTTACCCGGCGGGGAAGAGACCGGAGAGGACTGGGAAATTTATCCTAGGGGCCACTGAAGTGCGGCCACCTCCACTGTCCATTACTTGGTTATCAGAGGACCCTGTGTGGGTAGAACAGTGGCCCCTAACTAAGGACAAATTACAGGCCACTTCCCTATTAGTTCAAGACCAGCTTAAGTTAGGACGTGGTGCCCTCTACCTCCCCTTGGAATACCCCTATTTTTGTTATACAAAAGGGGTCTGGGAAGTGGAGACTCCTTCAGGACCTACAAGCTATTAATAAAACTATGCAACCCATGGGACCCTTACAACCAGGGCTACCCTTTCCTACTGTGATCCCAAAGGATTGGCACCTTATTGTCATAGATTTAAAAGATTGTTTCTTCTCTATTCCCTTAGACCCACGAGACCGAAAGCGTTTCGCTTTTTCCTTGCCTTCCACAAACTTTAGGGAACCTTACCAACGGTATGAATGGACCGTCCTACCTCAAGGGATGACTAATAGTCCTACAATGTGCCAATATTTTGTAGCTGAGGTTTTGCGACCCTTTCGACAGCAGTTCCCACAGCTCTACCTCATTCATTATATGGATGACATCTTACTGGCAGGGCCCAAGAAAGAAAGGCTTCTTCAATCTTATGAAGTCCTCCAATCCCTTCTAAAAGGGGCAGGGCTGGTCATAGCGCCCGAAAAGGTGCAGTTTCAACACCCTTACAATTATTTGGGATACATCATTAATAACATAGGAATCTTTCCCCAGAGACCCCAGTTCCAGATAAATCAGCTCAAAACTTTACATCAGTGGCAGACATTCCTCGGAGAAATACAGTGGCTGCGCCCTTCCTTTCATATTCCAACTGGAGAGCTCAAACCCCTGTATGACCTCTTGCGAGGAGATCCTTCTCCTACGTCGTGTAGAGTACCTACACCAGAAGCCTTACGAGCACTGAGGCTAATAGAAGAGGCTCTGCAGGACATGCAGATTACGCAGATAGATTATTCTCTGCCCTTGTCATTTATAGTTCTACCTTCTAAAATTACTCCCACAGGAGTGTTCTGGCAAACGGGTCCCATTTATTGGGTCCACTTGCTGGCTTCTAACCCCCGGGTATTGACTCCCTTTTATGAGCTAGTTATTAACTTAATTTGGAAGGCTAAATATTTGGGTGATGCATTGTTTGGAAAAACCTTTGACATACTTATTCAACCTTACACTCAAGATATGATACACAAGTTACAACAAGAACATGACCTTTGGTGTCTTTTCCTGTGCAGCTTCAAGGGTCAGATTGATAATCACTTCCCTAAACATAGACTTTTGGAGAGCTTTAAAAGGTGTCCCATTATCTTCCCAAAGATTATGAAAAGGGAACCTATTCCAAAGGCCCAAACTGTATATACAGATGGGGCCAAGAATGGATTTGCCGTCGTTTTTGATGGATCTCAAATTCTCCGACAACCTGTGTCAGGTCAGTCGGCCCAAAAGGCGGAAGTTGAAGCTTTAATCATAGCTCTCAAAGTCTATAGTTCTATTCCTCTTAATGTATATACTGACAGCTTGTATGTAGCCAATCTGGCTCTAGTCATAGAAACAGCATCATATATTGGAAAGCAATCCACCATCACAGAACAACTACAGGTAGTTCAGCTTCTCATTTGGGCTAGACGAGATCCTCTATACATTGGCCACATCCGAAGCCATTCAGGGCTCCCTGGACCTTTGTCAGAGGGCAATGCAAAAGCAGACGCTGCTACTCATGCTGTTGGCCTTTCCTGTGTGACGACCGAATATGACAAGGCCTTACAATTCCATAACAAATTTCATTTAAATGCACAGTCTTTACGCTTCCACACAGGATGTTCACGAGACCAAGCTTTACAGATTGTCTCATTATGTCCAACCTGTGCACCATTTATTCATTCTCCTTCCCTTGAGGTTAATCCAAGAGGACTACAACCTAATGATGTCTGGCAAACTGATGTTACACACTTTCCTAGCTTTGGTAAGCTCTCCTTTATACATGTTTCCACTGACACATATTCTGGCTTCATTTTTGCCACCTTACATACTGGAGAGAAGGCTAAGGACGTAATCAGTCATCTTCTAAAAGCCTTTTCCTCCATGGGCACCCCACGATGCCTCAAAACCGATAATGGTCCCGCATATGTAAGCCAGGCGGTTCAACGGTTTTGCACCCAATGGGAAATTAATCATAAGACTGGAATCCCTTATAATCCACAGGGACAGGCTATCATGGAACGAGCCCATCAACATTTAAAAACTTATTTACAAAAAACAAAAGAGGGGGAGATATACCGGAATTGTCAGGGACCACAAGCACTTCTAAGCATAACCTTATTTACTTTAAATTTTTTACTCCCTGACACTGGAGGGCGCACGGCTGCACAACGCCATTTTTCCCCCTCCCACTGTACAAGATGCTCAAATAAGGTGGAAAGATTTATCCACCGGAAAGTGGCAACCCCCGGCTCCACTCTTAGCTAGAGTGAGGGGAGCTGTATGTGTTTTTCCCCCAGGAACTGAGAAGCCCATTTGGATCCCGGAGCGCTGCACCAGACCGGTGAATGAAAATTCAAGACAAAATGAAGTTCCCAAAATGGCTGATCCTGCCACTGTTGTTCTCACCCCTTCAAGTGAGTGCCGAGACACACCTCATGAGCTGGACCCCACTTGTGGCATTCCTTCTGGACAGGTTTGCTGAAGGAGGGCTTGACCCCCCACCTGGGAATATTCATGAATATCTTTTTGGAGCCCCTTGTGAGTGTAAGGGAGGGCCCCGGCACTCGGCCCCCTCTGGTTATATCCAGAGCATTGATTGTGGGACTAAAGTAGCCTATATGGCGGCTGAACTCAATCAAAACATCGGAGGATTTGAGCAACCAAAATGGGTATGTGTTAATAAGCCCGGACTTGTTGTCCCAAATCCGACCGAGACTCTTGGAAGCTGTCCCGCCACTTGTCATTACACCCCGGCAATGCACATCTCCTGTTATACATCGGCCTCAATTTGTGTTCATAATCAAGGAAAACAGTATTTTGAGGCCATCCTAACTAACACCCGTGGAGAATGGGGGACCACTTATAATTATATTCCTTTTCTTGGTGACCGGGGAGGGGAAGGCATCATGACTCGGTTAACGGAGGCGGGATGTGAGGGCGTCGTGGGTAAACCTTCCTGCTGGCCCATGCAGGCCCCCATCGGAGTCTCTGATGGAGGGGGACCCACTGATGCTATCAAACACCTTCAGGTGATTAAGCTTTTAAAGCCGGAGATTCCTAAGCCTACATACCACCCCTTGATATTGCCCAAATCCCAGCTTCCTGATTTAGATGCCAATACATTAGATATCCTAGAAACTACCTTTTCTTTACTTAACAGTTCCAATCCTACCCTTGCTGGTGATTGCTGGCTCTGCATGACGGCAGGTGCAGTCATGCCATTGGCGGTTCCCATCAATTGTACCATTGATGATGACAACACATGTCAATCTGGGCTACCCTTTAAGGTGCAGCCTCTAGGTGGTTTTATGTCATGCCTTCTGGGCATGATGCAAAATAATACCTATGATGTTGATGTTGGAGTCTCTTCCTTTGGAAACTGCTCATTAATAAAGAATTACTCCTCACCTACTCCGCCCATTTGTCCCCCTAATGGTACAGTCTTTATGTGTGGTGGAAATTTAGCTTTTCCTAGGCTCCCAGCAAATTGGACTGGCGGTTGCGTTCTGGCATTACTGCTTCCTGATATCACGATTATCTCAGGAGATGAACCCCTACCTATTCCTAGCCTAGACATCTTAGTTAGAAGACACAAGAGAGCTGTGCAGGCCTTACCACTCCTTGTTGGCCTTGGAATAACCGCTGTTGTGGGCACAGGCACGGCGGGATTGGGTACGGCTATACATTCTTACCGCCGCCTATCTCAACAGCTTATAGATGATGTGCAAACCCTGTCGGGAACCATTAAAGACTTACAAGACCAGATAGACTCTCTAGCAGAAGTAGTTCTTCAGAACAGGCGGGGTTTAGACTTGCTTACTGCCAATCAAGGGGGAATTTGTTTAGCCCTTGGGGAGAGGTGCTGTTTTTATGCTAACAAATCTGGCATAGTTCGCACAAAAATTAAACAACTCCAAGAAGACCTAGAAAAAAGGAGGAGGGAATTATTTGAGAACCCTCTCTGGACTGGACTTAATGGATTTTTGCCTTATCTTCTTCCCTTATTGGGACCATTGTTAGGCCTCCTTCTAGTAGTGGCAGTAGGACCCTGCATTGTAAATAAGATAGTACAATTCATTAAGGATCAAATTAATATCTTAGCCTCTAAGCCAATACAGGTTCACTATCAACGCTTGAAGATGGATGATCGCCTCTCTGAGATATACTTCAGACCGATCCGAAGATGAGTGTCCTCCTTAAAAGAAGAACTCCTGCCATATCTTTTCTCTATGCATACCTCTCCCTCTTGCCTTCCTGTACTAGGATCTTTGCTGTCTAATCTCTCGGTCCAATCACATCTGCCATTCGGTGGTGACGGTCGTGGGTCCCGTAGGTGGAGACGGTTAAGCGTTCACCGCAATAATGTCTTGATAGGTCATAACACCTTGAGCTGATCTTGTAGTACCCAGTGACGGGCAACTTTCACGCTTGCTGTGCGACCTAAGACAGGGAATCGGGGCCTTCCCAGAGACAGGTAAGCATCGCAAGGGCTGTGAACGACCTAAGACAGGGGCTACTTGATTCCCACTGGCATGCAAAAAACAAAAGAGGGGGACTTGTTGGCAGCAGGTCCACCCTGGCCCCTGGAGCCCAACCTCCACTAGTTTGTTCTGCATGCCAGTGTGGCCAGCTCACAAGGCCATGGCTAACTTGCGGTTTTTCTGTTCCTGCTTGTCCGTCTGAGACATATGTATCCCACGGGAATGCCTTGACCTTTTCTGGTCTGATGGACTTATTGTTAAGGGAGGTTTCGGTACCTGACAATAGTAGATGTTGAAACTAAATTTCTCCCCCCTCCCTCCTGCTTTTGGGTAGTTTTCCACTTCTGCTGCTTGGGGTATAAAAAAAGGTGTGTTAGCAATAAAGATTATTATTGACTCCTGGATGAAGAACCTTGGTGTCCTGTGTGTCTTTTAACCTCGCCGTCCCTCGCCGGACTCGGCTCCCTTGGCCGGACGCGGCATTTGTGGTTTATGCTTATGGGTCCTTTGCTTTTAGCCCTCTAGTGAGCTAAAAAAAGTTTGTTTTCTTTTGTGTGTACTGGTCTTCCAAATGGAGCAGAACAGAGCAGTAGGCACACTGCTTGGGATTCTGTTTACTGATACCTCTTTAAGTGCAATTTTTGCATATTAGACTTACACAGTTACTATTAGGTAGTTATTTAACCAAATACTATCAGAAATTTGACAAATCATAGGAAGAGGAGAACTAAGTTGATTTAAGACAAACTGATTATTAACCATTAAACCAGGTTAGAGAAGGCTTTTTTTTTTTAATAAATGGCATCATACTTGCATGTTCTATTTCTTAAATTAATCGGTCTTTTTCTTAAAAGCATATATTGTAGACGTGAGAAAATGCAGCATTGAGAGGCTTTAATTTACTTTTTATTTTTATTTTTTTGCATTGCTGGGGATTAAATCAAGGGCCTTGTACATGCTGGGCAAACACTCTGCTACTGAGCCCTTTTTATTTACAATTTACTTATTATTTACTATTTATATATTATATTTACTATTTGCTTATTATATGTTTAGTTGTAGATGGACACAATGCCTTTACTTACTTAATTTTTTTAATGTGGTGCCGAGAATCAAACCCAGTGCCTCACGCCTGCAAGGCAAGTGCTCTACCACTGAGCTACAGCCCCAGCCCAGTCCTTTTTATTTTTAGACATAGTCTCCCTAAATTGCCATGGCTGACCTCAAACTGGCAATCCTTCTGTGTAAGACTCCAAAGTAGCTGGGATTACTGACATTTGCCACCTTGCCTGGCTTGTTTACTTTTAATTAAAATTATCAGTTGATATGTAAAATCTGTGCATCTGGCCAAAGCGCTACCTACTAGCAGTTGTTCTAGGTAATGATGCTCTGTATCAAAAATCTTAATAGTATTTGTGAAAGTCGAGAATTGGTTTTGTAACCACTATGAGTACTATGAGGTCCTTTTTTTCTGTTTTCTTTCTTTTCTTTTTCTTTTTTCTTTTCTTTTCTTTTTTTTTTTTGAGAAAAAGGAAAAAGATTGGGCTGGGGATGTGGCTCAAGCGGTAGCACGCTTGCCTGGCATGCGTGCGGCCCGGGTTCGATCCTCAGCACCACATACAAACAAAGATGTTGTGTCCGCCGAAAACTAAACAATAAATATTAAAAAAAAAAAAAAAAGAAAAGAAAAGGAAAAAGATTTATTGCTTTGCTTGCAAAGGAGAAACATAGGGGACTCCTGTTCCAAAGACTGTGATTCTGCCCATCATCAGGAACAGGGGATTTTAAAGAAGAAACTCAAAGGCTACATTCCATGTGTTCTCTCTATGGAGTTTTAATTCACTTGTTAATTTGGGAAATGGTCATTTCTGAGATATTCTATTGCCATCCCCAAAGTCTGGATTACTTTGTTTCTATGGTAGGTATATACTCAGGGACAGATAATTCTGCCTAGTATGGGGAAGAAAGGTAATACTGTTTTCCCTGAGATTAGGGAAGGGGAGGGATTAGGGAGGAGCAAAGAGAGAGGAAGAGAAAGAAACGTCAATTTTTAAAATAAGTTGAAGTGGAAGAGCAGCAAGGGCTATATTCAAAGCATAAAGTGGACAACTATTACATTTCCCCATTTCTATATTCCATTTCTATGTCCAAAGTGCTTCCTGCTGAAAGGGGGCAAAGTTGAGGGAATTAACCTTGTTACTTGTTCTCTGTCATGTGGGTAATGGACAGTTAAGGGCATTCAGCATCAGAGCAGTACAGAGGTCCACAGAGGCATATGGCAGGTGACTGAACAAGGCATATATAGGGCAGGGATTATGCTAAGACAACAATAAAGACAGCAAAGCATTACTTCTTTGTAAATAATTACCACAAAAACAATTTGTATTTTAGCCAGCCTCTGAAAATCATGAGGACAGTAACTCACAATCTTCCCAGTAAAAAACATCAAATTCACCAGTGTAGAAAGTAAGGAAGATTTGTAGGTCTATGAAATCAGACTCAAATTAAGACAAATTTATGACTCTTGTGATCATTATTTTTTTAAATTTTGTTTTTTATTTATAGGTGGACACATATTTTTATTTTATTTTTATGTGGTGCTGAGGATCAAACCCAGTGCCTCATGTATGCTAGGCATGCCCTCTACCTCTGTGCCACAATCCCAGCTCCTCTTGTGATCATTATTATTAGGCACATTCATACAAGAACCCTTCCTTTGTAGCCTCCAGCTTCACTTAGATTTGGTAGGGCTGACACAAGTGTACATCTTAAGTTACATTTAAAAAACTATTGTTTTTCTGTTGAGAGCCACAGCCAAAGGGGCCCCAGCAAACTTACAGCTGATTGGCTCACTGTAGCCCCAGCAAACTTCCAGCTACCAGCTGATTGGCTCCTCTGCGGTGATGCTCATTGGGCTGTTTCCCCGCCCTTTCAGACCAGGGAGCTGCTCATTGGGGGACTCTTTTGGCGCCGCCATCGTGACCCAGCCAATCTGCCTCAAGAGCGGGAGGAGTTGGGGTTGAGAGGCTGGAGGGAAGCGGAAGCCAGTGGTGGCAGTTTGGCTCTGAGGGAATTCCTGAAGAGCTCTGTGATGCAGTATGTGTTCTAAAAATAAAGTTAGTTTCTGCTTGACAAGTGGCTCCTGAATTGTGCCCAGCCAGACTGCGGCATTTTTCCTTTTAAATGTACATGTAGGACTGTGCTATTAGGCTATACTCTCCTTCCAGGTATTTAAGACAAAGTTGGTCAGAAATGACCTTTTTCCTATCTATTATTAAAAGCCAGCTGAGATACCTCAGAGATGACTCTTGGGGACATGGGCAAAGCCTCCAGGCTTCTTTAGCTTTCCTCTACCAATGGTGCCACTCACCAGGATGGGTCAGAGTCTGGCAAACCATACGGCTTCTCTTGTAAGCATCAGGGACATTTCCATCTCCAGTAACCCTCCTGTTTTCAGATTGTGCACTGGTTGGCTTCCTGTTCTCTAGGGTCCCCTCAATTTTCCTGATCAGGTGACTCAACAGAGTTGCAGGGCCCAGAGATGGGTCCCATCATTCTCTGGGTCCTGGCTGACCATAGAGAGCAAGGGCCAAAATGTTGGCTGCTTTTTCCTTGGCCCTTTTACTTCCTTGACTTTGGTCTCCAAATTTTTTATTTTAAACACCCAAAAACCCAGTTTCATCAATCTTAAAGAGGGAGTAACAGGTTATAACTTCAATATCTATAATTTTACAGATACCCCTTTCATTTAAGGGGGTTAGTATTAGTACTGGAAGTCAGCATTATATACTGTCTGTCCTGTAGATGATGGCTTATTATCTCAAATTACCCAGTTGTTTTGTTTGTTTGTTTGTTTATAGAAGTAGTACCTCTGCAAAACACTTAATAGGCAACAGTTATAAAGTTTACAAGGAAACTACAAAGTGAAATTAACAGGACAGAAATATATTTCATTTTTGTAATAGCTATGAACCAAGAAAAACGACTTTTATAATCTTGACCCTTTACTTATGTATTATATCCCCTGTTTGAGATCACAGTAATCTTTAAAACAAAAATCAAATTTTTTTAATAAAACCTTAAATGATCCAGCCTGTTTTAGAGAATTCTAACATGGGAGTAAGGAGGAGACCGAGCTTTATCTCAGGTAAGACAGAGCTGATTACAAATAACATAGTACAACATTACATCTGAAACACGAATCCAAAAAAGACTGAGAGAGCTTTTACCTTTATTTTTGTGGAAAAAATTGGCAGAATGCTTCTGTGTTTTACAGTGTCACCTTTAAGCAGATCAGGATCTCCTTATTCCAAAAATGCATTTAAATTCCAATTCCAGTGTGAAGAGTAATATAAAATTGTATATAACTTATTGGCAACTTTATCAAGCTATAAAACATCAAATGACATGAATAACAAATTTGTTATATCTATACAAATTTGTTTTGGTATAGATAACTTTAGTTTGGATAACACCAGCTTGGCAAAGTGTTCTCCTAATCTTTACGTTTAATTAAGTTTAAATTTTAAATCACAATTTAGAATCTGGAGTGTACGTTAACGATAATCACAAATCTGCATGGATTACAAAAATCAAAGGATAGCCTTAAATCTCTTATACATTTAGGAAAGTGTTAATCATCAAGAAATTGACATACTAAAAGCAAACAGATATGAAACAGGTATTCAAATCACAGTGTGGCCCTTCTATGTCAGATATAATGTATAAAAGAGAGCACTTACTGGTTATATTGTCCGTAAACGTACATAAACTTCTCATTTTATAAATTTTTACATAATACTTATACAAGTCTTAGATATAGTTCTCAGATGCATACATATACTTAGTCACATATATTTTGAGTATGAACAGTATTATTATAACCTAAATAACAGTTGTTTAGCCAGTTATAAAGTAATCATTTAAGATTTTAAAACAGGTATAAACCAAACCCAAATTCCTTTAAGATTTAGTTTCCCCAAGTAATAGAACCTAACAAATATAAGAAAATTATCTCAATAGATACTAAAGCAGATCAGTGTTTTAGACTTTGCTCCATATCAGTATATTAAAGTTCATATAACTTTGACTTTTCTAATTACAGCAAATTTAATCACAAACACAAACTTCTTGATTTATCTTTCACAAACCTTCTGCAACTAATTAAACATTCACAACTTTACATCCTGAATTTTGTCCTCTTTCATCTTGGACTTTAGCCCGAGAATATTACATTACCATATAAAATATTTTCTCATCCAGAAACATTTGTTTTCCTTTCCAGTTTTCCATACTAAAATATATTTCAATATGTATGACTTTGTTTTATTTTTTTCTAGTTTTGAACCCTTTCTTAAATTAACATTCTGAAACAGTCCTTATGAATGTTATCTGTGCATTTAATTTACACAACAAATTTTATCCCAGGAAACAGTTGGACAATCCAGCATATACAAAACTGTGCCTTAATCTTTTTTCTCCCAGGTTGCATTTAAGGGGTTGGAGCACAGGACATTTTTTAACCTGACCTGTCTCAGTTATCATTATCACAATGCCATCGTCTTTGAGTGAGTTCCCCACTGTGGGTTATATCCAGAGGCTCCTTTTGGGCCTTTTCCTTATACTAGGTTATTGATACGAAATGGGGGAAGCCCTTTCCATACTTTTCTTTAGATTTTCTTGAGATCCCTTTGAAGAGGCAGGTGCATTTATTTATTCTGCCAGTGTCCCCAGGCATTTAGTTTGATGGAATAGTATTGTAGCAAGAATTGCTTTGCCCCAGTGATGAATATCCCGTGGCCAAATTGGGTCTCCTGTCAGATCTTACAAGGGGAGACTGTTCCTGTCGCCAGGTCATAAACTGACAGTGCTGGAACCTACTGCCACATCCTTTGTTGCCAGCAGCCTAGGCAAAAGGGGCTGGAAAGCAGGGCAGAGGTCCGATTCTCTTTGACCATTTTTCTACAGCCTAGGCAGATTTTCTGGGATCATACCCCACCCCACCTGTTTAGGACTGGTGTCCTTGATCACAGTGAAGAGATCTGTGGCTGCCTAGGACCAGGCTGAGAAACAGCACTGGGTTTAAAAGATTTATATCTTTTTAGCCTTTTTTTCTGGTGTCCTGCTATCTTTACACACCAAAGGCAGTGCCTTTTGGCACCTTCAGCTTAGTTCCTGACAGTTCGGTCCCTTTATCATGCAACTGCATAAATGCCTATACATACAGAATCTCTTTCATATACTTCACCCTTGACAGACCAACTTTAAGGTCAAGATTGTATAATAATGCAGAAAAGCCATTTAAGGCCATATTGTGTTACAGTAAACTCTCTTTCTCTTAAGACAGGCTTATCCCTATAAGTGACCCTTCAGCCAACCTATCTCTGCTCAAGAGATTACCAATAAGATCAATGGCCCTTGTCTTAAGGGGCCAATAACAGACCCTCCCCCCCAAAAAAAAAAGACAGGATCACAGAAACAGGGCTGACATACAAGAACCTTTAAAACAGACCTGCACATACAGATTTCTTCCACTTACTTTACCTTTGACAGACCAACCCCAACTGCAAGATTGTACAATAATTTAGAAAGTTATTTAAAAAGCCAGTTCGTTACAGTAAAACATTATCTTAAACTTATAGATGATCCTTTCTTCAACTCACTTTACCTCTGACAGACCAACTCCAATTGCAAGATTGTAAAAAAAAGAAATAGAGACAACCAGAGAGGAGCACCAAAACCATGGCTGACAGATGGAAACCTTTAAATTGACCAGCCAAGGGCTTTCCCAAACTATAAAATCCCAACCTATAAAATCAATGCAGTACTAGCCATGTCTTAAAAGGGGCAGTATGGGATATAAACAGAGCAGACAATCAGAGGGAATTCCCAAGCCCAAGGCCAACAAACAGATGAGAAACCAGAACAGATCAGAAGGGAGTACATATCCCTAGGTTCTCGAGTCCCGCTTAACTGTGACGCCTACACCATTGATACCACAGATGTCCTCAGAAAATGGGACCAGATGTTCCCACAAAGAGGAACTGGTGTGTGGATTCAAGGGTCTCAGCGCACGTGCACATCGAGGTACTTATTAAATGGCTAAAGTTGTTGAGACTTTCCTTAGTTCAGTTTCCATTTTCTCAAAGGTGGACCATGGTGGAGCAACCTGTACTGTTCAGGGAGAGTTTTCTGTAAAATTAGGAGAACTCATTCTTTTTTGGGACAGCTTTGGAAATTTTACAGGTTTTATTTTATTATTATTTATTTTTATTTATTTATTTATTTTAGTTGTTGATGGACCTTTATTTACTTACATATATGCGGTACTGAGAATCAAAACCAGTGCCTCACACGTTTAGGACAAGTGCTCCACCACTGAGCCACAACCCTAGCCCTACAGTTTCTTTTTGAATTAGCAGATTACCGGTTATTTTCTTACCATAGTGCTGAAAGTAAAGAATTTGTAGGGTATACAGAATGTTTGTGTTTTGTGGCAGTTAGGATTTAGTATACACCCTGTGCATCAGGGTTTATAAGTATTAAATATTTTTCATGAATTTTAAAGTTCCTTTCTAATAGCGTGCTTAAAATGACTGAAAAAGATGTTTCATTTGAATGTTTTCATTGATTCATCATACATTGCTTTGTATAAAAATGACAATCATTAATGTAAAAGTTTAATGTATAAAGACCACTTCTATAGTAATAGTAACATTTTTTAAAGCCCATTGTATATTCCTCAGTTTGCACCAGTTTGCTTTTTACAAATTTTATTGAGATCAAAATATACCATACAATTCCCTCTTCCTCTCTTTTCTTTTCTTTCTTTGTATGTGGAGGTGTGTGTGTGGGGGGGAGCTGGAACTGGAGATTGAACCCAGCAACACTCTGACGTTGAGCTGCAACTCCAGCCCTTTTTGTTGTTTTCAGATAGGGTCTCACTAAGTTGCCCGGGATGGTCTTTAACTTGCATTCCTCCTGCCTCTGCCTCCCAAGAAGCTGGTGTTACAGGCCTGTGCCACCAGGCCTAGCAGAGTAAAACTCATGTTTAAATTTAAGCGTACAATTTGATTAGTTTTGACATATATCTAGGCCTTTATAACTATCATCATAATCAAGATAATGAACATTTTAAAATGTTTCCTTGTCTCCCTTTGTAGTCCATCCTTTTCTAAATCGAAATCCTGAGGAGATTAAATTGCTTCTGTCACTGTAAAATAGGGTTTTTTTTCCCTAGAATTGTTTTATAAGTGGCATCCTATAAGTGTATCCTGTCTTGCTTGGTTTCTTACTAATTTTAATGATTATGAGATTTACCCATGTTAGATATTTTGTTAGTCTTCCCTTTCATTGCCAAATTATTCCGTTATATGAATATACCACAATTTTTTTCTCTTTTTACATATTTTTGGATAATTCACTTGTCCCAGTTCTGGTCAGTTATAAATAAATCTGTGAATTTACTTACAAACCTTTATTGATACATATATTTTCATTTCTCTTAGGCTAATACCAGAAGTGGGTGACAAGATCATATGATGTAGATTTAACTTTATAAGAAACCTCCAAACTGTTACCTAGATTAGCTGTGCTATTTTTATGTTCTTTTTGTTATCTATGAAAATGACCACTATTCTTCATCCTTATCAACACGTGCTAGAATTAGGTATTAATATTACTTTGAAAATTCTAATAGTTAGATACCATATCTCATTGGGGTCTTATTACTTAGACATTGAGCTTCTTTTTATGTAGTTTTTAGTCATTTGCACATTTTTTTTTGTATACAAATACTTTCAAAGGTTGTAATAAATTTAAATGTCTTCAGTTATTCTCAGAATTTCAGGGCTTTGACCTTTGAGAAAGTAGTATTTGGTATTTAAAGATAGCAAAAAGATGTTCAGGAACAATATTTGGAGAGTAGGATACGTTATTAAGCCAAGTAGAAAGAGTATGAACTAGCCAGGTGTGGTGTGGCGCACGCCTGTAATCCAAGCGGCTCTAGAGACTGAAGCAAGAAGATCACCAGTTTAAAGCCAGCCTCAACAATGGCAAGGTGCTAAGCAACTCAGTGAGACCCTGTCTCTAAATAAAATACAAAATAGGGCTGGGAATGTGGCTCAGTGGTTGAGTGCCCCTGAGTTCAATCCCCAGTACTGCTCCGCCCCCGCATGACCCCCCCCAAAAAAGAAGAAAATATATGAGCTATCTGTCTTCAGTTCTTCCTTACTAAATGTGTGATTGGGGCAGTTTTTTTTTTTTTTTTTTTAGATCCTTTGTGCTTTGATCACTTCACCTCTAAAAATTAAGATGGTAATACCATGCATTATAGGATGTTTGTTGAAGTACTTGGAACACATATGCGCGCTTATTATAGTCAGTAATATCTGTGGGTTTTTTTTTTTCTTTGAGTGTTTAAAATTTGTGCTCTTATCTTGGTTTCCCTGTGCTGGTACCTTAATGCCCATTGATTTCTTTGTAGAACTGTTAATTTAGCATCTCCTAAACTCCCTTAGTCAACAGTACAAGCAATGTGTTTGCAGTTTAGATTTGGAAAACTTTTTAAACTAGGAAATATTGAACAGTCTCTTTATCAACAGAAATCACTTCATTGTTTTTAAATTTGTTCTTTTCTCTCTAAACTGGTTCCTATACTGCTATCCCTGTTCCCTGCATTCTCCCCATCATCTTACTATCAACTAGTTCATTCATTTTGTTTTTGCCGTTTCTAATGAAGCTGTAACAATATTCCTTTATTTAAACTCTAAAATCGTTTCATGGTCTACCACCAGAAAAATTCCAATGATTCAGCATATAAGGACCTAAACCAGTTTTGTCTAGTAGAACTTGCTGCATTGGTGAAAATGCTTTCTGTGCTAACCAAATTGGTAGTAACTAGTTACTTGTGGCTTTGGAACAGTTAAAATGTGGCTAGTATGACTAAGGATCTAAAATTTAAATTTTATATGATTTTGAACTATTAAACGTAAATAACCACATGTGGCTAATAGCTGCCATATTGGACAACACAGGTATGTTCTTACTCAACTTTCCAACTTTATCTTTTCTTTTTTTATATATATTCCCTCCATTTTGGCCATGATAAATTTGCCTATCCTTGAAGAAGCCATATTTTCTTTGAAATGCCTTTTTATTCTTTGTCTTCTTAGCAAAAGCCTATTCATTCTCCAGACTCAATTCTAGATCATCTCACAGAAGGATTCCATGATCTTTTCTTGGAAAGAGTTAGGTATTCATCTCTGTTTCTATAATATTTCTTGCAACTGTTTTTTCTACATTATAATTGTTCATCTGACTGCCTGTTTCCCTCCTCAGAATTTACATGCCTTAAAAATGTGAGTCATCAACATTATATCCTCAAAGCATATTGCCTGTCAAAGAAAATAATAACACTTGTTCTTTGATCAGACTTCTTAGCTTCATCACATACAGATTTGCAAAAGAATTAAATGTGAGAATATATAAAAAGGGTTTTGCCTAGTGTCTGGTTCCCTGAAAAAAACATTCAGTAATGTCAGAAGTTTCACATTCAAAAACTATCTTCCTGTTGCTTGTAAAATGATGTTTATCTCTTGTATAGTGTGTTAGCTTTCCTATGGCTGTGACAAATACCTGAGAAAATCAACTTAAAAGAGGAAAGATTTATTCTGGCTCAGTTTCAGAGGTATCACTTCATGCTTACTTGGTTTCATCCCTTTAGTCTTTAGCCAGTCTATACATCATGGTAGAAAGCGCATAGTGGAGCTGAGCTACTTACTTCATAGGATCCAAGAAAGACTTCAAGTACAAAATATCCCTTTCAAAGGTCTACCTCACATGATCTACTTCCCCCATCTAGAACCCATCACCTTCCAGCAGCAACAGGGGCTCATGGCTAAGCCTCTAATACATGGCTATTGAGGAAATTTCAGATCCAAACCATAACAATCTGGATGTAAAGTGCTTACCAAAATATATTAAGGTAAATGAAAACAAGTAAGTTAAAGAATCAGACCTTAGGGAGAATAAATGTAGGAAAAGTAAAATTAAGCTGGTTTGAAGTTAGTACAGTGATTAGCCAATTATCCCCATCCAAAAACAAACAAACAAAAAAACAGCAGCTTCTTCATTGGTAGACAGAGCCTTTCCTCTGATTTTTTAATTTTTCAATCCAAACCTATTTCTAAATCTTTATAACCATCCCTTATTTGCAGTAAATGGCATGATGAACTGAGTTTCAGAGGATCTCTTGCAGAAATGTTCATGATTTCTGGTGCGACACATTGCCATCAGTTGGAACATGTTTTCTATTCATGTCTTCTACCCATAAACTGAATGCCCTTTTTATCTTAACTAAATAATTATCCCTTGCCTGGCATGCGTGCGGCCTGGGTTTGACCCTCAGCACCACATACAAATAAAGATGTTGTGTCCGCCAAAATAAAAAAAAAAAATTAAACTTCTCTCTCTTTAAAAAAAAAAACTTATCCCTTTATGCATTTTGAGATGTGGCACCAAAACTAGTACAGTTTTCTTTTTCCTTTTTTCATAAGTTCTTGGGTAGAAGATTCATTCTTACTATAAATCTTAGCAACCTCAGACTATAGGACTACTTTTATAGTTTCTCTTTGGCATATCTGAATTGCCAGCATCATTGTTATTCTTCTATTTGAGGGTCATTATTAAATAAAATAAGGGTTACTTGAACTCAAGTGCTATATACTATGACACCTGATCTGATAGCCAAGATGGCTAGTAAGTCATTAACAGGAAGGTAGCATATGCCACACAGATAGACTGGGCAGAGGGATGAGTCATGTTCTGAAAGTGAAAGAACAAATCAAATTTTATTTTACTACTCAGAAGAGCACATAATTTAAAACTTATGAATTGTATATTTCTGGAATTTTCTACTTAATATTTTTAGAATATAGTTGACCACAGTAATTGAAACTGTAGAAAGCAAAACTTCAGATGTGGCAGAGGGGCTTTATGATAGTAATTAGCAAGGCCAGTGTGCAGACCAAATATCTTAAAATTTAAGATTGTGAAATAATTTCCAGACTATGGGAAGAAAATGGTAGAATATAATAAAATTTGTATGTATTGTGTCTTATCCTTTTAAATTTTAGGGGATTGTGTATTTCATAATGAATCCAAATATTTTTTGGGTAATAAATGTATTAATTTTTAAACAATATATGTTAGAAATGTAGCACAGGTGCCCCCCCCCATTCAGTGTATCATTTGAAAAGACTTGAGATTATATGTTATATGAGCTCTTGCCTTATTTGGCTACACTCTACCTCTAGAGCCTCCTGTCCCCATTAGGTTGAAAGATTCCTTCCTTTGATCTTATTCTCTTTGTCTGGAAGGTTCTTATGAGCTTTCTTACCTAATAATATTTCTGTGCTTTGATGGGGCTATTTTAAATAAAGCTGCTATAAACATTTAGGTACATATCTTTGGGGAATATCCAGGAGTGGGTTGTTGAGAGCCACAGCCGAAGGGGCCCCAGCAAACTTCCAGCTGCCAGCAAACTTCCAGCTGCCGGCTGATGATTGGCTCACAGCGGCCCCAGCAACATCTAGCTGATTGGCTCCTCGGCCCCAGCAACATCTAGCTGATTGGCTCCTCTGCGGTGATGCTCATTGGGCTGTTTCCCTGCCCTTTCAGACCACGGAGCTGCTCATTGGGGGACTTTTTTGGCTCTGCCCACGTGACCCAGCCAATCGGCCTCAAGAGCAGGAGGATTGGGGGAGGTGGAGAGAAGCTTGTGGGGGAGAGAGAGGCTTGTGGAAAGCCGGTGGTGGCAGTTGAGGCTCTGAGGGTTTTTCCTGAGAGGCTGTTTTGTTTGGCGTGTGTGGTTCTAAAAATAAAGTTAGTTTCTTTTGACAAGTGGCTCCTGATTGTGCCCAGCCAGACTGCGGCAGTGGGTGACAATGTTAAATGATAAATGTATGTATAAAATCTGTGCATCTAGCTAAAGTCTTTTGATGCAGTATGGTTGGTGTCCCACCATGTCTAGCTCCCAAGACTTCATTCATCCATGACTTCTTTAGAGAAGCCTTCTCTGACCTTTTGTCTTAAGAGTACTCTTATCTTCTTTGGTCCCATAGGATGTTACACATCAGTACATGCAGTATGTTCATATAATTCAGCTCTATTCTGATGACAACATGAAACAAAATTTAACAATAGCTTATTAAAGAATTTTTAAGTTTTTAAATTAGCTCAGTGATACTATGTGTAAGGCTCTAGGTTCAGTCCTCACTACCACCCCCCAAAATTTTTATTGCTTTATATTTTTATATAAATTTAATTGTGGCATTTAAAATAGCATATAACAATGTTTTTAGATGAGTTGAATTTTTTATGTTGGTATATACATAGAGTTATACGATAAAATTAAGCCAGGACTAATAAGTGTGAAACGTTGGTTTTATGAAAGTCAAGCACAAAGGTATGTATACCTTTATTTAACCTGAAGTGAATCTCTGAAATATGAGGTATTATTCATGCTCAGTTAGAAATATGATTGAACCAAATACAAATCAGAGCATTCCTCAAAGGTTTAAAATTTTGTTGGTGTCTCCTTTCTTCTGGTGCTGTATTTTTAAATAGAAGTGTGTCAGAGTGGATGTTTAATATATTTGTTATCTACTTAACTAGATCTCCAGTTTGTTAATAGACTAAATCATAACATTTTTCTTTCTTGTAGTTTCTGATTGCTTTTTAAAAAAAATTTTTAATACTTATTTTTTAGTTGTAGTTGGACACAATATCTTTATTTTTATGTGATGCTGAGGATCAAACCCAGGGCCTCACATGTGCTAGCCGAGCGCTCCACCGCTCTTATTGCTTTTTTATATTTTTAGGTGTACAATAAGCTTCTAGCCTTGTTCCTCTCCTTGTTATCTCCGTAACTGAACCTGTACAGACATGAAACCAGCTTGAAAAGAGGGATTTTATGGCAGCATCATTGATCATAGTTTTACATTTGGAATGCTTCCTTTTGCTCAGACTTCTTGTGCATATATTTTTCACCCAGACTTTTATTAGTCTTTCATTGTAGACTACTCTTTCATTGTAGTCTTACACATTATTAATGCAGCAAGTGGCTCTTTCTAATGTGATTACACTTTTTGTTTCTCCTGTAATGCTCCATGTTTTGATTGGATTTAGAGTATTTTTAGAGAGATTAAGGGATACTTGTCAATGCAGTTGAAAAAATGTAATAATTAAGACACGAGATCCAATTAGCACCTTTATGGTGGTGCACTGAATAATGGCAAATGTTACCACTTGTCCATGAGTGTGACTTCAAAGAGTGTTTTCCCCCTCAAAACGTGTTTTTGCTTTTAGGGATTCTGTGTGTGTGTGTGTGTGTGTGTGTGTGTGTGTAAGATTTATCAATTTGGGTAGTGTGAAATAGGAATCATCCCTTAACCTGCACATGAGAAAATTAAATGACTTTAGTGCAAGCATGCGATTGCTAAAATATCTCCATAGAGCACCAGAGAACAGTTTAAAATCAAGTCAGGATGAAAGAGGTATAAACACACCTGTTGCATCATTCATCAGAATTTCATTCAGGCTATATAAATTATAGTCACAGATGAGGAAGCTATCCACACTGTGAACTTTTATATTTGTGGGCTTGATCCATTCTGATTGTTTTTAATTATATGTGATATTTGGTAAATATTTGTAGAATAAAATGATGAGTGAATAAACAATTTTCTATTATTTCTAAACCCAGGACTATGTATTTTGAGCCTTTGCTATTATTATTTGTGTGTGTGAGATAGTAAGTAATGATCATGCTGCTCCTCAGAAATTTGGAGCTCCACCTCTGACAATCTGCAGCTTTTCTAAATCACATTTTCTCTCATCCTATTTACAACCTTAGGGACTCTGAACAAATGTTGTATTCTTCATGGTGCTTTCTTTCTTAAAAATTTCAAGAACTTACTCTTCTTTGTTCCTGGGTGTCTAATACCTTCTAGCAGAATTCTGCTGTCTTGTTTTCTGAATAATAACAGAATTCTTGGTAGAAGGTTCTTATATATTCTTGGTAAAAGGTACTTGTACCTATTTAAGAGGGCACTAGAGTGTTATTGAACAAAATTTTTAAAATTTTTTTGTTAAAACAAAAAACATTGTGGAAATGTAAGATATTAATAAGGAGTTCTCTCAAAACTGGAGATAGCTACTGTTGCTAAGGACTTTTAAATGTATGTTTTTGATTAGTTCAGATCTCTTAACTACTTTTAGGTAATGCTAAATATTTAGTTATATATTGTCATTTTTCATGCAATTAAATTTTCCCTAAAAAATACTATTTTTATTATTGTATTCTCATGGAGCTTCCAGATTCTCTCCTGTCACATGTAGTTTTATTGATAAATCTGTAAATGATTGATCATTTCCTTCTGATTGAGTCATAGAAATTAAATTGGGCTGTGGTTATAGCTCAGTGGTAAAGCGCTTGCCTAGTGTGTATGAAGCATTGGGTTTGATCCTTAGTGCCACATGAAAATAAATAAATGAAACAAAAGTATTTAAAAATACAAAAACATTAAAGAAAAAAATTAAGTTGCAGGATTTAGGGTATGAAAATTATTTTTAAGTTTCTACATAAATATTGCTATCTTCTCAGTAGGTAGGCATTTAAAAAAAATTGTTTGTATCATTGACCATATATGAACTTCAGGAGTATTGGGGAAAGAACAGGGCATACCCTTCTGGCTGTATGGGATAGTTCTCCCTCTGCTAAAGGTGACACTGATTCATGTGGATTTGCACAAGGAACCAGAATCAAAGATTTTTGTCATACTTGAAATGATTTACACAGTAATTGCTAAAAAAAAAAAAAAAACTCTCTTGATTATTGTCTAAGCAATTCAGTATTAACATATTAAGATATAAGTCTATGACAATGATTTGTGAAGGATTCTGGTTAGAAAGAATTAATAACTACTCAAGCATAGCAAATAAATTAATTCTAGTTGTTATGGCCTTTTAATTTGATTTGTTATCTGTTCAATAACTGAACTATTTTCTGTATTTGACTTTTATAGTATTAGAATATGTAGTTCTTAAAATTAGAGAAGTAATAAAAAGGTAATCTAATGCAGGCATTTACAGATAGAGGCAATATTGATAGTTTAATTTTAAAATGAGATTTTCTTGTTTTGTGGGGGTACTCTAAATTATTGGCATTTTATTTTTGAAAATTAATATGCTGTTTCAAAACTGTAGATTTATACATGATATATAATGTATTTCACTGACTCCTCTTTTTTTCAGTGTGTTCTTTTGTGTGAGTATGAAAAATGTTTGACACAAACTGCCAGTGTAGTAAAGAGTAGAAACATGGTCATGCCTTTTATTGTTCCTTCAGTTTCACTGATTCTAATTATAGAAGCTTACATCACCTTAGTTGATGATAACAGCTTCTCTCTCCCTTTTGCATTTTCTTTCTAGATCACTCCCTAAGGATAGGTCATATTTCATGGTGCATGTATCCTGCTGGTGGCTTTGACAGGACTTTTTTGACAGCGTGTGGTAATCAGTTAGTGGACATAGATGACAGTATGCTGAGCACACTGTTTCTTACAAAAGAATAGGAGAAGGGTATAACATAGCCCTTCCTTCAGAAAAGCTAAGAAATAGACAGGATAGGCAGTTTGAAGGCAGAATTCCTGGGGGGCACCAGTAATTAGAGTGAACCACATCTGATAACTACAGAGATTCATTTCAGATGTTCAAGTTAGGCATGGGAGGAAAAGGGTGTCGAAAAGCTTGCTGTGTTCGTTTAAAAGGGCTGTATATTACCTCTGTCCACTGCAATGTGCATCATTTATTCATTAATTTTTCAAAAGGATTCAAGTGTTTTACTATGTAAATCAGTACCTTTAACAGTTTATATTTCAAAAACCAAACAATTACAACTAATTTACTGAAATGAGTGCCTGTTCATTTTATTTCGTACAACTACAGAATTTTTTTCTTTTGTTCCTTGCCTTTGAAATTTGGTTTCTCTAAATTGTGATTATGTTTCACTGTACAGATGGGGGATAGACTGTATTACTATGCTTGAGATTAGTATATATCTGGTTTTTCTTACTCATGTTTTTTTTTCATAATGCCTAGAATGTATATCTTCTGATAACCTGTCATAATCCATAGTAACCTTTTTCCTTCTTTCTTGTTTATGTTATTACTTACTGAAATAAGTGGTTTATGTATAGTCAGTTTAGTAGCAATCAGAACCTTATCTTTGGTTTTCTACACAACATAATTTGAAATATTCCAATTTATTTTTGTTTATAGTTTATACAGTTAATGTTAATTTTAATAACTGTATAGCATTTACCTTTTTATAAAACTATATTGTAATGTTTTGAAACTTTGTAGTAGTTTAAAGGGTCCTCTAAAAGATTTCATCAGTATGGCTTAGTATCATGGCATTTCATGTGCAGGGGAAGTGTATTCACAAATGGCTGTTCTTTGGTGATGATTCTAGACATTGTGTAGATCAGGACATTCTTCCTTGTTGCAGTTACTTCATTAGAATTGGTAAAATAACAAGGTGAGGTCATGATAAAATTCTGTGTGATGTAAGTGAAAAATAGCTTATTCTTAATAAATTACTATTCTCTCAAGGGATTTTCTTTCTTCAGTAATTAATTAAAAGGTTAAGTCGGTTTTTTCTGAAGAAACAATTTTGTGTATCATCAGGATGCTGTGAATTCATATGCTGAGTATAGAATTTGACCTGTTTGTTTCTTTTCATTGTAGTGTTGTTGCACAGGGAGATTTTGCATAATAGGATCATCATATAGTTTTTTTTCTAGAATAGCAGATATTATGTGGTGATTGGTAGAATGAGAAGGATGATGTCACCTTCACTTACAAGCCAAACTGAAGGAAGAGTTTTGTTCCTTTATTGAGTTGGCATAAACCACAGTATATCTAACATATGGCATTATGGATTGTGTTTTACATGCTGTACAGCAGTTTTTTAAGCTGTTAAGAAGTGACCATCCCCTTGCTCAGCTTGAGGTCCTTCTTTGTGTGATACCAGCATGATTTATAAAATGGGAAAGGTTTCCATTAGGATTTTGCTTTTTGATTTGGCTGTAATTTATCCTACTTACACTGTATGTGAATTGAAATTGAATTATATTTGAGTCCTGTTAGAATGATTATGAAGTACAAAATTTTGTCTTTTTGCCAATTTATCTTCAGCAAAAGTTTGTCTTCATCCATATACAATGATTTTCCATTTTAAAAAATGATTAATATATTTTAATTTATATTCAAATGCTTAATATGTTTCAGGTATCAACTCGGTTTGAATTAAATTGAAAAAATGCATTTGAGCTTGAAAATCAACCTGAACAAATCAAATATTCCATGTTTTACATTTAGAAAATTAGTCATGCTTATTTTATTTGAAATTTAATTTTATATTTAAACTTATATTTTATGTATCTTCAATTTTGGGGAAAAAAGAGTTCTTGCATTTTTGGAATCATAAGTTTATAATTATGTATTTTGAAGCATGACTTGTCTTTGTTCAGGATAATACTTAGTTTTACTTAGTTACATTCTAGTTATATAAGTAGCAGCATAATTTCAGATTGGCAGTATAGTGTTGTTCAAAAAGTGACTCAGACTTTGCCCAAGGGGTATTAAGGAACCCCTCCCTCCTTACCCTCCCCCCTTCTTGAGCCCAATGACAAGGTGTTTCTTCTGTAGTAACTGGAATCCTTTGTTAAAACTTGTCTTAATCTCCTTTTATGATGCATACCCTCACTCACTAAATTAAAAATATTAGGTGAATAAAGAAAAATGGTTCTGTTGCCTTAATTTGTTTACTGATTGTTATTCTCGGAATTTTGCAATTTTGCTGCCTGGACCTGTAACTATTTTATCATTGGTGACTGTTTTCCTTTAGCCATCGAGAAGCACTATTATAAGCTTAAGTGCTCAGGTGGGAGTATCTGCAGTTGATGCCTTGTGGCAGAAACATGAAGAAAGAAGAAGTGTGGGTACTAGAGTTATTGTTCTTTTCAGATAGGAGAGGGTGTGGCAAATTAATATTTTTCTGTAATTTTTAAAGAAAAAATGAGGCCATTTCCTTTTAGTTCAAGCTCATATTGGAAGGAGGTTTAATCATTTTCTCCTCTGACTCCTTCTGAGTTTTGCTGACCTCTCATCTCTTTCTAGGAATTTAGCAATGGGCCACAGAAAGGTACTATATTATACAGATTATTATTCTTTTAAAGGAGTTGGTGCAGTGCTGCATCTTTTGTTCTGAGGATTTTTTCAACTTTTTCTTGAAAGAATGAAATTATATTTATTAAGCTTTACTATTCTCATATAAATCTTAGCACCAGTTTTTATATTTTTAATGTTAGAGTAGACGTGAAGATTATACCTTTCAGAACAATTGTTAGATAAAAAGCAAGTTTCGTCAACAAAAATCCCTCAATTAGTATTGTTACAAAATACACATGTGACATCTGAGTACTAGACTGCCTTATGTATTTGGAATGCAAGAGTATCTCACCAGAGCTAATTATTTTCCCTTGGGAGGACAATGCTGTGTTAAATTTGAATAATAATTTACAAGTATGGCTTCTGAAATATAGCTTTATATCAATGTACAGAATTAAAACTCAAAATGGATTTTTAAAACAAATGCAAATGGTGTGTAAGTGAATTTTTTTCTTACAGAATTCAGCTTGCTGACATGTCTCATTGAAAGAGAGAGAGAGAGAGAGTGAGTGAGTGTGTGTGTGTGTGTGTGTGTGTGTGTGTGTGTGGTGTTTTCAATAAATTGCTCTTTGGGCTACATCTGCAGATACAGTAGCCAATTGATCTAATGCAGTTTCTGAAGGCTTTCTGTACAGGTGATGTCATCCTTTTAGCTCTATTCTCCTCCCACTCTCTTTCCTTCTTATTAGATATTTCATCTTACTGCAGAGCATAGAATCAATAGGAGCTTCTCCTTAGGGAACTGCTCTGAAACAGACAAGGACAGTAGGAATTAAGACACTAACATAGAATCTTGCTTTATCAAAAGATGAAGTGTTTTTGTACCATATTATACATAAATTTTTAACCAGAAAAGCCAGACTTAGATCAACAGCACTGTCTTACTGATGCATTAGAACAAGAAGCAGTACTGCAGAGCTGAAAACAGTGCTTGCGAAAAGAGGAAATAATATGAATTTTGGAGATTTCTCAAGCATTCTACAGGATAAACCTCTTATGGCATACATTCTTCCTAACTACTATTTGTTCAGTGGGGTTTTTTTAATTTTTAACCTCTGATGGTTATGCATATAAAGAAGAAACTTTTAATCTTTAGGATACAGTATTTTGGTTTGCTTCAGATGAAGAAGGATACTGCAGTGCTTATTCTACAGACTGAAATAAGTTGAAGAACAAACAGCTATAATACAGAGAAGAAAGGTTTCATAGAATCCAGGAACACCAAATCCAGATTTGGTGCATGTTGCCTTATTTGCTTTGATTGGTACAGTATTAACTGTTAAGCTACCATGTTGCATGTCTGGTGCATGTCTGTGCCAGGTGCCTGAGGACACATGTAAATGTCCAGACAGCCAAAATTCTAAACTTCTTTATTTACCATGATTTGCTTGTTAAAGTGAACATTCTAATAAGGACCATTACAGTTATTTAGAACAATACTCTTAAGCTTCTGAAGGCTCCTGATTCAGTTTGTAAAGGGGTTTGGAGAAGCTGCGTTTATATAATACTACAGTGGTGTATGATTTGTAAAAAGAAACGTAACAATTTTGTCAACATTCTCATCCGTGTGGCTCTGAAAAAGAAACTACCCTTTCCAGCCTAGGAAATGGCTTTTCTTGTGCGCTGTTATGCCAATTGTCTTCAGCCATGGGCCTCCAAAGTAAGTAATTATTATTTTCTTTGAGATTGATATAATACAGTTATTAAATTTAAATTATATTTTGAATTATAAATTAGCCTTACCATGCTATTTTCTAAAACTTGAAGAACTACAAAGCAGCCTAAAAAGCTCAATATTATTGCTATTTTATTTTTAATTCAAAGAAATCTGAGACAATTTGAAAAGTATCTTTTAAACAATCTGTTGTCTTGAAAAATATAGTGCATTTGATGTGTACTCTCTTCAGACTGAATTGTCATTTGTTTCTGGCCATTACTATACTTAAACTATGGTCATACTCTTTTAACTTGAATTTATTTTGTTGCTTTACTTTCTTCAACAGCTGGTATATTTAGATATATGAGTGAAATCCTTATATTTTACAACATTTTTTACTAATATGGTGCTAGAGATAAGTTATGATTGAAGAGTACAGTTTTTTGAAGATTAGGTGGTAATTCGTAAGCAGTGAAATAATATGAAAAAAACACTATGAATGTAAAAATATTTAATAGTGTTATGAAGTATTTTTGAAGTAGTAATAGATAAACCTTTTGTCATTTTAAAGCAAACATATTAACTCTGAAAATAGCAAAATGCCACATATAGAAAATGCTAGGTTGTTGCAAAATACATACTGTAATTCAGTAAATTTTATTGTTCATAGTGGCTATTCATAACATCTGCAGTTTTATGCCACTTGAGTCATCATTCCTGTCTTGTGTGCTAATTTCAAAACAAAAACAGGTGTATAAATTTTTAGTGTTATATAACTGTTTTAGAAAATATTTTAATAATAATATTGAATGTTAAAATTTCTTCATGGATCTCTAGAATAGAGACAGAAGCCCTTTTCAGGAAGGTATGAAAGTCTTTGTTTAAAGGTTTCCCTGTTGATGGTGACTAAGGGAGAAATACCCTGGCAGCATCATGGTGTACTGTTTTATTTGGCTTAGCTCATTGTATATCTTTTCTAAAGGCATCTTCTGGAAGGACTTAAATTAGCTATTCATTTGACAGATAGCTGATTCTAATGTAAAGAGATGGAAAGAAATCTAGATACACAATCTATTCATGCTATTATCTGCACATATTTAGAGGATAGCCTCTTTAGTGCAAATGCCACCTGTGGGGCCCAAGCATTACTGAAGCTTGATAGTGGCACTACTAAGGTTTCAAACTATGTGTGGAAGGTAAATGGGTGAGACCAAATCAGGCAAAACTTAACAATGAAGCCTAGGGGTTGTTTTTTAAGATTACCAACAAAAACACTTTGGAGGTACTAATAGACAACTTTTGATCAAAAATTTAGCAAGTATAGAAGAATTTATAAAAGTACATGTCTTCTTTCCTATCTCCAGTGTTACTACTGACAGAATTTTAATCTTAAATTGTGATGACACATTAAGCCTATCATTAAATTTTTATTGCTTGGTACTTCTGATTCCCTAATACATTTTCTTGTTTTTAATTTAGTGATCTATGTATTCTGCTTATGTTAGTTAGTATTTCACTGCTAAAATTCATTTATTTTCTTTATTTTCTTGCTAAAATAAGTAGTTCTATCATCAAGGTCCTTAGGGGATGAATCTTAAGTCTTTATATGTTCAAGATTCCTATTTATATTTTATCCTTAAAATGATGTTGAGTTTGACATAAAATAACAAGTCCAATATCTTTTCCTTTTAGGATTTTGAAAAAGCTAATGTACTGTCTTCAGCTGATAAGAAGTCTAAGCTTATTATAATTTTTGTTATGTTACTTTAAGTAATCTGTTTTTCTTCTTGTTAGTGGTGGCTAGTTATGTTTTTATTTGTTTTATCCTTGATGCTATCAAGTTTTATCATAGATTGTCTAATGTTTTGTTTTCTTTCCCCTTCTTGGTACTTGAAGGACTTTAACAAAAGTTGAAGATTCTCATTTGTCTTCAGTTATGAGAACTTTGTAGTTTATGGAGAAAAAAAATTACAATTGCTTCTTTTCTCTAGTCTCTCCACATACATCTTGGAAATCAGAGTCTGTCAGTAATGTCTCTAAACATTTATTTCAGTTTCAGTTTCTGACTCACTAATTCATTTTCTATTTGTAACCAGTACTAGTCATATTTTAGATTTGTAAGTTTAACCGTGTATTATATTTGGAGTCTGTTAAATGATGCTTTTCCTAACTACCTTTGTTTTCATTTTATGGATGCTCTTCTTTTTCCTTATTGTTTTATTAGCTCCTTCTTCAAGTATAAATCCTTCTCTTGGTTGTGTTTTTGGATTTCTTTCAGAGTGGTTGACTTTTCTCAGGGAAGGTTTTAGTTGGGGGCTTGCTTTCGTGGTCTACTAGGGTTGTTTAATGGGACTGTTTACTAGGTGGAAGAGGCAGACCACTTGGGTTTCTGTTCTCCTTCTTTTAGGTGCTTTTGGAGTCATTAGTCATTGGAAATTTATGCAAACCTAAATCATTTCTCAGCCCATATTACTTTGATTGTCCTCATCATTTGACAAAGCTGATTGTTCCCTCCTTCAGAGACTTTCTTCAAAATAAAAGTCTTCACCATGACCTACAGGGCAATGTGATGTCTTCCTCTCTCCCAGCACTCCTTCTTACTCACTCCACCCACTGTGGTTTCCTTACTTGTTCTCAAACTTGACAAGCATTTTTATACCTACTTCCTCTTTTCTCAATGAGTCTATCTGCCTTTACTTTTATAAATGTTAACTGTAAATATTGATTAAAATTTTCTCTTTGGTTTCAAAAAATATTAAAGTGGGAAGAAATGCCTTAGAATTAAAAAATAATAATAATTAGATCATTTAACTCTCATCTTTTACAAAATAATGAGGAATGCGCTAAATTTCACCAGTAGTTTTGCATGCCTCGGGCATAGTACTGTGATGATCTGGTGGATATACCCAGGGCTAATAAGATTGGATACAGTTGTCTCCTCTGGGTTTTTCAGAAATTTTAGACTGTCCACAAAATAAACTGCAGACTACTTTTTAGATCTTGGAAACATGACCACCCCCCACCACTCCCACCCCTACCCCCCTCAGCTGACACTTTTCTGCATATGTCACTCTGTCAAGTCCTAGAAACTTATAATTCTGGTGGTTCACTTTTAATTTCATAAAGCTTCCATCTTCTTGTGCCTTGACTAGTGTCTCTTGTCCCTCATCTGTGTGATTTTTCTTTTACTTCATCTTCTGTGTTTTCAGAGTAGTCTCTTCCAACCACTTACTTGCTTAAAACTATTTGAAGGTTTTCTTTTAGTATGGAAATCTATGCCCCCAGGAATGCCATATCTGGCGTCTCCTACAATCCTCCTCTACATCCCTACCTGAGATATATTGGATTGCTTATGGTTTCTGAATACAGCATGTCTCTAGCCTCACGCCATTCAACAGAAATATAATATAAAAAATAAATTGTTTAAAAAAAATTTTTAAACGCTTGTAGTTGTAGATGGATAGCATACCTTAGTTTGTTTATTTATTTTTATGTGGTTCTGAAGATCAAACCCAGTCAGTGCCTCACACGTGCCAGGAAAGTGCTCTAACACTGAGCTACAACCCCAGACCCTAATAGAATTATTTTTAATGTCTAACCTATCCAAAATATTATTTCAATAGGTAATAAGATATATAATATATATACTTTTAAAATATAAAATACTAATAAGGTATTCTACTTTTTTTGTTATTGTTTCAGGTCTTCTAAATTCAGTCCATATTTTACACCCACAGCACGTCTGTGTCCGAACTATCCTTGCTTGAAATGCTCAATATGTGTGACTGGTGTTACTGTGTTGAGTGCTATAGTTCTGGGTCTTGGTCAGCACTGTTTAGTCTTGATTATTCCCAGGACTCATCTTGAACATTATTAATTCTTCCTACTATCTATCCAGTGAGAATGAGGTCTAAGTTACATTTGTTATTTTAACTTAAAAAAAAAAAAAATTGAATCTCCCAAACTCCCAAAGATTCAATTTGTGTTGTGGCCAGCATCAAGTATACACTAGGTGCTCCTAGTTCAGCAGAGGGAAAATTAGACCACCAAGCCTGTTAGAAATGTTTTATATTTATAATAAATTAGTAGAGGGTAGAGTTCTGAAATGTCTTCCTTTAAGCAGCACATTGGCACTTTTTAATATGTATCCAAGAATTAAATTTATATCTTGGTCATTTTAAAACTAACAAGTAAGTGACTTGCAGATAGTCACAGAAATTATGTTTTTAAAGGAAGTTTTAATAATGCAGTTTGAAGTTTAACTGATTTTTGAGGATTGCTGTTCTATTGGAGAATTGATTTTTTTTAAGTATATTTAAGTACATTTTTAGGGTTAATAATATATAGTATTTATTATTTTTAGAACTCACTGAAAGCTCTTAAGTGAAATAATGTTTGAGTATGGCTTGTAAGGGACTAAAAGTTTCACATAGCAAAAAATATCTTAAGATTCTTGGTTGTGGCAGATTATTCTTGAAGGCTAAGTTTTTAAAACATGAAGTAGAACTTAGAACATGCATGTAACATTATTTTTATGCTATATGTGTCTGCATTCCAGTTGATCTCCATACTTCTTTTGCCCTTCTATGCTGAAAATATTTCTCATGACCATTTCTTGGCCAAACATGTAAATTGCCCTCTAAATTTTTCTTGGAGGGATACCTGGGATTGTCCTAAAATTAATTGTCATGTAAGTATTTATTTCTTTTTGGATATATGGAATTATCCAAAAGCACTATTTCACATTTGTAGGATGCTGATAAGAATATTGAGGAAAAGTAACTTTGGAGAATCCTATGTGAAAGAGATTTCTTTTTTCTGGGACTTCCTGACTCTTCCATATATACATTTGTTATCAAAAGAGTAGAGAGGCATAAGAATATCATTGTTTTCCAACAGCCATGGAACCAACCGATTTGCTTTAATTGTTTTTACTTTTGCAAATACTCATGGATTTTATCTCCTGGAATGGCTCTAAACAATTGACAACACACTATGCTGAGTGAAATACTGAATATGCATATGCTAAATTTCTTTTTGTTTCCTGTACAGAAGATCAAATGAAATCTCTAGTCTGTTCAGATATCCTTGGAAACCTGAACAGCAAAGTGTTCGGAAGTCAAATATATTCATTCATTTATGCTGTACATACTTAATGAGCAGACATGTATGCAAGATAGGTATCACTATGCCAGGCCTTCATTTGGTAATAAAAGGGGGGGGAATATTAACTTTTATTTATTTATTTATATATATATATATAGTATATATATATATATATATATATATATATATATATGAGAGAGATACAGAAAACATGAGTTCCACATTCAGAGCAGTAGAGTGAAAATGGAACTTTTTAAATCTTCAAAATATACACTATGATAGGTTAAGCATTTAAGACTTGAAATCTTTCTGTTACTGCAACAAAACATTGTCTGCTGAGAAATATAGCTGCTCTTAATGTCATTGTTTTTCCCCCAGATCTATAGTAGCCTATTGAAATCAAATTCAAAATTCCCACATGGTATTCATGATTGCTTTCTTTCTGTATAGTCTCTCCTCAGTATCTCTCTGTCGCTATATCTTCAGTCAAGAATACCCTATATACACTTAAATAATGACTGTGTTCAAGCTCAACCACATACTCCCACCCCCTACCCCACCATGTAGGCTCCAGTAGAGGATAAAAGTTCAAATCTGGGAAATGTATGAAGGAGTCTAGAAAATGGGAAAGTTTTGCCAGATCTGATGGACTGAAAGGATGAGAATGAATTGAGTTTGCTGATGAAAAGTCAGCTCTTGAAGTCCAGGCTGGATCAGGAAGAAAAGGAAAAAGAGCAGATAAGCTACAAGAGAAAGTTAAAGGAACCAATAATTTATTTTGAAGGAACAGAACCTTTTTATGTTACTTCATTTGTTATAAAGAAAATAGAAATTATTGAGTATTGAAAAGAAATTGATTTAGAGTCAGTTTGCCTGGGTGTCATCCCAGCTTTTCTGCTTTCTAGCTGTGTGACCAAGGGCAAACATTATACTTTCTCTAAGCCTTGGTTTACTAATCTGTCAGTTGGGTATAATAATAGTATTTACCTCTTCTAGTTCTTTGATTAGAGTAGGTAATCTGTATAAACGACATGTAAAGTGTATTTGCTACTGTTTATGTATTTACTACAAGTAAGAAACACTCAAATGGTAACTGGAATCACCAGTCATTATTGTTCCTATCCCTTAGGAAGTTTGGGGGAATGAAGTCTGTTTTCTTTGATATAGAAAGCAGATGGTATTTGCTTATATATACTCTCTGCTCTTAAACTAAGCTGCTTAAAACCATGTTGATCTGACCACCAACATCCCTGGCACAAAGTATAGTATCATAGAGAGTGCTAGAATCAAATAGGACCTGGGTTTGAATCCTAATTCACTACTTCTTAAGGGTGAAATTGGGAAATTATATAATCTTACTGCCTGCGTTCTTTATCATAAAGTAGGAATAATAATAATAACCTGCTTTTTAGGGAGTCGTGAAATGAATATCAGTCAATACATTATAAGCATTACCAAACCTATTTCCAGACTTGTTCTTCTGGCTTTGTTTTATTACTCTGGTATCACTTGTATGAATGACTTAGTCTTATTACTTCTTCTCTTGGTTTTCTTACTTAGAAGTCTTATAGTGTTATAACATCTCCTATCCTGGCCAGGTGTAGTGGCACATGCCTGTAATCCCACCGGCTTGGAAGGCTAAGACAGGAAGATGGAGAGTTCAAAGCTGGCCTCAGCAAAAGCGAGATGCTAAGCAACTCAGTGAGAAGACACTGTCTGTAAATAAAATACAAATAGGTGGCAGTAGCACATGGGAAGATGAACTCTCCCTGTTTTGTTAACCCCTTTTCTTTGGCTGTATTTGATTACAGTATAAGATGTTCTTTTTTTTTTTTTTTTTAAAGAGAGAGAGAGAGAATTTTTTAATATTTATTTATTTTTTTAGTTTTCGGCGGACACAACATTTTTATTTGTATGTGGTGCTGAGGATCGAGCCCAGCGCTCGCGCGCATGCCAGGCGAGCACGCTACCCCTTGAGCCACATCCCCGTGTGTGTGTGTGTGTGTGTGTGTGTGTGTGTGTGTGTGTGTGTGTGTGTGTTTAATAGTATTCCTACGCTTTACAATGGGAATAGCTGATATTTTTATTTGGTAGTAAAAAGGGGTGAGGTTTGTCCTCTGAAATACCATTAGTAATGGCAATCTCTTTTGAAAAACGTTCAGTGATCTTGCTACTCTGTTAGGTTTGCCTAATCATTTTAGAAAGTGCCATCTGCTTGTTACTATTTAAAAGATTTTTAGTAAGAATGAAAAATTTAGGTTAAAAATGAAGTTGTACAGTAATGTACATAAAATGAAAATGTGCTGCAAAAGTGACATTATATTAAAATCTCCTAAAAACATAAAGTTTGACATTTAGAATAACTAAAATTATTTTTCTTCTTCAGCTTCCAGCTGATCTTACCAAGATGCACCTCACAGACAACCCCTCATCCACAGGTGACTCATGTGTCTTCTAGTCAGTCTGGTTGTAGCATTGCCAGTGATTCTGGGAGCAGCAGTTTATCTGATATCTATCAGGTAATATCTTAGGATTATGTGCTGTGCATATAGCGTTTTTATTCTGCAAAATACTCTGTGCCTATGCCTTAGATGGTCATGTATCTTTTAATTAGAATATGAAATTCAAGCATAAGGTCTTTGCAAAAGTATGTTTTATATTCTGTTTCAAATTCATTAGTCTAATTAAGAAGATGATCTATATTTTGAGAAGGATTTAGTATAGTTCAGTAATATATGACTGTAGCATTCTCTCTCATTTTTTTTTAATCCAGGCAAATCTATCTTAATATATAATGCTTTGGTTAAAAAAGAAAGTAAGAAAAGTTTTTTGAAACCCCTGAACTCAAACTTATAAAAAGGTTGATATTTAGTTGTATAAGTCTACTAACTATAAGTCATGAAGAAATTTACAGTTGTTTATGAATTGTAAAGACTATTATTATATAACATGAATTACATAGAAAATTAGTAAATTTGCAGACTTTCCTATTCTTAAAACCCCAATAGAAACTTTTAAACTTACTGAGATTTTCAGTGATTGTGTAATAGAAAGAGGGGCTCTGGAAAGACCCATAAACAGAGAGAATCCTCACAAAACCCTGCTGAGGTTAAATCCAAATTAGGTTCAAGTCAGTGCAGTGTTTCATGATCCTGATAGTGGAATGTCTGTGAGATTTTATTTAATATAAGATGTTTGGAACAGTTCTCTAGGTATGAGTTTTTATGTCCTGAAGTCCAGTGGTGGTTGATGTCATAGATTATAGAACATAAAACATAAAACACTTCTAATAAAATAAGTAGAGGATACATGGTATTCATGGTTAGTTTATTTGAAATTTCAGATGTACTATATAGGGCTGAGTAGTAGAAATTTAATGTGAGCCACATATTTAATTTTGAAATTTCTAATAACCATATAAAAAAGGAAACAAGTAAAATTTAATTTTTATAATGTATTTTATTTAGCATAGTATATCCAAATGTTATGACTTCAACATAAAATCAGTTTTAACATTATGAATTATTTTGTGTTCTTTTTTTCATGCTAAGTTTTCAGAAGACAGTTTAATGTTAACTTATAGCACATCTCAGTTCAGACTAGCCAGAGTTTAAGTGCCTAGTAATCACATGTTAATAGTGGCCACCCATAATACTGATCTGTAGAAATTAAATCATTTGTAGTCTGAAGGAAATATTTTAGACTGCACTTTTATGGAGTTACCCAGATTGAGATATTTTAGGAAAATCAGCTTTCCTCTATGGAGAGAAGTTTGTAGGCAGAAAAAGCTTGCATTTTTTGGTTTCTGTCTGGCTTTTCTCAACAAAGGTCATTTCTGTGGCCATCCACATCTTACTGTTTGCCTTTTATAGTGAACAGAAGAAAGAATTAAAAAAAAAAAAAGGTGGGGGAGACTTAGAATAATGCAATGGCTCTGGGGCCACTTACTGTGTTTGTGTAGTTGTGGGACTCAACACATTCTACCTCTCCCTAAAGAAGTATCTTGTGAAAGAATTAAGAGTCCTTGCACACACACAGCACCCAAAAAATGATAGTAGAGCTCTGGCTTCTCTAGTTTCTTGTGTTTTTCCAGGGAGGGAAACCCTGAGGAGAATTAAGTTCAAGGATGCAGCTTTAAATTACTCTCAGGATAAGTTAGTGGAAATATCTAGACCTTGCTAAGAGGCACTGTACTTTGAATTGTGGTGGTAACAAATTATAGGAACCTTGTTTCTCTGGGACATTCCATTTGTAATCTTGATTATCTTTTTGGAGCAAGGAGTCCTGGTAGTTGTGACAAAAGGGACAAAAGGACAGTATAGAGATTGAGATTCAAGGTCAGATGTAAAAGCCGGTATTTTATTTTGAGTTAGAAAATGAGCTATCTACAACTAGTATCTCTGCAAATATGCTGGAGGAGCACTGCACTTACATTTGCATCTACAGATTACCCACCTAGCTGGCCAATCTGAGGCTGGACTGAAGTACACTTGGTAGTTTTGTTTGGACTCTTATATTTCAGGATAATGCCTATTTGTGTTACTGCCCTGCTTCCAACCTTTGATGTATCTTCTTCTTTCTCAGTAATACTTTGTGGGGTTTTTGTTGTTTTTGTTGTTCTTGTTCTTGTTTTTTTCTTTCTTTCTTTTCGTACTAAGGTTTGAACTGAACCTGGGGTTTGTTACCACAGAGCCACGTCTCCAGCCCCTTTTATGGTTTTATTTTGAGCCAAGGTATCATTCAGTTGCTTAGGGTCTAAGTTGCCGAGGCTGGCTTTGAACTTGGTATCCTCTGCCTCAGCCTCCTAAGCCACTGGGATTATAGGCATGCACCACTGAACCCAGCTTCGATTTGTCTTATAAGAGATTCGTTTTAAGATGGACATTGATAGATATCTTTGCCAGATGGCCTGCACAACAAGATGACACTTTGTCATATCCCAGAGACAGACTTTGAAAGTTATCATTGGCTCTTCTCCCTCAATCATTTCATTCATCACCAAGTCATCTTGGTTCTAATTATTATGTGTGTTTCATGTAATTAACATGTAATTTACCCTCCTTTATTACAACCTATATGAAGACAGATCACTTCCATTACCTAAGAAAGAACACTATGCCTTTTTGTCCCCCCTTCTGATCCATAACCCCCAGCAACCACCAATCTTTTTTTTTCCCCTAATAGTTTTTGTATTTTCTAGAAAGGCATATAAATGAAATCATATGGTTTTAAAAAACATGATGCAATGAAACTTTCAGATTAACCAATAAAATAAAAGTAAGTTTTAATGAATTTAGGGAGATTGAACAGGTAAAGGGAATAGAAATTAAAATTGTATAAAGAGGAACTCAGAAATTTAAAGGAGAATATTATGGTAGTGCTATTGTGACATGTTTGAAACAAATCACAGAATCAGTCTTGAAGCAAGACATGGAACTTTTGTTTCACCAGAAGGAAAGGGGGCTGCAAGCAGGTCACCTGTGTACCCCGTGACACCCTTCAGAATTTGGGCATCTCTTTTATATCCAAAGCCACAATCTACCAGTAAGTCAAAACCATACAAGATACGAAGTGGGTCAGAATTCAGGGAACAGCACATTCCCCAATAAAAATGGGGACTAAAAGGAGAATACCTTACATTATATAAAAATAAAAGAAACATTTTTTAACCACTATGTGATGTTAAACAGGGTGTGCAAAGCAGGATGGCAGAGGCAGGGTTTTCTCATTGGAGAAGTGGGGATTTTGGTTTTGGTGGGGTTTTTTTGTTTTTGTTTTTTTAAAATATGAAATGGAGGCTCAGGGTAAAATGGAGTTTGTCTGGTCAAGGCACATATAGTTTGGCCCCTAACAGTGCTAAATCAAAATGCAAAAATGTAAAATCTTTAAGAGTAGCCAAAGAAAGTAAAAATTCTCAAACTGTTACACTCAGGGCAGTACTGAAAGAAATGCCATAAAAGTTAAAACAAAAACAAGCCAACATATAAAAACAGAAGGGAACAAAAAACCACTACAAATCTAAAAAATACACATGTCTATATACTTATATATATTTCTATACATAGAATGTACACTGAATTCAAGAGCATCAATTGACATCATTACCAGTGTTTTCTTACTGGTGGTAGGTTTGTGGGTAGTTTTTATTATGTTTCTTAAGCGAACATTATTATTTCTGTTTTTGACAAATCTTAAGGAGGATATAAAGAGTGTATTGTTAAAAATAAAAGTTGAAAAAATGTGAGAAAAGAGAAAGGATTAATTACTAAAGGGTAAAAGGAATTAAAAGCGAATCAGAATGATAAAATGTGCTTCTGAAAAATGCAGGATTTCTAGACCTACAATTTTTTAAAACCCTTGGATTAGGTTAGTAATATCAGTGAACCAAATTGTGTATGTTGTGTGCGTGCACATGTATTTCCAACCAGATCCTTGGGAATAAAGCAAAGAGAGGAAGAGTTAAATATCAGTACTGGTCTCTTGGTATTTCCCTTGACCTCAGACTACATTGGCAATACTTAGAAAACTGAATATACTTGATTACAAGTGTGTATTGCCAGTACCTTAAACAGCAATAGTTTAATTGTCTGGAGCACCTAACAGTAACTCTTAGCAGGAAAACTGTTTATACCATTTTATATTGCCAAATACGTGGCTAAAAATCTATGCATTTCCACTGAGCTATATCCCTAGCATCCTATTCATTTCCTTCTTCAGAGTTTTTATGTCTTATTATTTAAAAATAGAAACTCTTGGCTCTCAGAGAAAGTTATTTACCACAGTTTTGGGGGTGGGATGCAAGGAATTGTTTCAGTGAATATGTTTATAAAATCAGATTAGCTTATAACGTTTGGCTGAAAGTAGGTTAGGATGTTGGATTATTCTTGGATGAAATAGTCTATGCATTATCAGAGTTCTCTAAAAGAAATGCTTCTTTCTAGATTTCTTTTTCTCTATATCAGTCCTTTTTCAATAACAGGAAAATTGTGAAATACTGACTCTTGAAGAAAATAATTTGTCTTTTCATTAACTCATTCTTAAATAGCCTGAGGTACACATTCATTCTCCACCTGTCTTTTCTTAGTTTCTATGTGGAAAATAAATGTGTTCCTAAAACTTTGTTATGACAATAACACAATTCCTTAATTTATGACTCTACTGACAGTCTTGTCAGACAAGACTGTCACTTTTCCACAGGTATCTTTTTTTTTTTTTTTAATTTGTTTGGTTACTCCCATTTTTTCAACTCCCATTTAATTTGCAAGAATGTTTGAATCACATCACTTCTATATTTAAAAAGTGTTTAGAGAAAAAACTTTTTAGATCGAATCCATCCCATTTATTGATTCTTGGTTTTAATTCTTGTGCTTATAGGAGTCCTATTAAGGAAGTGGGGGCTTAATCCCACATGATGAAGATTAGGGCCTACTTTTTCTTCTATTAGTCACAGAGTCTCTGGTTTAATTCCTGGGTCCTTGATCCACTTTTGAGTTGAGTTTTGTGCATGATGAGAGATAGGGATTTAATTTCATTTTGTTGCATATGGATTTCCAATTTTCCTAGGACCATTTGTTGAAGAGGCTATCATTTTTCCAATGCATGTTTTTGGCACCTTTGTCTAATATAAGATAATTGTAATCTTGTGGGTTAGTCTCTGTATCCTGTATTTTGTACCATTGGTCACTAGTCTTCTTTGGTGCCAATACCATGCCGTTTTTGTTACTGTTGCTCTGTAGTATAGTTTAAGGTCTGGTATAGTGATGCCCCCTGCTTCACTCTTCCTGCTAAGGATTGCTTTAGGTATTCTGGGTCTCTTATTTTTCCAGATGAATTTCATGTTGCTTTTTCTATTTCTATGAGTAATGCCATTCTTGGGAGCAAATTTTTACCCCTCACACATCAGATAGAGCACTAATCTCTAGGGTATGTAAAGAACTCAAAAAGCTAAGCACCAAAAAGAAAAATAAATAACCCAATCAATAAATGGGCCAAGGACCTGAACAGACACTTCTCAGAAGAGGATATACAATCAATCAACAAATTTATGAAAAAATTGCTCATCATCTCTAGCATTTAGAGAAATGCAAATCAAAACTACTCTAAGATATCATCTCACCCCAGTCAGAATGGCAGCTGTTATGAAGAAACAACAATAAATGTTGGTGAGGATGTGAGGGAAAAGGTACACTCATACATTGATGGTGGGACTGCAAATTGGTGCAGCCAATATGGAAAGCAGTATGGAGATTCCTTGGAAAACTGGGAATGAAACCACCATTTGACCCAGCTATTCCCCTCCTCAGTCTATACCCAAAGGATTTAAAACAGCATATTACAGGGACACAGCCACATCAATGTTCATAGCAGCACAATTCACAATAGCTAAAATGTGGAACCAACCTAGATGCCCTTCAGTAGGTGAATGGATAAAAAAAAAAAAAATGTGGCATATGTACACAATGGAATATTACTCCGCAATAAAAGAGAATAAAATCATGGCATTTGCAGGTAAATTGATGGCATTGGAGATGATAATGCTATATGAAGTTAGCCAATTCCAAAAAAACAAATGCCAAATGTTTTCTCTGATATAAGAAGGCTGATTCATGGTGGGGTAGAGAGAGGGAGCATGGGAGGAAAAGATGAACTCTAGATAGGGCAGATGGGGCCGGGCAGGGAATTAGCAAGGATGGTGGAATATGATGGACATCATTATCCAAAGTACATGTATGAAGACACGAATTGGAGTGAACATACTTTGTATACATTATATACAAGCAGAGATATGAAAAATTGTGCTATATATGTGTAATAAGAATTGTAATGCATTCTGCTATCATTTATTTTTTTTTTATTTATTTTTTTTTTAATTTTTTATTGTTGGCTGTTCAAAACATTACATAGTTCTTGATATATCATATTTCACAATTTGATTCAAGTGGGTAATGAGCTCCCATTTTTACCCCATATACAGATTGCAGAATCACATCAGTTACACATCCATTGATTTACATATTGCCATACTAGTGTCTGTTGTATTCTGCTGTCTTTCCTATCCTCTACTATCCCCCCTCCCCTCCCCTCCCCTCCCCTCCCCTCCCCTCTTCTCTCTCTGCCCCCTTTACTGACATTCGTTTGTCCCCCTTGTATTATTTTTCCCCTTCCCCTCACTTCCTCTTGTATGTACTTTTGTATACCTCTGAGGGTCTCCTTCCATTTCCATGCATTTTCCCTTCTCTCTCCCTTTCCCTCCCACCTCTCATCCCTGTTTAATGTTAATCTTCTTCTCATGCTCTTCGACCCTACTCTGTTCTTAGCTACTCTCCTTATATCAAAGAAGACATTTGACATTTGTTTTTTAGGGATTGGCTAGCTTCACTTAGCATAATCTGCTCTAATGCCATCCATTTCCCTGAAAATTCTATGATTTTGTCATTTTTTAATGCAGAGTAATACTCCATTGTGTATAAATGCCACATTTTTTTTATCCATTCATCCATTGAAGGGCATCTAGGTTGGTTCCACAGTCTAGCTATTGTGAATTGTGCTGCTATGATCATCGATGTAGCAGTGTCCCTGTAGCATGCTCTTTTTAGGTCTTTAGGGAATAGACCGAGAAGGGGAATAGCTGGGTCAAATGGTGGCTCCATTCCCAGCTTTCCAAGAAATCTCCATACTGCTTTCCAAATTGGCTGCACCAATTTGCAGTCCCACCAGCAATGTACAAGTGTACCCTTTTCCCCACATCCTCGCCAGCACTTGTTGTTGTTTGACTTCATAATGGCTGCCAATCTAACTGGAGTGAGATGGTATCTTAGGGTGGTTTTGATTTGCATTTCTCTGACTGCTAGAGATGGTGAGCATTTTTTCATGTACTTGTTGATTGATTGTATGTCCTCCTCTGAGAAGTGTCTGTTCAGGTCCTTGGCCCATTTGTTGATTGGGTTGTTTGTTCTCTTATTGTCTAATTTTTTGAGCTCTTTGTATACTCTGGATATTAGGGCTCTATCTGAAGTGTGAGGAGTAAAGATTTGTTCCCAGGATGTAGGCTCTCTATTTACCTCTCTTATTGTATCTTTTGCTGAGAAAAAACTTTTTAGTTTGAGTAAGTCCCATTTGTTGATTCTAGTTATTAACTTTTGTGCTATGGGTGTCCTATTGAGGAATTTGGAGCCCGACCCCACAGTATGTAGATCGTAGCCAACTTTTTCTTCTATCAGACGGCGCGTCTCTGATTTGATATCAAGCTCCTTGATCCATTTGGAATTAACTTTTGTGCATGGCGAGAGAAAGGGATTCAGTTTCATTTTGTTGCATATGGATTTCCAGTTTTCCCAGCACCATTTGTTGAAGATGCTATCCTTCCTCCATTGCATGCTTTTAGACCCTTTATCAAATATAAGATAGTTGTAGTTTTGTGGATTGGTTTCTGTGTCCTCTATTCTGTACCATTGGTCCACCCGCCTGTTTTGGTACCAGTACCATGCTGTTTTTGTTACTATTGCTCTGTAATATAGTTTGAAGTCTGGTATCGCTATACCGCCTGATTCACACTTCCTGCTTAGCATTGTTTTTGCTATTCTGGGTCTTTTATTTTTCCATATGAATTTCATGATTGCTTTCTCTATTTCTACAAGAAATGCCGTTGGGATTTTGATTGGCATTGCATTAAACCTATAGAGAACTTTTGGTAATATCGCCATTTTGATGATGTTAGTTCTGCCTATCCATGAACAGGGTATATTTTTCCATCTTCTAAGATCTTCTTCTATTTCTCTCTTTAGGGTTCTGTAGTTTTCATTGTATAAGTCTTTCACCTCTTTTGTTAGGTTGATTCCCAAGTATTTTATTTTTTTTGAAGATATTGTGAATGGAGTGGTTGTCCTCATTTCCATTTCAGAGGATTTGTCGCTGATATACAGGAATGCCTTTGATTTATGCGTGTTGATTTTATATCCTGCCACTTTGCTGAATTCATTTATTAGCTCTAATAGTTTCTTTGTAGACCCTTTTGGGTCTGCTAGGTATAGAATCATGTCATCTGCAAATAGTGATAATTTAAGTTCTTCTTTTCCTATTTTGATGCCTTTAATTTCTTTCGTCTGTCTAATTGCTCTGGCCAGTGTTTCAAGAACTATGTTGAACAGAAGTGGTGAGAGAGGGCATCCCTGTCTTGTTCCAGATTTTAGAGGGAATGCCTTCAATTTTTCTCCATTCAGAATGATGCTAGCCTGAGGCTTAGCATAGATTGCTTTTACAATATTGAGGTATGTTCCTGTTATCCCTAGTTTTTCTAGAGTTTTGAACATAAAGGGATGCTGTACTTTGTCGAATGCTTTTTCCGCATCTATCGAGATGATCATATGGTTCTTATTTTTAAGTCTATTGATGTGGTGAATAACATTTATTGATTTCCTTATATTGAACCAGCCTTGCATCCCAGGGATGAATCCTACTTGATCATGGTGCACAATTTTTTTGATGTGCCTTTGTATCCGAGTGGCCAGAATTTTATTGAGGATTTTTGCATCTAGGTTCATTAGAGATATTGGTCTGTAGTTTTCTTTCTTTGAAGTGTCTTTGTCTGGTTTAGGTATCAGGGTGATGTTGGCCTCGTAGAATGAATTTGGAAGTTCTCCCTCTTTTTCTATTTCCCGAAGTAGCTTGAAAAGTATTGGTATTAGTTCCTCTTTAAAGGTTTTGTAAAACTCTGCTGTATACCCATCCGGTCCTGGGCTTTTCTTAGTTGGTAGTCTTTTGATGGTTTCTTCTATTTCCTCGATTGATATTGGTCTGTTTAGGTTGTCTATATCCTCCTGACTCAATCTGGGCAGATCATATGACTTAAGAAATTTATCTATGCCTTCACTATCTTCTAATTTATTGGAGTATAAGGATTCAAAATAATTTTTGATTATCTTCTGTATTTCTGAAGTGTCTGTTGTGATATTGCCTCTTTCATCCCGTATGTTAGTGATTTGAGTTCTCTCTCTTCTTCTCTTCGCTAGCATGGCTAAGGGTCTGTCGATTTTGTTTATTTTTTCAAAGAACCAACTTTTAGTTTTGTCAATTTTTTCAATTGTTTCTTTTGTTTCGATTTCATTGATTTCAGCTCTGATTTTAATTATTTCTTGCATTCTACTTCTTTTGCTGTTGTTTTGCTCTTCTTTTTCTAGGATTTTGAGATGAAGTATGAGATCATTTATTTGTTGGTTTTTTTCTTTTTTTAAGGAATGAACTCCAGGCAATGAATTTTCCTCTTAGAACTGCTTTCAGTGTGTCCCATAGATTCCGATATGTTGTGTCTGTGTTTTCATTAATCTCTAAGAATTTTTTAATTTCCTCCTTGATGTCTTCTATAACCCATTGATCATTCAGTAACCTATTGTTCATTCTCCAAGTGATATATTCTTTTTCCTTCCTTCTTTTATCGTTGATTTTCAGTTCCATTCCATTATGATCAGATAGGATGCATGGTATTATCTCTACTCCTTTGTATTGTCTAAGAGTTTCCCTGTGACATAATATATGATCTATTTTTGAGAAGGATCCATGTGCTGCTGAGAAAAAAGTGTAACTGTTTGATGTTGGGTGGTATATTCTATATATGTCAATTAAGTCTAGGTTATTAATTGTGTTATTGAGTTCTATGGTTTCCTTATTCAACTTTTGTTTGGAAGATCTGTCCAGTGGTGAGAGAGGTGTGTTGAAGTCTCCCATGATTATTGTATGGTGGTCTATTAGACTCTTGAACTTGAGAAGAGTTTGTTTGATGAACATAGCTGCACCATTGTTTGGGGCATATATATTTATGATTGTTATGTCTTGTTGGTGTATGGTTCCCTTGAGCAGTATGTAGTGTCCCTCTTTATCCCTTTTGATTAACTTTGGCTTAAAATCTATTTTATTTGATATGAGTATGGATACTCCTGCTTGTTTCCGAAGTCCATATGAGTGATATGATTTTTCCCAACCTTTCACCTTCAGCCTATGTATGTCTTTTCCTATCAAATGCGTCTCCTGTAGGCAGCATATTGTTGGGTCTTGTTTTGTGATCCATTCTACTAGCCTGTGTCTCTTGATTGGTGAGTTTAAGCCATTAACATTTAGGGTTATTATTGAGATATGGGTTGTTCTTCCAGCCATATTTGTTTATTTATGTTACTAAACATGGTTTGTTTTCCACTTTGATTATTTTCCCCCCTTTAGTGTCCTACCTCCCACTGTTGGTTTTCATTGTTATTTTCCATTTCCTCTTCCTGTAATGTTTTGCCAAGGATGTTTTGAAGAGATGGTTTTCTAGCTGCAAATTCTTTTAACTTTTGTTTATCGTGGAAGGTTTTAATTTCATCTTCCATCCTGAAGCTTAATTTCGCTGGAAACACAATTCTTGGTTGGAACCCATTTTCTTTCAGTGTTTGAAATATGTTATTCCAGGATCTTCTAGCTTTCAGAGTCTGTGTTGAAAGATCAGCTGTTATCCTGATTGGCTTACCCCTAAATGTGATCTGCTTCCTTTCTCTTGTAGCTTTTAAAATTCTCTCCTTGTTCTGTATGTTGGGCATCTTCATTATAATGTGTCTAGGTGTGGGTCTCTTATGATTTTGCACATTCGGCGTCCTGTAGGCTTCTAGGATTTGGGGTTCTGTCTCATTCTTCAAGTCTGGGAAGTTTTCTCGAATTATTTCATTGAATAGATTGCTCATTCCTTTGGTTTGAAACTCTGTTCCTTCCTGTATCCCAATGACTCTTAAATTTGGTCTCTTGATGTTATCCCATATTTCTTGGATGTTCTGCTCATGCTTTCTTAACAGTCTTGCTGAGCTGTCTATGTTCTTTTCAAGTTGAAATACTTTATCTTCATTGTCTGATGTTCTGTCTTCTAAGTGTTCTACTCTGCTGGTAGTATTCTCAATTGAGTTTTTAAGTTGGCTTATTGCTTCCTGCATTTCTAGGATTTCTGTTTGTTTGTTTTTTATAACCTCTATTTCCCTGTATAGTTGATCTTTTGCTTCTTGGATTTGTTTATGTAATTCATTGTTGAAGTGATCTTTCATTGTCTGATTTTGCTGTCTGATGTCTTCCTTGAGACTCCAGATCATCTGAAGCATGTATATCCTGAATTCTTTATCTGACATTCCATCAGCTGCAGCTATTACCTCTTCTAAAGTTGAGTTGACCTGCAATGCTTGTGGTCCTTTCTTTCCTTGTCTCTTCATACTGTTCGCGTTCCTTTCTTCTTGGTGAAACTGTTGTGCTATTGAATTTTCCCCCTATATATTTATATTGGTCTTGTATAGTTGCAAAGTCTCCCTCGCAGGCACGGGCGGCGGCTCTGCCCCTCCGCCAATTGGGGCAATGTGCCTACCACGCCGGCAGGCCGCTGGGCCTGCTCTGCTAGTCGGTAGCAGGTCCGCCGTCCTTGCAGGCGCGGGCGGCGGCTCTGTCCCTCTGCGGGCCGCTAGGCTTGTTCTGTCGGTGGTCGCCGTTCTGCCTACTTTGCAGGCGCAGGCAGCGGCACTGCCCCTCTGCAGGCCTCTGGGGCTGTACTGCCAGTGGGTCGCAGGTCCGCCTACTTTGCAGGCGTGGGGGGGGGGGCGGCTCTACCCTTCCTCAGGCCACTGGGCCTGTTCTGTCTCTCAGTTGCAGGTCTGACCTGTTCTGATGGTGGTCTCAGTTCCGACTACCTGGCAGGCGAGGGGGGTGGGGGGCGGCTCTGCCCCTCAGCAGGCCGCTGGGCCCGCTCTGTGTTTGGTCCCAGTTCCCTCTACTATGCCGGCGCAGGGGGAGGGGGCGGCTCAGCCTCTTAGCAGGCGGCTGCTCCTCTTCTGCCAGTGGGTCGCAGGCCCGCCTACCTTGCAGGAGTGATTGGAAGCTCTGTCCCGCTGCGGGCCACTGGGCTTTTTCTGTCGGTGGTCACCCTTCCCCTACCTGGCAGGCGAGGGGGGTGGGGGGCGGCTCTGCCCCTCAGCAGGCCGCTGGGCCTGCTCTGTGTTTGGTCCCAGTTCTCTCTACTATGCCGGCGCAGGGGGAGGGGGCGGCTCAGCCTCTCAGCAGGCGACTGCTCCTCTTCTGCCGGTGGGTCGCAGGCCCGCCTACCTTGCAGGAGTGATTGGAAGCTCTGTCCCGCCCTGGGCCACTGGGCCTTTTCTGTCGGTGGTCACCCTTCCCCTACCTGGCAGGCGAGGGGGGTGGGGGGCGGCTCTGCCCCTCAGCAGGCCGCTGGGCCTGCTCTGTCTTTGGTCCCAGTTCCCTCTACTATGCCGGCACAGGGGGAGGGGGCGGCTCAGCCTCTCAGCAGGCGGCTGCTCCTCTTCTGCTGGTGGGTCGCAGGCCCGCCTACCTTGCAGGAGTGATTGGAAGCTCTGTCCCGCCCTGGGCCACTGGGCCTTTTCTGTCGGTGGTCACCCTTCCCCTACCTGGCAGGCGAGGGGGGTGGGGGGCGGCTCTGCCCCTCAGCAGGCCGCTGGGCCTGCTCTGTGTTTGGTCCCAGTTCCCTCTACTATGCCGGCGCAGGGGGAGGGGGCGGCTCAGCCTCTCAGCAGGCGACTGCTCCTCTTCTGCCGGTGGGTCGCAGGCCCGCCTACCTTGCAGGAGTGATTGGAAGCTCTGTCCCGCCCTGGGCCACTCTCATTTATTTTTTTTAAATCAATTAAAAAAATAAAAAGTGGGGGACTGGGGATGTGGCTCAAGCGGTAGCGCGCTTGCCTGGCATGTGTGTGGCCCGGGTTCAATCCTCAGCACCACATACAAAGATGTTGTGTCCGCCAAAAACTAAAAAATATTTAAAAATGAAAATAAATAAAAAGTGTTTAGTTCCCACCATTACCTGATTTACACTCTTCATTATAAATTCAGACCTTTCACCTCTCACCACAATTTGCAGTTTGGTTTTATATTCCACTATCCCCCTATTTATACATTCTAGATTCAGCTTCATGGCAGATGAAGATGCTGTTCCCTGAAAATTTTTTGCTTTTTCCTGCACTTGTACTTTGTAGTCATATTTCTCTCATTTTATAGCTCTGCCTTGATGACATTTTCGTTTTTGTCTCTATCTCCTTGGAATATACAGCAGTTTTTCTCTATGTCATACCACTTTCCCACTATACTTTTTGTTATTTTAAGTTAATTGTAAACTTGACATTTTGCATTATGAGAGTGAATTTATAGAGAGCAGAGTTGATATCTTACTAACTTATATTTCATGCTTGAGTCAAGCACAGTTTTGGCACTTAGAAATTAATCTAGAATTTTTTTTTGTTTTGTTTTGTTTTAATGAAAGTAGAAACCAGCCAACATTGGTTCCAAGGAAAATGCAGAATAAATCTGCTAATGTTTTATTATACAGGGCAGAGGAGCCCTTACTTTTCCTGTCTGTCCTGTTACAGAGATTATGAAATGGACCAGCCTACACTATATAATTGTGAAAGATTAATTTCACAGGATTCTTGCCTTGACCAGAAATCCAAAGAGAAACCCTTATATGGGCCAAATGATCCATGAAAGAGGTTAAATAAAATACTAAAAATGAGAATACAGAAAGAAGCAGCATTGAAAGTGTGAGGTTCTAACTTTATACTTGCTCTAAATTTGAAAATGTGGTTTTTGCAAGTTTGTATAACTCTCTTAATTTCAACCTGTGATAGCTACATGTTTATCTAGATGTAAACAGGAAAAATATTCTCTGATAGTTCATTTGGGAAAGGCCAAGTCACCAGCAAATTACCTCAGACTGTCTACAACACCAAATTATATGCACACACATACACAGACATATTCATATGACAGAAAAGGAAAAATACAATAATTTTAATACTTGTATTTTTAGTTCTATCACCAATATACTTTTCCTACCCTGAGCTTATTTTACTTATCATAGTCTTTCTGAGGGCTTACTGTATCCCAGGTGCTAGGATAAAGAGGTTGAAAGGCCGTGTCTTAATCTGCTGTATATCCTACCTTTAAAAAAAGTAGAACTCATATGTTTTATACTAGCTCTTGGTTATCATATTATTCTCTCAAATTCTGTTTATGAATTTAAAAATAAAATTTGGAGAGGAGCTTTTCCCCCCTCTTTAAATTGTGAAGTTTTTGTTTTTTGTTTTTAACTCATAGTTCACACACTTTCTTATTGAGTACACCAGTTCTCCTTATGAGCGTAGTATTTAGTTATAACATGGGATTGTCCCTGTATGGTGCTTTCAGGTAGACTAGGTGACTTATAAAACACTGGAATTTATTTCTTAGTTTTAAGAAGCTGGAAAGTCGAAGATCAAGTTGCCAACAGATTTGTCATCTGATCAAACCCTTTTTGTAGTTTCATTTGCCATCTCATAAAGGCCCTCTTTCTAGATAGACACCATCTAACTGTGTCCTCTGGGCTATTTTATTTTATTTTATTTATTTATTATGGTACTAGGGATTGAGCCCAGGGATGCTTTACCGTTGAGCAACATCCCAGCCCTTTTTTATTTGGAGACCAGGGCTTATTTAAGTTGCTGGGCTGGCCTTGAACTTGCCATCCTCTTTCCCCAGCCTCCTGTGTTGGTGGGATTGCAGAACACTACTGTATCCATCTGGCCTTTTTCTTAAGGGTACTAATCTAAACATTCATAGGGTTCCAATGACCTAATCACTTTCTTCATAACTTAATCTCTTCATAGGTCTCACCATCTAATACTACCATCTTGGGGATAGGGATTTAAACATAAGAATTTTAGGGGCTCTAGGAATATATATACCTCAGTGGTCAAACACTTATGTAGCATGTACATAAGATCTTTAAGATCTGAAATTAGGTATTTTGTTTGGATTGTTTACCAGCTATTACTTAAAGCTGTGCAGAAATGTAAACAAGACTCTCATTTGCAAGTATCAGAGCCCTAACTTGAGTTAACAGAAGGATAGTTTATTTACCCACAGAGAAAACAGTGGCAGCTTTAGCCTCAGGGAGCCTGGATACCTGCAAGTGTGTTGGCCTCATTTTTCTGGCTCTAGTCATTTGGCGTCCTGTGGCTGGCTTGTTTGTCCTCCCTCTTTTCTCTGGGACACTTGTCACAGGTGCTGTTGCTGCACATGTCATGCTCTTTTAAAAAAAAAATATTTTTAGTTGTAGATGGACACAATAACTCCCTGCCCCCTCTCATAAATATGAGTGTGTGTGTGTGTGTGTGTGTGTGTGTGTGTTTAGATGTTGATGGACCTTTATTTATTTTTATGTGGTGCTGAAGATCAAACCCAGTGCCTCATACATGAGGAAACTGAGCTACAACCCCAGCCCCATGTTGTGCTTTTTCTCTGCCTGCATGTTTAATACCTGTTGTTTTGTTGTTCTGTATCTTTCTGTCTCTTTCTGTTTCTGCCTCTTGCTCAGTATCCTCCTTCCCATTCCCCTGCTCCTTCTCTACCTATTGGTTCCATTTTCTCCCATGACAGGCGCTTCCTTTTTTTTTTTTTTTTTAAATACACGCCAGCGGAATGTATTAATGACAGGCATTTTCACGTGGCTTTATTAGGCAGTATACTTTGATTTGTCTTCAGGTGAGCAACTAGAGAAGAAAGGATGCTTTATATATAACTCCAATTACTAAAATCCAGAGAAAAATTTCTTTATACCTCAGCTTACATAGTGAGGAAATAAGGCACTGTAGCCACTAGAATCTTGAAATTTAAGATGGAAACAGCAGTTGCCAAAAAGAGAACTTCTTCTGGACAGACAGTACAGTAAATGTTCAAAACGGAAGATGAGATAAGTATTTGGGTGAAACTTACATAGTCTTTATTAATATACTCACATTTGAGTCTTTTTTTGTTATATGGAATTCCTGTGTCCAATTCATTTTTTCTGTAACTGCTTTAACATTCATGCTTTTTCATTTATAATATGAATCAAGAGTGTAATATTCAGAAATATTGCCTAATAATCCACTTCAAAATGGTTGTATTTTTTAAAACACATCTTCATTACTTTTTGTGCATTACACTTAATTCATACTTTTGTAAAAATTGCTGGTTCTTTTAGAGGTATATGACACAATATATTACCAAAGTTGTGGTTGTTGAATTCATTTTAAAGATTAGTTTTAGAATAATCTCAGCTCTTTTCACACTGTTAGATCTAGTGATAAGGCAATGGAAAACGAGGAGTATCCATCTTTTATGATGAGCCTATTTTAGCAATACTATTCTACCTTGTTTCAAACTTTTGGTTTTATATGGTTTTGGTTTGGGGCTTGTGAATGTATGTGTTTTGGTATTTTGTTTTGTTGTTATTTTTGCTTTTGTTTTTATTTTGTACCTGGGATTGAACCCATGGGCACTTAGCCGCATCCCCAACCCTTTTTATATTTTTTATTTATAAACAAGAGTCTCAATGCTGGGGCTGGCATTGAACTTGTGATATTTCTGCCCCAGAGAAATATCCCAAGCCACTGGGCCATCATGCCTGGCTCAGACTTTTGTTTTGAATTTACATGATCACCTACCATCTAGCATCTATGATGAAAGAATATATTACTTGTAAAGTGATTGTTGTTAAACTTTCTCTTTCTCATACTTCATGTTTTAGAAACCTTTGAGTTTAAAAAAAAAAAAGCAAGTGTTTTCTGGAAAACAATATATTTAGTGATCTTTGAATATCTTAACCATTTTATGCTTCCTGGCTCAGATTTATCACCTGGATATCTTACTAGGGAAAGATAAACATGTATTTAAGACACAAAGAAACCTTTTATAAATAACCATCATTTCATTGTAGTCTTAACACAGCATGCATTGTTGCCTAAATTCATTTTATTATTTGGTAAGGACACAAGTTTGAGTTATTTCAGACTGTGATATACAATATTTTCATATAAAATGATAAATGATTAAAATTTCTTTCTGTAGGCTACAGAGAGTGAAGTAGGAGATGTAGATTTAACACGTCTTCCAGAAGGACCTGTTGATTCTGAGGATGAAGAAGAAGAAGAGGAAGAGATTGATCGAACAGATCCATTGCAGGGGCGAGATCTTGTTCGAGAATGTCTTGAAAAAGAACCTGCAGACAAAACTGATGATGACATTGGTAAGAAATAAATCTGTTCATATATTTTCCTAGTGTTTCCTTTACAAAGTACTCTGAAAACTTAATGCCTTAAAGCAGTGTACATTTATTCTTTCATAATTTTTATGGATCAGAAATTCAGGGAACTATAAAAGAACGATGAATATCAGGAGGCTTGGATCATTGAGAACCATCTTTGAGATTAGCTGACACAGATTGTAAAACAAAAATTTAATTTCATTAAACTCATGTCCATATGTATTTAAAACAGAATAATAATGTCCAAAGTTTGTGAATTAGCTTCTTAAAATTTTTCAAAAATCATATTTTTATTTTCCTAGCTTAAATTTTTGGGTAAAACTTAATGCATATTCCTCTGTGTAATTTATTAAAGAATTATTTAGTACATAATTAGTTGGCAAGTTGAATATTAAATATGTTGATGTTATCTTTGAGGAACAAAGGATTACTCAACATCAAGTATATATTGTTAGGATTCAATTAACATTTTCTCATAGATTTTCTTTTTATACTAGTCATATTGCCGTTCAAATCAGAAGATGCTCTTGCTAATAACAGCCATAATTTATATCAGTAAAGATCAAAATATTTGAACATTTGTTACCATTCCAAAGATATATTATTTAATAAGAACATTATCTGGACAGAAACTGGAAGTACTTTTGTCATGGAGAAAGGTGTTTTTGTTTTTGTCTTTTGCAATGTTGAGTATCAAATCCTCAAACATACTTAGGCAAGCACTTAACTTCTGAGTACATCCCCAGCCTGAAAGTGCATTTTTAATGGTAAAGAATTACATGCTACGCTGTCTTCAGAGTTTTTTAGAAATTGAAATGTAAGTATTTCCAATTATGTGTGAGCATAGAGCTCCTTATGGTTATTTCTGTTAAAGCCTCTGGGTAGCTATCTGTGTTTCTCCTTTTTTCTTTCTTCCTTCTTTGCCACTACCTCTCTGCTAGAGCCATTAATTCAGAAACTGGCAAGGGGCGTTAAGGGATTGAGAAAAGACAGATAAACACATAGAAAGTTGTACCAAGTGGGACACCATCTTCTGATAGAGTAACAGTGACCCAGAGGTAGCTCAGCACATTTATTATATAGGTTTTATTATCAAAAGGTTATTTGTGGGAAGGTTTCTGCAAAGCAGGCAAACTAAAGGACGCAGCACTGGGGAGACATTAGCGTTATCTTACTATGCTCAGAGTAGTTCTCTATCCCTGGGAGCTGGTGCCTGAGCTCAAGGTCCAGACTGATATAACTCCATGCCTTTGCACAGTTTCTTCAAGCCAGGTGTCACCATAGCAACTGAGCAATCTTGACCTGTACAAAGGTACAGGTCAGAGAAAACACAGGCAGTCACAAATCATGATCCAAGTCACTGCTTTCCACGCTTCTTTTTTTTTTTCTTTTAATCCCCTGCCATACTGAGAATTGAAGCCAGGGTCTTCCACATGTGAGACAAGCACTCTGCCACTGAGCCATATCCCCAGTCTTCTTATTTCTTTGAAACATGATCTTATTAAGTTACCCAGGCTGTCCTCATGTCCTCATGATCCTCATGCCTCTGTTTCCTGAATAGCTGGGATTATAGGCATGTGCCGCCACCCGCAGTCTGTTTCTCCCTTGTATTTATCTTTATTGTTCATGTGTCTGTATACTAAAAAGTGCCTGAGGAACCCATCAGCCTTTATTGTAGTACATAGTTGCTTTGACAAATCTTGTACTACATTACACATTTGTTACTCCTAACAGTTATTTATTGGCATTGATGAGTTACATTTAAAAAAAGAAAGAAAAATCCCTAGCCAATAAGATTAAAGACTTTTTTCATTAATCTGTTAGGTCTAAGGGCATCACTAATCCAAAATACAATGGCATCTCAGGCTAGGTAAATTAGATAAGCCTTCCAGCTTTATCTCACTTTGAGTTCATTGTTTTCTCTAGGGGTTATAAATTCTGGTATCTTTCCATATGCCCATATTTTATGTATGAATCTGAATATACATGTAAAGTAAATAACTGATATTTTTTTCAGTCAATGGTCTTTGTAATCTGGCTTTCTCTATTCTAGCAGCATAAATTCACAAGTCAGTTATGGAATTGGATATTGAAGTCTAGATTTTATTCTCTTTTAATGTATCATCCTAAAATTTGTTTTTTATAGAACAATTACTTGAATTTATGCACCAGCTTCCTGCTTTTGCAAACATGACCATGTCTGTAAGGAGAGAGCTCTGCTCAGTGATGATTTTTGAAGTGGTGGATCAGGCTGGAGCTATTATTCTTGAGGATGGGCAAGAGGTAGGTTAGCAAATAAATGTCACATTATTTAGTATGGATGCTAATTTCTACTAATTTTACTTTTAGAAGAATTTTATTTCCATAACCCTGTGTAAATCCTCACTTTTGAAATTTAAACTGAACAGTGAGCTAGAAGGAACACTTAAATTTGAAGTAGTTATGATTTCTAAGGAGAGAAATTTTTTGTTTAGCTTTACTTTATCTTAATTTTTATTTCCTAGCAATGGATTTTGTGCAAAATAGATAACAAATTTGGTTCAACAAATATTATTTATTTTCATTTCTCAAGGTTCTTAATTAGTATTCATGTATTTATATCATTGTTTAAAATGTTTATAAAGTTAAATGTATGTATTCTCCATTTTCTTTCTCTATATTAACATGAAAAAATGAGGCAAATGTATTGGTACCACTGCCTCCTACTGGACAAATCCCAATTGGGGCATTTATGTGGCAATTCTGTGTTTTAAACTGCTTAGATAGATGCAGCTGAGTGGAGAAAGGATGCAGGGGGATTAGAAAGTATGACTATTGTTAGGAAGTGTTTTGATATTTTTCTTATCAAGTTAGTAATGATTAATGCTGAGATGTTAGTTGCTGAACATTGTCATTTATTTCTAATAGGAATAAAAATTGGTATAGTATTTCTGGAAAGTCATTTTTCTAAATATCAAAAGATGTTCATTATAGCATATTTTTAATAGTAAAAATTGGACGTGACCCAAAATATCCAAGAATAAGAAATGGTTATTCAAATTATTACATAGCCACAGAATATGACATATGCTGGGCAAGTATTCTGCCACTGAACTACACCCTCAACTTCTCACATTATTTTAAAATTATTTGATGGAAATTCTGTGAGGGCAGGGGCCAAATCTCTAGCTTTTTTTTTTTTTTTTTAACATATTTTTTCTTTACATTCTACACATAAAGTGTGCTCCCAAAAAAGTTTGGTGAATAGATGAGTATAGCATTAAATTTTTTAAAAAAGCAGAATAATATAAATATCTTAACTATTCAAAATGATATGCACACAGATGAGAAATAAGCCAGACTTCCCCCCCCACGCCCACAATTTTTTGTGTTGTCTTAATTTCCCACAGTTCCATCAGCAAAAATTTGTTGTATGTCAGCTGTGTACCAGCTTCTGCTCTAGACCCAGGGATGTAGTGGAAAAAAACTGGGTAGTCCCTAATCTCAAATCGCCTATGTAATCCACAAGTTCAGTAGTGAGTATATTTTACATTTAAAACAGTAAAAAAAAAAAAAAAAAAAAAATACACTTTGTGAAAAAAAAAAATTCTTTATACACTGATTACCTTTTGGAACTGACAATCCTAGATTTTCCCTTAAGTCACATTAAAACTATTGAAAGTTTACCATATAATAAGAAGGGTTGTTTATTAAAGGGAATTAAATGGTCTTTTATTGACACACAGTGACCTTTAAAAGAAATATCTCCCTGGAACATTAATTTCTTCCATATAAATGAGGACATTGTCTTCTTAACCTTAGGAGAAATTTTGAGCATTCTATTTTGTTAGATATGCCTTAAAATTCAGGCTTTTCCTAGTCTTTCTAAATTAATCACTATCTTTTTTGGTATTCTTACTACATGTCAGACACCTCTAAGCACTTAGTATGAAATAACTCAATTAATATAGTAATTCTATGATAGATTCTATTGTTAGGACCATTTTAGCAGTTAAAAAAAAAAAAAAAAAGAGGTTCAGAATGGTTATATAACATGCCAAAAGTCACCAGGCTAGTTAGTGGCAGGGTCTGGATTAAAATTCCAAAAAATCTGTGCTCTCAAACATTACATTTTTGCCTCAGGAAATTTGGTAATCATGAAAGCTCCTGATTTCCTTTGGTTACTAAAAGAAGAAAGTGTAAAATAAACTTCAGTGGTTGTGCAGACTAGAATAGGGAACATAAAATGTTACTAAAAGTGCTTAATAATATAACCAGATTCTCTTTTTCACTCTTTCAAATTATGCAAATTATATATTTTGATAGATTTTTGTTCAAAGCTAACATAACTATCACTTCTAAAAGATTCTTAAAACCTTTGTTTTTCTCTATAGCTTGATTCATGGTATGTTATTTTAAATGGCACTGTAGAAATTAATCATCCAGATGGAAAAGTTGAAAATCTCTTTATGGGAAATAGTTTTGGAATTACTCCCACTCTTGATAAGCAGTACATGCGTGGTATTGTCAGAACTAAAGTAGATGATTGTCAGGTAAGCTTTTCTCTTGCTTGTTTGATTTGAAATGGCTGAACCTTATTTTTTTCCTCACTTAAAATAAAATCACTGTATGTGAGAATGAGGAGTTTCAATAGCTCATTGTTAATAAAGGAAACTCAATTTTATAACTGCCTCAAATATTTATGGGATTGAGCAAACTATAAATTTTTAAGAGAATGTGCCAAGTAACTACTAGTTTGTTGCATTTCTTTCTGATATTAGCCAGCTCAGAGTCTTTTTTAAACAAGGGAAAGAAATAGGAACTTCAGAGTTGTTTGTTTCTAACTTACTCCTGCTTCGTGTTTCCTTTGTGTAGTGTCAGTTTTGAGAGAAGTGGATGTTCACTTCTCCTTTTAGAGCAAAATTCAAACGGATTTGACTTCTTCGGTCTCTTTATGTGTACATTGTTTCACCTTGATTTTTGTTAAAATTTTAAAGGATTGAATGAAAGAACTGATGCCATTTGATTTCTTGCCTTTGTGCTCTGCTTTGGTGCATAGTGATATATTTATGTACTATAGGTTCATTAATTGTCCCCATGTTGTTCTTGGACAGTTTGTCTGCATAGCCCAGCAGGATTATTGGAGAATTTTAAATCATGTGGAAAAAATACCCATAAAGTTGAAGAAGAAGGAGAAATTGTTATGGTGCATGAGCACCGCGAATTAGACCGGAGTGGAACCAGGAAAGGACACATCGTAATCAAGGTGTGTATTTTAACTTATTATTCTAGATATTGATAGAATAAAGTTTTCAACTTGCTTTTAAAAAGGCTCTGAACTCCTTTAAATAGTGCAAGATAACTTCACTAACACATTGAAATCTAATTTTAATCAATATATTTGTTCTTTTGCCTTTTTCTAAGCTGGTTTTTATCCATTTTAATGTTGAAAAATAACTTTCATATCAGCATGGATAGGGGATGGGTATTGTTTTGGAATATACTGGTCAGTTTTTCTTCTAAAATGTATTTTATATTTAGAAACAATAGAAATTCAAGGATTAGCCACAAAGGCGTAGGACTCATAGATGAAAATGCAGAGTTAAAATAGGCATTGATTTCACTTTTTTTTTTTAATCTAAAAATGGTGGTAATACAGAAGGACTTGATTAAGATTAAATGAGGTAGATCAAAAGCTTTAGTACAGTTACAGAATTAAGTATGAATTCTCATACTTTCTCTCCCCCACCCCTTCCCCTATTCCTTGCCTTCTTCCTCCTCTGCTCTTTAAAAGCCTCTGGATATAAAGTAGAGCCATATAGTCGAAAGGGAGAGAATAAATGCATAGCTTCTTGTCTTTTTGGACTAGTCTTGGTTGCTAATTGGAAATGGAGGAATTTATTTAATATGAGGAGTATAAATCGGAAAGACAGATCTAAAGCTGATATCATGCCCACTCTTCCTTAGAATCAAGACTTTCTCAGAGCTGTCTCTCTAAAACTGATGGTTTTAAGCTTTTTCTGTAGAGAAAAAATGAACATATCAATGACCTTAGGGTCATGTATATATTTTCTTATTTTAATTCCTTTGTCTTTTTGTAAGGACTTCTATGTTTCTAATAATTTCAAAGGTATAATAGAAAAGTTGCAAGAACAATACAAAATCTCCCTGAGTCAGATTTCCCCCAATTTTAATATTTTACTCATTTGCCCCATTGTCATTAGTGGAAATGGAAAGTAACCTGCAAAAGTAATGCCTCATCACTTCTAAATATATCATATGTATTTCCTAAAAGCAAGAATGCTCTCCTGCATAAACACCATGGAATCCTTCCAAGTTTGGAACTAAACATTGCTGAAACAGAAAGATTCAGCCCAAAAATCATGTTAGATATTCACCAGCAATCCCATCATTGCCACTTTTTTATTTCTGGTCTAGGATCTCATCCAGGAACACAGATTTAGTTGTCATGTCACTTCAGTCTGTTCCTATTTTATATCCTGTAGGAATAACCCTTTACCTGGATCAGTCTAGTGTTTCCTCATGACCATACTCAAGTTGTTCCTTCCCAGCAGGAATTTCACAGAAATGATGACATGCACTTCTCATTACACCACATCAGGGGCCACAAGATGTTACCTTTTCCACCATGGTAAAATAAACCTTGATGCCCTGCTCACATTGATGTCTCATTCAGGAACACAGATTTAGTTTCTTCACTGTAAAAATTACCATTTGATCCTTTGTAACTGATGGGTACTTGGTAAAGGGATATTCTGAGATAGTATCAATAAAACTGCCTCTAGTTCGTGGATAGTTACGAACTTCTACCCAGAAGTTTTTACTTCCACTGACTGACTAACTACTCTTGCCTGAAATGGTGAGACCTTATTACTATAATTTCTTGCATATTTTTAAACTGTCATTTTGTAAAGAAGAGCTTTCTTTTCTTCTACATTTATTAATATTAGTATAGACTTATGTGTTCACCAGTATTATTCCTTAGATCAAATTGTGTGAGATTTAGCCAGTGAAGCCCTCTTTAAGCTGACTCCTATATTATTTTGACATGTCCCTCTCTGGCAGATAGTAAGGCTCATCATGAACTTGATTTACACCAGATTTTGAAGTCTGCTATTTCCCCCAGAGTATACAGGATCTTTCCAGTTGAAGATGGTATTTATGAACCAATATCTGGGTATTCCCTTTGTTTTTAGATCCTCTCATCAGATAAAGCTAGGAAATCTATATATGGATGGATGTATTACAAATACATGCCCATTTATTACTTTTTCTGTTAAACATCTAGGGGTTTATACTGATACATCCAATCCAGTATTACACCCCATACAGGGTTTTCTCTACCCTTTTTCTTTCTGTTTCTATAAGTACATTCACCAACAATGACTCTTGTTATTCTCTGTATATTTACATATTTGCTTATTGTAACCAATCTCTACCATGCGAACCATCTGTTTTGCCTGCCACCTCTGTGTGTTCATCCAGCATCCCAACTTTTTTTCTTCCACCTGAGACATAGAGGTTTATTTAGGAAAGCAGAGGCATATTTAAGGGAGAATGTGGGCTATCTTGAGAGGGAAAAGTCACTGGGACAAAGCAAGTAGTACACATTAAAGGGAGAATGTGGGCCATCTCCGGAGGGAGAAACAGCAAACTTTTGGTGTGTGAGCATCCTACCTTCTCAGCTGCTAATAAACATAATGGTGATGTGCCTCTTCATAATTACCTGACTCATCTTTAAAGTTTAGAATGTATAGCTTAATCTCTATAAGAGACCCTGCCTCAATGACTTAGCCAGTCAAAATGATGGCCTCTGTTCAATGTTGACCAGTTTACACCATGACTTCCAATATATATAATCTAAAAACAACATTTAAGTGACCCTAAACCATCGTTGATAATAAAGCCAATTTGGTGTTTTAGAGGGTGGAAGAATAAGAATAATCTATGGTCTCCTTGTTCCTTAAGTTAGTTAAATGAAAATACTGTCTTATGACTTCCTTCAGAGAAATGATTTACATACTTTGTTAGCAGTGGGCACCTTTTTAAAAAAGATAAAATAAGTACTTTGTAGTACTAAAGTATGTTTAATGTACATTTATTCTGAGCAACAAGTTGTTTGAATGAATGAAGCAAATTGAAGTTTGGGGTCATGAGCAATAGTTAATTTTTATATCAGGCTTACCATCTGTTTTATTTAATTCAGAAGCTCAAAGAGGAGCAATGGTAAATGTTTGTTTGTAGTCTTTTGATAAGTTTACAGACAGGCAAGCATTTAAAACTCTGATTGTAAAAACTATCTATAAGGACTTCTCATTCCTCCCAAGATGGTGAGCTAGCAGAGATAAAATGTAGAAGGAAACTATTTGAGGAAGTAACAGCAGTAAAACTGGCTTTTTTTGAACTGATATATTATTCCTGCAGCTTGGGACAGAAGAAAATTTGAAGTGGAATAAATTTGAAATAAAGCTTGCTTGCTTCCTTTTTTCTTTTTCTTTTCTTCTTTCTCCCCGCCCTCTTTTTTTTTTTTTTTTCTTTTCTTTTACTTACCTCTTGCTTCTTCCTTCTTTTGCCTGGGACAATCATTATGTACCCCCATTATACCAGAAATGGCAGTAAGAGCCCACACAAGGAATAAATCAGTTAAATTCTGAGGATGCCAATGGAAAAAGGTACAGCTGAGTAAATGCTGTTTTGGGTACTCATTCCTATATTTTTTCTCATCTAAACCTCTACTGCTGCATTACAACCTAGAAAGACTAGCTTCTCCCAGCGTAAAGATTTAATGGTGAAATTACTTTGGGGATTTGTATAAGGGAGTGGCTATAAAGGAGAATAATCAATGGGAGTTAATTGATTCCGTTTTGTCCTTGAATTTTTAGGCAACACCTGAGCGTCTCATTATGCATTTAATAGAAGAACATTCCATTGTGGACCCAACTTATATAGAAGATTTCTTATTAACTTATAGGACATTTCTTAAAAGTCCTTTGGATGTTGGAATCAAGCTTTTGGAATGGTTTAAGATTGACAGCTTAAGGGATAAGGTTGGTTTTAAAAATATCAAGGGCGTGAAAGTGATTTTAATGTAGAATTTTTGTTTTGAAGTACTGGGGATTGAACCCAAGGGTATTTCACCATTGGATTACAACCCCATTTATTTTTATTTTTATTTTATTTTGAGGGTATCACTAATTTGCTAAAGCTGGTCTCAAACCTGCAATCCTGCTGTAGCCTCCTGGGTTGCTGGGATTATAGGCATGCACCACCACACACAGCATTTACATTTTATTAATGAACGTTTTGCAGTTGATAGATTAAATGTTTACTTTGATAACAAAATTTAGTTCACCTAAAAAATTAGTAAGTTGGTATAGACATATATCTGCTTATATACTTTTATGATTGCATAGCCTGTTTCAAGGGGACATGAATTTTTTTTTTGGACATGAATCTTAAAAGGCAAAAATTGAAATAAGGCTGTGATGTTGCTCTAAATTCAGGAAACATAAAAGCTGCATAAGTGTTTTAGAATTTTACCAAAATATTTTATAATCATTTAAAAACAATATGTTAAATCCTAATTTTTCTGTCCTGCTTCTTATTTAAATCTTTCTTTGAATTTGCATTAAATGTTATTTGATATTTAAAATAGATTATTTTGCCTGTTTCATGGTATGTACAGTTTAATGGAAATATTAGTAATACCTCAGCAAATTAGTGGGAAGTAAGTTGTTCTAAGAAAATAAAAAGGAGGATCATAATGGCAAAGAAAATAAGTTAGATGAAGGCAAAGTTGATTTTTTTTTTTTTTTGGCATTGGGGGTGGGGGGATACTGAGGATTGAACCCAGGGGCAGTTAACCACTGAGCTACATCCCCAGCCCCTTATATTTTTTTAAGACAGGGCTGTCTTTAAACTTGTGATCCTCCTGCCTCAGCCTCCTGAGTCACTGGGATTACTGGTGTGCACCCCCACACCTGACTAAACTGTAGAATTATATTATTTAGGAGATTAAAGTGTGCAAAACTACAGACTTGTCTTCCTCTCTTTTTTTTTTTTTTTGGAATTAATTATAATTACTTTGGTTCCTGAGAAAATAAAGGCATGCCTAGAGACTGAACAAAAATATGATTTAGAAATAGCTAGATTTCTACATGCAAAAGAATGAAATTGGATTCTTACTTACCTTACACCATATATAAAAATTTACTCAAAATTTATCAAAGTTACACCATTCATAAAAATTTACTCAAAATGTATAAGAGGGGCTGGGAATACAGCTCAGTTGGTAAAGGGATTGCCTCACAGGCACAAGGCCTGGGTTCCATCCCCAGCACCACAAAAAAAAAAATTGAGGCAATATAAGAGATTAAAGTATAATATTTTTACAAGAAAAGATAATAGTAAATCATGATGACCTGGGTTTTGGCAGTAGTTTTTCAGATATAACACCAAAAGCACAAGCAACAAAAGAAAAAAAAATAGATATTTGAATTGCATCAAAATTAAAATGTTTTCTGTATCAACTGATACTGTCAAGAAATACAGGACAACACATGGAATGGGAGAATAAATTTGCAAATCATATCTGATAAGGGTCTAGCATCCAGAATATATAAAGTATTCTTACAGTTTGGCAACAAAAGGACAAATAACACAATTGGAAAATGGACAAAGGACTTAAACATTTCCCAAGGAAAATGCATAAATGGCCATCAAGCACATGAAAAAGATGCTCAACATAATTAGTCTTAGGGAAATACAGCTTGAAGCCATTGTGAGATATCACTTTGTATCCACTGGGATGGATTTGTAAAAAGAAGGAAAAAGACCCCCCCAAAAAAAATTTAAAAACAAAGAATGTGAGAAATTAGATACCCCACCCCCAATATTAATGATGGAAATGTAAAATAATATAGCCTCTGTGAAAGACTGTTTGACATTTCTTCTAAATTTGAACATAGAGTACCCAAACAATCCAGTAATTTTTCTCCTAGGTATGTACCTGAAAAACAGTTCACAAACAAAAATTCGTACACAGATATTCATAGCAATATTGACCATAGCCAAAAAGTGAGGATGATCCAGATGTCCCACTAATATTTATCATGGATAAACAAAACATATATAGCAATTTAATAAAATATTATTCATCCATAAAAAGAAACAAAGTACTAATTAAAGGAAGCCAATCACAAAAAGCTAATATTACGTGATTCTTTTTATATGAAATGTCCAGAATAGGCAAATACATACAAAAGTAGACTAGTGGTACCTTCCAGGGACTGGAGAAAGGACAGAATGGGAAGCATTTACTAAACTAGTTAGTGATGATAATCATATAACATTGGAAATGTGTGAAATGCCATTGAATTGTGCACTTTAAATTGATTGAAATGGTAAATTTTATGTGCATGTGCATTTTACATAATTTTGAAAATATATGATTCAAAATTACATTGCTAACTATATTACTACTTAACATTTGCTTACTTTTAATCTATGGAGCAAAGTAAACAAACCAATTCACCATTTTTGAAAATTGACAGTATTTACAATGAATGAAATATCAGATTTGTTTTCATTAAAATTTGGGGTTAAATATGTTCTTAGCTATAGAAACACTTATACTATTTTTTGATATGATTACCAGCTTTTATGATATGAAGTTTGTATTTTGAGATGCTCTGAAATACATATCCCATGTATTTATTCCATTTTAATGAATATAAGATGACTTTTATCTTCTGAATGCACAGAGTTCTTTGTTGCTTGTGTACCCAAGGAAGCAAAATTTTAGACTAAAGCATGCCTCTGTTAGAACAAGCCTTTTTATATACAAGGAAGGGGAGAAGAAGGTTAGTCATAAAGCTCTATTCTTCCTTAGTTTGGGGCATGTTTTTGGAATGTACTTTTTCAGAAATAATGCCTCTCATAACCATATGCTGCCTTTTCTGTCTTTCCTCAGGTGACACGGATTGTATTATTATGGGTAAATAATCATTTTAATGATTTTGAAGGTGATTCTGCTATGACTCAGTTTCTGGAAGAATTTGAAAAAAATCTGGAAGATACAGTAAGGCTCAAATGAATTTCTTTTTCAGAGTTGCTGCTCCTCAGCGAGAACAATTATTCAGAACAGCAATGGCTTTTGTATTATCCTGCATACTAAATGAGAACTCTGTAATTCTGCTTATCCTCCGCCACCTCAGCTGAAACAAAAATCATCCTTTTAGACTCTGTTTTTCATTTTTAGTTTAAGACTAGTATCTCTTAGTTCCTCAGGCTTCTAAGTACTGGGCATATGTGGATCAGTCCATAGTCACCCATGTCGCTGATTTAGGCATTTATGTATACATATGTGTCTTTGCTTTTGGTCTCTTTTTCAGCCATTTCTTTTCTACTTCCCAGTTTAGGAGCTCATTATTTTATTATACCTGTTCTATTATAGTAGCCTGCTAAATGGTCTTAGTTCTAGTTTTCTTCTACTCCATTCTGTGTGTCCAAAAGATAGATATTAAAGTACAAACATAATGCATATTGCTTGTCTTTGTTAGCACACCATATTTTTTTTTTTTTAAGAGAGAGAATTTTTTTTTTTTTTTTTAAGTTTTTGGCAGACACAACATCTTTGTTTGCATGTGGTGCTGAGGATCGAACCCGGGCCGCACGCATGCCAGGCGAGCGCACTACCACTTGAGCCACATCCCCAGCCCAGTACACCATATTTTCTACCAAAGTAGTGTCTCACCTTATACTCATGTCACTCATCTACTTTTTCAGGATTTTTCTTATGTACTATAGATTATATCTAAACCAGACTATTTTGTAGTTCTTTATCACAGACCTTGTTGTATTCTCTTCTTCCAGTCCTGCTCTTTCCAAGTATGTGCAACTTTCAGTGCATATCTTTTATATCCGATCTACATTAAGACTTTGTGGATCTCCTTGCTACATGTGCTTTCACCTTTTCTAAATATATAGTATTTAAGATAATTCCTTCAAGGTCTTCTTAACTTCCACAGTAGCTATTGATGAATACATTTGATTCTCCTTGTCACATAGAATTCAGCTGCAACTAGGTTGTCTGCTTCTAGCAGCTTGAAATTTTTGGAAATAAATAATGTAGTATAATTGTTAAAAGAGTACAGCTCAGGAATCAGTTTGCCTAAATTAACATTCATACTCCATCACTTGCTCGATATGTGAATTTGGACAAGTTGCCTAACCTTTATGTTCCTGTTTACTTATTTGAAAGATAATAGCCCCTACTTCAATGAGATTGTATGAAGATTGTAGTGAGTTAATGAATAACAATACGAAAACAATCCTGGCACATAGCATATGCTCAAGAATTATAGTCTTCAGAGTCTTAGTGGCTTGAGTTGCCTGAAAAAGAAAAAAATTGGAAGATATGATCCAATTTTTACCCCTTAGTTCTAAAGTGAATGAACTTTTAAAATATATATATATATATATATATATATATATATATATATATATATATATATTTACAGTAGAGAATTTGGAAAATGCAACCATATAGGAGAAAAAAATAAATACCCATCTACCTTCTCACAAAGAGAGCCATTGTTTACTTATGGTACATTTTATTGAAGTCCTACTGTACTTTTTCAGCATAAACTTTTAAGCTTTTGTCTTTTTACATTTTATTCTTAATTTGTATTTTTCAAATACTCTTAAGATAATGGAAGTAAATGGACAGAATTTTGAGAATATTACATTTGCAAAGGCCCTTGAAATTTTGAGGAATAATACTCATCTTGCACTAACTGTGAAGACCAATATTTTTGGTAAGTTTTGTTGTAAATACTGTTTGAGCTTTGCTTTTTTGTTTTTGTAATAGAAAAGTAAAGTCCTAACAATGAAAAGAAAAATAAAATGTAAAACATTTCTTATCTGAGCTATTAAGGTATTATTAGGATTGCTAATGTGTGTAGTACAATTTAGAATTTTCACTTTTCATTTGTGCTTATTATTTTGATATCTTAGAAAGTTTGAAAGTAGGTATACAACTACATTCATTCAGTCATTTATGAAATATCTATTGAGAATCTGTTATATACCATACTCTGGTAGAGGAATACTTAAAATGACCTGAATAGAACTTAGAGTCATAATCAGGTTTTTTTTCTCCCTGCTAATTTACAAATTAATCTACTTCTAATCTTTTAACTAGCTTTCTGAAATAATGTAAATGCCAGATTGTTTCATGGAAATTAATTAAAGCACTGAATTAATAATCAGTGAATTACAGATTTCTAACAAGAGACTCTACCTTCCTGTGTAAAAATGTTGATTATGTCATATAAACAAAGCAAATGTTCACCTTGTACTTATTTTATTAAGAAATTTATGGTTTTTTTTTTTTTATAACTTTAAGAAAGGATTTATTGTCATTTGGATTCATTTGATACCACAGGATTTTTGTTAAAATTCAGAGAAAGGCAACAGTAAATACAGTATAGCCATTGAAAATTGTCAAAGAAAATTTAAGAGTTTTTATTTAAGAGCTGGTTCCCCTAGGTTTCAGTTGCAATTAGAGAAGTAAGAGTTGACTTTTAAAACTATGCCTATAGAAAGGAAGTGTGAGTTTTAATTTTTCCACTGTAACTCCTCTTTATACTCTGCTTAGTAATATTGAAAAATGAAGCATTTGTTATTTTTCCTCTTTTTATTGGAGTCACTTTGACTGAATTACATCATGTTGACTCCAATATATAACAGTCAGTTGGCAACTATACAGTACTTAACAAAGAATAAGTAAGTAAGCCTTCAGGGTTTTTGGATTTCCTAGAGGTGACACTAGTATTTAGTGACACCAGCTTTTAGCTTAAAACCACAGGGATATCAGTTTTGAAAAACATGAAACCAGCATTATGCATGTTGGACAGATTATTTACTCTCCAGGCTTCAGTTTCTCCAGCTATATTTCGTAAGGTTCTTGTAAAGATCCAATGCCTTTACTTTTTTCTTGTCACTTAATGATTGCTAATTAGTATCAAATATTATTATATACAAAAATATATAGATAGCATAATGTAGTGTTTAACAACATTAACTCTGAAAGACAGAAAAAATAAGTTTAAAGATACAAAAGGTGTAATGTATAACAAATTAGAATAAATAAATAAGTTTAAATTTTAAAAGATACAAAAGGTAGTGAACCCACACTCTCAGAACCCTAGAACCCTCTGAGTGGTAAGAATAACAAAATGTCAGACTGGATGTTGCATGGACCTTTTTTTTTTTTTCTTTCAAAATACTTTTATTTAAAATTAAAAAATTGAGGCTGGGGTTGTGGCTCAGTGGTAGAGTGCTCGCCTCACACGTGCAAGACCCTGGGTTCAATCCTCAGCACCACATAAAAATAAGTGAAATAAAGGTATTGTGTCCAACTACATCTAAAAAATAAATATTTAAAAGGTAAAATTAAAAAATTACAATTAAAAAAAAAGCCACCACAAACCCTGCCTTTCTTTTTAAATAATGCAGCATGGAGCAGTTTGGTTTCCACCCTATTGTGCTGGGGCTGAGGTCCTGCCAAGAAAGTGGGGTTCAACCTGGGGAAAAGAGATCAGCCCCTCCCACTCCCTCAAGAGGCAGAGCCTGGGTTTCTAGAGCAACCTGGCAACACACCTCTGTCACTGTTGACAGGCCCCACTTTATCTTCCCTGAGGACCCAGTGGTCACAAGGGGAGTGAGAACTGGAGAGAAAGGCAGAAGAAATGTGTGAAAAGTCAGACTCCCAGAGTTTCATTAAGGCATTTGGAACAGATAAATTAATTCAGGAAGACCTATCTTCACAGAAGGCTGGGGTAACCAGATACACACACATGCAAGAAACATATTTGTGGAACCCTGAAATGGGAGGAAAGGAGACCATAGTCACTATTTGGTGCTTCTATCAAAACACACACGAACGAGTTACATCCAGGGATCCGGCCCACTGAGGCCGCCGTGAGGAAGGGTTCTGTTCCCATGATAATTTTAGGATCCTAGAATGATTTCCATGATGTGATCTAGTTCATTCCACTGCCAGGATCCTGGGACACAGAAGAGGTTGTGAGGAGGTTCGGGGGTGGGGGGGGGTGCGCAGGGTAGGCTCCTTTTCGACTGCAGATGTGTTAATGTTCAAAAAGAAGTCATCCAGGGTACAGTCCCCCAGGTACCGGGAACTCAGAGCTTCCAAGAAGACTGGGTCAGGTTGGGGTAGCACTTCATTCTGGAGGCCGGGGGAGCCACTGGATTCTGAGGTACTTCTGTCTCATCCATGGATGTCTCCAACTCCCTGAGGGTAGAGCCGATGGTGGTGGAGAGGGAGAAATCTCTTCCTCACCCAGGAAGAGGGGCTGCAGGGGCGGGCCGGGGCAGAGCAGGTGCTGGAGCCAGGTGAATGGCGGCCTGGAGTTGCTGTAGGGATTTGTGGATAAGGACATGCCTGCGGAGGCTGGGTGCTCAGGGGCCCAGGCTGTGTTGGATTTTGTCTAGGGAGATGTATAGCAGAGCTTTTTGGCAGCTCCGAAGGCTTGCTAGACTCCAGTCCCACTTTTCATCCTCCTCCTCTTCCAATCTGAGTGTTTCCTCTTCAGGCCTCTCACCAAGATGCCCTAGATCAGAAGTAGAGAATTTCAGGTCTGAACTCTGCCTTGGACACTGCTCAGTTGTGTGATCTTGGGAAATGATGTGAGGTTACTTCTATGAGCCTCATTTGTAAAATGGGTATTATAAACATATAGTCAGTCAGGGGCAGAACTACATCGTTAGGGTCTAGGGTGGAGGGTGGTAGAGAGCAGTCAAAGCTGCTCCCTTTAATTTAGCTGGTCTTCACACCAAGATCCTGCATGGATCTTGTAAGCAAAGAAAATGTTTGTATAGATGATACCAGAGCAAATCATACTTGCCATTTTGTATTACTTAGTACTCTGTACTAAGTAATTAGGATCATCAAGAGAGCATGATGAAATCCCAAATAAGTGATCTTACAGATTGGGAGCAGGGAAGGGGGGCATTCAAGAAAGAGACAAAAAAACATTTCTAGAACTCTGCTTGGAGCAATTTAAAAATCTAGCCCTTGAAACAAGAAAAGCATGTTGAGGGGGGTGGACATCGAGGAAGAAACAATTCTTAGAGTGATGTAAAATATGGTGGTAATGACAAAAGCATTCAATAGAAGGAATTGATAATAAAATGGTATCATCCTTCTGCTGAAACCTTCCTACAGGATGGGAGAAAATATTTGCCAGCTATTCATCTGACATAAGGTTAATATCCAAAATTTATAAAGAACTTAAAAAACATGGTTTAAAAAACAAATATATGGAAAAATGTTTGATATCATTAGCCACCAGGAAAATGCTCATGAAAACCACAATGAGATACCATCTCACCCCAGTTAGAATGGCTGTTAATAATAAATAACAATTGCTGATAAGACGAGGAAAAAAAAGAAGTCTTACACACTATTGATGGGAATGTAACTTAGTATGGCCACTTTAGAGAACAGTTAAAAATAGATCTACCATATGATCCAGCAATCCCATTTCTGGGTATATATCTGAAGGAAATGAAATTGGTATACAAAAGAGATAGCTGCATGACTGTTTACTGTGGCACTATTCATCATACCTAGATATGGAGTCAGTCTAAGTGCCCACTAACAGATGAATGGATACAGAAAATATGCTGTGTGTATATATGTACATACAGCCATTTAAATCAGCCATTTTATAAAACGCAAATTTTGGAGCAAAGTGATGGAGCTGGAGGATATCATGTTAAGTGAAATAAGTCAGACATAGAAAGACAAGTATGACATATTCTCTCTCACATGTAGAAACTTAAGAAAGTTGACCTGAAAGTAGAATAGTGGTTACTAGGGGCCAGGAGGGCGGGGTAGGAAGGTAGAAGTATGGTTGGATATAACAAGTGCACACTATATTCATGTAAAGTGTATTGCTCAAAGTTATGCCTTGTGATAAGCTGAGTGGTTTTGTAACGTGTATTTGGTTATGTTATTTAAGTGTATTTTCCAGAGTATGCAGCCACCATTCCACATATAATCTGTTTCTATAACATTCATTAAGTAGTTAGTTATATTACTTATTACCTAAATAGGAACCTGTAGATTTTTAAAACATGCTGGCAGCCTACCCATTTTCTGTCCATTTCCTCAAGTGACTTCATTTTATCAGTGTTGGACAACATCATAAGTACAGTCAGGTTTGAAAACTGAAGAAAGAAGTAGATAAAGCAGATAAAGGATGGGTGATCATGTTTAGTTGAATGGGCTGCAAAAGGCCAAATAACAGAAAATGATTGTATTTATCCTTTAAATTTATTTTTGGTGTAAAAGCTTCCTAATGAAAAGAAATGACAGGTTTATTTGTTTATTTCCAGTATTCAAAGAGTTGCTTAGTAGGATTGAACAAGAGAAATATGGTGTTCCTCATATTCCAAAAATTGCTGAAAAAAAAAGTAATCGGCATTCAATTCAAGATGTCCCAGGAGATATTGAACAGACATCACAGGAGAAAGGAAATAAGAAAGTTAAAGCAAATACTGTTTCAGGTGGAAGAAACAAAATCAGGAAAATTCTGGATAAAACAAGATTTAGTATCTTGCCTCCAAAGCTATTTAGGTAGGTACTGTCACTCTCTGTCATATAGGAATTTTTATATTGATTGTAAAATTTTTATTGTGGGAGAGGGAAGTTTGGGTCATTTCTTGCTTTTTATGTAGCTATTGTATTATAAAGTCTCATAGCAATCTATAATAAGAAAATGAATTCTAAATTTCTCCCCATGGCTTTTATGAAGTTACCACTGTTAAATTATATAATATTCTATTGATGTTACTTTAAATTTTAGAAAACACTTAGTTTTTTATTCTGAGACCGATTTTTATATATTTTTTTGGTCAAATTTCAGTCCCTGGTCTAATTTGGACAGTCTTGGGACACATTTCACTGCTACCATCATTTTTTTTGTTTTATTTTGGTTTGGTTTTGGTTTTAAATCATGGCACCATTTCCCCCCTCCTGAAGTCTAATGCTAAACTTTAGTCAAACCTATTTTTTATTTCAAAAGCAGAATATCATCAAAACTAAGTAATACCTGAAAATTTTATATGTAAATTAAAGTCTGTGAAATACCAATTAAGTCAGTCCACTAAAGAGTCATGGTTGAGAATGCCTCTAGTGTATATTATATTATATGGGTATATATCTTACAGATGTACATATATTGTTATATTTTATGATTATTATGTTATATACTATACATCCATATAATACAGAACTTTTGTAACTGCTTTCATAAAGCAGTTCTGAGAACAGTAAAATATAGGTATAATACTTGTACATAGTAGGCACTCAAGTAATACTTATCAAATAAGTTAAGATAGTGAATTAATCAGAAGAAAAAAGCATATTCAAAGAACCACATATATAATTTTCAGTATTTTTTAATAGTTAAAATTCTCAAAGATTTTAAAGATCAGAAAATGTTCTTCCTAAAGCTCTAATTTCCAACCAGAGAAGTACATTTGCCCTTCCTTTAATTTGTCATGCATAGATTGAAATATCCTAAGCTTTGTTCCTAATCTCTCTCTGTCTCTCTAGAAAATTCGTAACTCATTTTGTGAGTGCCTTGCTTTCCTTGAAGTAAAGGATTTATAAAAATCATAACCTTAAATAGCAAAATTTGCTAATATTGTACATACTATAGCAAACATTATAAGAAAAGTCTTGTTCTCACAAATGGGGATCAAGTAAGGAGAATATAAAAGGCACCAGCCCACATTGAAGAGGTTGAGGTCAGTTTTGTGATGACCAAAAGTCACTGTGGGAAATAGAGACAAGAAGACAGAAAAGAATTCACAAGCAGAGTTTTTTAGAAGGTAGTGCTCTGACTTGTACTTCTAGAAACCCCAGTGGGTTTGGTCTGGAATCTTTTAAGCGGTTCTTATTTTGACTGGTAGCAGAGTTGTGACATGTATATCATTTAAAACCTGAGAATACTGTTAATTATTACTCACCTCAGCTTGTTAGTGTTGAATTCTAGTAAGCTATACTCAAGTTTCAGGCAACTAAATCAATATATCATCTCCACATAATTCTTTGGGAAATGAGAATTAGTTACTGTGCATGGATTCTATCTTTGCTTACAGCAGGAAGCATGGAAGTTGAGATCACCTGTAGTCAGTTGAGTATCTTCTACATTATCACCTTATATTGGTACCAAAAAAAGAACATAAAAATAAAATATAGCATAAAAATCATATTCTACTATTCTAGTAGAATAGTTTCACTTAAACTCAGAAGGATTTTTCTGAATTTAATTTTCCTCATTTATTAACCAAGAAATATTTACTGTTTTGCTATGAGTACAAACATGAATAAAATGTGCTGCACTTTAGATGTCTTTACTAAACATGTTTTAATGAAGTAAAATACTAATAACTTCAGCTACAGGAGTTTAGTTAAATACATTGTACTGCAGAGTGCAAAAATGACTAGAAGGGAAAATACCAAGATGTTGATTATGGGAGATTTTGTAAAGAAGAATTTTATAGATAATTTTTCCCTTCTTCCCTTGCTTTCTGTATTCTTCAGGATTTCTGCTTTGAATATTTGTTATCTTTTAATTGAAATGACTGCAATTACTGGATATCTTTTATATGCCCAGATGCTTTGGGAGAGGCATCAAGAACAGACTTGATTTGTTCCTTTAGCAGTACTTACTTCTGTGAGAGTAGGGTGTGAGTTTTCAAAGAGGTGTAGGAGAGAATTTCGGTATCTCTAAAAGGAACAAAGAAAGGATGTAAGGAAGCAAATACTTGAGATAAGAATAAATAATTCCAAAATCCTAAATCATATATACTATTGATTATAACATACCCAATAGTAGACTGTTTTGCTTGCTTATCAGGAATTATTTTTATTCTCCAACTTCTTATCAACATACTTTTTTTGTTTGCTTTTGTTTGCTTTTGATATTTGAGTTATTTTTTATTTGCATATTGATGCTATTTTGTAACCATTATAGTTCTATAATATAAAACTAAGTACTTTTATTCTCAGTGAATCTAGTGTCAGGGAATTGTTGAGGAATTTTTCACAACTGTCTTATTTCTATTATTGCATCACCTCTCAGGAAACTGTTTTGGTAAGAGTTGATGTACTTATTTGCCAAATAGGCTTTATCAATTCAGCTTCAAGCATGGATATTTTGCCATGTAGATACTGTATCATTCCTGTCATAGCATGGATTGTACATGACAGTATAATTTTCATTTATATATACTCACACCTTAATTGCCATGAATTTATAACCAGCTTTTCATGACTACAGCAGCAAAGTGGCATAACAATTCATTATTAGAAAGCAGAGTTAGTGTTAAATAACATCAGTGTGATATAAGGTCTTTTAGGAGTTCATGAACATCTCTTAGCATCTATAGTGAATTCCAATTTGCTATAACTAATACAACTAATTCCCTTTTATAGACAATTCTAACTTTTAGTATCATTTAGGTTTCTTCTACTTGATTAACAGGACTAACTAATCTCTAACTTTAGTTTCTTGGATTCAGTTTTCTGACCCTCTGTCCAAATATTGGTAGATGTGTTTTCAAAAACTGAAAGAAAAAAACAGGCTGTTGCTTTAAAAAAAAAATCTTTATTTCTACTTAAGAATCTATGAAAACTGTCCTTCTTTAAAACAATTAACTGTGACATCTAGGAATACAAATTATAAGGAGCCAATTTAGGGTAATCTCAAATTACTTATCAGATAAGATATTTCCTTTGCCTTACTTTTCAGATAGATTCCTTTTCTCCTTGAGAACAAATTGTTCCCACACTGTCCTCTTCTGCATTTCAATATAAATTAATTAAAATAAATATCCTTTCTTAGGTTTGTGTGGTTCTCATTTTAATTTTGGTAAAAGTACTTTATCTTCTTTGCCAAAATATTCACCTTCTTTACCTATTTTAATCCTTATAATAGTTTGGGGGTACAGATATGAGGAAAACCAAGGTCCAGCAAGAGAAAGAAATTTGCCTGAGGTCAAACAGCTAATAACCCAGGTCTGTCTGACATCAAAGCTTGCTCTTAAAACAGTAACAAGAAGTCTTTGCTTTCTTCCACATTTTCATTCTTTTCCCAACTCTTCAGCTGTCTGTCCTGGCCCTCTCTTTCTTGTATGGCTGTTAAGTTCTTTAGCTATTTAACAATTTTCTGGCATCATTTTCTAATCTGCCTAAATCATGTTTTACTTCTAACATATTCTAAATATACCCTATATCACTCATTTTTAATACTGTAGCCTTATCCTTTCCATGATAATAGGTAAGTATTCTGTGATACTGCCTGTTTGAATGTACAACAAGTACTAGGCATAATGGTACATTGAATAAATTTAGGTGGGAACTAATATTAATGGAAAGTATTGGTTTTTGTTTTAATTTTAAAAGAGAATTAACTTTTGCTGCTTCCTTCCTATTCTGGATTTTGTATGTTGTAAGTAGGGAGGAAGGGACACTTTCTATAGTTTAGCTATGCATAGTTGGATACTTATATTAATGGACACTAAAATATGCATCCATGTATTAGCTGGCAAATTTTTCAAGGGCTCCCTAAACATTCAGGTTCAGTTTCTTTACCAAAACCAGTTGAAACTAAGTATGACTTTTTTATGATGCAGTAGAATTACTCAGATGTACAAATTAAATTTTACATGAACATAGTTGTTAAAAATATTTATATTTTCATCATTGTAGTTATCCTGTTTTAAAAATTACAGTAATATTTTAATCCAGTTGAGATCACCATTTTGAAATGGTTTTTATGCCTTAATGCACAGAGAATAAAAATGTTTACTGTTTAAATACCCTCTAATATTTTAAAGTGATATATGATTTTTTTTTTTTTTTTTTTTTTTTTTTTAGTGATGGAGGCCTGAGCCAATCACAAGATGACAGCATTGTGGGAACAAGGCATTGTAGACACAGCCTAGCTATAATGCCTATTCCTGGAACACTCTCATCCAGTAGCCCTGATCTCCTACAGCCTACTACCAGCATATTGGACTTTTCCAATCCTTCAGGTAATGTTCACACATAATTTTATGAAGACAAATTGGTACCTAATGAACAGACAAATGGTTGGGCCATGCAGTAAATACTAAATTTGCTTGCCAGCTACCTTCTCTTACCTCTGGGTGACTTCATGCTGAAAGCAGTAAGATTATCTTTTTATCTAAACTTGCAGAGTACGTCCTCAAAAATTAAAGAAAATTACGTAAAAACTACCCCTGACCACAGATTTAGATGTCTTTTGGTAATTATTATCTGAGCAGTGAAATGAAAACAGACACTTCTTAGCCAAGAAACATGTTATCCAAAGTATGAAAAATTTAAATGGCCTCGATAATCTTTCTTAGGGATATATAAAAATGCCTTGGTAATTTTCTAAAAGCAGTGATTTTTTATTCCTCAATACATGAAACTAAAGTAGTTGTTGTTATCAAAGTATTACAGCATCTTTTTCATTGTGAGACATCAAGTTAATTTTTTTTATTTATGTATTGATGCCTGGAGACAGAAATTATCACTTAACTATATAATCTAAAATTTCACTCCAAAGGATCAACACCTTTGAAGAATCAACTAGATATCATCATTTGAAGAAATTCAAAATAGCTTTTAATAAAAGACACATGCAATTAAGTGAGCAATATAATGTGTCCAGGGAAGAGAAAGGAAAAAAATTCTTCCACAAAGATCATCATATTTCTGGTGCAGCATAAATTTTCACTTCCAACAGCTAGTGTTAAGAAGGAAGGAAACTCAATTACATTAATCTCCATATTTGAAGAAAATACATAAGTGCAGTAGTAAAGTTTGTGTTTCATTATAGCAACTTACAACCCCAGGACATAACACAAAAACAGTGAGGTCATTCTGTACGTGGTTTTTTCCTTTTTAATTCAGTTGCCTCTTAACTACTAGAGAGACTACTAAACCCATTTGTACAACTTACTTTCTATGTCATTATCAGTATTCTTTTCAAGAATAAATATTTTAGTGAATCATTACTTTGCTTAGAAATTTCTAGCAGTTTATCAGTGAGTGTTCACTTACGATACAGAAATCACTCTCCTTATTTGATCAGAAGTTAATGTAAAGATTGCTACCCACCTATCAAGTTAATTAACTTAAAAGGGTAAGAAAGCAAGACTGAAGTATCATAGGGGTAGGAAAATCTACCATCTGGATTCAGTTTCTGTTATATAAAGGAAATGTTACTACCAGTGTGGGACATTTTGCTGGGATAAACCTCCCTTCTTACCTCCTATTCTGATGTTATCCCCACTGTTTCTTCATCCTTTTTTGAATATGGCATATACCTGTAGCATTCTTTGTCCATGTGGTTTGGTCAAAGAATTCTACAGGTATATAGTCAACTTTTTCTTTTCATCGATGCTGAAATTAAATGTTACTCATCTGGGAAGTTCAGCTCCCTCTGCTGTGGTGTTACTTGCTCTTTTTTCAGAAGTTCCCAGCACATTTTCATGGCCTGTCTTTATTTGTTATGTGATAGGTTAGAAATTTCTTTTCGTGCCTGTGTGAATTGTGTTCTACAATGATGCTTGTTATACCATATATAAACTTTACAAAATATTTTTGCACTACTAGAGCAGAAGCTAAATATACTTACATTCATAAGACAAGTATTTAGGGATATATGATACATAGATTTATTGAATTTTTGTCTGTATTTTTGCCATAGGCATATGTAGAATATAGGGCCAAGGTAATAAGGAATGGGCTATAGGATAGGAGAGAGAATGAGAGAAGACGTAAGATGAGATGTTAGATGGGGAACAAAGAAAAGAGGTTAAAGTTGTTAAAATTTAGAAACTTTCAGTTAAGCCCCATGGAGCAGAAATTTAGGACTCTGAAGAGGAGATACTGCCCAACTTGATTACAGATTGGGTCACAATTTCTCTTCCTTGAAAACATTTTTAGAAGGACTGAAAATACCTTTTTAAAATCCATTGAGTGAATCTTAATATGGTTCAGTCTACAGACTGTGCCCATGTTAGTAATGTGGTGCGGCCAATCTGGAAAGCAGTATGGAGATTCCTGGGAAAGCTGGGAATGGAACCACCATTTGACCCAGCTATTGCCCTTCTTGGACTATTCCCTGAAGACCTTAAAAGAGCGTACTACAGGGATACTGCTACATCGATGTTCATAGCAGCACAATTCACAATTGCTAGACTGTGGAACCAACCCAGATGCCCTTCAATAGATGAATGGATAAAAAAAATGTGGCATTTATACACCATGGAGTATTACGCAGCACTAAAAAATGACAAAATCATAGAATTTGCAGGGAAATGGATGGCACTAGAGCAGATTATGCTTAGTGAAGCTAGCCAATCCCTAAAAAACAAATACCAAATGTCTTCTTTGATATAATGAGAGCAACTAAGAACAGAGCAGGGGGTAAGAGCAGGAAGAAAAGATTAACATTAAACAGATACATGAGGTGGGATGGAAAGGGAGAGAAAAGGGAAATTGCATGGTAATGGAGGGAGACCCTCATTGTTATACAAAATTACATATAAGAGGTTGTGAGGGGAATGGGAAAATAAACAAGGAGAGAAATGAATTACAGTGGATGGGGTAGAGAGAGAAGATGGGAGGGGAGGGAAGGGGGATAGTAGAGGATAGGAAAGGTAGCAGAATACAACAGTTACTAATAGGGCATTATGTAAAAATGTGGATGTGTAACCGATGTGATTCTGCAATCTGTATTTGGGGTAAAATTGGGAGTTCATAACCAACTTGAATCTAATGTATGAAATATGATATATCAAGAGCTTTATAATGTTTTGAACAACCAATAAAAAAATAAATTAAAAATAAATAAATAAATAAATAAAAATAACAAAGGAACAAAATAAAATGTCTTTTAAACAATAAAAAAAAAAGAATGCATATATGTATTTAACTTAAAAAATATATTTTAAGCCCCAAAATGTGTGACTTTGTGAAAGACCTTTTACCTAGTGGTGGTGGTATTTTTATTTATCTTTAAAAAATATTTTTTGACAGCTAATTCAGAATTCATCTCCTCATATAATATGCAGTCACACTGAAAAAATTAGCACATCACATCCATATATTGTAGTACCTATGTGTCATCAGCCAAGCTTAAATTATCAGTCTTGAGCTCAGTTATGTTTATTCTTCAAGTATAAAATTGTTACTAGATCAAAATGAAAGTGGGGGCAGAACTACAAAACTGTTGATAGTTTTATTTTAATTGCTGACATTTTTATGATTTTGCTTTATTTTTGCTGCCTTACAGCTGTTGGTTTTTACTGTAAGTATTTCGGAATTCCATTCCTAGTCTTTGTGGTATTTTGTTATTTTCAAAGAGTCATATGGTACAGAATTGAGTAAAATAGGAAACAGAACTTTTATTTCTTGTTACAAGGTAGAATTAACTAGCATGTATCCTTTTAGTCATTTTCTTTGGGAAAAAAATAAATGTGTATGTGTTATTTCTATATTCAGAGTGTACGTGCTATTCTAAAGCTCGTGAAAAGGTTTTTGAAATTTTTAACCGAATATAAGATGAAGCCTAAAAAATTCAGAGTGTGGCTAAAAGGAACTTGAAACTGAGGGGTTTTTTGTTTTGTTTTGTTTTTGAGTTTGCAATAAAACTTTTTCCTTATTTTTTCATTTACTAGCACAAGACTTACTTGATTTACTTAATGTAGCAAACTTACTTCTGCATTGAAAGTCTGAGGGCCATTTTTACTAGCTTTTAATTATAAAGAAACATAATCATAGTTTTTTGAAAAATCTGGTGTACACCTTTCTATTCCCCAGAATTTAGTTAATTTTCTCATGTATTCTTTAAAAAATTTATTATTCATAAAATGTGTATGCTATTCTTTTCATCTCAAATACAATCTTGTACTTTTCTTTCACTTAGCAAGTTACCTGTATTAGAATGTGATGGTCTAGCAAAATTTTGTGGGGAGCACAGTCCTGAGATTGAACTGAGGGGCACTCAACCACTGAGCCACATCCCCAGACCTGTTTTGTGTTTTATTTAGAGACAGGGTCTCACTGGTCTCACTTGCTTAGCGCCTTGCTTTTGCTAGAGGCTGGCTTTGAACTCTAGATCCATTTGCCTCAGCCACAGCCTCTTGAGCCACTGGGATTTCAGGCATGCGCCACTGCGCCCAATTCTACCAAAATTTTTAAGCAGCTGATAGAATTCTTTTCAGCAGTTTCCTATTAGTGGACTTTTACAGTGTTTTCTAAACACTTATGTCTACATGTTTTATATTTCCATTTCCATTATTGATTTATTTTGAATTTTGTCAGTAAAAATTTTTTCTCATTATATGAGTACCTGAAAAATATCATGGGTATTGCCTCTTGGCCTATAAAACTTAAAATATTTACTTACCTGGCCCTTCAGAAAAACAAGTGTACCAATTCCTGATCTATACCATTAAATCATTACACTTTGTTTTCTTGGTAGATTTTTTACTACAAGAAATTGCCTTGTTTGGTTGATTATTGTCTTTCCTTGGCACACCATTTATTACTCATTTGAATGGAAGTAAATTCCCTGAGAGCAGATTATCTCATTTATCACTGTATCTTTATCACTTGGAACATGTTGACACATACTAGCAATGTTATTGTTCAATTAACAATTTATAGTAGAAAGAGTCTTTTTTTTTTTTTAAAGATTTACACTGTCATTGGTGTCAGTAAAAAGAAGTTGTTTTCCTCTAATGTCTCAGTTTTCAAAGATGGCATTCATTATATTGGCACATTGATCGGGTTTGGATTATAGGGTACCCTTTGAATCCCACTTGTAGATCTGTGCTAGAGGTACCTCTGTGTGATACTTGAATCTCTCTTATGTGATTAGAGAACACCTTTTCCTTGTCTAGGAGAACAGATGGTTTTAACAGAATGTAGCATTTTAACACCCCATTCAGCAAGATATACAACTGAGTGTTTCTTCCTAAAAGACTTTATAGCATCAGGGAAAGAGAACATGAAGTATGTGCAAATTCCCCCCCACCAGATTTTGTGAATAAATTCCCCTGAAGAAAGTAATACAAAGGATAAGGAAGTCCTCACCATTCCTTCAAGGTCCTCTAGTACCACTTGCTGAGGCTCAGCTTCCAAAGCTCTAGTAAACAGATCCAGTTCTGGAGCCCAGGACCCATTTCATGAAGAGGGTAGGCTCAAAACAAGTAATAACTGTATATTGTTTGGTCTTTTATTAACAAGTTAAAATAATAGTGAAACCACTTTGTTTCTCCTCACAAACCAAAATACCCATCTGCTTCCAATAATTTCCTAGGACTGTGGTGGTAGCGCACCTTATTTCATAAAATTATTTCCTGCCGTATATGTTGCATTACTTTCTTTGTTCCTTTTAAGACAAATTTTTTAATTTTTTTTCTCTTAAAAATTAGTTACCCAGGGGCTGGGGTTGTGGCTCAGAGGTAGAGTGCCTAGCATGTGTGATGCACTGTGTTCAATCTTCAGCACCACATAAAAATAAATAAATAAAATAAAGGTATTGTGTCCAACTACAACTAAAAAATAAATAAAAAATAGTTACCCACTAGCGTCTCAAAAGGCTGAGGCAGGAGGGTTCCAAGTTTGAGGCTAGCCTCAGCAATTTTGCAAGGCCCTATCTCAAATTTTAAAGAGTTGGGAATTTGACTCAGTGGTTTAGAGTCTGTGGGTTCAATCCCCAGTACCAAAAACAAAACAAAGGAAAAGTTAGTAGTTTCTATAATGCTCATAAGTCAATGCTAGACAAAAAGTTAACTGAGCCACCACAGTCTCCCCTATCCATTCCACTACAGTCAATACACATACATTCACACACAGAAAAGCCACAACAAGAAACATTCCTGAATTTTTATAACAGTAACTTATTTTCATAGGAAATTTTTTACTATTTGTTTATATAAGTCACTTACATAAACAAATAGTAAAAAAGTCACTCTAGTCAAGTCACTTTTCGATTATTTTAAAACATTAACATTAAAATGCCAGCATAATAAACATTGTTCTGAAAGTTTTAACCTGTACTCTGTGATGAGAAAAAAGATTTAATCAAGTAGGACAGAAAAAAATGGAAATATCATATCATAATTCGTATTATAGGAACAGGTGGAATTTATCTGCTAACAGCAGAATTCACAAGGGCAAAGACAGATATTTAAGCATATAAACATTTAAAACCTTTCTTTGTTAGAAATACAATAGACTATTAAAATTGGGGAGATATTTACCTCTGTAAAGTAGAGTGGGTGTTCATATCTATTATGATTCAGTGGGGAAAAGCATATAGGATATCAAAAGGTATTTTAGAAAAGAAGAAATACTAATTATTCTTTAAGCCAATACCAGTTACTGAATCTCATCAATAATGGAAGAAATGAAAAATAAAATAATTACATATTTTTGGAGGAAAAGGGCTTTCAAAAGGAGGAAAGTGAAGTAAGATATTATTATATAAACCATTTAAATAAGAATCAACAATTTTATGCTCTCACATTTGAGGATTATAAAATATAATCTCACTGGGGGACATTTTAGCAATGTCTCAAAAATCTTCAAGAGCCAAGCACAGTGATGCATGCTTGGCTGTAATGATGTAATACCAGATAATCAGGATTCTGAGGCAAAAGGATCATAAGTGCAAGGCCAGACTAGGCAACTTAACAAGACCCTGTCTTCAAATAAAAGGAGTTGGAGATGTGTAATGTAGTGATAGAGCTACAGTACCAGAAGGAAAAACTAAGGCTTAGCTTTTTTTTTTTTTTTTTTTTGAAGGTTTTCACAGAGGAAATAATCTGATTGCCTACAAATATTTATCTATTTTGGGGGTGAGGAAGGAGTCTAGGTCATAATATCTTAACAAATATGTAAAATGGTAAACAATAAATGTTTATCATTAGGGGTTTGGATAATTGAAATATATAAGTTATATATTATGGAGTTCTTTGCCTGTATTTAAAATAATTTTATAGAACATTGACATCATAATGTTTATAATAAATGAAAAAAATATGAGTTCTAAGCCAGACAATAATATGATCCTAATTTTTATCTTTCTTAACATGTATTATCGTGTTTTGTCACCTAAAAAAAATAGTAGATAACATTTTTATCAATAAATGCCATAGTGATTTCTATATGAATAATTAATCACCTACACGAAATAGGAAAATAAATTGCAACATTTACAGAAATAGTTATGTTCCAAATTGTTTTTGAAGAGTTTAAAAGTAATTTTCATGAAAATAATAAGGCATTTTTTTATTTATATAGATATTCCTGATCAAGTTATAAGAGTTTTCAAAGCAGATCAGCAAAGTTGCTACATTATCATCAGTAAAGACACTACAGCTAAAGAAGTAGTTTGTCATGCTGTTCATGAATTTGGTTTGACTGGTGCATCCGACACATATTCTCTTTGTGAAGTTTCTGTTACTCCAGGGGGTGTCATAAAGCAGAGAAGACTTCCTGACCAGTTCTCCAAATTAGCTGATAGAATTCAACTCAGTGGAAGGTGAATAAGCTTCTTAGTGAATGTGATTATTTGCGGGGGTGGGGGGGGTGGGGGGGGGTGGGGGGGGGTGGGGGAGTGTTTATGATTCCCTGTTAAAACGCATATTTTAAGTACAAACGTCATGTTTTATTACTACCGAATTCTCTCTAAAAATTGAAAGTAGGGTTTCTCTCTTTTCTAAGCTTTTCTTATCTCTATAATTATAAAATAGAATCTTAGGATATTCTTAAGACTTCCATAAATTGGAGATAATAAAAGAGAAAACAGTTTGCTAACTTTTTAAGAACCAGCCTCACTAAAAGCAAGATGCTGGTAAATCAGAGCTGAGTGAGGCGGTGCACACCTGTAATCCTAGCAGCTCAGGAGGCTGACTTAGGAAGATCTTGAGTTCAACGCCAGCCTCACTAAAAGCAAGATGCTAAGCAACTCAGTGAGATCCTGTCTCTAAATAAAATACAAAATAGAGCTGGGGATGTAGCTCAGTGGTTGAGCAACCCTGAGTTCAACTCCCAGTAGCCCCTTCTGCAAAAAAAAAAAAAAAAAGTTATAAAATCAGTAGTGTGTTCTAATGCTTGTTTTTTGTTTTTTACAGAAGAGGCAGCAGAATAATACAAATCTGTATCAGTATCTGAATATGCATATGTATTAATGTATAAATTTAGGGTTTTTAGATGTAGATGGACAGCATGCCTTTATTTATTTTTTATGTGGTGCTGAGGATCAAACCCAGTGCCTCACACATGCTAGGCAAGCACTCTGCCACTGAGCTACAGCCCAGCCTTAAATTTAGTTTTGAAACGCCTAGTGTAGGCAAAAGAAACCATTCATTATCCTTTTCCAAATAGTTTTACTTTTATGAATGTACAGAATTTTTAAATTTTTGTCTGAAAGTTATTGGATAATCTAGAAGATTGTTTTGGTATTATTCCTTTCTCTGATAACTTTCTCTGAAAATAATCTTTTTTAGTGACTCAGTTTTACATGTAGAACCTTGGAAACCTTAAAATGACAATCTGTCATGGTTGCCTCAAGTCTGCTTGTAGGCTATACAATTTATGGCATTAGAGATGAACAAAATAAAGGCTGGAAAAAAATTTTTCTTTGATAATAAAAAAATATATGAACATAGCCAAGTGTAGTAGCACACACCTGTAATCCCATCTACTCGGGAGGTTAAGGCAAGAGGATTGAAGTTTGAGGCCAGCCTCAGCAAGTTAGCAAGACCCTATCTCAATAACATACAAAGGGCTGGGAGTGTGGTTCAATGATAGAGCACCCCTGGGTTCAATTCCCAATATCATTAAAAAAATAAATAGATACATAGATAAATTTAGCTAAATTTGTATTATTAACACCCTATACAATATAGTTCCAACTATAAATAGTGTAGGTCCATCTCTCAGCTTTTAAGTGTCATAGAAATGTTGATTTAAGAGAAGAAAGGAAAATTAAGGTCTTTTGTACAGATACCAATTAATGCTGTTTGCTAGAATGAGAGTTATATTTGACTATTAAAGAAACCACTGGTAGAAAAGTTTCCTTTCCTTCACTTGGAAATTTAGGGAAATAAATAAAACAGAAAGAAGTGAATACAGCAACAGCTTCTAAATAGATATGTAAACAGTCTTGATTCATGTGCTTATTTCACTTGAATCATGATTTCTTCTGTCCATAAACAAATATTTTTATAATACAGCTGTATGTCACATAATATTCTAGGTGTTGGTCCTCAAGAGAGCTTTTATTCTTAAGAACATGCACACATGGGGCTGGAGTTATAGCTCAGTGGTAGAGCGCTTGCACAAATGAGGGCACTGGCTTCAAACCTCAGCACCACGTAGGTAGCAGAGGTACACACCTGTAATCCCAGCAGCTTGGGAGGCTGAAACAGGAGGATGGAGAGTTCAAAGCCAGTCTCAGCAAAAGTGAAACACTAAACAACTCAGTGAGACCCTGTCTCTAAAAAAAAGAATATACACACATGATTGTTTACACATGGCGAGTAATTTCATCAATGATTAAGTTCCCAGCATAATGAACACTAATTTAAAAAATATTAGATTCTTACTCTGTCAAATGGCTGAATAAGAGGACAACTCCTTAGTAATCTTCTCATTTGGTGGGGTCTAGTGGCACATGCCTGTAATCCTAATGATCTGGGAGGCTTGGGAGGCTGAGGCAGAAGGATCAAAAGTTTGAGGACAGCCTTAGCAACTTAGTGAAACCCCGTCTTAAAATAAAAAGGACTGAGAATATAACTAACTCAGTAGTAAAGTGCCTCTGGGTTTAATTCCCAATACCCTCCCTCCCCCCCCCAAAAAAAAAAAACTTTTCATTTAAATTGTTTCCATTTCATATATGAGTGAACATTCTACATAGTAAAGTGATATTTTTGAAACCCATAATGAAGACGGACAGCACTCTTAACAAATGAAATTACATGTATGATCACATTTATGAAGAAATTTTTTTCCTTTTAGGTATTATTTAAAAAATAATATGGAAACAGAAACTTTATGTTCAGATGAAGATGCTCAAGAACTAGTTAAAGAAAGCCAATTATCCATGCTGCAGCTCAGTACCATTGAGATGGCCACCCAATTATCAATGAGGGACTTCGATTTATTTCGTAATATTGAGCCTACTGAATATATTGATGACCTTTTTAAGTTGGATTCCAAAACAGGAAATACTCACTTGAAAGAGTTTGAGGACATTGTAAACCAAGAGACATTCTGGGTTGCCTCAGAGATTTTAACCGAATCAAATCAACTCAAACGAATGAAAATTATTAAGCATTTTATTAAAATTGCACTTCATTGTCAAGAATGTAAGAACTTCAATTCCATGTTTGCAATAATAAGGTAAGTTAGTACAAATAGGAACAGATATCTATATGTTTTTTTTTCCATGCTATTACACATGAAGCTGATTTTCTGCATAGGTATTAAGTGCCTAGGAAAAGAAAAGTTCAATTAATAAGACTTCATTGAAGCATTATTAGATTTCATGCACTTTCCCATCAATACCATTAGAATGGAATTTTTGTTTCTTCCATCTTTCTGTCGCTTAAAAATACCGCCCCCCTTTTTAATTGAATGCAAATCATTCCCTTCCCACCTTTTTTCCCCTCCTTTCAATGATCACACCCTTTTTGATGCACACCCAGTGAGCTAGTCTTTATCATAGACTTATGATAAAGATACTTAAACATGCATAGTACATAGACTTATGTACTATGCATGTTTAAGTACCTGCCTCACTATTATTTGACACTGAAAAATCAGTGTGGTATCGATTTTCTGACCTAAATTGCTATTTTGAAATAACAGCCAAAATACTTTCAACCATTTGATGAGTTCTTCCTATTTGCCAGGCACTGCATGGGGCATTATGGGACATATTGTTATTTAAGCAAGCTAAGCCGTTAGATTTATAAAAATTCTTAAATGTTTATAAGCCTGGGATTTATAGATGGTTACATGAGCTTTCCCTACTACCTTCTGTCTGCTCATTGTGAGAAGCCAATTCTAGATAATTTATTTTCTGACCTTCATCCAGCACACTGCTCATCAAAAAAAGGGATTCTTCTTAAAGCAAGTCTGATTTTAAAGAGGAAAGGAGTTATATAGTTAGGTCAATTTGAAGGCTTTTTGTGTGTGTGTGTGCTGGGGATTGAACCCAGGGCTTTGTGCATGTGAGGCAAGCGCTCTATGAATTTAGCTATATCCCCAGCCCTGAAGGCCATATTTTATATACAGCAGCCTAATTTTTTTTCCCTTCCCACTGCCACCAAAACACACATGTGTTCCTGTCACTCATGTGGGGTCTTTTTAAGAACTCTTTAATCATGAGTCTGTCATGGTAATATGATGCCCTTTGTAGTGAGTTAACCAGTGCTACAATTGAACTAGACACTGTAGAAGTATTGAATAGAGATTATCAAAGTGACTTTACAATCAGCTGTGCCTGTACTTAAATTTAGCCTCTCCCATGTAGTAGCAGGGTGTTGATGGGAAACTTAAGACTAGTTTTCTCATCTGTAAGATACAGGAGTTATAACACTTATCTCACATTTTTTTTTTAACATTAGGTGTAAAATAGAAGAGAGATGCCACTGATAAACACTTGGAAGGCTAGAAAGTCACTCTGTATAGGAAGCATCAGGTAAAAGATTTGAGAGTTATAGGCTCAGTTTAGAGTATCCTATGAAGAAAATTGACATGGAGAGAGAGAGTGGATGATCTCTGTTTAAAAAGAGTATAGAAAGAAAATGGTAGAGGACTAAAAAACTAAACCTTGTATTATCTTCTGTGGGCAACTAAGAAGAGAGTCCAACCAAAGATGGAGAATCATTACAAAGCAGCACAGTTATGATAGTGTAATTAAAAGCAGGGAATTTGAGAGAAGGTGGTGGACAGTAGCTCAAAGAAGGGTGTAGGAAAGGCCCAAGGTTTAGTTAAGATGATTTGTTTTGTTACAAAGAACATTTATTATACACAATTTCCATGGTTTATGTGAATATAACTGCTTTGTATTCTTGTATTTAAATTCAGGTTTATCAAAGAATATATTCTTTTCATTGGAGATGGAATAGGTGAATCATTTTGTTCTGACCAAGATTAAATAGCATTTTGTATTAAAAATAAATTTAATTTTTGAAAAAACATTACATACACATAGAAAAAATTCAAAAGATACTTTAAAAAGTACACAGTGTAGGGCTGGGGTCGTGGCACAATGGATGAGCGCTTGCCTCACATGTATGAGGCATTGGGTTCAATTCTCAGCGCCACATATAAAAAATTTTAAATAATAATAAATAAATTTTAAAAACAAGTTTTAAAAAAACCTCACAATGTAAAGTAATTCTCTTCCACTTAATCTCCAGTCCATCCATATTTCTCTCCTATCTTGGTTTATTTAGGGGCTTATTGTTTGTTTTGTTTTGGGTTTTGGCAGGTTTATGTTCCCTGGTACCTCAGGTAATTTTCTTACACTTAGTTTCATACTTTCAGAAATACCTTTCCTGATTTTGAAAGTATTTTCTTTTTTGTTCGATTGGTTGGTCCATTTTCTTTCTATACTCTTTGATTGATCATAGAGATTATTCCAAATTAGTACCTATAAAGATGCCTCAGGGTTTTTTTAAATTTTTTTTTTAAGTTGTAGATGGACCCAATACCTTTATTTTATTTGTTTATTTTTGTGCCGTTCTGAGGATCAAACCCAGTGTCTCACATATGCTAAGTGAGCACTCTACCACTGAGCCACAACCCCAGCCCCAGATGCCTTAGTTTTTAAAGCAACTACAGAGTATTCCTTTATACATTATTTGTGGGTCATTCTAAATTTTGACCTTAAGCTACTTAAGACAATGTATGATGTTTGTATTTGCTATACTTACGCCTTTTTTTTTTCCTTTAATAATCATTTTTCTTTCTTGGAGATTCTACATTTTACATGTTTTTAAGAACAAATATAAATGCTTTGGTTTGAATCCAGTGTTGGCACTTAATAAGTGAACTGAGTTTTCTCATCTGTAAAATGGGGAATCATGGTAGTTCCTGTCTCATAGGGTTAATTCAGTGAATTAGTACATTGAAAGTTCTCAGAACTTTATACTATTATAGTTTGATTTATATTAAGTTTTTATTAATCTTCAGTTCACTTTGATGTAAATAGTGAGGTAGGAAAATATATCTTACTTTGTTCCAAATGGCTTCTTGGTTATCCAGAATAATTAATCTTTTCTCCTAAAATATAATACTGTCATATACTAAAATTCCATACATATTTTTGGTCTGTTTCTGGCATTCCACTTCATTTATTTATCCCTTCATTTACTGTTTAAATTGCTAAAACGTTAAATTTTAAGAACTGATAGACTTGTACTATTATCTGGCTATTTTCAGCATGTTTGTTTCATATGAACTTTAGTGTTAATTCATTTAATTCTTTTAAAAAGTTTTGTGGGTATTTTCAGTGGATTACATTAAATAGATTAGACTGATTTAGCAGCTACTTGACATACCAATGCCTTGTTACACCTAAGAACAATTAACTTCACTTCTCATTTTCTTGTTTCTTTGGCAGTTATAGGTTGTTTATATAAATCTTGAACATTTCTTTGAATGTTTAATACCTTTTAATGCTGTTCTGAATGGAATCCTTATAATCACTTGTTGCACATGCCTAAGGATTCTAACGTTTATGTATATCAGTTTTGTATACCCTAATCTTACTACATTTTAATTTCTAATAATTTTCAGTTAATTCTTTTGGGATTTTGAGTTAGACAGTCTAATATTTAAACTACTAATAATAACTTGACCTTTTATTCCATTTATCTATTTTTTTATTTAGTCTGTTTCTATCTGCTGGTACTTTCACATTAAATAGTAATTGTAATTATGAGCCTCTATGCATAATTTGCAGCTCTTAATAAGAATGTTTCCTGTGCTTCTTCATTAAACATAATGCAGACTGGGTTCAAAAATATATGATTGAATTCTCTTTTTACTGGTTTTCTAAATATTAATTGCATATTAGTATTATAAATTATTTTAATAGTTTCCTGAAAATGAATTACCTGTCTAATCTGGCATGAGCTCCATTTAAGCATGGTAAATTTTATAGTGTTGTATCTTTCTGATTTGTGTGGCTTTTTTGTGGATTTTAATGCCAATAGCATGCTGGCTTCATAAAATTTGAAAGTGTTCATTCATTATTTATGCTCTGTAACAATTTAAATCTCATTGGAGGTAATTATTTGGTTGACAGTTTGAAAGGACTCATAAGTGAAATTCTCTGGGTCTTGATGTTCTTTAATAATCTCTGTAATCGTTCTTTTTTTTATTATTTGTTCAAAACATTACAAAGCTCTTGACATATCATATTTCATACATTTGATTCAAGCAGATTATGAACTCCCATTTTTACCCCGTAAACAGATTGCAGAATCACATCGCTTACACATCCACTTTTTTACATACTGCCATACTAGTGTCTGTTGTATTCTGCTGCCCTTCCTATCCTCTACTATCCCCCCTCCCCTCCCATCTTCTCTCTCTACCCCATCTACAGTAATTCATTTCTCTCTCTTGTTATTTTCCCCTCACTTCCTCTTATATGTAATTTTATAAAGGAAGGGTTTCCTTCCTTTACCATGCAATTTCCCTTCTCTCTTTCCCTCCCCCCTCTCGTCCCTGTTTAATGGTGATCTTCTTCTCATGCTCTTCCTCCCTATTCTGTTCTTAGATGCTCTCCTTATATCAAAGATGACATTTGGAATTTGTTTTTTAGGGATTGGCTAGCTTCACTTAGCATAATCTGCTCTAGTGCCATCCATTTCCCTGCAAATTCCATGATTTTGTCATTTTTAGTGCAGAGAAATACTCCATTGTGTACAAATGCCACATTTTTTTATCCATTCATCTATTGAAGGGCATCTAGGTTGATTCCACATTCTAGCTCTTGTGAATTGTGATGCTATGAACATCGTTGTAGCAGTATCCTTATAGTACGCTCTTTTAAGGTCTTTAGGGAATAGTCCAAGAAGGGGAATAGCTGGGTCAAATGGTGGTTCCATTCCCAGCTTTCCAAGGGATCTCCATACTGCTTTCCAAATTGGCCACACCAATTTGCAGCCCCACCAGCAATGTACAAGTGTACCCTTTTCCCCACATCCTCGCCAGCACTTGTTGTTGTTTGACTTCATAATGGGTGCCAATCTTACTAGAGTGAGATGGTATCTTAGGGTGGTTTTGATTTGCATTTCTCTGACTGCTAGAGATGGTGAGCATTTTTTCATGTACTTGTTGATTCATTGTATGTCCTCCTCTGAGAAGTGTCTGTTCAGGTCCTTGGCTCATTTGTTGATTCAGTTATTTGTTATCTTATTGTTTAATTTTTTGAGTTCTTTGTATACTCTGGATATTAGGGCTCTATCTGAAGTGTGAGGAGTAAAAATTTGTTCCCAGGATGTAGGCTTCTTATTTACCTCTCTTATTGTTTCTCTTGCTGAGAAAAAACTTTTTAGCTTAAGTAAGTCCCATTTGTTGATTCTTGTTATTAACTCTTGTGCTATGGGTGTCCTATTAAGGAATTTGGAGCCCGACCCCACAATATGTAGATCGGAGCCAACTTTTTCTTCTATCAGATGCAGAGTCTCTGATTTGATATCAAGCTCCTTGATCCATTTTGAGTTAACTTTTGTGCATGGTGAGAGAAAGGGATTCAGTTTCATTTTGTTGCATATGGATTTCCAGTTTTCCCAGCACCATTTGTTGAAGATGCTATCCTTCCTCCATTGCATGCTTTTAGCCCCTTTATCAAATATAAGATAGTTGTAACTTTGTGGATTAGTCTCTGTGTCCTCTATTCTGTACCATTGGTCCACCTGCCTGTTTTGGTACCAGTACCATGCTGTTTTTGTTACTATTGCTCTGTAGTATAGTTTGAAGTCTGGTATCGCTATACCGCCTGATTCACACTTCCTGCTTAGCATTGTTTTTGCTATTCTGGGTCGTTTATTTTTCCATATGAATTTCATGATTGCTTTCTCTATTTCTACAAGAAATGCCGTTGGGATTTTGATTGGCATTGCATTAAACCTATAGAGAACTTTTGGTAATATCGCCATTTTGATGATGTTAGTTCTGCCTATCCATGAACAGGGTATATTTTTCCATCTTCTAAGATCTTCTTCTATTTCTCTCTTTAGGGTTCTGTAGTTTTCATTGTATAAGTCTTTCACCTCTCTTGTTAGGTTGATTCCCAAGTTTTTTTTTTTTTTTTTTTGAGGATATTGTGAATGGGGTGTTTTTCCTCATTTCCATTTCAGAAGTTTTGTCGCTGATATAGAGAAATGCATTTGATTTATGCGTGTTGATTTTATATCCTGCCACTTTGCTGAATTCATTTATTAGTTCTAGTAGTTTCTTTGTAGATCCTTTTGGGTCTTCTAGGTATAGAATCATGTCTCTGCAAATAGTGATAATTTAAGTTCTTCTTTTCCTATTTTTATGCCTTTAATTTCTTTCGTCTGTCTAATTGCTCTGACCAGTGTTTCGAGAACTATATTGAAGAGAAGTGGTGATAGAGGGCATCCCTGTTTTGTTCCAGAATTTAGAGGGAATGCCTTCAATTTTTCTCCATTCAGAGTGATGCTAGCCTGAGGCTTAGCATAGATAGCTTTTACAATGTTGAGGTAAGATCCTGTTATCCCTAGTTTTTCTAATGTTTTGAACATAAAGGGATGTTGTACTTTGTCAAATGCTTTTCCTGCGTCTATCAAGATGATCACATGGTTGTTATCTTAAGTCTGTTGATGTGGTGAATAACATTTATTGATTTCCGTATATTGAACCATCCTTGCATCCCATGGATGAATCCTACTTGATCATGGTGCACAATTTTATTGATGTGTTTTTGTATCCGATTCGCCAGAATTTTATTGAGGATTTTTGCATCTAGGTTCATTAGAGATATTGGTCTGTAGTTCTCTTTCTTTGAGGTGTCTTTGTCTGGTTTCGGAATCAGGGTGATGTTGGCCTCATAGAATGAATTTGAAAGAGCTCCCTCTTTTTCTATTTCCTGAAATAACTTGAAAAGTATTGGTATTAATTCTTCTTTAAAGGTTTTGTAAAACTCCGCTGTATACCCATCCGGTGCTGGGCTTTTCTTGGTTGGTAGTCTTTTGATTACTTCTTCTATTTCATCCATTGATATTGGTGTGTTCAAATTGTGTTTATCCTCTTGACTCAGTCTGGGCAAATCATATGACTTAAATCATATGACAAAAAATAAACTAAAACCAAAAAAGGCACCCAACTGGAGGCTGCTCCCTTGGGAGGGAAAGAGATGAGTAGAACATATATTCAACATTTTGAAGAGGCTGCCTAGGCACTGACTTCTGTCTTGTCTGATATAGGGTACTGACCTGGAATTGGCATATTTTACCTGAGGACTGCTGAGAACAAAGAACTCTGGTGTTGTGGCATCTGAGAACCTGCAGTATAGCATATAGACACCAGAGGGAGCAAGAGATTACCAGCTTCTGAAAAAAAACAAGAGAACTTTTAAAACTGAATTTATACTACAAAAGGCAAGAGTAGATGCATCCCTGGAAATGATGAGGGCAGCTTACAGAATCTCCAGCTGAGAGGAACAGTGAAGGCCTCACCTGTACAAAGCCAGTCTGTATAGACTGGGAGAAGTGGCTGTTTTTCTTCAAATGTCCAAATCCCAGAAAAAATAGCAAGGCATAAGGAGAACCAGGGAAACAGCTCAGTCAAAAGAGCTCAGACATACTGAGAATAAAAGTGGTTACCAAGGGTGGGGGAGGGCAAAAAGGTGGGGATCTAGAGATCTAGTGTTCAGCACTAGGAATATAATTAATAATAATAATAATGTATTGTATTCAGGATTTTTGCTAATGAAGAGAGCAAAAATCAGCCTCTCTTGTTCCAGGTGGAAAAATGGGTAACTACGAGAGATGATGGATATGTTAATTTCTTCCACAACCATATATATTTGGTTGACCCCTTGACCAATGCAGGAGGCACCTCACCCCTTCCCCAGTTGAAAAGTCCAATAAAACTTTTGACTCCCCCAAAACTTAAATGGCTAATAGCCTGGTATTGACTGGAAGCCTAATGTGAACAGTTGGTTAACACATAGTTTGTATGTCATATGTATTACATGTGGTAAAAACTACATCAGAACCAGGAAAGACCCCTTTTTACCGGGATAGGCAATTTGCTGGGCAGTGGAGCTGCTGGCACCCAGGTACCCATGTCCTAGGGCATTTTAAGTGAATACTTGCAATATTTGAGCACACTGCCCTTCCATCAGGAGGTAGCCTTGCTATCACAATAGTACAGAGCCTACTACAGCCAATTATATGCCATTATGATTTAATACCGCATCTTTACATTTGTTTACATCTTCTCTACCCTGTGAATGGCATCACATACTGTCTTTGTGGGTAAATTTTGATAAATTTTAACTTTATATAATAGATTTATGAATATTTTATGGTAGTGATAAAATAAACTATTATCAACATATATTTTACACATTTATGACATTCCTAACTTTTTCCTAAGTTTTTTTTCAATATATAGGCTATGGGGTTTATCTGGGAAATTTTTCAAATTGTTGCAAATCTTCAAACAAACAACCCCCCCCCCCCCAACACAATACAACCAACCATATTTAAGTGTACTTACTCAGTTCAAAACCATGTTGCTCAAGGGTCAGCTGTTCTGTGTGGTCTCACTCATATGTGTAATCTAAAAAAATTTATAAGAAGAATGGAGTAGAAGAGTAGTTACCAGGTTCAGGGATTAGGGGGCAGGGTGAAAGAAATGGAGAGTGGTTAATGGATATAAAGTTATATAGGACAAATAAATTCTAGAAATCTAATTTGCATCTTGAGTACTATAATGAATAACACTATATTATATACTTGAGATTTGCTCTGAGAATAAGTCTTAAGTGTTCTCACACAGTCACAGAAATGGTCACCATGTGAAAAGGTGATTATGATCGATAATTTGACTGGAGTAATCACACACACACACACACACACACACATGCGCGAGACACGGTATACCTTAAATATATACAATTAAAAATAAGTTAATAACAAGGCCCTAAGCAACTCAGCAAGACCCTGTCTCTAAATAAAATATATAAAAAGGGCTGGGGAGGGGCTGGGGCTATGGTAATACACCCAAAAGAATTGAATGCAGAGATTCAGATGCATGTATACCAATGTTTATAGTAGCATTATTCATCTTAGCCAAAAGGTAGAAACAACTCAAGTGTCTATCAATAGATGAATGTCTACTGGCAGAGCACTTGCCTAGCATGTGTGAGGCACTGTGTTTGATCCTTAGCACCACATACAAAAATAAATGAAATAAAGGCATGCTGTCCATCTACAACTACCAAAAAAAAAAAAAAAAAAAAGGCTGGGGATGTGGCTCAGGGGTTAAGCGCATCCCCAGTTTCAATATCTAGTGTATATATGTATGTATGTATGTGTGTGTGTGTGTGTGTGTATATATATATATATAAAAGCAAACAAAAAAAAACTATTTCTTTTCCGTCTGAATGTCATTTCACTACATACATATAAATATATCTCTCTATATATTTTTTCCCATATTTTGTTTAGATATTCATCTATTGATGGAAACTTGAGTTGTTTCTACCTTTTGGCTAAGATGAATAATGCTGCTGTAAACATTGGTATACATGCATCTAAATCTCTGCGTTCAATTCTTTGGGGTGAGTTACCTACCAGTGGAGCTGTTGTGTCATATAGTTATCATGATACTCTAGGTCTGCAATGTTTGCCAGAGTCCCAGTGTTAAAGGCTTGGCCCCCAGCATGCCTATATTGGGAACTGGAGGACACTTTAAAAAAGGTAAAGCATAGTGGGAGGTATTTGGGTCACTAGGAACATGTACCAAAAGGGGATTGTGGATTCTCAGTCTTTCTCATTTTCTTTTGATCCTTGACCATGAGGAGAGAGACTTTGTGCAATGATTTGCTATCCTCTGTCTTGAGCTGCTTTGCGACAGGCTTAAATGCGGTGGATATGCTCAATCATGTAAACCTCCAAAATTATGAGCTCACATAAACCTTTTCTAAGCTGATCATCTCAAATATTGGTTATAGTGGCAGAAAGCTGACTAACACAGTAATTCTATACCTAACTTTTTGAGGATCCATCAAAATGTTTTTACACTTTTTGTATTCTCATCAGCAAAGCACAAGGCTCCCAGTTCCTATCCTCATTAATACTTGCTATTTTGTTTTCTTTTGATAACAACCATCCTAGTGGGTATGAAGTGTTATTGTGGTTTGACCTGCACTTCCCTAATGGCTCAAGATGTGGAGAATCTTTTCATATACTTGTTGACTATTTGAATATCTTTACAGCAATATCTGTTCTTGTACTTTGCCCATTGTGAATTGGATTGTTTTTTGTTGTTGAGTTTGTTGTAGGAGTTCTTTTTATCTTCTAGATCTTAGTTACTTACCAGAAATATGATTTATAAGTATTTTCACCCATTCTTTTTGTTATTTTAATACTTTTTTTGGTAGTATTATCTTATGCACAAGTTTTAATTTTGATGGACCATTGTATCTATTTTTTCTTTTGTTACCTATGATTTTGGTGTCATACTTAAGAAACAATTACCCATGCAACATCATGAAGCTTGTCTTTTGTGATTGTTATGGTTTTAGCTCTTAAATTTAGGTTTTGATGCTTTCATAAAGGATAGTGGTCCACAGTTTCCTTTTCCAGTTCCTTGAGATTCCTTGTTTGTGGTGTCTTTGGCTCTAGTGTTATGGTAATGTTGGATTCATAGAATGAGTTAGGACATATTCTCTCTTCTTCAGTAATTTCAAGGAGCTTGGGAAGAATTAGTATTAATTCTTTTTTAAGTGTTTTGTAGAAGCATTTATCAGTCAAGCCATCTCTTCAATCTCCTTGTTTGTTATGGGTCAATTCAGTTTTTCAGTTTCTCCTTGAGTCAGTTTTGGCAGTGTCTATTTTTAGGAATTTGTCATCCAATTTGTTGGCATTCAATTTTTCAAAAGATTTTATTTTCATTGTTTATTTCTGTAAAATTGACAGTATTGTCTTCCCTTTCACATCTTATTTTAGTAATTTGGGTTCTCTCCTTTTATCTTTATCAATCTAGCTGAAATTTTGCCATTTGTTGGTCTTCTGAAAGGCCTAACTTTTGGGTTTATGTTCTCTGTTTTTCCAATCTCTTTTTCATCGATCTCCTCTAATCATAATCATTTCCTTCCTTCTTCTAGCTTTGCATTTAACTTGTTCCTTTTTCCAGTTCCTTGAGATTACAATGGTAAGGTTATTGATTTGAGATCAACCTGTCAATTCTGTCTTTTTATATTTCTTTTTAAAAAATGTAGGCATTATGGCTCAGGGTATAGTTCAGTAATAGAGCATTTGCCCAGCATGCATTAGATTCAATCCCTAGTACCACCGAAGGAAAAAAAAATGTAGGTGTCTAGAGCTGTAAATTTACCTTTAGCACTGTCTTCAATGCACCCCATAAAATTTGGTATGTCCTGTTTTTGTTTTCATTCATCTCAAGATATTTTCTAATATTCTTTTTGATTTCTTCTTTGATCCATTGCTGTACAAAAGTGTATTTTTAAAATTTCCATGTTTTTAGTTTTTCTCTCTGTTTTCCAGTTGATTTCTAATTTCTTTCTGTGAGAATTTGAAAAGATCCCTTTCATGGTTTTTGATATTTTATTCACCTTACTAAAACTTATTTTGTGGCCTAAACATATGGTATATCCTGAAGAATGTTCAACGTGCACTTGAGAGTATTGTGTATTCTGCTGCTGTTGGGTGGAATGTTCTATATTTGTACACTAGGTCTAATAGTTCCACAGTGTTGTTTAATCCTCTTTCCTTATTAATTTATCTGGTTGTCTGATCCAACATGAAGTATTTATGCTTCCAACTATTTTTGTCTATTTCCCCTTTAAATCCTGTCAATTTTTGTTTCACATGTTTTGAGGTTCTCTTGCTGATTTGTACACATCTATAATGTTTATCTTTTCTTGCTGACTTGAACTTTTTTTAAAAAAATTCAATATTTAATATCCTTCTTTTCCTTTTTTTCTTCTTTTTGACTTAAAGTGCGTGTATATATTTTCTGACAGCCACCTCATCTCTCTTTTGGTAACTTTTTATGGAATACCTTTCTCCATCCTCATACTTTTAAATTCTTTGTATCTAAAGAAAGTTTCTTGTACACAGTATATAGATAGGCCATATTTTCTCAACCTGTCAATTCTGTCTTTTTATAGGTGAGTTTAATAAATTTTCTTTAGAAGTAATTCTGACAAGGAAGAATTTAATTTTGCCATGTAGTTGTTTTTCTTATGTCTCATATATTTTTCCTTTACTATATCTATTACTGTCTTCTTTTGTCTTAGATATTTTCTAGTGTACTAATTTGATTCCTTTACTGCCCCACCTTTTTTTATAGTACTGGGGATTGAACCCAAGGCCTTAACCTTGCTAGGCAAGATGCTCTACCACTGATCAAGGTCCATTGTCACTTTTTTTAAAAATTTTGAGAAAGGGTCTCACTAAGTTGCTCAGGCTGGTGTTGAATTTGGGATCCTCTTGCCTAAACTGCAACTGACACTCTCACTTTTTTACTGTACATGTTTTAGTTATTTTTAAGTTATTGCTTGGGGATTATAATTAACATCTTAATTTCTAACAAGAGACTCCTATTTAATATCAACTCAGATTCAATAGTGTAAAAGTTTTGCTTCTATATAGTTTCACACCCACCCCTCCCTTTATGTCATTGTCACTAATTATATCTTTATATATTGAATGCCCAATCAAGACTTATGTTTTATGCAATCATTTTCTAAATTATGTAGAAAACAAGAGGAGTTATAAGCAAAAACATTTATTTATATAATATATACACACATATTTAATTGTATATTATGTATGTATTAAATAAACTTTAATTATATATAATAATTGTATATGCATATATTATACATGAATATATAATTATATATAATTGTATGCATATATAATTATAAATTTCTTTTTTATTCAAAAAAGAGCCTAATTTTATTTATAACATTAATAACACTTCAAAATCTTCAATGAACATGATCTAACTTTCATGAAATCAATCTAAAATGCTATCTGACAAGTTAAAGTTAGAAGAAAGAATACATATTCTTAATTACATTTGTTTTAAGATGACTTACAACAAAAATCAAATAATACATAAAGCATTTAAGCAAAAAGGCCACATGAAAGAGGCATAAATCTGCTCTTGTAGACTGTCAAATGACTCATGAAGCACAAACATTAAAAAAAGTTACTTTCAAATGATAATATTTTAAATCATATGGTTACATAAATACATGCACATAAAATTTATTGCATTCGGTATATAAGCCAGGTGATTAGAATAAATCATTTTTGCTAGGAGAGAAAAATGTTACTTTGTAGCAGTAATCAGTGAAGCTTCTTGAAGAAATAAAGTCAAGAGGGATTTTTAAATATATATTGTGTTAGTAGGAGCAAATGTGACTCCATTTTGTTTTATGACTTCATCCTGTAAAACAACCATGCCAAGTAGAAGAGTCATGACTGGGGCAAGATATTCTTTTCCTTTTGTTATGGAAACCTTTAAGAACGGGGAACTACCTAATGGGGTATTGTTTCTGTAACTAGGGTGACTGGGCTAACTGTGATTGGTTAGGCTTCCCTCCGCTGGACTGCACTTTCCCACTTCTGTAACATGGCTTGCTTGCATTGGCTAGACCCCTCCCCCAAACATCCTTTTTGCGGTTTTCAGGCTTATAAGGAGGGCCCTTGCAATTGTTTGGGGCTGATCAGGGAACAGCTTTATGTTCTGGTCAGCCACCACTGATGTGCTTCAATAAACGCTTGATTCTATTAAACGTGAGTGGTCTGGAAGTCAGTTTATGAAACCCTGGGATGAAGCTTTAACTATAACAATATAACAAATGTAAGCATTCAGGTAAGGAGATTAGCTGCAAAGCCTGGGAAATAGAATCTGTATAGAAAAGTCAGGAAAGACTAAAGATAAAGCAGATTATGAGGACAATTATTTTTTGCTGCAGCCTGGCTGGGCACAAATCACGAGCCACTCAAGAGGAACAAACTTTATTTCTGAACTCCACCAGCACACTCCACACACGCTTCCCAGGAACTCTCCTGAATGCCACGCGGCTCCTCCAGGAACCACCAACTGGAAATCCCTCCTCCGGCACTTCCCCAACCAATGCAAACTCTTCAGGAATCCCGGCAAGAGCTCAACCAGAACTCAACGGGAACTCTGTGAGAACTCAAAAGTCATCATCTTAATGGTTCACTGGCGTCACCTCTCAACCACTACTTCTGGCAAAAATGCCATGTGTCATCCCGACTCGGCTGTGGCCCTCAACAGCTCCCCCCTTCTGTTTAATTAAACAACAAGCAATGTGGCTTAGGGACCATGCCTGTTCGGCTGTCCAATGCTACATATGGTCCTTACCCGTCATCGGATGAGCTGACCTCAAGGCGTCAGCCTCCTGTCTTAGGTTGGTACCACTGCAATTGGATCTTACCCGTCACTGACTACCAGCATACAGCCATACTTGTGGATAGGCCTATGCACCAGTGTGTGTGTGGGGGGGTGAGGTTCTTTGCCTCACCTCTGTTGGCCCCCAAATTTGGCCTTTGCACCAGTGGGGGGGGTGAGGTTCCTTGCCTCACCTCTGTTGGCCCCCAAATTTTAGACCATCACTAGCAGAAGGGAGGAGGATACAGAAATGCCACGACACCAAGCCAATTGACGGCTCCTTTGGAAAAATTGTACCACCGGTGACACCATCAGCAAAGATACTCCAAGACTACCACAATTCACTGTACCAACAGATAGTTCACAATGTATACAAGTGATACATAGTCCAGGCAAGTTCTACAAGCAGTTCAAAGCAGAGGAATCTATCAATATGTCCATTTCCTCACAAAGTAAATCGACTCCTTGATTGAGCATTACTTTGTTGAGTTATTATTCACTGATGCATCAGTTTATGCAGTTTACTGTGATAGCTATCGAAGAAGCTGTAGTTTGGTTTTATCTTTGTCTTTACCGGCACTGGGATGAAGATAGGAATTCTGGCAATGATGGCTAAAAAAAATCATGTAACATTCCAACAGGTACTAAGAAAACAATTTTCTGAACAATTTACATTATCCTGAACAGAATTATTAAATATAATTAAAGGAAAGGTGAAAGTAAACAAACAGATCTGTTAACCTCCTTATTTGTTCACATATTAAAACAATCCTCAACAGCTGTTTACCCAATTTAAATTAAACCATTTAAGTAACGTGAATAAAAAATAATTTGGATCCATTTTTTCATGAGCGCTCCCCATATATGATATATGACATACGCACATACAGACATACAACACAAAACAGAAGTGTGCAGACATAACACAATACATACAACACATAACATAATAGTAAAGGCCTTGTAGCTTTTCACAGGTGAAATCTCCATTGCAATGTTTAAAAACTTCACAGTCAAAAAATAGAACTGATCAGAAAAACATTAACCTAGGTCTATATGAGCTCAAAAAATAAAATAAAACTTTATGATGTGGGAAAAGGCAATAATAAAATAGATATTGAAAAAAGACATCCTGGTTACCACCTGGGTTTGACTCTTTTTTGGATATCCCATCCTTTTTCCTGTAACTTGCATAATGGTTCTGAAGGTATTCCCACAAGCAAGCCCCAAGGTTTTTTACATTTGCAATAGGCTTTTATGGTGTTCATTATTCATTAGCCTCCAGGTGTGGGAGAACTACTGTTGCAGATGTAAGAATAGCCAAGCTGGAGCTCTGGATATCAGCTGTTATGGATTTGAGTCAAATCATCTTCTTTTTGGTCTGTAGAAATCGCTTTGGTTAGTCTCTCTGGAATCCAAATTGGATGCTGTTCTCCCTGTGGAAACACACAAACAGAACCCTGACTCCAGACAACCACTGGGTCAGGACCTTTCCATTGTCCTGTTAGAATATCCTTCCAAAGTATCTTGGGCTTATGTACATTTTTTGGATACATATGCCTTTCCGAAGCACTAAGCCCTGATGAATCCAAATTTAAAAAGTTTAGAGTAAAAAGGGTTATTTTAAGTTTTATCTTTGGGGGATCTATACCCTTTTCCAATTCCCTCTTTTTGCTTTAATAAGTACATTTTAATAGTTTGATGAGCTCTTTCAACTATGCCTTGTCCCTGTGGATTGTATGGGATTCCTGTTATATGAGTAATGCCAAATGATGAGCAAAATTGTTTAAAAGAGGTAGAAGTATAACCAGGGGAATTATCTGTTTTTAACTGTTTTGGAACGCCCACAGTGGCAAAATTTTGTAAGCAATGAGCTATAATATCTTTAGTTTTTTCTCTGGCATGAAGGGAGCCCATCAAAAATCCGGAAGAAGTATCAACTGTAACATGCAAATATTTTAATTTTCCAAATTCTGGCAAGTGTGTGACATCCATCTGCCAAATATGGTTAGGTATCAGTCCTCTAGGATTGACTCAAAGGTTAACTTGTGGTAAAAAGGTCACACAATTTTGAAATTGTTTTATTATTTGTCTTGCTTGTTCCTTAGTTATTTTAAAACGCTTTTGTAAAGTATTAGCATTGACATGGAACCTTTTATGAAAATTTATAGCTTCTTCTCTTGTAGAGAAAATATGTATGTCATGTGTAGTTTTATCTGCTAAATCATTGCCCAAACTAAGGGCTCCAGGCAATCCTGTATGTACCCTGATATGTCCTATAAAGAATGGATCTTTTCTGTCCCAGATTAGACTTTGTATGGTGGGAAAAAAAGAGAAAACAGTAGAGGAAGGGGAAATCCTACCAGCATCTTCAAGGGATACTATAGCATTAACTATATACTGACTATCAGAAAATAAATTAAATACAGAATCTTTAAACATCACAAAAGCTTGTAATACTGCATTAAGCTCTACCTTTTGAGCTGATTGTTTGGGTACTAAAAATGTAAAAGTTTGATCAGGGGTAACTACTGCTGATGTACTCTTCAGGAATCCCCACGAGAGCTCAACCGGAACTCAACAGGAACTCCATGAGAACTCAAAAGTCATCATCTTAATGGCTCGCTGGCATCACCTCTCAACCACTACTTCTGGCAAAAATGCCATGCGTCATCCCGACTTGGCTGTGGCCCTCAACAATTTTTTGGAGAATTTTAAAAATTTGTTCTAATTAGTTATACATGACAGTGGAATGCATTTTGGTTCATTGTTCACAAATGAGCACAGCTTCTCATTTCTCTGATAGTATAAGACATAGAGTTGCACCATATGTGCAGTTTTTCTGTTTCTCCTTGAGTCAGTTTTGGTGGTGTCTGTATTTTTTGGAATTTGTTATCCAATTTATTGGCATTCCATGTGTATACCTAGGGTTATACATGTACCAAGGTCACCTCTTCACTCAACTACACCTTTGAGGAGGATGACTTGTGTGACCTTTATGTAATCCAGGGCTTGTGACCACTGTAGACCAGAGGGAGAGCAAACCAGCCTTCAGAAAACAGACCAGACCAAACTCTGCCCTCTGATGATACTGATGCATTCTAGAAAGCACTTACTAGTCTCACAATAGACATGTTTGAAGCCAGGGAGAAGCCAACAACATTGAGACATATTGGAACTCCATGAGGAGTCTTACTGGAGCATAGTGCCTGGCTTAATGAGGAAAGATATTGTGGAGAATGTAAAACAATGAAATGTATTTGAAAATGTTTTCTTTTAAAAGTTCATGTTGCATTGTGTGTTGTTTAGTAATCTCAAGTGTAAATATCAAATGCTCTTTGTGTTTGAGCAAGACTTTATAGCTTGAGAGGCCCCTCTCTTGTTCTCATTCCAACATCTGCACTCTGATGGTGCCAGGGAAGTTGAGGCCAAGAAAGATCAGGGGAGGTTGATGCTCTTAATCCTGCTCTGGATCATGTTTAGTCTACAAACAGATTTGATTCTGGAGCAAATTGCCCTTCTCAGTTTCCTGCTGTATCCAATGGGGCTGATGTGGGGAGGAACAGGAAAGAGTATATTTAGAGTGTCTGGCAGTCCTGATAAAATCGAATTCAGAGGGTAAATGAAAGTGGTGGGGCTGTTGTACCCTTTATTCTGGATCACATCACATATTCTGCAGAATACTGACAGAATGCAACCTCCAATACCAGACCCTCCTCACATTGAGAAGAGTCTTCACATAGAAGATGATGTGATACCAGGTATGAGCCTGGTGGGGTCAGTCACCAAGCAACTCTTCCATTCCAGCTTCCTCTGGTCTTTCCCGGCTACCAGAGCTGATCTTAATTCCTTTCCCTGTATTCTGGTACTGGTGCCTTTATGTGTTCCTTTTGGAAGATGACTAGAATGACTAGATGACTTCTGTGATTGCCCCACCTGGAGCAGAGCTTTGGTGGGTGATGTGGTAGGTGAGATGCCACACATTCAGAACCTTGGCTGGAGCATCTCTGGAAATGATGTTCCTATTGTGTGATCACCATTTAGAGTGTCTGGCAGTCACAAGTTTGGGAAAAGAAATGGTTTCAGGCCCATTGGTAGCCTACCCCACTTTTCTCACTGCTCTGTGGTGTGGGGGCAATACCTGGGGTCCTGTGCAGCATAGTCAGTCTTCTTATCCTCTTGGCTGCAACACTGTTCACACATGTGTAGGGATTTTATGTTCTCTACCACAGGGTGAACCCCCCAAAATCCCTATTACTGGCAATCCACAAGGGAATTTGTTCTGCAGGTCACAAATGAATCAGGTCCCCTAGGAGCTAGAGAAGAAAAAAAGAGGATGAGTTTTTATGCTGCAGGACAAGAATAGAAGTTTTTCATATTGGGAATTTTTAAAAAATAACAATTATATTTATTTAGTTTTTCAGAAATTAATAACAAATTGGCAAAAATCAAAATAAACCAAAACAAAAAACTGACATGTTAAAAGATAGATCATCTCTAAGCACAACAGCATTTATTAATTACATAAAAATAAATTTTGTCATTTTTATTTCCTTTTCACCCAACTAGGACCACATGGATGTTTTGGGAAGCTTGAGATCCTAAGAAAATCCCACAGTTAAACCAGCTCCTACATTGTGACTGAGTTACAGCACAAGATGACAGCATTACTAATATTCTCCCATAAAGAACTTTTTTTCAGGGATATTTTTGAATAACTAGGAACTTCAAAAACCAGGTGGTTTTATTAGAATGGGGAACATGAAGAAAATACAGTCATTGTCCACTAAAGCATGATCCAATTTGAGTATGAGAACTCTTCAGATTGCCTAAGTTCTGTGCATGACTTCTAAGACTAGGCCATCATGTTTTCTGGCAGCCCAGCCTGCAGCCACTGCCATCTGCCTAACTCGAAGTCTCCCAAGCTGCACCAAAACTAGGATTAAGAAAGCAGAAGTCAAATTTTTTAATCTTTACTCCAAGGAATTAGGGTTTTCTGGATAGGAAGGTAAGAAGTTTTTTTGCATCAAGCTTGCCTTTACACTCAGTTATTGCTGCTAAATCCACCCAGTGCACACATGTTCTGAGCATTGAAATGTATTGAGTATACTTCCCATCAACATACAGGAAGCTAGACTACATTAGTAAGTCATTCTGGAAGAAGCCCCTCAAAACAGAGGCAGATTTGGTGAGCCAAGGTCACTGCCTGTGGTAATAACCTCAGTTCACCTAGGTCCTTTCCAGGAGAATTATATTAATCTCCTGATTCAAGAGGTACCTCTGGCCAGGATATAAGAAAGCCTAACTTCAGACTAGGGCAATGACAGGGTGAGTTTGGCAGTCGCGGTTTAGTCTACAGCACAAGATGACAGCATCACTAATATTTAGCTCTGGAAAGAGTTTTGGCTGGACCACACTCCTGGAGCATCTTTCCTAATGCAGCTTAATGGCTGTTGTCCAAATGTGTTGCTGGGTAGCCAGGAAAGGACCCATCCTTGGGGAATGGAATTGCCTTTGGAATGAGTGGATGGCACCAGATACTGATCCCAATCATGCCTTATCTGGACAAGTGCTGGCAGGAAGTGCTGTGCTTGGAGGTAATGTTGTTGGTCTGCAGGGCTCCTGCTGGGAATTTTAAAGGATACTTAAAACCCTAGCTGGGATGTGTTTTTCTTAGATCCACATTCACTGAAGAAGGCTAACCATGTCCCTTCTAAAAATTCTCTACCTCACTTTTACTCTCATCAAGGGAATAGGAGACAACTGAAGAATACAGTTGTCTGTATACTCCTGTTTTCTCCCTGAAATTTGTGATTTTAAGTTTTCCATTCATGACCATGATCTGTTTTAAATTTATTTCATATATGGTGTGAGGTAAGGATTTATTTAAAGCTGTTTTTTAAAGTATGGCTACTTAATTGTTATTGTCATTTGTTGAAAGAATCATCTTTCCATCAATAAATTGCTTTGGCACCTTCGATTCAAATCAACATACATATATATATATATATATATATATATATGTGGTGAGCCGCTTCTGCCGTTTCTGCAGACTATGGTCGCCATTACGAGATGGCGCTGGCTCCGCTGTGGTATGTGACAAACAACTCCTTATCTGAGAGAGTTGGCACATGATTTTTCATCACCCTGTGAGAGAGTTCCACGCGGCAGCTTTGCATTGGGGCTTGGGATGCTTTATTAAGGCTGGGAGGGCATCCGGGAAGAGAGAAGAAGAAAGAATAATAAATATCAAGGGCCCGAATAAAACTACTGAGAGAAGATTTCGGAGTTGCGTCTTCCTTGCGGGCAAGGGGTCGCGACAAGTGGTGCCGAAACCCGGGAAAATCAGAACTCTCAGTAGTCAGGGGTGGTGCACCGGTTAGTCCCAGGTAAGTGGGATCCGCGATCAAAGCGGGGTCAGTCCCCAGGTAAGGGGGATCCGCGTTCAAAGCGGGGTCAGTCCCCAGGTAAGGGGGATCCGCGATTAAAGCGGGGTTAGTCCCAGGTAAGTGGGATACGCGAAGAAAGTGGGGCAACTCCTCTGTCTGTAATGAAAGAGGAAGCCTTGCATTTTATTGCAGCCGCGCCGTGTACTTTTGCGTCTACTTTCGCTTTTGCTTTCTGTGTTTCTTTCGCTGTGTCAGTGTGTTTCTGCTGTCTGTATTTTTTTTGTCGTTGTGTCATGGGTGCCACATCTTCAAGTCCGCTTCTTCTGGCCCTAGATGGCCTGTTACGTTCCAAGGGACTGGAAGTGAAGCATAGTACACTACAGAGATTTTTACAAAAGGTAGATATCGCTGCGCCGTGGTTTGCATTTTCGGGCAGCCTTACTGCGCCTAGTTGGGATAAATTAGGCAAAGATCTTGATTTTGCATCTGAGCACGGCATGTTAGAGGGTGGGGTGATACCCCTTTGGAAAATGGTCCGTGGTTGCCTTACGGATGGCAGATGCCAGGAAGCACTTGCTAAAGGACAGGAGGTTTTAGAGCGATTACATGAGGAAAAGTCGGAGACGGCAGAAAGCGAAGTGACTCGAGAAGAGGGGAGTGTGCGGAGCATGACACGGGGGAGGAGACGGTTGTATCCAGATCTCAGTACGCTGCGTACACCCCCATGCGAAAGTGGGTCAGAGGAGGAGGAGGATGAGGAGGAAGAGCTCGGGAGGCTGTCTTGTCAGCTAGGGAGTTTAGCTACAGAAGAAGGGAACAAAAAGAAACAGGAGCTCAGGAAAAACGATCCCCCGGATCCACCGCCGTATGGTGGGGGCACTTCGGGGAGAGCTTTCCATGCCCAAACATGGAGGGCTGTTCACGCTGAGATGGGTCTTGCTTATCCAGTTTTTCAGGATGACAACAGGGGAAGAGTCCATGAACCCTTAGATTTTAAAATTGTAAAGACCCTGGCGGAGTCTGTGCGCACTTATGGGGTGGATGCCGCTTTCACACTGACTCAGGTGGAGAATCTATCTAGATACTGTATGACTCCCTCTGATTGGGCTAGCCTTGTTCGGGCTTGCGTTTCCCCGGGTAAATATCTGGACTGGAGAGCATTCGTGCTAGAGGGCGCAATAGAGCAGGCCGCCCAAAACCATGCGGCGGGACATCCCCATTGGGACAAGGATATGCTTTTAGGGCAGGGTAGATTTGCAAATCAACAGACAGGATTTCCTCTTGAGGCATATGATCAAATTAACAACATTTGCATTCGGGCATGGAAGTCGCTTCCAAATAGAGGAGAGGTGTCTGGTAATTTGACCAAGATTCTACAAGGCCCTACAGAACCCTTTTCAGATTTTGTAGCAAGGATGGTGGATGCCGCTGGAAAGATTTTTGGGGATCCTGATAGAGCCATGCCCCTTATCAAGCAATTGGTCTTTGAGCAGTGCACTAAGGAATGTAAAGCAGCAATCACTCCTTATAAAAATAAGGGCATAGAAGCATGGATGAAAGTGTGTAGAGAGATTGGAGGACCTTTAACTAATGCAGGTCTTGCAGCTGCTGTCCTTCGGATGGCAAAAGGGGGCAGTCCTGGTGCCGGAACATGCTTCCATTGTGGTCAACCTGGTCATTTCAGACGTGAATGTCCTAAAAAAGATAATTTTACTGGACCCCCTCGCGGTGGCCCTTCCAATGGCCTTCGTCAACCGGGGCTGTGTCCAAAATGTAAAAAGGGAAAGCATTGGGCAAAAGAGTGTAGATCAGTGTGGGACATCTATGGACAGCCTGTTTCAGCTGGGCCAAAAAACGGCCGAAGGGGCCCCCGACCTCAGGGCCCACAAATATATGGGGCAATGGAGAATGTCACACCCAAACCCGAGACATGGCCATCTCTACGCCATCCCATGAGACGCGGAGAGCCACTACAGGTGCCGCGGGATTGGACCTCTGTTCCACCTCTAGACTCGTACTAACACCTAAGATGGGAGTCCAATTGGTGGAAACTAAATTCAAAGGACCTTTACCACCTGGCACTGTAGGCTTGCTAATTGGACGTGCATCCTCTATATTACAAGGTCTTCATGTCTTTCCTGGAGTCATTAGTCCTGATACTGTAGGATCAGTAAAGGTTATGGTGGAAGCTCCAAAGGGTATTGTGTCCATTTCCCCAGGAGACCGGATTGCTCAATTGCTAATTCTACCCAGTCTGCATACCCGCTTTCCTGCTGATTCTTTTTCAAGGACAAGTGATGAGATTGGAGTCACTGGAGGGAATTCTGTTTATTTGTCCTTAGATATGAATGACCGTCCTACTTTAAACTTAACCATAGAAGGCAAATCAATTTTGGGATTGCTAGATACTGGAGCAGATCGTAGTATAATAGCACAAAAGGACTGGTCAAAGGGGTGGCCGGTGCAGCTCTCAGATCAATCACTAAGAGGTTTGGGATATGCCCAAGCCCCTCAAATCAGCTGTAGACATCTATCTTGGAAGGACCCAGAAGGACACAATGGCACCTTTCAGCCTTATGTACTTGATTTACCTATCTCTTTATGGGGTCGTGATCTGATGAAAGACATGGGGTTTACTCTTAGTAATGACTATTCTCCGGTGTCTCAACAGATTATGCAAAATATGGGGTATAGGCCAGGTCTAGGACTAGGAAAACACCTACAGGGGTGTAGGCATCCTGTGCAAGGTCATCAAAAGCTTAACAGATTTGGTCTGGGTTTTTCCTAGGGGCCACTGGGGCTCAAATACCCATAACATGGCTCACCGAGGAGCCTGTTTGGGTGCCTCAGTGGCCTCTTCCCTCGGTTAAATTGGCAGCGGCCCATAATTTAATTAAAGAACAACTAAACTTGGGTCACATCCAACCTTCTACTTCTCCATGGAATACTCCCATATTTGTTATTAGGAAAAAATCAGGAAAGTGGCGCCTACTACATGATTTACGAGCAGTTAATGCTCAAATGCAACTTATGGGGCCCATTCAAAGAGGGCTACCTCTGCTCTCCTCTATTCCTCAGGGCTGGCATATTATTGCTATTGACATTAAAGACTGTTTCTTTTCTATTCCTTTGCATCCTAAAGACTCACAACGTTTTGCTTTCACCCTTCCCTCGTGTAACCACGAGGAGCCAGATCTTAGGTTTGAGTGGGTAGTGTTGCCACAGGGAATGGCTAATAGTCCCACGATGTGCCAGATGTATGTGGGGAAGGCACTTGCACCTCTCAGACATAAGTATCCCTTCATCAAGATTATTCATTATATGGATGATGTGTTATTGGCCGCTAAATTAGAGCAGATAGTTAATGAGGCCTATAAAGACTTAGTAAAGCTGTTAGCTCAATATGGGCTACATATTGCACCTGAAAAGGTTCAAACGGGGAATTCTATTGAGTATTTGGGAGCAATAATTGGGTATGATAAACTAAAACCACAAAAAATCACCATAAGAACTCAAGATCTCCAAACTCTGAATGATTTTCAAAAACTGTTGGGAGATATTAATTGGATAAGGGGATATTTACATATTCCTAATGGTGTGCTCCAGCCTTTGTATGCTACCCTTAAGGGTGATCCAGATCTTGCTTCTCCTCGTAGCCTCACTAAAGAGGCTAGAGCGGCCCTTATAACAGTAGAAGAAGCTATACAACATGCTACTCTATACAGGCTCCAAAGTGATAAATCTTTCCAGTTATGTGTGCTTGCCACTATGCGGCAGCCTACTGGAGTACTGTGGCAAGATGGGCCTTTACTATGGATCCATCCACATATATCCCCAGGAAAATCTTTAGAATACTATCCTGACGCTGTTGCAGCGTTAGCACTTAAAGGGATTCACCAAAGCATTCAATTTTTTGGACAATCACCTTCTTCTCTTATTATACCCTATACTAAGGCTCAACTTAATGTTTTGTGTGCTACTCTAGACAACTGGGCTATTCTATGTTGCTCGTTTCAAGGGGCTATTGATAATCATTACCCTTCCCATCCATTACTCCATTTTGTTAAAGAACATCCCATCATTTTCCCTAAGGTAACTTCACCCAATCCAATTCCGGGGGCTGTTAATATTTTCACTGATGGTTCCAAGTCTGGAATGGGAGCTTATGTAATTAATGATTCTCCCCCTGTTCAGCATCAATTTGCTCCTGGTAATCCACAATGGGTTGAATTGCGAATTGTTATTGAGGTTTTTAAACAGTGTTCTTTTCCTTTTAATCTTATCTCGGACTCCATTTATGTGGTACAAGCACTCAAAGTCCTGGAGGCCGTGGGAGCTATTAGTAATGCCCATAATGTATCTGCTTACTTTAATCAGCTTCAACAACTTATCTGTAGCCGCACTGCTCCCTTTTATCCAATGCACATACGGGCTCATACTTCTCTTCCTGGTCCGTTATCACAGGGTAATGCCTGTGCGGACTCAGCCACTAGAGGCCAGTTGATATGCTTGGCTTCCTCCTTAGAGGGGGCTAAATTATTTCACCAAAATTTCCATGTTAATGCTTTAACGCTGCGCAGGCGTTTTTCCATTTCAAGAGCGGATGCTCGTCAGATAGTATTACAATGTCCCCATTGTGTCACATTTCTTCATCCCCCTACTTATGGAGTGAACCCACAGGGATTAAAACCATTGGTTGTCTGGCAAATGGATGTGACGCACATACCTGACTTTGGTAACCTCAAGTATGTACATGTTTCTGTTGATACGTGCTCTGGAGTTATTCATGCCTCTGCTTTGTCGGGAGAGAAGGCACGTAATGTTATCACTCATTGCCTAGAAGCATGGGCAGCATGGGGTGCTCCTGCATCCCTTAAGACTGATAATGGACCTGCTTATACTGGCAGACAATTTACATCCTTTTGTTCTACCATGGGAGTGCAACTTACTCATGGTCTGCCTTACAATCCTCAAGGACAAGGCATTGTTGAGCGTGCTCATCGCACTTTAAAGGAAACTTTACAAAAACAAAAAGGGGGAATAGGAGCTGAACACACTCCTAAAGAACGCCTGTCCTTAGCTCTCTTTACCATTAATTTTTTAAATTTGGATATTCATGGTCGCTCTGTGGCTGATAGACATGTGTCCCCTCAGCCCTCTGTGATTGGTTATGTTAAGTGGAAGGATGTTCTTACAGGCCAATGGAACGGCCCCGACCCCGTGCTGACATGGGCACGAGGATCTGTATGTGTTTTTCCCCAGGATCGCACGGAGCCGTTGTGGGTCCCTGAACGCCTGACAAGAAGAGTCTTGACATCAACCGACCAGCAACAAGAGATACCACAGCAACCCTGTGATGAGGATCTTCACTCTGCTACGTGCTCTGGTTCTGGTGCTGGTGCCGATGGCACAGACGACACCAATGCAGTGGTGGGCAGTGGCACGGGCTTGGCCAATGCCGATGCCGGTTCATGGTAGTTCTAGTGTCCTCCCCACTCTTTTCTCTACCTCATGTGAGATGTCTGCTCCCTGTGCCTCTCCTAGAGGGGACGTGGAAAGTATTTTTAATCGATCTCAGGTTAATCTCACAGGAGTTTTTTGTTTCAGCCTTGGAAACGCTAATTGCATTAGCCTTAAGACCAAAAGTCTGACTAACTGGGAGGACCCATTGCGGTCCAAGCAGGTCTCAGGGAGTATTATTAATGCTGTACTGAGCCAAGTAGTTTCGGGGAAGCAATCAGGTTCAGGGACCCCTGTAAGTAGCTCTGCTTTAAACATAACTACCTTGGCCATGATCTCCAAGGTACTAATCCCAGTACCTCCTTCTTTTAATAGTACTTACAATGCCACTCATTTCAAGGCCTCTCCTTACTGTACCCCTAATCTTGGTTTCCCTCCAACATTTACGCCTTGTCAGGATCATTCTTGGGAGAAACTTCAAGTTACTAAGGGTTTCTCCTTTTCCCCCTCTCTTAAGAGGTATGTTTATAATTTTAACCATAGTGCCAACTCCTCTACAGGAGTAGGTTGGTCCTGGTTTCAATGGCTGATTTCCAATGAGAAGGGGGCTTCAGCTGATATTTCTGCATTGGCTCAATTGCTAGGAGCCAAAACCTGGCTGGCTAATGTTTCTGGCACTGTTAGGAAAAGTGAACGAGGTAATAGGCTCACATCTGTTTCGCTCAACTCTTTGCTACATAATGCTACATTGCCTCCTGCAATGGTCTGCGTCCAATCCCCGTTCTTGCTCCTTTTGGCTAACAATACCTCATCGGGGATGCTGGATTGTTCTAGTGTTACCTGTCTCTTATCTGAGTGTTGGAATGGTTCTTGGACTGTAGCAGTGGTTATGAAAATTCCAACCTTTGTCCCAATCCCAGTCACTGCGGACCCAGATAAATTCCCCATTGTTGAACTACTCAGAGTCCGCAGAGATTTTGGAATTACGGCAGCTATAGTGACAGCTGTGGCAGTGTCTGCTGCTGCAGCAGTTACAGCTGGAGTGGCCATGGCCAGTCAAGTACAAACTGCTGCCACTATTAATCAAGTTGTTCAACAAACTTCCACCATACTTGAATCCCAAAATTCAATTAATCAACATATTTTGTCAGGGATTTTAGCTGCCAACCAAAGGATAGATTTACTCCAAGCTCAGGTAGAAGAATTGGCTGACTTAGTGCTTTTGGGTTGTGTTGACCAACGTGCACATTTATGTATAACCTCTGTCAGATTTAATGATTCCAGAAATGCCTCCCGCATCATCGGGGAATATCTATCCGGAACCTGGTCCTTGGCAGCAGAAGACATGATCCAGTCTCAACTAACTCAGATTGCTGTCTTGAACAGTACCCGTGTCGAACCAGTGACTTTGGGTCAATTCACCGATTGGATATCTTCTGCTTTTTCCTTCTTCAAAGAGTGGGTGGGAGTAGGCATTTTTGGTGCAATGTGTTGCTTCAGTGTTATACTTTGTTTGTGGTTTCTCTGTCGCCTTAAAACTCGCCATGCACAAGAAAAGGCTATGATCATACAAGCTCTTGCAGCTTTAGAAAATGGCAACTCACCTCAAGTCTGGCTTGCGCATCTTAAACAGTAAACCTTTGTCATGGTCGTTGCACCCCAAGTTATTATAACATTGCACTGGGATCGACATGACTTTCCTTGTTATTCTCTTAGTGTTGGAAAGCCCTTGCACTCTGCCGGTCTTGCTGCCATTGCACGCAGATGGGTTTTCACACTAGTGCTTTTCTATCGCTTTAAAGTCCGTGCCTTTCTTTCAGGGTGCTGCCAACTTGTTTGTCATTAATACAGCCACAGTTCAGCCTCAGCTATCCCCCTTCGTCCACCATCGTCACGATACAGGATGCGAGGCAAGGCACTGCACTTGAGTGATCCTTGACGTGGACCTCAAGGAGAGCATGTCCTATTGCATGCGGGTTAGACGCGTCCACGCCCCGCCCCACGAAAAAAGGCGTCGGCTGATATGGCCTCGGATCTGGGGAAGGGCCCTCCTTAGGACTGAGCCATACTATGCAGCCACTTCTGCACAGTGGGATAGGACCTCTACTCTCGCCTGTATTGTTTTAATAAAACAGAAAGGGGGAACTGTGGTGAGCCGCTTCTGCCGTTTCTGCAGACTATGGTCGCCATTACGAGATGGCGCTGGCTCCGCTGTGGTATGTGACAAACAACTCCTTATCTGAGAGAGTTGGCACATGATTTTTCATCACCCTGTGAGAGAGTTCCACGCGGCAGCTTTGCATTGGGGCTTGGGATGCTTTATTAAGGCTGGGAGGGCATCCGGGAAGAGAGAAGAAGAAAGAATAATAAATATCAAGGGCCCGAATAAAACTACTGAGAGAAGATTTCGGAGTTGCGTCTTCCTTGCGGGCAAGGGGTCGCGACATATATATATATATATATATATATATATATATATATATACTGAAATTAAACCCAGGGGCATTGTACCACTGAATTATACACCTAGCCCTTTACTTTTTATTTTGAGACAGGGTCTTGCTAAGTTGGCTAGGCTTTCCTTAAACTTGAAATCCTCCTGTACACCTCTTGAGTGGCTGAGATTACAGCCATGCACCAATGTTTCAGGCTCCATTCACCATTTATGAATGGACCTATTTTAAAAAAATCTTTATTTGTTCTTTTTAGTTACATGACAGTAGAGTCTATTTTGACATATTTATACAAACATGGGAGTGGGCCTATTTTGTTCTATTGATCTTTATGCATTGGCCAAAACTATTATATTTTTTAGTAAGTGTAGAAATCAGTACAAATCCTTCAACTTTGTTCTTTTTCCAAATTGTTTTGCTATTCTAGTTCATTTCCATTTTTATATCAACATTAGGCTAAGCTTATCAATTTCTAGAAAGAAATTCCTTTAAGTATTTTGGTTTGGCTGTGGTGCATCTACCATTAATTGGAGAGTAATTGATTTCCTACCAATAATGAGTCTCCCAAACCATAGACCCTGTGTGTTTAAGTCTTCTTTTTTTCTTTTAAAAATATTTTGTAGTATTCAGCATTAAGACTTTGTGCACATTTTGTTGAATTTAATAAATTTTCATGATATTTAATTCTATTATGAAGTGTACTTTAAAATTATTTTCAGTACTAGAATGTTTGTAAGTTTTCTGTCGAAGGAACCGCTGAGCTAGAGCCAGTCCAATTACTAGAATGTTGACATATGAAATGTTTCTTTTCTTATTTCTAGGAGTGTTTCATGGTTTTTGTTTGTTTTGTTTTGCTTTTTGTAAATTTCTGGGCATTTTCTGTATAGAAAGTAACACCATCTACAAATAAGTTTGGCTTTATTTCTTTTACTTTTAAATATCTGTATTTGTTTTTACATGGATCTTTCTCTTACATTTATTCTTTATTAAATAAACATGCCCTATACACTCTTCTATCTGTGCACATTATGAAAAGAAAGCCCAGAACCATTCACAGTGGCTGTCCCAGTAAAGGCTAGCATCACCCCAATCATGAAGACTGATCATTTACAGAAAATAAAGTTGGTTACCCACTCTGTAATCCCAGAAACTCAAGAGGCTGACACAGGAGAATCACAAGTTCAAAGCCAGCCTCACCTACTTAGCAAGGCCCTAGATAATTTAGCAGGCTAAGAGCAACAGGGAGATCCTGTCTCAAAATGTGAGTCTGATTCAGTTAACCAGGTACCTTTTACTAATATATAAGAACATAATAAGATTTCTTTGTGATGACAACTGACTTATATTGAGAATGGTAACATTTCAATAGTAAACTCTGGAATGATTTTTAAGTTTATAATATTTAAATAAATTTTGGATTTTTGTTTTTTAATTATTAAGTTCGTTTTGTTCTAAATAAATGATCCACTCCCCCAGTCTTTTTTTTTTTTTAATTTTTTGAGACAGGATCTAACTAATTTGCTAGAGCCCTTTCTAAGTGGCTGAGGCTGGCTTTGAACTTGAGATTGGTCTGAGCCACCCGCTTAGGACACTGGAATTACAGGTGTGGATTACCATGCCCATGTCAATTTCTATTTTAATGTTTCAGTCATACAAAATCAGTAGTTCATATTAAGTGCAAAAGAAAGTAATATAAACTTAGGAGAAATTTTTCTATAATTTAGCATATTCTTGCTAACTACCTACTTTTTTCAGTATCTTTAATAATAGACATCACTTTTCTAAAAGTTCTTGATGTATCAAGGGAGTAGAAGAGGCCTGATGAACATGGCTATCCCTCTTTCCTCTTAGTAACACAAGAGGAAATTTAAGTGATAACAAACTAAGTCATAATTATGTAAATATCAACCAAAAATAATCAACAAAAGAACAGAAACAGATTGAATAATTTTGCTAGTATGGTTTGTGCCTAAGCATGTCCCCTGGAAAGCTCATGTATTTAGGCAAAGTAGGAAAGTACAGAAGTGAGCAGACTGGGTTAAGAAATCTGTTACATTAGCAGTGGATGAATCCATTTGCAAGATTGGACTACAGTGTTGTAACATTAGTCAGGTAGGGCATAGCTGGAGGAAGTAGGTCATTGCAGGAATGGACTTTGATTATATCTTGTCCCTGACTTCTATTCCTCTCTATTTCCTGGCTGTTATGTGGTGAACAGCTTTTATGTGCCACATTGTTCCAATTTGATATTATGCCCCAATGGACACACAGAACAAGAGAATCAGATGACCATGCATTTTGACATCTGAACATATGAGCCATAATTTAATTAAATTTTACCTGTTTTTGTTGTTATACAGGATATATATATATATATATATATATATATATATATATATATATATATAATATTATATATATATTATATATGTGTATATAAATATATTAGGAAAACCTATAATGGCTACATAGAAGTTCTAGGAATTGTTTTCTTCCAAATATTTGTCTCTTCTTTCTATAAAATTAGTGTTTTTGAAATCTCAAATAAATTATCTAACTTATGAGGAAATAAAATTTGTCATAAGTGCCATGCAGAACATCAAACATAATACATTTTCAAAGTTAAAAACATAAATACATATACTGAGAAATCATTTATACTGTGTACTCTTTCAAGCCTTTTTCTGTGTGTGGTTATCCTCACAAATACTATCATCTTAACTGTTATACTCTCCTTTTTCAAGACAAGGCAGCCAACTCAGAAATACAAAGGTGGTCAATGACAGTGAGGGATTTAAGCCACAAGGTTGATGAATGTAAGTCTAAACATTTTGTTTTTACCTGCATATATTCTCAATTTATCTCTCTAATCAATCAAGGACTCAGTATATCACTGAATTTATGTCTAATTCTTTCTGTTTCAGCATAAAGCCTCATGATAATAATATGCTACTATTTTCTGTAATTTATTATCTCAGTTTATTAATATGGAAGCAATTATCATATGAAAACTATTTTATATCAGTTAATTTACATTGGCTAACAACAATATCTAAATTAAGTAAAAAATCTTTTTTGAAGTTTTATCTAAGATATTTTCAGAGGATTAAATTATAGTAATAGTAATCAGAAATTTCAAAAAAGGGAAATTGAGGCAAGACCACCTTCAGAAACTCATTGACCTTATTTAAAATTGCAAAATAAAAACCTCACTTTCCCTATCTCCCTTTCTCTTCTATTTTAAGTTTTCAAGCTATCATAGATGTTTGCATCTAGCTCAGTCCTGAAAGCCAGGTACTGAAGTATGGTTCTCAATTTTCTGATCTCAGCTACTTGCCCACAGATGGTGTGCAAAGGTGCAGAATATTACTTGTAAAAGAAATAAACTACTGTACAAATGACAGTAAAAGCAACTGCTGGCAACAGAGGAGGTAAGGGTATAATAGTTTTGCTTCTCATTTTGAGTTCTACTTTCCTCTCAAGTTTATATCACCTTTACTGTGGGCTGGAAACCAGGCCTATCATCTTCACCCTGCATCCAGATATTGTGCTTTTCTTCACACAAGTTATTTGATTATGGTCAATTTCAAAGACACATTTTAATGTTTGTTATGTTGCAGTCTCCATGCTAAGTGAGCAAAAACCTGAATGTTTAAGAAGTATTATTGCTGATAGTTCACAGTTATATACTAATAGAGAGGGTGTTATACAGGGAAACATAATACATAATGCAAATTTATACTTTCATATAACTTTTGAAAATTGTCACTATTCCAACTCTTCTCTCTCACCGTCAATCACATCCATTTAGTACACTGATCTTTCTTCTATTTTGATCATGATGTACTTTCTTTTTTAATGTGTTTTCATGCAGTTTGCCAATATTTTATTAAGAAATTTTGCATATATGTTCATCAAGGAAATTTATCTGAAGTTTTCTTCCCTTGATGTATCTTTTTCTGGTTTTGGTATTAGGGTGGTTTTAGCTTTACAGAATAAATTTGGTAGTGATCCTTCCTTTTCTACTTCATGGAATAATTTGAAGAGAATTGGCATTAGTTTTTTTAAAAAAAAGATCTGATAGAACTCAGCTGAGAATCTATCTAGGCTTGGAATTTTTTTGTTGCAAGGCTTTTAATAGGTGCTTCACTTTTATTATTGGATGTTAATCTGTGTATATTTCCTATATTCTAATGGTTCAATTTATGTAGGTCATATATCTCTAGGAATTTGTCAGTATCATCCAGCTTTTCTAGATTATTAGAGTATCAATTTTATAGTTTCTTATGAACCAGGGACTTCAGTAGTGTCTACAGTAATACTTCCTTTTTATGTTAATTTTAGTCTTCTCTTTATTTTGGTTAGATTGGCTAAGGCGTTAATCAACATTGTGTTTCTTTACAAGGAACAAACTGTTCAATTTATCTTTTATATTGTTTTTTAGTCTCAATTTCATTGGTTTGAGCTCTGATTTTAATTATTTATTGTCTTTTATTGATTTTACTGTTGGTTTTTTCTTTGTCTATGGTCTTGAGTTGTAATGTGAAGTTATATATTTGGCATATTTCTATTTTTTTAATATTTGAGCTTGATGCTATAAATTTTCCTCATTGCACTTATTATATTCCAGAGATGTAAAATTTTGTATCACTAGTCTATTTTGTTTTTAAGAATGGTTTTATTTCTTCCCTGTTTTCTTTTGTTATCCATTTGTCATTCAAAAGTAGATTAGTGAGAGACGGCGGGGCCCCGAGAATCGGCCAGCAACGCAGAGAGAAACGGCGCTGCGGATTCTGTGGAGTCCTGCCAGCTGTGCCCTCACTGAGCTCCGGGCTGAGTTCGGGGTTTGAGACGGGAGAAGGAAGCAGTCCAGTTCTGTCACCCACACCGGACTGTCCACCATGGAAACCAGCGGCCACCATATTGGAGAGCTGATGTCACCATCGCCAGTTTCTGACAGATCGCAGCAATAGAACAGGTGTGTGTTATTCAGCCCATCTCCCATATAGCGGGGAATTCGCATAAAATCTCTCCCTGGCTTTCTGGGGGAGGGATTATCGGAGTGAGCGGGAATAGAGACATGGGGAAAGGTAAAGGCACCTGACCTCCAACTCCCCCTCCCATCAGCGGCAAAAACTAAACCTGTCTTGCCAGCTCTGGGGGAGTGGCAAGCGGAAGGAATCAACACAATAAGGTGCCAGTTCCCAATAGCCACGCTCCACACCCAGCAAACTGCAGGCCCAGAGTATAGTTTGAACTGCCGAGAGGCATCACACTGGGGAAGGCCTGGCTAGCAGGAGAAGCCAGGGGACTAGAGTCCAGAAATAAACCTAAGCTAACAGGTTTTTGAGAGACACCAGCGGGGGGGAGGAGAGAGCGGCCTCACACGGATTGTATCCTACAGCCAGAGGGCAAAATCTTTGCCTGGAAGGCACAGTACCACCTATTGGAAGCGAAGAAAATAGAAGCCTAACAGTGCCTTTTTTTTTCTTTTCTCATTTTTTTAATTCTTTAATTTTAAATTTTTTTAATTATTTTTTTCAATTGTAATTTTTATTTTACTGCATTTTATTATTTTTTAATCATTTCTTTTCTATTCTATTCTTTTCTCTTTCTTTCTTCTCTCCCTCTCTCTTTCTTGGTTTGCGTCCTTACCTTTTCCCCATCTTAACTCTTAAGCATGAACACCCAGATTACATATAACTTACTAAATGCAAATAGATGAATACTACGAATAGGTCTGTAGTCCGCATAAGCCCTTAACTACCCCTAAGTACTCCTGTCTATTCTCTTGTTAATATCCACCTGCATTTGAGCAACCCCCCAAAGAAGCTAACATATACTAACCTCCATACCATCAAATCGCCCAACCTTAACATAAAATCCTAAGTCCAAACCTCAATTCTCTATATGCCATCAAATTCTGAAGGCCTTTAATGAAACTAATGAATCTACCTTAAATCACAATTAAATCCAAAATCTCTAAACATTGTCTCCTAACACAAAGGAGAGATAGTGAAACTATAAAAATCAAAACAAATTTAAAGGAGAAAACAGAAACACAGCAGTCAAACAGAGTTGGAAAGTAACTTGAGCACTATGAAAAAACAAGGGAAAAAAGGATTACAAACAATGCAGGACAACTTAAATACACAGGAGAACCTAGGGGCATCAGAAAAATGGACAGAGAAAGAACTCAAGGCATACCTAACTCAGATGGAATGGAATCTTAGAGAAGACATTAGACAGCAAGTCCAAACAATGAAAGTATATTTTGAAAATGAATTAAATAAGCAAATTCAAAGGGCAAAGAATGAGCTCTACCAGGAGATAGAGATTAAAAAAAAATCAAACAGTAATCCTAGAAATGCAGAAAACCATAAACCAAATTAAAAACTCAAATGAGAATATTAGAAATAGATCAAGTAGAAGCCAGAACATCAGATAGTGAAGACAAAGTTTATCAACTTGAAAAGAATATAGTCAACGTAGAAAGGATGCTTAAAATTCATGAGCAATTTATCCAAGAGATATGGGATGTCATAAAAAAACCAAACTTGAGAATCATTGGGATAAAAGAAGGCATAGAGGTTCAAACCAAAGGAATGAACAATCTATTGAATGAAATAATCCTAGAAAACTTCCCAGATATGAAAGATGGAATGGATTGCCAAATCCTCGAAGCCTATAGGACCCCAAACATTCAAAACCGTAATAGACCCACTCCAAGACACATAATTATGAAGATATCCAACATACAGAACAAGGAGAGAATATTAAAAGCTACAAGAGAAAGGAGGCAGATTACATTCAGGGGTAAACCAATTAGGTTAACGGCTGATTTTTCATCACAGACGTTGAAAGCGAGAAGATCCTGGAACAATGTATTTCAATTGCTAAAAAATAATGGATTCCAACCAAGAATACTGTATCCAGCAAAATTAAGCTTTGGATTTGATAATGAAATTAAAATATTTCACGATAATCAAAAGTTAAAAGAATTTGCAGCCAGAAAACCAGCACTGCAAGGCATTTTGAGCAAAACACTACAAGAAGAGGAATTGAAAAACAGCACCCCAAACTAACAGTGGGAGGTAACTCAGTAAAGGGAAGGGGAAAAAAATAACCATACAGGAAAAACTAGCCATATTAAAATAAATAAATAAACAAGCATGATGGAAGTACAAACCATATATCAATAGTAACCTTAAACGTTAATGGTTTAAATTAACCAATCAAGAGACATAGGCTAGTAACCTGGATTAAAAAAACAAATCCAACAATATGCTGCCTTCAAGAGACTCATATGATAGGAAAAGACATACACAGGCTGAATGTAAAAGGTTGGGAAAAATCATACCACTCACATGGTCCTCGGAAGCAAGCAGGAGTGGCCATACTCATATCGAATAAAATCAACTTCAAACCTAAGTTAATCAAAAGGGATAAAGAAGGACACTATATATTGTTAAAAGGAACCATCCACCAACAAGACATAACAATTATCAATATGTATGCACCAAACAATGGTGCTGCAACGTTCATAAAACAAACTCTCCTCAAGTTCAAGAGTCAAATAGACCACAACACAATAATTATGGGTGACTTCAACACACCGCTCTCTCCATTGGACAGATCCTCCAGACAAAAGCTTAATAAAGAAACTATAGAACTCAATAACACAATCAATAACCTAGACTTAACCGACATATATAGAATATATCAACCATCATCAAGTGGATACACATTCTTCTCAGCAGCACATGGATCCTTCTCAAAGATAGACCATATATTATGCCATAGGGCAACTCTTAGTAAATATAAAGGTGTGGAGATAATACCATGCATCTTATCTGATCATAATGGAATGAAACTGGAAATCAATGATAAAATAAGGAAGGAAAAATCCTGCATCACCTGGAAAATGAACAATATGTTACTGAATGATCAATGGGTTACAGAAGACATAAAGGAGGAAATCAAAAAAATTCTTGGAGATACATGAAAATACAGACACAACATATCGGAATCTATGGGACACAATGAAAGCAGTTTTAAGAGGGAAATTCATTGCCTGGAGTTCATTCCTCAAAAAAAGAAAAAAACCAACAAATAAATGAACTCACACTTCATCTGAAAACCCTAGAAAAGGAAGAGCAAAACAACAGCAAATGTAGTAGAAGGCAAGAAATAATTAAAATCAGAGCAGAAATCAACGAAATTGAAACAAAAAAAAAACCATTGAAAAAATTGATTAAACTAAAAGTTGGTTCTTTGAAAAAATAAATAAGATCGACAGACCCTTAGCCGTGCTAACAAAGAGAAGAAGAGAGAGAGCTCAAATTACTAACATATGGGATGAAAAAAGCAATATCACAATGGACACTACAGAAATACAGAAGATAATTAGAAATTATTTTGAAACCCTATATTCCAATAAAATAGAAGATAGCGAAGATATCGATAAATTTCTTAAGTCATATGATTTGCTCAGATTGAGTCAGGAAGATACACACAATTTAAACAGACCAATAACAAAGGAGGAAATAGATGAAGCCATCAAAAGACTACCAAACAAGAAAAGCCCTGGACTGGATGGATATACAGCAGAGTTTTACAAAACCTTCAAAGAAGAATTAATACCAATACTTTTCAAGTTATTTCAAGAAATAGAAAAATAAGGAGCTCTTCCAAATTCACTCTATGAGGCCAATATCACCCTGATCCCGAAACCAGACAAAGACACTTCAAAGAAAGAAAACTATAGACCAATATCTCTAATGAGCTTAGATGCAAAAATCCTCAACAAAATCCTGGCGAATCGAATACAAAAGCATATCAAAAAAATTGTGCACCATGATCAAGTAGGATTCATCCCTTGGATGCAAGCCTGGTTCAATATACGGAAATCAATAAATGTTATTCACCACATCAATAGACTTAACCATAAGAACCACATGATCATCTCGATAGATGCAGAAAAAGCATTCGACAAAGTACAGCATCCCTTTTATGTTCAAAACACTAGAAAAACTAGGGATAACAGGAACTTACCTCAATATTGTAAAAGCTATCTATGCTAAGCCTCAGGCTAGCATCATTCTAAATGGAGAATAATTGAAGGCATTCCCTCTAAAATCTGGAACAAGACAGGGATGCCCTCTCTCACCACTTCTATTCAACATATTTCTCGAAACACTGGCCAGAGCAATTAGATGAAAGGAATTAAAGGCATAAAGATAGGAAAAGAGGAACTTAAATTGGCACTATTTGTGGATGACGTGATCCTATACCCAACAGACCCAAAAGGGTCTACAAAGAAACTTCTAGAGCTAGTAAATGAATTTCAGCAAAGTGGCAGGATATAAAATCAACATGCATAAATCAAAGTAATTCCTGTATATCAGCGACAAATCTTCTGAAATGGAAATGAAGATAACCACCCCATTCACAATATCCTCAAAAAAAAAATATTTGGGAATCAACCTAACAAAAGAGATGAAAGATTTATACAATGAAAACTACATAACCCTAAAGAGAGAAATAGAAGAAGATCTTAGAAGATGGAAAAATATACCCTGTTCATGGATAGGCAGAACTAACATCATCAAAATGGCAATATTACAAAAAGTACTCTATAGGTTTAATGCAATACCAATCAAAATTCCAACAGCATTTCTTATAGAAATAGATAAAGCAATCATGAAATTCATCTGGAAAAATAAAAGACTCAGAATAGCAAAAGCAATTCTAAGCAGAAAGAGTGAAACAGGTGGTATAGCGATTCCAGACTTCAAACTATACTACAGAGCAATAGTAACAAAAACAGCATGGTACTGGTACCAAAACAGGTGGGTGGACCAATGGTACAGAATAGAGGACACAGAGACCAATCCACAAAATTACAACTACCTTATATTTGACAAAGTTGCTAAAAGCATGCAATGGAGGAAGGATAGCATCTTTAACAAATGGTTCTGGGAAACCAGAAATTCATATGCAACAAAATGAAACTAAATCCCTTTCTCTTGCCATGCACAAAAGTTAACTCAAAATGAATCAAGGAGCTTGATATCAAACCAGAAACTCTGTGTCAGATAGAAGAAAAAGTTGGCTCTAATCTACATCTCGTGGGGTTGGGCTCCAAAGTCCTTAATAGGACACCTATAGCACAAGAGTTAAAATCAAGAATCAACATATGGGACATACTCAAACTAAAAAGTTTTTTTCTCAGCAAGAGAAACCATAAGGGAGGTAAATAGGGAGCCTACATCCTGGGAACAAATATTTACTCCTCACACTTCAGATAGAGCCCTAATATCCAAAGTATACAAAGAACTCAAAAAATTAAACAATAAGAAAACAAATAACCCAATCAACAAATGGGCCAAGGATCTGAACGGACACTTCTCAGAGAAGAATATACAATTAATCAACAAATACATGAAAAAATTCTCACCATCTCTAGCAGTCAGAGAAATGCAAATTAAAACCACTCTAAGATACTATCTCACTCCAGTAAGAATGGCAGCCGTTATGAAGTCAAACAATAACAAGCGCTGGCGAGGATGTGGGGAAAAGGGTACACTTATACATTGCTAGTGGGACTGGAAATTGGTGCAGCCAATCTAGAAAGCAGTATGGAGATTCCTGGGAAAACTGGGAATGGAACCACCATTCAACCCAGCTACTCCCCTTCTCGGACTATTCCCAAAAGACCTAAAAAGAGCATACTATAGAGATACAGCTACATCAATGTTCATAGCAGCATGATTCATAATAGCTAGACTGTGGAAAACACAACCTAGATGCCCTTCAATAGATGAATGGATAAAAAATGTGGCATTTGTACACAATGGAATATTATTCAGCACTAAAAAATAACAAAATCATGGCATTTGCAGGGAAATGGATGGCATTAGAGCAGATTATGCTAAGTGAAGCTAGCCAATCCCTTAAATACAAATGCCGAATGTCTTCTTTGATATAAGGAGAGCAACTCAAAAGAGAGCAGGGAGGAAGAACATGTGAAGAAGATTACCATTAACAGGGACAAGAGGTGAGAGGGAATGGGAGAAGGGGAATTGCATGGTAATGGAAGGAGATCCTCATTGGTATACAAAATTACATATTAGAGGATGTGAGGGGAAAGGGGGAAAAAACAAGAGAGAAATGAATTACAGTAGATGGGGTAGAGAGAGAAGAAGGGAGGGAAGGGGAGGGGAGGGGAGGGGGGATAGTAGGGGATAGGAAAGGCAGCAGAATACAAAAGACACTAGTATGGCAGTATGTATAAACATGGATGAATAACCAATGTGATTCTGCAATCTGTATATGTGGTAAAAATGGGAGTTCATAACCCACTTGAATCAAATGTATGAAATATGATATGTCAAGAGCTTTGTAATGTTTTGAACAATAATTAAAAAAAAAAAAAAAAAAAAAAAAAACTCAAGCAGGTGCCAGGACTAACTTCCTTTAAAAAAATGCCCAAAGTGCAAGAAATAATATCAGGAATCAATAAATGGGCTATCAGTAAATCATAAAGCTTCTTCACAACAAAGAAAATAATTAAAAATGAGAAGTGAGTCAACAGAATGAAAAAAAAAAAAACTCTTCATTGGCTAACAACAAATAATCAATCAATAAATGAGCAAAAGAACTAAACAGAAACTTGCCAAAAGAAGAAACTTAATTGACCAAAAAATATATGAAAAAAAGGTTGAATATCTTTTGAAGGCAGGGAAATGCAAGTAAAAACTACATTAAGAATTCTTCTCACTCCAGTCAGGAGGATATTGAATACATATATTAACAAATGATGGTGAGGTTTGGGAAAAAGGTACACTTGTACATTTTTTTTTTTTTTGTAAGACTGCATACTAGTACAACCACTCTGAAGAGCAGGAAGGAAATTCCTCAGAAAAACTAAGGATGGAACTACCAAATGACCCAGCTACTCTATTCCTCAGTATTTTTCCAAATGATCTTAAATTGGCATACTAATAATGATAGAGGTATTTCAGTGTTTATAGCAGCAAAATTCAAAATAATAAACTATGGAATTAACCAGGTGCCTGTAAATAGATAAATGGGTTAATATAGATATATATGCATATAGATATAGATAGAGATAATAGATATAGGTAGATATATTGGAGAGATAGATAGATGAGATAGATTAGATAGATCGATCGATAGATAGATAGATAGATAGAGTTCTTCTCAGCCACAACACAGAAAGAAATTATGGCATTTGCTGGTAAATTTGTGGAAATGGAGAATATTATGCTAAGTGAAGTAAGCCAAACTCAGAATCATAAAGGTCAGATGTTTTCTTTCATATGCAGAAGCTAGAAGAAAATAAAGAAAAAATGGCAGGAATGATAGAATAACATAAAGATAATGCAAAGATTAGTAATGTAGAAGGAGATCTACAGAATGAGAGGATGAGTGAGCAGAGGCAATGAAAAATGATTTTAAGAAAATTATGTCATGTATTATCTAAATATACCACAGGGAATTTTATATTTATGCAAAAAGGACCAGTGAAATATGAATAGGTGAGTGATAGGAAGTCTAGTGGAGTAGAGGAAGGAGAACGGGGAAGAGAGGAAAGGTAGGAGGGAAAAGAGGTGAATCATAAACTGAAATCAAATTCCATTTATCCATGAGTTTGTTGCAATGAACCCAACAAAAATGTATAGCTAGAAAGCTCTAATAAAAATAAAAATATATTCTAATTGTTATATATTAATTGTGATTACTTTGTTTATATGCTTAGTGCACAGTATGCTCATTCTCTTGGTTTGTGTTTGCTAAAACTTTTTATAAACTAGACATTTATAAAACCCTGATATTTTTCAGTATTAATAATACCTCCATTTAATTGTAATTGCCAAAATGTGAGAAAAAAATATGATGCTTTTCTGTAAGTGACTGAATAAACAAACTGTGTGTGTGTAGTACTTGCAGAAAAAAAAAGAGTCAGATGTTAAAAAAAAAATCAGTTAGTGCTGGGGTTGTGGCTCAGTGGTAGAGTGCTTACCTAGCATATGTGAGGCACTGGGTTTGATCCTCAACACCACATAAAAAAAGTAAAAAAAAATAAAGTAAAAAAAATGTTTCTATTAAGAGAATCAATTGTTTTAATCCTAGGATATAATACTGAACACGATCTCATGTAAAATAAAAATAATATGCCATGCTGCAATAAGAAATATATTCTTTTGAAAAATATTAGTGGCACAGTGCTAAAAAAGAATATGATTTTTAAAACATGATTAAAGTTCTTTTGTATGGACCAAGAATAAATACTTTATGTTATTTTGGAAATAAAGATAAGCTATATAAAAATTGTTTTTCATTGCATTAATGCATATAAATATTTAAAAATTTGTTTTTTTGAAAATAACTATAATTTAGGTCCACCAAAATAAGACAAACAATTGGTTAGTCTTAATATATAAAGACTTTCTTATGTTTGTTTGTTTTAGAAACACCTTTCATTCTCAAAATGCTCCTGTTTTGTGGTAATTGTATTGTTGTCAGAGTAATAATTGTTTTAGATTTACTCTATTAGTTCTTTTTATTCACCATCAACTCTTGAGGAACGTTTGGAATTCAAATAATTGGATGTCTAACACACGTTTGGTGTTGGAGCTTCAGAAAATTTTAGGGCTGAGAAAAATTAAAAATAATGTTACCAGAATTCCACATTTTATTGTTGAGGGTGTTTATTCTAAATGCCTAAAACCTGAGAGCTACATGTTCAATCCAAAAATATATGGTTCATCATCAGTACAGAGGGATTGGAATTCAGGACCCCATGAGTCAGCTCAGCCTTCTTTTCAGCACACCCACTGCCAGCGTCAGCTGCTGGCAAAACTCAGGTAGTCCCATAAATTATGGCCGGTTCCAGCTAAAATGATTTATGGTTTCTCTTATGCTCTTTTGTTGGTTTTAATTTATAGATTTATGAGGTCACATTATGTTTCTACCAATTTATTTCTTCTTACGAATTTTCTCATGTATTGACCAATAAAGCATAATTGAGCAAAAATAATCAGTGCATAGTTTGAGTTAAATTTATAAAATTATGACTTGGCAGCTTTTATGAATGGAGTCATACTGTCTGTATTCTTTTAGTCTGGTTTCATTTCCTTGTCAAATGTAGCTGTAAATTCTTTTCAGTGCTATAGTGTATCTGAATATATCACAAGGTCTTTATCCATTTTTCTGTTGATGGACAGCTAACTTATTTCCAGATTATGACTGTTATAAGTAGTGCTACCATGCACACTTGTGCTAAGGGGAAAAAAATGTAAAAGCTAAGGGTAGCTACTTCTGCTTTGAAACTTCAATATGAGCACAGGAAAAAAACATTTCCTAAAAAGATTCTCCTGCCTCTATGTGAATCTGCTGAATAATGCCACCCAGAATGGGATACTTTCTGCCTCTTCAACAGTATACTGTGCTGAGACATTTTACATAATTATGTGGGCACGGGTCACAACATTATCCTATGAAGAAAATGTTTCTCCCAAGTTCTGAACATGAACCTCAATGAGCTTAACACATTTCTACTATGTTAGTGCATCATTTCACCACTACAGGGCAAAAATGATTTGGTCAGATCTGAAGTCAAATGATTAATAATGGTGAGGCAGAAACAAGAAGCCAGAGAGTAAAATAGAAGAGCATACGGAGCAAAGTCTACATCCATAAACTTCAACTTTCCTGGGTTTTCCTCTTTCTTTTTCTCTCACTTCCTAAACTTGGGAGAAGTAAGATTACCTTTCTTCCCACCTTAGGCCAAATTATCTATCCTGAAGCAAACACACACCACAGGAATGAAATAATTCAGACTACAGGGGTGGTTCTAGAAGATCTAAGAACCAGCTATCTTCTCAAGTCTACAAGTGAATTATGACCACTCAAAAGGCACAGCTGGAATGTAGCCTTTAAACCACCTCTTTATTTTTTAAATTAATTTTATTTTTTTAAAATACATGACAGCAGAATGTATTACAATTCTTATTACACATATTGAGCACAATTTTACATATCTTTGTATAAAGTATGTTTATGCCAATTCATGTCTTTATACATGTACTTGTTTTTTTTTTGCATTACAATTCTTATTCCACATATATACCACAATTTTTCATATCTCTGTTTGTATTATAAAGTAGGTTGATACCGAATTCGTATCTTCATACATGTACTTTGGATAATGATGTCCATCACATTCCACCATCCTTGCTAATCCCCCGCTCCTCCTTTACTCTCCCTTCCCTCTTCCCTATCTAGAATTCATCTATTTGTCCCATGTTCCCCCTCCCTACCCCATTATGAGTCAGCCTCCTTATATCAGAGAAAATATTTTTATTTGGGATTGGCTAACTTCACTTAGCATTATCTTCTCCAACTGCCAGCCATTTACCTGCAAATGCTATGATTTTATTCTCTTTTATTGCTGAGTAAAATTCCATTGTGTATATATGCCACATTTTTTTTATCCATTCATCCACTGAAGGGCATCTGGGTTGGCTCCACAGTTTAGCTAATGTGAATTGTGCTGCTGTAAACATTGATGTGGCTGTGTCCTTGTAGTGTGATGTCTTTCGGGTATCAATTGAGGAGAGGGATAGCTGGGTTAAATGGTGTTTGTATTCCCAGATTTCCAAGGAACCTCCAAACTGCTTTCCATATTGGCTGCACCAATTTGCAATTCCATCTGCAATTTATGAGTGTATCTTTTCCCCCACATCCTCGCCAACACTTTTTTAAAAATATTTTTCATAATAGCTGCCATTCTGACTGGAGTGAGATGATATCTTAGAGTAAACCACCTCTTTAAAAGTCTTCTGTACAATTTGACAGAATTACATCCTGGGATAATAGTCCTGTGTTTCTACTTTGCTAGCAAAGCAATACACCTCCCCCACTTTTCTCCAGAACTTGTCCTTAGATATGAATTGCCATCAGGAATAAAGTCTGAGCTTTGGGTAATACCAAGGTGTTTACTGAAATGAAGTCACTGATGGGCAAGGCTATGGGATGTCATAACTCTTTTTTCTCTCCTCCTCTTTTTCTGTCTATGCACTTTCTCCTCTCATAAACTTAACCAAGTTAATAAAATGGAGATTTTTTTTTCCTTCGGGGGAGAAGAAAATTGTGAAACCAAGTTGCATTTATACTGTTTATAATAAATCTCTACTAGAGAAGAATACTTGGCTGACAGTCATGTTCTCCTGCCTAAGTATGACCAAGTCCATTAATAATTCAAAAATAAAAACTAAAAAGCAAAGAAGAGCTTAGTAGGAGCAACCCGTTTTACACCTATCATTCTGCCAAATGACAAATTGGAAAGGAGACTACTGAGGATATCCTGTGTTCCTTATGTCCTTTTGCTGCTTTTAAGAACTAAGAAGCAACTTCATGGTTAGCTAACTTCAGGGTTAGCCAAGACTCCCTCATGCTTTGGTTTAATCGTCCTTGCATAATTTTAAATACACATCGTATCTACAGCACAGCACAACAATTAATGGGTAACCTAAGTTCTTACCATTTCAAACTAATTTATATATATGAAAAGTTTAAATAAACTAAAAGGAATAAGGGAACTATTTTACCTTTATTTATTTTTATGTGGTGCTAAGGATTAAACACAGTGCTTCACGCATGCTAGGCAAGCACTCTAACAGTGATCTCCAACCCCAGCCCGGGGAAATTTTAAATGATGTGTGGCCAGTGAATTTCCTCTTGCCGTCAGCCTGAGAGGAAAGTCTACAAAGGCCAATTTCACTGATCAGCAACAGAACATATTTCAAATATCCAGCACTTTTTGGCCCTGGAGTCCTTCTGGGTTTTAAGAAGTGTGCCTCACTGAATCCCATTACTGGCCAAAAAAATAATAATAATAATAATAATTTCTTCAATCCCCACTCCAGCAAATGCAATAGGAAAGTTCAGAAACTTACTGAAGAAAATACTTTTAAATGGAAGAAAGCAGAAACATCTTCAGAAATGATTGAGACCTATGATGTTAGACTATGATGACAACATTTTGAAAATTAGAAGGCAGAATTTTTTTGAAGGAAAATGTTATTCATGATAAGCTTAAACTAGAGGGGGGAAAGTACCTTTAAAACTTATTTTTCATAAAATTTTATGTCAAAAGATACGAATGACTTTTTTCCAAGGCACTTGAACTTCTTTTCAGGTGTGAACTTTAATTTACAGACAGGGAACTTCTCAGACTCTTTCAGTTCTGGTATTCTGCTTTATTTGGGTAGCCCTACACATTTCAAAATGTGAAAAAATAAGAATCTTTAATTTACAACACATACATTCAAGACCATATTCATGTATGTATAATATTTATTCATCCTATTGGATGTCAAATATTTCTAGAGGCTGTTCACAGTTCTTGGACATGTCTGCAAGTGCCTCTAGAACATGCTGCATTGAAAGAACACAGCATTGCATGTATGATATTCCTTCTCTAATGGCATAATCTGATTCCACTTATGAGGAAATGTCATGTGATTCTAAACTAAAGGAAAATCTACAGAGGTACTGAAGTACACCATTCAAAAACATATGTGCCATAAAGAGCCCAGAAAGACTAAAGAAATATCCCAGATTAAAGGAGGTGAAAGAAACAGGACCAATAACGGATTCTGAAAATTTCCAAGACTGAATTTCATTTTGAATATAAATAACATTGCTGAAATAATTGGCAAATTCTGAATCATATTTGTAGATTAGATATTTATAATGAACCATTTTTAAAATTTTGGTCTTTACACTGTATGTAAGATAACTCCTTGCTTTTAGGAATACAAATATTCAGCAATGAAAAACAACATGCCTGCAACTTACAAATGGTTCAGAAAAAAGAAACTTTGTTATATACTTAAAATTATATTTACTAGAAAGAGATAAAGAAAAGAGATAAAGAGAAAGAGAAGAGATAAAGAAGAGAAAGAGAAGAGAAACATTTTATCAAAGTTGATAAAATGTTAACATTTGGGTTAGCATTTCTCTGTACTTCAATATATTAAACTTTTATTAATCTAAAATTGTCAAAACACAATATTTCTGAAAGAAATATTTTTATAATAATATTAACAAACAACAGTATACTCAATTAAATAAACCATGGATCTGTATAGGTACAAGTAAATGAATAAATTGAAAGTTGGATGAATAATATTTATATAGTCTCCAAGTACTTCCCCACAGGACACTAAATAATTAAAGGGAAAATATGATATAACATAAGATATATGTAGCAGATAAGACCTTTAGTAGTTAATGTTATTATCAGCAATGATGGAGAAATTAAAATATAGGTCTTCATCTTGGGATTTAAAGAGAAAAATCACAGAATCACTTTTGTGATACTCTTGCCCAAAATATGTCACCTTGTCTCAATCATAAAGAAAAATCCATCTTAGGCACATTCTACAATCATTATTCTTGAAAAGATTCAAGACCATGAAAGTCAAGGAAAGATTAAGGAATGTTTGAATCTAAAGGTGTCTACAAAATACAATATTAAGTTCATTTCATGGATCTGAATGGAATTATTTTGTTATAAAGGACAATGTGAGGCAAGTTGCAAAACATGAAAAAAAAATAGATTTCAGTTGTAGAAGGCATTTGATAGAATGTATTAGTATTGGCTCTTTCATTATGAAGGTTGCATTGCAGTTATGCAGCATGTTCTGACTTTTAGGTAATATTAAAGAAGTCATGAATGATGGCATATGACAGCCATTTACTCTAAAATTATTCCGTGGGAAAAATGTACTTTATGCTAGAAGCTGTAGCTAGACTATTATTTTTTCAAGAAAGAATAAACAAAGAAAAAAGGCAAAATATCTTAAGCAAATGTATTTCTCATCATGAAAGAATTAGAAGTTAGTGCTTTATACTAAAATCATAAAAATTTAAAAATATAAGTTTTTTTTCTTGTTTGTAAGGAATATAAGTTTGATGGCACTATAATTGTAATACATTAAAACATGTGATGTTTAGTTCCACCAAGGTAGTATTATTTACCACTTTCGGTAATGTTTAAATGCAACAATTTACATAGTTTGGATACATAGAACTTTATTGAGTTATGCACTTGCACTTCAAATTTTGTTATAGATGCAAAGTAATAGTCTCATATTTTGAGAATTTTACACATGAATAATACAAACATTTTCTTCAATAAAGTTTTTCAAATATTATGGCAATAGTCTGAAATATGCAATATTATCTTTCATATCTATTTTTTTAATAAACCTCTGTGGTATTCTTGTGATGCTTTCACAAATAGATCTTGTCTTGGCTTTTTAGTAAATCTTATGGAAGAAACTCCAATTAGTCTAGATTCAAATTCTGTAGCAAATGGAGAGAAAAAGGATTATATTTTTTTTTACCTCAAAGGTTTCATAAGCATCAGTCAATAAACAAAAAGTTGAAAAATTTTCATTGTTCATAAAATGAATTTTTTTTTACATGTGTACGACCACAATACAAAGTTACTATGAAACAGTTTGCCCATAGTTTTGTACAGAATTGTCATCGTGAATGAGTATCAGGGTTTCAGATTTTCCATCCCTCTTCATGAATATAACAATCATGTACTAAGGTACTATGGCAAGCACTGGGATGACAAGATGGACATGATAAAGGCCACTCCTCAACAATCATAATTTCCATACAGATTAATGGGCACTATGACATGTATAGAACAAGGTACTACTGAACACAGAGAAGGGATTTCTGTTCCAATTTTGTGGCAGTGTTGGAAGTCCTTCCATGAAGGTGCTACATGAGTTGACACCTGAAGGATACAGGGAAAGTATGACAGAGAGGGAAGGGATGCATAGAGACAATGAGATATGAGGAAAAACATGTGTGGAACTGTAAGTGGTCCTGTGTGACTAGAAGCTAGAGAAAAGTGACAGTAGTGTGAGTGGGAAGAGATAAGGTTGAACAACTTGACAAGAAACACTATGGTTTGGGTATTTTCACTTCTTGCTAAGAAATTTCAAACTTTTCTTGAGAGCAACAGATAAACCAATGACAAAGTCATGAGCAGGGTGTTTTAAATGCTTGACTAAGTGTTGTTAGATGAGTCTGGGCTAACTGCCATAAACCACAGAAAATGGGTGATGCCTTTCTTTTGTCAAGAATACTTTCAGTTTATAGGATGACAGTTTCAAAGTAGGGCAAAAGTGTAAAAAGAGGCAGTTTCAAACCTAAGATCTTTGATTTGTTCATTTCTCAGATTTGGAAACAATATACAGCTCTTTCATTTTAACTGATTTTTACTCATAAGGTAGAACCAACATTTTTGAAACATGTAGTTCAATAGTTTATGTACTTGATTAAAATATGTAGAACTACTTCCAGCTATTTGTTAAGTATGGCCATCTAGTTTTTTTTGTTTGTTTGTGCATTTTTTTTTTTTGTATAAAAGCAATTATCTTGCTAATTCTACAAACAGGGTCTAAAGTAGATTAATGAACATAATAAGTACTATTTTGTGATAATAATGACGTGATGTTTAATGACTTTACATTTTTTACATGTGAAGATAAATTCTTTTGATAGATTTCTAGTCTTATCCTTCTTCTTCTCCTTTTTTAAAAATCTATGTAAGCAGCAAAGAGGCGTTTATTGAGAGCTAGCTCGGTCCTCTGCGCACACAGCAACTGGTGACACTGAGAGGCCATCCTTCTTTGTTAAGTGAAAGTATATTAAAATTCTTACTGTCATTTAACTATACACAGAAGCAGTATTAATTATGAACTATTGAAAAATGCACATAAAATAATTTGATCTCTCTTCCTCCCCAGTTCCATTTACCTCTCTTGCCTTCACCTTTGGAGGCATTCTGCAGTGATTAAGGAGAGGTGCCTCTATCTTGATAGAGGAGTGCTTTGTAAAGTCTCTCATTAAGGTTAGCATGATTTGAAAAATTAATCCTCCACAGGGAAATCTACAGACTACTAGATTGAATTTCAAATAAACTATCCTATAAGGAAGTAAATAACAAACATAACTTTCTCTACAAAAAATAGTTGATCCCCCCCAAATCTTCCTTTGCATTGTATCTGCATTTACACACTCATTCACGATTGTCTTGTAAAAACAATTACATGATTTTTTCTGGTAAGAACTAATGAGAATATCTTGTATTTGCATTGTGCTTAATAAATTACAGAAATATTTAACTTTTATTCTCTTTTTGTACACAGTCATCCAATTTTATGACTTTGAAGCAATTCAGGCCCATTTCTCTCAATTTTTCCAGAAAAGTATGCATATAATCTAAGAAACAGTTAAAAAATACATACCTTTGACCTTTAATTTATGTATTCAATGTTCCCTTTTCAAGTATTCTACTGCAATGGTGTTTTATATAACTTAGATGTGCTGTTTCTTTATCAGGAGTCTGCTAGTATTACCCTCCTCTAGGCTCTTTTTGATTCCTATAATTTTTTTTAAACTCAAATCCAAATAAAAAGTGAGGTCTCTTTTTAACATAGGAGTTAAAATCATCAAAATACCATTGTAGCTCTAAAACAAGGTGCGATGAAATTGATATTTTAACAACAATGACGCATAATGAAAACAAGATGCTATCTTTTATTTGTATGATTTTCTAACAGATATCTCACTGCTGTAAGAGTCCCCCTAATAAAAAATGGTCAAAAACATTATAGAAATATCTTAAAATGGGTCCAACATAGTTGAACATTGTTTTCCTTATTAACTCTTAAATAGAGTTCATCATTTTTGGAATAATATTTAAATCTTGCAAAAATATTAGGAAATCACATGGTGGGACTGCAAGGTTCCTGTTATAACTCCAGGAAGATGGGATCAGTGCTCAATGTACATAAGATGATAGAAAGATTATAATTGATTCTGTTTTACAGTGGTTGCTTTTCAAAGACACTTGATATCACTGCTACCTTAGACTGCTTCCAGTCATCAAAATTCTTAGATACATAAAAATGGTCTTAGTATAGCACTGCTATACTGCCCATTAATCTGTATGAAAATTACCAGTATATGATTGTTGAGGAATGGCCTTTATCATCTCCATCTTGTCATCCCAGTGCTTGCCATAGTACCTTAGTACATGATTATTGTATTCATAAAGAGGGATGGAAAATCTGAAGCCCTGATACTCATTCACAGTGACAGTTCTGTATGAAACTATGGGCTCCTTGTTTTACAAATTTGAATACATGCTTAATTCAACTAGTTTAAATATATTATAATAGCAGTAACAGTGAAGCAATAAACATATTTTACAAGAACTATGATAAAGATTATGTAAGTAAAAACAACTAAGGATATATTTTTATTAAAGAACTGTCAAAACAATTTAACAAAAGCAGAAATCAAATAATTTTAGTGTTACAAGCTTATTTAATTTATAAAATTGTTTAATATTCCTTTACATTATAAACATCCATATTGGTGAAATTTTTGAGTATCAATCATACACTTTTGACAGAGTGGGAACCTTGGGGGTGGTGCTGGATAAACGAAAGTGTTAAAAGCACAGACAATCTAAAATCACACAGAAGCTATATCAATCACTTCAATATCTCTTTTCAATTACGGACAGTAATATTTATTTTAAAAATTAATTTAAGGAAAGCTCAAATTACAAGTTCAGTTAAATACAGTTAAGAATACAGTTAAGAAGTAACTGTCTCTTGAAAATGAGACCTCCAGTGATTTCTTTTAAAAAAATGTACGATATTTTTGTCTTTTTAAATATAGGTTAACATGACCTTTACTTAACATTCATAACTTAACAACTCATATTTCACCAAAGCCAGAACAAGACTACCAGAAATCAAATCTGAAACCCCAAAGAGAAATATAATGTAACTAATCTCAGCAGTTAGTTCTCAATGCTTTGACATGAAGCTACACAGTTTTGGTAGGATTCACTACATTTTCTCTTTGAATAAAACTTTTGTGAGGTAACCAATTATATGTAATCCAAGAGTGCATTGGGACAGAACTTGTTCACAGAGGACAATATGGCATTTGGCTTTGCTGTTTCTCCATCAGGAGTCTGTTAGTATTATATTACCCTTCTGTAGGCTCTTTTTGATTCTTTGAGGATTGCGACAAGACAATTATTTAGTATTTCAATTTTTTTCCTAAATGACATGCATTTTAAAAAAAAATCTCATTTGTCCTCATACTTTTCCTGCTGTACCTGAATCCTGCCATCCTCATAGTCTAGAAATGGAGATTCAGTTTCAAATTAATGAATCATAGATGAGTACAACTATCTTTGTACTGGATGAGTCTATATCCTTTTCATGATAGCAATTGAGTTTTGAAGAATAGTCTGAGCAAGATATCATGGATATAATCAATAAATTACACATTTAATCAACCATGGTTTTGCTGCAATTTATCACATTTGTCTCAATTTATGATCATGAAAAGTAGATGCTTTTAAATAGTTGAGAGGTCATGAAGATAAATGAAATCTAGACAGCTATTTTTTTGATTTAAATCAATTTGACATGAATACAATTAAATCTACCAACTAGAAATATATAACATTTAGTGAAAGAAATGTATCATGAAATACAGCATCTGCATTTCAGTTCGGCTGGGAAATCTGTAATGAAATGTTAATTGCAATTAGGTATAAGCATTTCCATTTATCTATTTCCTCATGGTCTTAAAGTTTGGCAACAGGAAGACATGGGGATGGTGTGTATTCCAGTGGTAGATCATGTGATTATCATGTGCAAAGCTTTGGGGGTTCAATTATCAGCAACAAATATAGATATTGTTTCAACATTATTGAGAATATATTATGAATGTCAGCATATATAGCTACTAAAAATCTATAATTCAACCTCTTAAAACTTTACAATTCTTTACTCAAAATGAAGTATCTATTAGGTCCAAGGGTTTCAATATTTTTTTTTCTTAAATTTTAAAATGAGTTCTATGTAACTCTAAGTCTTCTGTGCTTAATTGGCTTATAACTGTACACATTTATGAGGTAGAGTGTTATTTCAAAATGGGCACACACTGTATAACAATCAGATCAGGGAAATTGGAAGACTTATCACTTCAATGAGGTCTAAGTTGTATTTGCTGGAAATCAGTTATGTTTCTGTGTTGAGACAGAAAATGTGTTTATAATATTTGAATTTTTACATTCACCTAGATGCAACATTTAGCCATACACAAATATCACTTTAAGTGCCCCTTCAAAGACAATTCAAATAGTTTACTTGCTTGATACTTACCTTCATTTTCTGCTTTCTCTTTTCATACTGCTATCTTTTTGTAAAAGACTATTTTCATGGATTAACCTCATATTTCTGCTTTCCAGAAAGAGACGGTATCTTTCATTCTGAGCTTGCAATTGTCTTATAATGTCAAAACATTGGTTTTGGTTATGAGTGAATGTATCAATTTGATTTTCAACTTTGTTTTTAAGGTGATGAAATTCCTGTTGAAGCTGTGTAATTTCACTTTGGAGTCTACATATTCTCCTCTCTCTTAATAGATTCCTGCTTTCTGATGTGTTCTTCCATTTCCCTTTGTTCATTTTGATATGTATGTCTTTTTTCTTGTTCTGAAACCAAAGTCCTTACTCTGAGAGTATCTCTTTTCTGACCAATCTCATTTTCTAGGTCACTGGTTGTCATTTCCAACTGTGAAACCTGTTTGGAAGGAAGATCAGGATACCAGTTATGATATGAGAATTGCACACATTAATAAATGATAGAACTAGGGTCAGCACTTAGCATATGTATGTTTATCAATAAACACAATTCTGGAAAGCAGGGTGGGGCCAAAAATATAGGCAAGTAGTGAGATTTTTTTAATACCTTTATCTATCTATTTGTTTACTTAAGTGGTGTTGAGGAGCAAACCTAGGGCCTCACCTGTGCTAGGTGAGCACTCTATTTCTGAGCCACAACCCCAGCCCCAAGTTGTGAGATTTTATTCAAGCCTTCCACCTCTCCTTCTAGTGCTCATCCACCATTCTGTCCTGTGAATGTATAAACATCAGAGAAGGCTTGTGTTGCAAGATACTAATGGCAAAAACAATTTCTAAGTTGCTGCTCAGTATTATTTGTTTGTTCTTAGTGAAGTTTGAAACATAATAAGTGTGAAATAGAGAAAATAAACTGACCCAATTTATTAGGAACAAATACCAGTAAGTTATTACTGCGTACATATCATGGTATATCATTATTTACCAAAGTGTTCTATATAAAATAGGAGATTACTTGATGCAAAGTATTTCTCTTGTCAAAAGTGAGGAAATGATATCCAAAAACCAGGATCTCTGCTAGCCACATTTTTCCTTCTTACTTAAAAGTGGTATAGTAAAAAGCACATCTTCACATTAACACACCAAGGGAGAAAAATCACTTCCCCAAACCAGAAGATCTATTGTTAGAAATCAAGGGTTTTGAGATCCTAGAAAAATCATCAAATCCTGTGAAAAATATTAAAAGCCTTTTCTCTGAAACAGGACACTGTGAAAACCACCACTGGAGTGCTGCAGACAAACGGAATTGAATAATAACATTACTTAATCCAGTGGGACAAAAATGCCCACACCCTCACTCCCTAAATATGCACTTTATGGTTATACATTTATGTTTTTCATGATGGATACAGTTACTATTCACACACACACACACACACACACACACACACACACACACACTTAAAAACAACAGAGGAAAACAGTTGATTTCAGTTTTGGCCCTATTTATCAGTTTTTGTTTGCAAAATGTTTTGCTGGAATCCCATCTTGTAAATTCAGGCAAACTGTTCTCAAGAAAGTTACCTATAGGTGTCATTTTGTTCTGATGAGACCTAGAGATTTTTCAGTAGGTTTTGGCCTTATCTCAGTAGGGAGTAGAAAGTCTAAAAGCTTAATTAATAGTAGTATCTTCAAATTAAATAACCATTCAAAAGAAGTAGATTATTAAAGCACACAAATCTTTATCACACATGAATTTCTCAAATTTAAACTGCATAAATGACAGAAAAAAATCCTCAAAGAGTAAAGATATTTATTGAATACAGGATAAATGCAATTGTGAAGAGTTTTTTAAACAAAATATTTAACTAGTTTCAAATCTATTTACTCTATACCTTAACATTTTAAAAATATTTTTATTATCTTCATTTACTTTTTAATTTGTCCTTATTTTGCTCAAAAAACAGAGAAGCATTTCTTCTATTCTCCTCTTTTTTAAAAAAAATACTTTATTTTTTTTGTAGTTGTAGATGGAAATAATGCCTTTATTTTTTCTGTTTATTTTTTTGTGGTGCTGAGGATCGAACCCAGTGCCTCACACATGATAGGCAAGCTCTCTGACACTAAGCTATAGCCAAAGCCCCTCCTTTTTTAAGGCACATCTGCAGTAAAATTGATAATCATATCAGTGATTAAACTCAACTCTTTCACTCAGGAAACAAATATGGAGCATCTACTAGATGCCAAGATTTGCAATAATTAATCTTGCAACAAATGTCATCAATTAATTTTAGGGTGAGATAAAATTTTGTTTTAAACCAAAATAATAGTGTCACACTCCACATACCAATGCTTTGTGAGAATATACACTGCATGTACAATGGAGATCCTGGAAGATTATTTATTCTGGTATTGTGGTAGATGTCTGAAGTTTGTGCAAGTACACACTTATGATGATTGTATGTTGGTACAATTGCCAAACAGCATACTTCTCAGATCATATACCCTTCATGAAGTGAAACATGGCTGCATATAGTATGTTAAAGGGATAGTATAAATAAGTTTGCTGAAATAAAATAAAAAATTTAAAAATGTACTGAAAGCTCATTTACCTGATTAAATTCATCTGCTGTAATATTTAATTCTGTATCAAATTTTTCTGACAGATGTTTCAGGTTTCTTTTTAATTCCTTTATTATCTTCATTTGTTATTTCATTTAACTTGTCCCTATTTGGTTCAAGAAACAGAGAATCATTTCTTGTATTCTCTTCCTTTTAAAAGGCACATCTGCAGTAAAATATGTTTATCTTAAAATTGATTTTTCCTGAGAAAAATATAACTTTATTCTAACTTTTATGTTTCTCTTATGGTAGCACTTACCTTGTTAATCATTATGTATTTTGTAACAAGACAAAATCCCCTTTGGAACAAGACTGAACCTAATATTTAATCCAATAATTAAGAGTATGGGTCTTTTCAACAAAGAAATAAGAAGAAGTTTTATTTATAAACCAGAGTTAATTTGAATAAAATAATCAGTAATCCCTTTCCATTTCATTTTTAAATGAATGTTAATATTAAAACTGTAGCTGAGGGTCTAGCTCAGTACTAGCATATCTACTTAGTTGAACTAACCCCTGGGTTTGATCCTATATAGCAGAAGAAAAACTATAAATGTTTTAAAATGTTTCTGGACAGTGAAAAATGCCCATTTTATTATCTTTGGGAGAATTGTAAATAACATAAACTTTCTTGAGAGGAATTTAGAAATCTATCAAATACCTTTTTAAAACGTATCTCTAATCAAATGATTCTACATTGAAAATGTATTCAGAGTAAATTAAACAAATAGAGAAAACTGGTTTTCTAAATTTCATTCCTTGAAACATTGATTGTACTCCAAAAGGCAAAAATATAGATACAAAACCACTGAAATTTCTATTTGTTATAGAAATAGATTCCTATTCAGGTGTGGTGGTACATGCCTTTAATCTCAGTAACTAGGGCAGGAGTATCTGAAGATCAATGCCAACTTCAGCAACTTAACAAGGACCTAAGAAAGTAGCGTATCATACCTCATATTTTGAAGTTCTTGTTTCCATGCTACATTTTCCTTTTTAAGCTCTGATGTTACACTTTTTACTTCAGCATATTTCTTTTCAAGTTCATAAAGTTCATTTTCCAGTTTTGCATTTTTTTGTAGTAAACACTGTGAGCAGTAACATTTTTTATGTTTTATTATGTGATGTGAAGAACCTGCATTCAAATGTTTTAATTGGATAACAGAATTTGTATCAGGAAGAAAACAAAATAGAAATAATATGTGAGTAATTTTCATAAGTGAATGACTGTATATTTTCACATGCAGTATTCATACACTATACAAATGTAGAGTACCTAAGACGTGTGTGTACTATGTTCTATGGGATAAAACCTCTTTTGGTGTTTAGCTTAAAGTCTAGTGGATGTGCTCCACTGTGTCCAATAAATCTTGTCTTCTTTAGGAAATATTTCTGATTATCCAAACAGAATCTTTTGCTTGTCAAAATATTTCTTTGTGGAGAAAGTGAATGTCACCAGATTGAATGCAAAGAAATATCTCAAAGATTCATCCACAAAACACCTAATCAGTATAAATGTACCAATTCTTAGAAACAAAATTTTAAAATAGATAAAAATCAGAAATTCACATTGTTCACTATTTTTTACCTCATAAAAATAAATTTTATGCAACTCCTGTTCATCATTAATGGCCTCCAAAGTGAGAGATAATTTTTACACTTTTATCTGTGACCACCCTGTTCCTTATCTGAAATGTTTTATCTGAAATTGTGACAATATTATTTGCTACTCTAAAGACACAGTGTGCTTCATGCACTTCCAGTTGATTTGGACTCTAGTTATTGCAATAAAATTGTTTCTTTACTCAAGCCAACATTAGTACTTTATCAATTTTTTCCACTATATCCTTTTAACTTAAACAGTAAATTGTTTCTTTAGTTGACAGTCCCTTTTGTTTGTGAAGAGAAGATAATATTTCCAGTCATCTCTGTGAAAATGGTGTCTATTTATTTGACTCATTAATTGTGTTTGAGTTTCTGGTAAGTGCTAATGTAGATAAATTATCAGAGATAATGTCTAGCAATAATGCCTGAGCAGGGATATAAAAACTGATATTATCAGCTAGCTTATAGGAAAGGATAAGAGCTTGATAAGCAGTAGCAACTGAGGAAGATGACTATTACATGGGATCTGTATTTGTCTAAATATGTAGGGATCCATGAAGAGTAATACCAGAGGAAAGGGTAGAGGGAGGAAAGAGATAAAGATAGTTAGGCAAATATCAAAATATGAAAGATTTATATGTAAATGTAAAATGTTTTGATATTCTTGTTCTAAAGAATGATTCATGTCATATTTGCATTGGAAGTAGATCACCCAGAATGAGGGCAGGTGAAGTTGAGGTGCATAAGAATGAATGGAGAACAATAGTTAGAAGGCATCAGTGCAAAATAAAGATGACACAGGCCTGAACTAAGGGAATGTTTCTGAGCATTTGGGATACAATATTTTCACTAACCCAGTAAAGAATAAAGTGTTGTTAAATTTAATAAGTAAAAGAAAAATTCTGGGTCTCTGTGAAATGAGACTCTGTCCAAAACAAAAACAAAAGGTGTCAAAGAAGATGTAAAATTAAGCACCTGAACTCTTTAAGTTGCTTGTCTTTATCATGTGATTTTTTAAAAAATTTAACATCTTCCTATTTCAAGTGAAAGAATTTGTGTATTTTCTCTGAACTATTCAAATAAAAAGATTTTCCAGGATCATCAACTTTAAAGAGAAGGCTGGCAGCCAGTCTCAATTGTAGAGCAACTGCTCAGCATGTTAAAAGGCCTGGTTTCAATTCTTCCCTCCATGGAAAAGAAAAGAAAAGAAAAGAAAACAACAACAACAGCAACAAAAACAAAACAACAAAAAAAACTGTTACCTAAAGTACAACATATGTTCATTGCAATTACTCAATAGTTTGGATCATGCACTGAAAATAAAATAATAAATTATTTTAAGAGATGTCTCTCTTATATTTCCCAAACTGAACCCTACCCTCCTGGATCAAGTAAATTTGTGCCTCAATCTTTTAGGAAGATGGGAATATAGTTTTGCCCCACTGCCTATCTCTGCCATAAGAATTTTAAAACTATATTATTTTAAAAAGATTACATTCTGATAATTTACCTTTGAGAATCCATAAATGGTTAAGGGATTACATTAGGGAACTTGAGACATAGTAAAATTTGAGAAACAGTTCAAATTTAAAAAATCTTTTTCATATGCAGGAACATATTATTTAAGAAACTTATACCAATATTGAGATTGATATTTTTGAGGATAAATCCTCTCATTAAATTTCAGAAAAAAAAATAGGAACAGGGAAACTGCCAGCATTTCCAATGGTTTCCAGGTAACTTTACAGAAAAATTGTACTGCAAAATTTACCTGATTTGAGTGTCCTTCTTTCTTGCTTCTGTTTTGACTTATATAGAAGAGAATCTTTGATTATGATGGAAGGCTTCATTTGCTTAGAGACAAAGATATCATATAAATAGTGCATATTTAATCCAGTACCCAGTTAATACAATGAAATAATCATAGAAGATCAATTACCTTGCCAGAAGCATGTGAGTTCTGAGATACTGAAAAGAAAAGAAAATATATTCTCTAAAAAACCCTGAATATAAAGAGAACTACTCTCATAATCTTACACAATGAATATGAACCCGAGTCCCAGTGGTTATGTATCATAAACATGATTTTAACTTTGGTGTGTCTGCTTGTTTGGGCCTTATTTTGAATACAGCCACATGTCTAAAATGTGCTAAATCAAAATTGGGAATATAGCTTTTGTAATTAATGTTCCAATTTTGAGGTCACATTTGCCATGACCATAAATACGTAATCAAAGGGTATATGTACCAATGAAAAGATGCAGAATGCTGGTGAGCACAGTGATCTGTATTCAGAGGAAAATAGAAGGATCTGAAAAGTTCAACATGAAAACTGAAGGAAAAACACAGCTACACATATCTTCCACGAAACTGATCTGAATTATTTAACACATTTTTTTTTTACAAGTACAGAACCTCTCTTAATTTGCCCTACAATTTAGTAAGTCCAAATTTGTGATGGGATTGTAGGAAAAGGTTTACTTAATTTCTCCTCAGAGAGTTCTTTGAACTAATTAGTTCAGACATATGCTTTTAGAAGAGCAGCTAATACACATGTCCTTGTTTTTCATACCCATGTGGAGCACTAGTGATTTTTTCCCCTGTAGCCTCTGATTTAACCAATGTCATTTTTCTTTTTCCATTCTTGCACAAAGATACATGCCCCACAAAGAAAAAATGTAGGACAAGGCATAAGGAATTGAGATATGGCAATCCAAAGAAAAAAAGATCCGAAAACTGCCAGAATTATCAGACATTAATAAACCTTTGTATTTTAGTCATTGGAATATAACCAAGATGAACAGTTCTGCTAGTTAAGGAATAAACTTCATGAAAACTATGAGTTAAAAAATGAATCTGATGTGTTATATCTTGACAGATTATCAAATTGTTTAAAAAAGGGGTTGGCTGATCAAAAAATTAGGTATCTATCAATGAGAAATTTGCTCAGTAATAAAGTGAATTAATGGCATGCTCAAGTTTCATTCCAAATCATCAGTAAAATAAAAATGGTAAACATAATGATAATAATAATAATTAAGTAAATAGCTGTCTTGAAAACAAACAATGTTTCAGCAATGCTAAAGTTCTCATATGAATGACTCAAATGGATGCCACATACATCATGGAAGCTGGTAGGGGTGGAGAAGAGAAGTTTAATTTGAGGTTGATACACTGAAAAGAGATGAATTGCATTATACCAGTATTCTCATTTTTTTTATCCAAAATTACCTAGGTAATTCTTTGGTTTCTCTCTAATATTGCCTCCCATTAAGCTTTAACCAAGAAACCTCTAGTGCTGGAGACTTGATTATTTCCATTCTTATTTACTTTCCATGTATTATTCCATCACGTTGTCTTGAGAAATTTCCAGAATTATGCCTGATATTTATGACATAAACTGTTTTTTTCTTTTCACTGGGGCTACCTCATACATTTTATAGCTTCCAAACTAGGTAACAAGCATGTGACTTATAAATTATTCCTTTTTCTGTCTACTCCATCAGTTCCTGGACTTAAAGAGGACACTTTTGCATCTCATTGTAATCAACAGCTTTGTTTATTCCACCCACAATTGAGTTTGTGGTAAGACCTTGAGGAGAAAACAGATGCCAGGGATGATTTCTTTTCTAGAGATGGAAATAATGGAGACTTCAAAAGTGAGGTTATGTGCCAGAGGCTAGAAATGCTGAGCATGAAATGCTGTACATAGAGAAACAGGGTTTAAAAGGGAACATGAATGAATGAATAGAACATGTTTTTATGGTGATATAGTGATTTGTAAGAGAAGAATCAGAGGACATTGCAGGCAGAGAGAGGGATCAATATACACAGTGAGGAAAAATTTGTATTATGGAAGATTTCTAGGAAAGTTAAGGTGCTTGGACATCCATGATCTAAAGAGGGCTGATAGTCATATGTGCAGTATATGCATAAATAACAGGACCATCCTCAGTGCTATAGCAGGTTAACAATGAAGGACCTGTGCATGATGGAGATACATAATGAGAAGGCCACAGTGCACTGGAAGTTGATGCCAGTGTGAATGGAGGGAATGTTTCTGGAAATACAGAGGATAGAACAATTTCAGTGAACTGTGTAGAATGAAGACTAATTACAGAAACAAAGAAAGAAGCTGGGCCACAGGAATGTGTGATTCTGCTCCTGACTATAACTCAAGGATTCAAATAACGTGTAGTAAGTGCAGTTACTGTGAATGTTGCTTTCCTTTAGCATGTAGTTTCTTCATGGCACTATCTTCCTATGTTGAGAAAAATTCTTTAAGAAGAAGATGGGCATTTTTCTGAAGCTTGGATACACAAAACACACCAGAGAAACAGAGAGGTCTGTGGGAAAGGATCAGTGGGAGATCAAATGCTTAGCATGCAAAAGGATCTCATTAGTGCCCACTGAGAATAACATAAACAAACAAACCATGTCATAGAAATATGATCAAGCACTACTTTGGTATGTGGAAGTACATTTTTGATTTATAACTTTTAGTCAAAATTTCTGGAAAGAAGGTTCTCCAGCAATAATGGATTCATTTTACAGGAAAGGAGTAAAATAAATTATATACAATCATACATTGTTTGCTTTCATGCTATAGGGAACAAACAAAAATATACCATAAAACAAAACACCAGTTCTTGGAATTAGTCCATAAACATGGTGTCATAGTATTTCTCTTGTCAATGAGTTTCTCCTGTGTCACAGATTGGCACTGATCTCCTGGGTTCAAGCAAAAACCATATCTTCATTCTCTCAGGCTTCTCAGTTCTAGCCCTGCCCCTTTAAGCTCTTTTTCAATTTAGGAGGGATAGAAAATCAGCCTCATATTCCAACTAACCACTGGAATGACTCCAATGTGGGACACATAATTTTAGAGACATATATGATATAAACTCTTTTAATATATTTTCCTCATGAATTTACAGAAATATTTTGAAACATGGGTGCAAGCATCAACATCCAATGTTGTGGCAAATCCTCCTGACACGTTGTGGAAAAACTATATATATCATGTATGAATAGTTTGCTATCCTTTCTAATGTTTCACTATATGCTTTCTAGAGAAGTTGTACAATAAGACTTACCTGTTTTGATTTTCCATGCTTCCATTCTGCATTTTTCTTTCTTTTGGAATTTTCCACCCTCTCCTGACTATCACTGATTCTTTTCTATGTGTACTATATGTACTCACCACCTTTCTCAGCCTTCACTTTCCCTTCTTCTATCCTTTGCCTTATTTCAGATTTACCTGTGACAGAAGCATGTGTCAAATGCAACTCACAATGCAGTTCCTTTAGCAATACATCCAATTCAATCTGTGGCTAAACTTATACAATATGCCACTTCTTATCTTTGTTTACCACTACTAGTTATTTAATGGGCACATTCCTTAAACAAGTACTACATACCAGTGCTCATATATTTTGGCTTTGATCTTTCCAATGTATTTTATATTCTATGTGATTCTTACCTTGTCCATGTCCATTTATTGCCTTTGTGCTTGGTTCAAATTTACTGGATACACAAGCAGCACACACCTCTCCATGTTTCTCAGAATCACTCTGGTAAAAATAATGACAATAATAAGTTTCATGTAGCTTTCTGCATCCCTCTCTTTCCATCATTATATTTATAGTTAGGAAGACATTGCAATTTCAGATTAGACCATTACATTTTCTGCAATGATATTTCCATCTGAGACATGATTTCACATGCTGTCCTGATGAAGCTGAGCTCCTCTCTTCATCTGGCTACTGATGGGGAACATCAGGAAGAATGAAAGAGGAAATGTATTCTCTTACACCAAACTCAAGGATATGCATATATCCCAAACAACTAACATCAGTGCTTAATTAGTAAGCTCTGCATTCTCACTCAAATCTAAAAACAGAGTAGAAAATTTATTTAAAATGTTTTTGTGAATTAGATTTCATGTTATACAGATTCAACATTTCTAACAATGAAGGGCCAATTGTTTTATTGATTTATATGATACTTGTTATGATAAGAGACCGTCCAATGGGTCACCTCCAGTAGGAAGAAAATATTCTTGGACTTGTTTCATTTGAGTCTCCAGAGACTTCCAAATATTCACCTCATTGAGCAAAATATTTACATAGTCAAAATTTCATTAAAAAAAGAGAGTGTCAGTAAGAGAATGTGTCTATATTTTATATTCTAATTTGTTATATATGACAGCAGAATGATTATAATTTATATTACACATAAAGAGCACACTTTTTCATATCTCTGGTTGTATACAAAGTATAGTCTATATTTTATGTGAACAAACAAGCACACTCAATTTGGTTAGAGTATGAACCCTTTTCATTGAAGAAGGAACTAAAAGGAATTTCAAAAAAGTAAGACATTAGCACAGCATCATGCTGTGTTTCTTGACTGACTACTTTCACAGTTTGGAGCCAGAAAAACCAATGGATCTGCATAACGAATAAGACAGCCTGTGTGGAAATACTGGGGACCCTCAACAGGAATAAGTGATCAGATGAAACACAGAAATCATGGCTTTTAAAACAAGATGTGCATTCATAGAAGAAATAGATGGAACAGTGCCAGGGAAAACTAGTGATGTGCAAGCAATGAATTTCCCCTTTGGAGGGCTGAGGAGAATCTCACCAACCCAATTAGGCAATGGCAAAAAGCAAGAAATAGGCAGTTCTCAAATCAGGAATTACAAATTGCTCATAGATGTGCCACATTTGGTTAACATCACTAGCATTCAAAGAAATACCATTCACATATGAATTGATATTTCAGATGTTCCCAGTCAGAATGACATTTATCAAGTAGTCAAAAAATATGTGCAGTGCAGGATGTGGCAGGAAAGTCCAATCCTACACTGTCAGACAGAAAATTATGACTTCTACACTGGAAAGCATTATGGAGATTCCTCAGGATTCTAGGAATATGACTGCCATATGACCCAACTTTTCCACTCCTCGATCAGAACCCCAGTGTACCAAAACCAGCATGCACATGTGATTTATGAATGTTGCTGTTTTAGCACTGTTGTTTTAGTCACGATTATAAAGTTATGGAAATAAATCTGATACCCATCAACATTAAAATGTATTAAAAAACACAAAAAGACACTTGGCACTGATTCTTAGCAATATACTTATTCATTGTACCCCACTATGTCAAAATCAATACCATCCTTTATATGAATTCAGTGCCCTAAAATATTCTAATCTACAAAAGGTGCAACAGCAAGATCTCCTTAAGTATATAAAGGAAAATATTTTAGTAAAAATAGAAAACTAATATAGATTCCTCTCAGTTCAAATACAACATTTTCAGCAAAGGAGGGAGTTGAATTTTTTAAGGTGTATCAACCAGTATTTGAAATATTGTCAAATCTTCTAGGCAGAATGGGATTGCAAGTGCAAGAGCCTCTTCATCCCATGTACATTACCATACTTTTTCCCCAGATTTCAGAAAAAAATTCCCTTCCTATTTTAAGTTTTATAAGGTGGACCTCTGTCATGGAGGCACCCACAACATGTATTAGGGTGGTATAAAAATGAAACTGAGACATAGATCTGTTGATAGCTCTGGGCAGCTACATTTTGGTTCTGTGGTCCACCTAAAGATTAAAATTCCTGGCACTTTCATTGAAACATGTTGTTTGACATTCTGTGACAGCAAGTGCCAAGGTTATGTCTAGTAAAAAATTGCTCTCCTGTAAAACAACATACATGTACCTACACATCATGTAGGGTCAAGCCACTCAGTTGAGAGGCACTTCAAGTTCTTGTCCACATTATCACCACACTGATACTTTTAGACACCATCCAGGGAATTACAATAAAATCCTGAGGGCAGAAACCTTTGAGAAGTGTTCCATTGTAGTAAACTGTGGGCAAGATCTGAAACCACTGCATGTTTGAACTTCCCAGATGCATAGCCAACTCTCCACACAGAATGGTGGAAGTTCACCCTCTTCATATATTCTCAGGATAGTGATAGTTAGGAATGGGCTGAAAATTCTCATCAGGAATACATGTGTTGTGTCTGTGGGAGAGTTGGTTGAGTAGAGTTCCATAGAGTACTGCCTCTTTAAACAGGTGGTTTAGAATAATAATAGTGAAGGAGACTGCTTTTTGAAAATTCAAGTGACACAAGAATCCAGCACTGCTGGGGCATTGTCAGATGCAATGGTATGTTCCTTCAGTTCCCAAAAGATTCTGCAAGCAGGCTATGACTGCCATGCTCCAATAAGTTGCCAGGAAACCCCTCAGAGACATGGAATCTTGCCCACCTTTAGACCACTGACTACAGGAATCCATCAGGTAGTCTGAATTACATACTAGTACCTAGGCTCCATGAACCAGAGTGTGTGTCAGGAAGTTTCCACATTAGATAGACCCACGTGTCTGAGTACATTAACAAGTAATGATGGTGAGATTCTCCTTGAAATTGCTAAGTTCTCTCAGCATTCTCTGAGTGTGGTGAGGGCCAAAGGAGCAGAGGAGCTCAGCTTATTCATGCAAATAACAGGTTAGGACTTTTGGAGCTAGAACAAATAGAGTGTTGAATAATATTTGTTTCCCAGAAACCCCCAAAGTTATGTGTGAGTAAAATTAGAAATCCTGGACAGAAATATCTTCTTTTCTACTCTGTTAACATTAGGGAATCTCAAGCTTTTGCTGTAAATATTCATGATATATTTGTCTGATATTTGTATGGGTGCTCTACATTATTTCATTTTTCTCTATTTATTTATGAGAGTTTTATTCCATTCATTCATTTTTTGTTGTTATCCAGAGACAATTTTTATTCTCATTTTAAATCTTTTCATTTCTCATTTTTATTACATTTTCCTCTTCTCCTATTCTGACTCTGCTTACTATCTCCACTTTCACTCTACTTACTTTTTTGAAATATGTTCCAATAATTATATTATAAGCAGGACATAATTTTTTTTGCAGGTTAACCTTGTTATTTCCTACTCCATCTCTTCATTTTGTGCTGTTCTGGAGATCATTTAAAACATATATTTTATGTATAGTGGATACATATTTTGGTTTATGCTGTGATCATTATTGGAGTTTATTCTCTCCTGACAGGAGCCAGTGTGAACTTGGTGTGAAGCAAATTGACTTAGAAGCCACTGACTTCTTACAAAGCTGTGTCAGTTTCAGCACTGCACTGGAGATGGGTGGACCAGCTGGAGCCACACAGCTACACAGCCTTTCAGAGTTGGGTGTGGCCTGTCAAGATGCCAATCAACTTCATTGCTGCAAGAACCCTAACACACCAAAAAGCAATATTCCTCCTGCTATAAACTTATCTCTGCCTTTTTGATCTACTCTCCCTTAAATAAACAACTTGATCCTCTTTCTAGTTGTTCAGTTCCAGCTTCTACTGGGATTGGGGAACCTTTCAGGAGCTCTGCTTTCCTTTTCAAACTTAATTTCTGGCTCTGTCTCTTATTTCTTTACTAATTATTTGAGACTTTCTTTTTCCCGGTGGCTTACACCTTCTGAGCAGGAAACTACCCTGGCAAGGTGATGGTGGCTCTGTGATACTCTCCCCTTACAGAGATACTTGTGAGTGAAAGTAACATGTTAAACATGCTCATTTTTCAGATGTGTTCCTCACCTATAAACCCTGTCCAGGAAACATCCCAAAGAGAAACTTGCACACTACAAGTACCCAGGAGACACTATGGAACAGAAATCCATTCAAATGCATGGAAATCCACCATCTACTAACACAGACAACATGAGAACAGAGGAAAAATACACCTCCCAAATTTCATGATTTCTCAATAATTGCATCCAATGACTTAGGTCTAACAACATCTAGATACTAAGAAAATATATGTTTAATAAGTGAATTGATTTCTTGAAAGGAAATTACATAAAATCAATAGAAATTGTATGTATAGTAACAGAAAATTACCCATCCTGTATCAACAGGCAGTTTTGTGTCTCATTTGAGTCTGGTATCTTCCTCAGTAAAGACACAGGAATCCATGGAGAAAAACATCTTTAACCTTGTCATGGGTGACAGCTAATGTGAAATTAAACACTGAGCCTTTGGGAATGAAGCTATTTTTACATGAATGTGTTCAGCGGTCATTGCATTTATGCATGTTCCTAGTTTCAACTGATATGATATTCTCCAATTTATCATTCACCATTTAAGGCTGTCACATAGATGAAAATGCAAACGTTATTGGAAAATATTAGTGCAATTGCTTGCATAAAGTTTATCTGGCTTCCACCTTGATTGCTAAAGCTATTTTGATATTGATGACCAGTTAACTTCTCTGTACTTAAATATTTAATTACTATGTTTGGATTTTCAAAGAGTATTGTAGTAGGTCATTTCAATTGGCATCTGGAAGCAGGAAAAAGAAATGACCAGGAATTTAAATTGACACATATGCCTACCTTTTGCTGGTGATGTGCAGTATCATCCATGTCATGAACCCTCTTCTGTTCTGCCTCAGATGATCTGTCCAAATTTGACTCTGCTGACAAATGCACAGATAAAATTAAAATACTTAAAAAATTCATGCAAAAGACAAATTATCCAAATTATAAAAAGGAAGAGTACTAATAATCATATAATTTTATTTGTCCAGTTATATTTTTATTGAAGTTTTACTTTAGAAGAATATATATCATGTGTGAAATTTTTATTGCTGATTGTGTGTGGGCCTATGTATTTTACCCAAAAACATCTGTATCCTTGAAAAAATACTATAATGCATACTTCAGATCCCAAGTCTTTATACTGGGAGACAGGGTGTTTTTAAAAATACTATAGGTAAGGAGAGATGAATGATAAAACAATAATAAAAGACCAAATTAAAACCATAGTAATCCTTGCTTTTCTTTTTTTAAAGTAATTTAAAGCTAAAGGAAATGTAGGACTCAAATGAATTAGCATGGCTCAATCTATTCAATATTTAGATTTACAGGATATACATAAATCAGGTATTTCCAATGTTCAGTTTTTAACACTGTCTTAACTTTTAAAATGGGCAGTTTATAATTTCCTACCACCAGAGTGCTTCTGTTTGAAATGGAAGAGGAAAAGTTTTACTTGAAATTGAGTCCTATCTCTGAAGTTTTAAATTTCTGATCAATCAAACATAAAGCTTTTAAGGAAGAGTCTTAAGAGTCATTATGTCAATTACATCCTAGGTATTCAGAGTATGGGTATAAATGAATAAAATAAAAGAACAGATAAGTATACTTGAGTTCAGTTTTTTAAAGCAAAAATTATGAAGGAAAACAATAATTTGGCAGTAGTAATAATCTTTATTAGTTGTTCTCTTTCTTATCAGCATGCCACTAAAACAGAATTAGTAACCTATAATTGCATGTATGTATTAAAACATATCTATAAGAAATGTAATAATATCTGTAAGCACAGATGAAAAGTTCCCCTTTGCTTCTACATAGAAATGTACTAGAAGAAAACACAAATGCCTCTTTATACATTTTATATTGGCAAGAACTTTCCTAAGAAAGAAAGAACTGAAAAGAAGACTTCCTTTTTTTCCTACCTCTTTTAAAAATCTTTTATTTATTTATTTATTTAATTCTGGTGCTGCGGATTGAATGCATGGCCTTGAGTTTGCTAAAGCCAAAATGACTTATATTTGACAAAGTACTCTTTTTCCAGATGCTCAAGAAACATATGAACATAGGAAAAAAATATTTGTGCTTCTGGTAAGAGAAGGAATTTAATTTAACAAGAAATGAAATATACTTCAGAGCTACAAAATTTTGAGGATGCAGAGAAGTTGTACTTACTCTGCAGCTTAAGGTTCAGCTACTTAAGACTCACTCCTCAAATAAATGATTTGATGGTAAGTTCTGTGCAACATTTAGAAAGTATATGTTTCTACCCACCTATTCTAGTATACTAAATATACTTTCAGATATTTTCATGTTTTGTATTTTATCCTGATGTACTCACTTATATTTTGGCTGTTGGCAAAGAAGTAATTCATAAAAGTTTACAATGTATTTTGATACCCAGATTGGCAAGACTTTGTCTACTACATAAACATTTTTGTAGTGTCGTCATGATCTTAAATACTGCATGCAGGTGGGACTCAAAAATGTTATAACCCTGATATTTTAATTAATTTTTTACTTTAAAATTTTTGTGAAATTGGTAACCATAGAAAGAGCTCACACATTGCAGACAATGAATATTCCTTTTCACAAACACTGTCACCAGGGCACAGACCTACTATGGATAGCCTTTGTCCCTTGAGAACAAGGCAGAGCAAGGGACATTAGGGGAGAAGCAGGCAGCTTGTGCAGCCTGGGAACCTTCTGTTTGCTGCTTTCTTGTTCTTCTGACTGAAGGCCTGCACTGCCTGATCCTGTGGACCAATGCTCTGCTCTCTCTGTTTAAATAAACAAATAAACACTAAGAGATAACTACAGAAAGTATATTGGAACAGGGGAATCAACAATTTTGTGCAGAAAGCTTTGGGCACATTTTTTTTTTAAGTGTAATCTGCCTGAAGTGTACAAAATTAGAAAAGCAACATGTGTTTGATGCTTGGAAAGTGGGAAAGCTGCCAGTGAACTCTATTGTCTGCTCTCTTGAAAAGTAACTTAACTGAATGGAATATTTGCAAAAAATTCAGGGCTATTCAACAAGCCTTGTTATGAAGTTGGTTGGCTAATGAAGATGACATCAAGTTATCCTTCAGAATTTGATGAACTAGTGAGTTAAGCATGTGAGAAATAAATAATATCTAGTGAGGAGTGAAAGTGTTCCTCCTAAATGTACTAGTGTGAATTAAGGTTAAAAAACAAAAGAACAACAACAAACATGGAGCCATGTTCTTAATTCAAACAGTTCTAATAAAGATTCCTCAGTAGACAACAGGTAGTGGGTTATATTTGAAGAATTTTTTTAGCCCTCTTGTTGCTATATTATGAGTAATATTTTTTTCTCATTATGTACTTTCCTGCAATGTATGTGACCTATTGTGAAAGTGTGTACATTAACAATAAACTGCTGTATGTACTTAATCGTTAAACAATTAGTTTGACAATTTGGAATTATATGACCCTGGGAAACCAGCTACAGATTTGTTTTTGTTTTACAACTCATTAAGTCTGCCTGGGTGCTAGACCTCCAAGGTTTGCAGGTGCCTGGTACAGAAGCTCCATGGGGGTATGAAAGTCAAGTATCCTGTTGAAAGAAGGGTCGTTCTCCCTCCTGCTCTGCCCCCATGGGCACAGCTTCAATAGTGAAGACCCATTACCCTGCTTCCCCCAGTTGGCCCCTTGTCCTTCAGCCCCTGACTTCCCAGATCCCATACCTGTTCTTTCTGTCCGTGTCATCAACGTGACTTCCACGAGCTAGGAAATATTTCACTCGAGGTAAGTCACCATTTCTGACAGCCTCCTGAAATTTGTAAATCTTATTTTCCAAGCGGTAGGCAACAATTTTCCTCCAGGCCGAGGTCATTGTGAGGCATTGAATACTCGCTCCCCTTGGGGGATTCCTCTGCCTCCAACTCGGATTCTTTGAACTAAAGAGTAGCTGAACTAAATCGCTGTAAAGCTCCCAAAAGTATAGCCGCTGCGAGATTAGTATCTCTCCATGGAAAAATAGCCGTTGCCAGGCAACATCCATAAACAGAACTGTTTATGGGGGGCATGGCCTCTTGTTGGATAGAATCAGCTAGGCCAGCAGTGATTGGCTCCTGGCAGACTCACCACCTACTAGTCAGCTATTGGCTCTTCTGTCCAGTAGTAGATGGAAGTGTAGGATATGCAGTATTATAGGTGGCGCTAGAGGGGAAGTAAAAGTGGTTGCCTCAGGCCCAATACATCCCAATATTGGTGGGGGAAGGAAAGTCTCACCTTGACATCACAGCTTGCTGCTGCTGCTGCTGTTGCAGCAGCAGCAGCAGTAGCAGCAGTAGAGATAGAGCTGGATGAAATTTAAGCCTCATGGTGCCAAAACAAAACTTACTGAGCATGGTGCAAGGAGAAGACCTACCTGAGCTTATGGAAGGACAATCTGTGGCATGTAGATTTAACTTCCTCCAAGGCCACCTTGCTGCACTCAACATTCATGGCAGGCCACCTTGAGTCCCCAAGACCCAGGGGCCAGTCTGCAGTTTAGAGAGGGTAGAGTGATGTTTGGGCTCACTCTCTTTGGGGGTATGCTCTGGCAAAGCTCTTCTTTGGAGTCCCTGGGTTCTAGCATCCTAGGCAGCCCAAAGTCATGGCTTGAGATTTTCCACCATGTTGCATGCCCTGTAGTATGCCAGGAAGTACCCTGCCTGAGCTGGAGCAGACACCCACAGGCTAAGAATGAGATTCTGACAGTTCAGCTGTCCCTGTGTTACTGGGGATACCCCCTCCAAGACAGCTGCCCTTTCCAAGCTGTAGTTGTTTACCTCCATGAAGGATGAGGACACTGGGATGAGGCTCCAGGTGATGGCTCAAAGTCTGAACTTGTCCAGGGCACCTGCTCTGCAGCCTTCCAGACGCCAGAGGCTGACGACTGGGTAGATCAGAACATCAGGATGCTGAATGCCTGGTCTCCAAGAAAACTAGCTTAACACAGTCTCCTCAAATATATATATCCCTCCCACATCCACCTGGTTCCTAGCATGGCTCTAGGGGAATTTAGCACATGCAGTAACAGAGACACAAACTTCTGAGGAAAAGCCAGTAAATTCGCCAGATATAATAAAAAGCATTTCTGCTTGCCCCCTGCCCCTTCCCTTTGGACTAGCTTTCTTTATATGCTTTCTTTTCTTCAATTAAATTTCCCATTTTAAATCTGTAATCAGTCCATGATTTATTGTGGATCATGGTGGCAAGGTGTAAAGCTTAGGAAAGACTTTTTTTCCCCACTGATATTTATTTATTTATGAGGGAGGAAGATGGAGGGCTAGAGGGAGGCAACATCCTGGATCGCTCTGTGATCCAGATCTCACCTACTCAGAATACTGCATCTCTGAGAGTGTTAGAAGACCCCTATACACCTGCTCTCTGCAGAAATCACCAGCACTGTGACCCTGCACAGGGTTCTGGGCCTCAGTTTTAGAGCAGGACACCCGGCATTTGAGCAGGACCCAAAGCCCAAAGTTCTAGCCAAAGCAGGGCTCATGAGCACCTTAACAGAATCACCTATGAACACATCTGCAGATCTCCAAGACTTTGCTCTACTCCCATGCTGGTCACTCAGCTGCTACCCACCCACAGCACAATGCCATCGTCCAGCTTCCCCCACCTCACCAGACACCCTGGCACTGAAAGAAGACTGCCTCCATCTTGGCTCAACAGTCTCACCATATTAGGTGGGGGAAGCTCCCAGATCAGATCTTCAGCAGCCAGGTACCAAAATCCCAACCTTCCCCCCTCTTCAGCATTGTTAACCCAACACAGTAGCTGCCCAACACAGGTGTGCAGTGTGACCAGGGAGCTTCCCACGGGAGCCCCTGTGTGAGAGGTTCCTCAATTGAGAACTGCTAAGGGAGAAAGGACGAAAGTTTGGAGCCTAACAGAGAGACCAGGAACTGGGGAATCTCCAGGCAAGATACGGAGATAGTACCAGGTGCTCAAGTCATAGAAGTCACCCCCCAAAAGAGACTCATGAGGTGCAGTCTCCCTGCAGGGACTGGCAGGTGCTATGCCCTGCTTCCAGAATCCCTGCACCAGGACCAATCTTTTCACCCTGGTTACCTCCACCCTCCTGAGGGCAGAGACATCAGCTTACAACAGACAACACCTTCTATTGGATGAGAAGAGAAGCAGGAAAGATACAGATCTCTAAAATTAGCAACAACCTCGGTTTCTTCCTTTGAGATATTTTCCCCTCTTCTACTCCTCTATTCTCCAGCCCTCACATCTGCAACATATGTGAAAACAAGAACTTTGCATGAAATAGGACTTAGAGGACTGAGTCATCTGAATAATATAGTATAGAGTTGTTGTATCTGCTCTTTTTTTCCTTTTCCTTTTTCTTCTTTCATTTTTCTTTCCCCTTCCATAACTTGCTATTTTAACATGTGCATTTTTCTAAATATATATGTGTGTTGGTTTTATGTACTCTACTGTCTTCCCAAGTACTTGTCTACCCTAAATTACTTCCTGTCTATTCCTTTGCTACTAACCCTCTCCATTAGATTTCTTCTTTACACTCCCTAAGGTATATTAACTCTATATCCTCACATCCTACTTCCTCAGGATATCATCTTATACTCCACTCCCAGTTCATTGTCCACCATCAGAAACAGTAAACCTTTTTACAAAACTACTGATTATATTTTAGATAATAATTGAATCCAACATTTCTGTACATTGAGACTAAACTGTAAACGTCTTAATAACAACAAGTTGTTCATAGGTGGTATATTGTTGATATTGGGTTCTGTTAACATTGTCCTTCCCCACAAAGGAAAAGACCCCCACAAAGGAAAGGTCTTGTAACCCTACAAGAGCACTACAAACCTATAGGGTAAAACCAATAATACTCCAGACCCACAGAGATGAAAAGGAAGACACATAAGCAACTTGAAAAGAAAAAGAAAGAAAATGCCCCAAATAAATCAAGACACCACATCATTAGAATCATTGGCAGTCACATCAGAAGAAATTACAGATAAGGAATTCAGGGTGTACATGGTTATAATGTTCTGTGAACTCAAGGAAGATATAAGAGAGCAAATACAGGCAGTGAAAGACCACTTTGACAAAAAGCTACATAAACAAACACAGGAAGCAAAAGATCATCTCAACAGGGAGATAGAGGTTCTAAAACAAAACAAAACAAAAAACCCCACAACAATAACAAAAAAAATCCAGAAACAATAAACCAAAATGAAAGCTCAAATTAAAGTATCACCAACAGAATAGACCACTTGGAAGATAGGACATCAGACAATGAAAGCAAAATATATAATCTTGAAAAGAACAGAGGCCACACAGTGATAATGATAAGAAACCATGAGCAGAACAGTCAAGAAATGTTGGATAGCATAAAAAGACCAAATTTAAGAGTTATTGGGATAGAAGAAGGCATAGAGGTCCATATCAAAGGAATGAACAATCTATTCAATGAAATAATATCAGAAAACTTTCCAAACATGAAGAATGAATTGAAAATCCAAATTCAAGAAGGCTACAGGGTGTCAAATATAAAAAGTCACATCAGATCCACACCACGGCACATAATAATGAAAACGCCCAATATACAGAATAAAGAGAGAATTTTAAAAGCCACAAGAGAAAGAAATTAGATTACATATAGGAGAAAACCAATTAGGATAACAGCAGATTTTTCAACATAAACCCTGAAAGCTAGAAGATCCTGGTACAATATATATTAAGCTCTGAAAGTAAATGGGTGCCAACCGAGAATCTTGTATCCAGCAAAATTAAGCCTTAGACTTGAAAATAAAATAAAAACCTTCCATGATAAATAAAAGTTAAAAGAATTTATAGCTAGAATACTGGCACTGCAAAACATCCTTGGAAAAATATTCCATGAATATGAAGTGAAAAACAACAATGAAAATCATCAGAGGGTGGTAGTAGTACCCTAAAGGAAAAACTAATCAAAGAAGAAAATCAAGTCAAGTTAAATAACAAAAATAATCAAATATGGCTGGGAATACAAACCAGGTCTCAATAATAACCCTAAATATTAATGGCTTAAACTCACCAATCAAAAGACATAGGCTAGCAGATTGGATTAAAATACAAGATCCAACAATATGCTGCCTCCAGGAGACTCATAGGAAAAGACATACACAGACCAAAGGTGAAAGGTTGGGAAAAATCATACCACTCACATGGACTTCAGAAGCAAGCAGGGGTTTCTACCCTCATATCAAATAAAGTAGACTTCAAGCCAAAGTTAATCAAAAGGGATAAAGATGAATATTACATATTGCTCAAGGAAACCACACACCAACAAGACATAACAATCATAAATATATATGCCCCAAACAATGGTGCAGTTATGTTCATCATACAAATTCTTCTCAAGCTGATATTTATTTATTTGTAATTAATAATTTATTTATTAATTAATGGGGGTTGGACCCAAGGTACTTTACCATGAGATACATCCCAAGACATTTTTATTTTTATTTTGAGACATGGTCTCAGTAAATTGCTGAGGCTGGCATGGAACTTGTGCTTTTCTTGATTCTGTTCTGGGTTTCTGGAATTAGAGGCATGGCTTAACTTGCCTGGTTTCACTTTTTAATAGTATCATTTTTATTTTATCAACAATAATGTGTTTTATATTAGTTTTAATTAGTTTTACCTGATAGTAGAATTCACTTTGATTATGCACTTTGATATATCATACATAGATGGGATATAATTTCTCATTTTTCTGAGTGTAAATGTTGCAGAATCATATTGGTCATGCATTCACATATATACATACAGTAATAATGTCTGCTTCATTCTACTATCTTTCCTATCCCCATATCCCCTTCTCTCCCCTCCCATCACTTCCTTCTACCTAGTCTAAGGCAATGCTATTCTTGCCTACTACCCCCTGCCTTATTGTGGAATTAGCATCTGTATATTAGAGAAAACATTTGATCCTTGGTTTTGTGGGATTGGCTTATTTCGCTTAGCATGATATTCTCCAACTCCAACCATTTTCTGGCAAATGCCATAATTTTTCTCTTCTTTAAAGCTGAGTTATAGTCCTTGAACTATATGTACCACATTTTCTTTATCCATTCATCTATTGAGAGACACCTAGTTTGGCTCCATAGTCTAGCTATTGTGAATTGAGCTGCTATAAACATTGATGTGGCTGTGTCACTATATTATGCTGATTTTAAGTCCTTTGGGTATAAACCAAGGAGTGGGGTAGCTGAGTCAAATGGTGGTTCTATTCCCAATTTTCTGAGGACTCTCCATACTGCTTTCCATAGTGGTCGCACCAATTTGCAGTCCTACCTACAATGTATGAGTGTACCTTTTTCACCACATCCTCGCCAACATTTATTGTTGCCTGTATTCTTGATGATTGCCATTCTGACAGGAGTGAGATGAAATCTTAGAGTAGTTTTGATTTGCATTTATTTAATTGTTAAAGATGTTGAACATTTTTTTATACATTTGTTGATCAATTGTATTTCTTCCTCTGTGAAATGTCTGTTTGCCCATTTATTGGTTGTGTTATTTTTTTTTCTTTTTTTCGGAGGTGGATGTGATAAAGATTTTCTCCCAATCTGTAGGCTCAATCCTCATCTTATTGTTTCCTTTGCTGAGAAAAAAACTTTTTAATTTGAATCCATCACATTTATTTATTCTTGATTTTACTTCTTACTCTTTAGGAATCTTGTTAAGGAAGTCAGATCCAATACTGACATGGTGAACATTTGGGCCTATTTTTTCTTCTATTTCTAGACACTTTAGGCACAGGGTCTCTTTTATAGTGCCTAAGTCTTTGATCCACTTGAGCTGATTTTTTTTTAGGGTGAGAGATAGAGGTTTAATTGCATTTTGCTATGTGCAAATTTCCAGTTTTGCCAGTACCACTTATTGAATAGGCTATCTTTTCTCCAGTGAATGCTTTTGGCATCTTTGTCTAGTATGACATAACCATATTTATGTGGGTTTGTTTCTGTGTCCTCTATTTTGTACCATTGGTCTATTGTGGTGTCAATACCATGCCATTTTTATTACTATAGCTCTGTAGTATAGTTTAAGATCTGGTATTGTGATGCCTCCTGCTTCATTTTTCTTGCTAAGGATTGCTTTAACTATTCTGGGTCTCATTTTTCCAAATAAATTTCATGATTTTTTTTTCTAATTATATGAAGAATGTCATTGGGATTTCAATCAAAATTGCATTAAATCTGAATAATGCTTTTGGTAGTATGGTCATTTTCACAATATTAATTTGGCCTATCCAGGAACATTGGAGATCTTTTTATCTTTATTGGAGAGGTTTTCAATTTCTTTCTTTAGTGGTCTATAGTTTTCACTGTAGAGATCTTTCACCTCTTTTGTTATATTAATTCTTAAATATTTTATTTTATTTTTTGAGGCTATTGGAAATGGAGTCATTTTCCTTTCAATGGATTCTTTGCTGACATATAGGAACATGTTTGATTTATAGGTGTTTATTGTATATCCTGCTACTTTGCTGAATTCATTTATTAGTTCTAGAAGTTTTCTGGTGATATTTTTTGGATCTTCTAGATATAGAATCATGTCATCAGAAAATAGTGATAGTTTGAGTTTTTCTTTACCTATTTGTATCCCTTTAATTTCTTTATTTTGTCTAATTGCTCTGGCTAGAGTTTCAAGGATGATATTGAATAGAAGTGGTGAAAGAAGACATCCTTGTCTTGTTCCAGTTTGTAGTGGGAATGATTTCAATTTTCTCCATTTAGAATGATGCTGGCCTTGGGTTTAGCATATATAGCTTTTACAATGTTGAGTTATGTTCCTACTATCCCTAGTTTTTCTAGTATTTTGAACATGAAGGTGTGCTGGATTTTGTCAAATGCTTTTCTGCATCTGTAGAGATGATCATATGATTCTTGTTTTTAAGTCTATTAATTTTAATTCTATTACATCTATTAATATGATGTATTATGTTTATATTTTTATATGTTGAACCAATCCTGCATCCCTGGGATGAATCCCACTTGATCATGGTGCACTATCTTTTTAATATGTTTTTGTATGTGACTTGCCAGGATTTTATTGAGAATTTTTGCATATATATTCATCAGGGATATTTGGTCTGAAGTTTTCTTTCCTTGATGGCTCTTTATCTGGTTTTGGTGTCAGGGTGATATTAGCCTCATAGAATGAGTTTGGAAGGGTTCCCTCCTTTTCTGTTTCATGGAAATTTCATGGAGTACTTTGAGGAGTATTGGTATTAATTCTTTGAAAGTCTTGTAGAATTTGGCTGAGATTCCATCTGGTCTTGGGCTTTTCTTGGTTGGTAGGCTTTTGATGGCATTTTCTATTTCATTACTTGAAACTGATCTATTTAAATCATGTATGACCTCCTCATTCAGTTTGAGTCTCTAGAAATTTGTCGATGTCTTTCTATTTTATTAGAGTATAAATTTGCAAGTTTCCAATTTTTTCTGTATTTCAGACATGTTCATTGTGATATTTCCTTCATCTTGTATTTTAGTAATTTGAGTTTTCTCTCTTTTTGTCTTCATTAGCATGCCAAGGGTTTATCAATTTTATTTAGCTTTTCAAAGGACCAACTTTTTGTTTTGTCAATTTTTTTTCAATTGTTTTTTGTTTGTTTATTTGTTTCAATGTCATTAATTTCAGCTCTGATTTTAATTATTTCCTGTCTTCTGCTTTTGGTATTGATTTGTTCTTTTTCTAGGGCTTTGAGATGTAGTGTTAGGCCATTTATTTGTTGGCTTTTTATTATTTTAATGAATGCACTCAATGCAATAAACTTTCCTCTTAGTACTACCTTCATAGTATCCCAGAGATTTTGATATGTTGTATCAGTGTTCTCATTTACCTCTAAGATTTTTTTTTATTTTATCCTTGATATCTTCTACTATCCCTCATCATTCTATTGTGTATTATTTAGTCTCCATTTTTACAATAGCTTCTATTTTTTAAATTTTATCATTGATTTCTATTTTCCTTCCATTGTGGTCTATTAGAATGCAGGGCATTAACTCTGCTTCTTTGTATTTACTAAGAGTTGCTTTGTCGCATAAGATATATCTGTTTTAGAGAAGGAGCCATGTGCTGCTGAGAAGAAAGTATATTTGCTCATTGATGGATGAAATATTTTGTATGTGTCTGTTAAGTCTAAGTTATTGACTGTATTATTTATTTCTATAATTTTCTATTAGTTTTTGTTTGGAAGATCTGTCCAGTAGTGAGAGAGGTGTGTTAAAAATCATCCAGTATTATTGTATTTTGGTCTGTTTGACTCTTGAAATTGAGAAGGGTTTGTTTGGTGTACATGGATGCTCCATTGTTTGGGGCATAAATATTTATAGTTGTTATATTCTGCTTATATATACTTCCCTTCTTTTCCTCTTCTGATTAACTTTGGTTTGAATCTACTTTATCTGAAATGAGAGTGGAGAACCCTACTTGTTTATGCAATCCATATGAGTGGTAAGTTTTTTCCCATCCTTTCACCTTCAGCCTGTGGATGTCTTTGCCCATGAGGTGAGTCTCTTGAAGACAGCATATTGTTGGATCTTACATTTTAATCCAATCGGCCAATTTGTGTCTTTTGATTGATGACTTTAGGCTATTAACATTCAAGGTTATTATTGAGATATGATTTGTATTCCCTGTCATTTTGATTTATTTCTGATTTTTGATTTGTCTTAGTTTCTCATTTGGTTGAATGTCACTTTACTATAGATCCTCCCTTTGCAGGTTTTCACTTTTTCCCCCTCCACTTTATCCTCAAGGAATATTTTGTTGAGAATGCTATGTAGTGTAGGCTTTCTAGTTGTGAATTCTTTTAATTTTTGTTTATCATGGAATGTTTTAATTTCATTTTCAAATTTTAAAATTTTTCTAAATATAAAATTCTTGGTTGTCATCCATTTTCTTTCAGAGCTTGAAATATATTATTCCAGGACCTCCTAGCTTTGAGGATCTGGGCTGAGAAATCAGTTTGGATCTGAATTGTTTCCCCCCACCCCATATGTAATTTGATTTTTTTCTCAAAACCTTTGGGATTTTATCTTTATTCTCTGTGTTAGTCATTTTCATTATAATGTGTCTTGGTGTGGGTCTGCTGTAATTTTGTACTTTTGGGGTCCTGTAAGCCTCTTGTATTTGATTTTCCACTCCATTCTTTAGGTTTGAAAAATTTTCTGCTATAACATCATTGAAAGATTTTGGATTCCTTTGGTTTGTATCTCTGCTCCTTTATCTATTCTGATAACTCTTAAATTTGGCCTTTTCATGTTATACCATAATTCTTGGATGTTATGTTCATGGTTTCTTACCATCTTCTCCACATGTTTAACTCTACTTTCAAGGTTATATATTTTGTCTTCATTGTCTGTGGTTCTGTCTTCCAAGTGATCTAATCTGTTGGTGATACTTTCAATTGAATTTATAATTTGGTTTACTGATTTCTGCATTTTGAGGATTTTTATTTTTTTAACTCTTTATTGAAGTGGTCTTTCACATCCAGTATTTTTCTTTGATTTCTCTCCTTATACTATACTTCACATATCAGTTTAACCACATATGGTCTGAACTCCTTCTTAGACATTTCTTCTACTGTGTTATCAGTGACTTCTGTTGTTGAAGCATCTTGGTTTGTTTGGTGTGCTTTATTCCCTTGTTTTTTTCATGCTGTTAGTGTTCTTTCCTACCTAAAAGTATGGATCTAAGTCAAGATAAATTCTACCCTGTAGACCTATAGTGTCCCTGAAGGTTTCCAGTGCTTTGCCTTTACTGGTAAGACCAATATCAACAGGACCCAATGAACACAATAACTTAACCTTATAACCTAATAACTCCCTTAAACCTAATAACTCCCACTAAGGCACTACTGCTTTCTCACATAGAACCAAAAATAATTATTTCAATAACTATCTATAGTATAAACAAAATATTTGCTAAAACAATTTATGATTTAAAATGGTGAATGAGAGAACAGAGGTAGTGTAGTATGCAATATTCATGAGGGAGGAAGATAGAAGCTAGAAGTAAAAATTCACAGGAAGTGTGGAATAATAACCGACAGAGATTGACTGTTGGTTGGAGAAAGAAAGTCCAAGAAAATAGAAAAGATAAAGGAAGAATACAAACAAAGAGGAAAAAAATAAAGATATAAGAGTACAACAAAAATGCAAAACACCATTCATATATCATTGTCCTCCACACACTGATGCATAAAAAACAACCTGTTCCAGATATGGTAGAGAGATTCGTGAATTAAAAAATAAAATAAAATAAATCATGCTGTAAAGTTGAACTGTCAGTGTTCATCAGTTTCTCATCCCTATCTCTGACATCTCTTGGGATCACCAAACCCAGATTAGCCCTTGCAAACCCAACCTCTATCCCACCAATCTGAACTTCAGATACCTCAGGGTTGGCCACACTGCAGTCCCAAGATCTCAATGCTGCTCATACTTGCTGAGAGACCACCAGGGATACACTCATGCAAAGGAGCAACTCTGAGATGCAGCAGCAGCAAGACAATGGCCACCAGCACTCTCACCAGGAAGACCTCAGGCTCCTCCAAACCTTCTGGCACCCCCTCACTGGACCTGCATGTCCCAACGGGAGTCCCCAGAGAGGCTCCTGTGGTGGTAAACCTGCTGGCACCCAGGCCCCCACACTGGCTAGTGTCCCCAAATGGGTGCAGCCACATGCAACCAAACCTTAAGTCTCCCTCGAAGTAGTCCTCTAGGCTATGGTAGCAGCGGTAGTGGTGGTGGTTGCTGGCAGCGAGTCAGCAGTAGTGGTGGTTGCAGCGGTAGCTACAATAGCAACTGAGGGGGCATTGTATCTAGGTGATCTCCAGGGTCAGCAGCAGTATAGGCTTCAGTTGCATCCAAGGCAGTGGTTTCCTTCTGTGGCAGTAGCATCCAGAAAGAAGACCTCCATAGGATCTCAGGATGGCGGCAGCGGAATCAGAGACAGCAATGGAGTTAGCAGTGCAAGTGGCGGTTGACTGACAGGAGACTTCCGGTTCAGCAGCAGCTACCTCCGAGGTAGCAAAGGAATTCACCTCAGAGGTACCTGAGGCCTTGCCCAGAGAGGAGACCTCCAGCACGGCAGTGACTTCTGCGGCAGCCCAGAAAGAAGACCTCTAGGTGATTTTAGGCTGGCGGCAGCAGAATCAGAGACAGCAATGGCGGTTGCGGTGCCCGTGGCGGTTGATTGACAGGAGACTTCCGGTTCAGCAGCAGTTACTTCTGAGATAGCAAAGGAATTCACCTCAGAGGTACCTGAGGCCTTGCCCAGAGAGGAGACCTCCTGAACGTCAGTGACTTCTGCGGTAGCCCAGAAAAAAAGATGTCCAGGTGATCTCAGGCTGGCAGCTGCAGAATCAGAGGCAACAATGGTGAGGGCGGCAGTTGATAGACAGGAGACTTCCGGTTCAGCGGCTTATTTTTAATTTTTCTTAATTAATTACATTTTCTATACTTTGTATAGTTTGTTTTTTATTTAAATATGTCTTAAATAATTTATTTATATAATTTATTGTAGATAGAATACATATTTGACAGATTTGACGTTCTTATAATAAATTTAGATTTTTTTGTTAAATATACTACTATTTAATTTCAATGATTTTTAAAAAAAAGTACGACAAATTCTGAACCTGTTTTTGTTTTTTAGTGCATTCTAGTTATAAATAATGGTGGGGTCATGGTTAACATTTTCATAAATACACGTAGTTTTCTTCATTTCAATACTCATTACTCCCTCTTTTCATGCTTTCTTCTGTCCCCTTAGTCCCTTTGTCCAGCACTACTGTTCTTCCATTTATTTATTTTCATTTAAAAAAATTGTTCCTTTTAGATATACATGACAGTAGATTGTATTTTGGAATAGAAGGTACAAATGAAGAAATATTTCCACCCCTTACCCTAGACATAGGTCTGACCTGCTGAGAAGTCCTGTGGTCCTGTGGTAAAGCAACTTGCCAGAGAGGCACAGCCTAGGGGAAGTCAGGAAGTCCTAAACACCTCACAGTTTTTACAGGTCACAGGGCATTGCATGCATGCCGGAGCCTGGCTGGCTGCAGCAAAATAACGGGGGGGGGGGGGGGGGGGGGTGACGAATAACTTGTGTACGTTGATACAGCAGGAGTAGGAGCCATTTATTGCAGGACAGGAGCAGTATTTATATATTCCACACAGCTTATCTAATTAGCATAAACTAGATACATCAGTCAACCAATAAGGAATCTCCACACTTAATGGTTTGCTTTTGTTACTTCTCAAACCACTCCCTCTGGCATTTTGTCAGGCACCATCCAGACTTGTTTACCAACTCTAACATTCCCCTGGCAAAATGCCAGGTGTTATTTTGATTTGTTTACAGACTCTAACACATGCACACACATGCCACATGGCTCGGAGGAAATTTCCTTGGCAGATCTGAGGAGACAATTTCCAGTCAATGTGGGAGAACTAGGGTCTTGTCAGAAACCTAGGAATCCAACCCTCCTTTTAAGCACAGGTGTGAAGGGAAGGGAAGGTATAACAGTGGGAACTTTCAGGCCCCCCTAATCCCAGGTGGATGTGGTGCCTATGATGTTGTTGTTGCATGGTCTTACCTGGGAGGTGGAGCTCCCACAGGTCAGGGTCTGCAGGAAAGCTGCAACAATTCACTAAAGCTACCTTGCATTCAAGTGCATCTATAGACACTTTTCTGCTCCTTGTAGTGGCCTTGGCTAAGGCAGAGACCAGCAAAGGTATTGCAGGTGTTAGGTGATGCCACACTTTGTCATAAGCATCAGTCCTGATCTTCTGCCAATGATAGAACCAAGCCTGGCTCACTGTTACCCTGGATACTATGCCTCCAGAACTTAGTGTGCAGTCTAGGCTTTATTCTTTTTGTTGTGCTCTGTCTTGGAGCTAGCAGTTCAAGAGGCACCAGTCTCTTAGTACAGCCCCTGAGCAGTTCAAGAGGCACCAGTCTCTTTGTACTTCCCTAGATTGGCTAGGTAATTTAATGCCCCAAGTTAGGGCCCAAAGGACCTTAATAAATGTGATTCTGGGACAGCAGTATGGATGCAAGTTTCCACACAAGGACACATCACCGCCGGCCAATAGCCTGCAACCAAGCCAAGTTCACAACTTCAGAGAAACTCTTCTGCTCCTCCCAAGAATTCATTCCTCTTTATTCTGACAGCAATTGTCTAATATGTCCCGACACTGGTGCTGTTACATCCTGGTCATCACTAATTCCTATGGAAAAAAGTGTACTTCAGCTTAACCTGATTTTCTCAGGAACTTGCTCAAGACAGCATCTCTTCATCTAGCATATGGTTCCCAAATTGTGCCTAATCAAATTCCTTTTAAGTTTGTCCAGAGTAGCATTATTAATCCCAATGTGCCAATATTGGGCCAAGAGAACACTCAGGAATGTGACTTTCTGGGGCCCCAGACTGGGTGCTGGTTTGCACTCTTACACGGTTCCCAGTCCAACCTGGGCCAAGTCAAGGACACTTCCTCAGAGAAACAATTCTCTCTCCCACCCCGAATTTCCTGCTCCCTATTCTGCCACAAATGGTTTCAGAATGCCTGAAACCAGAAACCTTAAATCCCAGCTGTCCTCAATTTCTGTGGGAAACATTCTATTTAGCTTACCATTCTTCTAATAGTACTTAAGGCAGAGCAAAATTCTCAGTCCATCCCCTGGCTCCCATCTGTGACCAATACAGCTCTGAAGTCCTGACGGGGGCGGGGGGGGGGGGGATTATTCCAGTAAGCCAATCATAGGCCATAACAACCCTGAGTGATGAGAATTTCCAAGTCCTCATCCTGGGTGCACTTATCCATCCATATGAACTTCACATCCAGACCCAAACTTGGGACCAATGACATCCGATGACCAGGAGAACCTACGCTTCTTTTAGGACATTCTTCCTCTGTTTTTTCTAACAAGAATATCCTCAGGTTGTGTGTAAAAGGCAAGTTTTTATCCTGATTCACCTACTTTAAAAGAAAATTTATCTCAACTTTAGAAAACTGATCCTAGAGTTATCACAGGTAAAGTACTTTTAGGGGGTCCTGATACCCACATGTGACCAATCTTCTAAGTCTTGTCAGGGGAAGCGTAGCTCTAATGTTCATGTTTGGGCCATAAGAACCTACAGGAATGTGCCTTTGTAATTTGGTCCTAGTAGGAACAGATCTCCCTGCATGCAACTTTTACATGTTACCACAAATATTTGGCCTATCCAAGCACCCTCACTAATATAAATATTTCTTATCTTTCCAGGAATTTCTTTATCCCTCTTCATCCCATAAATGGCCTCAGGTTGCCTGCAGCTGGCTCAGTTGGAGACTGTGTATCACCTGCTTCTGTGGCAAAAATTTTACTTCCACTCTTTCTGCTTCTCCTAGTAGTTGGGATGCAGTAAGGTTCTTCATCCAGTCCTTGGATGTTCAGCTATGAATACTAGATCTCCTTATAAAACTGTCTAGGAGAAGAGAAGGTAATTCACAAGTCCAAAAGATGTGCCAGAAGAATCCATAGAACTCTTCATAAACATGGCTTTATAAGACATCAGACTTGTTGCAGGTTTTCATACATGAGCACATCACAGCCCATTCATAATCTGTGGTCAAGCTAAGACTTTCCCCTGAGAGAAAGTGTTGTTCTCTGCCTAGGAATTACTTCCTCACTCTTATGCCAGAAGTCACCTCCAACTATCAGAGACTGGCACTCTTACAGCATTGGTGTACCCTATTTCTTTAGAAAAACCTTGACTTGTATTTACCCTGCATTTTCTTTTTATCCAGCACCTGGATCCCACTTGCAATCAATTCATCACTTCCTAAGTATGGCTATGGGAGGAGTATTTCACTGAGCCAAGTTTGGGACCAAGGAACCCTCAGGAATGTGGCTTTCTGGGGCCAAATCCTAGTTTCAGGGATCCAGGTCTGCGTGCATCACATGCTGCCACCAACATGAGGCCAAGCAACTCCCATTTCTGTGGAGAATATTTTCTCCTGATTCTTGGAAATTATTTCTCATTATTCTGGCAAGAAAGGTATTCAGATGGCCTGAAAATGGCAAGTTTGCATTCTCAATTTTTTCTTCCTACTTTTTAGTGAATCCTTTATCTCATTTTTTTTTTTTCTAAGCTGCATGTAGGGTTATCACAGGCAAGTCCCTTCATGTGTCTGCTGGCTCCCTACATGTGATCAAACTCTCCCCTTCTAACTCTGTCGAAGAAGAGGTTATTGCAATATTTACATTTGGGCCAAAAGAACCTCAGGAATGTGACTGGGATCCCATTCTGGGATCAGGAGTCTAAGCATGTGCCCTATGTATCCTGCCTCCAACTTTTGGCCTAGACATGCCCCCATGTTTGTTCAAATGTTTCTCCTATTTCCAGAAATTTCTTTACAGCTCTTTCTACCACAAATTGAGCCAAGTTGCCTACCATTGGAACACTGAATCCTGAGTGTCTCCAGATTCTTCTCCTAATGGTTTGAGTCAGACAAGTCTCTTCATTTATCTCCTAGAATCCCAGCTGAGAATAATCAAACTGTCTTTAGCCTGTCCAGGGGAGTGTAACTCCTATTCCCAAAGGCTAGGCCAGTGGTGCCCTCATGAGTGAGGCTTTCTGGGACATCAAAAATCATATAGGTTTCCATGAATGTGCATTTCTCGATCCATTCAGAGCCTGTAGCTGAGCTATGAACACCACCTCAAAAAAAGATTTATTACTCAGCCATAAAGAAGAATAATTTATGACTTTTACTGGTAAATGAAAGGATCTAGAGAATATCATGCTAAGTGAAATAAGTCAATCTCTCAAAAGCAAAGGTTGAATGGTCTCTCTGATATGTGGATGCTAATACACAACAAGAGGAGGAGATAGAGGTTCAGTGTATTAGACAGTGAATATTGAAGGGGAAAGATGGGGATAGAAATAGGAAAGACAGTGAAATGAATCTGACATAAGTTTCTTATGTACATATATAAATCCACCACAGTAAAATCTCAACATTGTGTACATGCACAAAACTGGGATACTATTTAGAAAGAATAACTCCATCTTTGAATAACTGTGTCAAAAGAGACTCTACCGTCATGTATAACTAAAAAGACAATGTGTGTATGTATGTATATACATATACATATATATACATTTATGTATATAGAAGGAATCAGGTCTAGTGTTCTATAGTATATTAGGGTGACTATTATTAACAAAAAATTATTATTTATTTTGTGAAAAATGAGGACACAGGAGTATAAATGTTTTAAACACAAAGAAATGATAAATGTTTGAAAAGGATATTGATTATCCTGAGTAGGTCACTGCAAATTGTATTCATAGATTGAAATATCACAGTTTACCCCATAGATGTAGACAATTATAATGTGTCAATTGGAAAAGAGAAAGAGACCCTGAAGAGCTAGCTAGCCCCTTCCACCACCAGGATGAAGAGAGAAGGCACTGACTACAAAGAACAGGCCTAAGACAGACAATGTAAATGACAGAAACTTGATCTTGAACTCCCCATCCTTCAGAACTATAAGAAATAACTGATTATTGTTTATAAGTCAAAGAATAATACAAAGTGAATGTCTGAATATAGCACAATGGATTGTAATTTTATATATAGCTAAAATGTATCAATTAAAAAATGAATAAATTGAATGAAGACCACTAGAGTAGAGAAAGGAGATTGGGGGAGGGAGGAGGGAAGAAAAAAGGGCATAATATGGAAATTTCAATGGCAAAAACTGTGCTATACACATTTATGAATGTGAGGATGAATCCCTACCATTATGTATACAATGTACTAAAAAGAACTCATAGTAAAATAACATAATAAAAAGAGTTATTCTAATACTAGGTATTTCCTTTACCATCTTCTTGCAGGAATGGTTTCAGACTGCCTAAAACTGGCACACTTACATCCTGTGTGTCTACTATTTCTGTGGAAAAATATTTACTTTACCCTGTCCTGCTTCTCTAGCAGTGCAACAAAGGCCATTTGTTTTTCAGCCCTTGACTCCTGAGAGCTGATGAATAAATCTCATAAATGTGGCCAGGGAGAATTATTACAATGCACTATTGCACTAAAATTGGGTCGTAATAACCCTCAGACATGCATCATTCTGAGAAATGTGGGTGCAGTTTTCCACACATGGAAAACTGCACATAGCAGCCATAACCTGAGATCAAGCCAAGGTAACCACCTGAGAGAAACATTTCTCCTCCTCTCAGGGACTTCTGATTGCAGCCTACCTGACCTCTTCTCAATTCCTACAACTTTCTGTGGTAGACATCCCATGTGACTGGGATCTCTTAATCTGAAGCTTTGGGTTTCTGCTCACTTCTTTGCTCATCACTCTCTGAGAGGCAGTCCACAGAGACTCTGACCCTGCTTCACTTTGCCTGCTCTCTCAGGCCTTCTTTTGAAACAATGTGAATACAATATGCAGTGGAACCCTCCATGACACCCTAACTCCAAAATCATGCAATCCTGCAGAATCAGCATCTTGTGATTGATGCCAAGATCTAAAACCATGTCAAGCAAAGCCTCCTGGGGATAACAGCTGTAGCAATCTCTGAGTGCCCAGGTAACTGATCATGGTGAAACAAATTCCAAGAATTCTCTATGAAGGGAGAGTGCCCAACTGGCATATTCTCAAAGAAAATTTTATTTTTACACCCTTGATCCTGAGATGAGTGTGGTTTTGATATTTCCTGGGATGTCATCAAGTCATCTTTCCTATTTTTCTGGGGAAGGTGATTGTTGTAATCTCTTTGCCATACTTTCCTTAACCCCAATTTTAGTCACTTTTTACCAAACTTCTGGGTTTTTAATTCTTTTTCTCTGCCTTCAGCTTATTATCACAGAAAACTTGACCAAATACTGCTAGAAATATCCATGATATACCCTGAATGCTATGCTATCTTGAAATTTCTACCTCCAGATAAATTAGTCCATTCAGCCTCAGAAAGTTTTGGGATATTGGCAAAATGAAGACAACTTCTTTACCAGAATGTAACACAAATGGCCTCTAGTCCAATTTCTAATAGAGTCCACTGTCTTTAGTGTCCACTGTCTTTTGACATTCTGGTCTTCTGAGTTTCCTCCAGAATGACCCATTAAACTCTGCTTAAAACAATCTAAACTTTTCCTTCTTGTATCTGTAAACTTTCCAAACTCCTTCCCTCATACTTAGCAGTGGAGGGGAAAATATTTCTTGGCATTGCCATTCCTTGCCCTGTCTTTATTAATATGACTTGGTCATAAAGGGAAAGCCAAGCCTTGACTGTCCTTGCCTTTTGTTGCCTTGCCTTGCCTTGCCATGGATTGACTATAAAATGAGGCTTGAGTTGTTTTGCCTTACTTTGCTTTGTCTCCACAATTCTTGGCTATAGAGGGAAAGGCCAGTTACTATGGCTTATCTTTACTTAGAATGCATTGCTTGGCTATTGAGAGGAAGCCAAACGATTCCTTTCCATGTTTTGACTATCAAGGGAAAACCGAATATTGCCTTGTTTTCTGTTGCTTTGCCATATCTTGCCTTGCCTTTCCATAGGTTGAGCATAGTGGGAATGCATTGTGTATCTGGTTTCCCTTGATTTCCATAGTTTACCTATTGGGGAAAGGCAAGGAAGTCAAGGCAGCTTTGCTTGCTTGCATATTGATAAGCCAAGCCAATCTAAGCCAATCCAGTCCAAACTTTGTCTTATTTGGCCTTACCACATCATGGCTTGGCTACTAGTGGAAGCTAGACCTGGCTCATTCTTGTAGGTACTTGCCTTGAATTTCCATGATTTGAATATACAGAGGAAGCAAAATATGCTCTTTCTGTGCCTTGGCTTGGCTTGCATTGCTATGCCTTGGCTCTCAAGACGAATCCAAGAATGGCCTTTACTACCTTTGCTTTGCTATGCCTCACCTAACCTCATCATGGTTTGGCTATCAAGGAGAAGGCCAGTTTTGTCTTACCTTGCCTTGTCTTGACTCCCATGGCTTGGCTTCTAGGAGAAACCAGGCTGAGCCATGTTTTTCCTTCTCTCTCTTGCTTGTCTGCCTTGCCTTGCCTTTCTTTGGCTTTCATAGTTTGGCTATTTAGGAGAAACCAAGAAAGTCTAGCTAATCCATGCCTTTTATTGCCTTGCCTTGACATGGGTTGCCTATTGAGAAAAAGCCAGGTCAAACCATTTCAAGACATGCCTTCAAGTCTTCTTTGCCTTGCCTCACCAGATATAAACATACCATAAGGAATGAAAATGTGCCACTCCAAGACTTGTCTACCATGCGGCCTGCGCAATGGTTTCATTAATGAGGTTCTAGGCATAAAGTTAGTTAGAAGAGATCGAAATAAAACACACAGACTCAGTTACCTTATTTCTATTGCCAGGTCCGAGACGGCTCCCCTCTCTGGCTCCGACCTCTAACCGCCCAGCAGGGCAGCAAGGATTACTCAGGGCTAGCAGGAGAGAGAGAGAGTGAACACGCCAGGGAGTAGCCTTTTATTGGGGAACAAGAAATTCAGGGGATAATTCCATCCAATGAAGGTTGAGGGGGGACTGCACTCCAAGGTCAGGGTCAGTGATTGGGCCCCCGGGGTCAGTGGTCAGTCACACCCCCACACGGACGGGCTCTCTCATCAGGAAAGGGCCGGGAAAATTCCGACACAGCCAGAAGCCTCAGACCCTTAACGGGAGTCGCCCAGTCACGTGTCAGGATGGCTTCCCACATATTCCCCCTTTCTATTCTTAAAAATGAGGCGGCGCTTCACTCTTTGGAGTTTCTGTATTCTTGTTCCGAAGACTCGCCATCCTATAATTACAACACAAAAGAGAATTAACAGCAAAGAGAATAATCCAATAATGTACCAGGCCGAGTGTTTAAGAATATTTCCAGGGTTGAATCCATTCAACTCCTTTAATATTTGGTTTGCCAGAGAAGAAGGATCTGAAAAATCAGCTCTATTATTTTGAATGTCTTGGATATGGTGATGAAGTTCCAGAATATCCAAGCTATTATTACTATTTTGCCAAATACCTAATAAATGGTTTTTAACCTTCTCCCAATCCCAGAGAGAAGCATTGTACTTGGCAGCTGTAACACAAACATACTTATAATTGGCATGGCATTTAAGCCTTTCCTTAAATTTTAAGGCTGAAAGTTCATTACCTATGTCTATAACAGTTGCCTCTAAGGCGTTTAATTTAGTCTCAATCCTTTCATCAATATTTACTTGATTATGCAGAGCCTTGGAAGTATTTTGAGCTAAATTATTAAGAAATTTTGCATGCTGAATATTCTGAGACAATGTCAGAGACGCAGAGACAGTTGAGGCAATAAAGGAGACTAGCGCCAAAACACCAACAATTATAACTCCAATAGCACGTTTTGGTCTTGCTAACTGGGCATGAATTTGCTGCAAGACTTGTAAACCAGTATCAGCATACCATGGCTCTGAAATATTAGCAGGTAATAAAACAAGAGGGCTGATGAAGTATCAGCACTCCTTTTCCTCCATTGTACCTAGTAATACAATTGGTTAGGTTGCATTTATTACAAGTAACAATATATCTGTCATCTATCCATTTAACTTTTACATTTCCAATAATTAAAATATAAGGAGATTGGACACAGGCTCGTAAGCCATAGCAAGATCCCTCTTTACAGTTCTTGCCAACAAATTTTGGTAAAGGTTTGTCTGTAAAATGTAAGAATTCTGAGGCAGCAATTAAACGCCAAACATCTTTCTGAACACCTCCTTTACTATAAGTCAAAATATTACTAACAAATCCTGCAGGTGTCATAGCAGAATTTCTTCGTAATTGTCTTTTATCAATTTTTGGAGACCAGTCTAAAATATACCCACTATCTTTAGACACCTTATGTTGTACAGGAAAGGTATTTACACAATCCATCCATCTAGGAAAGGTGCCAATCTCAATTGTAGAACTATTTGGACAGTGGGGCATCCGTGGAGATTTTGCAGAAATGACTGGCTTGTTATGGGAAAGTCCCATCTTAATTACTGATCTAGTATAAGGTCTTAAGTCTCCATAAATAGAATTATTTGTCAGTCTATGTCTACCAATCACTGTCTTTTCTTCGAATGATACTTTTAGACAGCCAGCATGTTTATCATGTGACCAACATAAAGGTAATTGGGCACTGTAGCCAGAATAATTAAATCTAGTCACATGATTGGGAGTAATATGGGTATCTGTAAATCCTCCCATCATGAATGAGTCATTAGTAAATACTGGAATAGATTCTCCAGTCCACACAGCTGGGTGTACCAGGGGTGGATCTGGGAAATATGTCCAGTAAGTGTCTACTTGATCCCCCTTTACCTGACAGCCCAACAGGGCAATTACTGTTGCTACCATCATCAATGGGGTCCTGTTCTCTCCTAGGTGTCGAAGTATTCGGGAAGCCTGGGTTGTTAGCTTCTTCAAGTCTTCCCATGAAATCAGCTTTTCGGCTGGGTCAATCTGGTCTTTCTTCATCCTTTTCCGATATCTCCTCCTTCTGGATAGGGCTCCTCCTGGTCAATCCTCAGTTGCTTGAATCTGGGTTCCATCTCTTCCATGTCTGATAGCACGTTCAGGCACCCAAATAGGACGAAATGCGCCTTCTGGGAAAATACAAGCATGACCTCTACCCCACATTATCACTGGGTCTGGACCCTTCCACTGACCAGTCTGTAAATCTTTCCACAAAATTCTGCCTAAAGGGCCTGTTACTGAGGGAGACATTTGTCTCTCAGCAGCAGTGTGACCTTCTGCGTCACAGTTTAAAAAATTTAAAACAAACAAGGCATGATTAAGGCTATTTTGGGGAGTCATAAACCTATTCCCCCCCCTTTAATTTTTGTAATTGAAGCTTAATAGATAAATGAGCTCGTTCCACAATGGCTTGGCCTTGAGGGTTATAAGGAATTCCTGTTTTATGATTGATTTTAAACTCTTGGCAAAATTGTTGAAAAGAAGAGCTTACATAAGCTGGAGCATTATCTGTTTTAATCTGCATAGGGCACCCTAAAATAGAAAAAGCTGCTAAGCAATGAGAAATTACATGTTGAGTATTTTCCTTAGTACGTGCTGTGGCAAAAATAAATCTAGAATAAGTGTCCACTATGACATGTACATAACATTGCTTACCAAATTGAGGAATATGAGTTACATCCATTTGCCATATTTGATTTGGTTTTAATCCACGGGGATTTACCCCTGATGGCAGAGATGGAGTGTGAATAACACACTTAGGGCATTGGCTTACAATCTGACGAGCTTGTTCTCTAGTAATATTAAATTTTTTACGTAAGCTAAAAGCATTTTGATGATGTAAGGAATGGGAAGCTAGTGCACAGTCATATGAAGACATCTGTTGACAAAAAGCTACTAATTTATCAATCTTGTCATTACCAGAAACTAAGGGTCCTGGAAGATTAGTATGAGCCCGTATGTGCCTTATGAAACATGGGTACTTTCGCATTAGCACTGTCTTTTGTAAATTATGAAATAACTCAAATAACTCTTGTGATGAAGTATACCCAATAACTGAAGTTTCAATATTTTTAGTAACTCCGACTGCATATAAGCTGTCAGAATAAATATTAATAGGCTCATTTGAAAAGTAATTTAAGGCACAAATCAGAGCTTGAAGCTCTGCTCTTTGGGCAGAAGTATAAGAAGTTTGTATTACCTTTGTGTGAACACGACTATAAAAACCTGCTTTACCTGAGTTAGAACCATCTGTGAACACTGATAAAGCTTCATCTATAGGATGTGCACGTACAATCTTTGGAAAAATAAGTGACGTTAATGATGCAAATTGTGTAATCTTATCACGAGGATAATGGCTATCTATCTGGCCAGGAAAATCAGCAAAAGCTATCTGCCATGAGCTAGAAGTTTGAAAAAGCCAATTAGTCTGTTGAATAGAAAATGGAATAATTATGATATCAGGCTCAGATCCAATTAATTGTAAAATCCTAGTTCTACCTTTAATTACTAATTGAGCTATAGAATCATGAAAAGGAATTAATGTCTTTTGAGGAGAGTGGGATAAATAAATCCACTCAATAACTCCTAATCTTTGCCATATGGCTCCTGTTGGGGTATGTTCAGTTGGAAATATTAATAAATACAATATTTCTTTAGGATCAATTCTAATAAGCTGTGCATTTTTAATTGCATGTTTAACTCTCCTTAAAGCCATTCTAGCCTCTAAGGTTAGCTGACGTGGAGAGGTTGGAGAGGGATTTCCTTGTGATATCTGAAATAGAGGATTTAACTCAGAAGTAGTTAGTTTTAAGGATGGCTTCAGCCAATATCTCTTAAAAGCCTTGAAAATCATTAGGGGTTTGTACAGAAACTGTTCGTTTAGCTCCGGTAAAATTAAAGATGGCGGCCCCCATGGTCGGCGCGATGACGTCACATTGCGCGACCACCTACTTCCTCATTTTCGGCCCGGGGGCGGGCCGACCGGAAGTTTGTGTTCCGGCCAGGCGGAAATGATGACAAGAAGGTGGGCTCATCCGCGCCATCTTGATCCGCCGCATGGGGCTGAGCCCTGCAATATCTATTATCGCCAGTAGATGGAGCCCTGAACTTAAAATTGCGCATGCGACAATCCCGCGCAAAATGATTATTTCTCCCGCAAATGTAACATTTTCCGCGGGGTTTTCGTACTAAATCCTGTGGTTTCAAAGTTTCTTTTATTGCTGCAGTTAGGGCCACTGTTTGTAAATGAGTAGAGTCTATGTCAGAACATAAGCGAATAAACTCAGAAACTGTCCCTTTTTTACGGTGCAGTCTAAGAATATCCTGACAGTATTTATTTGCGTTTTTGAATGCCAATTGCCTAACAATGAACTCACTCGCTCCCGAGTCCCCGATTGACCTGTTTGCAGCCTGGTACAACCGGGCTACGAAATCTGAGTAAGGTTCACTCGCACCTTGCCTGATTTTGGTAAGAACTAAATTGGACTGGTCCTTGGAGACAATCTGCCTCCAGGCACGTTTTGCACAATCAGTTATTTGATTGTACACTACAAAATCATAATTTAACTGTCTTTCTAGGTCAGTAAATTCACCTGTCCCTAGAAACATTTCTACTGGCGTTTCTATATCCTGTCTTTTGTTCTTTTCTGCCTGTTCAGTACAGAAATCAGTCCAGTAAGTCCTCCAAAGTAAGAAATCTCCCCCGCTCAGACAAGATCTGGCTAAAGAAATCCAATCGCTAGGAGGAAGGGGCTGTGAGCAAATATTTTCTATCAGGCTCTGTACAAAAGGCGAATTTGGACCATATGTCTCACATGCACTTTTTAGTTCCTTAATGGTTTTAAATGGGATTACAGCATGAACTCTAACTCTCTGATCTTGTTCATTAACTTGCTCAAAAACTGGAAAAAGTTGAAAACCGCTAGTATCCTCCCCATCTTCCTGTGCTTTCTTAATACCTCGCTGGAACGGGGTAAGAAAAGTCATTGTTAACCCAGCGTACCTGTTAAATTTTGTCCTTTTAGCAGGTACCGGCCGAATTCGAATAGCCTGGACAGGCGGTGTTAAACGCAGCCTGTTAAGATTCCTCTGTAAGTCCTGAATTTCCATGTCTGATTCTTCTCCCTCAGATTGCAAGTCATGGTCAGACTCTGTACTATCGTCATTTTGAATTTGGGTTTCTAAACCACGTGGCGGAGAAGAACTCTGAGCCCCTCTAGGAATCTCTTCCGGATTTTCCTCTGTGGGAAGATCCTCTACCTCTTCCGGAGGGCTTTCTAAGATCTCAGAGGTTTGTCCTCTATGATCTCCGTCCCTAGAATCTCCCTGCGGGCTAGTATAGTCCTGCGAGTTTAAAGTCACATTCCTAACCTTAGGTTTGGCTTTTAGCATGGTCTTTGTTTTTAAAGGGCCTAAGGGAAAAGGAATTAACTTAGCCTCAGGCGAATTTTCCATTTGAATAGACTTAATAGCCCTTTGCAAGCCTTTTAACAGGTCTTCAGGGGGCCACGAACTTTGACCCATATATTCAAAAAGACAAATTTCTAGAGCTGACCAAGTTTTCTGAATACTTTCTATGCCTCCAGGTAGTTCATTAGAAAAATAAACCTTTTGTAACTTTCTTCCTAATTTCTCCCAAGTAGATAAATTTGGAGACTCTTGTTCACAAAACCAAGGACAATATTCACCTACAATCTTTAAGAATTGTAATAACTGAGCTTTCTTTATCTGTTTTCCTTTCTGATTAATTATACTGTCTAAAATAGTCAGATACATTTCCTTATCCGTAGAAGTTGAATTTCCCATTTTAATTAATTTAACGTCTCTTTCCTTCAATAGCTCCAGGTACTTTTGTGACCCAAATTGTCACCTCTTCCTTTGTCTTTATCTTTATCCTTATCTTTATAGCGCGCTCCCACTCAATCTAACTAATCTAGAATGCCCCACGTTGGGCGCCAATTCTACCATGCGGCCTGCGCAATGGTTTCATTAATGAGGTTCTAGGCATAAAGTTAGTTAGAAGAGATTGAAATAAAACACACAGACTCAGTTACCTTATTTCTATTGCCAGGTCCGAGACGGCTCCCCTCTCTGGCTCCGACCTCTAACCGCCCAGCAGGGCAGCAAGGATTACTCAGGGCTAGCAGGAGAGAGAGAGAGTGAACACGCCAGGGAGTAGCCTTTTATTGGGGAACAAGAAATTCAGGGGATAATTCCATCCAATGAAGGTTGAGGGGGGACTGCACTCCAAGGTCAGGGTCAGTGATTGGGCCCCCGGGGTCAGTGGTCAGTCACACCCCCACACGGATGGGCTCTCTCATCAGGAAAGGGCCGGGAAAATTCCGACACAGCCAGAAGCCTCAGACCCTTAACGGGAGTCGCCCAGTCACGTGTCAGGATGGCTTCCCACAGACTTGCCTTGCTTATGTTATGGTGCCTGGATATGATGTAGTTATTGAGCAGAAGGCAAGCAGTACCTTGCGATCCTTTGACTTATGTTGTCTTGCCTTGCTATGTCCTGACTATCAAGTGGAAGCCAGACTTTATCTTGCCTTGCTTTGCCTTGGGTTGTCTTACTTTACCATGACATGGCTACTGAGAGGAAGCCAAACCAGGCCAAGCTTTGCTTTGCCTTGTATTACATTGCCTTTCCATGCCTGGGCTATTAGTGATTAGCCAAGTCAAGGCAATCACAGCAAAGTCTTCTCTTGCCTCCCTTAATTTGTCTTGCCTTTTCGTATTTTGGCTATTTATAATCCAATTTAGATCAAATCAAGTTGCTGTGCCTTGTCTCCTCTTGCCTTTCTATGGCCTGATGTGAAGAGAAGCCAAGCTAATTCTAGCCAAGTCAAGGCATGCCTTGCCTTACCTTGCCTAGCTGTACCTTTCCATGGCTTTACTTTATTTTACTATAAAGAAGACAAGTACAGTAAAGCTATGCCAAGTCAAGCCTTGACTTGCTTTGCCTTGCCTTGGCTATCAAATCAAAGCTAAGTTTGCTTTGCCTTTATTTGAAATGCCTTGCCTTGACTTCCTTTTCATTTCCTTGTTTTGCCATTGCTTGGATATTGGAGGTAAGCCAACACTTTCTAGCTTTGACTTGACTAGTCTAGCCTTGCTGTGTCTTGCCACAGTTTGGCTATAGAGGGAAAGCCTTTCCTTACTTTTCCATGGTTTTGGTATCAATGAGAAGTCAAGCATTGCCTTTATTTAACTTATTTTATGTCACCATGGCATGGGTAATGAGAAGGATTCAAGCCTTGCTAGTCCTGACTTACCTTGATTTTTATTGTCTTGCTTTTCATTGCCTTGTCATCATATGTCTCTGGAGAAGCTAAGCTATGTCCAGTTTAGCCCAACCCAGCCCAGCCAAATATTCTTTTGCCTTGTCTTGCTTTGCCTTGTTTTTCATTGCCTGGTCATGATGTGACTCAAGTAAAAGCCAAGCCAAGCCTAGTTACACCCAATCAAACCAAGCCCAGTCATCCATTTCCTTGTCTTCCCTTGCCCTCCTTCACCTTGCCATGTTTTTGCTATTCCAGAAAAGCCCAGACTAGCCAATCCAAGACTTGTCTAATTTGCCTGACTTACACAGATGCCTATCCTGTCCCAGCTAATGCCTTTGTTGCTCAGGGACTCCAGCTTGTGCAAATTTTACAGAATTCAGACCTTCCCTAGATGGCACTCCACTGGAAAGAAGGACTGAAAGGGTCAAAATTTGACAGGCCTCACACAAAATCTCCTGAGGGGTTTCAGGGATTACTCCACCTGAACTGGGGGCAAGGCACCTGACAAGTACATCCTTGAGATACCTGTAACATACCACTCTCCTCTGGCCTAGAGCTTGTTCTTAATGAATGGTGAGGTGGATTTGTGTTCCTACTTCCTGAACCTACCTAGGGCTCAGTCATCTTTTCCCTTTAAGAGCAGAGTCTTGGTTTCTAGGCTCCCTCCTCTTTGCTCAAGAGGCCCAGGTATTGAAATTTCTAAAAGCTTTTCATAAGAGACAGGAAACTATCCATAGAGGGAGGATACAGAGATAATTTCTTACAAGCTGCTCAAATGGGAATAAAGAAAATCTCTTTCATGGGAGCACAACCTTCAAATTTTTCCTAAGGGCACCTTAAATTCTGACCTCATTACCCCTGGATATGTGCAGTTTTAGAGTGGCTTATAGGAACAAGAGTGAAATGAAAGTATTAAGTAGCTTCCAGATTCAAACAGAATTCACAAATTAGTCCTACTTGAATTGAATTCTGCTGCAGCACAGGCTTCAGTTTCTTCCCAGGGGCTTCGTAGTCAATCAGTCCCAACCAGGCCAAATATCTGGATTTGGAAAAGCTAGAATGAGCAGGAGGGAAATGGTACATAGAAAGCTTCTCCATACTGAATCAAACCAAATTCTTAATTTTGACATTTGGAGTCATCCCAATGTTCCCATACATCTCTGGGACCCTTTAGGTCCAGGACTCAGATTTGATGCCTATGTGCAATTTGTAAACTGCTTTTTATAGAAGCCAGGGAACTTTATTTGGAGGGAGTCTTCAGATGAAATTTCTTCATAAAGCTCAAGGGGGCATTAAGGAATTGTCTTTCAACACCCTACATCATGCACATTCATCCTAAGTGCACTTTTTTTAGTCAGCTTTTGGTTTCTGCTGTGATTAAAAGACCTGACAAGAACAGTTTTAGATGGAAAAGTTTACCTGGTGGCTCACAGTTTCAGAAGTCACAGTTCAAAGAGAGCTGGCTCCATTCCTGGGGGTTCAAGGTGAAGCAGAATACCATGTTAGAGGTATGCGGTGAAGGAGAACACATCAGGACATGGCCACCAGGAAGCAAAGAGAGAACTCTTGTCAATGTGGACAAAATATATAACCTAAATGCATGCCCCCAGGGACCCACCTATTTTAACCACACACCACCTGCCTACTGTTACCTTTCAGTAAATACCCATCAAGAGATTAATGTATGGAACAGGTTAAGGTTGTAATAATCCAGTCATTTCACCTCTAAACTCTCAGGCATTTTCTCATAGTGATCTTTTGGAGGATACCAAAATGTAAACCATAACAATACTGCAAAAATCCTGAACTCAATACAGCTAAATATCTGCATTTTTGAAAACAGGTTATAAAAACAGGAGTGAAATAAATGTGTCATGTATCTTCCAGAAGCTAATTCAAATGAAACCATGAAAGAGTCTTGCAGAATTGACTCTTGCTACCACACAGGCTTCACTAATTACACTGCTCAACAGGGCCTTGTATCTGCCTTTAGAAAAGAGCTAGAAAAATCAGGAGGGAAGTGGGAATTAGAGAAAATCTCACAGTGAAGAATCAAACTGAATTCTTAATTCTGTCATTTGAAGTCAACCCTTGTTTTAAGTTTAATGTTTCCAATAATATCTGTGGCCCATTAGGCACAGGACTCAGATTTGAAGCTATGAGCAATTTGTGATCCGTTTTTATAGAAGACACAAGAGTGTACTTAGAGGGAGTTTGGAGATATAATTACTGTCATGACACTCAAGTAGGATTACGAAATTGTCTTTCATGGCAAATAAACAAACAAAATTAAACAAAAAGACCTTTACATTTATCTTAAGAATACCATAAGACCTGAGAAAAATACAGCCAAATATGTGCATTGTGAAAACAGCTTATAGGAATAAGAGTGAAATGAAAGTGGCAGGAAGATTTTAGAAGCAGGTTCAAACTTAATTCACAAATGGGTCCTACTGAATAGACTGCTGCTGCAAGACAGGCTTTACTTTCTTCCCAGGGGATTCCTAGTTAAAGTGCTCAACAGATCTAATATCCAGATTTGGAAAAACTAGAATGAGCTAGTGGGAAATGGTACATGTAGAAAGCCTCACAATGCAGCATCACACTGAATTTTCAGTTCTGGCATTCAGAGTCACTCAGAACTGTATTCTACACACCTGAATATGTGCATTTTGAAAATGCCTCATACAGGTAGGAATGAATCACAATTAAAAGGCAGTTTCCCCATGCCAAAACAACTGAATTCCCAAAGGGGACTTACTGAATTCATTACTTTTCCTACAGCAGATTTATCTTTCTCACCAGGGGTTTAATAAGTACATTGCTCCACAGCACTGAGTATCCACATTAAAAACTAGTAGAATGAGCAAGAGTAAAATGTTACTGTAGAAAGCAGCACAATGTGTGATCAAACCGAATTCTCAATTCTGGCATTAGGAGTCAATCCTTGATGAACTACAATATGCCATACCTCTCTATAGCCCCAGGTCTCAGATTTGGAGTCTAGGTGCAATCTGTACATTTCTCTTCATAGAAGATGGGAATTGGTAATGGTAGAGAATAATCCAATTTAATTTCTTACATAATGCACAAGGGGGTATTAACAGAAAAGTAGTTTAAGTCAGTACTGAGTTCACCTGCATTTCCAAAGCATCTTCAGGCTTTTTTAAATGTATCCGAACACCTGCATTTTGAAAATACCTAATAGGGATAGGAGTAAACTGCAAGTGACAGGCCGTTACTGTGAAATATTATTCCTTAACGCTCCTTTGTGCATTAGATTAAAAAATTGTATCTACTAACTTCCTACAACTAATGTTTTCCATCTCCCACATAAAGCAACTTACAAATTACATGTATACTTCAAATATGAGAAGAGGTTCTAAAAGACCACAGTGAGCTATGGCAATACTGTAGTTCATTAAGAAAGGACTCCCAAAGCCAGAGTTGAACATTAAGTTTTATCATGCATTTTGAAGCTCCGTCCATGTACTGTTTCACTCCTGCTCATTCTAGCAGTTTTCCTAATGCAGATATTGTTTGTTGTGGAGAATAGCACCTATTATACCCATGGGAAGAAAATGAAACTGCTTTTGCAGCAGTAATTAAAGGTAAAAAACATTTGAGAATTAAGTTTGCATCATTCTTTGCAAACTATCTGCCACTTGCAATTCTCTCTTACTGCTATAAGGAGTTTTCAAAATGTACATACTTGTCTGTATGTGTGCAGATACCTTGAGTCAAATGTAAAGTTTTGCTACTGTGAAACAGTACACTTTAATGCTCTCTTGAGCATTAAGAAAGAAATTGCATCTCCTAACTCCCTACCACTACTATTTTCCCATGTAATACCAAAGGCAGTTAACAAATTGCACATAGATTTCAAATCTGAGACCTGGACTAATGGCCTCAGTAAGGGATGGCCACATTTTGATCCAATGTCAGAGTTGAGAATCAAGTTTGATCATGATTGTGAAGCTTTCTACATGTATTCTTGCTCTTTCTAGCAGTTCTCCTAATGCACATATTGGATACTATGGAGCAATATAACAATTAAGTCACTGGGAGGAAATTGAAATTGCTGTTGCATCAGGAGTAAGTTCAATAAGAACCCTTGGTATTCACCATCAACCATCAGTTGCATCAGTTTGCATCAACCTTTGGAAATTACCTGCCATTTGCAATTCATTTCTAATTCTCTAAGTTTTCAAATTGCACACTTGCAATACAATATCTGTATTGTATTGTATCTGTATCCGTATTGTATTTAGACCCAAAGATATCCTGAGGACAAAAGTGAAGAGAGTGTGCTGCTTTTAAATACAATTCCTTAATGTCCTTCCTCCTGAGAATTAGGTAAGAAATTATATCTATTAACTCTCTACCACTACCAGCTTCTATCTTCTAAGAAAAGCAGTTTTCAAATTTCACCAAGACTTGAAATCTGAGACTAGAGCCTAAAAGGCCTCAGGGAGGTATTACAATAATATAGTTCATCAAAGAATATCTTCCAATGTCACAAAAGAGAATTCACTTTGATGATTCTTTTTTTTCCTTCATTTTCCCCTACTCCCCACAAAAGTATGTTGGCTGGGCTATTGCATTATACAATTGCCTTCATAAGATTGTACATGGTGGTAAATCAGGTGCTACCTAGGTTTCTTTACAGCACAAGTTCCAAGAGTGAAATGTAGTATATTTCAGTTTGTAGCAAACATAGTCACAGCATTAGTCAGCTTTAAGTTCACATTTTAGATTTTTTTTTCTTTCTGAGGTATGAATATCTCTATGAAAGAAAAATGAAACTTCTTTGAGGTACTGCACTCCTAACACAAGGATAAAAAGAAATGTGCCACCACTTTAAACCTCCTACAGCCCTGCCTTATGGAATAGGTACCCCAAAAGATACAGTGCCCATGCATCTGAAACCCAGGCACTTGGCTGTGTCCCAGAAACCAAGTGATGGGTAAGCTTTTCCTCCTTTGTAGAAACTTATTTTAGCAAAAGTTTTAATACCAAGCATTAACTTAGTAGAAAGGCAAAAATCCAAACTTCCACCTAGAAGAAGTATTTTTTCTTTTCAATTTGGTATTAAGTATTTAAAAACAAAGTTTGAGTAGAATAGGATGGTTTTATAAATCAGCAATAGTTGTAATTTCTCTATAACCAGCAGAAATTAGCAATACAGTCTCTTCCTTCATGTTTCCTTTGTTGTTGTTGTTATTGTTTTTGAACCCTGACACAAAGAAAAGACTACTAACTTTTGTTTTAAATCAAATTAAAGCAAGCTTGTATTTGTGTACACAAAGGCTGGCCAGCAACCATCTCACCTAAAATCCTGGGCTAGAGATCAGTACCCCAGCTTTCCAGGAACACAGTTTTATAGCTCAAAAAGTTGCAAAGGGGAGTGTCTTGAGAACTTACAGATAACAGGATTTTGACAAGCATAATACAAAGGCAGATAACAGGTTAATGATGTACGTGGCATGATATTTGAAGGTAGGGAGTAAATTCAGATCCCAACATTAGAATTTATGAGGCATTGCTGAGGTTTCAGAGAGGGTTGTTATCTGGTCAGGGGGAGCTAGGATTTATGAGGTTCCACTAAGGTTTAAGAGAGGGTTGTTATCTGGTCAGAGAAATTCAGGCATGGGTGAGTTCAAGGCATGGGGCAGGAATTCCAAACAAGATTAGAAATCGTAATAATTTATAGTCAAACAGAAATTAACTTTTCATAATATATATTTGGGAAAATAACTCTAAAAGAAGAATAGGATGTCTTCTAATACATAGAAATTATGTTAAAAATCGGATATGCTTACTCTCTTGATTTGATCATTATTCAGTGTGTACATGTATTGAACTATATATACTTTTCTCCATAAATATGTTATGTATCAGCTTTTAAAAGAATAAAATAAGTAATAAAAATTAGAAAAATATCAAGTATCAGTGAGGGTCTGTAGCCAACTTAACTCTCCTACACTTTTCCTGTGAATGTAAAGTGATTTAATTTATGGTTTGGCAGTATTTACTAAAGCCTCACTTCTGTTTACCCTATGGTTCAGAAGTTCTATTCCTAGAGATACTCAACAGTAATTTACCTGCAGTACCTATTTTCATAAAACACATTTACTAGATATTTATAGCATTATTTTTAAGAATCCCAAGCTGCCAATTACCTCAATGCTTATGCTGGCAGAATGGTTAAGTAAATTGAGATAAATTCTCACAATGAAATGTTCTACAGTGTTCATTATTGAGAATGAACAATCTACAATTAATCACAAAAATGCAGATTAATCCCAAAGTCGTTGTGTTGAACAAAATAAGCCAGCTATGAAATAAGTTAATACTGTATGACTACACATGTAGATTTTAAACACTTGCTAAATTAATATATAGGGTTGAAATCAGGTCAGTATTATCCCCCAGGGAAGCAAAATAGTGGACAGAGGGAGGATAAGGGACCTTCTGGGTTAATGGTAATTTGATGCTCTGAATGCTTTAAGGGTGCAAATGGTTTTTGCAAATCTACTTATGATAGGAATGGTTTTTTTTTTTTTTTTTTGTATATGTGTTATTCACTTAAATCAATTTTAAAATATCCACCTTTATACATTGAAGAGTATCCATCAGTATACATTAGAGATTGCAAAGCCCCCCTCTGACTTGGGTATAAATGTTTTCATCATATTTTTAAAACATTAAGTGACTAATGAGTAGCATTGAAATGTGAAGAATGCTGTATACTTTTCCACGCTGTGGTTTTGTGTCGGGGTTAATATTTTTAAGTGTGCTAATCTTAACAACTGCAACAGTGTTCTAAAATCCTGTGGCTAAAATAATGGATGTTGTTTAAGCAATGAACATAATTGAGCTATAAAAAATGAATTTTCCTTCTAATTTTTTCTCAGTTCTGGCCAAGAAAGAAATGAAAAACAGGGGAATGACAAAGCTTCCTGTCTATAGGGTTCTAAATATGCCACCAAAGAGTAATCAGTGTTTGTCTTTTTGTGCCTGATATATTTCTCTTACCATAAATGGTGTTGCAAACGGCAGATTTTATGTTTCAAAGGCAAATATCACATGATCTCAATCAGATGTGAACTCCAAAAAGAATTGATCTCATAGAAGTTGAGAGTAGAATGGTGAGGACCAGGTCTGGGGAGAATAGTGGGAAGTGGAGAGGAAAAGAGATTAGTCAAGGGGTACAATGTTACCATTTGGTAAGACAAATATTTCTAATGTTCTATGGCTCAGTAGGTGTCCCGTCCGGCAGGACACATCAACGTGGGCAGCGAACCTAGATGGGGAGGAATGAAGGGACAAGAGACACGAAAGGTGACAGCAAGACAAAAGTTCTGATCAAGCTGCAAACTTTTATTGTTCACACAGGGGTATTTATATGCTGGGGATGGGGAAGCTCTCTTATCGGTAGTTGCTGGATGTCTGCACAAGGTGAGATAACTGCAGGATGTTTCAGGAAGATAGGTTTCAGGAAGATAGGTGGCCGCAGGATGTCTCAGGTGAGATAAGTAGCTGCAGGATGCCTCCCAGGCAGGATGTCTCCCAGGGGGCTGTCAGGCTAATCTTTGAAGGAGAATTTCCTTCTAGTCCCTGACATCTTCCCCCTTTCTTATATAAAATATTTGACCATACCTTATTGGCCATGTTTTTAGGGGGTGATAGAGGCTCTGTTCCTCTAGAAGGCCTTAGAATATCTCCTGATCCGAGCGAGCGTCTTCACTAGGAGATTTCGTGGTGGCCTTGGCATGTTTTTGGAGGAGACGGCTTTGAGGGGGGAGCATGCCAACCGCCATGCACCAGAGCGTGTCACTCAGAGGTCTTGGGTTTTGGGATCCGTGGATCCATCCTCCTGCAGTCCTTCCTGCACCCTCTGTCATTATGGCCTAACGTCCTCACTCCATGGGTGCGTCCTCCCCCAAGCGGAGGGGCCCATGGAGGTGCGAACCCTTATGGCAAGGGCAGAAGATGGTTGGTCAGAGCTGTTACTTATACTTTTATATAAGAAAGAGAGATCTGTGGGGATGTAAACTTAAGAAATAAGCCTGAAAGAAGGGTAGAACATCCTTTTAAATGTTGGCAGCGCGGTCTTCCATCTCCAAACGGTGATAGTGGACCTGTATGGGCTTAGAGGCCAAAATATTAATCTGTTCTTTAATAAATTGTACCAGCCTGTTTATAATGCAGGGTCCTATGGACACCATTAAAAGCAAACCCAACAAAGGGCCTAATAAGGGAAGAAGGTAGGGTAAAAATCCATTAAGCCCAGTCCAGAGGGGATTTTCAAATAGTTCCCTTCTTCTCTTTTCTAGATCTTCTTGAAGCTGCTTAATTTTAGTGCGTACTATGCCTGATTTATTGGCATAAAAGCAGCATCTTTCCCCTAAGGCCAAGCAAATACCTCCCTGGTTAGCTGTCAGCAAATCTAAGCCTCATCTGTTTTGAAGGACCACTTCTGCCAGGGAGTCTATTTGGTCCTGTAAATCTTTAATAGTTCCTGATAGAGTTTGTACATCATCTATAAGTTGTTGAGATAGGCGACGGTAAGAGTGTATAGCCGTGCCTAAGCCAGCTGTACCTGTGCCCACAGCAGCTGTTATTCCAAGGCTGGCAAGGAGTGGTAAGGCCTGTATTGCCCGCCTGTGTCTTTTGACTAAGGTGTCTAGGCTAGGAATGGGTAGAGGTTCATCTCCTGGGACAATAGTTATATCAGGGAGTAATAAGGCAAGAACACAGCCACCGGTCCAATTCGCTGGAAGCCTGGGGAAGGCTGAGTTTCCTCCACACATAAAAACTGTGCCATTGGGGGGACAAAGAGATGGGGTGGGTGAGGAATAAGTTTTTACTGTTGAGCAATTTCCAAAGGAAGTAACTCCAACATCAATATCATAGGTATTATTCTGCATCGCGCCTAAAAGACATGATGTAAAAGTGCCTATAGGCTGTACTTTAAAAGGAAATCCAGGTTGGCATGTATTATCATTGTCTATGATAGAATTAATAGGAATTGCCATAGGCATGATTGCCCCTGTTGTCATGCAAAGCCAGCAATCACCAGCAAGGGTGGGGTTGGAATTATTAAGCAAGGAGAAGGTAGTTTCCAAAATATCTAATGTATTGGTATCTAAATCTGGGATCTGGGATTTAGGCAGCATTAAGGGATGATATGTGAGCTCAGGGATTTGGGGTTTCAAAAGTTTGATTATCTGAAGATGCTTGACAGCATCAGTGGGTCCTCCACCATCAGAGACCCCTGTAGGGGCCTTAATGGGCCAGCAGGAGGGTTTACCGACAGTGCCTTGGCATCCAGCTGACTATAACTTGGTATATATGCCTTCTCCTCCCCGGTCAAAGAGGAGGGGGGTATAATGAATAGTGGTCCCCTCTGCTGCATGAGTTTTAGTTAGGGTGGCTTCAAAAAATTGTTCTCCCTGCTTGTTAACACAAATTGAGGCTGACGCATAACAAGAGACATGCATAGCCTGGGTATGCATACAAGTTGCAGAACAATTTTGGAGAGCTTTACTTGTACTGGGGGGAATAATCTTTGGCTTGTTAACACATACCCATTTAGGCTGATGAACTCAATCTCGGCATGGAGGTAAGCCACCTTAGTCACGCAGTCAGCAATCTGGGTCCAACTAGTGGGAGCCTGAGTCCAAGATCCTCCCCTGCATTCGCAGGGGGGGCCAAAAAGGTACTCCCTGATGTTGGAAGGTGGAGGGCTAAGGCCTCCGTATACAAACCTGTTCAGCAGAAGTGCCTTAAGCAGGATCCTCACACAGATTGTTGGCTGCATCTGCAAAAGAGGAAAATTTGTCCTCAGGGGGAGGGCCTCCTCCCTGGGTTGAGATAAGTCATTAACCTGTTTAACCAGGCGTTCTGGTAACCATCTTGGGGCTGCTTGCTCTTGGTCCAAAACACAAGCTGAGCCTCGTCCCCAGATGAGGACAGGATCTGGGTCTTTCCATTTATTTGTAAGGGGATGGCGCCACATAACAGGTGGGCGAACAGAATTGGACTAGGGATGTCAGTGTCTGTTTGCGGCCGAATGGCCTTCACTGTCTAGGGTAAGAAAATTAAGGGCAAATAATGCATGGTTAAGGCAATCCCAAAATCTATATTTTAGAATATTATCCTTTAAATAGGTATCTCTTAATTGTCTTTAAAAAATATGATTAAGGTTATTTCCTGTGTAGGGAGCAGTATATAAATCTTACTGTATTTTTTATGGACAATAGATCTAGTCAGAGAACTTATATAATATCAATGAATTTTTTTTAAGTTTGTAACCTTTATTGTTTAAAATTAATATATAACTTTAATTTGGAGAACCTTAATCTTAATAAAATGTTGTGTTTGGTTTTTTTTTTTAATTTTATGATTATCTAACAAACAAAATATGTAAAGATTAGTATCACAGTGTCTTAGAATCAATTAATTTTAGTCTCTAAGGGCAATTGTTAAAATCGGATTTAAGTTAGTAGTTCAATATACTTAAATGTTTAATCAACAATGTGAATTTATTTACCAAAATTAATCTTTGTCTTAAACAGTAAGAATTATTAGGCAATAAGGATCTTTCTTTAAAGAAATAAACTTACATTTTAATAGGTGCTTATCATGTCAAAATATGGACAAAATCTTAGCTCACATTAGTATAGTTAAACTAGGAAAAATAGCCTGAAATACCCTTAAATTAATTATAGTCAGTGTAGTATATATAAATCTCTTTTTTAATCTTTCTAACTTTTTACATCATCTGTTTAGATAGCAATATAAAAATCTTTTTTACTTAGGAAAATAATTTTATCATTGAAATATGAATATAAAGACCTTGTTTTACCCAAAGATGATTTCTTTCTTTTTAGGATCCATGTGTGCTTTTTCTTTGTTGAAGCATCCTTTTCTTTTAGAAAATTTTTTTTTGTTATACTTGGAACAATTTCTGAAAACCTTAGAATCTATAAACAAATTATTGTACTTTGATAAGAAATATCAATGAAAATATAGTTAAAATCCTTAGATATTTTGTAGACATAATTATAATTATCATCTTATGAGTTTGAACAGTAACTTTGAGAATTAGAAACTACTTGAAGATTGTATTTTCACTTAAAAGCAAATTTATAGTAAACACATTTATCTCAAATATCTGTAACTGAAAAGGCAGCGTATCTGATAAATGTAAATACAAAACATAAATTATGGGTTTTCTGTTGAAGAAAAACAATTAGGCAAATATATATTAACTAATCAATTAGGCATGTGCTAATTATTTTATAGATTAACAAATATAGGTTATCTAAATATCTTAAATATATATATATATATATTAAGAATAAGAACATAACTTATAATTGTATTAATTTTATGTAACCACGTGGTCTTAATATATTTGGATCCATTTTAATTTATTTTTAACTAGGAGTGCACTCTTCTATGTGACGTCACTTGATGTAACTGAAATAAAATCCTTGTTGAGTATACATATTTATTTTTTATAGTTAGGAATGAGAATAAGGATTTTTTGGTCATCACAGGAACATTGCCGGCTTTGTTCCTGTGGCGAGCAAATGCATCCTCATAACCTCCAAAATTAAAAGTAAAATATAAAGAAGCATGTTTGATATCTCTCATCAATAGAACATTATTTAGTAACACAACTATAGAGAAAAGTCAGGTTATTTAACTCAGAACTAACTTAAATTTAGGGCTGCAACATAGAAAGCTGTGGAATTAAATTTTGTCTGAAAAAGATATCTTTCGTTAGCATTTACAGGTAGGCATTCTTAAAAATACAGGCTCTGAACAGCTCCGGTATAAATCTGAAACACAGTAGTACAGGTTAGTGGCTGGAAGGCGGGACTAGAAGTCCCGTCTGAGTGACTGTGGAAGAACCAATCGGAAGCCCGCGAAAGTGTGGGAGGTGGGACCAGGAAGCCCGCTCTTCTGGCCAGGCACCCCATGGTTACCATGGTGATGCAAACAACATGGAGTCCGCTGCCCATTTTCGGGGCAAAAGTTTTCCTAGCCGATTGCATTTTGATTGATTTTGTCTGCATTTTCCCCCGCCTGGCCAAGATCTTACTGCGGTAGCAGCTTGTTCTGTCTCTGCGACCTGCAGTTGCAGCTTGTGTACCTCCTGCACTTTTTTCTGTGGCACGTGGGTGCTCCAAAGGTTTTTTAGCAGCAAATGCTAGCATTACCATCAGATCTTAAGTTAGTCTGTGTTTGGCATTTAGGTCAAGTAATTCAAGGATTAAAAGCACTGTTGGCCGCAGGGGCTAGGACCCCATAGCGAGCAGCAGCAGCTAAAGTCTCTTGTCCCCAGCGGCTGAGTTACAGCCATTTTGATTCATAGGACAATCCTGTAGTAAAAAGGTCCATACATACTTTCTGAGTATTGACAAAAACAATAGAAAATTGAAACTTATTTCTCTCCAGGTAAACATCACATTTTCTCTCCCTTTTTCTCACTCTCCTAGCGCAAACTTCTAGAACATAAAGGCCAAAAAATCTCTCTCTCTCTCTCTCTTTTTTTTTAAGCTTTTTTTTTTTTTTTTTTTTTTTTAATTAATTAGGTTCTAGTAAGAAAAGGTGGGAACAGGCACATTTTCTGGGCCAAAGGATTCATAATAATCTTTTAAACAGTCTCCTACTCTAAGCCATCTTTTACCATCAATGGTCCCTTCAAGGGGAAACCACGGACACAATTCTCCTATGTATGAAAAGAATAATCTTAAGTCCTTTTTCTTAACACACGCCCCCCGTGTCTTGAGGGCCTCCTTGAGGCCTGACAAAAACAACTCATGTGACGAAACTGCTTGTCCCATGGTGGGTCACTCACCTTGCGTCGTCCTCACTCTCCTCCTGGATCTGTCTCTCGGTCGTGTCTGCCGAGGCGATCTCGCGCTCCCGCTTGGCCAAGTCTTCCCGGAGGACGGCGTTCCCCCTCAGTCAAAGGCTCGAGCCCCACACTGGGTGCCAAATGTCCCATCCAGCAGGACACATCAACGTGGGCAGCGAACCTAGATGGGGAGGAATGAAGGGACAAGAGACATGAAAGGTGACAGCAAGACAAAAGTTCTGATCAAGCTGCAAACTTTTATTGTTCACACAGGGGTATTTATATGCTGGGGATGGGGAAGCTCTCTTATCGGTAGTTGCTGGATGTCTGCACAAGGTGAGATAACTGCAGGATGTTTCAGGAAGATAGGTTTCAGGAAGATAGGTGGCCGCAGGATGTCTCAGGTGAGATAAGTAGCTGCAGGATGCCTCCCAGGCAGGATGTCTCCCAGGGGGCTGTCAGGCTAATCTTTGAAGGAGAATTTCCTTCTAGTCCCTGACAAGTAGGGTGTATCTAGTTAACAATAATGCATTATGCATCTCAAAATAAAAAAGAGGATTTTTGAATCTACTTGCCAAAAAGAAATGATAAATGTATAAGGTGAGGGGTATGCTATTTACCCTGAGTTGATCTCAACTGAAGGTACTCAACGGCAGGTACACATGAATCAAAACGTCACATCACATTGTATTTCATAAATATGCAAGATTATTATGTGTCAATCAAAAAATCATTTTTTAAGAACAGAAACTGTGGGAGAAAGTAAGAAATACATAGAGGAAGAAAAGCAAGAGCTAATACACAGGCTGAAGTCCCATGTACCAAGTACTCTTCAAATAGGTTTACACTTTGTTTCTTTTACTCTGCCTGCCATTTCAAATCACCTCCTCTCCCTACTTTCTTCTTACATGTTCCCTCCAGATAGGACTGAGATATTTTGGTCTTCACCACAATAAATAGAAATTTCCATGCAATCCTTTTCACCATTCAAAGGTTTTTTAATAATTCCCTTAAATATATTTAAGCATTAAGTTGAAGGATGAGTGGTAGTAATTGTATTAGTAATTGTATTTGTTCAATGAATCCCTGTGGGAAAATTTTCTCTATGAGAATAGCTCATTGAACAAATACAATTACTAATACAATTACTACCATGGCTGCTGGGTTATATGAGCTCCCTTGACACGCAGGTGGGAGGTGTCCCTTGCCTGGAGATTAGTGTCCCCTCTACCATGTCTCAAGCTGTATATAAGCTCCAAAAGAGACTCACGTGGGAGAGGTCTTCCCATTGGAGGAGCAAGTCCACTCTACCCTGGCAGCAGCAGTATAGGAGCTCCCCCAGACACCCAGGTTGGAGGGGTCTCCAGCATGGATGGGCGAGTACTCTCTATTCTGGTTGAGGTGGTAGAAGAGCTCCTCCTGACTCCCAGGTTAGAGGGGTCTCTTGACTGAAAGGGCAAATTCCCTATTCCCTAACTGCTGCAGTATTCCAGTTCCTCTGGACACACAGGTGGGAGGGGTCTACCCCCTGAGGGGCGAGTCACCTCTTCCTGGCTGCAGCAATATAGGAACTCCCCCAACACCCAGGTGGGAAGGGTCCTCTGCCTGGAGCGATGAGTCCCCTCTACACTGGCTGAGGGGGTATACCAGCTACCCGCAAAACCCATGTGGGAGGTGTCTCCTGCCTGGAGGAGCAAGTCCCTTCTATTCTGGCTGCTGTAATATAAGAGATTTAACCCCCATTTAACCCCAAGATGGGAGGGTCTCTCACCTGAAAGGGCGAGTCCCCTTTAACCTGGCTAAGGCGATATAGGAGTTACCCCCATTATCAGGTGGAAGGTGTCTGTCACCTGGAGGTGCCAGTCGCCTCTACCCTGGCTGCTGAGTTATATGAGCTCCACCTGACACACAGGTGGGAGGGGTTTTCCGCCTGGAGGGGTATGTCCCCTCTTCCCTGGCTAAGGCGGTATATGAGTTTCCCCATTCCCAGGTGGGAGGTGTCTCTCGCCTGCTGTGCAAGTTGCTTCTAACCTGGGTGTTAGGGTATATGAGCTCCACCTGACACCCAAGTGGGAGAGTGTATTCCGCCTGAATGGGCGAGTCCCCTCTACTTTAGCTCTTGCCATATAAGAGCTCTCTGTACAACCAGGTGGGAGGTGCTTCCGCCTAAAGGGATGTGTTCCCTTTATCCCGCTTTGGCAGTATAGGTACTCCCCCCCCACCCAGGTGGGAGGGGCCTCCCGCCTCTAGGGGCCAGTCCCCTCTACCCTGGCTGCTGCAGTAATCAAGCTCCCCTGGACACCCAGGTGGGAGGGGTCTCCAAATTGAAGGGGCGAGTCCCCTCTACCCTGGCTGCAGAAGTATAGGAGCTCACCCAGTAGCCCAGGTGGGAGGGGTCTCCCCTTGGAAGGGCAAGTCCACTCTACCTTTGCTGCAGTGGTAGAGGAACTCCCCCTGACATGCAGAAGGGAGGGGTCTCCCGCCTAGACGTGGGAGTCCCCTCTACCCTTGCTGCTTTGGTATAGGAACTCCCCTGACACCCCATTAGGAGGAGTCTCCTGCCAGGAGGCTACAGTCCTCTCTACCTTGCTGCAGCGGTGTAGGAACTCCCCAGGACACTCAGGTGGAAGTGGTCTCCAGTCTGGAGGGTAGAGTTCCCACTATATCGCCTTTGGCAATATGGGAGCTCCCCTGACACCCAGGTAGGAGGGGTCACCAGCCTGGAGGGGAAAGTACCCTCTACCATGGCTGCTGTGGTATAAGAGCTCCCCCTTATGCCCAGGTGAAACGGGTATCCTGCCTAGAGGGGCAAGTACCCAATACCCTGGCTGCAGGAGTATACAGCTCCACTCCCCACACCTCTGGAGGGCAAGTCAGCTATACTCTAACTGCAGAGATATAGGAGCTCCCCCCTCCACACATCCCGAGGTGGGAGGGTCTCCGGCCTATAGAGGTGAATACCCTCAACCCTGGCTGCAGGATTATAAGAGCCCCCTCCAAACCGCAGGAGGGAGGGGTCTCCCGCCTGGATGGGGGAGTTGCTGCTACCCCAGCTGCAGCTGTATATGAATCCCCCCTCACCAGATATCCCTGTGGGAAGGGTCTTCACCTGCAGGGGCGAGTCCCCTCTATCCTGGCTAAGGCAGTATAGGAGTTACCCGAATTCCCAGGTGGGAGGTGTCTCTCACCTGGAGGTTCCAGTTGTGTCTACCCTGGCTGCTGGGGTATAAGTGCTCCACCTGAAACCCAGGTGGGAGGGGACTTCCGCCTGCAGGGGGGGCGATTCCAATCTACCCTGGCTGGGGGGGGGGGTGTACCAGCTCTCCCAGGCACCCACGTGGGAGGGGTCTCCTGCTTGGAGGGGCGAGTCCCCTCTATTCTGGCTTGTGTGTTATATGATCTCCCCCACCCACCCAGATGGGAGGGTTCTCCTGCGTGAAGTGCGATTTCCCTTGTTGCTGTCTGCAGTAATATATGAGCTCCCCCTGTCACCCAGGTAGAATGGGTCACACACCTAGAGCAGTGAATCCCCTTTACCCTAGCTGTGGAGATATACAAGCTTGCCAAGACACCCATGTGGGAGGGGTCTCCCACCTGGAGGGGCAAGTCCCCTCTATCCTGGCTCTTGCGGTATACAAGCTCACCCCAGCACCCAGGTGGGAGGGTCCTCCCACCTGGAGGGACGAGTCCCCTCTACTTTGGCTGGTGCCATATAAGAACTCCTAGGACACCCATGTGGGCAGTGTCTCCCAACTGGAAGGGAAGGCCCCTCTACCCTGGTTGCAGAGGTATAGGAGCTCCCCCAGACACTCAGTTGGGAGGGGTCTCTCACCTGGAGGGGCAAGTCCATGCTACTCTGTCTGCAGAGGTATATGAGCTCTCCTTGATACCCAGGTGGGAAGATTCTTCGACTGGAGAGGTGAGTACCCTCTAACCTGGCTTTGGCAGTCTACAAGATCCCCCACACATGGAGGTGGGTGGGGTCTCCTGCCTGGTGAGGAGAGTCCCCTCTACCCTGGCTGTGGCAGTATACAACCTCCCCTGACACCCTGGTGGAAGGTGTCTCTCGCCTGGTGCAGCAAGTACCCTCTACATTGGCTGCAGTGGTATATGAGCTGCCCTCACACTCAGATGGGAGGGGTCTCCCGTCTGGAGGGGCAAGTCGCCTCTACCCTGGCTAAGGTGGTTTACAAGCTCCTTGAGACACCCAGGTGGAAGGGGTCTCCCACATGGAGGGGCAAGACCTCTCTACCCTGGCTGCTGCAGTACAATAGGTCTCCTGACACCCAGTTGGGAGGAGTCTACCACCTGGAAGGTAGAGTCCCCTGGACCCTGCCTGTGGTGGTATAGGAGCTCCCACTGACACAGAGGTTTTAGGTGTCTCCCGACTGGAGTCGTGAGTCCCATCCACTCTGGCTTTGGAGATTTAAGAGCTTCCCCCCCCCCCACACACACACCCAGGAGGGAGGGGTCTCTTGCCTTGAGGGGTGAGTCCCATCTAAATTGTTGCAGAGGGATAAGAGCTCCCCCTGACAACCAGATGAAAGAGGTCTCCTGCCTGGAGAGGTGAGTCTCTGCTACCCTGGCTGTAGCTGTATACCTGCCCAGCTCCAACACCCAGGTTGGAGTGGTCTCCCACTTAGAGGGGCAAATCCCCTCTACCCTGGCTAAGGAGGAATTCAAGCTTGCCCTGGCATCAAGATGGGAGGGGTCTCTCTCCTGGAGGGGTGAGTCGGCTCTCCCCTGGCTGCTGCTGTATAGGAATTCCCAGACACCCAAGGTGGGAGCAGTCTTCTCCCTAGAAGGGAGAGTCTTTCTCCCCTGGCTACAGTGGTGTAGGAGCTCCCCTGACACCCAGGTGGGAGTGGTTCTGCAGCAAGGAGGGGCGATTCCCCTCTACCCTTTCTATGGTGGTATAGTCGCTGCCCCCTACCATACCCACGTGGGAGGGGTCTCCAATATGGAGGGGCAAGTCCCCTCTACCCTGGCTGCTAAAGAATATGAGCTCCCCCTGACACCTTGGCGGGAGGGGTCTCCTGCCTGGAGAGGCAACAACCCTCTACCCTTGCTAAGGATTTATACAAGCCCCGGGTGACACCCAGTTGGGAAGGGTCTCCTTCCTGGAGGGGCGAGTCCCCTCTACCCTGGATACAGTGGTATATGAACTCCACCTGCCTGGAGGGGCGAGTCTCCTCTACCCTGGCTGTGGCAGTATAATAGCTCCCCCCCCCCCACCCAGGCGGGCATGGTCTCCCGCCTGGAGTGGCGAGTTTCCCCTAACCTTGTTGTGGCATTATAGGAGCTCCCCTGGACACCCAGGTGAAAGGGGTCTCTACCCTGGAGGGGCGCGTCCCCTCTATCCTGGCTATGGCAGTATAAGATCGCCCCTCGACACCCAGGTGGGAGGCATATCCTGCCTGGAGGGGCAAATCCCCTTTACCCTGGCTGTGGCAGTATAAGAGCTCCCCCTGACACCCAGGTAGGAAGAGTCTCCTGCATAGAGCAGCAAATCACCTCTACCCTAGCTGTGGAAGTATACAAGCTTCCTCAGACAACCAGGTGGGAGGGATGTCCCGCCTGGAGTGGTGAGTCCCCTCTATACTGGCTTTGGTAGTATGCAAGCTCACCCCAGCAGCCAGGTGGGAGAGTTCTCCCCCCTGGAGGGGAGAGTGCCTTCTACTTTAGCTGGTGCCATATAAGACCTCCCAAAACATCCACGTGGGAGGCGACTTCCCACTGCAGGGGTGAGTCCCCTCTACACTGGTGGCGATGGTATATGAGCTCCCTTCAACACCAAGATGGTAGGGATCTTTGCCAGGAGAGGTGAGTCCCCTCTAACCATGCTGTGGCAGTATACAAGATCCCCCAGACACCTAGGTGGGAGGAGATTCCGGCCTGGTGGGGGGAGTACGCTCTACCCTCGTTGGAGCGGTGTACTAGCTCCTCTGACACCCAGTTGGGTGGCATCTCCTGCCTGGAGGGGTGAGTCCCTTCTACTCTTCCTGTGGAGATATAGGAGTTTCCCCAGACATCCAGGAGGAAGAGGTCTCCCACCTGGAGGGGCGAGTCTCCTCCACACTGCATGTGGAGGTATATGAATTCCCTCAGACATCCAGGTGAAAGGGATCTCCGGCCTGGAGGGGCAAGTCCCTGTTACCCTGGCTGCACCTGTATAGGAGCCCCTTCTACAAACCGAGGTGGGAGGGGTCTCTTGCCTGGAGGGACGAGTCCCCTCTAGGTTGGCTGAGGCAGAATACAAGCTAGCCTGGACACCAAGGTGGGAGGAGTCTTTCGCCTGGAGGAGCCAGTCTGCTCTACCCAGGCTGCAGAGGTATGAGTTCCCACAAACAACCATGTCCCTTTTCATTCACCCAGGCCCAGGTGCTAGCGCTTGGCTCTCCATTACTGGGTCCAGCTCCTTGCTTGAGCCTGGCTGCCCTTCTTGGGGACCATGTCCCTGTCCCTTGGTTTCAGGCCCCATTTACCCTCTGTTCCCCTTATGCTGAGGTATTCTGGCACTGCCCAGACCCTCTGCTCCCCCGGCTCCTTTGTAGTCGGGGCTCCTCAAATGGGTCCTGGCTGCCCACCGACCCCACCCCCAACTCTGCATCACAGGTATCATCTAAAAGTGCCTGCTTTTGCCCCTCCTTTGGTCCAGGTCCCTCTCTGAGGATCTACTCACCTGGGACAGAGGAATGGAATTGGCTGGCCTCTGCACCCTGTGGGAAACACAGCCCTGCCACTGGCCTGTGTCCCCTTCACTGCCTGAACCTTGATGCCTGGCAGTAAACATGTGACTTGCTCCAACCCAGCCCTTTGAATCCCCTTCTCTCTAGTGCCCTTTGCCTTGCGTGATGCCCCAACCCCAACCCAGCCTTCCCTAACCTTGGTCTGTTGCGCTTCAGTCCCAGGGCCTGGCTGCTCCCCTGAACTCCTGACCCCTTTCCTCATGTCCTTTAGCATAACATGGAGTCTCTTTGTGTTGGGTCTGACCTGGAGGCTTCTTGCTTGTGCCCTCCAGCGGGCTCCCCTAGGTGTCTTGTGCTTTTGTCGGTCTTCTGGTCCTCATGCAACCCCTTCTTCGCCTTTCCCTCACGAATTCCTCTGGCGCTTGTGGGTCTCCTTCTCTTTGGGTCTCTCATCCAAGAACGGTCGAGTGGGTCCCTTTCCTGGGCTGCTAGCTTGGGTCCTGGGTCTCTCCCTTCTGAGCACCTACCAGGACCCTCTGCCATGCCCTGCCGTCACCCTCCTCCTATCCCCCTTCCCTTGCCAGGCCTCCTTTGTCAGGCCCCTGGCCCTGGATTCTAATCTAGGCCAGGGCACCTTATGGGAAACAGAGCCCTGCCTCTCACATGGGCCCCTTACTCTTTCTGGGTGCTTGGTTCTGTACCCAGAACCCTAACACCTGACAGTGTCCCTGGGCCTGTACCTGTCTGTCCCTGTTGGATCACCTGCCTTCCCACCCAAGTCTTGTCCACTGTCCTGAGCCCCCTGCCCCACCCTAGCCCTTGACTCTTCATTCCCTGTCCTGGTTTCCTGCTTGAACCTCTGATGGCCCTTGTTGCCCAGAGCGTGCCTGGCTGTTGACTGTGGTCCCCTTGCTTGGGCTGCTTTCCTGCTCCCCTTGGTGTTCCTGCTCTGCAGTCCACTAGTGCTGCTTGCCTTTCCAACCCTGCCCTTCCCTGTTCTCCCCTAACATGGGCCCTCTTCTAAGTCCCTTACCTGGGCTCCTTGTGGGGGTCCAGGCCCTACCTGACCAACACCTGTACTCCGGCCCTTCTTGCTGTACCCTTCTTTGGCCCTCCTTTCATTCCTGTCTCTGCCAAGCCCCCTTTCCTGACCCCTTTCCCAGGATTCACACCCATGCCAGGGGAGTGGACCTGGCCTATTGGCCCTCTTGGCTCCCTAAGGAATAAGTAGCCCTGCCCCTTGCCTGTGCCCTTTGGCCTCCTTCAGCCCGGGTCCTGCTCCCCAACCCTGATGCTTATCCATGGACCTGGGCCTTGAGACTTTCTTCCTGAAGATCTACTCACCTGGGCAGAGGATCCCAGATGTATACCTCTGCAGAGGTATACAACCTCCCCCAACACCCAGGTAAGAGGGGTGTAAGAAGGGTGTTCCTCCTGGAGTGGGGAGTCCCTGCTCTGTAGCTGTGGCAGTATACGAGTCTCACACCCCTATACATCATGAATGGTAAGTTTGATATCATTTCAAAATATTTAATATAGGTTTCCCACAGAAGTTGTACTGCAACAGTTACCTGATTTGAGTGTCCATGCATTCTTCTTCCATTTTACCTTTTTTTGGGAAGAGAATCTTTGCTTTTGATGGTAGGCTTGATGTGCTTAGAAACAAAATATTATATAAATGTTTTACATTGTATCCAGCGTGCCTTCAATAATGTAACATAAACAAAGAAGTTGAATTATCTTTCTGGAAGCTTGGTAGTTCTGAGATACTAAAAGGAAAATGACATAATATTCAGCAAAACCTGAATATAACAAAAACACCCTCATGTTCCTACTGAATGAATATGGACCACAATCCTGGTGGTTATCATTGATAAAGACTACTTTAGCTTTGGGGTTTCTGTGTTTGTATGTGGCTCATTTTTGAGTACAGCCACAAGACTGATATGTACTAAATGTAAATTGGGTTTTGTAAAATTTGAAGTTAAGTTTCCAATGGTAAAATCATGTTTCAATGACAAAAAATACAGAAATATTGTTTTAAATACCAATGTCAAGGTGCAGAATGCTGCAGAACACAGTATCTGTATTCAAAGGAGCAAGGAAGGAACCTGAGATGTTCAATGTCAAAGCTGAATTTAAAATATGGTAGTGCATATCTCAAGTGAAACCTGTCAAAAATATATAGGCCATTTTATTATAAATATGTATCCTGTCTCTCATTTTTCTTATAATTTTCTTAGTAATTACTAAGTCCAGAATTTTGATAAGATTCCTGGGAAAAGTATATTACATTTCTCATCAGAGAGAGTTTTCTGAACTAATTAGCTCAGATTATTAGAATACCAGCAAATACCTGTATGGTGTTTTATCATACCCATATGGGAAACTGGTACATCTTCTTTTCCTGTATCCTCTGTTTTAACCAACATCTTGTTTCTTTTTCCACTCTTTTGCAAGATACTGGCCTCATATCCAAGAAAAATATTATGATAAAGCATAAAGAATTCAGATATTGTAATCCACAGGGAAAGTGTTCTAAAACCTGTATTATTAGAATTATTAGATATCCATATTATCTGAATTATTAGATATCCTTAAATTTTGTATTTCAGTCACTGCTATATACACTAATAATAGATTATGAGTTTTTGATGTTTGGAGATAAACTCCTATTGAAGTCTAGTTGAAAAATTACTCTGGAATGGCCTATCTAACAACTTTTCAAGAATTTTCCTGAAAGACCTGGTTGATCAGAATATTAGCTATCCAGCATTTAGAATTTAGTTCGGTGATAGAGTACATTTCTGACATGCCCAAGAACATGGTTTCAATCCAAATCACCAACAGAGTAATAAAGCAATAATAATAATGACAATAATAAATAAAAATGAAAATATTTTCTGTCTACAAAACAACCAATAGTTCAAAAATGTTTGCTTGCTCATCTGAATAACTCTATGGATGCTATATTCATCATAGTGTCTAATAGATATGGTGACACAAATTGGTAGCTGCATGTTGCCCTGATTCTTCTAGAACCTATTGGTGCCAAGCATCTCTGGACCAGGAAGACTCTCACCTTTGATTTGAAGGCAGACAAAATGAAAACACTATATAGCATGCTCTCAGTTTCCTTGTTTTCCTAGCTAGCTTCTTTGGTCCCACCCTTACTTTCTCTTCCTTTTAGCTTTTCCAAAGGAACCTCTAGTGTTGGAAGCTTGATTCTTTACATTTTACATTCTTTGTATGAATCATTTTCACCCCTTCTGGCCTAACAATGTAGCAAATTTTTCTTAGAAATATGATTTCTATGTCTTTGTTTTTTGAGCTCTTCACAACTTCCAAGTGACATGCTCAGAATGAAAGCAAGATTTATGCTTGTACTTCAACTGCTTGTGTCCTGAACTATAGGAACAAATAGTTGTTTATTTATATTTCCCAATGGACATCCTATTGGTGGCTCCAAAATATGCTGTCTGAAGATGAAGATCTTTGGAGTCACCTTAAAATATAATTGACATGTAGAGGCAAAGACCCACTGAGTCAGAGTGAACTTTTAAACATTATCTACAAGAGATGATTCATTACAGTTTCAAGAGTGAAATTGTTTGGCTTCCAATAGCTCTACCTTAACTTGAATGTAACTTTGTGTTTCCCTAGTATTTCCACCCTCAAATGAAAGTTTAGAAAGAGCAGTAATCTTTCCAAAGTGAATTTTAGATATCTGTAGATTTGTGGATCACTCCATAACAATTCATACTTCTTTCTAATTCCCTAATTTATTTTTGTGCCTATATACTTTTTGTAGGTAATAGCAACATATTTTGTGTTACTAAATTTTACATATTTATAATCAGTTGTGATAAACAAAATTAACACTGTGGGGTCACTTCTTCAGTGCTCAATTTTTTTTTCCAACTATGACTAAGTAAAGAATATTGGGAAAATTTTACTCAACCTATAATTCAACTTTGGAACTGAAAACTCACAAATTCTTTCCATACATTGAAATCCCTGCTTTATTCCTTCTCATATGTGACTTGAATTTGTTTCTGTTCACTGAGTACCAATGTTTCTACGTCTTTCCTTCACTCCCTGTGCTCATTGCCTTTCTCAGTGTTTGTTCCTTCTTCTTCTCCTCTTTTCCTTACTTCCAACTTTATTGTGATTGAATAATGTAATGAATTACAATTCATATTTTAGTTCCTTTAGCAATATCCCCAATTTAACCTGTGGAAGAATCCTAATGATATATCCCACTTATTACCTACTTTTTCCTTAAGAGCTATATAACAGGTATATTCTTACAGTTATAATATTATAATATTCATTTTAAGGCAATATTCTCACCATTTTTTTTATCATTTGTGGGTCTTACCTTGTTTATGTTAAATTATTTTATTCTTTGCTCCTTCATTGGACTCACCAAATATACCAGAAGCACACACCTCTGGATGATACTCAGAGTCACTCTGGTGAAAGTATTATCAATAATGAGTTGCATAAATATTTCATCATTACTCTTTAGTCATCACCATATATCTAGTTGTAAAATCATCATAAATAGAAATTAAGCTACTGCATTTTGAGCAACAAAACTTTCCATAAAACACAGTATCCCAGGCTCTCCAGATTAAGATGAGCTCTTACATTTGTTTGCCTACTGATGGGGTAAAACCAGGATGAAAGAGATGTGTTCCCTCACAACAATCTCACAGATATTCATATAACCAAAACACATAGTGTCAGTATTTAATCATTCAACTTTACATTTCCTAGCAATTCTATAAATACAATAGAAATCTTCTTTGAAACTGCTTTAAGAAATGCACTTAATCTTTTATAGTATTCAACATTTTAAACACTGAAAGGCCTTTTTTTGTAATAAAAGAATTTCAATTCTTTCATTTTGTGTAGGAATGTTACACTGTTGCACTTGATTCATTTGAGTCATCATAGCCTTCCAAAATTTAATATCTTTCAGCAAAATAATCAACAAGTTGAAATCTCATTTTTAAAAAAGGAAAATGTGGTAAGAAAAATGGGTCACATTTTACTTGAACATTATAGCACACACAATTTGGGTAGAGTATGCAATACTTTTCTTTGGAATAAAAACTAAGAGGTATTCCAAGAGAGAAAGGTGGTAGCAGAAAATTATATAGTTTTCAGAGATGGGAGTCAGTCAAAACAGTGTGTAAGCCACATGATGAAAAAGGTGGTCTTTGGGAAAATATTGGACAGCCACTACAGAGAGCCTGTGACCATATGAAACCCAGAAATATTGGCCTTTGAAAGAAGAAGTGCATTCATAATACAAACAGGCAGCAGAAGTGCCAGGGGAAAAAATTGCTGGAAGAGAGTCATCTCTTACCTTTTGGCCTGAGAAGAATCTCAATGACCCATTTAGAAAATGTAGAAAAGCATGACATAGACAGTTCTGAAAATAAGAAATATAAATTGCCTACAAATATATGAAAAAAAATATTTCACATTTCTAGCATTCAGGGAAATACCATTCAAAACTGCATTGATATTTTAGCTCAGTGTATTCAGAATGACATTTATAAAGTATTAAAATAATATGTGCTGGTGAGGATGGGGGGCAAAGTAAAATCATACACTGTGAGACTGAAAATGAAATCTTCTATTCTGGAAATCAGTATGGAAATTTTTCAGAATACTAGGAAAATGATAACTGTATTACCCAGGTTTCCCACTCCCTGCTCTTAATACCAATGTACTAATATCAATATATACAGGTGACACATAAACTTCAATGTTGTAGTGGTATGTGTCACAATTTAAAAAATTATGGAACTAGACAAGATTCCCATCAACAGAAGGACAGATAAAAACAAACGAATTTAAGCAAATTAGTTTATAATGATACACCAGGTCAAAATGAATCCCTATATAGTGTATTAAGACAGTGCCCTAAATATTTATAAAATATAAAAATTTTAACATCAAAATTTCCCTAAATTTATATAAAAATAATATTTTACAGCAGAAGAATAGAAAACTTTCATAGATTGCTCTAATTCAAATACAACATTTTCAGCAAATGAGAGACTTGGATTTTCCCTGAGACGTCAAGGAAATTTGATGTACTGCCAAATCTTCCAGGCAGAATTGGGAGACATGTGCAAGAGCCTCTTCACTCAGCAGGTTACTTTACCTAGACTTTCTTCTTGGGATATCAGAAAAAAAAAACACATTCTGTTTTTAAAATCTTAAGACTGAACTATGGCATAAAACATTCTTTTAGAGGCACTCACAACAAGAATCAGGTGAGTATAGAAGAGAACCTGAGACACAAATCTGCTGAGAGCTCTGGGGGCCTAGAGCATGGTCCTGTGGTCTACTTAAAGATTAAAAGATCACGGAACTTTCATTGAAATGTGGTGTTTGCAGTTCTGTGAAAGAAAGTGCCAGAAATGAGTCTGGTAGACTGGCTGCATGCAGCACAACACACATGGGCAAATATACCAGAAATGTTCAACCCACTCTGCTGAGAGGCAGTTGGAGTTGTTGTCCACATTTTCACCACACATGTGGTTGGTGGACCATCCTGGAGATTACTGTAGAGTCCTGATGGCAACACCCATTTAGAAGTGAGAGATCAAAAACAGCTACATGTCCTGTACCTCAAAGTCACATAGCCAGCTCTCCTCAAACAGTGGTGGAGGATCACCCTGATCATATGGGCTCATTGGTAGTGAATGACAGGAATGTGCTCAAAGCTTTCTTCAGGAACAGATGGGTTTTGTCTTTTGCACAGTTTGTAGCATTTAGGGCCAAAGGATCACTACCTCTTTCAAATGGGTAAAGTTCCTACATTTGATAGACTCATATCCTGAATACAAAAACAAATAATGTGGCTGAGAGTTCTTCTGAAACTTGCAAATTTCCCTCAACATTCTCTGTTGAATTGGGGTGGTGGGGGGAGGTGGCAAGGAGCAGAGTTCAGCTTTTAAACTCCACTACTGTATTAGCACAGTTTGAGCTACAGCAGATAAGGAAGGAGCTGGAGTATGATTACTTCCTAGAAATAGCCTCAAAGCTATCTATTTCTAAAATTAGAAATCCTGGATAGAAGAAGCTCCATTTCAATGACATTAGTATATAGAAAATCTGAAAAGTCTCAGTGATGTTGCTCTTGTCATTTTTTTTTTGTCTGTTTTATGTATGGGGTTTCCACATTATTTGTCTTTTCATGTTCTATCTGATTTATAAGATAGCATAATCATTTAACCTGTGAATCCCTTTTTTAGTATCATTTTTATTCCTTTCCTTTTTTCTTCTTCATTGCATTTCACTCTTATCTCCTCTTCTTTCATGGTTACTCACACCATTATTTGTTCTCCTTCCTTTTTAAAATATGCCTTGATAATTTTATTATCACTAAGTCATGTTTTTTTCAGCCAGTTGGGCATTGTTGTTTTCTTTTTATATATATTTTATTGATTTTATTATTTTTTAAATACATGACAACAGTGGTATGCATGACAATCCTTATTACACAAATAGAACACAATTTTTCATATCTCTGTATAAAAAGTATGTTCATGCCAATTTATGCCATTATACATGTACTATTTTGCATTAAAATTCTTAATATATATAAGGGGGGTGACTCATAGTGGGGTAGGTAGGGAGAACATGGGAGGATTAGATTAATTCTAGATAGGCATTTTTTTCAACTGCTTCCATTAATTTTATGGTTTTATAAATTCCTTTTAAAATATACAGATTATTTATAGGTGATACATGTTTTGCTTTAGGCTGTGGTTGTTTCCAAACTTTATTCTCTCCCCTTAAAGAGATGCTGGTGACTGAAACTAGCATGTTTAATATGTTCATTTGCAGACTTGATCCAGAGATATAACTCCTGTCAAGTACATATCCCAAAGATAATCCTGTACACTAAAAGCACACAAACATAAAAGTGGAAGAGAAATCCATCCACATGCATGCAAAACTTCAACCTTATAACACAGACAACAGGAGAAAAGGAAGCATTATGACACTTCCAAAATTTCACAAGTTCCCATTAACTACATTCAACATCTGTTTTCTAACATCCACTAAAGAGGTAGGATAAACAATATTTTTTATAATGCCTCAATTGCTAGGATAAAGTTTATCATTAAGCTTCCCTGATTTCTAAAGCTATTTTCATTTTCATGTTCAGTTAAATTATTTTAGATTTAAATAATAAGTTATGATGTTTGAATCCCAACATAGTACTTTCTATGAGGTCATGTCATTGGCCTAATTTAACTTCTAGAGAGAAGAAAAAGAGAAATACACCAGAAATTTAAATTGACACATTTACACACATGTTGCTGGCTATTTTCAGGGTCATCAAGCCTCTCCTGCTCTTCCACTGATGACATGTCCAAATGTGACTTTGCTGATGAAAGGCATGGATATACTTAAACTACTTAAAACTGTCACAGTAAGTGAAAATCTACCAAATAAAGAGGTATTATATTAATAATCATATAATTTAATTTTCACAATTATAATTTTAAATTAAGCATAATTTAGTTGAATATTAATGTTATTTAAATCTTCTTTTTATTGTTGTTTTTGTATGGGCCTGGGGATTGTACCCAGGACTTGTGTATCCTTGGCAAGAACTGTACACCTACTTCAAATCCCAGGACTTTGTATTGGAGACAAAGAGTTTGTAAATTCCCTGGTTTGCTGGAAACTTGATGTCAGCCTGCCTCAGCCTCCCATGTATCTGCAATTCCTGCTGTGGCCCTCTGCAGCCAGTGCATATTGTGTCTTTTAGAAAGTAATTTTACTGATCCAACACTTCAGAGCCACTAGAGGTCACCATGTTCATTGTATATCATAACTCGGTCATTAATCCAGTCAAAATAAACGGATATTTCACACACAAAAAAAAAATAAAATTACAATGAAAACAAGAAATGTCACACTGTTCACTATCTGTCTCTTTGACCTAATAGTAACTTTTAAAGAACCACTGTATATCATTTTTGGTGTCCTAAACACACCTTTATCAGTAACTCCATGTTCCTTTCCTTTTCCTTTCCATTTCTTTTTCTTTCTTTCTTCTATTAGGATTCACTCTTTTTTTAAAAGCTTCCGTGACTTTCTGTTATTCCTGACACAAAGTGGTTTTGATTCCCTGGGACTACCTCAGACATTGAACATGAAACCTGAAAATTATTCTTTTCCTTGTCTAGTCCATCAGTTCCTGGACTTGAGAGGGCTGCTTTTACATCAAGTTGGTATCAACAGTTTTATTAATTTCCATCAATAATTGAGTTTGTGTTAATAGTTAGAGGTGATAACAGGTGCCAGGATGGTGTCTGCTCTAGATGTATAGATGTATAGAGACTTGAGGAGTGAGATTAATATCCAGAGGTAGAAAATTGTGGAAGTATGGAAGACTGTAGGATGACATAGGGTTAAAAGGGAGAGTATTCGTCTGATGATATAGGCATTGGTGAGGGAATTTGCCAGAGAACACTGACGTCCAAAAAAGGCTAACAATATACAAATCTAGGCAGAATTGGTACTGTGAAATTTGCCTAGGAAAGTTAAGATGCTTGGACATCCATGTTTCAAAAAGGACCAACGGTCATATATGCTGTGTATGCATATAGAGCTGGAAAACTCTCAATGCTCTGGACTTGTGAACTTGAGGAGCATGTGCATGAATGGAGATGAATAATGAGAAAGTGACAATGCAATAGGAAGTTGATGGGTGCATGCCTGAACGGAGGGAATGTTTTCAGAAATACAAAGGATAGAAATTTTTCAGTGACCTGTGTGGAATGAATTTGAATAAAATGAATAAATTAACAACTGGGCCTCTAGAATGTAAGATTCTGCTCCTATGTATTACTCAAGTTTTCAAATGAGATATGTAATAAAACACAGCACCTGTGGATGTTGCTTTCATTTACCATAAGTTTCTCCTAAGGCAATATCTTCCTATGTTGAGGGAATTCATTTAAGTGCTTGTTAATTTTCTAAAACTTGGATATACCAAAACGATTAGTAAATCAGAGAGGTCTGGGGTGAGGCTCAGTGGTACATCAACTGCTAAACATTCAAAAGGATGTGGGTACAGGCCCAAAGTTGAGAAAATAACAAACAAACAACAAGTCAAAGAAATATGAGGATACACTTCATTGGTATGTGTAAGTATTTATGGATTTAATAAAGTTAATCAAAATTTCAAGAAAAGATTTTCTTCATCAAATGTTTATTTTACATAAAAGGGATAAAATAAAGTGCATGTAATTATACATTTTACTATTTTTTGCTACAGACTGACCACATGATTGGTGAAGGGCACAAAACAAAGTGGTATATGAAGCACAACACAGGTTCCACAGAATTATTTGATTCATTAGGTGTAACAGTACAGTTGATATTGTCTTGGAGATGAGATTTTCCTGTGTTTCACACACTGGCCTTGACACCTGGATTCAATCAAAAGCCATATCACATGATTGTGGATTCTAGCCAGGCTCCTTGGAGCTCTTTTTAAACATAGGGGAGAAGCAAAATCATCCTCATCATCCAATTAACCAGTGTAATGACTCCAATTTGGGAACTTTAATTAAAGAAACATTTATAAGTTATTTTTAAACATTTTTCTCACACTTTTATAGAAATATTTTGATTTGTGGATGTGATTATCAACCCAGACATTTTGGGCCAAAACCTTCAAACCCATTGTGGAAAACATGTATATCATGAGTGGGATGTTTGCTTTCATTCAATAGTTGTAAAATAGGTTTTCCAGAGAAGTTGTACTACAAACATTACCTTATTCTAGTGTCCATGCTTCCTTCATCCATTTTGTTTTTCTGGGAAGAGAATCTTTGATTTTGATAGTTGGCTTGCTATGCTTAAAGTTAAGATATTATATAAACATTTTACATTTTATCCAGCATGCATTTAATTGTGTAACATAAACATAGAAGACAAATTACCTGGCTAGAAACCTGTGAGTCTTGAGGTACTGAACTGAAAATGAGATATACTCAACAAAACCTGAATATAACAATACTACCCTCATGTTTCTACTGAATGAAAATGGACCCGAGTCCCAGTGGTTGTCACTGATAAAGACTATTTTAGCTTTGGTTTCTATGTATGTATGTAGCTTATTGTTGAGTACAGCCACATCATTGAAATGTACTAAATCAAAATTGGGAATATCAGTTAGTAAATCTTGCAGTTATGTTTCTTGTGGTAAGAATACCTTTGTGGGTGCTAAAAGCATGCACTGGTGAAAGGATAGCATCTTCAACAAATGGTGCTAGGAAAACTGGAAATCCATATGCAACAAAATGAAATTGAATCCCTATCTCTCACCATGCACAAAAGTTAACTCAAAATGGATCAAGGATCTAGGAATTAAACCAGAGACTCTGCATCTAATAGAATAAAAAGTAGGCCCTAATCTCCATCATGTGGGGCTAGGCCCCAATTTCCTTAATAAGACACCTATAGCACAAGAATTAAAACCAAGAATCAACAAATGGGATGAATTCAAACTAAAAAGTTTTTTCTCAGCAAGAGAAATAATATGTGAGGTGAATAGGGAGCCTATATCCTGGGAACAAATCTTTACCCCTCACACATCAGATAGAGCTCTAATCTCTAGGGTTTAAAAAGAACTCAAAAAGCTAAACACCAAAAAAAAAAAAAAAAAAAAAAAAACAAATAACCCAATCAACAAATGGGCCAAGGACCTGAACATCCATTTCTCAGGAGAGGATATACAATCAATCAACAAATTTATGAAAAAATGCTCATCATCTCTAGCAATCATAGAAATGCAAATTAAAACTACTCTAAGATACCATCTCACTCCAGTAAGAATGTCAGCCATGATTAAAACAAACAATAACAAGTGCTGACAAGCATGTGGGAAAAAAGGAACCCTCATACACTGCTGGTGGGACTGCAAATTGGTGCAGCCAATTTGGAAAGCAGCATGGAGATTCCTTGGAAAGCTGCAAATGGAACCACCATTTGACCCAGCTATTCCTCTTCTCGGACTATACCCAAAGGAGTTAAAAACAGCATACTACAGGGACACAGCCACATCAGTATTTATAGCAGCACAATTCACAATAGCTAACTTGTGGAACCAACCTGGATGCCCTTCAGTGGATGAATGGATAAAAAAATGTGGCAGATGTACACAATGGATTATTACTCAGCACTAAAAAATAATAAGATCATGGCATTTGCAGGGAAATGGATGGCATTAGATCAGATTATGCTAAGTGAATTTAGCCAATCCCAAAAAAACAAATGCCAAATGTCTTTTCTGATATAAGGGGGGTGACTCAAAATGGGGAAGAGAGGAAGAGCATGGGAAGAAGACTACCCAATATAGGGAAGAGGGGTTGGAGGGAAAGGGAGGGAAAAGGGGAATTGCATGGATGGTGGAAGGAGACCCTCATTGTTATACAAAATACATGTATGAAGATGTGAGAAAAAAAGAATAGTGTTACCCTAGATTAGGTAGAGAGAAGTGATGGGAGGGGAGGAGAGGGGATGGGGAGACAGGAAGGATAGTAGAATGAAACAGACATTATTATTACTGTGTGTATATATGTGAATGCATGGTCAATGTGAATCTACCACCTGTATACTCAGAAAAATGAGATATTGTATCCCATATGATTCAAATGTATGATATGTCAAGGTCATTGTACTGTCATGTGTAACTAATTAAAACAAATAATAAAAAAGAACACCTTTGTGATGGCCATAAATACATAGAAAAGGGTACATATACCAATGTGAAGATGCAGAATGCTGAATAGCAGAGGTATCAGTATTCAGAGGATCAAAAAAGGAAGTTGAGAAGTTCAATCTCAAACCCTAGGAATAATGTGGCAGCACATACATCAAGTGACCTATCAAATTATTTAATCCATTTTAAGTAACCTGTCCCTCATTTGTCTTACAATTAATAATTCCACAGTTGTTATGAGATTCCAGGGGAAGGTATACTTTCTTTCTCATCAGAGAGGTTTTTGAACTACTTGAATCTGATATATGCTTTAAGAATAACAGCTAAAACAGTTATTTTTTTACACATGTGAGAATCTGGTGAATCTTCTTTTCCTGTATCTTCCACTTTAACCAAGGTCAAGTTTCTTCTTACATTCTTGTGCAATGATGCAGTACCCACATCCCAGAAAAAAAACATACAATGAAATGTAAAGTGTTCATATATGGCAATCCAATGAAACAGTGATAGAAACCTTGCAGAATTTTCAGATATAAATATTGTGTTTCAAATTCACTTGTATATACACTAAGAGTAACAGTCTTGATGTTTGAGGAATAAACTCTATAGATATTTCTGGTTAAAAAATGTGTCAGGTGTAACATAGACAACATTTCAAGGATATTCTGTAAGGGCTGGCATATCAGAAAATTAGGTATCTAGAGATCAGAATTAAGCTCAGTGATAAAGTGCATTCCTGGCACACCCAGGGACATAGTTTCATTCCAAAACACCAATAGATTAGTAATAATAATAATAATAATAATAATAATACCAATAATAATGGAATAAGACAACCAATGCTTCAAAAATGCTAGCTTTCTCATCGAAATGACTCATATGGACCTCGCACACATCATGTATCCTGGTAGTTTTAGAGGGGAGAAATTTGTACGTGCATGTTGCTCAGATGCCTAGGGCCTTACTGGTGCCAGTCATCTATAAACCAGGAATAGTCTCACCACTGGTTTGAAGGAAGATACAGTGAAATCAAATGAATTACATTCTCTCAGTTTTCTCTTTTTTCTTAGCTAACTTCTTTGGTTCCTCCCTTATTTCTCCTTCCCTTTAGCTTTTCCAAAGGAACCTCCAAAATGGGGACTTGGTTCTTTCCATTTTACATTCTTTGTATGGATTATTCCCGTTTCTTGTTGCCTACACATGTAGCAAATTTATCTTAGAAATATAATTTCTACATCTATGTCTTTTGAGTTCTTCCCACTTCCCAAGAGACATGGTCAGAATTATAGCAAAATTTATGCTCAACCTGGATCTGCTTGTGTCCTAAAGTGTAGGATCCACTAGTGTTCATTCTGATTTCCCAATGAGATATTTTTTCCTGAACACAAACAGTTCTGTCTATGAACCATACTCAATGGAATATCCTTAGAATGTAATGGAAACATAGAAGCAAAGACCTGCTTAGTCACAATGAGCTTTTGAACATAGTCCCCAAGAGATGATTTAGTTTGAGAGATCCAATGTAAACTTGGTCATCTTCCAATACCTGAACCTTCACTTCAGTGTATCTCTGTATTTCTTCCTAAGATAGTCCCCTCAAATCAAAGTTGAGAAAAATCTGTAATTTTGCTGAAGTGAGTTTTAGTTATCATGGATTTGGGCATCACTGCATAAATACTCATATTTCTTTATACTTCCCCATTTGCTGTTAATACCCTATATTTTTGTCCTAGGTTGTATATATATGTTGTACAACATCTAATTGTATACATATGCAATTATTTATGGTAAACAAAATTAGTTCTGCAGGAAGGCCCCTTTACTCCTCAATTCATTGCCAACTGTAACTAAGTCAGGAAGGCTGGGAAATTTTTACTCTACTACCAATTCAATTTTGGATCTGAAAACTCACAAATTCTCCCCACATTTGGAAAACCCTCTCTTTTATATTCTCATATGTGACTTGAATTTCCTTCCCTCAACTAAGAACTACTTGTTTGTCCTTCATTGACTCCCTGTACTACCTGCCTTTCTCTGTCTTCATTGCCACTATATTTCTCCTTTTCCATGTTTCTAACTCTATTGTGATCAAATATTGTATTGAATGGCAACTCATAATTCAGTTCCATTATACATACCCCCAATTAAACCAGTTCCTGAAACTTTATAAGACATACCACTTTTACTTTTCTTTTTCATTACGAGCTATTTAATAGGCATATTTCTTGAACAATTACAACATACTGGTGCTAAAGTCTTAAGGCAATATTCTGTCCAAAATGTTTTGTTTCCTATATGGTTCTAAGCTAGTGTATGTCCATTTCCTGTCTTCTTTGCTCCTTGATAGGACTCATCAGAAACATCAGAATCATACAACTCTGGATGTTGCTCAGTGTCACTCTGGTAAAATTGATGTCAATAATGAGTTGCATGAAGATTTTTTTCATCACTGTTTAGACATTAATGTATTTCTAGTTGTGAAATCTTGATAATTGGAAATTAGACCAATACATTTTGAGCAAAAAAAGTTTTCCACAAGAGACACTGTTATATGCACTCTGATTAAGCTGAGCTCTTATCTTTATCTGGCTTTGATGGGGTAAAATCAAGATGAATGACATAGGAAATGTGTTCCCTGACCACAAACTCACTGATGTGCCTATATCTAAAACAATTAATGTCAGTATTTAATTAGCCAACTTTGCATTCCCAACCAAATCTATGCATGTGATAGACAACTTATTTAAAACCATTAAGACAAATGCACTTGACATTAAACAGCATTCAACATTTTAAACAATGGAGGCCAAATTTTTAGTGTTAAATTATGATACTTGATAATGATAAGAGGATTTCAATACTGTCTTTTTGTGTAATAATGACACACTGTTGTACTTGCTCCATTTGAGTCATCAGAATCTTCCAAAATTTAGCATCTTTCAGCAAAATACTTACTGCAAAATACTTACTTCTCCTTAGAAAAAAGAGAAGCTAAAATGGGAAAGTTGCCTATATTTTACTTGGATGTAATAACAGAAAAAAATTTTGTAGAGTAGGTAATGCTTTTCATTGAAGACACAACTAAAAGGTATTCCAGTGAAGAAAAGCTACAGTACAGAATTATACAGAGCTTTATGACTATTTGCAGACATGGAGGTCAAAGGAACCAGTGTGTGGCTGCATAATGAAAACCACAGGCAATGGGTAAACACTGAAAGGCCAATACAAAGAGCCTATGACCAGTCAAAACCCAGAAATACTGGTTAAAAGAAAAAAATGCATTCATAGAAGAAATAGACTGCAGCAGTGCCAGGGGAAAACTAGCTGTATGGCAGACAAGAAACTCCTCTCTTGTGGGCTGAGGAAAATCTCACTAACCCAATTAAGAAAGGGAGAAAAGAAATATATAGACAGATCTCAAAACAAGAAATACAAATTGCCTTCAAACACATAAAAAAATGTTCAACATCTCTAACACTCAAGGAAATACCATTCAAAATTATATTGGAATTTCACCTCAACCCAGTCAAAATGACATTTATCAACTATTCAAATTATAAGTGCTGGTGAGGATGTGGGTGGAAAAGTAAAATAATACACTGTGAGACTGAAAATTATGACTGCCCCTCTGGAAAACAGTGTGAAGATTCTTCAGAATACTAGGAATATGACCACAATATCACCCAGATTTCCCACTCCTTGCTCTTATTCCCAATGTAGTATAATCAATACACTCATGTGAGACATGAACCTCAATGTTTTAGCAGAGCAAGTCACAATTAGAAAGTTATGGAAATAGCCCACATGCCAATCAACAGACGAATGTATTTAAAAAAACAACAACAAAAAGTGGAGACACTGGGCACTGAATTTGAGCAAACTAGTTTTTCATGATGCACCATTGTGTCAAAATGAATCCCCACATTAAATATAACAACAGTGCCCTACAGATTCTAAAATACAAAAAATTGTATCATCAAAATCTCCCTCATTTTGTGGAAGGATAATATTTATAGAAAAATAGAAATATTATGTAAATTATCCTCAATTCAAATACACAGTTTTCAGCAAAGGATATTTTTGGATTCTGCCTAATATGTCAAGGAAAATTGGATGCACTGGAAGGTTTTCTAGGCAGAATCTATGTGTGTGTGTGCAAGAGCCTCTTCATTCAGGTTGCTTTCTAGGCTTTCTTGCTGAGATAGCAGAGAAAAATGGCCTTTCTTTTTTACCCTTTGTAAGACTGAACTGTGGCTTAAAACAGTGGGTTAGAGGCACCCATAACAAGAATCTGGGTGGTTGTAGGAGAGAAACTGAGACACAGATCTGCTGAGTGTTCTGGGAAGATAGAGAATCATCCTGCATTCTATTTAAAAGAACAGAAACTCATGGCACCTTCATCCAAATATGGTGTTTGCAGCTCTGCAACAGCAAGTGCCAGGGATGTGTCTGGTTAAAAAAACTGGCTCCATGTATAACCCAAAACACACAGCAGATATCTAAAGTATGGTCAATCAACTCTATTCAGAGCCACTTGGAGTTGTTGCCCCATTTGACCACAAATTTTTGGAGGCAAAACCCTGAGAATTTCAGTAGAGAACAAAATTTATATGTGAGAGATCAAAAACCCCTGCATATTTTGTACCTCCAAGATGAAGTAGCCAGCTTTGCTCACATGAAAAGAAGTATAACAGTGTAGAGGAAATAGAACAAGGGAGGAAAGGAAGGACAGAGAAAGGGAGGGGCAGGAAAAGAGGTGAATAATGAACTGAAATCAACTTTTATTGAAATAAACCTGACAAAACTACTCTGTATAACTATAACTACATAAACTACTATCATTAAAACTACTATCTAAAAATATTAAGATCTAATAAAAAATAAGATTGTAAAATATATTCTCAATTATAATGGTAATTCTGAGACCCTAATATACATCTAATTTTTAAAATTCTTTGATTCAATTTTAGTTACTACTTACTGTAATTTATAAATTTAGACAAAATGTAATTCAGAAATTTGTGTATCAATGAGTAATACTGACCTATATTGACGAACTATTTTTTGCATAATGAAAAAAAACTAAATTGCTTGCATTTTTAAGGCACAAAGCTGAAGAGAAAGAGATAGTATTGCTTGCAATGTTCATGAGTATGAGTAGAATTTTCATAGTATAAATAAGGAAAATGTTTTTGAAATTCTAATTTCTGAGACTTTGAAGAATTGTGCTGCTCTAAACACTGATGTGGCTGTGTCCCTGTAGTATGCTGGTTTTTTTAGGTCATTTGGGTTTGTCTGAGGAGAGGGTAGCTGGGTCAAATGGCGGTTCCATTCCCAGATTTCCAAGGAATCTCTATACTGTTTTCCATATTGGCTGCACCAATTTGCAATCCCACCAGCAATGTATGAGTGTACCTTTTTCCCACATCCTCTCCAACACTTACGAGTTGCTTGTCTTTGTAATAGCTGCCATTCTGACTGGAGTGAGATGATATCTTAGAGTAGTTTTGATTTGCATTTCTCTGATTGCTAGAGATGATGAGCATTTTTTCATAAATTTGTTGATTGATTGTATATACTCCTCTGAGAAGTGTCTGTTCAGGTCCTTGGCCCATTTGTTAATTGGTTATTTGTTTTTTGGTGCTAAGCTTTTTGAGTTCTTTATATATCCTAGAGATTAGTGCTCTATCTGATGTGTGAGGGGTAAAAATTTGCTCCCAGGATATGGGCTCTCTGTTCACCTCACGATTTTTTTTTTTTTTTTTTTTTTTTTTTTTTTTTTGCTGAGAAGAAACTTTTTAGTTTGAGTCCAGCCCATTTATTGATTCTTGGTTTTCATTCTTATGCCATAGGTGTCTTACTAAGGAAGTTGGGCCTAATCCCACATGATGAAGATTAGGGCCTACTTTTCTACTATTAGATGCAGAGTCTCTGTTCTAATTCCCAGGAACTTGATCCACTTTGAGTTAAGTTTTGTGCATGATGAGAGATAGGGGTTAAATTTCATTTTGTTGTGTATGGATTTCCAGTATTCCCAGCACCATTTGTTGAAGATGCTCTTTTTTTTTCTCCAGTGCATGTTTTTGGCACCTTTGTCTAATTTAAGACAATTGAAATTTTGTGGGCTAGTCTATATGTCCTCTATTCTGTACCATTGGAATAGAGGACAATACCATGCTGTTTTTGTTACTATTGTTCTGTAGTACAGTTTAAGGTCTGGTATAGTGATACCACCTGCTTCACTCTTCCTGCTAAGGATTTCTTTAGCTATTTTTCCAGATGAATTTCATGATTGCTTTTTCTTTTTCAATGAAGAATGCTATTGGGATTTTGATCAGAATTGCATTAAATCTGTATAGTGTGTTTAGTAGTATGCTAATTTTGATAATGTTAATTCTGCCTATCCAAGAGCAAGGTAGATCTTTCCATTTTCTTTGATTTCTCTCTTTAGGGTTCTGTAGTTTTCATTGTTCATTGTATAGATCTTTCACCTCTTTTGTTAAGTTGATTCCCAAGTTTTTGTTGTTGTTGTTTTTAAGTTATTGTGAATGGGGTAGTTTTCCTCATTTCCTTCTCAGAGGCTTTGTCACTGATATACAGAAATGCCTTTGATTTTGGGGTGTTGAGTTTATATCCTGATACTTTGCTGAATTCATTTACTAGTTCTAGAAGTTTTCTAGTGGAGTTTTTTGGGTCTTCTAGGTATAGAATCATGTCATCAGCAAATAGTGCTAGTTTAAATTCTTCTTTTCCTATACATATCCCTTTGATTTCTTTTGTCTGGCTAATTCCTCTGGCCAGTGTTTCAAGAACTATGTTGAATAGAAGTGGTAAAAGAGGGTATCCCAGGAAACAGGATTTATAAGCAACCATGGAATCTAGCTAGTTGGTCTAAACAGGCAAGGGTACTGATTTCTAAATTTCAGTAGCTGCTTTCATTAGGTTGGGCCCACAACTGCCCTGGCATATTTCACTGTACTGACAATGAGTGAAAACACAATAATAGTGATGTTAGCAAGGGAAAATTGGTAGAAAATGGGAAGAATAAACTTAAAAAGTAAAAAGTAATAATAACAAATAAACTATATACATTGCTCTCATGTTAGTGAGAGAAGAGAGTTTTGATGGAGGGATACTTTCTGGTTTAAAAATTATTAAGGTGTGTCTATTTGTGTTTTTTTTGTTTTTTTGTTTTGAAAGATAGCACTTGTATAGAGGGGCATCTGCATGGCAGATTTGCAACCACCACAATGTTCATTGAAGACAAACAATAATGTGGTGGGTATGCAGCAGGAGTCTCAGTATTCAAGCCAATGGCCTTTGTGAGGAAGGGAAGGGGCTCAAAACAGCAAAGGACTGATCCAAATGGCTCCAGTGGTTGAGTGTGGATGGGTGGCTCCTGCCAGCATGAATTCTTAGAGAAAAGTCCTTTCCTTAAAAAGAAAATGACTTTTACACTTAGAATACACAGGGCATGATGTGCATTTATTAGTCCGGTAAATTAAAAAAAACTCTCAGTTAACCACACTCACTCATGGCAGTTTTCAAGACTGGAAATTATTTTCTGAAAGTATCATCATTTTTCCTCTTAAAATGCTGCTAATTGGAGCAGATTTAGTAGTTCTTAAGAAAACTTGAATTATTGGAGGGGAAACATGTTCAAAAGACAGTATATCTTTCAATTCACAAAGCCGGCAACTTGAAGTCCAATTTTCAGTATTTTAACTACCTCAGTAATCTATGAATGTAAGATATTGGGATAGAGATCCTAACTTGAAACAACAACAGTGTCTGTGGTGATTTAATGTCTTGTCAAATACTTTTATTGATTGATTTATGTCATTCTTGTTATAGAACAATATGCCTTTTTAAAAATCTTATTAACACTTTTCCCAATTTATATTTTAAAAGGTAAAGAACACTGGATTAATTGGGGAGGGGGGTAGAATAAAATAATTGATTACTATTGCTGCATACCCAGGGTGGGCTGGGGTGGTTGGAGAACCAGAAGTGTTTTTAATAAAACATTATGTTTCAATATAAATACAATTCACAACTGTCAGCTTTGGGAGGGGGTTGAGTGGGGGAGTTGTGTGGGTTATGTTTAATTTATTGATTAGTCTTTAAAGTTGTTTGTTATTTTGGGATTTTTTTTTCTTTTTTGAGATTACTGGAGTATCATTAAATGTGTACTATGAAGAGATTAATATGAATTAAGGGCTTTTCCAAGTCCACTAAATAAAACTACTCAGGTACAGACTGCAAACCAAAATGTATCTGTGTTATGATATTAATTGCAAATAGGGAGCATGGTACTGAAGTCTACACAAGTAGAATTATATGAGTGCTATACACTTAATTTTAAAATATAACTAGTTTTCACTAAAAAATTCAGACTTTAAATTATACTCTGAGTATAATTTAATGTATGCATATTAATTATATATTGTTATACATTAATTAATATTAATTATATTAAAATATGTATATGTAACAAAAATGGCATGTTATTGGCACTGAAGCACACATGAATACCAATGGTATAGAACAGAAAACACAGAGACTAACTCATATAACAATAGTCATTTCATACTAGACAAAGGCACCATAGGCATACATTGGAAAAAAGATAGCCTCTTCAACAAATGGTGTGGGGAAAACTGGAAATCCATATGTAGTAGAATGAAATTGAATTCCTATATTTTACCCTGCACAAAACATAAATCAAAGTGGATCAAGACCCTAGGCATTAGGCCAGAAACCCTGCATATACTACAGGAAAACATTGGCCCATCAGGTCAGCTTAGGAACCAATTTCCTCTACAAGACTCCTAAAGCACAAGAAGCAAAATTAAGAATCAATCAATGAGATGGTATCAAACTAACAGCTTCTTTTTAAAAATATTTATTTTAGTTGTAGATGGACACAATACCTTTATTTTATTTTTTATTTTTATGTGGTGCCAGGAATTGAACCCAGTGCCTCACACATGCTAGGCAAGTGCTCTAACACTGAGCCACAACCCCGGCCCCCATAACAGCTTCTGAACAGCAAAGGACATAATCAAAAATGTGAAGAGAGATAACACAGAATGGAAGAAAATTTTTGACACCTGTACCCCAGATATAGCATTAATATCCAGGATATATAAAGAACTCAAAAAACTTAACACACACCAAAAAAAAAAAAAAAAAAAATCAATACATGAACAAAGGACCTGAACAGACATTTCACAGAAGAAAAATGAATTCAGGCAACAAATATAGGAAAAAATGTGCAACATCACTAATAGAAAATGCAAATTAAACCTACCTTGAGATTTCATCTCACTCTTGTCAAAATGGCAATTATCAAGAATATAATAACAATAAATGTTTGCAAGGGTGTGGGTAAGAAAAGTATTCTCTTCCATTGCTAGTGGGACTGCAAATTTTTGCAACCACTCTGGGAAGCAGTATGGAGATTCCTCAGAAAACTTGAAATAGACCACAATTTGACACAGTTATCCCACTCCTCAGTATATATGCAGAAGAATTAAATTCAGCATACTATAGTGACACGGTCACATCAATGTTTATAGCAGCTCAATTCACAATAATTAAGCTATTGAATCAATCTAAGTGCACTTTAACAGATGAATGGAAAATGAAAATGTGTTACATATACACAATGAAATATTACTCAGCCAAGAAGAATAGTGAAATTAAGGCATTTGCCTATAAATGGACAGAATTGGAGACTATCATGCCAAGTGAAATAAGCCAATCACCAAAATCCAAAAGCCAAATGTTCTGTCTGATATGCACATGGTGAGGCAAGGAGAAGGGAAAAGACTGGACATGGTCAAGTGTGGGGAATGGAAATGGAATGGGAATGGGATTAACAGTAGAATTAATCAGACATAATTTTAATATGTACATATATGAATATATAACGAGTGTGAATCCACTTGATGTACAACCACATGATGGTAGAATATATTTTGACATATCATGTATATATGATATGTCAAAATATATTCTACCATAATGTATAACTAAGAATAACAACAAAAAGAAACTAGGAATATAACCACAATATAGACCAGAAATTCCACTCCTTCCTATTTTCCAGAAAGATCTAAAATTAGCATACATCGTAACACCACCACAGCAATGTTTATAGAAACACAATTTACAATAGGTAGATCAGAAAAAGGATGTCTAATAAGAGAAGAGGAGGAGAATGGGACATGTTGTTTTCCTCAGAATTCTCTATCCTGGACAGCTGGAGCCTGAACTCAAGATTCTGACTGATAACTGCAGAGTGCCTTTGCATGTAGTCTCCTCTGGCCAGCATCACCATAGCAACTGGAGCTTATTGACCAGCAAATGTGCACAGGCAGTTCCTAGCACTAATGCAGTCACATAGAGTCAGAAAGACCATTCAAATAAACTCTATTCACAGATTGTATGGGTGGTCATTGTAAGTAGGGAATAGCTGGAAAGGGTGGGTCACAGAAGAAGGGTCTCTGGGGGAGTGTCTGGTGAGGGTGAAAATCAGGTGAGGGAGGATGAGAGGGCAAAGAGGGAGAGCAAAGAGAGGACCCCAAAATAAAACTGAGTTCCCTGTACATAAGTTTGTCAGGATGAACCCAAGTACCACATATACCAAAAATTATAATTATAATTTTTAAAAAATCAAATGCCAATTTCTAAATTTTAAAATTTAATTCCATTTCAAAGATTTTTAAAAATTTATTATACAGGCCAGATTCTTGTAAATTAATAAAAAGAGAAAGTTATGAAATCTTTATAAAATGTACTATAAATCAGGAGTTGTAAAATTATATTTCGAGGAAAAGTAGGTCATCTGCATGAATGCTACAGTTTGCATCTATGGTATGCAGGAGGCACTCTCTGCACACCACACCACACAGTAGCATGGCTCACAGGGGACACATTTGGTTCTTAAGAGAAGTTTGAATTCCAGATTTTTGCATGAGTCTTCTTAATTTTAAATGTGGACTCAGTTTTTAGAGGCAAACTAAATATATCCATGATATTTTTTTTTTAAAAAATGAAGAAGAGAGAAGTTTCAAGAGCTGTTACTATTCTAATCAAGAAAACCTGCTTAAAAATCCACATTTGTTGACATATGACACAGTTAAAACAAATATATTTCAAATGAATGGTGGTTGGTGCATACCATGGTTCTGGCTTCTATATTTGTATTGAGTGAAAGCTTTTTTTATGCTATTGACATTTTCTTCAAAGAGACAGCAAAGGGGAGTGGAGTTTCATCTCTAGTGTTGTGAGCATTTGGATTGGCACTGTTTTCTAGAAGGATAGTTACACATTTCTCTTTCAGGTACTGTAGGGCCTATTGGTATTATACCAAAAAGTAAGCTGTAAATTTTAAAAATCCAAGAAAAACATTTCATATGTTTTACTAATTAGTGATATTTACAACAGCATTAATGATTTTTTCTTCTAAGCACTTCAGATTCTTTCCTGCAGAAACCCTTGGCTACATCTACCTTCATCAATGGTGTGTTGCCATCACAGTCACAGAGGTGAACATTGCATCTCCACTTCACTAGAAAAAACAACAATTCACTTGAATGAATTAGTGCTGCAGCCATCTCATCTCTCACAGCTGAGGCCATTAATTCAGGAAATACTTGAGAAGGGGTGATATGGGATGTAGAAGAGATAGACACACATAGAGAAAAACACGTGAGGCCAGGCAGGCAATCAACCTCTGATGGAGTTTAACTGAGCCAGCGCTAGCTCAGGTTATTTGTGGGAAATTTTCAGTGAAGCAGTCAATCTGAAGGATGCAGGACTAGAAAGACACTAGGATCATGTTGTTTTCCTCAGAATTCTCTATCCTGGACAGCTGGAGCCTGAACTCAAGATTCTGACTGATAACTGCAGAGTGCCTTTGCATGTAGTCTCTTCTGGCCAGCATCACCATAGCAACTGGAGCTTATTGACCAGCAAATGTGCACAGGCAGTTCCTAGCACTAATGCAGTCACATAGAGTCAGAAAGACCATTCAAATAAACTCTATTCACAGATTGTATGGGTGGTCATTGTAGGTAGGGAATAGCTGGAAAGGGTGGGTCACAGAAGAAGGGTCTCTGGGGGAGTGTCTGGTGAGGGTGAAAATGGGATTTAGGATAAAGAGAGAGAAATAATAAATCTTAAAGGAAACACCACAAACCACTGAGATGTAGAAAGCATAGTTGTAAATCTTGAGCAACACACCCTTGACCTATACCCTTGTAAAATGAGATAGACAGGAAAGGGCAGGGAAAACGAGTGCAAAATTGAGCAGCTCTCTCCTGGATCCACCTCCAATCTGCCCCTGATAAAGCCCTTCTATAAATATTGAACCACCAGCTTAAGTCAGAGCTGTTTTTTACTCTAAAGACAGCCCACATTCTCCATTGAATGTGCTGAAATTCTACTCTCTCATATATGCCAAGAACCCCGCTGCTCCTGAGCTGAGTTCTCTCTTTCTTCAAGGAACTCCTTGGATCCTTCTCCAGAGACATCTCTTCTCCCATGAGAAGGGGAGTTCTGTCTGATTCCTAATGGCTATGCCCTAAGCTGTTTTTCCCTTCCATACATTTCCACCATGATGTTCTCCCTCATCTCAGGGCCAGAAGAACAGAGTTAGTCATCAATAGACTGAGACTTCTGAAACTAAACACCACAAATAATCTTTCCCTTCTTTAAAATAGATCAAAAAGGCGGGTATTTTGATCACATTCATGAAAAAGCTGACTAAAACAGAAATTAGTACCAAAAGTAGGGTTGTTGCTATCACTAACCTGATCATGTGGTTCAAAAGCCTTTGAAGGTGGTTGGTAGTCATAGGAATACTGAAAACTTTAAAATGAAAGTTGGAAAAACTTTGATATATTGTCAGTGGAGATTAATTGGTGAGTCTTGTGGGATCTCAGAAGACCAGAATATCAACATGACTATGGATAAAAAGTCTGGGCTCATGAGGTTTCAGAAGAAAATTAGACTAGAGAGCATTCATACTATATTCTGTCCCAAAAGTTGTCTACATTTTGTCTGTGTTCTGATACTTTCCATGAGGTTGAATTTAAAGCTAATGGACTGTGGAGCATGGTGGTGCATGTCTGTAATCCCAATGGCTTACGAGACTGTGGTAGAAGAATCATACTTCAAAGCGAACCTCAGCAATTTACTGAGCCCCTAAGCAACATGCCAAGAATCCATGCAGAGGTCTTAGGAGAGCACTGCAGTGTAAAAGCAGTTGGATCAGCACAGACCAGTGAAAAGGGACATGTTTTGTTCTATTCACAGTGTGACTCAGATTACTCATTTATATGTGCTATTCCTATTTTAAATTTCTACACTTAATTTTGTACTTTTTCTGTGTTTGTTTTTCCTACTATTTTAAAATAAGTATCCAAGTTTTATGTTTATTTTTATATGACTGATTATGAATGGCTTGTTGCTCCAAACTCACAGGCAGAGGGGAAACAACATGGTAATTGACAAGTTTGATTGATAAGTAGAGACAGCTTCCAGCAGCCTTTGAGAAGTGGCAGGTGAGGCATGCTGGATTTAGCTACATGAAGTTAAGCATCTGTGTGTGGGCCATCTGTCACAGCAGCAACTGTCCCTGGCCCAGTCTTATCTTAAGTGATGGAATTAGCCACAGAACCCTGTGATTCCATGCAGAGTTCCATTTGCTCTTTTGAAACTGAAACTTCTGGGTTTAGGAGCAAGATGAGAGGCAAGTGGTAACGTATATGACCTCTGGGTTCCTTAGTGTGGAGCAGAATGTGTTCAAGAAAGACACACCAACTCAACTCATAATACAGTGACATCCAGGATGTGTCAGAAGAGTCCATGACTCACATTACTGACTCCTGGGCTTCCTTTGACAAGTGGGATGAGGAAGTTCTGGGAAGTGAAAAACATGGCTTATTTTAAATTCATAACGTATGCAAGTCAGCCTATTTGCTCTGGTTTTAGTTTCTTGAAAAGTCCTAAAAAATTCAACAATTGCTCTTAAACATGATAAAATGAGACTTGAAAAAAAGAATTGTTTTTCTGAGTCAGTAAATTCTTATTTTTGTGGCAATTACTACTAAAATCCAGAACACTGGAGGTTTACTTCCTTGTAGAGGCTGAATATCCTTTAAATGTCCCATCATCTGTAATGACAGACTGGGAATGGGGACAATTGTAAAGCATGGTCTTATGCTATCCTAAAGAACAGTCCCAAAAGTAAGCACACATTTGGAGTTATACCCAGTATGTGTCCCTGACTCTGGACCTGAGTCTTGGCCCCTGATCTTAACACTCACCTGACCATACAGAAGTGGAGCCAGGAGCATGCAGACAACTCCAGCAAGGTCTTTAGAATCTGTTTAGGTAAAACCTTCAGGTTTTTACATCAGTTATGGCAAGATAATCCAGATCTGGGGATTAAAGCCTGGGTAGGTCACCATGTCCTTATCCCCTGTGAACATGGCATACATTGCTGCTCAGTCCTTTCCCAAGTCTTTGGGTGGCCAGCTACAATAAGCCTATGAAATCTGTTAGCTATTTCTAATGGATCCTAGTGAATTTGATATTTAAATTAGATAACTTGTCCTAGGACAGTCTTCAGAAAATTTATTGAATTTATCAGGGGGTTATGTGGGATCCCAAGGAGGCACAGAATACAGTGTGCAAAGGAGGAACCTTGAATCTAGAAGGAGAACAAAATGCATACTGCCATTCCTAGGCATTAAGGGACAATTGGGCAGAAAGGGATTCTGGATGACAAGAGAGTCCTAGAAGGTGTGTAAAGATTAAAACTAGTAGAGAGTGGCAGAGAACTTGACTAAGATATGGGGGTGAGGAGCAGCAAGATGATACCCAGGATTAAAGAGGCAAGAGAATTGCTGGGAAGGGATCCAGCATTGTCAGGCTTGTTCTAAAGAGTGGGTATTCCTTTCTAGCCCATTCTGTCCCATCTGCTATGTGTGCATGGCTCCTGGCCCACAGTGGCTGCCCCAGTCAGAGCAGGATCGTGGTGCTAGAGCCACATGTGATTGGATGATTCTCCAATGGCCAAGAGCATCAGAGACTGGCTTGATTGTGTGTAGCATCTGTGCCACTTATAGAGAACAAGTAGAGAATCCAACCCACACGCATGCACTAGGTGTATATGGCTGAGGGACACCAGGCATTTTTATAACACCAATTTGCACACAAACATTAGCCAGTTCCTCTGTGAAGTGCACTGTGGAATGAGATATCTGATGCATTTCCTTTGTGCAAGTGTGTTTTGAGGTCTCATGAATGATTCACTTCTACTACATATTGAGAGGAAGAAATATATGGCTCTTCCTACGGTGTGCAGTGTGCGTTTGCCACAGTACTCTTCATGGAGTTGTCTTCTATCACTTGACCACAGCATATTCTACTTAGGCTGTTTAAGAGTATGGCACAGGTGGACTTATTTTAGTACTGGGATTAAATTTGCTTACAATAATTATGCTCACTATGTTAGTTCCAACTGATCAAAGATATTAATTCTATGGATGGGTTAAAATCAGTTTCTTTTTTTGAATGTAACATTTCACAGCCTGATTACTGATTGATAGCTCCAATTAATACCCAATTGTATACAATTGGAAATGACCTTCTAAAATGTTCACCTGGGTCCTTCGCTGCTTAAAAGCAATTTCTCTCAATATAACTTTTCTCCATTGATTTAGTTTCAAAATAGTTGATGACATAGAGTACTAGGTAACCTGAGAAAGCATTTGAAGGGATTTCTTACTAGGAGCTCAGATCTCAAATAGGGAACCAGGATAGCAGATGGCCATCCTGTGACAGAGCTTATCAGATTACCACCTTCCTCCTGGACAGATGGCAAAGGGGCTTGCAGAATCTCAGCTTTGAGGCTGGGAATGATTGTGTACATACATGTGTAACTGGTGAAGAGTAGGGCGTGTGTGCATCTGCTGAAGAGTGTAGGTCTTTAACTCTGCAAGGCAAAATGCTTGCATTCATCTCCAGTCATCAGGGACCTGGAGACAAACCCTGAGTTGTGAAGTTTGGAATGAAAATATCCCCTACCTAAAACAATTAAGAAGCCCTTCTTTTACCTAAACCAAGGTCTAAGTTTCCCCATTAAAACCCAAAATAAAACAGTGGGAAGCACTAGAAATAGCTAGAGGTCTATTTGATTGGTAAGACTATATTAAATTTATTTTGTATATTCACTCCTTGCAAACTGGAGTCTTTATTTGTGAATGAATTTATTTAAAGAATAAAATTAACTTAAACATTTCTATTTGTAAGAATTAAAAAGATTCCGTTTTATGCTTTCTTTTTCTCTGTCTTTTTTAAAACTACAAATTTATACTTAACCAAGGGTTCATCTCTAAGAGAAATAAGATATTTTCTAAGAATTTTTATTATATGTATATAATCCTCAGTCATTTATCCTGAGGAAGCTCAGGAATGAGGACACAATAAGCAAGCAAGCAATTTTGCAGTCTAATTTCTGGGGGAAGCTGCCACAAGGAGCACAGATTTTTTAGAAATGTGTTGTGCTTGCCTGCTGAGGTGGGATCATCAATCTCCTCTGATGCAGGCACAGTCACCCTTTGACAGGAATACTGGGTCAGCTGACAGCAATGGACCTGGCAGCAGAGAGTGGGACCTATATCTGGTGCCCAATCAAGTATCAAGTAGTGAGTGGAGGTCACCATTCCATTGGGAACTAATAGTTCATTGCCTCAAGGAATGACAACCATGACTTTCCAAAAGCAGCCTCCTTTCTCCTCTCATACAGAAATGTGACTATGTTGAAGTTACCATAACAGAAGAATTTATCAGCTTTCTCCTTAATTGAAGCCTTTTCTCTCATATTCATATTAAAAATTTTATTATTACTATCTTTAGACATTACTTCAATTGCTTTTTGGAAAATGATCACTATATAAATCTCCAAGAACACACATCTGACCAAGTACATGCCATAATGTTATTGCTTCATTTAAACATATCTGGTCAAAATTAATAAAGCCAAAATAAAGCACAAAATCTTTTTCATTATTTATTTTTTGGGAGTACTGGTGATTGAATTCAGGGGTCCTTGACCACTGAGCCACATCCTCAGCCCTATTTTGGAATTTCATTTAGGAACAATGTCTCACTGGGTTGCTTATCACTCACTGTTGCTGAGGCTAGCTTTGAACTCGTGATCCTCCTATGTTAGCTTGCAGACTCAAAAAGGCATCACCTTTTGCCATGATCCATATAGCATCATCAAATGATCTCAAGTAGGGCAATGGGAGACATTTTCAAGTAAATCTGGGGTCAGGTGGGACACTGCCCTCTGATGCTGGAACAATGACCCAGAACTAGCCCCACAAGTTTATTATATAAAGTCTCATGATCATTTCAACCATGGGCTAATGTAAGTTGTACAAGACTTGTGACTTATAGAGAGGCTTCTTTGTGCACTAAAAAGTTACATAGCTAGAACATTTTTGTAGTTATCCTAGTGTTACAGTGCTAGGTACATCTTGCTATTATCCTGATGCACCCAGGAAGCACAATGCCCTGGAACATCTAATAACTGTTAACATCAGAGCTGAGTGTCAGGCTGTTAAAACCCTTTCCTTTTTGGCAAGGAATGTTTCCCAGGCTTGGCTTTTGCTGACACAAAGGATCAGCTTATGGCTTGGGCTAATTCACTCTCTACAGCCTTTCCCTACATGTGAAGCACCTGGGTTGCCACAACTCTCTTCACATACCCCATGAGAATTCATCAGCACATCCTGGTGGTGATGTAATCAAGACCCACCACCACCCTGACTTAGGGCTGTTCTGTGCTCTCCTAACCATGGTCTTATGTTTCTGAAGTCATTCTCAATACAGTAGCGGAAATGATGCTACTGAAGATTGGACAGCATAGTGTCATTGCTCCCTTACTCTCTAACCTCTTGCATTGGAACAGTGGGCCCTTTGTGACCCAGTGCTTCCCCAATGCAGTGGACTAACTTCCTTCTTTTCCCCTTTGTCACTGTGCCTCAGCCACACCAAGTTTCCCACTTTCCTCCCAATGCAACATGCCTAAACAGAGTAGTCTTATAATTGTTAAGTACATTTTTAAATGTAAAAGCAGTGTTACAAATTATTTCTGTGGCTGAGACAGTTACATATTTATGTCACCAGAGCACAGGACAAGGACCAGATCTGGAAAAGCAACACACACATTGTCTAGGAAAAGTGTGATATAGATTTAACAGTGATAAACAACAGCTGCTAAGTCATGATGACAAAGATAATGTCAAATTTATAAAATATTATAATTTTACTCTCTTAATAAACTCAAAGGATGACCTTAATTACTAATATAAAGTTTTAGAAAAGTTGTTGCTAATTTACAAGTTTAGACCCCCAGTGACATCTTTATAACCTAGAGAAACTTACTGTGAAAAACTTAGCACATAAAAATTAATTTTTCTCAAAATATAGGAACTCAAAGGGCATGCTACCATCCCATAACTTCAAAGGTAGCCATTTGGTCATTCAAGAAGTATTTTTTGGACATATACTAAAGTCCAAATGTTCTCCTGAGAACTCAGAATACAGTGAAAAAACTGACACAAATCTCTTCCTCTTGGAAATTTGTTTTCTGCCGCAGTCTGGCTGGGCACAATCAGAAGCCACTTGTCAAAAGAAACTAACTTTATTTTTAGAACCACACACACCAAACAAAACAGCCTCTCAGGAAAAATCCTCAGAGCCTCAACTGCCACCACCGGCTTTCCACCAGCCTGTCTCTCCCACACAAGCTTCTTTTCACCTCCCCCAATCCTCCTGCTCTTGAGGCCGATTGGCTGGGTCACGTGGGCGGAGCCAAAAAAGTCCCCCAATGAGCAGCTCCATGGTCTGAAAGGGCAGGGAAACAGTCCAATGAGCATCACCGCAGAGGAGCCAATCAGCTAGATGTTGCTGGGGCCGCTGTGAGCCAATCATCAGCCGGCAGCTGGAAGTTTGCTGGCAGCTGGAAGTTTGCTGGGGCCCCTTCGGCTGTGGCTCTCAACATCTCCCCCTCTCTGTTTAAACAACAAGCATGTGGCTTAGGGACCGTGTCTGTTAGGCAGTCCAATTCAACATATGGTCCTTACCCGTCATCGGATGAACTGACCTCTAGGCGTCAGCCTCCTGTCTTAGGTTGGTACCACTGCAATTGGATCATACCCGTCACTGACTACCGGTCCAGCATACAGCTATACTTGTGGATAGGCCTTTGCACTAGTGGGGGGGTGAGGTTCTTTGCCTCACCTCTGTTGGCCCCCAAATTTTAGACCATCACTAGTAGAGGAGGATGCAAAATGCCATGACATTAAGCCAATTGAGGGCTCCTTTGAAAAATTGTACCACCGGTGACATCATCAGCAAAAATAGCCCAACACTACCACAAGTCGCTGCACCAACAGATAGTTCACAATGCATACAGGTGAGCTCACAATGTGTCCAGGCAAGTTCTGCAAGCAGTTCAGTGATGGCTATTGTAGAAGCTGTAGATTGGTTTTATCTTTGACTTCACCAGCACTGGGATGAAGATAGGAATTCTGGCAATAATGGCTAAAGAAAAAATTATGTAACATTACAGAAGGCACTAAAAGAAAACAATTTTCTTAACAATTTACATTATCTTTAAGAGAATTATTAAATATAATGAAAAAGAAAGGTGAAAGTAAACAAACAGATCTGTTAACCTTCTTTTTTGTTTACATATTAAAACAATCCTCAACAGTTGTTTACCCAATTTAAATTAAACCATATAAATCACATGAAAAAAAAATATTTGGATCCATTTTATCATGAGCGCTCATCATATATGATATATGGACATACATACATTCAAACATATAACACAAAACACAAGTGTGCACACATAATATAATACATACAACACATAACATTATAGTAAAGGCCTTATAACTTTTTACAGGTGAAATCTCCATTGCAATGTTTAAAAACTCTATAGTCAAAAAATAGAACTGATCAGCAAAACATTAACCTAGGTCTGTATGAGCTCAAAAAACAAAATAGAACTTCATGATATGGCAAAGGGCAATAATAAAATAGATATTGAAAAAAGCATCCTGGTTCTGTTGCAGATGTAAGAATAGCCAAACTGGAGTTTTGGATATCAGTTGTTATGGATTTGAGCCAAATCATCTTCTTTTTGGTCTGTAGAAATCGCTTTAGTTAATCTTTCTGGAATCCAAATCGGCTGCTGTTCTCACTGTGGAAACACATAAACAGACCCCCGACTCCAGACAATCACTGGGTCAGGACCTTGGTTAATCTCTCTGGAATCCAAATCGGCTGCTGTTCTCCCTGTGGAAACACACAAACAGACCCCCGACTCCAGACAATTACTGGGTCAGGACCTTTCCATTGTCCTGTTAGAATATCCTTCCAAAGTACCTTGGGCTTATGCACATTTTTTGGACACATATGCCTTTCCGCAGCACTAAGTCCTGATGAATCCAAATTTAAAAAGTTTAGAGTAAAAAGGGTTATTTTAAGTTTATCTTTGGGGAATATATACCCCTTCCCAATTCCTTCTTTTTGCTTTAATAAGTACATTTTAATAGTTTGATGAGCTCTTTCAACTATGCCTTGTCCCTGTGGATTGTATGGGATTCCTGTTATATGAGTAATGCCAAATGATGAGCAAAATTGTTTAAAAGAGGTAGAAGTATAACCAGGGGCATTATCTGTTTTTAACTGTTTTGGAACACCCACAGTGGCAAAATTTTGTAAGCAATGAGCTATAACATCTTTAGTTTTTTCTCCGGCATGAAGGGAGCCCATCAAAAATCCAGAAGAAGTATCAACTGTAACATGCAAATATTTTAATTTTCCAAATTCTGGCAAGTGTGTGACGTCCATCTGCCAAATATGGTTAGGTATCAATCCTCTAGGATTGACTCCAAGATTAACTTGTGGTAAAAAGGTCACACAATTTTGACATTGTTTTATTATTTGTCTAGCTTGTTCCTTAGTTATTTTAAAATGCTTTTGTAAAGTATTAGCATTGACATGGAACTTTTTATGAAAATTTATAGCTTCTTCTAGTGTAGAGAAAATATGTATGTCATGTGTAGTTTTATCTGCTAAATCATTGCCCAAACTAAGGGCTCCAGGCAATCCTGTATGTGCCCTGATATGTCCTATAAAGAATGGATCTTTTCTGTCCCAGATTAGACTTTGTATAGTGGAAAGCAAAGAGAAAACAGTAGAAGAAGGGGAAATCCTACCAGCATCTTCAAGAGATACTATAGCATTAACTACATACTGACTATCAGAAAATAAATTAAATACAGAATCTTTAAACATCACAAAAGCTTGTAAAACTGCATTAAGCTCTACCTTTTGAGCTGATTGGGTACTAAAAATGTAAAAGTTTGATCAGGGGTAACTACTGCTGCTGTACCATTATTTGACCCATCAGTGAATATATTTGGAGCATTCATGATAGGTGTTTTTCTTGTCATTTTTGGAAAAATTACAGGATGCAATGACCAAAAAGACAATAAAGGATTAGATGGTAAGTGATTATCAAATGAAACATTAGATTTGCACATGATTATTGCCCAAGTACTTAACTCATTAGCTAACTCATCAATTTGATTCATAGTATATGGAGTAATAATTTTATTGGGAGAAATTCCAAACACTCCCTTTGCTGCTTTTATTCCTTTGAGTATTAATTGTCCTACAGCCTCAGGATACCTAGTAAGAATAGTGTTAGGAGAATAAGATAAATGTATCCATAATAATGGACCTTCTTGCCAAAATACTCCTGTAGGAATATTTTTTGTTGGTAGTACAATAAATAATAAAGGCAAACTTATATCAATTCTATCCAAATGCATATTTTCCATATATGTTTCAATGATTTTTAATGCCTTTCTTGCTTCAGGTGTTAACATTCGGGGTGAATTTGGATCTGATGGACCTTTTAGGATATCAAATAAAGGTCCCAACTCTCCTGTTGGTATACCTAAATAAGGCCTTATCCAATTTATGTCTCCTAATAACTTTTGAAAGTCATTAAGTGATTTGAGTTGATCTACTCGTATTTGAATTTTTGGTGGATGGACCATGGTTGAGGATAATAGAACTCCTAAATAATTAATTGGAAAATTTAATTGTACTTTATCTATTGCTATCTCTAGATTATAATTTTTTAATAAGTTTGTAAGTGTGGCATAACATTCTAGCAATGTGTTTTTATCTTTGTGTGCTAATAATACATCATCCATATAGTGAAATATTTGTAGTTCAGGATTTTGATTTCTAAGTGGCTGGATTGCTTTGTTAACATAAATTTGACACATAGTTGGGCTGTTAGCCATCCCTTGAGGGAGTACTTTCCATTCATATCTCTGATCAGGACCTTCATGATTCAGTGCAGGGATAGTAAATGCAAAACGTGGACTATCCTCAGGATGAATTGGAATTGAAAAAAAAAACAATCTTTAATATCTATAACTAAAACATACCAGGTTTTTGGCAAAGCAGACAACTGAGGAATCCCTGATTGAGCAGGTCCCATAATAACCATCTCATTATTAATGGCTCTTAAATCTTGCAATAATCTCCATTTACCAGATTTCTTTTTGATGACAAAAATGGGAGTATTATGGGGAGATACAGAAGGTTGTATATGTCCTTCTGCTAATTGTTGTTTGACCAGGTCATGGGCTGCTTGTATCTTTTCTTTAGTCAGGGGCCACTGAAGAACCCATACTGGTCTTTCTGATTTCCAAGTAATTTTTATTGTCTCAGTGGCCCTTTCTGAAAATCCAACCCATGTCTTTCTGTTCCTTGATCTATTTGTATTGGTGCTGCTATACCTTGTTCTTGTTTTTCTAATCTTTTTCCTTTCCTAAAACCTTGTCTAGTCATAATAGTGGGTGCATTTTGGTTGATGTTATTTGTTAATGTCAAACCTAATTGATCTAGGACATCTCGTCCCCATAAATTTACGGGAAGATGATCCAATACATATGGCTGTATAGTTTAAACAGAGAGGGGGAGATGTTGAGAGCCACAGCCGAAGGGGCCCCAGCAAACTTCCAGCTGCCAGCAAACTTCCAGCTGCCGGCTGATGATTGGCTCACAGCGGCCCCAGCAACATCTAGCTGATTGGCTCCTCTGCGGTGATGCTCATTGGACTGTTTCCCTGCCCTTTCAGACCACGGAGCTGCTCATTGGGGGACTTTTTTGGCTCCGCCCACGTGACCCAGCCAATCGGCCTCAAGAGCAGGAGGATTGGGGGAGGTGAAAAGAAGCTTGTGTGGGAGAGACAGGCTGGTGGAAAGCCGGTGGTGGCAGTTGAGGCTCTGAGGATTTTTCCTGAGAGGCTGTTTTGTTTGGCGTGTGTGGTTCTAAAAATAAAGTTAGTTTCTTTTGACAAGTGGCTTCTGATTGTGCCCAGCCAGACTGCGGCATTTGGTGGCCCATACGGGGAGCGACTGAGGGTAAGTGAACTGCTCGCCCCTGAGGGCAGGGCAAGAGGATGGGTAGCCATTTTAAGATTCTTCTTTTGTTATTTTGTTTCACTTTTGTTTTAAGTTGCCTGTCCCTGGAGATGTGTAAGATGGAAGAAAAACCGCTCACATCTGAGGAACAGATAGGGAGAAAGGACGGATGGACATTTCAGGAGGCTATTATAATGATTTTGTGTTGTTTCAATTTTGTTTCACTCTGTTTCAGTTTTGTTAGGCGTCATCTTGTTGGGTTGTATTATAGTAGAAATACGGGATCAGAAATTAGTAAAAAACAAACTGAAAGAGTGTTAAGTAAATTGTTAGAGGAAGGAGGCATCTCAGTAAAATCAAGAACAATCAGGGCATACGTTGATACAATACAAAAATGTAGCCCATGGCTTTTTAAGGAGGAGTTGTTAAATATATCACAATGGAACCATCATGGTGAAGATTTAAAAAGAATAGAAAAGAAAAGCCCAGGGACTCTGCCAGTTGGCACATTGCCATTGTGGACGTTCATATCTTGTTTGCTTAGTCCAAAGCCTTCAGTTCAGACAATGGTAGAGGAAGAAGAAGACATAATGATTCAAGTAAAAGAGAAGGTCTCTCAAGTTAGTCAGACAGAGGAAAAGATTCAAGTAAAAGAGAAGGCCTCTCAAGCTAGTCAGACAGAGAAAGAAAGTGTAAAACAGAAAAAGCCATCAGGGGGAAAGTTACAACAGGAGACTGCTACTAACACCTTTCTATCACCAGAGGACGTAAGTGTCCAACTAACAAGGCCACCTCCATATGCTGGGAGGTCCCCAACCCCCGCAGTTGATAGTTGGGATCCTGAGACAAGATCTCAAATATTAACATGCCCTGTATTTGAGGCAGGAGGGCAGCGATTTTACCAAGTTTTAAATTTCAAAACAGTGAAGCAGCTAAAAGAGGCTGTAACAACCTATGGTCCTCAAGCACCCTTCACTGTAAGCATGGTCGAATCCATTAACAACTTGAACATGACGCCAGCAGATTGGGCTAATATGTGTAAAGCTGTGCTAAATGGAGGACAATACCTGTTATGGAAGGTTGCCAATGAGGAATTTTGCAAGGAGACGGCTAGGCGAAATGCTGCAGTCTGGCTGGGCACAATCAGAAGCCACTTGTCAAAAGAAACTAACTTTATTTTTAGAACCACACACGCCAAACAAAACAGCCTCTCAGGAAAAATCCTCAGAGCCTCAACTGCCACCACCGGCTTTCCACCAGCCTGTCTCTCCCACACAAGCTTCTTTTCACCTCCCCCAATCCTCCTGCTCTTGAGGCCGATTGGCTGGGTCACGTGGGCGGAGCCAAAAAAGTCCCCCAATGAGCAGCTCCGTGGTCTGAAAGGGCAGGGAAACAGTCCAATGAGCATCACCGCAGAGGAGCCAATCAGCTAGATGTTGCTGGGGCCGCTGTGAGCCAATCATCAGCCGGCAGCTGGAAGTTTGCTGGCAGCTGGAAGTTTGCTGGGGCCCCTTCGGCTGTGGCTCTCAACAGTTTTCCATGGAAAGAGAGTACACAGAAAGAAAAAAAATGAATAATCATATTGAAAGTTGTAAGAGATAGAAATGGTAGAGAAACAAGGAGTAAGGGTTTGGGTCTGGGGTTTTCTTTTTAACAGGGAAAACCTCATTGGGAAGAGGACCCATCAGCAAGATTTGAAGGAATGGAGAAAGCTAGCCACATTGATTGAAGGATAGAGCTTTCCAGGCAGGGAGCCCAGCCCTGAGTCAGAGTGCATTCACTATGTCTGGAAGACCAGAGAGGGCAGCATGAGAGGAAAGAGTGACCCAGGGAAAGAAGAGTGGGAAAGAGGCACAGTGACAAATATGGCTCTGATTATATCCCACCTAGGTCCTCACTGGCCTCTTTGAGTAAGTTGGCTCTTACTTTGAAGTACACGAGAAGCTCCTGAAAGGTATTGAGAAAAAAATGGCATGGTCTAAAGGGGCCCAGATCCTGGAGAAGAGGAGGACAGATGCTGAAGAATAATTGTGGGGAGGAAAGTTACATGGAGAATTCAGACCCTGGAGGGGAGGAGAGCAGGTGATGAGGAGAGGAATCATGGAAGGAAGTTACATGGAAGGCCCAGACCCTAGAGAAGAGTAGGACAGGCAGTGAAGAGAGGAATGATGGAGAAGGAAGCCACATGGAGATCCCAGACCCTGGAGAGGAGGAGGACAAGATGCTGAAAGGAGGAATCATGGGGAGGAAAACTATGTTTAAGAAAACACCAGAAATCAAAAAAAAAAAAAAAAAAAAAAAAAAAAAAAAGAAGAAGAAGAATAGTGGAACAAACAAGAGATAAAGACTGAGCACTCAGGTGTCATGTCATGGTCAGTGAATAGTAGAAATAAAAGGTAAGTGACCAAATCTAGTGTTGGGTGTGTCTTTGGGGAGACAGATAGCTAAAAGCTGTTCTGGGAAGAAAGTAACTCTGCCATTAGTGGAAGTTTTTACAAGCAGATGAATTATGGCACTAATGATTTTTATAATAAAGACTAGCTATATGAATTAATCAAGGCAGTTTTTCTTGCTATATATCTGACATTGTAAATATCTAGGTATTTTTGAAAGGTCTAATCAAGCTCAACAATCACTTAGCATATTTCCAAAAATCAAAAACACATCATAGTTGAAATTATCCTTTTTAGTCATAATCATTTGCTGCTCCAAGTCCTTTAGTCAGACTCAGTGCAGGGCTTTCTTCTGGCTGCCCTCACCTAGGACCACAACTCTCAGGAACCTGTATTCATGCTGCCTACCTTGGGAGGTATCTGGAGAAAGAGCTAATCTACCATTCCTACTTTACATGGACCTGGAAAAGTGAAAGAGCCCTCCTCAGTGTCAATTCCCCAAATGTGCATGTTTGTGACAAAACCCCACTGATGACTGTTAGGTTGGTGGCACTGGCCATGACTTAGAACAAAGCAGCCCAGCCCACACAGGAAAGAAACATCAATCAGGCACCAACAGAAATGCTTGTCAATCAGCGGGATCTCCTGACTACAACACCTGTCAATTAGCAGAACCCCTGTCCAATCCTGGAATTCAGCCAGCTCCCCTAACCAACTCCAGTGGGACAAGGGAGCCTAAAAACACCTTTTCCTGTCCCAAGCTCTTCCCTTCCTGACATGAGCCCCACATAAAATCCCAGTCCGACATTCCATCCTCACTCTCCTGTAGCAGTGCATGTGGGTTTACCACGCAGAGTGGGGCTCTATCTGCATCATCTCAGGCCTGAAGCCTTCTCCTTCTCCACCTCCCCTCTCCTTGGATACTGTCCAGCCTCATGGCCTCTCATAAGGACAATTTGTGTATTTACCTTCATGGCCTGGCAGGAAGGGCTCAGTCCTTAGGGAAGAATGGCTTCTCTGCATGCTGGTAGGCATTCTTTTCCAGTCTTTCTGAAGAGTCCTTTCCCCTTGGTTTTCAGAGATGCCTCTATACCAGAGAAAATGGAATGCAGCTTCTAGTTCCTATTCAACTTCCTTGATTTACATACTCACTGTGGTATTAACCTCACTAAATTTTGGGAAAAATTAATTACTGAGAGAACCTCCAGGTTCTGCTCATGCAGTCAGGGCTACAGCTTCCCCAACTGAGAGGCCACTGATGCAGGCATGGGAGTGTGCAAGTGGCTGTAGGTGGCTCTCCAGAGGCTGCTCATTGTGGTGCCCCTGGCACAGACTGGCAGGGCTGAAGTGGGTTTCAGGCAGCTGCTGGGATCCTGATGTGCATGTTCCAGCATTGTAGGGATTAAGGGTGGCATGGAAGCGAGGGAGTGAAGGAGGTGCAGCATCCAGGGCAGTGTGGAGACTACCCTCAGCAGCCTGGAAAGTTTTCTGCCCAGTGTGAAGGAGGTGCAGCATCCATGGCAGTTGCTGAAGAATTTAGCTCTCAAAGCATTTGGGAAAGTTGTCTGCTAAATAAGTCTGAGCAAATTTTATTTGACCAGACTCTATTTTGTTCAGCCAAGTGAGAAAAACCTGCTGAAGCTCTGCAACACACATAGCATCCTCAGGGTCATTCCTGTGGGAAGAGTGTGAGCAAAGCCAGTCCTCCCTGGCTCAGGCTTGGGAGAACTCTCACCATGGAATGGGAGACTTCCAGGTCCCTGCTTGTTGCACTGTGGTCTCTTGTCTTGCAGGATGTCTTGGAACATGCTTCCCTACATTTCCAGATCATGATACTGGGGAGATGAAGTTCCTTTGTATGGGCACACACAGTTGGATCAGGTCAGGTCAGAGATCCTCTCTTTCAGTGAACTTAGTCCTGGACTAACAGCCACTCATATGTGGATTCTGCCCACAATCAATGGAAAGTTACTATACAGGATGTGCTCACTAGGGCCAGGATTTGGGGAAACTGAAGAACAAAAGACAGGCAGCTAGCACTGATAGATAATCTAGTATGGTAGGTAAGATGGAAGCTGATTCAAAAGATGTTAATAACTCCTTGTCACCTGTAGCCAAGGTCACTTGCATCCAGGGGATAGTTCCTCCCAGCAAGGAATTGTTAATGAGTACCCCTCAGGTGTGGCTCACTTCCTGACTTTCTAGGCTGATAATGGAAAATAGGGAGGAGTACTCCTAAATCTTTCCGTCCAGCCTTTCCCCAAGAGTGGGATGGGAGGAAGGGGCATGAGAAGAAAGAAACTATAAGAGGACAAGATTCACCTTATCCCATCCATTCCAGCTCTGGAACTCTTTCTCCCTTGGGAGAAGTCTGTCTCTGTTCTAACCTTTAAAATTTTTTTTTTCCTGCACTTGCCTCAGTGTTTCTCAGGGGTTCAATCTTCAACTGAAGGAAACAGAACATGATTTCCAAGAATGCAATCAGAAGCATCTTAGGATTCCACTCACCAGATCATTACATAACTCATTAAGTTTGAATCAATTTGAAGGTTAAAACCTGCATTTGTTTGGTTGTCATGACCTAGTAATATATATATATATATATATATATATATATATATATATATATATATATACACATATATATTTTACCTTCTAATTCTGTGTGTGTATAAATTGAACTTGGGTGTGAAGAGAAGTGTGGCCCAGAAAAGCAGACAACTAGAAATCGAGATGTCCATGGCTCTTTCCAGTGGAAAGTTGGGTCAGGAACAGGATTCTGGTGCCACATGATGGAGCAGGTATTTACCTGTCCACATGAAGTTTCTTCCTCTTTAGGAAACCTTTTGCTACATCCAGCAGTTCAAGATGGGATTTCTTGAGTTTCAGGGTAATATGATTTGTAACTTATTTGCAAATGCAAATGGTTATTAGTATAAGTTGGATATTCTAGAAATTAAAAGGTGGATAATAGATGCTGTAAAGAATGGTGGGAAAAGCTCCATAAACTCAACAAGCCAAAACAACCATTTACCTGTCCAAGATTTTATTAGCAGGACCATAGCGGTCAGTTGCAGAAGATAAGGGGGTCGAGAGAGAGAGAGAGAGAGAGAGAGAGAGAGAGAGAGAGAGAGAGAGAAGAGAGAGAGGAGAGAAAAAGAAAGAAAGAGAAAGAGGGAGAGAGAGAAGGAGGAGAGTAAGAGGGGGAGAGTAAGAGAGAGAAGGTAAGAGAGAGAGGGTAAGAGAGTAAGAGTAAGAGAGCGAACATGAACAGGGTATTGATATTTATGGGCTTAACACAGGATGAGGAGGAGCAAGGTGAGTGAGCTGTTACTTCTTCATTGGCCGAGAGTTCGCGCCACTTCAGGGATTGGAGGTGTCCCATTCAAAGTCTGCACCATTCACAGGGATTGGAGGTGATGGTTCACGTGCCATTCAGTGCATCATGGACCTCAGCTCCTGGAAGAGAAGCGCTCCAGGCGCCATCTTTACCAACACTCCTCCCTTTTTTGTTTTGGTTTGCGGGCGTCATACACGATCTGGCTACTTCCTGCTGAGTAGGGGTGTCATTTAGAGAGAGGGAGGGAGGGGGTCAATTGGGTGGAGAAGAAGGGCCAGGAGGCCCCATATCCATGCACAGAAGGCATGGATTTCCTCCGGGGAGAAGTCCATGAACGTGCCCTGCAACTATGAAAAGAAACAGCATTAATTTCTGGCATGTCATCCAGTCTGTAGGGTTGGTAGAAAAAACCTATGCCCAGGAGAAGGCAGGTTAGAACATATAAAGTTGAAAACAAAGGGCTTATTTTTTTTCGCATGGTGGGGTAGAGATGGACCTTTGGTGGAGTTGTCATCATTCAGTATCTTCATCTTTCAGCACTTGGTGGAGGTTTCTTGGGATGATTGGATGCACATGCCATCCAGCTCATTGGCAAGTAGCTGGTAATCCCTGAGGAGGAGCTGATTGAAAGTTTGGTTAGAGATTTTGTTAATTTGTTCTTGAAGGAGTTTTTAAAATGCAAGAAGGCACAGAATAAAAAGACCCCATCTTGAAGTCCCAGTATTGGGAGAATCCAGTGGCTGATGGGGTTTGTGAAGAGGTCCCAATAGATTGTTGTGCCAATTGCTGATTTCTAAAAAGGGTGTGGGTGTACTGTGTTGCTGTGGGTTCCTAGATCCTATCTGGAGGCCCATTCTTATGTATGTTCTTCTGGGATGAAGGGTGGTGCGTGACTATGAAAAACAGAGCTTGAGAGGGTTATCTGGGGATATATCACAGGTAAATCTGGGTGATTGTGGGGGTCCTGCAAGGTTGGGAGCTGTGGTGGTGTTGTCCTCTGGAGGGCTTGCCACCAGTTTTAAACTAGAAATATGAATCCATGGGGTTAGTTTCTTTCCTTCTTTTTGGTGTTTTGCAGCATTGGGTGTACAGAGGACTACCTGTAATGGCTCTTCCCATTTTGGGTTTAGGGGGGATCTTTCCCATGGGGAAGAAAAGTAGACCCATTCTCCTGGTTTGAGTGGAAAGGAGGCAGCTGAGTTCTCTGGAAGATTGGTTGCTTCCATAGCTCAGATCATATAAGGAAGAGGGGAAGAGCATATTGGTGGGAGAGGGGTCAAGGCTCTGGTGAGATTCCCGGGGGAGATGGGGATGACCATACATTATCTCAAAGGGGGAGGCAAGGGATGGCTTTTTTGGTAAAGACTTCAAGCTTAGAAGGGCAACAGGGAGGAGTTTAACCCAACCTAAATGAGTCTCTAAAGATAGTTTTGTTATAATGTCTTTCATTGTGCAGTTGGCTCCCTCAACTTACCTGAGGCTTGGGGGCGATAGGGACAATGAAAGTGCCATGGGATGGACAATGTCTTTGCCACATTCTGGGTTACTTGGCAGACAAACTCAGGCCCATTGTCAGATTGGATTGAAGCAGGCATCCCAAACCGAGGGATTACTTCATTTAGAAGGATGTTAGCAACTGTGGTAGCCCGCTTCTTTGAGGTGGGTAAGTCCTCTACCCAACCTGAGAATGTGTCTATTAAAACTAGTATGTATTTGAAGTTTTTTTACTCTGGGCATGTTGGTAAAGTTGATTTGCCAATCTTCCCCGGGAATATGGCCCCTAGTCTGATGAGAAGGAAAGGTTCCAGGTTTTAAAGATGTATTGGAATTCACTCTTTTGCATATCTGGCATGAGGCTGTGATTTGCTGTATCACTTCTTTATCCTATGAAGTCAGAGTAAGGAAAGAGTGGAGAAAGGCTTTGAGAGTCTGTGGACTGGTGTGGAAAATGGAGTGGAGGTAAGTAAAGAGGGCATGTTTAGCTGGGTCTCCATTATTGGGTAATGATGGAGAGCACATGGCAATGAGAGATCCAGTGGGGTCTGAAAGGGCAGCTGACTTGGCTGCCTGATCTGCTTTTGAATTCCCCTGTGTGACCAGGGAGGAGTCATTTTGGTGTGATCTGCAATGGACAACTCCAAGTTTTTTAGGAAGCTGGGAGGCTTGTAGTAGTTGGGTGATGTATGTGGAATTGGTTATAGAGGTTCCCTTTGAGTTCAGGAGACCTCTCTCCTTCCAAATTGCTGCATGAGATAAAAGAATGTGGAAAACATATTTGGAATCAGCATAAAGTGTAAGAATTTTCCCTGCTGCCAATTTGCAGGCTTGTGTTGCAGCTACCAGCTCATCCTGTTGGTTGGTGGTATTTGCAGGCAGGGGATTGGATTCTATTACTCATTATAGGGACACTATGGTATATCCAGCTTTTCTGATCCCCTCATGCATAAAGGAGCTGCCATCAGTGAACCAGGTGTAATCAGGTTGGACTAGAGATCCCTCAGTGATATTAATTGGGCATGTGAGGAAGTTTTCTAGAATTTTCCTGCATTTATATATTGGGGACTGTGTTTGACCTTGAGCCTGAATGTGTAACAGAGTTGCTGGGTTGAGAGGGGCACAGGTTTGGAAGGACATGGAGGAGTCATAGAGGAAAGAGACCAAGAGAGAGAATTCCACAGGGAGGGAGGGTTTGCAGTCCTTTGTATGTTAGCAAGTCCTTGAGGTGATGAGGGGAGGTGACAGTGATTTGGGCTCCAAAGGTAAGCTTTTGTGATTTCTTTAATAAAACATAGGAGGCTGCTAGTGCACAGAGACAAGGAGCCCATCCCTGGACAGTTGGATCTTACTGTTTCAAACGGTATGCCACCGGAGCAAAGTTGGGCCTTTGTCCCAGCACCGGTAAGCCTTGCCCTTTGTTTCCATGAACTTAGAGAGTAAAAGGCCTATTAACATCTGGCAGGTGTAGAGCCGGTGCTTGTAAGAGGGCCTTCTGGAGGGTTCTGAAATGTGGTGCTGCTGAAAGTAACAAGGGCTTATGCTTGTTCCCCTTTGCTAGATCATATAATGGTCTGGCAAGTAATGAGTAATTTGGTACCCATGCCCTAAAATAGTCTGCCAGACCCAGGAATGAGAGAATCTCCTTAGTTTTTGGTACTGGAAGGCTTTCAATAAGGCCTTTTCTATCGCTTGTGATAGCTTTCTTCCCTGGGGAAAGGTGGAACCCTAAGTAAACAGCCTCAGAGAGAGAGAGCTGCACCTTTTGCAGAGAAACCCTACATACTTGGTGAGCAAAAAAAAATCAGAAGGGTGGCTGTGTCAGACTTTGAGGTTTCTAATGAGGGACTACAGAGGAGGAGGTCATAAACATATTGTAGGAGGGTTGAGTAGGGGCATAGAGGGAAAAAATCCTCAAGATTTCCAGTGAGGACTTGTCCAAAAATATGTGAGCTGTCTCAAAACCCCTGGGGCAGGACAGTCCAGGTTAACTGTCGGGAATGTCTAGTTTCTGGATCAGTCCAGTTGAAGGTAAATATGTCTTGGGAAGAGACAGTAGTGGAATCGAAAAGAAGACATTTTTAAGATCAATAACTGAAAAACAGGTGGAGTTTGCAGGAATGGAGAAAAGGATAGTATAGGGGTTTGGAACCAGGGGATATATGGGCCTGGTTGAAGAATTTATTAACCTTAAGTCCTGCACCAAATGGTATGTTCCATTAGGCATTTTTACTGATAAAATTGGGGTATTGAATGGAGAGTTTGTGGGATGGAGGAACCCCTTTCTTAGTAAACTCTGAATGATTGGCTTTAGGCCTTTAAGACTGGCAGTTGGCAGCAGGTATTGAGCCTGGTTTGGGAAGTGGTTATGGCCTTTGAGGTGCACTTCCATGGGAGAGCAATTTGCAGAGAACGGGGTTTCAGTGTCCCATACAATTGGGTCTACCATTTTACAGGGGAGGGGAAAATGGGTGTTCTGGTGGTCGTTGGGGTCTCCACACCAGACACAAAGGGGTAAAGTCTCTTCTTCATCTGGGAGTAAAGCCATGATGAAGATATAAGTAGGGGAGGACAATAAGGGTAAGATTGAGGAAAGCGTGATGGTTTTACCTCCTACCCTGACAATAGGAGATTCAGAGGGATAGGTAGTTCTCCAAAGTCTCTCAGAACCGAGAATGTGGCCCCAGTGTCTACCAAAAAGTTAATGGGATGCCCATTCACTCAGATAACCACTCTGGGTTTCTGCTTGGTGATCGAATATGTTGGGACAGAAGACCCAGGGCCCCACCAATCCTTGGCTGCTAGGCCCAGTAAGTCACTGGCAGGGTGACTGACCTCAGCTCCCCTCTGGGAATTGGAGCAGTATGATCCCCAGTGGCCAGGACGTTGGCATCTGGGGCACGGTCTGTATGGTGCCCTGGGATTAGGGCAAGCCCTAGCCCAATGTCCTTCATCACCACACTTAAAGCAGGGCCCAGTGGGTTCTCATGGGGGGGGGTTGTTATCTCCCCCTTTCAATAGGTTGGAAACAGGGCCCAGAGGGTCCTCATTGTGGGGGATGTTGTCTCCCCCTTTCCATAGGTTGGAAGGAGCCCTGTAACACCTGGGCCAAAATCTGGCATTTTTGGCGTTTGGCTCTTTCATCTCTGTTGTGGTAGACCTTGAAGGTTGTGGCCATCACCTCAGTCTGAGGAGTCAAGGGTCCCCTCTCTAATTTTTTTTAGCTTTGCCCAGATGCCTGGGTAGCTTTGTGAGAAAAAATAGGTCATAAGAAGTTGCCTTCCATCTGGGGAATCAGGGTCCAAATCAGTGTACTGAAGGAAAGCCTTTGTTAGTCAGTCTAGGAAGACTGAGGTGTTTTCATTTTTCTTCTGGATGACTTCCTGGAGTTTATCAAATTTAATAGTCTTTTGTGCTACAGCCTTTAGGCCAGTTATCAGACAGGTAATAAGGTAATCCTTACGTCCCAGGTCATGGAGGTCATTATAATCCCAATGAGGGTCTTGGTCTGGAACCACCTAGGCCCCTAAGGGATGGTGGGCATTAGTCTGATGAACCTGGACTGCATAGACCCTAGCCTGGTCCCAGACCCTTCTTCTTTCCTCAGGGAGGAGAGTATTGGACAGAATCATATAGAGATCATAAAAGGTGAGGCTATAGGCTTGAGTTAAGTATTGAAACTCTTTAATATAAGAGACAGACTTTGCAGTGTAAGATCCCAATTTTTTTCTACTTGAGAAAGATCAAGCATAGAAAAAGGAACATAAACCCTTAAAATCCCATCTGGCCTGGGGACCTCCCAAAGCGGGGCCACAACATGTGAAGTTTGAGTCAGGTGATGAGATGTGGTGACTTGTGGGTTAGGTGCTGTATTAGTGTGTGAATAGGTGGCTGAACAGGAGGCGGGTGAACTAAATTGAGGTGGAGGGACTGGGACAGAAGGAACAGAAGTGGGAGGAGTTTGCAGAAGTATCGGGAGGAAGAGGAAGAGAAGTGTCCAAAGAAGAAGCCCCAGATGTAGAAGACGGGGAAGTGGGAGGAAGTGAAAGTGGGGAAAGCAGGGCTGAGGGCTGGGGAGAGCAGAATGGAGGTGGTTCATCAGCCGGATCGAAAGTGGAGGCGGAGGGCAGAGTAGAGAAAGGAGGAGGAGAAGGTGTGGAGGCAGAGGGTGGAGAAGAGGAGGAAGGAGGTTTGAGAGCAAGAAGTAGCTGTTGAGGCTTGCATCAGGTACAGAGATTTGGATGAGATCGAAGCAAGGAAAAAGCCTCCACATAAGGAATCTCGGTCCACTTCTTTGATTGCTCACAATAATTAAAAAGATCTCGGAGTAAATTGGGATCCAGAGACCCACACGTAAGCCAAATATTTTTGTTGTCTAAGGGGTATGTAGGCCAGTCCTGGGTACAGAATTTTATGAGCCTTTTCAGTTTAATATCAGGCGCCAGGCTCAGGGTTTTCAAATTATCTAAGAGGCACCACAATGGAGAATCCGCCCTGAGGGACAAGGAATTTCCCATGCTGGAAGGGCAAGATGGGAATCAGAGAAAGAGAAAGAGAGAGGGAGAGAGAGAAAACCCGGGCCGGAAAGAGCTTCCTGGATGCCCGGGACGAACGGAGGATCAAGAGGGCATCCCCAAAATGACTGACCACAGAGAGGAAATACAGAGGGCACTACCTGGTCGTCACCATGAAGTGTGATCTGTGAGACCCAAATAGGGCCGGGACAGCGGGCAACCTGACATCAGTAAATTTTTTCGACTGGAATGAAAGAGTCAGGAACTGGAGGAAGGGAGTTCCGGGAGGAACGCAGTTCCGGACTCTGGTGAGACTGGCTGTAGCAATTAAACTAACCTCCATGGGAGATAAGAGTGAAGGGAACAGAGCAGAGCCGGAGGTGGGAGGGAGCCCAGTCAGCCATCTACTCCACCTGCCTACCCATGCAGTAAGCAGAAGACCAGAGCCTAGTCCGGGGGGCCCAGCCAGCCATTAAAACTGGAAATCAATGATAAAAGAAGGAAGAAAAAAATCCTATATCACTTAGAGAATGAACAATATGTTACTGAATGATCAATGGGTTACAGAAGACATCAAGGAGGAAATTTAAAAAAAAAATTAGAGATAAATGAAAACACAGACACAACATATCAGAATCTATGGGACACAATGAAAGCAGTTCTAAGAGGAAAATTCATTTCTTGGAGTTCATTCCTGAAAAAAAGAAAAAAAAACAACAAATAAATGATCTCACACTTCATCTCAAAACCCTAGAAAAAGTAGAACAATACAACAGCAAAAGTAGTAGAAGGCAAGAAATAATTAAAATCAGAGCTGAAATCAATACAATTGAAACAAAAGAAACAATTGAAAAAATTGACAAAACTCAAAGTTGGTTCTTTGAAAAAATAAATAAGACCAACAGACCCTTAGCCATGCTAATGAGGAGAAGAAGAGAGAGAACTCAAATTACTAGCATATGGGATGAAAAAGGTAATATCACAACAGACACTACAGAAATACAGAAGATAATGAGAAATTATTTTAAAACCTTATACTTCAATAAAATAGAAGATAGTGAAGGCATCGATAAATTTCTGAAGTCATATGATCTGCCCAGATTGAGTCAGGAGGATACACACAACTTAAACAGACGAATATCAATTCAGGAAATAGAAGAAGCCATCAAAAGACTATCAACCAAGAAAAGCCCAGGACTGGATGTGTATACAGCAGAGTTTTACAAAACCTTAAAGAAGAACTAATACCAATACTTTTCAAGCTATTTCAGGAAATTGAAAAATAAGGAGCACTTCCAAATTCATTCTATGAGGCCAACATCACCCTGATTTCTAAACCAGACAAAGACACTTCAAAGAAAGAAAACTACAGACCAATATCTCTAATGAACATAGATGCAAAAATCCTCAATAAAATTTTGGCAAATTGGATACAGAAACATATCAAAAAGATTGTGTACCATGATCAAGTAGGATTCATCCCTGGGATGCAAGGCTTGTTCAATATACGTAAATCAATAAATGTTATTCACTACACCAATAGACTTAAAGATAAGAACCATATGATCATCTCGATAGATGCAGAAAAAGCATTAGACAAAGTACAGCATCACTTTATGTTCAAAACACTAGAAAAACTAGGGATAACAGGAACATACCTCAACATTGTAAAAGCTATTTATGAAAAGCCTCAGGCTAGCATCATTCTAAATGGAGAAAAATTGAAGGCATTCCCTCTAAAATCTGGAACAAGACAGGGATGCCCTCTCTCACCAGTTTTTTTTCAACATAGTTCTTGAAACACTGGCCAGAGCAACTAGACAGACAAAAGAAATTAAAGGCATAAAGATAGTGAAAAAAAGAACTTAAATTAGCACTATTTGCAGTTGACATGATCCTATACCTACAAGACCCAAAAGGTTCTACCAAGAAACTTCTAGCGCTAGTAAATGAATTTAGCAAAGTGGCAGGATATAAAATCAACATGCATAAATCAAAGGTGTTCCTGTATATCAGTGACAAATCCTCTGAAATGGAAATGAGAACAACCACCTCATTCACAATATCCTCAAAAAAATAAAATACTTGGGAATTAACAAAAGAGGTGAAAGAACTATACAAAGAAAACTACAAACCACTAAAGAGAGAAATAGAAGAAGACCTTAGAAGATGGAAAGATATACCTTGTTCATGGATAGGCAGAACTAACATCATTAAAATGGCCATATTACCAAAAGTACTCTATAGGTTTAATGCAATGCCAATCAAAATCCCAATGGCATTCCTCACAGAAAAAGAAAAAGCAATCATGAAATTCATCTGGAAAAATAAAAGACCTAGAATAGCAAAAGCAACTCTAAGCAGGAAGAGTGACACTGGCGGTATAGTGATACCAGATTTTAAACTATGCTACAGATCAATAGTAACAAAACAGCATGGTACTGGTACCAAAACAGGTGGGTAGACCAATGATACAGAATAGAGGACACCGAGACCAATCCACAGAATTACAACTACCTTATATTTGACAAAGGTTCTAAAAGCATGCAATGGCGAAAGGATAGCATCTTCAACAAATGGTGCTAGGAAAACTGGAAATCCATATGCAACAAAATGAAATTGAATCCCTTTCTCTCACTATGCACAAAAGTTAACTCAAAATGGATCAAGGAGCTAGGGATCAAACCAGAAACTCTGTGTCTGATAGAAAAAAAGTTGGCTCAAATCTCCATCTTGTGGGGTCAGGCTCCAAATTCCTTAATAGGACACCTATAGCACAAGAGTTAAAATCAAGAATCAACAAATGGGACATGCTCAAACTAAAACGTTTTTTCTCAGCAAGAGAAACAATAAGAGAGGTAAATAGGGAGCCTACATACTGGGAACAAATATTTACCCCTCACACTTCAGGTAGAGCTCTAATCTCCAGAGTATATAAAGAACTCAAAAAATTGAACAACAAGAAAACAAATAACCCAGTCAACAAATGGGCCAAGGATATGAACAGACACTTCTCAGAGGAGGATATACAATCGATCAACAAATATACGAAAAAATGCTCACCATCTCTAGCAATCAGAGAAATGCAAATTAAAACCACTCTAAGATACCATCTCACTCCAGTAAGAATGGCACCCATTATGAAGTCAAACAACAACAAGGATGTGGCGAGGATATGGGGAAAAGGGTACACTTATACATTGCTGGTGGGACTGCAAATTGGTGCAGCCAATCTGGAAAGCAGTAAGGAGATTCCTTGGAAAACTGGGACTGGAACCACCATTCAACCCAGCTATTCCCCTTCTTGGACTATTCCAAAAAGACCTTAAAAAGCATATTACAGGGACACAGCTATATTAATGTTCATAGCAGCACAATTCACAATAGCTATACTGTGGAACCAACCCAGATGCCCTTCAATAGATGAATGGATAAAAAAAATGTGGAATTTATACACAATGGAATATTACTCAGCACTACAAATAATGAAATCATGGCATTTGCAGGGAAATGGATGGCATTAGAGCAGATTATGCTGAGTGAAGCTAGCCAATCCCTAAGGAGCAAATGCTGAATGTCTTCTTTGATATAAGGGGGTGACTCAAAACAGAGCAGGGAGGAAGAGCATGAGAAGATTACCATTAAATAGGGATGAGAGATGCATGGGAATGGGAGAGAGAAGGGGAATTGCATCGAAGATGGAGGGAGACCCTCATTGTTATGCAAAATTACATATAAGATGGTCTGAGGAAGAAAAAAAGAGAGAGAGAAAAGTGTCATAGAGTGGGTAGAGAGAGGTGATGGGAGGGGAAGGGAGGGGGGGGAATAGGAAGTGGAGCAGAATACAATAGATACTAATATGGCTGTATGTATAAATGCTCGGAGTTTGGGAACGGGGTTCCGCCTTGAGTGACAGGGATCCCCTTCCAAAGTTTCAGCACCAATGCAAAGAATGGTGGGAAAAGCTCCATAAACTCAACAGGCCAATACAACCGTTTATCTGTCTGAGATTTTATTAGCAGGACCAAAGCAGCCAGTCGTAAAAGAGAAGGGGGAGAGAGAGAGAGAGAGAGAGAGAGAGAGAGAGAGAGAGAGAGAGAGAGAGAGAGAGAGAGAGAAGGGGAGAGTAAGAGGGGGAGAGTAAGAGAGAGAGTAAGAGAGAGAGGGTAAGAGAGTAAGAGTAAGAGAGCGAACACAAACAGGGTATTGATATTTATGGGCTTAACACAGGATGAGGAGGAGAAGGTGAGTGAGCTGTTACTTCTTCATTGGCCGAGAGTTCGTGCCACTTCAGGGATTGGAGGTGCGCCATTCAAAGTCCGTGCCATTCACAGGGATTGGAGGTAATGGTTCATGCGCCATTCAGGTGCGTGGTGGACCTCAGCTCCTGGAAAGGAAGCGCTCCAAGCACCATCTTTACCAACACTCCTGAGCTCCCTGAAGAGAAGCATGCCAGGCACCATCTTTACCAACAGATGCAACTACTATTCATAGAGAAAGTTGTATTAAATATCTGCATGAGAAGGTACAAGAAATCAATAATATTTAGGACATTCAGTCTGTTTCTTTTGAAAAGTATTTAGCCTGTATTTGATTAAATGCAGATATTTTATAAGAAGGCTCACAAATTTGGTCCTGTCTTGTCTCCTGCCTACCTTGGTGGCTGTTTTTCAGAGGACAGACATTTGTAGCATGATGACATCTTGGTCAACAGCAATCAACATTAACAGGGTAGTGGTCCCATAAGAGTACAATTGTGATATAAAAGTCCTCTATAGTACTTTTACTGTGCCTTTTATATTGAGGTACATGTATGTGTGGAGATGCTCAAATAGTGATTTACCCTAGTGACATTGTGTTGGTTTATACAGCATGCTGTGTGTGGGTGTGAAGCACAGGTGCACAGAAACCTGTGTTGCAATGGTGCAAGTGCTCCAGATGACCAAGGAATGAGCAAGTGTGCAATGCTGCATTTCTTATGAACTTGTTCCCACAGCCAGCTGGCCCATGACTGCTTTCCACATTTGGTTATCCATGGGATTTCTACACAGGGCTACTGCAGTGTGCTTTGCTCTAGCTAAAAATACACTTTCATTGTTCACATTTCTAATAGGCTCATGTCTGTCTTACCTAACCATTGCCCTAAATGTTAGAGATTTGCTTTGGACCCTCAGATAGTTTAGGGACTTGACCTGAAGTTTGGCATCACATGAGTCTGTGTCAAAGGATTTCCTTCATTGTTAACAATTGCATAATGATTTCTTTATGTTTCCCCTGTGTGTCAAAAATACAATAAGGTCAAGTTGGGAGTGAATCTAAAAGTTTGTTGTCCAGGAGACTTAGCCAAGCAAAATGTGTCAAGAGCAGGAGGAAGTGCTGTGACCTTTTTTTGTGATTGTCTTTTGCATGCTGAAATAGTTTCTTAGGGCCAACTGCTGTTTATACTGACTTGTCTATAGTATATTAGCTTGATTTGACTGACTCATATTGTCAAGTATATGGCCATAAATCTTGAGTCTTGTGTTTGTGACTAAATAGAGAATTTTTTGAGAGATCAGATGACATAAATTTTGGCTAGGTGGCTATGGCACTTGACTTCGGGTATGTCTAAATTATGTCCTCCACTTTGATTTTTCTTTTACACCTGGAATGATGGTATTCCTCTGAAATGTTTAAAGATATTTATTTAACAAATGAGCATTTGCATGTTCATCTAGGAAAACTTTAATGGAGAACTCAAGATGTTTTCTAATTGGAGAATAGGTAGCATGAAGGAGCAAGGCCACTTTTAGGGAAATTTGAATGGCATGTGAGTAGACTAAACTGGAGGTACCAGGGATTTCCAGGTTCTTAGGATTGACTTGTTAAAGGAATGTTTTTTTCAAGTGTTAGTCAGTGATGGTTGAGGAATGGATTGTGTATAGGGAAGTCTAGATGGTGGTCCTCAGAATTGAGTATGTAGAATTTCCTGGGTATTCAAAAATTCCTGGCTCTTAATTCTCCCTCCCCGCAGCCCAATTTGATAGTCACTATTGACAAGTGGCTCTTAAGCACTTGAAATAAATTGCAGGTACAAAGATGATATCAAAGATGAGGGGAAAAATATAAAATATCACAATATTTTTTCTAGTTGATTAAAAATCAAAACTATATTTGCATGCATTGGATTAAAATAAAATAAGTTCACTTATTTTCTTTATTTTTCAAGTGTCTATCAGAACACTTATTAAAATGGCACATGGAACTCATATTCTGCTTCTCTTGGACAGTGCTGGTCTACAGTATGGGCCAAGAAGATGACATAGTTAACCAGTACCCCAAGTGATTTTGATTCAGGGACTTAGACCACTATTTGACAAAGAATAGACTGCAACACATATATGTCAGCATATAGCATAGGAATTTGAGAGCCATGATTAAATGGATGTCAAAGAGGTTGAGTAAGAAGGGATGCATCAGAGCAAGATGCTTTGAAACAAATTGGGCTGAAGGCAGATGTGGTGGAGGAATAATAAGCTGTCCCCTGAGAATGTGGTGCCAGTCTGCATTGTGGTAGAGAAGCTGCCCAAATTCATTCTGTTCCTGTGCTTTACTGTGGTAACACTTAAGATGCAGAAGCTGTGAGGGACTTTGGGCTTGACTTTGACCTCTTCTTATCTGAAGGGTGCAAACCTATCAGAATGTTTCTTTAAAGGCTTTTTTTTTTTTTTGGTTACTTGCATTTTCTTTCTTCTGCATGCAATGCAGTTGCCTTTAGGTGTTTTGTGAAAGTCACTTGGCTAGGGAGATGTTTAAATGTAAACCTCTTTTCTGAGGAAAATCAGAGTGAGTAACTTAACACTCACTCATAAGATTTAAGTGGAAAAATAGAAACAGGACTATATATTGCAAATTAGGGGATGGAAAATTGTGGTAAGCCATTGTTATAGATCGTGGCCGCCATTAGAAGATGGCGCCGGCTTCCACTGTGGCCTGTGGTAAACAACTCCTTTTATGGAGAGTTGGCGCGCAATTCCTTACCACCCTATGAGAGAAATCCACGTGGCGGCTTATGATTGGGATGCAGGGGGCTTTATTAAGCTGTGCTTGGGTGTGTCGCGGGCGGGCGCTAGAAGATAATACATGACTCAAGGCCTGAATAAACTGTTGAAAGAAGAATCCTGTGTCGTGTTTCCCTGGCTGGCGAGGGGTCGCGACAATTGGTGGCCCGTACGGGGACCCAGAACTTTCAGCAGTCAGGGTGGTGCACCGGTAAGTTCCCAGGTAAAGTGGGAATCCGCAAGCTAATAGCTGGACGCTCCTCTGTAAAGAAAGAGAGAGCGGAGCTTTTGTACTTTCACTTTCTTTATAGCTCTGAAAACATTATGGGTGCTACCTCTTCAAGCCCAATTTTGTTGGCCCTAGAGGGGTTGCTACGTTCAAAGGGACTTAAGGTAAAGCAGAGTACTTTGCAAATGTTTTTGAGAGAAGCTGATATAGCGGCTCCTTGGTTTGCCTTTTCAGGGAGTCTTATGATTCCTAGCTGGGACAAATTAGGGAAAGATCTAGATTTCGCTCGTGAGCAAGGCACCTTAGAGGGTGGTGTTATACCACTTTGGAAGTTAGTTAGAGGATGTATAGTAGATAGTAAATGCCAAGAAGCTGTGAGTGAGGGTCAAGCTGTTCTTGAGCAACTACATGAGGAAAAATCTGAAGGATCACATAGTGAAGTGGCAGAGAGTATTAAGAGTAAGAGTAGTGAGAAGGCAAAAGAGCCTGAAAATAAAAATAGGAGAAGGCTCTACCCAGACTTGACCGAATTAAAAACGCCTGAGAACACAAGCGACTCAGAGAGTTCTGAGGACCTTGATATATTGCTACAACAACTACGCAAGATAAAAATGAAGAAGAAGAAAAAGGAGATACAGGGCACGCAGGCCTACTGTAAGAAGGGGAAGGGATCTAATACCGGTCAACAAAACTCTGAGGAGGAGGAGGTAGAATATCTAGAAGAAGATATGGTGCCGGTTGCCCCACCCCCGTATGTGGGGGGGAGCCAAGGTTCCGGGAGATCTTTTCACGCGCAAGTTTGGAGGACAGTTAATACAGATATGGGACTTGCATACCCTGTATTTCAGGACAATAACAGGGGAAGATATCATGAGCCTTTAGACTTTAAGATAATTAAAGCCTTGGCAGAATCTGTCCGCACTTATGGCATAGATGCCGCTTTTACCCTTACTCAGGTGGAGGGACTTACTAGATTTTGCATGACTCCTTCAGATTGGGCTAGTCTAGTCCGTGCTTGTGTTTCCCCAGGGAAGTACTTGGATTGGAGAGCATTTATGTTAGAGGGTGCAGTAGAGCAAGCTGCCCAAAATCATGCAGCGGGACGCCCTGCCTGGGATAAGGATATGCTTTTGGGGCAAGGCAGGTTTGCTAATCAATAAACAGGATACCCCCCTGAGGTATATGAACAGATTAATAACATTTGTATCCGTGTATGGAAATCACTCCCAAATAGAGGAGAAGTGTCTGGCAATTTGACAAAAATTATACAAGGCCCCACAGAACCTTTCTCAGACTTTGTTGCCAGGATGGTGGACGCCGCAGGAAAAATCTTTGGTGACCCTGATAGAGCAATGCCTTTGATTAAACAACTTGTCTTTGAACAATGTACTAAAGAATGTAAAGCAGCTATTACTCCTTATAAAAACAAAGGCATAGAGGCCTGGATGAAAGTCTGTAGAGAAATAAGTGGGCCGTTAACTAATGCAGGCCTTGCTGCTGCTGTCCTTCAATTATCACATAAATCCAGCCCTGTTGCCGGAAAGTGTTTTGGGTGTGGTCAAGGAGGACATTTTAAATGAGAATGTCCTAACAAGAAAAGAACATCCAAAATTGAGCCCACCTCTGTTAGCCATCAACCGGGCTTATGCCCCAGATGTAAAAAGGGAAAGCATTGGGCTAATGAGTGTAGGTCCATCAGAGATATACATGGTCAGCCTTTAAAAGATAGAAACATGTCAAAAAACGGCCGGGGGGGCCCCCGACCCCAGGGCCCGCAAATATATGGGGCAATGGAAAATGGGACAATGGACACCGAGTCATGGCCGTCCCTGCGCCATCCCAAGAATCGCGGAGAGCCACTGCAGGTGCCGCGGGACTGGACCTCTGCTCCACCGCCAGACTCGTATTAACACCTAAAATGGGAGTCCAACTGGTGGAGACTGAATTTAAAGGACCTTTACCACCTGGCACTGTGGGTTTGCTGATTGGGCGTGCTTCCTCTATCCTACGAGGCCTTCATGTTTTCCCTGGGATTATTAATCTGGACATTGTAGGAACAGTGAAGGTTATGGTGGAGGCCCCAAAAGGCATTGTGTCCATTTCCCCAGGAGACAGGATTGCCCAATTGCTAATTCTACCCAGTTTACATACCCGCTTTCCTGCTGATTCCCTTTTGAGGACAAGTGATGAGATTGGAACCACTGGAGGGAATTGCGTTTACTTGTCCTTAGACATGAAGAACCGTCCTACTTTAGAGTTAACTATAGAAAGCAAATCAATTTTAGGATTACTAGATACTGGGGCAGATCGTAGCATAATTGCTTTAAACGACTGGTCAAAGGGGTGGCCGGTGCAGCTCTCAGATCAATCACTAAGAGGTTTGGGATACGCTCAAGCTCCACAAGTCAGCTGCAGGCATTTATCATGGAAAGATTCTGAGGGACGTTCTGGCACATTTCAACCATATGTGCTCAATCTCCCAATCTCTCTATGGGGACGTGATCTTATGAAGGACATGGGGTTTCAACTTAGTAATGAATATTCAACAGTTGCTCAAAAGATAATGCAGGACATGGGATATAGACCAGGTCTTGGATTAGGAAAAAATTTACAGGGATGTAGATATCACTTAGAACCTCAACAAAAACTTAATAGACATGGGCTGGGTTTTTCTTAGGGGCCGCTGAGGATCAGGTGCCCATTACCTGGAATACAGGGGAACCGGTGTGGGTTCCTCAGTGGCCGCTCCCCTCTGAAAAATTGACTGCAGCTTGTGCTTTAGTACAAGAACAATTAAAGTTGGGACATATAAAGCCCTCCATTTCTCCATGGAATACACCCATATTTATTATTAAAAAGAAGTCTGGAAAATGGCGGTTGTTACATGATCTACGGGCCATTAATGCTCAAATGCAGCCCATGGGACCCATTCAGAGAGGTTTGCCTTTGCTTTCAACAATTCCAAAAAATTGGCCAGTGATATGTATAGACATTAAAGATTGTTTCTTTTCCATTCCATTGCATCCTCAGGACTCCGAACGTTTTGCTTTTACTCTGCCTTCATGTAATCATGAGGAACCTGATCAAAGGTTTGAATGGGTGGTTTTGCCTCAAGGCATGGCCAATAGTCCTACAATGTGTCAAATGTTTGTAGGAGCGACCATTGTTCCACTCAGACAAAAGTATCCATTGTTAAAGTGTATACATTATATGGATGATATATTGCTGGCAGCCAAAACCAAATATATGTTGGAAGCAGCTTACACTGATTTGGTACATTTATTGCAATCAAAGGGCTTGTTTATTTCACCTGATAAAGTACAAACAGGAGATTCTATTGATTTTCTTGGTGCTAGTATCTCTTGTAAAACTATTACACCCCAAAAGGTGACTCTCAGGACTGATAATTTACGTACCTTAAATGATTTCCAAAAACTATTGGGTGACATAAATTGGATTAGGGGTTATTTACATATTCCCAATGCTGAATTAAAACCCTTGTATGAAATTCTTAAAGGTGATTCAGACCTTTCTTCCCCTCGGCATCTTACTGAGGAAGCAAGGTCAGCGCTGCTGAAAGTGGAGGAGGCTATACAACATGCTAGCCTTTGCAGGCGTCAAGAGGATAAGCCTCTTCAATTATGTGTTCTCGCCACTGTACGACAACCCACTGGAGTTTTGTGGCAAGATGGTCCTTTATTGTGGATACATCCACGTATATCCCCTGCAAAATCTCTTGAGTATTATCCTGATGCAGTTGCTTCCTTAGCTATGTTAGGGATACAACAAAGTATACAATTTTTTGGTTTTCCTCCAAAATCTGTGATTGTCCCTTATACGTGTCAACAAATTCAAGTTTTGTGTGCTAGCCTGGATAATTGGGCTATATTGCGATGCTCTTTTCCAGGAGAGATAGATAATCACTATCCTTCACATCCTCTTATAACATTTGTTAAGGAACATCCTATCATTTTTCCTAAAATCACTTCTTCTACGCCTATCCCAGGAGCTGCAAATATCTTTACAGATGGATCCAAAACTGGTATTGGAGCCTATGTGGTAAATGATCAACCTCCTATCCAACATCAGTTTGCTCCTGGCAATCCACAATGGGTGGAGCTACAAATTGTCATAAAAGTCTTTGAACAATGTCCGTTTCCTTTTAACTTAATCTCAGATTCTATTTATGTAGTTCAAGCTTTAAAGGTGTTGGAAGCTGTGGGTCCCATACACACTTCAGGAGTAATGTCTTCCCTTTTCCTCCATCTTCAAACACTGATTTGGAATCGCTCCACCTGTTTTTACCCTTTACATATTCGAGCTCACACAGGTTTACCGGGTGCTCTTTCTGCTGGCAATGCCCAAGCTGACCTTGCTACTCGTCCTTTTTGGATGTTCCTCGTTTCCTCCTTAGACCAAGCTAGAAACTTTCACAGTAAATTTCATGTTAATGCACGAGCACATCAAAAGCGCTTTACTATTTCTCGTGCTGATGCTCGCCAGATTGTCTTGGATTGCCCTAATTGTGTCATTTTGCATCATCCTCCTTCTGTGGGCGTAAATCCTTGTGGTTTGCGGTCTTTAACAATATGGCAAATGGATGTCACTCATATCCCTGACTTTGGCAAACTTAAGTATGTCCATGTGTCTGTGGATACTTGTTCTGGCATTATCCATGCTTCTGCTTTGTCTGGTGAAAAGGCTGGAAATGTTATCACGCATTGCTTGGAAGCCTGGGCAGCATGGGGCTTACCACAGACCATTAAAACGGACAATGGTCCAGCGTATACTGGACGACAATTTTCTTCCTTTTGCAGCCAGATGGGTATCCAGCTTGTCCATGGTTTACCTTACAATCCACAAGGTCAGGGTATTGTAGAGCGTGCTCATAAGACTCTAAAAGAGATGTTAATAAAACAAAAAGGGGGAATTGGCTTAGGTCACACCCCGAAAGAGCGCCTCTCCCTGGCTCTATTTACTATTAATTTCTTGAATTTGGACATCCAAGGGCGCTCTGCTGCGACTAGGCACTGTTCGCCCTCTGCCCCGAACTTTGGGCACGTTAAGTGGAAAGATGTACTTTCTGGACAATGGTATGGGCCTGATCCCATGCTGGCATGGGCACGAGGTTCCGTCTGTGTTTTCCCACAGGACCGGACGGAGCCGGTGTGGGTTCCAGAACGCCTGACAAGAAGAGTCCCGACATCAATCAACCAACAACAGGAGGCGCTACAACAATCTCATGATGAGGATCATCCTTCTACTGAGTGTCCTGGTTTTAATGCTGATATCGATGGTACAGGGGACATCAATGCAGTGGTGGGTGGTAGCTCGAACGTGGCCAATGCCGATGCCGGTTCATAGCAATTCTAGTGTTCTCCCCACTCTTTTTTCTACTTCATGTGAGATGTCTGCTCCTTGTGTTTCCCCTAGAGGGGACCAAGATCGGTCCTTCAATCTCTCCAGCATCAATCTCACAGGAGTTTTTTGCTTCAGTTTTTCCAAGGGTGATTGCATCCATTTAAAACTTAAGAACTTGACTAACTGGGAGGACCCATTGCAGTACAGTCGGATCTCGCAGGGAGTTTTGGTTGCAGGGCTCCTACAAATTAACTCAGGGAAAAACCAGGGCTCAGGAAACTTGACAAATACTTCTGAGCTTAATATTACCACTCTGGCCATTACTTCCCAGGTGTTAATTCCGTTGTCTCCTTCTAATCAGACCTCTAATGCCACTCATTTTAAGGCTTCTCCTTATTGCACTCCTAAGTGTGGCTTCCCCCCAACATTCACGCCTTGCCAAGATCATTCTTGGGAGAAACATCAGGTCGCTAAAGGTTTCTCTCTTTCCCCCTCTCTTAAAAGATACTTGTATAATTCTTCCAACAATAATTCCTCTATAGGAGCAGGTTGGTCTTGGTTTCAATGGTTGATTTCCAATGAAAAGGGAGCCACAGCTGATATTTCTGCTTTGGCTCAATTACGAGGAGTCCAAAGTTGGCTGTTTAATGTTTCTGGCATTACCCAAGACTCGGGGCGAGGTAGGAGGCTTAAAATTTCTGCAAATAATTCACAATTATCTAATGCTACATTACCCTCTGCAGCAGTCTGTCTCCAATCTCCGTTCTTGTTTATTTTGGCTAATGATACATCACAGGGGATGCTTAATTGTTCTAATATTACCTGCTATTTGTCTGAGTGTTGGAATGGCTCCTGGACTACGGCAGTGGTTATGAAAGTTCCGACCTTTGTCCCGATTCCGGTTACTGCAGATCCAGAGTCTTTTCCTATTGTTGCACTGATTAGAGCCCATAGAGATTTTGGAATTACGGCAGCTATAGTGACAGCTGTGGCGGTATCTGCTGTTGCAGCAGTTACAGCTGGAGTAGCCATGGCCAGCCAGGTACAAACTGCTGCCACTATTAATCAGGTTATTCAACAAACATCCACCATACTTGAATCTCAAAGTAGAATTAATCAACACATTTTATCTGGGATTCTGGCTGCTAATCAAAGGATAGATCTGCTTCAAGCTCAGGTGGAGGAGTTGTCTGATCTAGTACATTTGGGTTGTGTCGATCAACGTGTGCATTTATGTATAACCTCTGTCAGATTTAATGATTCCAGAAATGCCTCCCGCATCATCGGGGAGTATCTATCCGGAACCTGGTCCATGGAAGCAGAAAACTTGATCCAGTCTCAACTAACGCAGATTGCTGTTTTGAATAGTACCCGTGTCGAACCAGTGACTTTGGGTCAATTCACCAGTTGGCTATCCTCTGCCTTTTCCTTCTTTAAGGAATGGGTGGGAGTGGGCATTTTTGGGGCAATGTGTTGCTTTGGTGTTGTACTTTGTTTGTGGCTTCTCTGTCGCCTTAAAAATCGCCATGCACAAGAAAAGGCTATGATTGTACAGGCTCTTGCGGCCTTAGAAAATGGCATTTCTCCACAAATCTGGCTTGCACATCTTAAACAGTGATTTCTGGGCAGGGCCATTGCACCCCAAGTTAGTTTCACATTGCACTGGGATTGGCATGTCCTCTTCCTTATTCTCTCCCAGTGCTGAATAGCCCTTGCACTCTGCAGGTCTTGTTACCATTGCACGCAGATGGGTTTCAGGACTGGTCTTTCTTCTCGACTACAGACTCTTTACCTTCCTCTGGGGCTTAGGGATTGTGTTGCCAACTTAAATTTTATTATTATTACCAGGCTACCTGTGTTATCCTACTTCTCGCCGTCGTCACGATGCAGGATGCAAGGCAAAGCACTGCACTTGAGTGATCCCTCAACGGACCTCAAGGAAAGCATGTCCTATTGCATGCGGGTTTGACGTCCACGCCCCGCCCTACGAAAAAAGGCGTTGGCTGATATGGGATCAGGTCTGGGGAAGGCGCCTCCTTAGGACTGAACCATACATTGCAGCCACTTCTGCACAGTGGGATAGGACCTCTACTTTCGCCTGCATTGTTATTTAAAATAGAAGGGGGAACTGTGGTAAGCCATTGTTATAGATTGTGGCCGCCATTAGAAGATGGCGCCGGCTTCCACTGTGGCCTGTGGTAAACAACTCCTTTTATGGAGAGTTGGCGCGCAATTCCTTACCACCCTATGAGAGAGATCCACGCGGTGGCTTAGGATTGGGATGCAGGGGGTTTTATTAAGCTGTGCTTGGGTGTGTCGCGGGCGGGCGCTAGAAGATAATACATGACTCAAGGCCTGAATAAACTGTTGAAAGAAGAATCCTGTGTCGTGTTTCCCTGGCTGGCTAGGGGTTGCGACAGAAAATATTTTTAAAATATTTTTAACCCCCAAATTTTCTAAAGCTAGAAACATGGGATTTTATACTGAAAGTAACTTCTTTAATGACTTAGTTAAATAGTCTTATTGATGAGGAATATGAGGTTCAGAGCAGTTATATAAATGTTAGTCTAACACTCCTTGTCCAGTTAGTAGAAGATTTAGTTGAGCATTTACACTTCTTGACCTAATCTCTTTTCTGTTTAAACTGTATATGTCTCATTGTGCAATCTGCAGATTTTGAAACATTTATGATTCTGTTTTTTTATGTACTCTAAAAGGAAGTTTCCCCTCCCCCACCAAACATGGATATGCCCAGTGCTCTTTAGATTGTTGTTCTGGGTTTTTTATTTGTAGCAACCACATCAAAATTAGATTTCATAGCTGGGCCCAGTGGCACATGCCTGTAATCCCAGCGACTCAGGAGGATGAAACAGGAGTATTATGAGTTCAAAGCCAGCCTCAGCAATTTAGCAAGTCTTTAAGCAAACCGGTGAGACCCTGTCTCTAAACAAAATACAAAACAGAGCTGGGGATGTGGCTGAGTGTTTAAGTGTCCCTGAGTTCAATCCTTGGGTACCAAAAAACAGCAACAAAAAAAAAAAAAAAAAAAAAAGAAACAGATTAAAAAAACAGTTAGATTTCAACGATTTAGGAGAAACAAAATCTGTTATTTAAAAAAGATATAGCGACAATAGCTCCCATTAGAATTTTTAAGTGGAAAACACATTTATGATGTTTCTTAAAGAAAAACATCATTAATTCTGAAGGCTACAATTGGAAACTAATAACTCATTGAAAGACCTAACCAACCTCATTTTACTTGGAACCTCATTTTGCTCTGAAACTTAACCTCTGACCTACTGCAGTCCTAAAGACAGGAAATGCCACAGAAAGCTCTGCTCAATGCAGATGGTGATCACCTAAGATAGGCCAAGATATCAAAATATCTGAAATTCCAGATGGCCCCCACCTAGGTGTGTTGACCAATATCTAAACCAGAAGTCCTGCAGCTTGGCACTACTCCCCTTGCAACACCCTCCTGGTTTAAACCAATCATTTTTAAGTGCTTCAACCCCTTGAACTAACCAATAATTCTTTCCAGATTCTTTCCCACCATTTGATATGCTAATCATGTTTTAGAGTTGTTTTATGATTTTCCCATGGTGTGTGATGATTTGCTAAGAGATGATATGATGTATGTGAAGTCCCTGCCTTCCCCAAAGAGGGTGTAAAATTGCTGCAAACCCTGGGCTCAGGGCCTCTCTGCATCACCAGTTGCTGTGTGCACACGGAGGACCAAGCTAGCTCACACTACACACCTCTTTGCTGCTTACATCAATCTTGGTCTCTGGGGGTCTTTTGGGGGTCCCAAACTCGAGCATAACATCATAACTTAGAATACTTTCCCAGAGCTGGAATTAAATTTATGGAATATAACCACAATTATACTTAAGAATTATATGAGATCTTGTTCTGAATTATGAATTCTAATTTGCAATATTTAACTAAAATATTTATCCCTTCAGAACCAGTGTGCAGTCTACTAGAACTCTCCAATTCATTTGAAATGATACACTCTAAGTTAAATATGGATTTTTTTTTCTCAAAGGTCTTTGGGATAGCAATCAGAATGTCTCAAGCAATTTTTGATATTTGTTGGTAGAGAGGTGAACTTAACATTTTAAGCAAACCTGGTATAAGTGAAAAATTAAGTGTCTTTGAAAATATTCTTCAAAATTAGAAAATTATAAATTTAAAAAAAATTAAAATTTAAGAAAAATTATCTGGTTTCCTGAAACTATATTGGCTTACATAGGAATAAAACAGACTGATATGATGATAAAATTTCTGTTGCTTGAAACCCATTTAACCATACTTATCAATAATTTTGGTCACTTACTGTTTTTTTTCTAATATTGGACAAATAATATTCCTGCCATCTGAAACAAAATCTAGCCCTCTACATGAATTCTTTGCAATAGGTTCAAAATTTTAGGAAGTAATTTTAAGAAGTTTGGTGTGTGAAGAATAGCAGGACAAGAAAAATATTTTTAAGTACTTATTTTTTAGTTGTATTTGGACATAAAACTTTTATTTCACTTACTTATTTTTACATGGTGCTGAGAATTGAACTTTTGCATGAGCAAAGTGAGCACTCTACCACTGAGCTACAACCCCAGCCCCAAGAAAAATATTCTTAATCATAGATTTTAACTTCCCAAGTAAACAGATGAGAGAAAACCAAGTTACATGTAGACAAAAACATTTTCTGGAGTGTGTGTGCATGCATGTATGCACATATGCTTAGGTGTTCAATAGGTTATTGTATTCCAGGCCTGAGGAGAAACTGAAACCTGGTCCAAGCTAGATTAGATTATCTTAAGTGTTATTTGATTACATAAATCTAGAGTAGGATTTAAGAATAGACCTGACCTATTTACCAAGAAACACCTGACTTTTATGAAATTATGTAGTTGGTATTATAAGTATCTGGCCATTCAACTGGTAAAGAAATATAAAAGTCATCTTCATCATGTATTTCTTATTTTTTTTCTCTATGATGAAGGTCCTGGGATGCATTTTGGGTCCTTCTCTACCCCTGGATCCAAAGCACACCAACCATTTGGGAAATGGAAGCCTGAAGCCTGAAGAAACCTTTGCTGGAATTAAAACATCTATTTAAAACTGATTCCAAAGTGAAGTTTCAAAAAATGTAAGACATTTCTAAGAATTTGTGAAACAAAACATTTTAGAGCACTCTAGCTCTATAACTATTGGTGGAACTTAATTAAACATGGATTCAGAATGGTAAAGAATATAAAATGTGGTAAATATAAATGAAGAAAAAAATCTGGAGGCATTTCTATTTCACTTTTAAAGTAGAAAGCATTTGGGAATGAGAGAAAGCAATATTTTTAGGCTTATTTATGGAAATAATTATAATTTTCAGTGCTCAGCAATTTAATTTTTTTGTTACAGTTGTAAGACAAATGATCATTTACTGTGGCAGACTTTCTAGATTCTAGAGTTACTATGGCTCTTTATAACCAGGTATAATGTTCATTATGATTAAAAAAAAGCACATATCTTGCTACATATCTCCATGATGTGGTGTATAAAGGATAAGCTTTTCTTACATTTAAGGCAGATGCTATCACAAGAGATTCACAATGTAGGTACTCTTAAACTCTAGAATTCTGTTTCTCTTTTAGCACTCTGCAAGACTTCCAAATAGCCAACATTCTGAAAATATATCTTGATATTTGAAATACAAAAGAATCAGGATTTAAAACTTCAGAAAGTATAAGATTGAAGAGTCTCTTCTGATGAACCTGGCCTAATTCCATGTTAAGATGGGAGCTATCTCATCACAAGATCATGAAAAGTTAATTTCTGCTTTACTATAAATTACTGTGATTTCTAAACTTGTTTGGAATTCCTACCCTTGCCTGACTTTCCCTGACCAGATAACAACCCTCTCTAAAATGTTAGTGGAACCTCATAAATCCTGACTACCCCCCCACACCTGACTAGATAACCACCCTCTCTGAAATATGGCTGCACCTACTATCAGCTGGGATCTGAATTTACTCCCTACCTTGAATTATCATGCCATGTAGTTCATTAACCTACTATCTGCCTTTGTTTTATGCTTGTCAAAATCCTGTTATCTGTAAGTTCTCAAGATGCTTCCCTTTGCAACTTTTTGTGCTGTAAAGCCTTGTTCCAAGAGAGCTGGGGTGGTGCTGGTCCCTAGCCATAATTGGGACAGACAGCTACTGATCAGCTGTCTTTGTGTACACAAATACAATCTTGCTTTAATTTGATTTAAAATTGGAGTTGGTGGTCTTTTCTTTGTGTCAAGGTTCAACACTGCCAAAGTGATAAAAGGAGATTTTTGGTAAATGTAGAGTTTAAGGAAGATTTGTGGTATATAATGTAGATTCTCTGTTAATAGATCAAATTCTGATTTATCTAAGTAACATTATATTGCTCTTTCTTCAAACAAGTAGACTAGATTGTCTTCCTTATGATTCTGCTATAACTAAATTATATTTTTAATTTTTTTGAGTTATGAATAAAAATTCTTAGTCAAAGCCTAGGTTACCTATTATTTTCCATCTGGGAATATATTTACATTTTAGAGCACTTTTTTCTAAAATTCCTTTCCCATTAATTTCAGGACTCAACAAAACTTATCAAAGCATATTTTGGCAGGTTTTCATTCTCAAAAATATCTGGTATAGACATTACAAAGAGAAATGCTGGCTTAGGAGATGTGCTGATATATTCAATTTGTTCAGAGGAATACTATTACCCCACAGATTTCTGCTTAAATATCTTTTGACCTGAACTTAAGAAGAAATATTTTTCAAAACACTAGTATAATTCACTTTAACTTACTTTTACAATTTCTTCTTCATAGTATTTTTTTATAATGGTCCAAGGAAATATAATATTTGTAATGTCCACGATTACCAACTTTGGAAATCACAGTGCAAAAAATTAATTGCCATGAGTGACGCTATTTTGTTTTTTGGCTCCATCTTATACTTGAGGATGTTTCTCTGAAGAAAGACCTTGTAAGGAAATAGGGTGAAGGGAAGTTCAGAATAGCACGTGCTGCATGCAGCAGATTATTATCTTAGCAGAACATATCTGAGAAAATCATGACACTATCTAGAAAGGAAAATTGAGCACAAGAATATAAAAAATGTCTTATATTTTTATAGTTCCTGCTTGCTAACATGTAATGCTGATAACTTTCATTATACAAAAATGATGAGTCAGCTGCTCATTAGCTCAGCTCATTCATGGTTTAAACTGCTCCATGAGTTAGTTTTCCTTTATTTTACCTTGCCAGCAATCAATAATCCAGTCTACAGCATTATACTACAATATTATACAATATAAGGAACATTATGTATTTGGGTTGTTGTGATAACCTTTTTTGGGATATCACTAGGCTTTTTTTGTTGTTTGTATTTTAGTTGTTTGTTGATAGACACAACATGTTATTTAATTTATGTATTTATTTTCATGTGATGCTGAGGATTGAACCCAGTGCCTCACACATGCTAAGTAGGTACTCTACTACTGAGCTATAGCCCCATCCCATCATTAGACTTTTGACTTGAGTTTTCATTTGAGTTCTCAAAGGTGAAAGAATATGTCTCTTTTCGAACTAAAATAATTTAAACCACAAATTTCTTTATGCTGTGCATAGGAGGAAGTGAGGGAAGGAGAAAGCACTGGTGATTGAACTAGAGCAACTTATACTCTGGGTTTCTATGATTGTATCAAAATGAACTTGCCTATTACATATAAATATAATGCACAAATAAGATTAAATAATAATTTAAAATTAAAAAGTGTCTCATACAGATACATGCATTCTTCCCATTTTAAAGAGGAGACGAACCAGGTTAAATAACTAAAGAATGAAGAAGACTACAATTAATTAGACAAAAAAGTTAAAAGGAGTGGGTAGGAATAAGAAAAAGGAGGTAAGAAAAGGACAAAATGAGAATAGATAGGGGAGGAAGACAAGTGTTGTCACCATTATGTTGTTCTACAGAAAGAAATAATGCTTTACTACCTACTGTCTCATTCAACTAAAGAGAATACATAGAAAGTCAATGTCCTAGAGTTTCTTATCCTTTCTTCCTAACTACAAAAATTTCCCATATAGTTTTCAAGATCTCAGTTTCAACCAAGTATATGTGAGGCAGCAGGGACATGGCAAAACTGAGTCCTACTTGATTTGATCAAGGTGAAGTTTATAATATCATTGGGAGCAAGGCCAGTGGTGTTGAAAAGTAAGAGTGTTAGTAAATAAAATGTTATTGGGAGAAACAAAGCATTAAAGGCTGGCTGAAGAAAGTTAATCACATCTACACATTGGTAGTGAGGGGAATGTTCTTAGTGACAGTTGCATTTGGTTTGGATTTTAAATGAATAGGTTTCAAGAGATGAGAATATCTAGCACATTGCTTTGCACTAAAATTGAGGAGGGGTTTAAGTGAGGAAACATGTCATTAAGAAAGTAGAAGGAAGAGAGAACAGTGGACAGGGCATTACAATTTTATAAGATGGTGCCAAGAGGTTTGGGGTGTCATATGTATTGAATTTTGAAATGAAAGTTTATGGATTTTCACACCATTTGAATATAAAAGAGATCTTTGAAGTTCACTTCTAAATGTAACTGACACTCTTTTCCTACCCCGGCACATAGGCACAGACAACAACTATAAACTCTAGACAAAGAAACCGGTGTACTACTACCCAAAGGCACTAAAGGATGACCAAATTAAGGTGGTAGAGGTAAAAGTTTAACACTTGAAGAAGACAATGGCACAACACGGAAAGTGTTTCTTCTTTATTCATCTTTTAGCATGTGAACAGGCCCCTGGATGGAGGGTTAACAACATGTCAAAAAAAAATCTATATTCTGACTGGCTTGCAAAACTAGAAAAAAATAGTGATAGCCACATTTCATGGAAAATGAAGGGAAATGCCAGAGAGGATAGTGGGGACCCCAAGTTTTGTGGACACCTTCTGCCCACACCTCCAGCTAACACCTGAAGCAGGCATTTGTGAGCAGATTTAAAACAGTTTACAATTAAAGTTAAAATATCTGAGAACTAATCCATGAAGAGGAAGTTTCTGACAAATAACCTACTGATGTCTTAAGAAATTTTGAGGATAAGTCATCAACAGAACATGTCAATGTTATCTGTGCATGCATGGGGGCTATGTATAAAATAGTTTATTCAAATAATTGGGAAGTACCTTAGAAAAACAAAGTTCAGCCAATATGGAGTTTCCATTTAAATTTGTTTATTAGTGATTCTAAACTGCCCTTCTGCTGTGTGAATTCCCCTTCAAGTGCCCAAGGTTTACCAAAAGGAGGGATGTTATCAGGTGTAGAGGAAATTTGGGAGGATCAAGAAAACCTAGTGTAAGAAAACCAAGAACCAGATGGATTCTCATCCAAGATCTAACAGACCTTTAAAGAAGAGCTATTGCCAATCCTCCTCAAATTACTTGATGAAACAGAACAGGAGAGAAACACTGCCAAATTTATTCTATGAAGGCAGCATCACCCTGATACTGAAAAAAAAGACATCAATGAAAGAAAACTTCAGACCAATATCCCTGATGATGTAAAATTACTTAATAAAATATTGGCAAATGTCATTCCAAAACACATTAAGAAGATAGTACATCATGATCAAGCATCTTTCATCCTTGGGATGCAAGTTTGATTTAATATATGCAGGTCAATAAATGTAATTCACCAAATAAACATATTCAAGGACATAAAAATACATAATTAACAGATGCAAAAAAGCAATTTAAAAACACCAAGCACACATCAATTTTTTATTTTTTTTTATTTTTGCACACATTAATCTTTAAAACGCTAGAGAAACTAGAGATAGAAGGAAATAATCTCAATGTTGTAAGAGATGTGCATGACAAACCCAACCAACATACAGAATGGACAAAAATGGAAAGTGCTTTCTCTAAAAGCAGGAATAAAACACCACTCCTATTCAACCTAGTCCTTGAAATTCTAGTCAGAGCAATCAGGCAAGAGAAGAAAACTCAAAGTATGCACACAGGGAAAAAAGGATTAAAATGATCTGTTTGCTGATGACATGATCCTTTATTTGGAAGACCCCACAAAACTTGTAGAGTTGATAAACAAATCAACAAATAGTAAAGGAGCAGGATACAAGATCAACATATGTAAACTAATTGCTTTACTGTACACTAATTGTGTATTTGTGAAAAGAAAATTGGGGAAATTATCTCATTATCTTATATCCTAAAAAATATAAATACTTGAGAATCAAAATAACCAAGGAGGTGAAAGACTTCAACAATGAGAACTATAGAACACTACAGAAAGAAATTGAGGAACTTAGAGGATGGAAAGACCTCTCCTGTTCTTGTACAGATAGAATTAGTATTTTCAAAATGGCCATACTACCTGAAGCAATATACAGATTCAATGTAGTTCCCATGAAATGTTAATGACATTCTTGCCAGAATTAGGAAAAAAAATAGTTCTAAAATTTGTTTGGACAATGAAGACACAGAGACCAATCAAAGCAATCCTGAGGGGAAAAAAAAAGTAATTCTGGAGATACCACAATATTCAATCTCATATTGTATAAGAGAACTTTAGTACAAAAATGCATTACATTGGCACTGAAACAAACCTGAAGACCATGGAATACAAGAGAAGATACAGACACAAATATGCAAAGATACAGTCAATTAATACTTGACAATGGTGCTAAAAATCTATATTGGAGAAAAGATAGTCTTTTCAACAAGTGGTGCTCTTAAAACTGAATATGTGTAAGTAGAAAAAATGAAACTTGATCCTTATCTCTTACTCTGCACAATAATCAACTTCAAATGGATAAAAGACCTAGGAAGTAGACCAGAAACTCTGCAACTGCTAGGAAAAAAAATACTAAGCCCAACACTCCAACATATTGACAAAAGCATCAGCTTTCTTAACACAACTCTAAAGCACAGAAATAAAACCAAGTCTCAACAAGTGGAATGGCAGTAAATGCCAAAGCTTCTGCACATCAAAGGAAATGAGAGTGAAGAGAGGGCCTATCTTGGGAAAATCCTTGCCACCTGCTCCTCATATAGGGAAATAATATCCAGAATATGTAAAAATCTCAAAAACAACATGAAAAATCCCAATTATTAAAGGGAAAAAAAACCAACTAAACACCCATTGCTGAAAAGAAATAGAAATAACCAACACAATATATGCAAATATGTTCAAAATCCCTAGCAATCAGGGAAATTCAAATAAAAACTGCATGAATATTTCATTTCAGTCCAGTCACAATGGCAATTATCAATAGTAAAACTGGCAAGGATATGAGGACAAGGTTCACTTACGTATGTTTCAGGAGACTGCAAATTAGTACAAGCATTCTGGAAAACTATGGAGATCTCTCTGAAAACTGAATGAAATCTCCATATGATCCAGCCATTCCACTCCTTGGTATATAGTCAAAGAGCTAAAATCCGCACTAACAGCCACGTTAGTGTTTAGAGCAGCACAATTTGTAATGGCCAAATTATGAAACTAGCCCACATACCCAAACGATTGGGTAAAGAAAATGTGCATATGCACAATATACTTTACCTGAATCGTACAGAAGAATTAAATTATGGCATTTGGTGGAAAATTCATGGAACTAGAGAACACAATTCTAAGGGAAATAAGACAGACACAGAAAGTCAAGGGACAAATTTTTTCTCTCCTGTGGATTCTAGACAAAAATAAGGGGAAAGGGGAGAACCCCATGAAAACAGAAGGTATCTGTGGAGTAGAGGAAGGGCATTGAGGGGAAGGGAGGAGTGACAAAAAAGGGGATGGACAGTAGAATGAAACTAACCAAACTCAATTATGTACATGTATGAATAAAGCACAGTGAATTTTGTCTTTCTGTATGTCTATGATGCACTAATTTAAAAAATGTACTAATAGAAGAAAGACCATTAGAATACAGGAAAGGGAACAAGGAGGGGAAGGAGGGAAACTAAAGGAGAAAATCTAGGGATTAAAGTGGCAGAAATTATAATCTGTATTTTATAAATATATCAAAATGACCAAATTACAGTCATTTGTAACTGTAATGCACTAAAAAAATTCTTAAAAAGAAAGCTGAAGTTATCTGGAAGGGAGAGTTTATCCTAATAAACATGAAATTCAAGTGGGATATGGAAGAGAGAGTAAAGCCAAGAAGAGACTGTTGTAGGGACAGCTGAGGCAAGGCACCGAAGATAACAGGAAACAGTTTTATTTGGCTGCAGCCAGGTTCAGAGGGCACAGCTTTTGCTGTAATAAGTTAATCCCGTGAACCCCGAGTTCAGGGAATTTCAGAGTTTTATACCCAAACATGTAAGGGGAGGGGCTCAGAAATTCACGGTCTGCAGAAGTTCACATAAAAGCAGCTTTTTCTTTCAGTGTTTTGGGCAACTTAACTCTTCAAGGACAACACCTGAGAAGGGGAGAGCTTTCTTTCCTCCCCCTGCCAGCTGTTACCATGGAGCCCAGTGGGTAATTTATCTTAAAAAGGTAGACATCTCTGTGAAGCCCAGCTCAAGGCCAGAGGACTTGTTTACACATTTCTACAAACTACTATACTGGATAAATGTTTGTGAAAAACTAGTAAGGGGGTGTCCAGCACTTGGAGTGCTGATTTCTTCCCAAGTAAAATAGGGCAACATGAAAATAGGAAGTTTATCTACATTGAACTCTTTTGTAAAGACTCTTTTGCTGACAGTTCCAAAATCAGCCAAGGTGAAGATTTCTGGAAAAGCCCAGTTAAGACTTTTCTATGGAGAAAGGGGGTACTACTACAAGACTAAAGAATGGAGAAAGTGGAGAAGCTCAGTATTTTACACTAAAAAGCAATCTGTGCTTCCAGAAAAAAAGCATGTAATAAGAAAAGTCTATGCTTTTCATTGAATTTTCCCATAATGACAGGCTGAATAGAACAGTGGGCAATTGCAATTCTTTGCTCAATAAAATTTAAAAAATGAATCAATGTGTTGAATAGTTAAATAAATTTCACACTGATCCTACAGTTATTTCAGAAAAAAATGATGCTTTGTATGGAAATTAAAATATGAATAAAAGAATTATGAATGTATTATGGGAGGTTTTATTTAAAAGGAGCTTTGTGAATACTAACACTTAAAAGCATGAAAAACCTTTAAAATGAGTGGGGATAATTTGCCAATTTTCTCTTTTTAAACATCTACTTATAAATTTTATCATGAAGTACACTCATTTTACAATGAATTTACAATATAGTATTAAGCTACATTTTCATGAATGCTACATGAATTGTTTGGCACCCAGATTGATGAACCCAGCCTAAATCCATTTTAAGATTGGAGATGTGTCCAATGGATCTCTTATACCACTGCAGCCACCATAGAGGGGACTCACCTGTCCAGGTGGAAAACCCCTTCCACCTGGGTGTTGGGGGAAGCTTGATTTCAGCTAAACCAGGGTAGAGGGGAATCCCCCTCCAGTCAAGATACCCCTCCTTCCTGGGTGTCAGAGGGAGCTCATATACTGCTGCAGCCAGGGTAGAGGGGACTTGCCCCTCCAGTCGGGAAACCCCTCCCACCTTGGTGTCCAGTGGGAGCTTGTATACCAATGCGGCCAAAGTAGAGCAGACTCGCCCCTCCAGGCTGGAGACTCTTCCCACCTGGGTGTCAGAGGGAGCTCTTATACTGACAAAGCCATGGTAGAAGGGACTCTCCCATCCAGGCGGGAGACCCCTTCCACCTGGGTGTCCTGGGGAGCTCCTATATAGGTGAAGCTCCTATATTGCGATCCCAGGCAGGAGACCCCTCCCACTTGAGTGTCAGGGGGAGTTCTTATATCACCAAAGCCAGGGTAGAGGAGACTAGCCCCTCCACACAGCATATGCTCCCGCCTTGGTATGGGTGGGGAGCTCCTATACAGCTGCAGTCAGGGTAGCAGGGACTCGCCCCTCCAGTGGAGAGACGCCTCCCACCTGGGTGTTGGGGAGCTCCTGTATCTCTGCAGCCAGGGTAGAGATGACTTGCCCCTCCAGCAGGGACACCCCTCCCATTTACTGCCACAGCCAGGGTAGAGTGGATTCACCCCTCCAAGCAGAAGACCTCTCCCACCTAGGTGTAGGGTGGGGGGACTAGTATCCTGCCCAAGATAAGGTAGAAGGAACTCGCCCCTCCATGAGGGAGACTTGGGTGTTAGGAATCCAGGGTAGAGGGTTATTGCCCCACTAGGTGGGACACCCCTCCCAACTGGGTGTCGGGGGGAGCTCAAATACCACTGCAGGCAGGTTAAAGTGGACTCACCCCTCCAGGCAGGAGACCCCTCCCACCTGAGTGTTGAGGGGAGCTCATATACTGTGGCAACGATGGTAAAGGTGCTAGCCCCTCCAGGCAAGAGATCCCTATCACCTGAGTATGGGGGGGGGCTCCTATACCACAGCAGCCAGGGTAGAGTGGACTCACTCCTCCAGGCAGGAGACCCCTCCCACCTTGGTGTTTCTGGGAGCTTGTATACCACCTTAGCCAGGGTAGAGCAGAGTTACCACTCCAGACAGGAGATCTCTCCCACCTGGGCATCAGGGAAAGCTCCCATACCACAGCAGCCAGGGTACCAGGGACTCGCCCCTCCAGGCCAAGGGTGTCAAAGGAGCTCATTTACTGCCCCAGCCAGGAGAGAGGGGACTTACCCCTCAAGAAAGGAGACACCTCCCATCTGGGTGTCCTGGGGAGCTCCAATACTACTGCAGCATGGTAGAGGGGATTCTAGCCTCCTGGTGGGAGACTCCTCCCAATTGGGTGTCAGGGGAGATCCTATACCACCACAGCCAGGGTATAGGGGACTAGTCCCTCCAGGCACGAGACATATCTCACCAGTTTTCCATGAGGAGCTTTTATACCACTGCAGCCAGGGTAGAGGGTACTTGCCCCTCCAGATGGGAGACCCCTCCTATCTAGGTATCTGTTGGGGGTTCTCCTATACCTCCACAGCCTGGAACCAGGGACTCGCCATTCCAGGCCAGAGACCCTCCCACCTGGGTGTCCGGGCGAGCTCCTTTACAGTCACAGCCAGTGTAGAGGGAACTCATGCCTCCAGGCGGGAGACCCTTCCCACCTGGCTGTCAGGGAAAGCTAGTATACCACTTCAGTCAGGGAAAAAGAGACTTGCCCCTTCAGTCAGGGGATCCCTCTCACCTGCGTGTCACAGGGAGCTTGTAGACCACCTTATCCAGGGTAGAGGTGAATTCTCACCTCCAGGAGGGAGATCCCTCCTTCCTGGGTTTCAGGGAGCTTATATACTGCATTAGCCAGGGTGGAGGGTACTAGCTCCTCCAGGCAGGAGACCCCCCTCATCTTGCTATGGGGGAGGAGCTGGTATTCACCTGCAGCCAGGAGAGTGGGGACTCGTCCCACTAGGTGGGAGATCCCTACACTCTGGTTGTCAGGGGAGCTCATATGCTGCAGAGGCAGGGAAAAGGGGACTCGCCACTCCAGGCGGGACACCCCACCCAACTGTGTGAAAGGGATCTGGAAAATGAGCCCAGCAGGATCAAGGAAAACAGGAGGGCCAAAGAAGGGCACAGCTTGAAGTGATGGAAGAAGGGGGTTTTGTGGGGTATGGATCAGGACGCCACTACAGCCAGGGTAGTGGGGACTTACTCCTCCAGAAAGGAAACCCCTCCCACCTGGGTGTTGTAGGGAGCTTGTATACTACCTTAGCCAGGGTAGAGTGGACTCCCCATTACAGGCTGGAGACCCCTCCCACCAGGGTGTCAGTTGCGAGCTCCTATACCATCAAAGCCAGGGTATAGGGTATATGCCACTGTCAAGGGAGATCCATCCCACCTGGGTGATAAAGGGAGCTCATATACACCTGCAGCCAGGGTACAGGGACTTGCCCCTACATGCTAGAGATGCCTCCCATCTGGGTTTTGGAGGGGGCTAGTATACCCCTGCAGCCAGAGTAGAGGGAACTCACCCCTCCAGGATGGAGAACCCTCCTACCTGGGTGTCAGGGTGGGGGAGCTCTTATACCACTGCAGCCAGGTTAGTAGGGACTCATGCCTCAAGACAGGAAATTCCTCCCACATGGGTGTCCCTGGGAGCTTGTATACCACCTTAGCCAGGGTAGAGAAGACTCTCCCCTCCAGGCAGGAGACCCCTCCCTCCACGGTGTCAGGGAGAGCTCTTAAACCACAACAGCCAGGGTAGAGGGGAATCGCCCCTCCAGGCGGAAGACCCCTCCCATCTAGGTATATGGTGGGGGAGCTTGTATACAGCCCTAGACAGGGTAGAGGAGACTCCCATCTCCAGGAAGGAGACCACTCCCACCTAGGTATTGCAGGGAGCATGTAAACCAAGTTAGCCAGGGTAGAGGGGATTGGAGGTATTAATCTCCTCTACCTTGGCTATGGTGGGATATGGTGAGAAAGGGGAGTAAGGGGAATGTGTGGTACAGGGAGAGGAGGGCTCATGGCTCAGATTCACTGCAGGGTGTCAGGATTGAGGAGCAGATCCCAGGATGAAGGAGGCCAAAGCCCCCAGGCAAGGGGCACTGCTAACTTTTCCCAAAGGAAGACCACACATCCCAGTTCCATTCTCTGGCTCTGATGAGCATTCTGGGAAAGCAGGGTCAAAGACAACAGGAGGGCCAAAGAAGAGCACAGCGTGAAGTGCTGGAAGAAAGGGGTTTTGTGGATTGTGGGTCAGGACTGCAGAAAGGAGCCCAGGCTAGAGTCCTAGAGGAAGACCCAGGCAGAAGAGAGCAGGGAAAGGCGGGGCCCAGCAGGCAGGGGCTGCACTAGGGTTCTAAGATGCAGAGAAGACAAGGGGAGCAGGGAAGCGGCCCAAGCGAGGCCCAAAATTCAAGCACAGGAAAGGATGGAGCAAGAAGGACCCCCAGAGGCTCAAGAGAGGAGCCAGTCCAGTCCAGTAAATGGAGAGCCAAGAGCCAGCACTGGAGCAGGGGCCTCAGGACAGTTGACAAAGCTCAGGAGGAAAGGCAGGGGATCCAGCAGGGTTTAGGCCAGTGCCACTGCCAGTTGTCACTGTTCCTGGTGCTTCCCCAGGGGCCTAGGAAGAGCAAGTAGCCCAATCCAGGGTTAGGTTCTGTTTCCCATAAGGTACCCTGGCCCAGATGAGGATCAAGGGCCAGGGACCAGGCCAAAGGGCCTGGCAAGGGACAGGGGCCAGGAGGAGTGCAATGTGAGGGCACAGTGGGGGATTGCAGTGGGAGCAGAGAGGGGCAAGAGCCAGGACCCAATCAAGGAGCCCAGGTAAGATACCGACCCCACCAAAATTTATTAGGGACCCAAAGAGCAGGAGGCCCCTGCTCAAGGAAAAAGTGCTAGGGAAATGAGAGGTAGGATCAGCGCTAGGATGAGGAGAGAGAGGGCTGTGAAAAGGGCACAGAGGAGATCGAGCTTGGGGGTCAAATCAAGGGGCGCCCCATTCAGACATGACAGGAAGAGACACCAGAGAAAGCAATGCAACACAAGTAATGCAGTAAGGAACTCAGGCTGGTAGCCAGGCCAGGGGAATGTAGGGCGAAGGGTCAGGTTGAGGAAGGCCTGGGATGGCTTAGGGGCAGCTTGCAAGGCTAGAGGGCAGGAGAGGTAAGGGAGCGGAACACCCAGGACAAGGTCATCACTAGGCCCAATTTCATTGCCAGTTGTCAAGTTTGGATGGAAATGGGGGGCCAGGCATGGGGGCAGGTCTGTGTTGCCCATAGGGATCCTTCAGGGCCCAGAGGCCAGCCAATTTCACTCCTCTGCCAGGACCAAAGGAGGGCAATGAGAAGGATATATTTGGTTCAGGATTGGGGGGGTGTCAATGGGGAGTCAGCAACCATTGGAGGAGACAAGGCTTGGGAGCAGCAGGGGGAGGGCAGGATCCTGGAAATGACAAAATACCTCAGTATAAGGAGAACAGAGGGGAGGAACAGGAGGGGGCCAAGTAAGGGGCCTGAAATCAAGGAACAGGGACAGGGTCCCCAAGAAGGGCAACCAGGGCCTCCAGCAAGGTGCCAGGCCCAAGAATGGAGAGCCAAGTGCTAGGACCTGATCTAGGGACCTATGAAAACAGACAGGGCTGGAGAGGGGAGAAAAGGGAGCAAGGGTAGTGGGTGCCACAAGGAGAGGAGGGCTCAAGGCCCAGGTTCACTGCTGGGTGTCAAGATTTAGGAGCATGGCCTGGGCAGAGAGAGTCCAAAGTCCCAGGCAAGGAACACAGCTACGTTTTCCCAAAGGGAGCACACAGGGCCAAACACCCAGTTCCAGTCCCCTGGACCTTGTGAGCATCCTGGGGAAGGGATCTTGAAAAGGGGCCCAGCAGGGACAGGGACAACAGGAGGGATGAAGGAGGGTACAGTGTGAAAGGCCAAAGGAAGGGTGTTGATGGGGTGCAGGCCAGGAATCCAAAAAGGAGCCCACACTAGGGACCAACATGAATGACAAGGACAAGAAAGGACAGTGAAGGGCGAGGCTGGGCAGGTGTATGACAGTAGGGTTCTGTGGTTCAGGAAAGCCAAGGGAATTAAGGTACTGGCCCCAGTGAGGCCCGCAGTCCAAGCCCAAGGAAGCACGGAGCATAAAGGTCTCCCAGAGGCTCAAGCCAGGAGGCAGGCCAGGGAATGGAGATCCAAGGGCCAGGTCTTGGGCAGTGGGCTCAGGATAGTGGACAAGACATTGGAGGGATGACAGGGGATCCAGCAGCGGGCAGGCAGGCTCCTTGCCCAGGGTGACTGCCAGGTGTCAGAGTTCTGGGTTCAGGACCAAAGGCCCAGAGAGAGCAAGGGTCCCATGCAAGGGGCAGGACTCAGTATCCCATAAGGGGTCCTGGCCCAGATGAGAATCCAGGGACAGGGCCCTGGCAAAGAGGACTGGTAAGTGAACGCAGCCAGAAGGAGGGTAATTGGAGGGCACAGCGGGGGCTCTAGGTCTGTGCATGGGGGTGAAATTCCAGGACTCAAGCCAGGTGCCCAGGCTAAGGACCCAACTAACCGACCATGGATGAGTGACCCAAGGAACAGGAAACATGCAAGCTCGAGGGTAAAGCACAAGGGGAAGGGGAAGAAGGGCTGCACAAGGACAAGGAGACAGAGAAAAGCGCAACAGGCACCTAAGGGAGCATGCTGGCAGTCGCAAGCAAGGGGTTCCCAAGTCAGACCTAACAAGAAGAGACTCCATGCTACTCCAAGTAACATGAGGAACACTGTCAGGGGCTCAAGTGAGCGCCAGGCCCAGGGACTGAAACAAAAAAGTCAGTATTAGAGTGGGCTGTGTTGGGGGTAGGGGCAGCATGACAGGCCAGAGGGCAGGGAAGGGAATGTGTCTCTCAGGGCTGTGTTGAAGCAAGTCACATATTAATTGCCAGGCCTCAAAGTTCAAGCAGCAAAGGGGACTCAGGCAAGAGGCAGGGCTGTATTTCCCATAGGGAGCCTTAAGGGCACAGAGGCTAGCCAATTTGGCTCCTCTGCCCAGGTGAGTAGATCCTCAGAGAGGGAACTGGACCAAAGGAGGGTCAAAAGAGGTACTCTGAGGGGATTCCTGGCGTATGGAGGTTGGGGGGGGGGGATCAGACGGCAGCCTGCACCCATTTGTGGAGCCAGGCTAAGGAGAAACAGGGAAAGTGAAGGGTCCAGGCAGTGCCAGGATATCATAGCACCAGTGGAATGGAGGGAGGCACAGGATGGGGGTCTACAAAAAGAGGCCTTAAACCAAGGGAAGGGAAAGGGTCCTCAAGAATGGCTGCCAGGGGCTCAAGCAAGGAGCCATGCCAAGTAATGGAGAACCAAGTGCTAGCACCTGAGGCAGGGTGAATGAAAATGGATATGAATAGGGAGGGAGGGAGGGGAGAAATCTGAGCAGATGGCACAGCAGGAGGAAGGCTGAAGGCAGGGTACACTGCAGGGTGTCAGGATTGAATAGCAGGGCACGGGCTGAGGGAAGCCCAAGGGCCCAGACAAGGGGCAGGGATACATTTTCTCTAAGAGAACCCACAGGGCCAGGAGGCCAGGCGAAGTACTGGGCCTGATGAGCATCCTGAGAAGGGGATCAGGAAAGTGGGCCTGGGAGAGACAGAAACAAGAGGGCCAAAGGAGGGCAGTCTCAAGGGCTGCAGGATGGGTCTGGGTGGGGTAGGTTCCAGGACCCCAGGAAGGAGCTAAGACAAGGGACCTTGAAGAGGGCCCAGGCCAGCAGAGAGCAGGGAAGGGCAGGCCCAGTAAGGCATGGCTGCACTATGGTACTGTAGTACAGTGAAGCCAAGGGGAGGAGAGAAGCGGCTGGAGTGAGGAGCACTCAAAGTCCAGAGAAGAAAGAAACAAGAAAGGCCATCAGAGGCTCAATCAAGGAGCCAGGCAAGGAAATGGAGGGCAAAGGCCAGGGCTTGGGCAGGGGGCTTAGGACAAGACTTGGAAGGGAAAGCAGGGGATCCAGCAGGGGGCAGTCAGGCTCCAGGCCCAGGGCCACTACCAGGGGTCAGGTTTCCTGGTGGAGGACCAAACACCCAGAGAAAGTATGTGGCCCAGGCGTGGGGTAGGGCTCTGTTTTTCAGAAGGTTCTGTGGCCCAGATGAGAATCTATGGAGAGGGACCTGGCAAAGGAGGCCGGGCAATGGAAGGGGGCCAGAAGGATGGCTATGGAGGGCATGGCCAGGGGTTGTGGTAAGTGCATGGTGGGAGAAGAACCAGGACTGTAGCCAGGTGCTGAAGCAAGGTACCCACCTGACCAACCTAGGAAGAGGGACCCAAGGAGCAGAAGTCTCAGGAGCACCAGGGGAATTCGCAAGGGGATGGGGAGGATGAGCTGCACAAGGACCATGAGACAGAGGGAAGCTCAAGGGGCACCTCTGGAGGGCCCAAGCTAGGGGCCCCCAGTTCATACCCAACATGAAGATATTCCACGCTATGCGAAGGAACATGAGGATAGTGTCAGGGGCTCAAGGGGGCACACAAAATGGGGACAGATGCGCCAAGGGCCTGGGTTAGGGAAGGCTGGGTTGGGGTAGGGGCAGCATGCAAGACCAGAGGGTAAGGGAAAGAAGGGAGGGGATCACTCATGGCTGGATTGGAGCAAATCTCATGTTAACTGCCAGGCCACAAGTTTCAGGCAGTGAAGGGAACTCATGCTAGTGGCAGGGCTATGTTTCCCATAAGCAGCATTCAGGGCGCAGAGGTGAGCCAATTCCGCTCCTCTGCCCCAGGTGAGTAGATCCTCAGAGAGGGATCTGGACCAAAGGAAGGGCCAAAGAGGTTACTGTGAGGGGATACCTGGTGTACGGTAGTTTGTGTGTGGGGTGGAGCTACCAGAACCCATTCAAGCAGCATAGGTTAGGGAGAAGCAGGGGGTGTGTAGGGTCTGGGCAGTACCAGGATACACAGAATGAGGGTATCAGAGGGAAGGCACAGGAGGGAATGGCAACAGGGGCCTGAAACCAAGGAACAGGGAAAGAGTCCTCAAGAAGGGTAACAAGGGTCTCAAGCAAGGAGCCAGGCCCAGTAATGGAGAGCCAAGTGCTAGCACCTGGGGCTGGGTGAATGAAAAGAAACATGGATAGGGAGGGGCAAGAGGGGAGAAAGGGGAATGGCTGGCACAGGGGGAGGAGGACTCAAGGTCCCGGTCCAGTGCTGAGTGTCACATTTCAGGAGTAGAGCCCAGGTTGAGGGAGGCAAAAGTGCCCAGACAAGAAGCAGGGCTATGTTTTCCCATATGTCAAATCCTCTGGTGGTCAGAGACACAAGTAAGGAGCAGGTCCCAGTAATGGAGAGCAAAGTGCTAGCACCTAGGCCTGGCTGAATGAAAAGAAACATGGAATAGGAGGGGAGAAAGGGGAGCGGCTGCACAGGGGGAGGAGGGCTCAAGGCCCAGGTCCAAGGCAGGGTTTCAGGGTTCAGGAGCAAAGCCCAGGCTGAGGGAGGTGAAAGTGTCCAAGCAAGGGGCAGGGCTATATTTTCCCAAAGGTCATATCCTCTGGCCCAGGAATGTATCCTGGAAAGAGGATCAGAAATGCAGGCATGGCAGAGACAGAAATGACAGGAGGGCAGAAGGAGGGCACAGACTGAAGGGCCGCAGGACTGGTGTGGGTGTGTTGGGAGCCAGGACTCAAGCAAGGAGCCCAAACAAGGGACCAAGAGGGAACAGAGAGCCAGGGGCCAGGGCTTGGGCAGGGGCCTCAGGATAGTGGATTATATTTGGGAAGGAAGGCAGGGAATCCAGAAGGGGGCATTCAGGCTCCAGGCCCAGAGCCACCCCCAGATTTTAGGGTTCCTCGTGCTGGACCATGACCCCAGGGAGAGCAATGGCCCCAGGTGAGGGCCAGGGCATTGTTTCCCATAAATTGCCCTGGATCAGATAAGAACCTATGGCCAGGGTCCTCGCAAAGGAGGCCAGGAAAAGAAAGGGGGCCAGAGGGAAGGTGAAGGGAGGGCATGCAAGGGGGTTGGAGTGAGTGCCCATAGGGGCGAGACCCAGGACCCAAGCCAGGTGCCCAGGCAAGGGACCCACCCAATCAATGGTGATGGGGGACCCAAGAGCAGGAGACCAGCAAACGCCAGAAAAAGGCGCAATGGGAAGGGGAGGAAGGGGCTGTGTGACGACCAGGAGAAGCCAAGGGGCACATAGCGGAGTTTGCTGGTGGGCCCAAGCTAAGGGCCCTGAGGACAGACCCAACACAAAGAGAATCCTTGCTATGCCAAGGGTCATGAGGAACGCAGTCAGGGGCTCAGGTGAACACACCAGCCCAGGGACTGAAGTACTAAGGGACATGGTTAGGGAGGCCTGAGTTTGCAGTAGGGGCAGCATGGAAGGCCAGGGGGAAGGAAGGGGATCACTCAGGGCTTGTTTGGAGCAAGTCCATGTTAATTGCCAGACCTCAAGTTTAAGGCAGTGAGGCGGACTCAGGCGAGGGGCAGGGCTGTGTTTCCCATAGGGAATATTCAGGGCACAGAGGCGAGACAATTGGGCTCCTCTACCCTAGGTGATAGATCCTCAGAGAAGGACCTGGACCAAATTAGGTGGGGGGCAAAGAGGGTACTGTGAGGGGATACCTGGTGTGCAGAAGTGGGGGTGGGAGGGCTGCAGGACCCATTCCAGCAGAACATGGTAGGGAGAAGCAGAGGGAGTAGAGGGTCCAGACAGTGCCAGCCTACCACAGCATGAGGGGATCAGAGGGGAGGCACAGGAGGGGGCAAGCAACAGGGGCCTGAAACCAAGGGAGAGGGAAGGGTCCTCAAGAAGGGGGAGAATGGCTCCGCGTCTCAAGCAAGGAGCTGTGCCCAGTACTGGAGAGCCAAGTGCTAGCACCTGGGTCTTGGTGAATGAAAAGAAACATGGAGTGGGGAGCAGCGGGAGGGGAGAAAGTGGAGTCAGTGGCACAGGGAGAGAATGGCTCAAGGCCCAGATCCATTGCAGGGTGTCAGGGGTCGTCATCAGGGAGCCAAAGGGCCCAGGCAAGGGGCAGGGCTATGTTTTCCAAAGGGAGCCCCCATGGACAAGAAGCCAAATCAAGTCGCCTGGCCCCTGTGAGCATTCTGTTATGCGGAATCGGAATGTGGGCATGGCAGAGACAGAAAGGCCAGGAGGGCTGAAGCAGGGCACAGCCTGAAGGGCCGCAGGATGGGTATGGATGATGTGGGGGCCAGGACCTCAGCAAGAAGCCCAGGCAAGGGACCTAGAAGAAGGCCCAGGCCAGGGGAGAGCAGGGAATGCTTTGCCTGAAAGGCAGGGATGCACTCGAGTACTGCAGTCCAGGAATGCCAAGGGGAGCATGGAAGTGGCCCCAGTGAGCGGCCCTCAGAGAATGCCCAGAAAAGCAGTGTGCAAGAAGGGCCACCAGATGCTCAAGCAATGAGCCAGGCCTGGGAACAGAGTGCCAAGGGCTAGGGGTTGGGCAGGGGCTCTGGACAGTGGACAAGATTTGGGAGGGAAGGCAGGGGATCCAGCAGGGGGCAGTCAGGCTCCAGGCCCAGGGCCACCTCCAGGTTTCAGGGTTCCTGGTGAAGGACAAAGCACCCAGGGAGATTAAGGGGCCCAGGTGATGGGCAGAGCTCTGTTTCACATAAGGTGCCCTGGCTAATATTTGAATCCAGGGCCAGGAACCTGGCAAGGGAGGCCAGACAAGGGAAGAAGACCAAGAGGAGGGGGATTAAAGGGCACCGTGGGGGCTGTGGGGGTTCACTGTAGTGCAAGAGCCATGACCCAAGAGAAGCCCCCAGGCCAGGGACCCACCCAACCAATTGTGATGAGGGACCCAAGGAGCAGGAGACCTTTGAGCACCAGTAAAAAACACAATGGGAAGGGAGGTAGGGGCTGCGAAAGGACCAGGAGACAGAGGAAAGCTCAAGGGGCACCTAGGTGAGCCCGCTGGGGGGCCCAAGTAAGGGGCCTCCAGGATATACCCAAAACAAGGAGACTCCATGCTATGTCAAAGGATATGTGGAACACGGTCAGGGGCCTAGGTGAGCCCCCAGGCCCAGAGACTGGAGCACAAAGGGTCAGGGTTTGGGAGGGATGGGTTGGGATAGGGGCAGCATGCAAGGCCAGAGGAAGGAAGGTAGGACATTGCTCAGAGCTGGGTTGGAGCAAGTCCCATGTTAACTGTCAGGCCTCAAGGTACAGGGGGTGAAGGGGACTCAGATGACTGTCAGGGCTGTGTTTCCCATAGGGAGCATTAAGGGTGCAGAGACCAGCCAAATCCGCTCCTCTGCCCTGGGTCAGTAGATCCTCAGAGAGGGACCTAGACCAATGATGGGCAATAGAGTGTACTGTGAGAGGATACTTGGTGTGCAGAGGTTGGGGGTGTCTGTGGGCTGCAGGACCCCTTTAAGGAGCCTAGGCTAAAGCGCAATAGGGGTAGCGGAGGCTCTGGGCAGTGCCAGGATACCACAGCATGACAGGATTAGAGGGAGACACAGGAGGGGGTTGACAATAGGGGCCTGAAGCCAAGGGACAGGGACAGGGACAGGGTCCTGGAGTAGCACAGCCAAGGGCTCAAGGAAGGACTGGACCCAGTAATGGAGAGCCAAGTGCTAGCACCTGGGCCTGGGTGAATGAAAAAGACATGGTTGTCTGTGGGAACTCTTATACCTCTGCAGCCTGGGTAGAGAGGACTGGCACCATGTGTTCAGGCTAGCTTGTATTCTGCCTCAGCCTGTGTACAGGGGACTCACCCCTACAGGCATGAGATCCCCTCTACCTGGTGCCCGGTGGGGTGGGGGCCTATGTACAGCTACAGCCAGGGTATCTGGGACATGTCCCTCTAAGCGAGATACCTCTTTCACCTGGGTGTCAGGGGAAGCTCATATCTAGGTGCAGCCAGAGTAGCAGGGAATAGCCCCTCCAGGAAAGGACCCCTTCCACCTGGGTTTGTATGGATGGCTCCTATAGAGCTGCAGCCAGGGTAACAGGTACTCGCCCTTCCAGCAGGGAGACCCCTTTCACCTGGGTGTCTGGGTGAACTCATATAACTCCGCTGGCAGGGTAGAGGGGACTCACCCCTCCAGGCAGGAGATGCCTCCCAACTGGGTGTTGGGGGAACTAGTACACCGCCCCAACTATGGTAGAGGGGACTCGCAACTCTAGGCGGGAGACCCCTCCCACCTGAGTGTTGTGGGGATCTTATATACAGCTGCATCCAGGTTAGAGGTGACTGGCTTCTCCAAGTGAAGACTCCTCCATCCTGGGTGTTGAGGGGAGCTCATATACCACCGCAGCCAGGGTAGAGGGCACTCGCCCCAACAGGCTGGAGACCCCTCCCACCTGGGTGTCAGAGGGAGCTCTTATACCCTGGCCACAGCCAGGGTAGAGGGGACTCCCCCCTCCAGGTGTGAGACACCTTCCACTTGGGGGTCCAGGGGAACTCCTATACCGCCACAGGAAGAGTAGGGCAAACTCGCCACTCCAGGAGGGAGACCCCACCCCACTGGGTGTGAGTGGGGGAGCTCATATACCTCTGTAGCCAGGGTAGTGGAAACTCATCTTCCAGGGAGGAGACCCCTCCCACCTGGATGTCATGGGGAGCTTGTATAACACCTTAGCCAGGGTAGAGGGGACTCGCCCCTCCAGGCGAAAGACTCCTTCCACCTGGGTATCAGGGGAAGTCATATACCACAGCAGGCAGGGTAGAGGGTTCTTGGCCCTCCAGGCGGGAGAACTCTCCCATCAGGGTTTCAGGGGGAGCTCATATACTGCAGCACCCAGGGTAGAGGGGACTCGCCCCTCTATTTTGGACACCCCTCCCATGTGGTATGGTGGGGGGTTGCTCCTATTCTGCCATGTCCAGAATAGATGGAACTCGCTGCTCCAGATGGGGGACCCCTCTCACCTGAGTGTCTGTGGGAACTCATACACCACCACAGCCAGGGCAGAGGGGACTCACCCCTTCAGGTGGGAGACCCCTCCCATCTGTGTATGGGGGTGGATCTTGTATATCACAGTAGCCAAAATAGAGGGGACTTGCCCCTCCAGGCAGGAGACCCCTCCAACCTGGGTTTCACTGGTAGCTGGTCCACCCCTTCAGCCAGTGTAGAGGGGACTCATCGCTACAGGCTGTGGGCCCTTCCCATCTGGATGTTGCGGGGGCTCCTATATCACTGCAGCCAGGGAGAGGTGACTCGTCCCTCCCACCTGTGTCCAGAGGAACTAGAATACTGCAGCAGACAGAGAATAGGGGACTCGCCCTTCTAGTCAAGAGACCCCTCTAACCTGGGTGTCAGGAGGAGCTCCCATACCACCTCAGCCAGAATAGAGGGTACTCGCCCCTCCATACTGGAAACCCCTCACACCTGGGGGAGCTTATACACTGCCAAAGCCAAGGTTGAGGGGACTCACCACTCTAGGCGGGAGACCCCTCCCACCTGGGTGTCAGGAGGAGCTCCTAACTGCTGCTGCCAGGGTAGAGCGGACTCGTCCTCCAGTGGGAAGACCCCTCCCACGTGGGTGTCTTCAGCTTGAGCCATGGTAGAGGGGACATGACCCTCCAGGCAAAGGACACCTCCCACCTGGGTGTCAAGGGAGTTCATTTACCCCAGCAGCCACAGTAGAAGCGAATCAGAGGGAACTGGTGTACTACCGCAGGGAGGGTAGAGGGGAATCGCCCCTCCAGACAGGAGACCCCTCCCACCTGGGTGTCCTGAGGTGATGTCTCATATACCACTCCAGCCAGGGTACCAGGGATTCACCTCTACAGGGGAAAGACCCCTCCCACCTGGGTTGGGGGAGCTCCTATATCTTTGCAGTGAGGGTAGAGGGGAATCGCTCCTCCAGGAGAGAGTCCCCTCTCACCTGGGTGTTGGAGGAACTCCTGTATCAGCGCAGCTAGGGTATAGGGGACTTTCCTCTCCAGTCAGGAGACCCCTCCCACCTGGTTGACAAGCGGAGCTCCAATACCGCCCAAGCCAGGGTAGAGGAACTCACGCCTATAGGCGGGAGACCCCTCCCACCAGAGTGTCTGGGGGAGATCCAATACTGTGACAGCCAGGGTAGAGTGGTTTGCCCCTGCAGGTGGAAGATCCCTCCCAGCTGGTTGTCCATGGAGCCCTTATAAGGCACCGGCCAAAGTAAAGGGGACTCGTCCTTCCAGGCGGGAAAACCCTCCCACCTGGGTGTCAGGGGAAGCTCCAACATTGCTGCAGCCAGGGTAGAGGTGACTCGCCCCTCCTGTCAGGAGAACCCTCTAACCTGGGTGTGGGGGAAGCTCCTATACCGCGCAGCCAGGGTAGAGGGGACTGGCCCATGCAGGCGAAAGACCCCTTGAACCTGTGCTTGGGGTTGGGCGAGCTTGTATACAGCATTAGCCAGGGTAGAGGGGACTTGCCCCTCCATGTGGGAGACCCCCTCCCACATGGGTGTCTGGGGGAGCTTGTACAATGCTGCAGCCATGGGAGAGGGGACTTGTTGCTCCAGGCCGGAGACCCTCTCATCTGGGTATCAGGGGAGCTTGTACCCTGCCACAGGCAGGGAGAGGGGACTTGCCCCTTCAGGTGGGAGACCCCTCCCACCTGGGTGTTGGGGCAAGCTTGAATACTGGCACAGCCAGGGTAGAGGGTACTCGCCCCTCCAGTCAAAACACCCCTCTAGCTTGGTGTAGGGGGGAGGTCCTATACCACCTCAGCCAGAATATAGGGGACTCGCCCCTCCCTGTGGGAGACCCCTCCCACCTGGGTGTCTAGGGTGAGCTCATACACAGCCACAGCCAAGGCAGAGGGGTCTCACCACTGAAGGTGGGAGACCCCTCCTACCTGGAGGTCAGGAGAAGTTTTATACTGCTGCAGCCAGGGTAGAGTGTACTTGCCCCTCCAGGAGGAAGACCCCTTTCACTAGATGTCGGGTGGAGATCTCATACCTCTGCGGCCACAATAGAGGAGACTCGCCCCTCCAGGGGGAGGCCCCTCCCACTTGAGTGTCATGGGAACTCATATACCCCAGCAGCCATGGTAGAGGCGACTTGCCCCTCCTGGTGCAAGACCCATCCCACGTGGGAATCGGCGGGAACTTGTATACCTCCACAGCTAGGGTAGAGGGGACTAGCCCATCTAGGCGGGAGAGCCCTCCTACCTGGGTGTTGGGGGTTGGGTCTCATACACCGCCACAGCTAGCGTAGCAGGGACTCGCCACTCTAGGGGAGACGCCCCTCTTACCTGGGGGTTGGGGGAGCTTCTATACTTCTGCAGCTAGGGTAGTGGGGACTCACCCTTCCAGTTGGAGACCCTTTCCACCTGGTTGTGGCGGGAGCTCCAATATGGCTGCAGCCAGGGTAGAGGGGACTCACCCCTACAGGTGGGAGACCCCTTTCACCAGGGTGTTGGGGGGAAGTCCTATACTGCCACAGCTAGGGTAGAGGAGTTTGCCCCTGCAGGCGGGAAACCCCTCCCACCTGGGTGTCCAGGGAGCTCTTATAGGACACCAGCAAAAGTAGAGGGGACACGCCCCTCCAGGCAGGAGACCCCTCCCACCTGTGTGTCAAGAGGAAGTTGTATATTGCCTTAGCCAGGGGAGAGGGGACTTGCCCCTCCATGCGGGAGAACCTTCCCACCTAGGTGTCTGGGGGAGCTTGTATACCGCCGAAGCCAGGGTACAGGGGACTTGTAACTCCAAGCGGGAAACCCCTCCCACCTGGTTGTCCCGGGGAACTTGAATACCGCCACAGCTAGGGAGACCCCTCCCACCAGGGAGTACAGGGAGCTTTTATATGCCACCACCCAAAGTAGAGGAGACTCGCCCCTCAAGTCAGGAGACCCCTCTCACCTGGATTTCAGGGGGAGCTCACATACTGCCACAGCCAGGGTGAGGGGACTTGCCCCTGCAGCCGGGAGACCCCTCCAACCTGGGTGTCCAGGGAGCTCTTATAGGACACCAGCAAAAGTAGAGGAGAATTGCCCCACCAGGCAGGAGACCACTGCCACCTGGGTTTCTGGGTGAGCTTGTATACCTCCTCATCCATGGTACAGGGGTCTCGCTGCTCCAGGCGGGAGACCTCTCCCACCTGGGTGTGTGTGGGCGAGCTCCTATACCACTGCAGCTAGGGGAGAAGGGACTTGCCCCTCCAAGTGGGAGACCCCTCTAACCTGGGTTTCCCGGGGCAGCTTGTACACCGCTGCGCCAGTGTAGAGGGGATTCCTAACATCAGGCCAGAGGCCCCCTCAGTTGGATGTTGGTGGAGCTTATATATTGCTGCAGCCAGGGGGAGAGGGGACTTGCCCCTCCAGGCTGGAGACCCCTCCCACTTGGGTGTTGGGGGAAGCTCGAATACCTCTGCGCCAGGGTAGAGGGGACTAGCCCCTCCAGTCAAGAGACGCCTCTAACGTGAGTGTCGGGGATACTCCTATATGGCCTCAGCCAGAATAGTGGGGACTTGCCCCTCTATGCAGGAGACCCTCCCACCTGGGTGTCTGGGGGAGCTCATACACCGCCACACCCAGGGTAGAGGGGACACACCACTCTAGGCGGGTACCTCTCCCACATGGGTGTTGGGGGACCTTGTATCCTGCTGCAGTTAGGGTGGAGCAGACTCATCTCTCTAAGTGGAAGACCTCTCCCACGTGGGTGTCGGGTGGAGCTCCTGTACCACCACAGCCAAGGTAGAGTGGATTCGCCCCTCCAGGAGGGGGACCCCTCCCACCTGGGTGTCATAGGAGCTGGTATACCCCAGCAGCCATGGTACAGGCAACTCGTCTCTCCAGGCAGGAGACCCGTCACACATGGGTGTGTGTGTGTGTGTGTGTGGAGGGCTCCTATACTGCTGCAGCCAAGGTAGCAAGGACTCGCCCCTCCAATCGGGAGACCCCTCCCACCTGGTTGACAGGGGGAGCTTGAATACATACCTACCGCTGTAGCCAGGGTAGAGGAAACTCGCCCCTATAGGCGGGAGACCCCTTCCCCCAAGGTGTTTGGGGGAACTCCTATACTGCCGCAGCCAAGGTAGAAGGGTTCGCCCCTGCAGGCGGAAGATTCCTCCCACCTTGGTGTCCAGGGAGGCCTTTCAGGGCACCAGCCAAAGTAGAGGAAACTCGTCCTTCCAGGCGGGAGACCTCTCCCACCTGGGTGTCGGGGGAAGCTCCACTACTGCTGCAGCCAGGGTAGGGGGGACTCGAGCCTCCAGTCAATAGAACCCTCTATCCTGGGTGTGGGAGGAGCACCTATACCACTGCAGCAAGGATAGTGAAGACACGCCCATCCAGGCAGGACACCTTCCCACCTGGGTGTTGTGGGGAGCTTATGTAAAACCTTAGCCAGGGTAGAGGGGAATCGCCCCTCCAGGCAGCAGACGACTCCCACCTGGTTGTCTGGGGATCTCTAATACCACCAAAACTATGTAGAAGGTACTTGCCCCACCAGGCGCGAGACCCCTCTCACCAGATATCAGGGGGAGCTCATATAGCGCAGCAGCCAGGGTAGAGGGGACTCGCCTCTCTGGGTGGGAGACCCCTCCGATCTGGGTGTCCTGTCCGAGGGGGTTCCTACAGCCCCATTGCTAGGGTAGAGGGGACTCGCCCCTCCATGCAGGAGATCCCTCCCACCTGGGTGTCGTGGGGAGCATGTATACCATCTTAGCCAGGTTAGAAGGGACTCGCCCCTCTAGGCTGGGGAACCCTCACATATTGGTGTCTGGAGGACCATGTATTCCACTGCAGCAAGGATACAGGGGACTCGCTCTTCCAGGCATGAGACCCCTCTGACCTAGGTGTCGGGGGAGCTCAATTACCAGCGCAGCCAGGGTAGAAGAGACTTGCCCCTCCAGGTGGGAGAGCCCTTCCACCTGGGTGTCAGGGGAGCTCCATTACCTCCATGGTAGAGGAGACTTGCCCCACCAGGCGGGAGACCCCTCCTACCTGGGTGTGTATGGGGGGGGGGCTCCTATACAACTGCAGCCTGGTAGTAGGAACTGGCCCCTCCAGAGAGAACACTTTCCCCTGGGTGTCAGGGGGAGATTGTATCCCACCGCAGCCAGGATAGAAGCGATTCGCCCCTTCAGGCGGGAGATGCTTCTTATCTGGGTATGGGGAGGGGGCAGCTCTTATTGGGGGAGTTTGTGTTTCTCTGAAGCCAGGGTGGACGGGACTTGCACCTCCAGTCGGGAGACCCCTCTCACCTGTGTTTTGGAGGAGCTTGTATACCGCCAGGGTGGAGGGGACTCGCCCCTCCAGGCATGAGACCCTCCCATCTGGGTATTGAAAGGGGAGCTTGTGTACCACTGCAGCCAGGATAGTGAGGACTCTCCTTACTAGGCGGGAGACCCCTCACACCTGGTTGTCAGGGGAGAGCATATGGCACCTCATGCAGGGTAGAGGGGACTCGTCACTCCAAGAGGGAGACACCATACACCTGGGTGTACAGGGGAGCTTGTATACTGTAACAGCCAGGGTAGAGGGGAATCCCTCCAAGCAGGCGACCCCTCCCACCTGGATGTCAGGGGAAGCTCATATACCGCTACAGCCAGGAGAATGGGGACTCGCCCCTACAGGCAGGAGACCCCTCACACCTGGGTGTCTGGGAGAGCTCCTATACCTCCTCAGCCAGGGTAGAGGTGACTCGCCCCTTCACTTGATGACCCATCCCACCTGGTTGTTGGGGGAGCTCCTATACTGCCACAGCCAGTGTAGAGTGGATTCATCCCTCCAAGCCAGAGACCTCTCCCACCTAGGTGTAGGGTGGGGAGGCTCATATTATGCCCAAGCCAGGATAGAAGGGACTCGCCCCTCCATGAGGGAGACCCCTCCGACTTCGGTGTCCAAGGTAGAGGTGAATTGCACCTCTAGGTGGGACACCCCTCCCAACTGGGTGTAGCGGGGAGCTCATATACCACTGCAGGCAGGTTCCAGTGGACTCACCCCTCCAGGTGGGAGACCCCTCCCACCTGAGTGTTGGAGGGAGCTCCTATAACTTGACAACCATGGTAAAGGTGCTCGCCCCTCTAGGCAAGAGACCCCTTCCACCTGGGTATGGGGGGGGCTCCTATACCAAAGCAGCCAGGGTAGAGTGGACTCGCCCAACCAGGTGGGAGACCCCTCCCACCTGGGTGACAAGGGGGAGCTCCTATACTGCTAAAGCCAAGATAGAGTGGACTCGCCCCTCCAGGCGGGAGAACCCTCCCACCTCGGTGTCCTGGGGAGCTTGTATACCACCTTAGTCAGGTAGAGCAGACTTGCCCCTCCAGATGGAAGATCTCTCCCACCTGGATGTCAAGGAACGCTCCTATACCGCAGAAGCCAGGGTACCAGGGACTCGCCCCTCCAGTCATAGACCCCTCCCACCTGGGTTTCGGAGGGAGCTCATATACTGCCCCAGCCAGGGGAGAGGGGACTCACCCCTCAAGGCAGGAGACTCCTCCCACTTGGGTGTCCTGAGGGAGCTCCAACACTGCTGCAGCAGGTTAGAGGGGATTCTAGCCACCTGGCGGGAGATTCCTCCCAATTGGGTGTCAGAGATGCTCCTATACCATCACAGCCATGGTATAGGGGACTTGCCCCTCAAGGTGGGAGACACAACTCACCAGTTTTTCAGGGGCAGGTCTTATACCGCTGCTGTGTAGAAGGGACTTGCCTCTCTGGTCGGGAGACCCCTCCCATCTAGGTGTCGGTTGGGGGTTCTCCTTTACCTAGGCATCCAGGGTAGAGGGGACTCGCCCCTCCAGGCCAGAGTCCCTCCCACCTGGGTGTGGGGGAAGTTCCTTTACTGCCACAGCCAGTATAGAGGGAACTCATGCCTCCATGCGGGAGACCCCTTCCACCTGGCTATCAAGGAAAGCTAGTATACCACTTCAGCCAGGGAAAAAGGGACTCGCCCCTTCAGTAGGGAGACCCCTCCCACCTGCGTGTCACAGGGAGCTTGTAGACCACCTTAGCCAGGGTAGAGGTGAATTCTCACCTCCAGTCGGAAGATCCCTACCTCCTGGGTGTCCAGGAGCTTGAATACTGCATTATCCAGGGTGGAGGGTACTAACTCCTCCAGGCAGGAGACCCCTCCCATCTTTCTATGGGGGGAGGAGCTCATATACTTAGCAGCCAGGGAAGAGGGGACTTGTCCCACTAGGCTGGAGACCCCTATACCCTGGTTGTAGGGGAGCTCATATATGGCAGAGGCAGGGAAAAGGGGACTTGCTACTCCATGTGGGAGAACCCTCCCACCCGTGTGGTGTGTAGGGAGCTCTAATACCACTACGTCCAGGGTAGTGGGGACTTGCCCCTCCAGAAATAAAACCTCTCCCACCTGGGTGTCGTGAAGAGCTTGTATACCACCTTAGCAAGGGTAGAGAGGACTCGCCACTCCTGGTAGGAGTCCCCTCCCACCAAGGGAGGAGATCCTATACCTTTGATGCGAGGATAGAGGGTAAATGCCACTCCAGGCAGGAGATCCATCCCAGCTGGGTGTTAAAGGGAGCTCTTATAGAGCTGCAGTCAGGGTATACGGACTCGCCCCTCAAAGAGGGAGATGCCTTGCACCTGGGTGTTGGAGGGGGCTAGTATACCCCCACAGCCAGGGTAGAGGGAAATCGCCCCTCCAGGATGGAGACCCCTCCCACCAGAGTGTCAGGGTGGGGGAGCTCTTATACCACTGCAGCCAGGGTAGTGTGGACTTGCCCCTCCAGACAGGAAACCCTTCCCACCTGGGTCTCCTTGGGAGCTTGTATACCACCTTAGCCAGGGTAGAGAAGACTCACCTCTCCAGGCAGGAGACCCCTCCCTCCATGGTGTCAGGGAGAGCTCTTGTACCACAGCAGCCAGGGTATATGTGAATCCCCCCTCCAGGCAGAAGAATCCTCCCACCTAGGTGTCTGGTGGGGGGGCTCTATACAACCCTAGCCAGGGTACAGTGTACTCACCCCTCCATGAAGGAGACCCCTCCCACCTGGGTTTTGCAGGGAGCTTGTATACCAAGTTAGCCAGGGTAGAGCGGACTGGAGGTGCAAATCCCCTCTACCCTGGCTGTGGTGGTATGAGCTCCCCCCTTAACCCAGGTGGGTGGGGGTCTCCCACCTGGAGGGGTGAGTCACCTCTACCCTGGCTGTGGCTGTTTGGAGTCCCCCCCCCAACACCAAGGTGTGAGGGGTCTCCCACCTATAGGGGTGAGTGCCCTCTACCCTGGCTGCTGTAGTATAGGAGCTCCCCCCAAAACCCAGTTGGGAGGGGTCTCCCACCTAGAGTAGGGAGTCCATCTACCCTGGCTGCTGGGCTATAGGAGCTCCCCTGAAACCCAGGTGGGAGTGGCCTTCCCTCTGGAAGGGCAAGTCCCCTCTCTCCGGGATGTGACGGTATATGGTGAGAAAGGGGAGTAAGTGGAATGGGTAGCACAGAGAGAGGATAGCTCATGGCCCAGATTCACTTCAGGGTGTCAGGATTGAGGAGCAGGGCTCTGGCTGAAGGAGGCCAAAGCCCCCAGGAAAGGGGCAATGCTACCTTTTCTCAAAGGAAGACCACAAGGAAAAACATCCCAGTTCCATCCCCTGGCTTAGGTCAGCATCCTGGAAAAGGGGTCTGGAAAAGGAGCCCAGCAGGGAAAAGGACAACAGGAAGGCCAAAAGAGAGCACAGCTCGGAGTGCTGGAAGAAGGAGGTTTGTGGGGTGCAGGTCAGAACCCAGGCTAGGGTTCTAGAGGAGGACCCAGGCTAGGGGAGTGCAAGGAAGGGCGGAGCCAGGCAGGCAGGGGCTGCTCTAGGGTTGTGAGATGCAGGGGAGACAAGGGGAGTGAGGAAGCAGCCCCAGTGAGGCCCACAGTTCAATCCTAGGAAAGCACGGAGCAAGAAGGACCCCCAGAGACTCAAGTGAGGAGCCAGTCCAGGGAATGGAGAGCCAAGGTCCATCACTGATGCAGGGGGCTCAAGACAGTGGATAGGGCTGGGGATGGAAGGCAGGGGATACACCAGTGGGGAGGCAAGCTCGAGGCCCAGCACCACTGCCAGGTGTCAGGATTCCTGGTACTTCCCCAAGGGCCTAGGGAGAGCAAGCAGCCCAGTCAAGGATCAGGGTTCTGTTTCCCATAAGGCACCCTGGCACAGATAAGGATCAAGGGCCAGGGACCAGGCCAAAAGGCCTGGGAAGGACAGGGGCCAGGAGGAGTGCAGTGTGAGGGCATAGTGGGGGGTCGTGGTGGGTGCAGAGAAGGGCAAGAGTCAGGACCCAATCAAGGAGCCCAGGTAAAGGACCGACCCCAGCAAAAGTTATCAGGGACCCAAACAGCAGGAGGCCCCTTCTCCAGGAAAAAGCAGTAGGGGAAGGAGAGTTAGGATCCGTGCTTTTATGAGGAGACAGAGGACTGCACAAAGGGAACAGAGAGAAGCGAGCTTGGGGGCCAAATCAAGAGGCACCCAGGTTAGACACAACAGGAAGAGACAGCACAGAAAGCAACACAACCCTAGTAATGCAGTAAGGAGCTCAGGCTGGCAGCCAGGCAAGGGGACTGTAGGATGAGGGGTCAGGGTGAGGAAGGGCTGGGTTGGCTTAGGGGCAGTTTTCAAGGCTAGAGGGCTGGAGAGGGAAGGGAGAGGATCACCCAGGGCAAGGTCTTCACTAGGCCCAAGTCCACTGCCAGTTGTCAAGTTTGGACAGCAAAGGGGGCCCAGGCGAGGGGCAGGGCTGTGTTGCCCATAGAGATCCTTCAGGGCCCAGAGGCCAGCCAATTCTACTCCTTTGCCCCAGGTGAGTAGATCCTCAGAGAGAGACCAGGATCAAAGGATGACAATGTGAGGGATACCTTTGGTCCGGGATTGGGGGTGTGTGGAGGGGAGCCAGCAACCATTGGAGGAGACAAGGCTAGAGAGAATCTGGTGGAGGGAAGGGTCCTGGAAATGACAAAATACCATAGTACAAGGGGAACAGAGGGGAGGAACAGGAGGGGGGCCAACAATGGGCCTGAAATCAAGGAACAAGGACAGGATCCTCAAGAAGGGCAACTGGGGGCTTCAGCAAGGAGCCAGGCCCAAGAATGGGTGCCAAGTGCCAGGACCCTGTCCTGGGTCCTATAAAAACAGACAGGGTTGGGGAGGGGAGAAAGGGGAGCAAGGGTAGTAAAGGGAGAAGTGGTCTCAAGGCCCAGGTTCACTGCTGGGAGTCAGGATCAAGGAGCAGGTCCTGGGCAGAGACAGTCCAAAGTTCCAGGCAAGTGCACAGCTATGTTTTCCCAAAGGGAGCCCACAGGGCCAAACGCCCAGTTCCAGTCCTGGATATGGTGAGCATCCTGGGAAAGGAATCTTGAAAAGGGGTCCAGCAGGGACAGGGACAACAGGAGGGATGAAGGAGGGTACAGCGTGAAAGGCCAGAGGAAGAGTGTTGATGGGGGTGAAGGCCAGGACTGCAGAAAGGAGCCCATGCTAGGGACCAACAGGAGGGCCCAGTCCAGGAAAGGGCAGGGAAGGGTGGGGCTAGGCAGGTGGGTGATAGTCGGGTTCTGAGGTTCAGGGAAGCCAAGGGGAGTAGGGTACTGGCCCTAGCGAGGACCGCAGTCCAAGCCCTGGGAAACATGAAGCAAAAAGGTCCCCCAGAGGCTCAAGCGAGGAGGCAAGCCTGGGCATGTAGATCCAAGGGTCAGGGCTTGGGCAGGGGGCTCAGGACAGTGGAAAATACTTTGGAGGGATGGCAGGGGATCCGACAGGGGTCAGGCAGGCTCCTGGCCCAGGGCGACTGCCAGGTGTCAGGGTTCTGGGTGCAGGACCAAGATTCAGAGAGAGAGCAAGGGTCCCAGGCAAGGGGCAGGACTCAGGTTCCCATAAGGCTCCCTGGCTCAGATGAGAATCCTGGTACAGGAACCTGGCAAAGGAGGTCTGGCAAGTGAAGTTGTCCTGGAGGAGGGCAATGGGAGGGCATGGTGGTGGGGTCTCCTGGATCTGGTGGAGGGGCAAGATCCAGGACCCAAGCCAGGTGCCCAGGTAAAGGACCAACCTGACCGACCATGAATGAGTGACCCAAGGAGCAGGAGACCTGCAAGCGCCAGGGGAAAGTGCCAGGGGAAAAGGAGGAAGGTCTGTGCAAGGACAAGGAGACAGAGAAAAGTGCAACAGGCACCTAAAGGAGCAGGCTGGCAGTGCCAAGCAAGGGGTCCCCAGGTCAGACCCAACAGAAAGAGACTCCATGCTATGCCAAGTGACATAAGGAACACTGTTAGGGGCTCATGTGAGTGCCAGGCCTGGGAACTGAAGTGCAAAGGGTCAGGGTTATGTAGAGCTGGGTTGGGGTAGGGGCAGCATGCAAGGCCAGAGGGCAGGGGAGGGAAGGGAGTGGATCTCTCAGGGTTGGGTTGAAGCAAGTCACATATTAACTGCCAGGCCTCAAAATTCAGGCAGCAAAGGGGACTGAGGCAAGAGGCAGAGCTGTATTTCCCATAGGGAGTCTTAAGGTCACAGAGGCCAGCCAATTTGGCTCCTCTGCCCAGGTGAGTAGATCCTCAGAGAGGGACCTAGACCAAAGGAGGGTCAAAAGAGGACACTGTGAGGGGATACCTTGTGTATGGAGGTTGTGGGGGTGGTCAAATGGGAGCCTGGACCCATTTGAGGAGCCCAGGCTAGGGAGAAGCAGGAAAGTGAAAGGACCGGGCAGTGCCAGGATACCATAGCACCAGTGGAACAGATGGGAGGCACAGGATAGGGTCTATAAAAAGAGGCCTGAAAGCAAGGGAAGGGAAAGTGTCCTCGAGAAAGGCAGCCAGGGGCTCAAGCAAGGAGCCGTGCCCAGTAATGGAGAGCCAAGTGCTAGCACCTGGGGTAGTGTGAATGAAAACAGATGTGGATGGAGAGGGGGTGGAGGTGAGAAATCGGAGCAGGTGGCACAGGGGGAGGAAGGCTGAAGGCCCAGGTCCACTGCAGGGTGTCAGGATTTGGTATCAGAGCACAGGCTGAGAGAGGCCAAAGGACCCAGACAAGGGGCAGGGCTACATTTTCCCAAAGGGAACCCACAGGGCCACAAGGGCAGGTCATGTACCTGGCCTGATGAGCATCCTGGGAAGGGGACCAGGAAAGTGGGCCTGGGAGAGACAGAAACGATAAGAGAGACAAAGGAGGGCACAGCCTCAATGTCCGCAGGACGGGTTTGGGTGGGGTGAGGAGCTAAGACAAGAAACCTAGAGGAGGGTCCAGGCCAGGGCAGAGCAGGGAAAGGTGGGGTCAGGAAGGCATGGCTGCACTAGTGTACTCTAGTACAGGGAAGCCAAGGGGAAGAGAGAAGCTGCCCCAGTGAGGGTCCCTCAGACAAAGCCCAGAAAATAAAGGAACAAGAAGGGCCACCAGAGGCTCAAGCGAGGAGCCAGGCAAGGAAATGGAGTGCCAAGGGCCAGGGATTTTGCAGTGGGCTTAGGACAGTGGACAAGACTTGAGAGGGAAGGCAGGGAATCCAACAGGGGGCAGTCAGGCTCCAGGCCCAGGGACATTACCAGGTGTCAGAGTTCCTGGTGAAGGAGCAAGCACCCAGAAAGTGTAAGTGGGCCAGGCAAGGGGCAGGGCTCTGTTTCTCATAAGGCACTCTGGCCCAAATGAGAATCCATAGAGAGGGTCCTGGCAAAGGAGTCATGGCAATGGAAGGGGGCCAGAAGCAGGGATATGGAAGGGCAAGCCCAGTGGTCATGGTGGGTGTGTGGTGGGAGGAGAGCCAGGACTGTAGCCAGGTTCTCCAACAAGATACCCACCAGAGCAACTTAGGACGAGGGACCCAAGGAGCAGGAGACTCATGAGCACCAGGGGAATTTGCGAGGATAAAAGGAGGATGAGCTGCACAAGGTCCATGAGACAGAGGGAAGCTAAATGGGCACGTAGGGGAGCCCTCTGGCAGGCCCAAACAAGGGGGCCCCAGGTCAGACCCAACATGAAGAGACTCCACACTATGCGAAGGGACATGAGGAAAGTGGTCAGGGGCTCAAGGGAGCCCACAAGTCAGAGACAGAAGCTCCAAAGGTCTGGTAAGAGAAGGCTGGCATAGGGTATGGGCAACATGCAAGGCCAGAAGGCAGGGGATAGAAGGGAGGGGATTGCTCAGGGCTGGGTTGGAGCAAGTCCTATGTTAACTGCCAGGCCTCCAGGTACAGGCAGTAAAAGGGACTCAGATGATGGCAGGGCTATGTTTCCATAGGGAGCATTCAGGGTGCAGAGACCAGCCAACCCTGCTCCTCTGCCCCAGGTGAGTAGATCCTAAGAGAGGGACCTGGACCAATGAGGGGCAAAAGAGGGTAGTGTGAGGGGATACCTCCTGGCGTGAGGAGGTCGGGGGGGGGGGGGTCAGGTGGATGCAGGACCCATTTAAGGAGCCTAGGCTAGAGCAAAGCAGGGGTAGCAGAGGCTTCAGGCAGTGCCAGGATTTCACAGCATGAGGGGAACAGAGGGGAGGCACAGGAGGGGGCTGAAAAAAGGGGCCTGAAACCAAGACAAGGTACTCAAGAAGGGAGGCCAGGCGCTCAAGCAAAGAGCCCGGCTCAGTAATGGAAAGCCAAGTCTAGCACCTGGGCCTGGGTGAATGAAATGAAACATGGAGGGGAGCAGTGGGAGGGGAGAAAGTGGAGTCGGTGGCACAGGGGGAGAACAGGCCGAAGCCCAGATCCATCGCAAGGTGTCAGGGGTCAGGAGCAGGGCCCTGCTGAGGGTGGCAAAGGGCTCAGGCAAGGGGCAGGGCTACATTTTCCAAAGGGATCCCCCAGTGCCAAGAGGCCAAATCAAGTTGCCTGGTCTGGGTGAGCATCCTGGGAAGGGGATCAGGAAAGTGGGCATGGCAGAGACAGAAAGGACAAGAGGGCCAAAGCAGGATACAGCCTGAAGGGCCGCAGGACAGGTGTGGGTTGGGTGAGGGCTGAGGCCCCAGCAAGGAGCCCAGGCAAGGGACCTAGAAGAGGGCCCAGGCCAGGGGAGAGCAGGGAACTCTGGGCCGGGAATGCCGGGCTACACTAAGGTACTGCAGTCCAGGAATGCCTAGGGGAGCAGGGAAGCTGCCCCAGCAAGGAGTCCTCAGACAATACCCAGAAAAGCAGTGAACAAAAAGGGTCACCAGAGACTCAAGCGAGAAGCCAGGCCATGGAAAAGAGAGCCAAGGGCCAGGGCTTGGGCAGGAGGCTCAGGACAGTGGATTACATTTGGGAAGGAAGGCAGGGGATCCAGCAGACAGTCAGGCTCCAGGCCCAGGGCCACCTCCAGGTTTCAGGGTTCCTAGTGCAGGAACAAGCATCCAGGGAGAGCAAGGGGCTCAGAAGAGGGCCAGGGCATTTTTTCCCATAAGGTGCCTGGATCAGAAGAGCACATACAACCAGGATCCTGGCCAAGGAGGCCAGGAAAAAGAAGGGGGCCAAAAGGAGGTTAACTAAAAGGCACGCAAGTGGGTCAGGGTGGGTGCGCATCGGGGTGAGACCCAGGACCCAAGCCAGGTGCCCTGGCAAGGGACCCACCTGATCAATGGTGATGGAGGACCCAAGAGCAGGAGACCTGGTAGTGCAAGGGGAAGGGGAGGAAGAGCCTGTGTGAGGACTAAGAGAAGACAAAGGGCACCTGGGGGAGCCAGCTGGAGGGCCCAAGCAAGGCCCCTATGTCAGACCCAACACAAAGATACTCCTTGCTATGCCAAGAGCCCTGAGGAACATGGTCAGGGGCTCAGGCAAACGCCCAGGCCCAAGGACCAGAGCACAAAGGATCAGGGATTGGCAGGCTGGGTTGCAGTAGGGCCAGCATGGAAGGTTGGAGGGAAGGGAAGGGATTGCTCAGGGCTAGGTGGGAGCAAGTCCATGTTAACTGCCAGGCCTCAAGGCTCATGCAGTGAGGGGGACTTAGGTAAGTGCAGGGCTGTTTTTCCCATAGGGAGCATTGAGGGTGCAGAGGTGAGCCAATTCCGCTCTTCTGCCCCAGGTGAGTAGATCCCCAGAGAGCGACCTGGACCAAAGGAGGGAGGGCAGAAGAGGGTACTGTGAGGGGATACCTGGCGTGCATAACTGTGGGTGGGTTGGCTGCAGAACCCATTCAAGCAGCACAGGGTAGGGAGAAGCAGGGGGAGCGGAGGGTCCGGGCAGTGCCAGCATACCACATATGGGGATCAGAGGGGAGACACAGGAGCATCAGGCAACAGGGACCTGAAACCAAGGGACAGGGGAAGGTTCCTCATGAAGGGGGAGAATGGCTCCGGGTCTCAATCAAGGAGCCGGGCTCTGTAATGGAAAGCCACATGCAATCATCTTGCCCTGGTGAATGAAAAGAAACATGGAGGGGGAGCAGCGGGGGGCGGGGAGACAGAGGAGTCAGAGGGGCAAAATTGGAGTCAAACATGGAGTCAGGCACAGGGGAAGAACAGGTCAAGGCCCAGATCCACTGCAGGATGTCAGGGGTCGGGAGCAGGGTCCCGGCTGACGGAGGCCAAAGGGCCCAGGCAAGGGGCAGGACTACATTTTCCAAAGTGAGCCCCCAGGGCCAAGAGGCCAAATCAAGTGGCCTGCCCAAGTGAGCATCCTGAGCAGGGGATAAGGAAAGCGGGTGTGACAGAGAAAGAAAAGACAGGAGGCCTAAGCAGGGCACAGCCTGAAGGACCGCAGGACATATATGGGTGGGGTGGTTTTGGGACTCCAGCAAGGAGCCCAGGCAAAGGACCTAGAAGAGGGCCCAGGCTAGGGGACAACAGGGAACCCCGGGCCAGAAAATCAGTACTTCACTAGGGTACTGTAGTACAGGAAAGCCAAGGGGAGCAGGGAAGCGGCCCCAGCGAGGAGCCCTCAGTCAATATCCAGAAATTCAGTGAGCAAGAAGGGACTCCAGAGGTTCAAGCGAGGAGCCAGCCAGGGAACTGAGAGCCAAGGCCCAGGGCTTGTGCAGTTGACTCAGGACAGTGGATAAGATTTGGAAGGAGGCAGGGGATCTAGCAGGGAGCAGTCAGGCTCCAGGCCCAGGGCCACCTCTGGGTTTCAATACCTGGTGCTGGACCAAGCACCCAGGGAGAGCAAGGGGCCCAGGAATGGTGCAGGGCATGGTTTCCCATAAGGCTCCCTGGATCAGATGAGAATCCAGGGCCAAGGTCCTGGCAAAGGAGACCAGGAAAGTGAAAGGTTCCAGAAGAAGTGCAATGGGAGGGCATGGCATGAGGTCGGTTTGGATGCACATAGGGCAAACCCAGGGCCCAAGCCAGGCGCCCAGTCAAGGGATCCACCCGATCTATGGTGATGGGGGACCCAAGGGGCAGGAGACCTGCAAGAGCCAGAAAAAGGCAAAAGGGGAAGAGGAGAAGGTGCTTCCTGAGGACCAGGAGTATCCAAGAGGCACCTAGAAGAGCCCACTGCCGGGACCAAGCATGCTGCAGTCCGGCTGGGCAAATAACCGGAAGGTGACAAGCAACTTGAAGGTTGAAGCGGGAACTACTTTATTGCAAGTGAACTCAGCGGGAACTGAGCGAGAACTCAAAGCAGCGGGCTCCTAAGGTAGTGGAACCGCCTCTCTGCGGGACAGCAGAGGTATATATACCTAACTGATTACACACAGCTTGATTCAATTAACATCATCTAGATACAGCAGTCAGCCAATAAGGAATCCTCATCATCTTAATGGCTCGCTGGTGTTGCTTCACAAACCACTCCTCCTGGCAAACTTCCAGGCACCATCTTGACTTGATTTGCATCCCCAACACAAGCAATGGGTCCCCAGATCAGGCCCAACATGAAGAGACTCCTTGCTATGCCTAGGGCCATGAGAACATGGTCAGAGGCTCAGGAGAATGTCCAGCCCAGGGACCAGAACACAAAGGGTCAAGGTTAGGGAGGGCTGGGTTGTGGTAGAGGCATCATGGAAGGCCTGAGGGAAGGGAAAGGATCACTCAGGGCTGGGATGGAGCAAGTCCATGTTAACTGCCAGGCCTCAAAGTTCAGGAAGTGAGTGGGACTCAGGAGAATGGCAGGGCTGTTTCCCATAGGGAGCATTCAGTACGCAGAGGTGATCCAATTCTGCTCCTCTGCCCCAGGTGAGTAGATCCTCAGAGAAGGTCATGGACCAAAGAAGCGGGGGGCAAAGAGGGTACTGTGAGGGGATACCTGGTGTGTGGAAGTGGGAGTGGGTGGGCCGCAGGACCCATTCCAGCAGCACAGGGTAGGGAGAAGCAGGGGGAGCTGAGGGTCTCCACAGTGCCAGTATACCACAGCAAGAGGGGATTAGAGGGGAGGCACAGGAACGAGCAGGCAACAGGGGCCTGAATCTATGGGACAGGGAAAGGGTCCCCAAGAAGGGGGAGAATGGCTCAGGGTGTCAAGCAAGGAGCTGGGCTCAGTAATGGAGAACCAAGTGCTAGCTTCTGGGCCTGGGTGAATGAAAAGAAATATGGAGGGGGAGCAGTGGGCGGGGAGAATATGGACTACATGGCAAAAAGGGAGAATGGCTCAAGTCCCAGATCCACTGCAGGGTTTCAGACGTCAGGGGCAGGGCCCTGGCTGAGGGAGGCCAAAGGGCCTAGGCAAGGGGCAGGGCTGAATTTTCCTAAGAGAGGCCCCAGGGCCTAAAAGCCAAATCAAGTCACCTGGCCTGGGTGAGCATCCTGGGAAGAGGATCAGGAAATTGGGTGTGGCAGAGACAGAAAGGACAGGAGGGCAGAAGCAGGCACAGCCTGAAGGGCCACAAGATGGGTGTGGGTGGGGTGGTGGCCAGGACCTCAGCAAGGATCCCAGGCAAGAAACCTAGAAGAGGGCCCAGGCCACGGGAGAGCAGGGAACACCGGGCCAGGAAGGCAGGGCTGCACTCAGCCAGGGCCTTGCTCCTAGCCCCTGACACCCTGCAGTGGATCTGGGCTTTGAGTCGTTCTCCTCCTGTGCCATCGACTCCAGTTTCTCCCCTCCCGCTGTTCCCCATCCCTGTTTCTTTTCATTCACTCAGGCCCAGGTGCTAGCACTTGGCTCTCCATTACTGGGCCTGGCTCCATGCTTGAGACCCTGAGTTGTTCTCCCTCTTCTTGAGGACCCTTTCCCTGTCCCTTGGTTTCGGGCCCCTGTTGCCTGCCCCCTCCTGTGCCTCCCCTCTGATCCCCTCATGCTCTGGTATGCTGCCACTGCTCAGACCCTCCGCTGCCCCTGCTTCTCCCTACCCTGTGCTACTGGAATCGGACCTGAAGCCCACCCACCCCCACTTTCACACACTAGGTATCCCTTCACAATACCCTCTTTGGCCCCCCTCCTTTGTTCCAGGTCCCTCTCTGAGGATCTACTTACCTGGGGCAGAGGAGCAGAATTGGCTCGCCTCTGCGCCCTGATCGCTCCCTATAGGAAACAGCCTTGCCACTTGCCTGAGTCTCTCTCACTCCCTGAACCTTGAGGCCTGGCAATTAAAAGGGACTTGCTCCAACCCAGCCCTGAGCTATACCCTCCCTTCCCTATGGCCTTCCATGCTGCCCCTACTGCAACCCAGTCCTCCCTAACACTGACCCTTTGTCCTGCGGTCCCTGGGCCTGGGCATTCACCTGAGCCACTGACTGCATTGCTCATGGCCCTTGGCATAGAAGGAGTCTCTTTGTGTTGGGTCTGCCCTGGGGGCCCCTTACTAGGGCCCGCCAGTGGGCTTTCCTAGTTACCTTTGGCTTCTCCTGGTCCTCATGCAGCCCCTTCCTCCCCTTCCACTGGCCCTTTTTTCTGGCGCTCACAGGTCTCCTGCTCCTTGGATCCCCCATCACCATTGATTGGGTGGGTCCCTTGACTGGGACTGGCTTGGGTCCTTGGTCTCGCCCCTATGTGCACCCACCCCGAACCCCTTGCTTGCCCTCCTGTTGCCCTCTTTCTGGCCCCCTTCCTTTTCCTGACATCCTTTTCCAGGACTGTGGCTATAGGTCCTCATCTGATCCAGGGCGCTTTATGGGAAACAATGCCCTGGCCCTCACCAGGGCCCCTTGCTCTCCATGGGTGCTTGATTCAGCACCAGGAACCCTGAAACCTGGAGGTGGCCTTGCGCCTGGAGCCTGACTGGCCCCTGCCGGATCCCTTGCCTTCCTTCCCAAATATAATTGACTGTCCTGAGCCCGCTGCCCAAGCCATGGCCTTTGGCTCTCTGTTCCCTGGCCTGGCTTCTCGCTTGAGCCTCTGGTGGCCCTTCTTGCTCACTGCTTTTCTGGGCAATGTCTGAGGGCACCTCGCTGGGGACACTTCCCTTCTCCCCTTGGCATTCCTGGACTACAGTATCCTTGTCAGCCCTGCCTTCCCAGCCCAACGTTCCCTGCTCTCCACTGGCCTGGGCCCTCTTCTAGGTCCCTTGCCTGGTCTCCTTGTTGGGTTCCTGGCCCCCACCCCACGCACAACCACCCTGCGGCCCTTCAGACTGTGCCCTGCTTTGGCCCTCCTGTCCTTTCTGTCTCTGCCATGCCCACTTTCCTGATCCCCTTCCCAGGAGGCTTACCCGGGCCAATCAACTTGATTTTGCCACATGGCCCTGTGGGCTCCCTTTGAAAACGTAGCTCTGCCTCTTGCCTTGGCCCTTTGGCCTCCCTCAGCTGGGGCCCTGCTTCCAACCCATGACAGCTTGCAGTGGATCTGGGCCTTGAGCCATTCTCCACCTGAGCCAAGGATTCCATTTTCTCAGCTCCCGCTGCTCCCCCTCTATGTTTTTTTCTTTCATTCACCCAGGCCCAGGTCCTAGCAATTGGCTCTCCATTACTGGGACTGGCTCTTTGCTTGAGACCCTGAGATGTTCTCTCCCTTCTCGAGAACCCTTTCCCTGTCCCTTTGTTTCAGGTCCCTGTTGCCTGCCCCCTCCTGTGCCTCCCCTCTGATCCCCTCATGCTGTGGTAGGCTGGCACTGTCTGGACCCTCTACTCCCTCTGCTTCTCCCTACCATGTTCTGCTGGAATGGGTCCTGCAGCCCACACCCACCCACTTCCGCATACCACGTATTCCCTCACAGTACCATCTTTGGCCCCCCTTCTTTGTTCCGGTCCCTCTCTGAGGAGCTACTCACCTGGGGCAGAGGAGCGAAATTGGCTCACCTCTGTGCCCTGAATGCTCCCTATGGAAAACACAGCCCTGCCACTCACATGAGTCCCCCTCACTGCCTGCAATATAAGGCCTGGCAATTAACATGGACTTTCTCGATCCCAGCCTTGAGCGATCCCCTCCCTTCCCTCTGGCCTTTCATGCTGCCCCTACAACAACCCAGCCATCCCTAACCCTGACCCTTTGTGCTGTGTGGTCCCTGAGTCCCTGACCGTGTTCCTCATGGCCCTTAGCATAGCAAGGAGTCTCTTGGTGTTGGGTCTGACCTGGAGGCCCCTTGCTTGAGTCCGCCAGCAGGCGTTCCTAGGTGCCCCTTGGCTTCTCCTGGTCCTCACGCAGCCCCTTCCTCCCCTTCTCCTTGTGCCTTTTTCTGACACTTGCAGGTCCCCTGCTCCTTGGGTCCCCCAAAATCATTGATCGGGTGGTTCCCTTGCCTAGGCGCCTGGCTTAGATCCTGGGTCTCGCCCCTATATGAACCAACCCTGACCCCTTTGTGGGACCTCTCATCACCCTCCTTCTGGCCCTCTTCCTTTTCCTGGCCTCCTTTGCCAAGACCCTGGCAGTTGGTTCTCATCTGATCCAGGGCGCCTTATGGGAAACAATGCCCTGGCCCTGGCCTGGGCCCCTTGCTCTCCCTGGGTGCTTGTTCCAGCACCAGGAACCCTGAAACCTGAACGTGGCCCTGGGCCTGGTGTCTGCTGCCCACTGCTGGATTCCCTTCCTTCCTTCCCAAATGTAATCCACCCTCCTGAGCCCCCTGCCCAAGTCCTGGCTCTTGGCTCTCCATTACCTGGCTTGGCTTCTTGCTTGAGCTCTGGTGGCCCTTCTTGCTCAATGTTTTCTGGACATTGTCTGAGGGCCCCTCACTGGGGCCGCTTCCCTGCTCCCCGTGGCATTCCTGGATTTCAGTATCCTAGTGCAGCCTGGCCTTCCCGGCCTGGCTTTTCCTGTTCTCCCCTGGCCTGGGCCCTCTTCTAGGTCCCTTGCCTTGGCTCCTTGCTGGGATCCTGGACCTCACCCACCCACACCCGTCCTGTGGCCCTTAAGGCTGTGACCTGCTTCTGCCCTACTGTCCTTTCTGTCTCTGTCATGCCCGCTTTCCTGATCTCCTTCCCAGGATGCTCACCCAAGCCAGGCGACTTGATTTGGCCTGTTGGCCCTTGGGGCTGCCTTTGGAAAATGTAGCGCTGCCCCTTGCCTGGGCCCTTTGGCCTCCCTCAGCTGGGGCCCTGCTTCCAACCCATGACACTTCTCAGTGGATCTGGGCCTTGAGCCGTTCTCCCACTGTGCCACCCACTCCACTTTCTCCCCTCCCGCTGCTCCACCTCCATGTTTCTTTTTATTCACCCAGGCCCAGGTGCTAGCACTTGGCTCTCCATTACTGAGCCCAGCTCCTTGCTTGAGACCCTGAGCCATTTTCCCCCTTCTTGAGGACCCTATCTCTGTCCCTAGGTTTCAGGCCCCTGTTGCCTGTCCCCTCTTGTGCCTCTCTTCATATCCCCTCATGCTGTTGTATGGCAACTCTGCCTGGACCCTCCGCCCCCCCCCCCCCCCTGCTTCTTCCTAGTCTGTGCTTCTGGTATGGGTCCTGCAAGTCCCCACCACTTCCACAAACCAGGTATCCCCCTCACAGTATGCTCTTGTGCCCTCCTCCTTCATTCCAGGTGCCTCTCTGAAGATCTACTCACCTGGGGCAGAGGAGCAGAATTGGCTCGCCTCTGCACCCTGAATGCTCCCTATGGGAAACACAGCCCTGCCACTATCCTGAGTCCTTCTCATCGCCTGCACCTTGAGGCCTGGCAGTTAACATGGACTTCCTCCACCCCAGCCCTGAGCCATACCCTCCCTTCTCTCAGACCTTCCATGCTGCCCCTACCACAACCCAGCCCTCCCTATCTGCGACCCTTTGTTCTCCATTCCCTGGGCCTGGGTGTTTGCTTGATCTCCTTACCGCGTTCCTCATGCCTCTTGGCATAGCAAGGAGTCTCTTCGTGTTGGGTCTGTCCTGGGGGCCCCTTGCTTGGGCCCACCAGAGGGCTCCTCCATTCCCGTGCTGGCGTTCCCTGCTCTCCCATGGCCTGGGTCCTCTACCAGGTCCCCTGCCTGGACTCCTTGCTGGGGTCCTGGCCCCCATCCCACCCACACCTGTTTTGCGACCTTTCATTCTGTGCCCTCCTTCAGACTTCCTGTCCTTTCTTTCTCTGCCATGCCCGCTTTTCCAATCCCCTTCCCAGGATGCTTACCTGTGTCAGAGGATATGACCTTTGGGAAAACATAGCCCTGCCCCTTGCCTGGGTGCTTCACCTCCCTCAGCCCGGGCCTTGCTCCTGTACCTGACACCCTGCCTTGGGACCTGGGCCTTGAGCCTTGCTCCCCCTGTGCCAGCCGCTCCCCTTTCTCCCCTCCATATCCAAGTTTCTTTTCATTCACCTAGGCCTGGGTGCTAGCACTTCGCTCTCCATTACTGAGCCCTGCTCCTTGCTTGAGTCCCTGGCCACCAGCAGATTTGACCTTTGGGAAAACGCAGCCCTGCTTCTTGGCCGGGCACTTTCACCTCCCTCAGCCCAGGCCCTACTCCTGAACCCTGACACCCTGCACTGGACCTGGGCCTTGGGTCCTCCTCCCCCTGTGCCAGCCATGCCCCTTTCTCCCCTCCTGCCCCTCCCTTTCCATGTTTCTTTTTATTCACCCAGGCCTAGGTGCTAGCTCTTGTCTCTCCATTACTGGGCCTGGCTTCTTGCTTGAGCCCCTGGCTGCCCTTCTTGAGGACCTGGATCCTATCCCTTGGTTTTAGGCCCCTTTTGCCAGCCCTCTCCTGTGCCTCCCCTCTGTTCCCCTCATGCTGTGGCATCCTGGCACTGCATGGACCCTCAGCTACCCCTATTCACTGTAGCCTAGTCTCCTCAAATGGGTCCTGCAGCCCACTGACCTCCCCCAACCTGTGCACACCAGGTATCACCGCACAGTACCCTCTTGCCCCTCATTGGTCCAGGTCCCTCTCTGGGGATCTCCTCACCTGGGGCAGAGGAGCGGAATTGCTGGGTCTCTGCATACTGTATGCTCCTTATTGGAAACACAGTCTGGCCAGTCACCTGAGTCCCCTTCACCGCCTGTAACTTGAGGCCTTGTAGTTAACATGGGACTTGCTCCAACCCAGCCCTGTGTGATCTCCTCCCTTCTCTCCCCTGCCCTCTCGTCTGGCATGCTGCTGCTACCCCAACCCAGCCCTCCCTAACCCTGACCCTTTTTGCTCCAGTCTCCAGGGCTGGGCGCTCTCCTGAGCCCCTAACCACATTCCTCATGTCCTTTGGCATAGCATGGAGTCTCTTTGTGTTGCGACTGACCTGGGGCCCCCTTACATGGGCCCCCCAGGAGGCTCACTTAGGTGCCCTTTGAGCTTCCCACTGTCTCCTGGTACTCACACAGTCCTATCTCCCTTCCCCTCACACTTTTTCCTGGCGCTTTTAAGTATCTTTCTCCTTGGGTCCCTCATCACAATCGGTTGGGTGGGTCCCTTGCCTGGGGGCCTGTCTTGGGTCATGGCTCTTGCCATACAGTGTACCTACCCAAACCCCCGTCGTGCCCTTTCAGCCCCCTCCTCCTGGCCCCCTTCCCTTTTCTGGCCTCTTTTGCCAGGTCCCTGGCCCTGCATTCAAATATGAGTCTGGGAGCCTTATGGGTAAAAGAGCTCTGCCCTTCACCTGGCCCCTTGCTCTCCCTGGGTGCTTGGTCGGCACCAGGAACCCTGAAACTTGGAGGTGGCCCTGGGCCTAGAGCCTGACTGCCCCCTGCTGGATCCCCTGCCTTCCCTCCCAAATCTTGTCCAGTGTCCTGAGCCCCCTGCAAAAGCCCTGGCCCTTGGCTCTGGTTTACTTGGCCTGGTTGCTCGCTTGAGCCTCTGGTGGCCCTTCTTGCTCACTGCTTTTCTGGGCATTGTGTGAGTGCCCCTCACTGGAGCTACTTCTCTGCTCCCCTTGGATTTCCTGTACATCAGTACCCTAGTGCAGCCCCGCCTTCCCAGCCTAGTGTTCCCTTCTCTCCACTGGCCTGGGCCTTCCTCTAGGTCCCTTACCTGGGCTCCTTGATGGAGTCCTGGCCCCCACTCCACCCACAACATCCTGCAGCCCTTCAGGCTGTGCCCTCCTTTGGCCCTCCAGTCACTTCTGTCCCTGCCATGCCTGTTTTCCTGATCCTCTTCCCAGGATGCTCACCAGGGCCAGGCGATTTGACTTAGCCTCTTGGCCCTGGGGGCTCTCTTTGGGAAAACATAGCCCTGCCCCTTTTGGGGCCCTTTGGCCTCCCTCAGCCAGGGCCCTGCTCCCGAACCCTGACACCCTTCAGTGGACCCGGGCCTTGAGTCCTTCTCCCCCTGTGCCACCCACTCCACTTTCTCCCCTCCCACTACTCCCCCTCCATGTTTCTTTTCATTTATCCAGGCCAAGGTGCTACCACTTGGCTCTTCATTACTGGTCCTGGCTCCTTGCTTGAGACCCTGGCTACCCTTCTTGAGAACTCTTTCCCTGTCGCTTGGTTGCCGGCCCCCTTCTGTGCCTCCCCTCTGATACCCTCATTTTGTGGTATCCTGGTACTGCCTGGACCCTCTGCAACTCCTGCTCTCCCTATCCTATGCTGCTCAAATGGGTCCTGGCAGCCCGACCCCACCCCCACCAACGACCATACACCAGGTATCCCCTTAGAGTACCTTCTTTCCCCCCTCCTTTGTTCCAGGTCCCTCTCTGAGGATCTACTCACCAGGGGCAGAGGAGCAGAATTGGCTCGCCTCTGCGCCTGAATGCTCCCTATCGGAAACATTGCCCTGCCACTCGCATGAGTCCCCTTCACTGCCTAAAACTTGTGGCCTTGCAGTTAACATGGGACTTGCTCAACCCAGCCCTAAGCAGTCCCCTTTCTACTCTCCCCTGTCCTCTGGCCTTGCATGCTGCCCCTACCCCAACTCAGCCTTCCCTAACCCAGGCCCTTGGTATTGCTGTCCCATTCTTGTGCGCTCCCTTGAGCCGCTGACGCTTTCCTCATGTCCCTTTGTATAGCGTAGAGACTCTTCATGTCGGGTCTCTACTGAGGACCCCTTGCTTGGGCCCGCCAGAGGGATCCCCTAGGTTCCCCTTGAGCTTCCCTCTGTCTCATGGTTTTTGTGCAGCTCATCCTTCCCATCCCCTCACGAATTTCCCTGGTGCTCATGAGTCTTCTGCTCTTTGGGTCCCTCCTCCTAGGTTGGTCTGGTGGGATACCTTGTCTCAGCACTGTCCTGGCTGTCCTCCCACCATGCACTTACCACAACCCCTGGCCATGCCCTCCCATAGCCATCCTTCTGGCCCCCTTCCACTGCCAGGCCTCCTTTGCCAGGTCCCTCTCTATGGATTCCCCTCTGGGGCAGAGTGCCTTATTAAAAACAGAGCCCTGCCCCTCGCCTGGACCATTACTCTCTCTGGGTGCTTGGTCCTCCACCAGGAACCCCAACACCTGGTAGTTGCCCTGGGCCTGGAGCCTGACTGCCCCCTGCTGGATCCCCTGCCTTCCCTCCCAAGTCTTGTCCACTGTCCTAAGCTCCCTGCCCAAGCCCTGGCCCTTGGCACTCCATTTCCTTGTCTGGCTACTCGCTTGAGCCTCTGGTGGTCCTTCTTGTTCCTTTCTTTTCTGGGATTTGTCTGAGGGCCCCTTACTGGAGCCGCTTCTCTCCTCCCCTTGGCTTCCCTGTACTGCAGTCCCCTAATGCAGCCATGCCTTACTGGCCCTGGCCTTCCCTGGTCTCTCCTGGCCTGGGACCTCCTCTAGGTCTCTTGTCTTAGCTCTTTCCTGAGGTCCTGGCCACCACCTCACCAAGACCCATCCTGCAGCCCTTGAGACTGTGTCCTCTTGTCGTTTCTGTCTCTCCCAGGTCCACTTTCCTGATCCCCTTTCCAGGATGCTCATCAGGCCAGGAACTTGACCTGGCTTCGAAGCCCTGTGGGGTCCCTTTGGGAAAATGTAGTCCTGCCCTTTGTCTTGGTCCTTTGGCTTCCCTCAGCCTGTGCCCTGCTACCCAATCCTGACACCTTGCAGGATTAAGCCTTAAGCCTTCCTCCTGCTGTGCCATCTACTCAGATTTTTCCCCTCCCTCCCCTCCCCATGCATATCCATTTTCATTCACCCTGCCCTAGGTGCTAGCACTTGGCTCTCCATTACTGGGCACGGCTCCTTGCTTGAGCCCCTGGCAGCCCTTCTTAAGGACCCTTTCCCTTCCCTTGGTTTCAGGCCTCTTTTTATAAACCCCATCCTGTGCCTCCCCTCTGTTCCACTGGGGCTATGGTATCCTGGCACTGCCAGGACCTTTGCTTTCCCTGCTTCTTCCTAGTCTGGGCTCCTCGAATGGGTCCAGGCTGCCAACCGACCACCCCATAACCTCTATACGCCAGGAATCCCCTAACTGTGCCCTCTTTTGACCCTCCTTTGGTCCAGGTCCCTCTATGAGGATCTACTCACCTGGGCAGCGGAGCAATATTGGCTGGTCTCTGCACCCTTAAGGCTCCCTTTGGGAAATACAGCCCTGCCTCTTGCCTGAGTCCCCTTTGCTGCCTGAACCTTGAGGCCTGGCAGCTAACATCCCAGGCCTCAAGGTGACTTGCTCCATCCAAGCCCGGAGAGATCCACTTCCTTCCCTCCCCTGCCCTCTTGCCTTGCAGGCTGCCCCTACCCCAACCCAGCCCTCCCTAACCCTGACCTTTTGCGCTCCAGTCCCTGGGCTTGGTGCTCACATGAGCCCCTGACAGTGTTCCTCATGTCATTTAGCATAGCATGGAGTCTCTTCCTGTTGGGTCTGACCTTGGGACCCCTTGCTTGGGACTGCCAGCATGCTGCCTTAGGTGCCCGTTGCACTTTTCTCTGTCTCCCAGTCCTTGTGCAGCCCTTCCTCCCCGTCCGCTTGTGCTTTCCCCTGGTGCTTGCAGGTCTCCTGCTCCTTGGGTCCTTCATCCATGGTAGGTCAGGTGGGTCCTTTGCCTGGACTCCTGGCTTGGGTCCTGGATCTTGCCCTCCCACGTACCCACTGAAACCCCCCCACCGAGCCCTCCCATTGCCCTCCTCCTGGCCACCTTCACTTGCCAGGCCTCCTTTGCCAGGTCCCTGGATTCTCATCTGGGCCAGGAAATCTTATGGGAAACAGAGTCCTGCCCCTTGCCTGGGCCCCTTGTTCTCTCTGGGCCTTTGGTCCTGCACCCAGAACCCTGACACCTGGCAGTTGCCCTGTTCCTGGAGCCTGCCTGCCCCCTGCTGGATCCCCTGCCATCCCTCCAATGGCTTGTACACTGTCCTGAGCCATCTGCCCAAGCCCTGGCCCTTGGATCTCCAATCCCTGGCCTGCATCTTAGCTTGAGCCTCTGGGGGCCCTTCTTGCTCTATGCTTTCCTGGGCTTGGACTGTGTGCCTCACTGGGGCCAGTACCCTACTCCCCATGGCTTCCCTGAACCTCAGAACCCTACTGTCACCCGCCTGCCCATCCTCACCCTTCCCTGCCCTTTCTGGGCCTGGTCCCTAGCCTGTGCTCCTTTCTGCAGTCCTGGCCTGCACCCCATCAACACCCTCCCTCTGGCCTTTCATGCTGTACCCTCCTTCATCCCTCCTGTTGTCCCTTTCCCTGCTGGGCCCCTTTTCAAGATCCCTTTCCCAGGATACTCACCAGGTCCAGGGGCCAGGAACTGGGCGTTTGGCCCTGTGTGCTCCCTTTGGGAAAATGTAGCTGTGTCCCTTCCCTGGGACTTTGGACTCTCTGCCCAGGGCCTGCTCCTTGATCAAGAAACCCAGCAGTGAACTTGAGCCTTGAGACCTCCTCTCTCTGTGCCACCCACTACCCTTGCTCCCTTTTCTCCCCTCCCCAGCCCTGTCTGTTTTCATAGAACCCAGGAACAGGTCCCGGCACTTGGCTCTCCATTTTTGGGCCTGGATCGTTGCTGGAGGACTTGGTTGCCCTTCTTGAGGACCCTGTCCCTGTTCCTTGATTTCCGGCCTCTTGCTTGGCCCCCTCCTGTTCCTCCCCTCTGTTCCCCTTGTTCTGTGGTATTTCATCATTGCCAGGACCCTGCCCCCTCCACCTGCTTCTCCTTAGCCTTGTCTCCTCCAGTGGTTGCTGGATCCCCACCGACACTCCGCCAATCCTAGACCAAAGGTATCCCTCACATTACCCTCCTATGGTTCTGGCAAAGGAGTGAAATTTGCTGGCCTCTGGGCCCTAAAAGATCCCTATAGGCAACACAGCCCTGCCTCTCACTGGGGCCCCCTTTGCTGACCAAACTTGACAACTGGCAGAGGACTTGGGCCTAGTGATGATCTTACCCAGGGCCATCCTCTCCCTTCCCTCTCCTGCCCTCTAGCCTTGCAAGCTGCCTCTAAGCCAACCCAGCTATTCCTCACCATAACCCTTTGCCCTGCAGTCCCCTGGCTTGGATGCCAGCCTGAGCTCCTTACTGCATGACTCAGGTTGCATTGCTTTTTGTGGTGTCTCTTCCTGTCATGTCTGACCTGGGCACCCCTTGATTTGTCCCCCAAGCTCGCTCCCCTCTGTGCCCTTTTCACAGCCCTCTCTCTCCTCATCCTAGCGCTGATCCTACCTCTCATTTCCCTAGCACTTTTTCCTTGAGCAGGGGCCTCCTGCTCTTTGGGTCCCTAATAAATTTTGGTGGGGTCGGTATCTTACCTGGGCTCCTTGATTGGGTCCTGGCTCTTGCCCCTCTCTGCACCCACCATGAACCCCCACTGTGCCCTCACATCACACTCTTCCTGGCCCCTGTCCCTTGCCAGGCCCTTTGGCCTGGTCCCTGGCCCTTGATCCTCATCTGGGCTAGGGAGCCTTATGGGAAACAGAACCCTGACCCTCGAATGGGCTACTTGCTGTCCCTAGGCCCTTGGGACAGCACCAGGATGCCGGCTGATGATTGGAAGTTTGCTGGGGCCCCTTCGGCTGTGGCTCTCAACATCTCCCCCTCTCTGTTTAAACAACAAGCATGTGGCTTAGGGACCGTGTCTGTTAGGCAGTCCAATTCAACATATGGTCCTTACCCGTCATCGGATGAACTGACCTCTAGGCGTCAGCCTCCTGTCTTAGGTTGGTACCACTGCAATTGGATCATACCCGTCACTGACTACCGGTCCAGCATACAGCTATACTTGTGGATAGGCCTTTGCACCAGTGGGGGGGTGAGGTTCTTTGCCTCACCTCTGTTGGCCCCCAAATTTTAGACCATCACTAGTAGAGGAGGATGCAAAATGCCATGACATTAAGCCAATTGAGGGCTCCTTTGAAAAATTGTACCACCGGTGACATCATCAGCAAAAATAGCCCAACACTACCACAAGTCGCTGCACCAACAGATAGTTCACAATGCATACAGGTGAGCTCACAATGTGTCCAGGCAAGTTCTGCAAGTAGTTCAGTGATGGCTATTGTAGAAGCTGTAGATTGGTTTTATCTTTGACTTCACCAGCACTGGGATGAAGATAGGAATTCTGGCAATAATGGCTAAAGAAAAAATTATGTAACATTACAGAAGGCACTAAAAGAAAACAATTTTCGAAGAAGGAAGATGGCGGCGAGGGGAGTGCATTGTCCCCGTGTGCTGCTTCACTGTGTGGGAGTATGACAAGTCAGGACGGCTAAAGGATATTTTGTTAGGAATTTCCAGCAATAGTGGGGTGCTCCGGAACCTGGAGGAAGGATTTCCATCGCACGAGGATCGGCTACGGGGACTCAAACGCGAGAGGTTTGTCGCACGGAGGGTAACACTGCTTATTCAGCAAATCGCCCCGCGGCTAAAGTCTGGGATAGAGACGCAGGGTTACAGCGCTGCAGTTTCTGCCAGCCACGCAAGCACCGTACTCAGGGCTGAATTCTGGGTTCGAGACGGGGGAAGGAAGCGGTCCATCTCGGTTCTCCACACCGGTCAGACCACAGAGGAGGCCAGCAGCCACCATGTTGGTAAACTGACGTCACCACCCCTGTTTTTGACTGACCGCAGCTCATTCAGCCATAGAACAGGTAATTTCAGGCTGCAATTCGCCTGCGGCTTGCAGACAGATTGCTAGGGCTCAGCGCCTGGGTGCTTCTTAGAACCTGATCTTATCAGAGTGAATACCGAGCGCGGGGCGGCCGAGTTCCGGCTCCCGGAACTGAGCCCGCGGGGACTGCTTCTTGGAGCTTACATTTATAGGAGCTTACACCGAGCACGGAGTGGCCGAGTTCCGGCTCCCGGAACTTCCCTGGCCCGGGGCTAGGAGCCCGCGGAAACTGCTTCTCGGTCCGGGTCCTGCTGAGGGCCGGTCAGGACTCACCCGGTGCTTTGGTTGCCCGGCAAGGGGAACGAAATGCTGCCATTCGCATAGGATACCAACATGGCAGAGATCTGACGTCTGCAGAAAGCGGCGGAGGAGGGAACTTCATCAATACCAGTGGTGACATAAGCAGTTGGTCTCCTGGTAGGGGGGGTGAGGCACAGTCACCCGAGTCTCCTCAATTTGTCGTCGAGCCAGAGGGAAGGAGCCCGGCCGCCGCCAGCGCCCGGAGCAGGCCCAGCGGCTCGCCAGCGTGGTGACCGCGTGACCCCAATTGGAGAGGGGGCGGAGTGGAGCCGCCACCCGCAACCGCAAGGTGGGCAGACCCGCGACCCAGTGGTACATGGGCGTGGTAGGAGGGGCAGGGCAGAGCCGCGGTTCGCGCTTGCAAGGTAAACAGACCTGTGTCAGCCTGGCGGGTCAGGCCCAGTGGCCTGCCAGTGTGGTACACACGTCACCCCAACTGGAGTAGGGGCAGAGCAGATCCTTCTCCCACGCCCGGATCAGGCCCTGCCGGTGTGGTGGTCACGTGACCCCAATTGGAGTGGGGGCGGAGCGGAACTGCCACCCGTGCCCGCAGGGTGAGCAGACCAGTGATCAACCTGCAGATCAGGCCCAGGGGTCCGCAGGCGTGGTAGGAGGGGCAGGGCAGATCCGCCGCCCGCGCCTCCAAGGTAGGCAGACCTACAACAGACTGGCGGATCAGGCCCAGGAGCCTGCCGTCGTGGTACAAACACCACCCTAATTGGAGTAGTGGCAGAGCAGAGTCTCCGCCCGTGCCAGGAACAGGCCCAGCGTCCTGCAGGCGGGGTAGCCATGACACCCTAATTGGAGTAGGGGCAGAGCAGAGCCTCCACCCGTGCCCGAAAGGTGGGCAGATCTGCGACCGACCAGCGGGACAGGCCCAGTGGCCTGCCGGTATGACAGACACGTCACCCCATTTGCAGTAGGGGCAGAGTAGAGCCGCCGCCCGCACCTGCAGGGTAGGCAAACCTGCAACCGACTGGCGGATCAGGCCCGGTGGCCTGCCGGCGTGGTACACTCGTCACCCCAATTGGAGTAGGGGCAGAACAGAGCCGCCGCCAGCTCCCAGAACAGGCCCAGTGACCTGCCGGCGTGGTAGCCACGACACCCCAATTGGAATAAGGAGAGAGCAGAGCCGCCGCCCGCACCTGCAGGAAAGATACGCAAGCAGTATGAAAAGACAAGGAAAGAAAGGACCACAAGCAATGCAGGTCAACGCAACTTTAGAAGAGGTAACAGCTGCAGCAGATGGAATGTCAGATAAAGAATTCAGGATATACATGCTTCAGATGATCTGGAGTATCAAGGAAGATATTAAACAGCAAAATCAGACAATGAAAGATCACTTCGACGACGAATTACGCAAACAAATCCAGGAAGCAAAGGATCAACTATACAGGGAGATAGAGGTTATAAAAAACAAACAAACAGAAATCCTAGAAATGCAGGAAGCAATAAACCAACTTAAAAACTCAATGGAGAATACTACCAGCAGAGTAGAACACTTAGAAGATAGAACATCAGACAATGAAGACAAAGTATTTCAACTGGAAAAGAACATAGACAGCTCAGCAAGACTGTTAAGAAACCATGAGCAGAACATCCAAGAAATATGGGATAACATTAAGAGACCAAACTTAAGAGTCATTGGGATACAGGAAGGTACAGAGCTCCAAACCAAAGGAATGAGAAGTCTATTCAATGAAATAATACAAGAAAACTTCCCAGACTTGAAGAATGAGACAGAACCCCAAATCCTAGAAGCCTACAGGACGCCGAATGTGCAAAATCATAAGAGATCCACACCTAGACACATCATAATGAAGATGCCCAACATACAGAATAAGGAGAGAATTTTAAAAGCTACAAGAGAAAGGAAGCAGATTACATTTAGGGGTAAGCCAATCAGGATAACAGCTGATCTGTCAACACAGACTCTGAAAGCTAGAAGATCCTGGAATAACATATTTCAAACACTGAAAGAAAATGGGTTCCAACCAAGAATTGTGTATCCAGCGAAATTAAGCTTCAGGATGGAAGATGAAATTAAAACCTTCCACGATAAACAAAAGTTTAAAGAATTCGCAGCTAGAAAACCATCTCTTCAAAACATCCTCGCCAAAGCATTACAGGAAGAGGAAATAGAAAATAACAATGAAAACCAACAGTGGGAGGTAGGACAGTAAAGGGGGGGGGAAATAATCAAAGAGGAAAACAAACCATGTTTAGTAACAGAAATAAACAAATATGGCTGGAAGAACAACCCATATCTCAATAATAACCCTAAATGTTAATGGCTTAAACTCACCAATTAAGAGACACAGGCTAGTAGAATGGATCACAAAACAAGACCCAACAATATGCTGCCTACAGGAGACGCATTTGATAGGAAAAGACATACATAGGCTGAAGGTGAAAGATTGGGAAAAATCATATCACTCATATGGACTTCGAAAACAAGCAGGAGTGTCCATACTCATATCAAATAAAATAGATTTCAAGCCAAAGTTAATCAAAAGAGATAAAGAGGGACACTACATACTGCTTAAGGGAACCATTCACCAACAAGACATAACAATCATAAATATTTATGCCCCAAACAATGGTGCAGCTATGTTCGTCAAACAAACTCTTCTCAAGTTCAAGAGTCTAATAGATCACCATACCATAATCATGGGAGACTTCAACACACCTCTCTCGCCACTGGACAGATCTTCCAAACAAAAGTTGAATAAGGAAACTATAGAACTCAATAACACTATTAATAACCTAGACCTAATTGACATATATAGAATATACCACCCAACATCAAGCAGTTACACTTTTTTCTCAGCAGCACATGGATCCTTCTCAAAAATAGATCATATATTATGTCACAGGGCAACTCTTAGACAATATAAAGGAGTAGAGATAATACCATGCATCTTATCTGATCATAATGGAATGAAACTGAAAATCAACGATAAAAGAAGGAAGGAAAAAGCATACATCACTTGGAGAATGAACAATAGGTTACTGAATGATCAATGGGTTATAGAAGACATCAAGAAGGAAATTAAAAAATTCTTAGAGATAAATGAAAACACAGACACAACATATCGGAATCTATGGGACACATTGAAAGCAGTTCTAAGAGGAAAATTCATTGCTTGGAGTTCATTCCTTAAAAAAAGAAAAAACCAACAAATAAATGATCTCATACTTCATCTCAAAATCCTTGAAAAAGAAGAGCAAAACAACAGCAAAAGAAGTAGAAGGCAAGAAATAATTAAAATCAGAGCTGAAATTAATGAAATCGAAACAAAAGAAACAATTGAAAAAATTGACAAAACTAAAAGTTGGTTCTTTTAAAAAATAAACAAAATCGACAGACCCTTAGCGATGCTAGCGAAGAGAAGAAGAGAGAGAACTCAAATTACTAGCATACGGGATGAAAAAGGCAATATCACAACAGACACTTCAGAAATACAGAAGATAATCAAAAACTATTTTGAATCCTTATACTCCAACAAATTAGAAGATAGTGAAGGCATAGATAAATTTCTTAAGTCATATGATCTGCCCAGATTGAGTCAGGAGGATATAGAAAACCTAAACAGACCAATATCAATTGAGGAAATAGAAGAAACCATAAAAAGACTTCCAACTAAGAAAAGCCCAGGTCCAGATGGGTATACAGCAGAATTTTACAAAACCTTTAAAGAAGAACTAATACCAATACTTTTCAAGCTACTTCAGGAAATAGAAAAGGAGGGAGAACTTCCAAATTCATTCTATGAGGCCAACATCACCCTGATACCTAAACCAGACAAAGACACTTCAAAGAAAGAAAACTACAGACCAATATCTCTAATGAACCTAGATGCAAAAATCCTCAATAAAATTCTGGCGAATCGGATACAAAAACATATCAAAAAAATTGTACACCATGATCAAGTAGGATTCATCCCAGGGATGCAAGGCTGGATCAATATACGGAAATCAATAAATGTTATTCACCACATCAATAGACTTAAAAATAAGAACCATATGATCATCTCGATAGATGCGGAAAAAGCATTTGACAAAGTACAGCATCCCTTTATGTTCAAAACTCTAGAAAAACTAGGGATAACAGGAACATACCTCAATATTGTAAAAGCAATCTATGCTAAGCCTCAGGCTAGCATCATTCTGAATGGAGAAAAACTGAAGGCATTCCCTCTAAAATCTGGAACTAGACAGGGATGCCCTCTCTCTCCACTTCTGTTCAACATAGTTCTCGAAACACTGGCCAGAGCAATTAGACAGACGAAAGAAATTAAAGGCATAAAAATAGGAAAAGAAGAACTTAAATTATCACTATTTGCAGATGATATGATTCTATACCTAGCAGACCCAAAAGGCTCTACAAAGAAACTATTAGAGCTAATAAATGAATTCAGCAAAGTGGCAGGATATAAAATCAACACGCATAAATCAAAGGCATTCCTGTATATCAGCGACAAATCCTCTGAAATGGAAATGAGGACAACCACTCCATTCAAAATATCTTCAAAAAAAATAAAATACTTGGGAATCAACCTAACAAAAGAGGTGAAAGACTTATACAATGAAAACTACAGAACCCTAAAGAGAGAAATAGAAGATCTTAGAAGATGGAAAAATATACCCTGTTCATGGATAGGCAGAACTAACATCATCAAAATGGCGATATTACCAAAAGTTCTCTATAGGTTTAATGCAATGCCAATCAAAATCCCAACGGCATTTCTTGTAGAAATAGAGGAAGCAATCATGAAATTCATATGGAAAAATAAAAGACCCAGAATAGCAAAAACAATGCTAAGCAGGAAGTGTGAATCAGGCGGTATAGCGATACCAGACTTCAAACTATACTACAGAGCAATAGTAACAAAAACAGCATGGTACTGGTACCAAAACAGGTGGGTGGACCAATGGTACAGAATAGAGGACACAGAAACCAATCCACAAAACTACAACTATCTTATATTTGATAAAGGGGCTAAAAGCATGCAATGGAGGAAGGATAGCATCTTCAACAAATGGTGCTGGGAAAACTGGAAATCCATATGCAACAAAATGAAACTGAATCCCTTTCTCTCGCCATGCACAAAAGTGAATTCAAAATGGATCAAGGAGCTTGATATCAAATCAGAGACACGGCGTCTGATAGAAGAAAAAGTTGGCTACGATCTACATACTGTGGGGTCGGGCTCCAAATTCCTCAATAGGACACCCATAGCACAAAAGTTAAAAACTAGAATCAACAAATGGGACTTACTCAAACTAAAAAGTTTTTTCTCAGCAAAAGAAACAATAAGAGAGGTAAATAGGGAGCCTACACCCTGGGAACAAATCTTTACTCCTCACACTTCAGATAGAGCCCTAATATCCAGAGTATACAAAGAACTCAAAAAATTAGACAATAAGAAAACAAACAACCCAATCAACAAATGGGCCAAGGACCTGAACAGACACTTCTCAGAGGAGGACATACAGTCAATCAACAAGTACATGAAAAAATGCTCACCATCTCTAGCTGTCAGAGAAATGCAAATCAAAACCACCCTAAGATACCATCTCACTCCAGTAAGATTGGCAGCCATTAGGAAGTCAAACAACAACAAGTGCTGGCGAGGATGTGGGGAAAAGGGTACACTTGTACATTGCTGGTGGGACTGCAAATTGGTGCAGCCAATTTGGAAAGCAGTATGGAGATTTCTTGGAAAGCTGGGAATGGAGCCACCATTTGACCCAGCTATTCCCCTTCTTGGTCTATTCCCTAAAGACCTACAAAGAGCATGCTACAGGGACACTGCTACATCGATGTTCATAGCAGCACAGTTCACAATAGCAAGACTGTGGAACCAACATAGATGCCCTTCAATAGACGAATGGATAAAAAAAATGTGGCATTTATACACAATGGAGTATTACTCTGCATTAAAAAATGACAAAATCATAGAATTTACAGGGAAATGGATGGCATTAGAGCAGATTATGCTAAGTGAAGCTAGCCAATCCCTAAAAAACAAATGCCAAATGTCTTCTTTGATATAAGGAGAGTAACTAAGAACAGTGTAGGGACGAAGAACAGGAGAAGAAGATTAACATTTAACAGGGATGAGAGGTGGGAGGGAAAGGGAGAGAGAAGGGAAATTGCATGGTAATGGAAGGAGACCCTCAGGGTTATACAGTGGAGGAGGTAGAGAGAGAGGAGGGGAGGGGAGGGGAGAGGTGGGGAGGGGGGAGGGGGGAGGATGGGAAAGGCAGCGGAGCACAACAGACACTAGTATGGCAATTTGTAAATCAATGGATGTGTAACTGATGTGATTCTGCAATCTGTGTATGGGGTGAAGGTGGGAGTTCATAACCCACTTGAATCAAAGTGTGGAATAGGATATGTCAAGAAATTTGTAATGTTTTGAACAACCCACAATAAAAATTAAAAAAATAAAAAAAAAAAGAAAACAATTTTCTTAACAATTTACATTGTCTTCACCGGCACTGGGATGAAGATAGGAATTCTGGCAATAATGGCTAAAGAAAAAATTATGTAACATTACAGAAGGCACTAAAAGAAAACAATTTTCTTAACAATTTACATTATCTTTAAGAGAATTATTAAATATAATGAAAAGGAAAGGTGAAAGTAAACAAACAGATCTGTTAACCTTCTTTTTTGTTTACATATTAAAACAATCCTCAACAGTTGTTTACCCAATTTAAATTAAACCATATAAATCACATGAAAAAAAAAATATTTGGATCCATTTTATCATGAGCGCTCATCATATATGATATATGGACATACATACATTCAAACATATAACACAAAACACAAGTGTGCACACATAATATAATACATACAACACATAACATTATAGTAAAGCCTTATAACTTTTTACAGGTGAAATCTCCATTGCAATGTTTAAAAACTCTATAGTCAAAAAATAGAACTGATCAGCAAAACATTAACCTAGGTCTGTATGAGCTCAAAAAACAAAATAGAACTTCATGATATGGCAAAGGGCAATAATAAAATAGATATTGAAAAAAGCATCCTGATTCTGTTGCAGATGTAAGAATAGCCAAACTGGAGTTTTGGATATCAGTTGTTATGGATTTGAGCCAAATCATCTTCTTTTTGGTCTGTAGAAATCGCTTTAGTTAATCTTTCTGGAATCCAAATCGGCTGCTGTTCTCCCTGTGGAAACACACAAACAGACCCCCGACTCCAGACAATTACTGGGTCAGGATCTTTCCATTGTCCTGTTAGAATATCCTTCCAAAGTACCTTGGGCTTATGTACATTTTTTAGACACATATGCCTTTCCGCAGCACTAAGTCCTGATGAATCCAAATTTAAAAAGTTTAGAGTAAAAAGGGTTATTTTAAGTTTATCTTTGGGGAATATATACCCCTTCCCAATTCCTTCTTTTTGCTTTAATAAGTACATTTTAATAATTTGATGAGCTCTTTCAACTATGCCTTGTCCCTGTGGATTGTATGAGATTCCTGTTATATGAGTAATGCCAAATGTTGAGCAAAATTGTTTAAAAGAGGTAGAAGAATAACCAGGGGCATTATCTGTTTTTAACTGTTTTGGAACACCCACAGTGGCAAAATTTTGTAAGCAATGAGCTATAACATCTTTAGTTTTTTCTCCGGCATGAAGGGAGCCCATCAAAAATCCAGAAGAAGTATCAACTGTAACATGCAAATATTTTAATTTTCCAAATTCTGGCAAGTGTGTGACGTCCATCTGCCAAATATGGTTAGGTATCAATCCTCTAGGATTGACTCCAAGATTAACTTGTGGTAAAAAGGTCACACAATTTTGACATTGTTTTATTATTTGTCCAGCTTGTTCCTTAGTTATTTTAAAGCGCTTTTGTAAAGTATTAGCATTGACATGGAACTTTTTATGAAAATTTATAGCTTCTTCTAGTGTAGAGAAAATATGTATGTCATGTGTAGTTTTATCTGCTAAATCATTGCCCAAACTAAGGGCTCCAGGCAATCCTGTATGTGCCCTGATATGTCCTATAAAGAATGGATCTTTTCTGTCCCAGATTAGACTTTGTATAGTGGAAAGCAAAGAGAAAACAGTAGAAGAAGGGGAAATCCTACCAGCATCTTCAAGAGATACTATAGCATTAACTACATACTGACTATCAGAAAATAAATTAAATACAGAATCTTTAAACATCAGAAAAGCTTGTAAAACTGCATTAAGCTCTACCTTTTGAGCTGATTGTTTGGGTACTAAAAATGTAAAAGTTTGATCAGGGGTAACTACTGCTGCTGTACCATTATTTGACCCATCAGTGAATATATTTGGAGCATTCATGATAGGTGTTTTTCTTGTCATTTTTGGAAAAATTACAGGATGCAATGACCAAAAAGACAATAAAGGATTAGATGGTAAGTGGTTATCAAATGAAACATTAGATTTGCACATGATTATTGCCCAAGTATTTAACTCATTAGCTAACTCATCAATTTGATTCATAGTATATGGAGTAATAATTTTATTGGGAGAAATTCCAAACACTCCCTTTGCTGCTTTTATTCCTTTGAGTATTAACTGTCCTACAGCCTCAGGATACCTAGTAAGAATAGTGTTAGGAGAATAAGATAAATGTATCCATAATAATGGACCTTCTTGCCAAAATACTCCTGTAGGAATATTTTTTTGTTGGTAGTACAATAATAAAGGCAAACTTATATCAATTCTATCCAAATGCATATTTTCCATATATGTTTCAATGATTTTTAATGCCTTTCTTGCTTCAGGCGTTAACATTCGGGGTGAATTTGGATCTGATGGACCTTTTAGGATATCAAATAAAGGTCCCAACTCTCCTGTTGGTATACCTAAATAAGGCCTTATCCAATTTATGTCTCCTAATAACTTTTGAAAGTCATTAAATGATTTGAGTTGATCTACTCGTATTTGAATTTCTGGTGGACGGATCATGGTTGAGGATAATAGAACTCCTAAATAATTAATTGGAAGACTTAATTGTACTTTATCTATTGCTATCTCTAGATTATAATTTTTTAATAAGTTTGTAAGTGTGGCATAACATTCTAGCAATGTGTTTTTATCTTTGTGTGCTAATAATACATCATCCATATAGTGAAATATTTGTAGTTCAGGATTTTGATTTCTAAGTGGCTGGATTGCTTTGTTAACATAAATTTGACACATAGTTGGGCTGTTAGCCATCCCTTGAGGGAGTACTTTCCATTCATATCTCTGATCAGGACCTTCATGATTCAGTGCAGGGATAGTAAATGCAAAACGTGGACTATCCTCAGGATGAATTGGAATTGAAAAAAAACAATCTTAAATATCTATAACTAAAACATACCAGGTTTTTGGCAAAGCAGACAACTGAGGAATCCCTGATTGAGCAGGTCCCATAATAACCATCTCATTATTAATGGCTCTTAAATCTTGCAATAATCTCCATTTACCAGATTTCTTTTTGATGACAAAAATGGGAGTATTATGGGGAGATACAGAAGGTTGTATATGTCCTTCTGCTAATTGTTGTTTGACCAGGTCATGGGCTGCTTGTATCTTTTCTTTAGTCAGGGGCCACTGAGGAACCCATACTGGTCTTTCTGATTTCCAAGTAATTTTTATTGTCTCAGTGGCCCTTTCTGAAAATCCAACCCATGTCTGTCTGTTCCTTGATCTATTTGTATTGGTGCTTCTATACCTTGTTCTTGTTTTTCTAATCTTTTTCCTTTCCTAAAACCTTGTCTAGTCATAATAGTGGGTGCATTTTGGTTGATGTTATTTGTTAATGTCAAACTTAATTGATCTAGGACATCTCGTCCCCATAAATTTACGGGAAGATGATCCAATACATATGGCTGTATAGTTCCTTCACATCCTTCAGGATCCTTCCAATCTAATACCATTGCACTTCTATGGGGATTAGTCACCACTCCTAGGCCTCGAAGCGTTTGAGTGGCTTGTTGTAATGGCCAATGTTTTGGCCATTCTTGACAAGAGATGATGCTAAGGTCTGCACCTGTATCCAGTAGCCCATTAAATTCATGTCCTTGAATATTTAGTTTTAGCATGGGGCGAGAATCTAAATTTAAAGAAAGCATAGCCCAATCTACACCTGTGGAGCCTAATCCCTTGGAACCTCTTTCTACAGTACGACTGGAAAATTTATCATGTAGGCTGGGTATTATTAGTAACTGTGCTATTCTATCTCCTGGTGAAATTACTGATATACCCTTTGGAGAACTGGCTATAATTTTTATTTCACCTTCATAATCGGGATCAATTACCCCAGGACTTATCATAAGTCCTTTTAGAGTAGAAGAGCTGCGTCTCAATAATAAGCCTACTGTTCCTTTGGGAAGAGGTCCTTTCACCCCTGTGGGAATGATTTGAACTCCCATCTCTGGAGTTAGTACTGCTCTGGCGGAGGCGCAGATGTCCAACCCTGCGCTCCCTCTGGTTTGTCTGATGAGGGATCTGATGGACAATGTGTCCTGGGCACTACCCTGATGGGGTTGCTGGGTTCCTCCAGTGCTCCGTATATTTGTGGTTTTGGGCCCCGGAGCATTGGGCCCCCCTGTCCTTTTTTTGGCAATGGAGCCCGATGCCTTTCTCCACGATATCGTAGATAAACACCTGGTCCTTGTTCGTTTTTTGATAATGGAGTACCCTCTATGGTGGTTTGAGAACAGCATTCATTAGCCCAATGTCTCCCTCTACGGCATCGTGGGCAAATACCTGGTATTCTACTCCTTTGATACCTAGTTTTGTTAAACCCTCCTCCAATGGGGCAATTCCTTTTAAAATGTCCTGTTTGTTCACAATTGTAGCATGTTCTTGGCCTGGCATCTAAAGCCTGTTTTACTGCAGCTGCCACAATTTGCCCTTGTTCATTAATGTCTCTGGCATCTAAAGCCTGTTTTACTGCAGCTGCCACAACTTGCTCTTGTTCATTAATGTCTCTACATAATTTAATATATGTGTTTAAATCTTCATGTTTCCATGGTCTAATGATATCTCTGCACCAACGATTCGCTTGCTCATAAGCCAGGTGTTTTAGTAATGGCATTGCTTGTTCTGTATTCCCAAAAACTCTGGTAGCTGTTTGAATAAGCCTATCTACAAATTCAGCATAAGGTTCATTAGCTCCTTGTATTACCTTAGATAATTGACCTTGTAAACCTCCATGTCCTTGTAAAGTCTTCCATGCCTTAATTGCATCTGCAGCAATTTGTGCGTATACGCCAGGATCATATGCAATTTGTTGCTGCTGATCCTCATAAGGTCCCTTTCCTAACAACATATCTAGATTTCTCTGAGGATAACCAGCTGCTGCATTTCGCCTAGCCATCTCCTTGCAAAATTCCTCATTGGCAACCTTCCATAACAGGTATTGTCCTCCATTTAGCACAGCTTTACACATATTAGCCCAATCTGCTGGCGTCATGTTCAAGTTGTTAATGGATTCGACCATGCTTACAGTGAAGGGTGCTTGAGGACCATAGGTTGTTACAGCCTCTTTTAGCTGCTTCACTGTTTTGAAATTTAAAACTTGGTAAAATCGCTGCCCTCCTGCCTCAAATACAGGGCATGTTAATATTTGAGATCTTGTCTCAGGATCCCAACTATCAACTGCGGGGGTTGGGGACCTCCCAGCATATGGAGGTGGCCTTGTTAGTTGGACACTTACGTCCTCTGGTGATAGAAAGGTGTTAGTAGCAGTCTCCTGTAGAGGTGGTGCTGTTGGTTGGACACTTACACCCTCTGGTGATAGAAAGGTGTTAGTAGCAGTCTCCTGTTGTAACTTTCCCCCTGATGACTTTTTCTGTTTTACACTTTCTTTCTCTGTCTGACTAGCTTGAGAGGCCTTCTCTTTTACTTGAATCAATATGTCTTCTCCTTCCTCTACCATTGTCTGAACTGAAGGCTTTGGACTAAGCAAACAAGATATGAACGTCCACAATGGCAATGTGCCAACTGGCAGAGTCCCTGGGCTTTTCTTTTCTATTCTTTTTAAATCTTCACCATGATGGTTCCATTGTGATATATTTAACAACTCCTCCTTAAAAAGCCATGGGCTACATTTTTGTATTGTATCAACGTATGCCCTGATTGTTCTTGATTTTACTGAGATGCCTCCTTCCTCTAACAATTTACTTAACACTCTTTCAGTTTGTTTTTTACTAATTTCTGATCCCGTATTTCTACTATAATACAACCCAACAAGATAACGCCTAACAAAACTGAAACAGAGTGAAACAAAATTGGAACAACACAAAATCATTATAATAGCCTCCTGAAATGTCCATCTGTCCTTTCTCCCTATCTGTTCCTCAGATGTGAGCAGTTTTTCTTCCATCTTACACATCTCCAGGGACAAGCAACTTAAAACAAAAGTGAAACAAAATAACAAAAGAAGAATCTTAAAATGGCTACCCATCCTCTCGCCCTGCCCTCAGGGGCGAGCAGTTCACTTACCCTCAGTCGCTCCCCGTGCGAGCCACCAAATGCCGCAGTCTGGCTGGGCACAATCAGGAGCCACTTGTCAAAAGAAACTAACTTTATTTTTAGAACCACACACGCCAAACAAAACAGCCTCTCAGGAAAAACCCTCAGAGCCTCAACTGCCACCACCGGCTTTCCACAAGCCTCTCTCTCCCACACAAGCTTCTCTCCACCTCCCACAATCCTCCTGCTCTTGAGGCCGATTGGCTGGGTCACGTGGGCGGAGCCAAAAAAGTCCCCCAATGAGCAGTTCCGTGGTCTGAAAGGGCAGGGAAACAGTCCAATGAGCATCACCGCAGAGGAGCCAATCAGCTAGATGTTGCTGGGGCCGAGGAGCCAATCAGCTAGATGTTGCTGGGGCCGCTGTGAGCCAATCATCAGCCGGCAGCTGGAAGTTTGCTGGCAGCTGGAAGTTTGCTGGGGCCCCTTCGGCTGTGGCTCTCAACACCAGGAACCCTGACACCTGGCAGTGGTGCTGGGACTCGAGCCTGCTTCCACTCTGCTGGATCCCCTGCCTTCCCTCCCCAGCCCTGTCCACTGTCCTGAGCCCCCTGCTCCAGTGATGGCCCTTGGCTCTCCATTCCCTGGACTGGCCTCTCTCTTGAGCCTCTGGGTGTCCTTTTTGCTCCATGATTCCCTGGGCTTGAACTGTGGGCCTCGCTGGGGCCGCTTCCCTGCTCCCCTTGTCTTCCCTGCAGCTCAGAACCCTAGTGCAGCCCCTGCCTGCTGGGCCTCACCCTTCCCTGCTCTCCCCTAGCCTGGGGTCTCCTCTAGATCTCTAGCCTTGGCTCCTTTCTGTGGTCCTGACCCGCACCCCACAAAACCCCTTTCTTCCAGCACTTCACATTGTGCCTTCCTTTGGCCTCCTGTTGTCCTTGTCCCTGCTGTGCTCTTTTTCAAGATCCCTTTCCCAGGATGCTCATCAGAACCAGGGACTGGAACTGGGATGTTTGGCCCTTTGGGAAAAGGTAGAAGTGCCCCTTGCCTGAGGGCTTTGGCCTCCTTCATCCTGGGCCCTGCTCCTCAATCCTGACACCCTGCAGTGAATCTAGGCCATGAGCCCTCCTCTCCCTGCACCACACATTCCCCTTACGACCCTTTCTCCCCATATACCACCATAGCCAGGGTAGAGGGGGTTCACACCTCCAGTCCCCTCTACCCTGGCTAACTTGGTATACAAGCTCCCTGCAACACCCAGGTTGGAGGGGTCTCCTCCCTAGAAGGGTGAGCCCCCCCACCAGACACCAAGTTGGGAGATGTCTTCTGCCTGGAGGGGTGATGCCCCTCTGCCCTGGCTTCTGTGGTATAAGAGCTCTCCCTGACACCCTGGAGAGAGGGGTCTCCTGCCTGGAGGGGTGAGTCTTCTCTACCCTGGCTAAGGTGATATACAAGGTGAGAGGGATTTCCTGTCTGGAGGGGCGATTCCCTCTAACCTGGCTGTGGGGGTATACTAGGCCCCTCCAACACCCAGGTGGGAGACGTCTCCAGCTTGGAGGGGCAAGTCCCTGTATCCTGGCTGCAGCTGTATAAGAGTTCCCTTTTTCACTCAGTTGGGATGGATCTCCCGCCTCAGTGTCATATACCTTATACCCTGGCTTGATGGTATAGGAGCTCCCCCCTGACACCCTGGTGGGAGGGGTCTCCTGCCTGGAGTACTGAGTCCACTCTACCCTGGCTAAGGTGGTATACAAGCTCTCCATGACACCCAGGTGGGAGGGGTTTCCTTTCTGGAAAGGCGAGGAGTCCCCACTACCCTGGCTGTAGTGGTATTACAGCTCCCCCGACACCCAGTTGGGTGGGATGTTCTGCCTGGAGTGGTAAGTCCCCTGCCTCTGTGGTATATGAGCTCCCCTGACAACCAGGTTTTGGCGTGTCTGCCTGGTGGGGTGAGTCCCCTCTCTCCTGGCTGCAGCAGTATAGGATCTCCTCCCCCCATAGCAAGATGGGACGGGTCCCCTGCTTGGAACAGCTAGTACCCTCCACACTGGCAAATGTAGTATACAAGCTCCTGCACACCCAGGAGGGAGGGATCTCCCACCTGGAGGTGAGAATTCACCTCTAACCTGGCTAAGGTGGTCTACAAGCTTCCTGTGACATGCAGGTGTGAGGGGTCTCCCAACTGAAGGGGCGAGTCCACTTTTCCCTGGCTAAAGTGGTATGCTAGCTTTCCCTGACAGCCAGGAGGGAGGGGTCTCCCCCCTGGAGGCATGAGTTCCCTCTACACTGGCTGCAGCAGTAAAGGAGCTCCCCCACACACACACCCCCAGGTGGGAGGGTCTCTGGCCTGGAAGGGCGTGTCCCCTCTACTCTTGCTGCGGAGGATATGAGAACCCCCAACAGACACCTAGATGGGAGGGGTCTCACATCTGGAGAGGCAAGACCCCCGTCTACCCTGGCTGCAGCGGTATAAGAACTCCCCCTGGGAAACTGGTGAGATGTGTCTCCCGCCTAGCTGCAGTGTTACAGGAGCTCCTGGCTGCAGTGTTATAGGAGCTCCCCTGAACCCAATTGGGAGGAATCTCCGGCCAGGAGGCTTGAATCCCCTCTACCCTGCAGCAGCAGTATTGGAGCTCCCCAGGACACCCAGGTGGGAGGGGTCTCCTGCCTTGAGGGGCGAGTCCCTTCTCCCCTGGCTGGGGCGGGTATATGAGCTCCCTTTGACACCTAGGTGGAAGGGGTCTCCGCCTGGAGAGGTGAGTTTCTGGTACCCTGGCTGCTGTGGTATAGGAGCTTTCCCTGACACCCAGGTGGGAGGGGTCTCCCACCAAGAGGAGAGAATTCACTCTAGCATGGCTGCTGTGGTATAGGAGCCCCCCCCCCCATACTCAGGTGGGAGGGGTCACTTGCCTGGAGGGGCGAACACCTTTACCATCCTTGCCGTGGTATAGGAGGTCCTCCTGACACTCAGGTGGAAGAGGTTTCCTGCCTAGAGGGGCCAGTCCACTTTATCTGCCTGCAGCGGTATATGAGCTCCCCCACCACACCCAGTTAGGTGGGAGGGGTGTCCCTCTTAGAGGGGCGAGTCCCCTTTACCCTGGATTCAGGGGTGTATGAGCTACCTCCAGACACCCAAGTTGGAGGGGTCTCTCTCATGGAGGGGCGAGTCCCTTCTACCCTGGTTTGGGTGGGATACGAGCCCCCCCACACTACACCTAGGTGGAAGAGGTCTCTCGCTTGGAGGGGTGAATCCACTCTACCCTGCCTGTGGTGGTAAAGAAGCTCCCCTGACACTCCAGTGGGAGGGGTGTCCCGGCTGGAGGGGAGAGTCCTCTCTACCCTGGCTGCTGCTGTGTACATGCTCTCCCAGACACCCAGGTGGGATGGGACTTTGGCCTGGAGGGGCAAGTCACCTATACCCTGGCTAAGGCGGTATGCAAGCCCCCCCCCCCCTTACACTCAGGTGAGAAGGGTCTCCCGCTGGAGTCGCAAGTCCCCTCTACCCTGGCTGGTGCTCTATAAGATCTCCAGGAACACCCAGGTTGGAGCGCTCTCCCGCCTAAAGAGGCGAACCTCTACACTGGCTGTGGCAGTATAAGAGCTCCCCCTAACACCCAGGTGGGATGTCTCCCTCCTGTAGGGTCAAGTCCCCTGTACCCTGACTGTGAAGTTATTCGAACTCCCCCCAACACCCAGGTGAGATGGGTCAACCAAGTGGAGGGGCAAGTCCCCTCTACCTTGGCTGTGGAGGTACAGGAGCTCTGCCAGACACCCAGGTGGGAGGGGTCTCCCGCTCCTAGAGGCGATTCCCCACTCTCCTGGCTGTAGTGGTATATGAGCTCCCCATGACCTCCAGGTGGGAGTGGTCACCCGCTTGGAGGGGCGAGTCCCCTCTACTTTGGCTGGTGCCTTGTAAGAGTTCCCAGGTTGGAGAGGTCTCCCGCGTGTAGGGGTGAGTCCCCTCTACCCTGACTGTGGCAGTATAGGAGCTACCCCCCCCATACCCAGATGAGAGGGGTCTCCCACCTGAAGGGGTGAGTCCCCTCTATCCTGGCTACATCAGGATTCCAACTCCCCCTGACACCCAGGTGAAAGTTTTCTCCCGCCTTGAGGAGCCACTCCCTGCTACCCGGCTGCAGTTGTATACTATCTCCCCCCAACACACACACCCCCATATAGGAGGGGTCTCCCGCCTGGAGGGGTGAGTCCCCTATACCCTGGCAAAGGCATAACACAAGCTCGCCCTGACACCAATGTGGGAGCGGTCTCTCGCCTGGAGAAGCAAGTACTATCTACCCTGGCTGCAGAGGTATAAGAGCTCCCCCTGACACCCCGGTGGGAAGGGTCTCCCGCCTACAGGGGCTAGTCTCCTCTAACATGGCTGCGGCGGTAAAAGAGCTCTCCTGACACCCAGGTGAGAGGGGTTTTCGCCTGTTTCGGGGAGTCCGCTCTACCCTGGCTGCAGCAGTATGGGAGCTCCCCCCGATACTCAGGTGGGAGGGGTCTCTCGCCTGGAAGGATGATTTCCCTCTACTTTGGCTGGTGCCCTATAAGGGCTCCCTGGACACCCAGGTGGGAGGGGTCTTCCGCCCGCAGGCGCGAACCCCTCTAGCCTGGCTGTGGCAGTATATGAGCTTTCCCAGACACCCTAGTGGGAGGGGTCTCCCGCCTATAGGGTCGAGTTTCCTCTACCCTGGCTGCAGTGGTATTCAAGCTCCCCTTTTCAATCAGGTTGGAGGGGTCTCCCGCCTGGAGGGGCGTTTCTCCCCTACCCTGGCTGAGGTGGTAATTGAGCTCCCCGACACCCAGGTGAGAGGGGTCTCCCGCCTGGAGGGGCGAGTCCCCTCTACCCTTGCTGCTGCAGAATATATGCTCCCTCAGACACCAATATGAGAGGGGTCCCCAGCCTAGAGGGGCAAGTCCCTTCTAACCCGGCTAAGGTGGTATACATGCTGCCCACGACACCCAGGTGGCAGGAGTCTCCTGCATGGAGGGCCGAGTCCCCTCTACCCTGGCTGCAGCTGTATATGAGAACTCTCACACACCCATGTGCGAGGGGTCTCCCGCCTGGAGGGGCAAGTACCTTCTACCCTAGCTATGGGGGTGTAGGAGCCCCCTTGGACACCCAGGTTGGTGGGGTCTCCCAACCAGAGAGGCGAGTCTCTTCTTCCCTGCCTGAAGCTCTATATGAGCTCTCCCTGACACCTGGTGGGAGGGGTCTCCTGCCTGGTTGTACAAGTACCCTCTACCCTAGTTTTGGTGGTATTAGAGCTCGCCCAGACAACCAGGTGGGAGGCGTCAGCCACTTGAAGGGGCGATTCCTCTCTACCCTGGCTAAGGTTCAATATAACCTCCCTGACACCCAGGTGGGAAGGGGTCCTGCCTGCATGGGCTAGTCTCCACAACCCTGGCTGTGGCGGTATAGGTGCTCCCCCCACACCCAGGTTAGAGGGGTCTCTTGACTGGAGGGGCGAGTCCCCTATTCCCTGTCTGCTGCAGTATTTGAGTTCCTCTGGACACACAGGTGGGAGGGTTATATTCCCTGGAGGGGCTAGTCACCTCTCCCTGGCTGCAGTGATATAGGAGCTCCCCCAACACCCAGGTGGGAAGGGTCCTCCACCTGGAGCAATGAATCCCCTCTGTTGAGGGGGTGTACCAGCTATCGGCAAAAACCAGGTGGGAGGGGTCTCCTGCCTGGAAGGGCAGCCCCTCCTATTCTGGAAGCTATGATATAAGAAGATTCCCCCCCATACCCCCATACATGCTCCCCCTGACACCCAGGTGGGAGAGGTCTCCCGCCTGGACAGGCTAGTCCCCTCTATGGTGGCTGCAGGGGTATAGGAGCTCCACCAGACACCCCCTTGGGAGTCCCCTCTACCCTGGCTAAGGCAATATAGGAGTTACCCCATTATCAGGTGGAAGGTGTCTGTCACCTGGAGGTGTGAGTCACCTCTACCCTGGCTGCTGGGGTATATGAGCTCCACCTGACATGCAGGTGGGAGCGGTTTTCCGCCTGGAGGGGCAAGTCCCCTCTACCTAAGGCAGTATAGGAGTTTCCCCCATTCCCAAATGGGAGATGTCTCTCACCTGCTGTGTAAGTCGCTTCAAACCTGGCTGCTGGGATATATGAGCCCCACCTGACACCCAGGTGGGAGGGGTATTCTGCCTGGATGGGCGAGTCCCCTCTACTTTAGCTCTTGCCATATAAGAGCTCTGGGTACACCCAGGTGGGAAGAGCTTCTGCCTGGAGGGACATGTTCACTCTACCCTGCTGTGGCAGTATAGGTACTCCCCCCCTCACCCAGGTGGGGGAGTCTCCCACCTCTAGGGGCGAGTCCCCTCTACCCTGGCTGCTGTAGTAATCAAGCTCCTCCATACACCCAGGTGGGAGGGGTCTCCCGATAGAAGGGGTGAGTCCCCTCTACCCTGGCTGCGGAGGTATAAGGAGCTCACCCAGACACCCAGGTGGGAGGGGTCTCCCCTTGGAAGGGCAAGTCAACTCTACCCTTGCTGCAGTGGTAGAGGAACTCCCCCTGACACGCATATGGGAGGGGTCTCCCGCCTAGACCGGAGAGTCCCCTCTACCCTGGCTGCTTTGGTGTAGGAACTCCCCAGACACCCCATTGGGAGGAGTCTCCTGCCAGGAGGCTAGAGTCCTCTCTACCTTGCTGCAGTGGTGTAGGAGCTCCCCAGCACACCCAGGAGGAAGGGGTCTCCCGTCTGGAGGGTAGAGTTCACTCTACACTGCCTGCGTCAGTATAGGAGCTCCCCTAACACCCAGGTAGGGGGGTCACCAGCCTGGAGGGGGTAGTCCACTCTTCCCTGGCTGCTGCCATATACGAATTCCCCCGACACCCAGATGAGATGGGTCTCCCGCCTGAAGGGGAAAGTACCCTACCATGGCTGCTGTGGTATAAGTGATCCCCTTATACCCAGGTGGGAGGGGGATCCTGCCTGCAGGGGTATATGAGCTCCATCCCCCACACCCAGATAGGAGGGCTCTTCCCTCTGGAGGGGCCAGTCAGCTTTACTCTAACTGCAGAGATAGGAGCTGCCCCCACACACACCGAGGTGGGAGGTTCTCCTGCCTGTAGGGGGGAGTCCCCTTAACCCTGGCTGCAGGGGTATAAGAGCCCCCTCTAATCCTCAGGAGGGAGAGGTCTCCCGCCTGGACGGGGGAGTCACTGCTACCCCAGCTGCAGCTGTATATGAAACCCCCCTCACCAGACACCCCTGTGGGAAGGGTCTTCAGCCTGGAGGAGTGAGTCCCCTCTACCCTGGCTAAGGCAGTATAGGAGTTACCCCCATTCCCAGGTGGTAGGAGTCTCTCCCCAGGAGTTTTGAGTTGCCTCTATCCTGGCTGCTGGGGTATATGTGCTCCACCTGACACCCAGGTGGGAGGGGACTTCCGCCTGGGGGGGCGATTCCACTCTACCCTGGCTTCAGCGATATACAATTCCACCTGACACCCAGGTGGGAGGGGTCTCCCGCCTAGAGGGGTGACTCCCCTCTACCCTGGCTGAGGGGGTATACCAAGCTCTCCCAGGCATCCAGGTGGGAGGGGTCTCCTGCTTGGAGGGGCGAGTTCGCTCTATTCTGGCTGCTGCATTATAAGAGCTCCCCCACCCACCCAGATGGGAGGGTTACCCCGCCTGGAGGGGCAAGTCCCCAGTAACCTGGCTGCAGCGGTATACGTGCTCCACCTCCCACACACATATGGGAGGTGTCTCCCCCCTGGGGTTGCTAGTCCCCTCTATCTTGGCAGCAGGTGTATAAGATCCGCCTCTGCCCCCAGGTGGGAGGGGTCTCTTGCTAGGAGCAGTGAGTCCCTTCTACCCTGGCTTCTGTAGTTTAGGAGTTCCCATGACAACCAGGTTTGAGGAGTCTCCTGCCTGGTGGGTAGAGTCCCCTCTACACTGCCTGTGGTTGTATAGGAGCTCCCTCAGAAACCCAGGTGGAAGGGGTCTCATACCTAGAGGGGCGAGTCCCCTCTACCATGGCTACAGTGGCATAAGAGCTCCCCTGAAACCCAGGTGGGAGGGGTCTCCCGCCTGGAGAGGCGAGTCCCCTCTACTCTGGCTTTGGGGTTATAGTACCTTCCCCACACAGCCAGGTGGGAGGGGTCTCCCGCCTGGAGGGGCAAGTTATCTCTATCCTGTCTGTGGCGGTGTATGAGATCCCGCTGACACAGGTGGGAAGGGTCTCCAGATTGGAGCAGGGAGTCCCCTCTACCCTGGCTGCGGAGGTACACAGGCTTCCTCAGACACCCAGGTGGGAGGGGCCTCCCGCATAAAGGGATGAGTCCCCTCTATCCTGTCTGTGACGGTATATGAGTTCCCCCTGACACCCTGGTAGGAGGGGTCTTTCGCCCAGAGATGCAGTACATTCTATTGTGGCTTTGGTGGTATCTGAGCTCCCACAGATAGCCAGGTTGGACGGGGTCTCCAGCCTGGATGGGCGAGTCTCCTCCTGGTGGCAAAGGTGGTATACAATTTCCCCCGCGACACCCAGGAGGGAGGGGTCTCCTGCCTCTAGGGGCGAGTCCCCACTACCCCCGCTGCAGCAGTATAGGAGCTCCCCCACTACCCAGGTGTGAGGGTCTCCCGCCTGAAGGGGTGAGTCCCCTCAACCCTGGCTGTGGGGGTATAAATGCCCCTTCCTTCCCCCTGGAGGGAGAGATCTCCTGCCTGGAGGGGTGAGTTGCTGCTACTCCAGCTGTAGCTGTATATGAACACCCCCTGGCCATACACCCATGTGGGAGGGGTCTTTGGCTGGAGAGGCGAGTCCCCCTACCCTGGCTAAGGCGGTACAGGAGTTACCCCCATTCCCAAGTAGGAGGTGTCTCTGGCCTGGAGGAGTGGTGCACCGCCTCTACCCTGGCTGCTGGGGTATATGAGCTCCACCTGACATCCAGGTGGGAGGGGTCTATGAGCTCCACCTGACATCCAGAGGGGCGAGTCACCTCTAACATGGCTGCGGGGGTATACAGTTCCCCCAGACACCCAGGTGGCAGGGGTCTACCGGGTAAAGGGGCGACTCCCCTCTATCCTGGCTGCTGTGGTATAGGAGCTCCCCTGACACTGAGGTGGGAGGAGTCTCCCGCCTGGAGGGGAGAGTCCACTCTACCCTGGCTGTGGTGGTGTATGAGCTCCCACAGAGACCCCAGTGTGACTGGTACCCTGGCTGGAGGGGCCAGTTCTGCCTATCCTGGCTGTGGCAGCATAAGAGCTCCCCTGACACCCAGGTGGGACGGGTCATCTGACTGGAGGGGCAATTCCCCTTTACCCTGTCTGCCACCTATATGAGCTCCCCCTGACACCTAGGTGGGAGGTGTCTCCTGCCTAGAGGGGCGAGTCCCCATTACCCTGGCTGCAGCCCTATACTAGCTCCCCTCCCCAACCCATATGGGAGGGGTCTCCCACCTGAAAGGGCAAGTACCTTCTATCCTGGCTGTGGTGGTATACTATCCTTCCCTGACACCCAGGTGAGAGGGTTCTTATGCCTGGAGAGCCGAGTCCCTTCTACCCTGGCTGTAGCAGTATACAACCTCCCCCTGACACCCTGGTGGGAAGGGTTCTCTCCTAGTGTGGCAACTACCCTCTACCCTGGCTGCAGTGGTATATGAGCTCCCCTTGATATCCAAGTGGGAGGAGTTTCCCGTCTGGAGGGGTATGACGCCTCTACCCTGGCTAAGATGGTATACAGGCTCCCGGAGACACCCAGGTGGAAGGGGTCTTCCTCCTAGAGGGGCAAGTCCCCTCAACCCTGGCTGCTGCAATATAGGAGCTGTGCTGACACCCAGGTGAGAGGAGTCTCCCTCCTGGAGTGTAGAGTCCCCTGGACACTGCCTGTGGAGATATAGGAGCTCTCACTGACACCCAGGTGGAAGGGGTCTCCCGCCACAAGGGGCGAGTCCCCTCCACTCTGGCCCTGGAGATATAGGAGCTCCCCCCACACCCAGAGGGGAGGGGTCTCTTGCCTTGAGGGGCAAGTCCCCTCTACAATGGTTGTGGTGGGATAAGAGCTCCCCCTGACAACCAGGTGAAAAGGGTCTCCTGCCTGGAGGGGCGAGTCCCTGCTACCCTGGCTAAGGTGGAATACAAGCTCGCCCTGGCACCAAGATGGGAGGGGTCTCTTGCCTGGAGGGGAGAGTCGGCTCTCCATTGGCTGCTGCTGTATAGGAGCTCCCTCAGACTCCCAGGTGGAAGGGGTCTCCACCAAGGAGGGGCGAGTCCTCTCTACACTGGCTATGGCAGTATATGAGCTCCCCCCCACCATACCAACATGGGAGGGGTCCCAAATATGGAGGGGCGAGTCCCCTCTACCCTGGCTCCTGCAGTGTATGAGCTTCCCCTGACCCCTGGTGGGAGGGGTCCCCCGCCTGGAGGGGCAAGAACCCTCTACAGTGGCAGCTGTGGTATATGACTTCCCCTGACACCCAAGTGGGAGGAGTCTTTCGCCTAGAGGGGCGAGTCCCCTCTACCCTGGCTGGGGCAGTATACTAGCTCCCCCTGACACCCAGGCAGGAGGGGTCTCCCTACTGGAGTGGCGAGTTTCCCCTACCCTGGTTGTGGCAGTATAGGAGCTCCCCTGGACACCTAGGTGGAAGGGGTCTCTACCCTGGAGGGGCGCATCCCCTCTACTCTGGCTATGGCGGTATAAGATCACCCCCTGACACCCAGGTGGGAGGTGTATTCTGCCTGGAAGGGCAAATCCCCTCTACCCTGGCTGTGGCAGTATAAGAGCTACCCCTGATACCCAGGTAGGAAGAGTCTCCCGCCTAGAGCAGCGAATCCCCCCTACCCTAGCTCTGGAGGTATTCAAGCTTTCTCAGACACCCAGGTGGGAGGGGTCTCCTGCCTGGAGTGGTGAGTTCCGTCTACCCTGGCTTTGGTGATATACAAACTCATCCCGGCAGCCAGGTGGGAGGGTTCTCCCACCTGGAGGGGCGAGTCCCCTCTATTTTGGCTGGTGCCATATAAGAGATCCCAGGACACCCACTTGGGAGGCGTCTCCCAACTGGAGGGATGAGTCCCTTCTACCCTAGCTACTATGGTATATGAGTTCCCTTAGACACCCAGTGGGGAGAGGTCTTTGCCAGGAGTAGGGAGTCCCTTCTAATCTGGCTGCGGTGGTATACAAGATCTCCCAGACACCTAGGTAGGAGGGGTCTCCCTCCTGGTGGCACGAGTACCCTCTACCCTGGTTGGAGCGGTGTACTAGCTCCTCTGAAACCCAGTTGGGAGACGTCTCCTACCTGGAGGGGCGAGTCCCTTCCACCCTGCCTGTGGAGGTATAGGAGTTCCCCCAGACACCCAGGAGGGAGGGCTCTCCCTTCTGGAGGGGTGAGTCCACTCCACCCTGCATGTGGAGGTATATGAATTCCCTCAGACATCCAAGAGAAAGGGGTCTCCCGTTACCCTGGCTGCAGCTGTATAGGAGACCCCTCTACAAACCAAGGTGTGAGGGGTCTCTTGCCTGGAGGGGCAAGTCCCCTCTACAAAGGCTGAGGCAGAATACAAGCTAGCCTGGACACCAAGGCAAGAGGAGTCTGTCGCATGGAGGAGCCAGTCAGCTCTACCCAGGCTGCAGAGGTATAAAAGCTCCTACAGGGCTGGGGATGTGGCTCAAGCGGTAAAGCACTCGCCTGGCATGTGCAGGGCACTGGGTTCGATCCTCAGCACCACATAAAATAAAGATGTTGTGTCCACCAAAACTGAAAAACAAATATTAAAAAAAAAAATCTCTCTCCTACAGACAACCATGTCCCTTTTCATCCACCCAGACTCAGGTGCTAGCACTTGGCTCTCCATTACTGGGCCCAGTTCCTTGCTTGAGCCCCTGGCCACCCTTCTCGAGGACTCAGTACATGTCCCTTGGTTTCAGGCCCCTTTTACCTGCCCCCTCCTGTGACTCCCCTCTGTTCCCCTTATGTTGAGGTATCCTGGCACTGCCCAGACCCTCTGCTCCACCCACTTCTTTCTAGCCTGGGCTCCTCAAATGGGTCCTGGCTGCCCTCTGACCCCACCGTAACTTTTGCACCACAAGTATCACCTCACAGTGCCCACTTTTGCCCCTCCTTTGGTCCCTCTTTGAGGATCTACTCACCTGGGGAAGAGGAGTGGAATTGGCTGGCCTCTGCAGCCTGAATGCTCCCAGTGGGAAACACAGCCCTGCCACTCGCCTGTGTCCCCTTCACTGCCTGAACCGTGATGCCTTGTAGTAAACATGTGACATGCTCCAACGGAGCCCTGAGAAATCCACTCCCTTCTCTCCAGTGCCCTCTCGCCTTGCGTGATGCCCCAATCCCAACCCAACCTTCCCTAACCTTGGTCTGTGGCGCTTTAGTCCCAGGGCCTGGCTGCTCGCCTGAACCCCTGACCCCTTTCCTAATGTCCTTTAGTGTAACATGGAGTCTCTTTGTGTTGTGTCTACCTGGGTGCTTCTTGCTTGTGCCCCCCAGCGGGCTCCACTAGGTGCCCCTTGTGCTTTTCTCTGTCTTCTTGTCCTGGTTCAACCCATTCCTCGCCTTCCCCTCGTGAATTCCTCTGGCATTTGTGGGCCTCCTTCTCTTTGGGTTACTCATCTAAGAATGGTCGGGTGGGTCCCTTTGCTGGGCTGCTGCCTTGGGTCCTGTATTTCACCCCTCTGTGCACCCACCAGGACCCCCTGCCATGCCCAGCCTTCAACCTCCTCCTGTCCCTCTTCCCTCGCCAGGCCTCCTTTGCCAGGTCCCTGGCCCTGGATTCTAATCTGGGCCAGAGCATCTTATGGGATACAGAGCCCTGCCTCTTGCCTGGGCCCCTTTCTCTTTCTGGGTGCTTGGTTCTACTCCCAGAACCCTAACACCTGGCAGTGGCCCTGGGCCTGTACCTGCCTACCCCTGTTGGATCCACTGCCTTCCCACCCAAGTCTTGTCCACTGTCCTGAGCCCCCTGCCGCAGCCCCAGCCCTTGACTCTTCATTCCCTGTCCTGCTTCCTCTTTGAGCATCTGATGTCCCTTGTTGCCTAGAGCATCCCTGGCCATTGACTGTGAGTCCCTTGCTTGGGCTGCTTCCCTACTCCCTTGGTGTTCCTGCACTGCAGTCCACTAGTGCCACCTGCCTGCACAGCCCTGCCCTTCCCTGTTCTCTCCTGGCATGGTCCCTTTTCTAGGTCCCTAATTTGGGCTCCTTGTTGGGGTCCAGGCCCTACCCCACCAGCACCTGTCCTCCAGCCCTTCCCGCTGTGCCCTTCTTTCTCCCTCCTTTCATTCTAATCCTGCCAAGCCCCATTTCCTGATCCCTTTCCCAGGATTCACACCCCATGCCAGGGGAGTGGACCTGGCCTATTGGCCCTACTGGCTCCCTAAATAATAATAGCCCTGCCCCTTGCCTGGGTCCTTTGGCTTTCTTCAGCCCGGGTCCTGCTCCCCAACCCTATCTGTGGACCTGGGCCTTGAGCCTTTCTCCCTGTGTGCCACCAGCTCCCCTATCTCCTCTCTCTACCCTCCCTAGCCCTGCTCTGGTCCAGGTGCCTCCCTGAGGTTCTACTTACCTGGAGCAGAGGAGTGGATTTCACTGGCCTCTGTGCCCTGAAGGTTCCTATGGGAAACAGCCCAGCCCCTCGCCTGGGCCCCTTTGGCTGCCCGAACCCTGACACCTGGCAGTGGATGTGGGCCTGGTGTGGACTTTGCTCTGCTCGATCCCCTCCCTTCCCTCCCCTGTCCTCTTCCATTGCATGCTACCCCTCCCCAAACCTAGCCCTCCAGAACCCTGACCCATTATGCCCCAGTCTTCGGGCCTGGCTCTTTGCCTGGGCCCCTGACTGCATTGTTCATCATGTGGGGTAGTGTCACATGGCTTCATGTGGCATCTCTTCATGTGGGGTCAGACACAAGGGCCCCTTTCTTATGCCACCTACCTCACTCCCCTCAATGCCCCTTGTGCCGCCCTCCCATCAGCTGTCTCCTCATCCTCGCATCACCCCTTCCTCCCCTTCCCTGCTTTCCCCTTGTGCGGTCCATTGCTTCTTGGGTCTCTCATCATCTTGGGTCAGGTCGGTACCTTGCCTGGATTACTTGCTTGGTTACTGGCTCTCCCCCCTCTCCACACCCACTGTGACCTCGCATCCAGCCCTCCCCTCGCCTTCCTCCTGGCCCTCTTACCTTGCCAGCCACCTTTGCTCAGGCCCTGGATCTGGATTCTTATATGGGCCAGTGTGTCTTATACGAAACAGAGCCCTGCCCCTGGCCTGGGCCCTTTGCTCTCCCTGGGCCCTTGATCCTGTCCCTAGAACCCTAAAACCTGGCAGTGGCCCTGGGCTTGGAGCCTGCCTCCACCCTGATGGATCCCCTGCCTTCTCTCCCCACCCTTGTCCACTTACCTGAGGGCCCTGCCCCAGCCCTTGGCTCTTCATTCCCTGGCCTCACTCCCCAATTGAGCCTCTGGTGGCCCTTCTTGCTCAGTGTTTTCCTGGGTTTGGTGTGTGGGCCTCTCTCTAGGGCTGCTTCCCTGCTCTCCTTGTATTCCCTGTACTACAGTAACCTAGTGCAGCCCGACCATACTGGCCCCACCCTTCCTTGCTCTCCCCTGACCTGGGCCCTCCTCTAGGTCCCTAACCTGGGATCCTTGCTTGTATTCTGGCCCACATTCTACCCACACCAGTCCTCTGGCCCTTCAGGATGTGCCCTCCTTTGGCCCTCCTGTCATCCCAGTCTCTGCCATGCCCCTTTTCCTGATCCCTTCCCAGCATACTCACCCAGGCCAGGAGACTGGACCTGGCTTCTTGGCCCCACAGGCTCCATTGTGTTAAACTAGCCCTTCCCCTTGCATAGGCCATTTGGCTTCCCTCAGCCTGGGGCCCTGCTCCTAGACACTGACACCCTGCAGTGGGCCTGGGCCTTGAACCTCCCTCCTTTGCGCCACCAGCTCCCTCCCTTGCCTTCCTCCCCTCACTAGCCCTGTCCGTTTTCATGCACCACTAGCCCTGGCCCTTGCACTTGGCTCTCTGTTCCTAAGCCTGGCTCCTTGCTTGAGACCCTGGCCGCCCTGCTCGAGGACCTTGCTCATGTACCTTGATTTAAGGCCCCTTACTTGGGGCCCTGGTATGCCTGCCCTCTGTTTTCCTTGTGCTGTGGTATCCTGGAACTGCCTGGACCCTTCCCTCCACTGCTTCTGCCTAGACTGGGCTCCTTGATTGGGTCCTTGCTCCCCAGCAACTCCCTCCCACATGTCCAGAGGAATGGCATTTCCTCACAATCCTCTCCTTTGGCCCTCCTTTGAATAGGTCCCTCTCTGAGGATCTACTCACCTAGGGCAGACTGTTGGTCTCTACATCCTGAAATCTCCTTATGGAAACACAGCCCTGCCCCTTGCCTGATTTCCCTCGCTGCCAGAAACCTGAAACCTGGCAGGGAAAGTGTCCTTTGTGCCAGACATGCCCTGCACTATTCCCTCCCTTCCCTCACCTGCCCTTTGGCCTTCAATGCTGCTACAAACCCAACCCAGCCTCCCTGACTCTGAACCTTCAACTGAGCCCCTGACCGCATGCCTGAGTGGTGTGGCATTTTGTGGTTTTGCCTGGTGTCATTCTGTTTTGGGCCCCCTAGCCTGCTTCTCTTTGTTTGCCCTGTGATTCCAGCTGACAGGAATTCCTTCTTGTGTTGCCCCTTTCTTCCCATCCCCTTGTGTTTTAATTGGGTGCACCTGGGAGCCTCCTGCTCTTTGGGTCCCTTATTTTTGGCTGGTCGGGTGAGACCCTTGCCTGGGCTCCTTGCTTGTGTCCTGGCTATTGGCCCTCTCCGCACCCACCGTGACCCTGCACCGTGCCCTCCCATTGCCCTCTTCATGGGCACCGTCCCTTGCCGGGACCCTTTGCCCATTCAATGGCCCTAGATTCTCATCTGGGCCAGGGCACCTTATGGGAACAGAACCCCGCCCCTTGCCTGGGCCCCATGCTCTCCTTTGGGCCTTCATCCTAAACACGGAACTAGGAAACCTGGCAGTGGCCCTGGGCCTTGATCCTGCCTGTCGCCTCTCGATCCCCTGCCTTCCCTCCCTGGCCCTGTAAACTGTTCTGAGTCCCCAGCCACAGCATTGGCCCTCCACTCTGAATTCCCTGGCCTGGCTGCTCCCTGGAGCCTCCAGTGCCCCTTCTTGCTCCCAGCATCCCTGGACTTTGACTTTGCGCCCCTCGCTAGGTTTGATATTCTGCTTCCCTTGGTTTCCCTTCCTTGCAGAATCCTAGTGCTGCCCACTTACCCAGTCCTGCCCTCCCTGTTCTGCCCTGGCATGGGACCACATCTAGGTCCCTAGTCTGGTCTCCTTGCTGGGGTCCTGGCCCCCAACCCAACCCTGGAGGCTCCCTTTGGAAAACATAGCCCTGCCTCTTGCCTGGGCCATTTGGCCTCCCTTAGCTGGGGCACTGCTCCCAATACCTGACACTCTACAGTGGTTCTGGGCCTGACCCGTTCTCCCACTGTGCCACTGACTCCACTTTCTCCCCTCCCGCTGCTCCGGATCCATATATCATATATGAGGAGCGCTCATGAATATGGATCCAATTTTTTTTTAATTATTCACGTGATTTTAATAGTTTAATTTAATTTGGGTAAACAGCTGTTGAGGATTGTTTTAATATATGAACAAATAGGAGGTTAACAGATCTGTTTGTTTACTTTCACCGTTCCTTTTCATTATATTTAATAATTCTGTTCAAGATAATGTAAATTGTTCTAAAAATTGTTTTCTTAGTACCTGTTGAAATGTTACATATTTTTTTTAGCATCATTGTCAGAATTCCTATTTTCATCCCAGTGCTGGTGAAGACAAAGATGAAACCAAACTACAACTTCTTCGAGAGTTATCACAACAAATTGTATAAACTGATACATCAATGATTAATAACTCAACAAGTAATACTCAATCAATGAGTCGATTTATTTTGGGAGGATATGGACATATTGATAGATTCCTCCACTTTGAACTGCTTACAGAACTTGCCTGGACTATGTATCACTTGTATGCATTGTGATCTATCTGTTGATGCAGCGAATTATGGTAGTGCTAGCGTATCTTTGCTGATGTGTCACCAGTGATGCAATTTTTCCTAGGAGCTGTCAATTGACTTGGTGTCGTGGCATTTCTGTATCCTCCTCCCTTCTACTAGTGATGGTCTAATTTTGGGGGCCAACAGAGGTGAGGCAAAGAACCTCACTCCCCCACCGGCACCAAGGCCAAATTTGGGGGCCAACAGAGGTGAGGCAAAGAACCTCAACCCCCCCACTGGTGCATAGGCCTATCCACAAGTATGGCTATATGCTGGACGGGTAGTCAGTGACGGGTATGATCCAATTGCAGTGGTATCAACCTAAGACAGGAGGCTGACACCTAGAGGTCAGTTTTCTGATGACGGGTAAGAACCATATGTTGAATTGGACAAACCTAACAGGCACGGTCCCTAGCCACATTGTTTGTTGCTTAATTAAACAGAAGGGGGGAGATGCTAAGAGTCAGCCAAGTATATGATGCATGGCATTTTTGGTTGAAAGGTGACGCCAGCTAGCCATTGAGATGATATGATTATGTTAAGATTTGCATTCATATGGATATTGGACTCCTGCTGTTCACCTCGGCCTGCTACAGGACTCCTGGAGAGTTCCCATTGGTTGGGGAAGTACAGTAGGAGGGAGTTCCAGGGGAGGAACTTGCTCTGGGGGTTCTGGGAGAACGCTGCGTGTGTGGATCAGCTATCTTCCCGGGGGCGTACAGAACATTGGCGGCAGTTTCAAAAGATAAAGTTTGTTCCTGCTTGAGTGGCTCGTGATTTGGTGCCTAGCCAGACTGTGGCACCCCTCCACGTTTCGTTTCATTCACCTAGGCCTAGGTGCTGGAACTTGGCTCTCCATTACTGGGCCCGGCTCCTTGCTTGAGACCCTGAGCCATCCTCCCCCTTCTTGAGGACCCTTTCCCTGTCCTTTGGTTTCAGCGTCCTGTTGCCTGCCCCCTCCTGTGCCTCTCCTCTGATCCCCTCACACTGTGGTATGCTGGCACTGCCCGGACCCTCTGTACCCCCTGCTTCTCCCTACACTGTGCTGCTGGAATGGGTCTTGCAGCCCACTGCCCCCACTTCCACAAACCAGGTATACCCTCACAGTACTCTCTTTGACCCCTCCTTCTTTGGTCCATGTCCCTCTCTGAGGATCTACTCACTTGGGGCAAAGGAACGGAATTGGCTTGCCTCTGCACCCCAAATGCTCCCTATGGGAAACACAGCCCTGCCACTATGCTGAGTCCCCTTCACTGCTTGGCAGGTAACATGGACTTCCTCCCACCCAGCCCTGAGTGATCCCCTTTCTTCCCTCTCCTGCACTCTGGAATTGCATGCTGTCCCTACTGCAACCAAGCCCTCCTTAACCCTGACCCTTTATGCTCCAGTCTCTGGGCCTGGGTGCTCTTCTGAGCCCCTGATTGCATTCCTCATGTCCCTTGGCATAGCATGGAGTAACTTCATATTGGGGGCCTCTTACTTGGCCTCACTAGTGGGCTGCTTTAGGGGTCCCTTGGCATCTCCTGGGCCTCACACAGCCCCTTCCTGCCCTTCCCCTCACACTTTTTTTCTGGTTCTCACAGGTCTCCTGCTCCTTGGGTCCCCAACCACCATTGATCAGGAGGGTCCCTTGCCTGGGTGCCTGGCTTGGGCCTTGGGTCTTGCCCCTATGTGCATCCAAACCGACCCCCTGCCATGCCCTCTCATTGCACTCTATCTGGCCCCCTTTCTTTTCCTGGCCTCCTTTGCCAGGACCATGGCCCTGGATTCTCATCTGATGCAGGGCCCCTTAAGGGAAACAATGCCCTGCACCATGTCTGGGCCCTTTCTCTCCCTGGTTGCTTGTTCTGGCTCCGGGAACCCTGAAATCCAGAGGTAGCCCTAGGCCTGGAGCCTGACAGCCCCTGCTGGATCCCCTGCCTTCCTTCCCAAATCTTATCCACTGTCCTGAGTCACCTGCCCAAGCCCTGTGCCTTGGCTCTCACGTCCCTGGCCTGGCTCCTCCCTTGAGCCTCTGGTGGCTCTTCTTGCTCACTGCTTTTCTGGGTATTGTCTGAGGGCTCCTTGGGGCCACTTCCCTGCTCCCCTTAGTTTTCCTGTACTGAAGTACCCTAGTGCAGCTCTGCTTTCCTGGCCTGCATTACCCGCTCTCTCCTGGCCTTGTCCCTCTTCTAGGTCATTTACCTGGGCTCCTTGCTGGGGTCCTGGCCCCCACCCACCCACACCCATCCTGAGGCCCTTCAGGCTGTGCCCTGCTTTGGCCCACCTGTCCTTTCTGACTCTGCCAAGCCCGCTTTCCTGAACCCCTTCTCAGGATTCTCACCTGGGCCAGGTGACTTGATTTGGCTTCTTGGCCCAGGGGCTCCCTTTGGAAAATGTAGCCCTGCCCATTGAAAGGAAAATGACCACAACACTCAGAGCGACCAAGAGATCTTTATTGCAGCAGTGCATCAAGGAGAAAAGAGTGAAAGAGAAGTGGGGTGGCCCAGCTGGGGAAGGCTTTTATAGCCCTTCTGCTGTGCTGCCTAAATCCAACAGGGTCTCTGGGTTTGCAAGCCACGTTATTGGCTCACAAGGGGGTTATGTGTTCAGCCTTGAGTGGGGGCCTGGGCATTTGGGCTTGAAGCAAACAGGTGATAAAGAACCAGACAGAGGTTTTGAGAAGCCAGGTTATCCTGCAGCTAACTTTGTTTGGCATGCCCTGCAGACAACTTATTCAGCTTGTTCTGCACCTAACATTCCTCCCTTTTTGTTTTTCTAAGTGACATGGGGATGGAGTAAAGTCCTCTAACTACTTCCTGCTTAATGATAGGTGGCATGGGACCTAGAAGGGGAAGTGGAGGAATGCTTGGGGGACAGGTCTGAGAACACCAGGGCAGCCAAAAATAACACCTAGTGGCTATAGACAACTAATTCAGTAGGGGTAAAAATCCATAAAAGTTCCTTGAAGCCACAAGTTATGGATGGCAACAAACCAGTCCTGGACATAGGGGATTCTTGGTATCAGCCACTGGTCCTATAGCAGGGACTCTAGGAAGTATTGAAAGCATTGTTTTGACATGGCGTCACCAGCACCTGAAGAGAATCCATCAGAGTGAGCAAAAACAGGATTAGCATTAAAGCAAAGGTCAGTTTTTGGCAGAAGTTCCACACTGGGAGACTAACAGAGAAGAGGCCAAGGGCCATGAGGAGGCTTAAAATGACATAAAGGCTTAAAAATCCAGGATGGCAGCCTAAGAAGTTCTCTGGGCTCATTGTCTCTCGCTGTCCAATGGCCATTGTTTTTGCGTTGTCAGCATCGGGTGGGAGCTTTGCAAGAGGAGTTGGAGTCATCTAGTAGGTGAAGCAGTTGGTAGTTCCTGAAAAGAAGCTAGTTAAAGGTACGGTTAGAAATTGTGTTCATTTGGTTTTGGAGGAACTTTATTACGCATGGGAGGAAAGTGCAGAAGAGTATTATGCCTGTAAGAGGGCCTAAGAAGGGCATGAGCCAAGTGACAAAGGGATTTTGAAAAAGTCCAGAGAAGAAGTTTGGAAAGTAGCTTTAGTCAGTTGGGTTGCAAGGTCAGTGAGTTTGTTAACATTCTATTCTACCAAGCCTGATTCATTTACATAATAGCAGCCTTGGGTACTTAGAAATAGGCAAGTATCTCCCTTTTTGGCTGTCAATACGTCTAATGCTCATTAGTTTTGGAGCACCACCTGAGCTAGAGAGGTGACCTGTCTCTGGAGGGAGGAGAGTGACTCTGCTGTAGCATCAAGAGCTGATTGAAGCTTTTTGTGAAGGTCATCTTTAGTCCAAATAGAGTACCCTAAAGCTCCTCTGATTACTCCAGCTGCTGCTACAGTTTCAGCTACGGAGATTCCTATGAGGATAGGCAGGAAGGTTACGCGTTTGCTGCATGGAAAAGTAGAATGAGAGAATAAGTGTTCAAATTCTGTGGTGCTATATAAAGTAAGCTGAGGGGTTACTTGGACAGCAAAACAGGGAGTGGTTATATTGTCAGGGATATAGGTCATTAAGGTTCCATTACACCAAAGAAAGTCTCCAGGATTTGTGTATTTGTTTGTAGAAGCAATTGTGTAATGTGAGAATCTGTCATGTTGGATGTGTGGGGAGGGGCTGATGCAGAGCCATTGAGACAAGGCAGAGAAATTGGTGTTACTGGGTGTGAGTTCCCACAAAGGGATGTTCAAGGCAGGTTGCATTTTACTGCCAGTGGGGGAGAGATCGTATGAGGAGAAGTTGAGAGGGACTCAGGCCAGGAGGGGCCTTTCCAGGGAGGCACAAAGAAAACAGTTTGGGGGATTTAGGGTGGGGACTTAAGTGTTTAGAAATGGCAGTGTGGTTTGGATGATTTTGATCCAAGTATGGATCTGAGAACTGGGTTTGGAGGGTTCTGAGGAGGAGAGACCTTGGAGTTCCTCTATCTGCTTATTTAGGACTTTTTCAGAGTGCTGTATGTCTGAGGTAAGGATTGTTGACTCAGATGAGGTTTGTGTTACTATGCTTCTCCCTATCCATAAATATCCAGAGGGTTTGGTCTGGTAGTTAGACCAAAAGATTGCACCTGTGGCTCCAGAAGCCCATCGTAGTTGGTCTGGGTCATATATTTTTTAGTGCAAAACGGTATTTTCTCCATCTTCCCTGTGCTCTGGCCTCATTCCAAGTATCCTCAGGTATCAAATGGAACATACTGGTGTCTAGTTTTCTGTCATAATGATGGATTCTACATGTCCAGTACGGACAGCCTTTATAAGCGTCTGGCCACCATTTACAATAATCTCAGGTCTGATCAAATAGAAAGCAGAGATAGGGTCCCATTGAGGCTGTTTTGTAGATTCGAGAATTTTCAAGGGAAATGATAATGGGGGCAGTTGAGTTGAGGCGCATGTCAAAAGTGACAATTTGTTCAGTTTTTAATATGGATCCATCCTTCCATTGATCAACTACCGTGAATCTCCATATGTAGGATCCAGAGGAGATATGGAAAAGAGAGGTGTAGGCTAAGAGGAGATGAGGGAGGTGGACTCGCATCTGGAGGTTATTCATTGTTTTTTGGGAAACCTGGTGAAACAAAGTTTCAGTGGGTTGATGGGAGAAGGGCTGCAGGCATATGCCAGTGTAGAAGAGGAGATATCCGCAGACTCAGGCTCAGGATCTGACGCAGATTTTAACCTGAAAATGTGAATCCAGGGAGTTAGCTATGTTGGAGACTCCTGAAGCCATGCAGGGAAGGGGATATATAGGGTAACTTGTAAGGGACCTTCCCATTTTGGTAACAAGGAACAATCTTGTTGTTGTGGGAGAGAGAAGAATACCCAGGCTCCTGGTGTTAGGAGAAAAGAAGCATGAGACCTCTGGGGGTCTGGGAGTAGGGTTTCCTGGTTTTTCCAGAGCTGAGAGTGTATAAAGGAAAGAAGAGGGAAAGAGAGACTTTCTGGTAGAGTCCACGGAGAAACTGCGACACCAGGGGAAGGGAAGGATGGGCATACATGACCTCAAATGTGGAGAGAGGGTGGGTTTTCTTGGTAATACTCTAAGTCAGAATAAGGCAAGGGGAAGGAGTTTGGTTCAATCTAGGTGAATCTCAAGTAAGTTTGGTTAAAATTTCTTTTATTGTTCAGTTGGTATGCTCCACCTTTCCAGATGACTGTGGATGATAGGGAATGTGCAGGTGCCATGGGATGTTAAGGGCTTTAGCAACATGCTGTGTAATCTGAGAAATGAAGTCAGGTCCATTGTCAGATTGAAAAGAGGTGGGTATTCCAAATCTGGATATAATCTCAGAGACAAGGATAGAGACGACTGTGGTAGCCCACTTGTTGGCAGTTGGGAAGGCTTCAACCCATCCTGAGAAAGTGTCCACTAGAACTATTAGGTATTTAAGTTTGGGGGCAGGTGGCATGTTGGTAAAATCTAGCTGCCAGTAAGCTGCTGGAGTGTAGCCCTGTGCTTGATGTGTGGGAAAGGTTCCTGGTTTCAAAGGGTTTGAGGATTTGTTCTTTTACAGATGGAGCAGTTAGAAATGAGCTGTTGCAGAAAGTGAACATCCTCAGGGCTGAGTGTGAGAAGTGAGCTTGTAAAAGCTTTGAGGCTTTGGGAGTTAGTATGAAAGATGGAGTGGAGATATGAATTCATGGATCTGGATGACACTGGGGATTTGGGTTGGGGGATAATGGGTGCTAGGGTACAATATGGGGCAAGGGCTGCTAGTTGAGCTTCCTGATAAGCCCTTGAATTGCCTCTTGTGACAGGTGAAGAGTCATGTTGGTGTGAGCAACAGTGTGTGATCCTGATTTTAGTGGGAAGGAGTGAGGCTCTAAGGAGATGAGCTTAGCATTGGTGACTGTGGAGCCCCTAGTTGTAAGGAGTCCTCTGTCTTTCCATATGGCAGAATGGGAGAGGATATGTGATAAACGTATTTAGAGTCTGTGTATAAATTTAGGGAATGGTCAGCTGCCAGGTGGAATGCCCTAGTGATGGCTATTAATTCAGCTTGCTGGTTGGTGGTGTGTGGAGGTAGGGATTTTGCCTCTACTGTAAAAAATTTTATACCAAGTGGGTCTGCCAAGGAGATAACAGCGTAGCCTGCATAATGATGACCACCTAGTGTAAAGGTGCTACCATCAGTAAACCAAGTTTAAGTGGCATCAGGCAAAGGCCCTTCATAGATATGAGTGGGGCAGGGCATAAGGTTTTCTAGTACTTCAAGGCAGTGATGGGAGGGAGGTGTTTCAATTTTGGGAATAAGAGCCACTAGGTTTAGGGCTGAGCAAGCCCTAAAAGTAAAAGAAGGATCATGGAGGAATGAGACCAGAAGGGAAAGGATGCAGCAGGGAGGAAGGGTCTTTAAGCTTTTGTAAGTGAGAAGATCCTCCAGAGTGTGAGGGGAAATGATAATATTTTGTGCTCTGAAAGTCAGTTTCTTTGTCTCCTGTAATAAAATGTGTGCTTCAGCTAGAATACACAGGCATGGGGCCTATCCCCTAACAGTTGGATCTAGTTGTTTGGAAAGGTAAGTGACAGGAGCAAATGTGGGCCCTTTATTTTGACCTAACACCCCAAGGGCTAAGCCTGTTTTTTCATGAACATAAAGAAGATAGGTTTGTTGGATGTCTGAGAGATGTAGGGCTGGTGCTTGGAGGAGGGCTTGTTGTATAGAGAGAAAATAAGATTTAGGTGACAAGGGAAGGGGCTCCTGTTTGACCCCTTGGCCATTTCATATAGTGGTTTGGCCAGGAGTGAGATATTGGGTATCCAGGCCCTAAAATATCCTGTTTGACACAGGAAGGATAAAATTTCCTCCTTAGTTATTGAGATGGGGTAGTCACAAATTAAAGCTTTTCTGTCTAGGGTGATTGCCTTGGAATCTTGAGAGAGTTGGACTTTAAGGTAGGTGACCAGGGGTTGTGATAATTGTACTTTTTTGGGAGACACCCAGTAACCCTTTTCAGCCAGAATGTTAAGAAGCATGTTGGTGTCAGTTTTGGCAATATTTAGGGTGGGACTGCAGAGGAGTAAGTCATCTAAATATTGGAGGAGAGTTGAAAGAGGGAGGTTGAGGCCCTTTAGATCGGCGGATAATGTCTGACCAAAGATGTGTGGGCTGTCTCTAAAGCCTTGAGGGAGGAAAGTCCATGTTAATTGCTGAGATTGTTGAGTATCTGGATCTGTCCAGGTAAAGGCAAAGAGGTCTTGGGAAGGTGGGGCCAAAGGAATGGTGAAAAAAGCATCCTTTAAATCTATAACAGAAAAATAGGAAATTGTGGCCAGAATAAGGGACAGGAGAGTATATGGGTTTGGAACTAGTGGGTGGATAGATTTGACTGCCTCGTTCACAAGACAAAGGTCCTGAACCAAGCGGTAAGTCCCATTAGTTTTTTGCCTGCAAGAATGGGAGTGTTATAAGGTGAATGTGTGCGCCTAAGAAAACCCTTTTTGAGAACACTGAAAATGATGGGTTGTTGTCCCTTTTGAGTGGACCATGGGAGAGGATACTGAGGCTTATTTGGAATGTGATAGGTATTTTTTTAAGTGAACCTCCCTTGGGGACATTGAGCCAGGGATGGAGTCTCTGTGTCCCAGGGTAATTGGTTTACTTGATCTTGTGGAAGTGGAAGGGCATGATCTGGTATAGCCTGTAGGGCAGCCATGGCTATAATTGAGGGGAGGGAGGATGGTGAAAACAGTAGAAAGGAAATAATAGCCTAAAATTTAGATAGAAAATCTCTGCCCAAAAGGGGAATGGGACACTGGTGCATCAAACGGAAGGAGTGTGAGAATGGGTGGCCTAAAAATAAGCAGGGTAGGAGTGGGGTAGGTTTGGGATACATTGTTTGTCCACCTACTGCAACAATAGGGGACTGAGAAGGAAGTAAGGATCCCCAAAACTCCTGTAAGTCTGAGAATGTTGCTCCAGTCTATTAAAAAAAGAATTTTGTGACATCAACCGTCACTTGGACCCTGGGTTCCTGCATGGTGATTGGACTTGTTGGGACAGGAGTCTTGAGGCCCAATCAATCATCAGTGGCCAGTCCCACGAGGTTATGGGGGTGGCTAGGGCCTGGCCGTGCACCCCTTTGGGTACGAGGACAGTCCGAAGTCCAGTGGCCCATCATGGAACATTTTGGGCAGGTCTGGTAGGCGACCTTGGATTGGGGCAGACTCTGCTCCAATGTCCTTCTTGTCCACACTTAAAGCAAGCCCCAGGGGGTGCTGGTTTCAGGGGATGGTCTTTCCACATGGGAGATGAGTTTTGAGAGGGCCCACGGAGGGCCTGAGCCAGCATTTGGCACTTTAGGCGTTCAGCCTTTTTATCTCGGTTATGATAGACCTTAAAAGCAGTAGCAAGAATCTCGGTCTGGGGAGTGAGGGGGCCTTGTTCTAATTTTTTAAGTTTGATCCCAATATCAGGAAAACTATGGGCAAAGTGACTGTCGGCCATCAGGGGTTTCTGGATCCAAATTAGTGTATTGCAAGAGAGCCTTAGTTAGGTGGTCCAGAAAGGCTGATGGGTTCTCATGTTTATCTTGGATGATTTCCTGAAGTTTCTCAAAATTAACTGCTTTTTGGGCTGCCCTTTTTAGGCCTGCCAGAATACAAGTGGTGAAATAAACTCGGTTTGTGATGCCGTTATTGGTGTTATAGTCCCAGAGGGGATTTTGGTCTGGGACTGCTTGGGGCCCAATGGGATGTGCCGGTATTGGAGAGGATCATATAGACATCATGGGAGGTGAGGCTATAGGCCTGTGTTAAATATTGGAATTCTTTGGTATATACAACTGGGTTGGTAGTATATGAGCCTAGTCGGTTTTCAATTTGGGAGAGGTCAGCCATAGAAAAGGGGACATGTACTCGGATAATGCCTTCAGCACCTGCTACCTCACGCAAGGGGGCAGTTATTTGAGGAAGGGCATTGGTTTGGGTTTTTGATCTAGTGAATGGAGGGGAGAAGTCAGTTTGCTGAGGTGAGGGCGATGGCGGAGAGTCTGGAGCAGAAGATTGAGGGTGAGAATCTATTGGAGCTGGGCGATAGGGTGGAGGTTCATCAGCAGGGTCAAAAGTAGTGGATGAGTCCAGAGAAGGAGAAAGTTGGGGATCAGTAATGGGAGGGTTGGTTTGTAGGCTAGAAGAATTTGTAGAGGTTTGCAAGAGGTGCAGAGAGCAGGATTGGAACGGAGCAAGAAGAAAGCCTGGACATAAGCGATCTTTACCCATTTTTTTTGAATGCTCACAGTAATTGTAGAGATACCTTAGAATGGAGGGATCCAAGGACCCAAAAGGGGGCCATCTGCTTTGGTTGTCTAAGGGATAAGTGGGCCAGGCTTGGGTGCTATATTTGATCAATTTTGGGGGTTTGATGTCTGGTGTCAAGGAGAGGGTTTTGAGGTTATCCAAGAGGCATTGTAGGGGAGAGTCGACTGGCAGAGAGGACACATTACCCATGTTGCAAACATAGTGTAAGGAGGAGGGAAGAGGACACAAACATAATATAGGGGAGAAGGAAGGAGACACAAAGATAGTATAAAGGAGAAGGAAGGAGATGCAAAGATAGTATAAGAGAGAAGGAGGAAACTAATTTATTGGCAAAAGGGGCATCCCCGCTAGAGCCAAAAACCAGGAGTGCCTTAGTGGCAGGTTCGAGCTGCAGAGATTGGTCGTCACCGAATCCTGACAGTCGAAGCTCTCATCCTAGCCAGAGCTGGAGCCATGGGAGACCTTGGCCAAGGCTTTTCGGGACCCCTCCTGGAGAGGCCGGATACTCCTAGGGGTGGAAAGAGGGGAAAGACAGAGACAGGGGAAAAGGGAGGAAGAGGAGGGTAAGGTTCTCTCTGGCGGCCGAGTCTTGAAGGTGAGGCCTAGGACTTTAGGACAGCCACCAGACCATGAAGGTATGGGTGGGGTGTGATGTTCAGTTCTCTGTTGTGTGTCCCTGGAGGTTACACAGTTCTTTGAGGGAGACCTACAAAGCCTATGCTGGTAAATTACCAGCTGGGAAGGGAAGGGAATAATTTTGAATCCAGGAGTCTATTCTGCCCTAGGAAGGAGTCCCTGAGGGCCACCGTAGCCTTAAAGGCTGTGGTGGGGTGTTTTCCTCCCTGCAGGTGGGCAAAGAGGTTTGCCGGACAATCAAAGGTCAAATCCTCCTGACACCACCATTGGGTTTAGGACTCCAGGAATGGAAAACTCACCAATCAAAGGCCATGGTGGATGTAGTTCTGGCGATCGAGAAGATGGGCTCAGGTCATCTGGTGAGTGGCACTTCCGAAGGAAGAGGGACCCAAAAGTGGGTTTTAACCCTCTCCCGGGTTTGAGCACCAAATGAAAGAAAAGTGACCACAACACTAGGAGCAACCAAGAGATCTTTATTGCAGCAGTGCAACAAAGAGGAAAGAAAGGAGGAAAGAAGTGGGAGGGGGCAGCTGGGGAAGGCTTTTATAGCCCTTCTGCTGTGCTGCCTAAATCTAACAGGGTCTCTGGGTTTGCAAGCTGCCTTGTTGGCACACAAGGGGGTTAAGTGCTCGGGCATTTGGGCTTGAAGCAAACAGGTGATAAAGAATCAGACAGGGGGTTTGAGTGGCCAGGTCATTCTGCAGCTAACTTTGTTAGGCATGCCCTGCAGACAGCTTACTCAGCCTGTCCTGCACCTAACATAAATAAAATATTAAAAATGGCTGGGGATGTGGCTCAGTGGCTGAGCACCCCTGGTTCAATGCCTGGTGCAAAAAATAATAATTAAAAATTAAATTATTATTATATGAGGCTGAATTTTTGAAATGATAAGGGCATTGGTGTAGAATTCTGGGGAGAAAAATAGTGGGAGTAATGAAAGTGTAAGGTGATACTGATATTCTGATGCCAAAGAAGGTCTCTACAGGTTAGAAATAAGTGGGTGATCCAGAGGTAGTTGCCAACAAAGTATTTTATTTGCAAATAAAAGTGTAGTCTTTTGAGGTTCCCCAGTGACAAAAGGAAAATAAATTTAAGAGGGACTAAATGTTATGTAACAAAGGAGATTGGAACAAATAAGAAAGAAATGTTGGGAGAGACTCCATGATTTCTCTTACCTAAGTGTAAGTGGTTCCAGGAGAATCTGAAATAGCAGGTAAGAGGCTGGAGAGAATCATCAAGGAGACAAAAGCACACAGCAATTCCCTCCACACAGACAAGGCTGACCCTTACCATGCTGAAGGCGAGGGACAGAGGAGACATATTCCATGAGGACATCATGTTCTGATCTCTGAATTTCGGCCTTATTGTAGAGGCTGTGTCCACTCTGCATAAGGCCAGGACAAGGTCCCTCAGGGCCACTATTTTGTCCCTCAGTTATGAGGAGCAAGAAGAGTCATGGGGCACATTCATATGTCACCTCTGTGGTGCTGATGTGCAGAGGGAACCTAAGGGCAAGGGTCTGCATAATTTAAAGGGTCAGACTTTCTAAAGACATCTTCTAACAGCTTTGAACTAGAATACTAAAGAGCCTAAGGAGATATGGTTTTACCAGTGATAGCCCAGGGGTCTCCCATCGTTGTCCCTCTCTGAAGGCGGGGCCAGGTCTGTTGTTTTCAAGCCCAATGGTGCAATATAAGTCTGTAAAGGAGAGTGGATTTCATCATGTTTTAGAGCAGCTTGTATTTTCAAGATTATGAGAGGAAACTTCTTTGTTTGCAGGGGGTGGGGGAGGGGTTGGGGGGACAGTGCTGGGGATTGAACCCAGGGCCTTGTGACTGCTAGGCAAGCACTCTACCACTGAGATATGCTCCCAGCTTTAGAAGAAACTAAAACAGATAGAAAAATCACCAATTTTTTTTAAAAAAAATATTTAATTTATTTTAATTATTTACTTTCTTTTAAACAGCAACAAATAATATTCATTAAATCTATGCAACCAAAATTATGGAATTCAAGATCCGGATGGAGAGAAAAGTAATTGAGGATTAATGGGTGTCACAACCAAAATGCTTGTGTCCTCCCCAAATTTGTACATTGAAGCCTTGCCCACTAATGTGATGGTAGTAGGAGGTAAAGCCTTTGGGAGTAATCAAGACTAGGTAAGAGCTGGGTGCAGTGGCACATGCCTGTAATTCCATCTTCTGGGCAGAGGTCGGGTAGGGGTAGTGGTGTTTGTAAGTTCAAGGCCAGCCTCAGCAACTTAGTGAGATCCTATCTCAAAATATAGGCTGCCCCTGGGTTCAATCCCCAGTCCTGAGGGGGAAAAAAGACTACAGAAGATCCTTTCAGTCATTTCTAGTTTTGAAGTAATGGGATTAACATTCTTGTTAGAGTCCAAACAGCTTGCCCTGTGATCTTGGGTACATCCTTTGTTATCTCTCAGTACTGGTATCATCCCCTGCAAAGGAAGAGAATTTAAATAACACCCACCTGATTGAATCAGACCCACTCTGGATATACACTTGCGTATTAATTGACATAAGAATTTGAGACTTTAATTGCTTCTAATGAATCATTTTGGGTAGAAACAAAACCAGTTTTGTTTTTTTTTTTTTTTTTTTTTGTTGTTGTTATTTTTTGGAACTGGGATTGAACCCAGGGGTGCTTAATCAATGAGCAACATCCCCAGCCTTTTTTACTTTTAATTTTGAGAGGTCTTGGTAAATTTATTAGGGCCTACCTAAATTGCTGAGGCTGCCCTTGAATTTGCAGTCCTCCTGCCTCAGCCTCAAGAGTCACTGAGGTTTCAGGCATGTACCATCACACCCAGATATTTTAGTGTTGATTGGATATCTGAAATAAGGTGAGTCTGATCTCAACTACAGCAGGCATTCTTTTTTTTTTCTTTCTTTTTTAATTTATTTCTTGACACATGACAATAGTGGAGTGCATTACATTCATAATTATCCATTCACAGCACAATTTTTTGTAACTCTGTTATACAAAGTATGTTCACACCAAATTATGCCATTATTCATGAGCTCTCTTATTTTATTTTATTTTTTTTTGCGTACAATTCTTGCAGGCATTCTAAAGGATTCTTTGTCCCATGTGTCCAACAGTGATACTGATAAACCCACCCTAATTCCCTCTTACGATTAGGAGCCATCTCATCCCAAAGGCATGAAAAGTTAATTTCGACTGTACTATAAATTACTGTGATTTCTGAACTTGCTTGGAATGCCTTCCCATGCCTTGAACTCACCCATGCCTGGCTTTCCCTGACCAGATAACAAGTCTCTCTGAAACTTTAGTGGTGCCTCATAAATTCTGGCTTTACCTGGCCAGATAAAGACCTTCTCTGAAACTCCAGTGGCGCCTCATAAATTCTGATGTTGGGATCTAAATTTACTCCCTAATCACTAACCAATTACCTGTCTTTGTGTAATGCTTGTCAAAATCATATTATCTGTAAGTTCTCAAGACACCTGCTCTTTTTGCAATTTTCTGTGCTTAAAGCTGCACTACTAGAGAGCTGTGGTGCACTTCTCTTCCCATGGGTTTCAGGAGAGACAGCCCCGGCTGGTCCTAATTACAAGCTTGCTTTAATTTGATTTAATTTGGAGTCGATGGTCTTGTCTTTGTGTCGTAGTTTAACAATACCCCACTATCCTCTTAAGAGAAGTGTTAATCAAAGTTCAAATTGTCTTTAAGTCTAGGACCTGGTTTAGAGTCAGGAGAAGTCAACCACTGCTGCTTCAGACCCATAGGGAGTGGGGTCAGTAAGAAGGACAGGAAAAAAGTGTGGGGATGACTATGGAAGACCCAAGATTCCCAGGACCCCTCCTAGTCTTCAGCATCCTCAATATGGTTCATCTATGGCAGAGGGTGGAAGGGCCTGACCTATATGGTGTTGGGAAGTGGGGGCTTCTGGGTGCACAGGGAAGAGACGATGAGAACAGACAACTTCAAAACTGGGTTAGGTCACCTGGAATCTGTCATTGCACCCCTGCCTCAGGGCTTGCCCTTCTCAAGGGCCAAATTTGCCCCAAACAGGGTCAGTAGCTTAGTCCCTCAAGACCATTGATCTGCACGTGAGCAGTGGGGGAGCAGTGTTCAGTTCTTTCCATTCTTGTGAAGTAAGGACCATGGGTCTGTCCCCAGTTTTCTACCCTGTTCAGGGCGCAGTGTGCAGGGCCAGCTGATATAGTTACTTAAGGACCATGAAGGAAGACATGGAAGAGACGTGCTTGGGGAGACATGTTCCTCTTAGTCCAGGCCAGGGTCCAAAGCTTCTCAGAAAGACAAGGTCAGGACTAATTCTGGGGCCTCTGGCTGGCCTCATGACTACTCCTGTGGAAGTCCTTACAGGCTTCTCAGCATCTGGACACCTTGTTGCCAGCTCTTTTATCTTGTTGAAAATTGACCTATTTTAGTTATTAAAAAACATACCACAACATCAATCTTCCTTTTCTTTTTATAGTTCTGTTACATTCAAACATTCTAAAATGAGATAGTTCCCTGCCCAGACTTAAGTAATGATAATGAGATGCTGCAGACACCCAACAGTAAAAATAGAAGATAAAAGTTCCAGTTCTAACCCCAAGACTTCTATTCAAACACAAGGCAGTGCATTTCATTTCTGTTTGTTAAAATGTAGTACAGGATGTTCTTTTTTTTTTTTTCTTCATACCTTTATTTTATTTACTTATTTTTACGTGGTACTGAGGATTGAACACAGGATCTCGCGCATACCAGGTGAGCGCACTACCACTGAGTCACAACCCCAGCCCCTCAGGATGTTCTTTTAAATATTTTCATCCCAATGCTGTGATGATGCATGCTTGTAATCCCAGATACTCAGGAAACTGAGGCAGGAGGATTGCAAGTCTGAGACCAGCCTCAGCAACGTTGTGAGACCCTGTCTCAAATTAAAAAGGGCTGGGGATATAGCTCAGTGGTAGTTCAATTTCCAGTACTGGAGGAAAAAAGTTTCATCCCAAACACCAGATTTCTTCAATTACATACAACTCCAACTGATAGAAATAGAAAGAAATTTCTGTCTTTTGGTGATGGCATAGAGAAATGAAACTATCCATTAGATTCCTTTAGTTGAACGAGGGAAAAGAGAGGAAAGAAAAGAACTGGGCTGTGCTGGGTGGTTGGTTTCTATTTGTTTTTCTGAGGATATGACTTCAGGAGTTAAGACACACTTTTGTGCCACTACCATAATTAGTATGGGCCATCTTTAATTTTAGGTGATAAAATGAGATATACTCAATAAACAAAAATGGTCAATTTTTTTCCCTGCAGGTTGATTCTCCCCATCAAAAAATGACAAATACAAATTGAACATAGAATTAGGATGGTGATTCTGCTCGACATTCCATTTTGGTAGCTGCTTGTTTCCCATAGAAGTAAGAGGAATAGGCACTAGGTTTTCTTAGGAATGTAACAGCATAACCAGTGGACTTCATGGCAGCTTATCTGTAGTACTGATCCTTGGAATACACACAGGAAAGACTGGCTGTTGTTCTCTGACTGCCCATATTTGCACATTCGATGACAATGGAAAATACCCAGACAAGAAAGCAAGAAAGAAACATGTTTCTTCCAAGATCAGCTGCTGGAATTTTTTTTTTTTTTTTTTTGTACTAGAGATTGAACCCAGGGGCACTTTGCCATTGAGCCACATCCCCATCCCTTTATATTTTTTAGTTTGAGACAGAGGTTCATTTAGTTACATAGGGCCTTGCCAAATTGCTGAGGTTGGCCTTGAACCACGGGATTCCAGACATGTACCACCATGCTTGCCTCAGCTATTGGTTTCTCAGGGACCCTTTCTTCCACAGAACCCCAGGGTGGTGATACTGTGCTGCTGTGTCTTTTGAGCTTCCATCCTCAGTTTGTCCTGAGAAAGATAGTGGATTGGTCCTGGAGCCCTCATGGAAGGAGAGGGTGCTCTCACTGGGTGGAACATGGTGACCCACACACTGGGAGTGGCAGTGAGGTAATGGTCACTACAGCGGGGGACTACATGGGAAGAGGTAGTAGTTTCCAGAGGCCACTGCTGCCGCTGCTGCAGGAGGAGAAGGAATACACCTTGTCAGTCCTAGAACAGGCTCTAGCTTGATCCCCGAGACTATGATTCCATCCTTCTATTTTTTTTCCTCTTTCCCATTTTGTTGGCCATTGACAATCATCTTATTAAAGAGTTATTTTCTGCAGCTGGCCCCAGGCTAAACTGGATGACTGCTACCTGAGTACAATAAGGATCATCCAGATCTCTCCAAATGACTTCTTAAATCTGTCCCAATGATGGTATTACCCAGCACCAATATCCAGTATGGTGATGATCTTGTCCACTGAAGGGTCCAGGTAAAGTCTGGTTGCAGCCCACTTGAGAAGTTTATATGCTCCAGAGTCATTGATTCCATATTGGTCTTTAATAGTATGACTAGCCCAGAGGTGGCTATCTGGATCTGTAGGCTGCTCATGTCTATATGGAATGCTCCTTTTCTCTCCTCCTTTACACTCTTCTTTCACCCAGAAAGAGCAAATGTGGGGCCAATTCCTTTTGTAGTAAGCATGGTTGGGGCAGCATGTCACTGATGGATGTGGCTTTCCCCAGCATGCTGAGTGGCTGTGTTCCATCAGTTAGAAATCTCTTTTGCACTTAATGCTTGACATCTGACTTTGGTGTGTCATCCCTCAAGTCTCTCATCATGTACCTGGATGGATAGGGCATACTGTAGATCTGAGAGGCAGGTTTACTAGGCATCCTTCAGTTCACTTCAGGTTTGGCTTACTTCAGTTTTCTTAAAACACATCTGGACCCTGGAACATACCAATAAAACATGGTAAATTACTTGGCACAAACTTCAAATTCCTTCCCATGTTTTTTTCTGGTCGTTGGTATATATGGGTTTTCTCCAAGACACATCTGGCATAGAATGGGGGGAAGTCTACATTTCCTCCTAGTTTGGCCTGCTGTAGGTGTTGGAACCAGTCAGGGAGCCATCTGGAGAGCTTTTGGAGGCAGTAGTAGCATCAGAAATGGGAACTGGACTCTCCTACTTCCAGTGTTCTGTTACTGAAGGAGGATGGAGGTGTTCCAAGAGAGTGGGACCTCAACTCCGGACAAGTGGGGTCCTTGACAAGCATCACAGAAAGGAGTTTAAGGACACTTCAGTTACAGGCAGAGACAGATTTATTTAGAAAGGCAGAGACACATTAAGGGAGGATGTGGGAAGAGTGAGAAGTACTCTTGGTCTGGATGTTAATATTTGAAGAAGGGATAGTAGCCCAGGGGGCTCTGCTAGAAGTGGATTCAGAGCAAAGTGATGAACTTTGGGGCCAGTTTTCCTAGTGCTTACATCATGTGATTTTTTTGCCAGCAAGGACACAGCCAAGGTTGCTGGTTGAATTGCTTATTCTGCATTCCAACAGTTCATGGGTAAAATTTTCTGCATTCCTATGGTTCATGAGCACTTTTCTTTTGAGACTCAGTATATCTTTTCTTTCTGTAATTTCAAATTCCTATCTCAGTTCAATTCTGAATGTTATCTTTATTATGTAGGTTTTAGGGAAGGGGTCATCTGTGCAAAGAACTGTGATAAAGCCTTGTCTTTTCAATGGAATCAGGATCAGGGTTCTGAGAATCTTTATCTCCAAGTGACCCCCTGCCCCAGAGCCTGGCAGAGCCCTATCCATGTGCTTGAATTTCAAACATGAACTCTGAGGGTACCAACCCCCTCAAATATTTTTTTCCATAGTGGGTGCTGGTAAATGGGGGCCCTAATGGGACAGTCAGGAAATTAGCTTCTCACAGAGCTCATCATCTCTCTGGGAAAACAATATTGGGCAAAGGACTGAAATCCTCATTATTTTGACTTTTCTTAGACCTTGTTAGAAAAGTGAAAAATAAGGTGATAGGTGTGTCTACATAACTGACAATACAAATTGTGCAAGAGGGAATCTTATGAAAATAGGATCTGCACAGACAAACTCATTGCTGCTGAAAAATATCTTCTTGGAAATGTACAGTTACGTAAGAGAGACAGAGACTCTGCCATGTATTTGTGTTATTATGATCAAAGAGACTGAAAGTAGAAGCTTCCACTAAAAGGTTGTCAACCCAAAAGGGTGGCCCAGCAATGTTAAAAAAAAGGACCACTAGTTAAAAAAGGTGAAGGCAGGATTCAAAGATCAGCTGTCATCCCTGAGTCTAAAAGGTGTCCCATGATAGTCAATGAGCCTCCAAGCACTAAGAATGAAGAAGGGAGCAGGGAGAAAAGGACTGCAGACCCCGTTACCCAGGAAGGTGAGCATCCTTCCTGCCTTCTTTTGTTTAAATGTGTTTCCCCAAAAGCCTGTGTTGGAAACTTAATCCCTAATACAGGAGTGTTGGGATGTGGGACCTAATGAAGGAAACAGACCTCTTTGGCAGTGGGCCTTCTGGACATTCTGCCATAGTTTCTTGCTCAGGAAATGCTGTTCCACCAGAAATGCATTTGCCAACTCTGTTCCTCTGATGGGCAGAGCCCCAGATTGTCACTCATTCCCAGTGTGTCTTCCTGACTTGGCTTTGTCACCTGGGAACAATCCAACAATCTTAGCTGGATTCTGGAGGTAGGTGGGGTTAAAGATGTTGTTCACTTTGTGGTCATCATGGGGATATGCACCATGGTGTTCCATTCAGACTCCTGGTGTGCTGTACAGAGTTGTCCCTAGTGTCTTGTGGCAGATGGAGAACTGGAAATGTTTGATGGTTTGTGCATGAGGTTCCATTCTGCATACCCCTGGTGAATGGATAGGAACTCCAATGGGACTCTGTCTCAAGTCCCTGGTGTGCCTAGAGCACTGGGCTCTACTTCAGAATATAGCTTAGTTTAGGCTTGAGAACATTTGGGTACCTAGAGCCCTGATCCCTGTCAGACATAGCCTCAAGAGAAAAAGGGTCACTTGAGGTGGGGATCTGGAAATACAGAGAAAAAAATACAGTGAATCTCAAAAGAGAAGTACCCATGAATCACTAGAAGGCAAAAAAAAAAAAATCAACCTGTAAACAAATAAACATTTGTCCTTGTCCAGAAAGAGTACTAGGATGTGAAGACAACGTGCAAGTGCAGGAAAAGCTGGCACGAGATTATCTAACTTCACCCTGACTTCACCTCTAGCCCACCTCCTAATTACTGTCCCTTTATAAATATGAACACCCCAGAGTAAGGAGCTACTGCTTACCCTCAAGACAGCCCACATCCTCCCTTGAATGTGTCTCTTCCTTCCTAAATAAATTTTTGTCTTTTCCTCTAGCTGTCATGTCCTTAAATTCCTTTCTGTGATGTTTATCAAGGACCCCACTCATCCTGAGGTGAGGACCCCCTCTCTAGGAACACCTTGGATCTTTTCTAGTGACACACTAGGCTTGAAACTGAGTTGAAAAATAGTAGCTTCCTTGTTTCTAAAAAAAATCCTCAAAATTTATAGGATACAGGCACAGAACCCTAGGACCTGAACTAAAATGAACTTGAGGGCCTGGCAAAGTTCCTGATTAGTTGAACTTGAGAAAAAAGAACAGGGCCTGTGGACTTAAGAGGTAAGGGGTGCCATTAACAGTTGTAGGATGGACCAGAATTATCCATCAGTTCTACCTGGACCCACCTGCTGGTTGCAGGTTACTCCACCAAGACTCCTGTTAATGACCAATCAGCTCCCTAGTTCCCCTTACTGGGGCTATTGGTTGATCAGGGTTGGATGTTCTTACTGTTATCCTTCAATGACGCTCTTCTTTCAAGAACCAGTGTTAACAGTGTTGACTTCTTTGTGCATTGGGCAGCAAGCCCTTTCTTGGTAGCAGTCCTATGTGAATACTCAAATCATGGCCAAATACACCCCAACTCATGCCTGCATATGACTGATCTGTCTTCAGAAGGTCCTTACCCACCTTGTGCTGCTTGGGATTTCATGCACAAATTTGGTCTCTTCCCTAATTAATTTTTTTTTTTTTTTTTTTTGGTGCTGGGGATTGAACCCAGGTGTACTTTACCACTGAGCTACATCTCATTCCTTTTATTATTTTGAGACAGGGTCTCATGCAATTATTTAGGACCTTGCTAAGTTTCTGAGGCTGGCCTCAAATTTGCAATCCTTCTGCCTCAGCCTCTCCAGTTGCTGGGATTGCAGGCATGTGACACCTTGCCTGGCTTTGTCTCTCTCTGCCTCTGGAGCTCAGTGATTCCTTCTGAATTCATTTTACAGATAGGCCCTAGTCAATGGGGGCCCTCTAGTGGCCTATGGCCACCTATTTCTCACAGAACTCTCAACTCTCTGGAAGAACAAGTCCCATCATTTTGTCATATTTGATTATGTATAAAAAGTGAAAAATATGTTTTACCCTTTCTTTATTTTTGGTACCAGAAATTGACCCCAGAGGCACTTTACCACTGAACCACATCCCCATCCCTTTTTAAAATTTTTATTTTGAGACAGAGTCTCACTAAGTTATTGAGGCTGGCTTTGAACTTGGGATCCTCCTGCCTCAGCCTCCCAAGCTCCCAAACATCACAGATTACTGGTATGTGCCACTGCACCCAGCAAAAATATGTTTTTAGGTAATAAAAATTTGAGAGAAAGGCTTATGAATATGGGTTCTGTTGAGAGAAGTGAATTCAATTTCTTTTTTTTTCTCTGAAAATGTACACAAAGGTGTTGTAAGAGACACAGCAGCTGCCATTTGTCTCTTTTATTTAGGTAACTTTCAAGAGGAGTTAGGTAGTAGAAATTTCATCATTTACTGTCACTTCACAAGGGAGAAATGGATACTCAGTAATGTTAAATCAAAGCTAGAAGATGCTGAAGGCAGTAGGATTTACAGCCTGTGGTCTCTGAAACTAAAAATTGCTCCAAGATGGTAAATGATCCCCTGAGAACAAAGAATATATGAGAGTGTGGAGAGAAAATAATGGCAGATGCTATGGTTTGAACATGTTTACCAAAGTTCATGTGTTGAGAACTTAATTCTTAGTGCAACCATGTTGAGAGGTGAGACCTTTAAGAGAAGACTAGGTCATGCAGAGAGTGGCCCTCACGAATGAGTTAATGTTGTTATCATGGCAGTGAGTTCATTGTTTAGAGGGTGGCTTTATTATAAAGGTGAATTCAGCCCTCCCTTCCTCTTTCTTGTGTGTTTTATTGCCATGTGATTCCTTCAGCCATGCTCTGACATGGCAAGAAGGCCATCTCTGCATGTGGTCCCCATACTTCCTAGTCCCTAGAACTGTCAGAAATACATTTCTTTGTGAACCGTGTAGTCTGTGGTATTCTGTTAAAGCCACATCAAATGAACTAAAACAGTGATCTTAAGTCACCTAGGAAGCTAAACCCCCTCCCTGCCTCTTGGCTTCCCTCTATTAGTATCTGGGTTTGAGAGAGATGCTCTTCATCTCATTTAATTTTTTTCATTGTATTTGGTTTGGGAAAGGAAAGGGGTCACGCTGTGCTTGGTACATTAGGTAAATCATTAGGGACTGTGAAGCTCTTATGTTTTGAATAAACTGTGTCTCCCAAAAGCTCTTGCACTAAGGCAGGAATAGTTAGAGGTGAAATGATTAGATTGTGAGAGCTGTAACCTAACCAGTCATTCCACCTTTGAATGGACTGAGTGGGGACTGTAGGCAGATGGGGCCTGGCTAGAGGAGGTGGGTCACTGGGGGTATACCTCGAAAGCTTCATCTTCCCTGCTTCTCTTTTGCCTTTCTCATTCTGCTTCCTGTCCACCAGGAGGTGAACAACTTTTTTTCACTGCTGCCCTTCTGCTATGTTGTTCCACCTCATCTTGGGCCCAAAGTGATGGAGTTTGGAGTTAGCTGCCTGTAGATTGAACCTCTGAAACTACGAGCCCCAAACATACTTTTCCTCCTCTAAGTTGGTTTGTCAGTATTTTGGTTACACAAGGAAAATTTGACTAACCCAGAAGCCAATTGATGTGGTGAGAAGGGAACGGGAGACTACTGCTGCCTGTTTGCCAGCACTGGGAAATTCTGCTTGACTTGAGACATTTGCTTTAGGAGGGATTTACTGTTAGAGAGAATCTCTGGGTCTAGACCAGGAATGTTTGATACAACTTCCCACAGTGAGGGAAGTGCCTTTTCTATCTGCTTTACTCAAAATGGTAGCCACCGGATATTGAAATTTGAACTGTTACTAGTGCAAGTAAAAAACTAAATTTTAATTGAAAATTGCAAATATAAAAACCATAAATGAAAAGTGGCTACTATTATAGATAAGTTCATGTCTAGACAATATTCCTTTTGAGAGTTCTGCCTGCATGATGCCAAGACCAAAAAATGATTAATTTATTTAGTTTTTTTTTAAACTAAAAGAGAATTTTCAAATAAGAAATGGAATAGTTATCACCTTTATTATTATTACTTCTATATGTTGAATACCTACTAATTACTGTGCCTTTTTATTATCACTATTTTAGTAAAGTACAGGTGACATAAATTCACCATTTTAATAAATTTAAGTTTACAATTCATTGTCATTTACCACATTTGCAATGTTGAAAAACCATTACCACTGTCTAGCTCTAGAACATTTTCATTATCCTCAAAAGAAAATCTTGCACCCTTATGTAATCTCTCCCTGTTCCTCTGTTCCCACAAACCCTCATCTACCTATTCAGAAGATGGTACATAAATTGAATCAGATAACATGTGGCCTTTTGTGTTTGGCTTCTCTCACTTGACAAAATCTTTACAAGGTTCTGAGTCATAACATGTGTTAATATTTTATTCCTTTTGATTGTTGAATAATATTCAATTGTATAGCTATTCCACACTTTGTTTATCCACTCATCAAGTGATAGACATGTGGGTAGTTTACATCTTTTGGTATTTGTGAATAGTGCTGCTGTGGACATTTGTGTACAGGTTTTGTGTGGGCATGTGTTTTCAATCAAATGGGTATAGACCTAGGAGAAGAATTGTTGGGTCATTTGATAATTTTGTATTAAAATTATGGAGGAACAACCATAGTGTATGTGATGGAAACTGCACCATTTTTGTTTCCATTAGCATGTATAAGAATTCTAATTTCTCCATATCTTCACTAACACTTGTTATTTTCTGTTTTTTTTTTAATAATGGACATCCTAATGGGTATGATGTGATATCTCATTGTGGCTCTTATTTGCATTTCTTTTATGAGTAATAATGTTCTGTTCATATGGTTATTGGTTCTTAGTATATCTTCTTTGGAGAAATGTCCATTGAAGCTCTTTGCTTATTTTTAAATAAACTGGTGTTTTTGTTGTAGATTTCTTTATATGTTTCAGATGGGAGGCACTTAGAAGATATAAAACTTGCAAATACTTGCCATATTCTTTGGATTGTATTTTATTCTCAGTGTCTTTTAATACACAAAAGATTTCAATTTTGATGAAGTCTGATTTATGATATACCTAGGAAATTCATCTAATTCAAGTCATGCAAATCTTTGGCTATGTTTCCTTCTAAGATTTTTTAGTGTTAGCACTTACATTCAAGTTTTGTTTCACTCAAAGTTAATTTTGATGCAGTAGGGATCCAGATTCATTATTTAGTGTATTCAGTTATCTCAGTAAATTAATTGAAGAGATTAAAACAATTGACTCTATATGTGTAGGTTTATTTCGGGGCTCTCTATAGATCTACATATTTCGCTTTATGCATCAAACCACATTGTTTTGATTGCTAGAGTATAAGTCTTGCACCTTACTGATTAAATTTATTCCTAAGTATTTTGTTCTTTTTGATGCTATTGTATAAGAAATTTCATTAATTTCCTATTCAGGTTGATTATTACTAGTATATACAAATAATTTTTTTTGCATGTTGATCTTGTATCCTACAAAATTGCTAAACTCACTTATGAGCTCTATTTGATTCTTAGGAATACTTAGGGCTTTCTATATGTAAAGTCATATCACCTACAAATATAGTTTTATTTCTTCTTTTTCTTTTCTTCTTTTTTTAAATTTTCCCTAGTTTGGATGGCTTTTCTTTTTTCTTGATTAACTGCTCTGGGTAGAATTTCCAGTACAATGTTGAGTAGAAGTGGCAAAAAATGAACACTTGTCATATTCAGGATCTTTGGGGAAAAGTTTGGAGTATGATGTTAGTTGTGTGTTTTACATAAGAGTCCTCGACCATGTTAAGGAAGTTCCCTTCTATTCCTAGTTAGTTCAGTTCCTTTATCATGGAAGTCTGTTGGAGTGTGAAATGCTTTTTCTGCATTGAGATAAACATGTTTTTCTCCCTTTGCTCTGTTATATTTCATAGATTTTCATATATGGAAAATCAATCAATGATTTGCATTTCTGGGGTAAATTCCCTTGATCATGCTATACGATCCTTCTAATATGCTGCTAGCTTCATGTTTACTAGGCTGAGAATTGGCTAGCCATAGGTACAAGAGGCTTCAAATTCCTCTGGCATTTTGTTTTTATCATCACTTTAACTTTAACTACTTTTCCACAAGGAGGGTCTGTGTCTTGTGGCTCTTTCTGTGTAATTTAGTGTTATAGTGGACTATTTGTATGGGTGCAAGTTGTGGAGTGCATTCTACACCTTCCAATTAAGTCTGAGTGTCTGTGTATCCATGTAGTGGCTGGGACTTGCTCAGGTGTCCCTCTGGTGGTACAGCTTTTTGCCTCCTTGCCTTTCTTTCTTGGTTGCAACATCCCCAAATCTGTCCTTGAAGGTTAGAGGGAGAAAAATGGAAGGAATGTCCTTCCCCCAGTAAGCCTAAGAATCTAGCAAACTCTCCCCCTGATGGACTGTAGTTCTCTTCCCCACCCCCCACCCACCCTATGGTGAAGACTGTGTATATTTCACAACAGTTACTCACCTGCTGCAGAGCTGATATTTCTCAGATCATCACTATGTGAATATAGTTGGGTTCCTGGAACCAACTGGAATTCAATCTAGTTTGCAATGGAAGTATGGTGGAATCCCATAAGACTGTGGGCCCCAGCAGGTTCTCACACTTTCAATCTGTTACATACTCAACACCTGGCAATTCATCAAAATTACCATTTAAGTTTTCCCACCAGTTTAAGGCTCCAGTAGTTTCTGCTCCAAACAAACAGATTTCAGCTATTTCTGGGTATGTCTTTATCACCAGATTACACTGTTGTGACCTCAGTTCTCAGAAACATAGAAGTGAGTGGGGACACACGGATGCCAGTGATGGGAACATGAGGATAAGGGAATAATTCTATAAAATGGGCCCACTGTGCTGACCCCCACTTGCTTTCTTTTCCAAGAAGCAATTTACCTGAAGCTCTGCCTGGCTTAAGTGGACAGGATATGTCACATTCCTCAGCAAACTATCTGTTATCTACAGGACAAATGCAGGCCTAAAATAATGTCACAATTTACCCGCAGCCCTTCTTGGCTTTAAGAATTTAAAGTTAAATATCCAAGTTAGAACTGTCAGCATGGGCCAAGGTGACCTAGAGTTGTCATGGCAGTGGGGACTTGAAAGTCTGATGTCAATCTGTTGTCAGTCAAAAGTCAAGAGGTGGACTTTGGCGGGACTCTCTGGAAATTTCTGTGGAATCACAAATAAAACTCAAGTGCAGGAGAGGCACACTGTCCCCCTTTCCCTTGAGGGTGTCCCCTTTCCTAGTCCTAATAAACTCATTGCCTGTTACTCTGAGCAACATGTCTAAAATCTTTATGATTTGATCACAAGACTCAGTGCTTCCAAGTGCTGGTGTCTTTTTTTTTTTATTAGTTGTTCAAAACATTACAAAGCTCTTGACATATCCAGTGGGGGTGTCTTCATGTGGCTTCAGTTTTTTAGAAGGTCCCATTCCTGTAACAGAAAGAAACTGTCATTGATTTTCAGTTTGACCAACTTTTTCTGTTGTAAGGAGGAGCGATGACTTCCAAGATGTTTACATATCAGGGCTGAAACTCTAAGTCCCAATAAGTTTTGAATCAAGAAATTCTGAATGCCCACAAAATAACAAAAATCCTTTTAACTGCTCAGTTTAAATGCTGAATTAAGGAAACAAATTCCAGATGATTAGACCAGTGTTAATAGGAGGCTAACAGGTGTCTGTGTAGCATTATGAAGAAATGCAGAATACAGGAAGGACAGCCAACACCTTTCACAGAATCTTTTATACTTTGCTTTAATTTTGACTAAAAATTATTTGCACTTTTATGCATCTACCTAAATTTGTTCTCAACCAAAGTGATACAATTTTACTTCACTCAACTCAATTAAATGAGTTTCTGAAAAAAAATTTGTATTGTTTCTGAGGTCTCATCTGCAAGGAATAAAATAGCCTACCAAGCAAGATTTTTCAGGAGTAAAGCATCACTCAGAGAAATTTTTCCCCTTATGGGGATATTTGTAAAAAAAGAAGAGGCATTTTAAATCTTTAATAATCTCAATAATAGTAAGAAGAGCTATTACATTTTATTATTGCAGTTTTTTTCTGGCACTTGAAAATTTGTTTGCAATTTCAAAATCAGAGAATACCTTTGGTATGTTCAGCTGGTCATTTGTCCTGGAAAGATTGAGGAGATGAAATATAGTGTGGAAGGTCATTACAACTTCTGCTGTGATGATTTTATTTTCATCTGAATTTTTTAAATCAGGAAATTTGTTACATTATCCATTTCTACAGGACAAATTGAGGAAATAATATACCTCTTAGCTTAACTACTAGTGTATGCTGGAGTATACATCTGACTAACCATTGTTTTTGATTCTAAATAACCAACTGCATATTGAAGAGCTTCAAAGGATTTTCCCTTCATTCAACAGAAACCCAAAGTTTTTAAAATTAATAAAAAATTTGCACTTGAATTTGAGATCCAAATATACACAAATAAAAATAGATAATAGGGTAGATGTAAAGTTAAGTGTTCTTACCAAAAAATATAAAATAGATTATAGCAATCATTGCAAGAATTTAAAATACTGAATTTAATAGTCTCATTCATGAGGCTAACAGTAAATTAACAGTAAGTTGAACTGTTGAAATGGTTGCAGACTTGCAAACTCAACCATAAATTAAACTTGATATGCAGAAAAGGTGAGCTTCACGTGTTCCTGCACGGGAGAGCTGCACTTGCAAGAACAGTCTCTCTGAAGAAAGCCAAAGCTGATGTTATCCAAGGTTCCTAAAGTTCAGTATCCAGGATTGGTGGATTTTTAGAAGCAGGAGCGTTTATAAACAGACAGATTTTCAACTGTGTTAATGTGGTCACTAGAATAGGGTATTGACTGGTGTCCTTTCAGGAACATGGTTTCTGAAGTGAGGTCCTTTCTGATTGTTGACTAGAAGCATGAAACTGATGATGGTCTTTCAGAAGCTAGAGGTTGGCATTAACTTCCTAACTTTCAGAAGGAGGTCCACTGGAATAAGGCTGGCCCTGGTTTTAGAGCATGTGTGCTGTTTGGACATCTAATTATTAATAATTATTTGTTTACAACTTGGGACTTTGGCCAAAACAATATTCTTATCCTTTCTTTAAGATGGAAAGCAAGTATTTTCAACTCTTAGTTCTCTTTCATCTTTCCTTAGCCAAACATACAGAAGACACCATAAAGGGTTGCTCAGATCACTTGGTAGAGGTGATTTCAGCTTGTGTTGCTACTTAGGTGATTTAAATGACAATTACAGAGGCAGAAAAAATAGCTCTAACTGCTGATATTTTACTAATTGGAAGAAAATTTCTGAATACATTTAGGGTGTCCTGACAGTGCAGGATTCAAGATGTAATCATTAAATTTAGGACATCTGTCTGGCAGCCTTATATGTGGGCCAAATTAGCTTTCTTGTTACTCAACACCCTCTCCTATTTGCCTGGGATAACCCTGTTTATTCTAATAAAGGATTATTTGTCTCCTATTCTTCATCCATGCAGCACTTGCTTGAATTTGTATTCTCATTCATTTATCACTTGAATCACAATAGTCTAAATTTCTAGGCATCAGTCTATCTAGGTTTCTTTAACCTCCTCCTAAATTGATCCTCTATACATTGTTGCTGAACAAATTCCCTTGCTTGATAGTAATATAATTTTATTTATTTATTTTTAGTACTGGGATTGAACCCAGAAGGGCTTTACCACTGAGCCGCATCTTCATCTCTTTTTAAAAATTTGAGACATGGTCTTGCTAAGTTGCTTAGAGCCTTGCTAAATTACTGAGGCTGGCTTTGAACTTGTGATCCTCCTGTCTCAGCCTCCAGAGTCACTGGGATTCCAGGCATGCCCCACACATTTGGCTGAATATTAATTTTAGGATAAAACACAAGTTCCTTACCATGGCAAATGAGGCCTTTTGTTATGTGGCCTCTGCCTTCTCCTCAGGATTTAATATCTTTTATTCTTCTGCTCACTAGCTCTACACGTTTCCTAATGTGCCATATTACTCACCTGTACTCTTGAACATGTAGTTTACTTATTTGAAATGCTTATCTCACTTTTGCAAGAGTTTTTATCATCCAAAATGGCTCAGGCCTCATTGCCTCTGCAAAGCTTTCTTTGATATCTCCAGGCCCCCTACAGCTCTTTTTTCATCCAGTGCAAAACTTTACAACATTCTTGCACTGCAACATATTGTCATAATTAAACTGTTTTGTCTGATAAAACAAGCAGTTATATACAGTGACACATTTCCCTATTTCTTTCATAGTCCCTCAACTCCCTTCTCTTCCCCTACTCCATGGCTTCTTAAAGGAAGGTCTGTGCCTTTTTTCTTAAAATTTGCAATGTGTAATACAGTACACATCTTGAAGCAGGGATAAAAAAAAATACTGGGTTGCGGGGTGTAGCTTAGTAGTATATAGTGCTTGCCTAGTATGCAGGAGGCCCTAGGTTTGATCACTAGCATTTGGAGGGAAAAACACCAAGTTTATAAAATAATTTACAAAATAATATGACAGTCTATTTGGGCTGCTATAACAAAATATCCAAGACTGGGTAACTTTGAACAATAGAAACTTCTCACAGTTGAGGCTGGGAAGTCCAGGATTAAGGTGCTAGTCGGTTGTCTGGTGAGGGTCATCTGGTTCAAAGATGGCATCCTCTGATTAAAGGGCAGAGCAAGTTACACCAGGGTTGTATTTTTTTGGTACCATTGATTGAACCCAGGGGTGCTTAACTACTGAGCTATGTACTCAACCCTTTAAAAAGAAAAACAAAACTTTATTTTGAGATAGGTCTTTCCAAAGTTGCTTAGGGCCTGGATAAGTTGCTGAAGCTGGCTTTGAATTGGTGATCCTCCTGCCTTCAGCCTCCCAAGCTGCTGAGATTACAAGTGTGGGCCACCTCACCAGGTCTGGGACTATCTTATTAGGGCATAAATTCCATTCACAAGGACTCCACTATCATGACTTAATCACTTCCCCAAAGGCCCTATTTCTTAATATAACCTCAGAGGTTAGAATTTCAACATTTTGAGAAAGAGCATTCACACCACAAAAACATTTTTCGAGCTTTTGAGTTGCTTAGAGCCTTGCTAAATTACTGAGGCTGGCTAAATTTTATTTTATTTTTTAATGAGAAAACCTCATAGTAGCTTTAAAATTGAAATAGTTGCCTATTTTGTATTTAATACCCCTAGGTGACAGCTCACAAGATATTAGTGGGTATATCTTCATAATAAATAATTTCAAAGCAATATTTTTTTTCTTAAAAGAAAAATTAGGTGGAAATTTTTAATTCACAGTAATTACTAAATCAGAGACCAGATTTTTCTTTCTCCTTTAATGAAAACTTTTTTAAATTTTTTTTTTAGTTATACATGGACACAATATCTTTATTTTGTTTATTTATTTTTACGTGGTGCTGAGGATCGAACCCACGGTCTCTCATGTGCAAGGCGAGCGCTCAACCACTGAGCCACAATCCCAGCCCCTGAAATCTTTTTTATTTTAAATGAAATTCATGTGCAAAGTTTGACATTAAGACAAGAAAAGGATAAATCCCAGAGACTGAGAGGTAGTTTACAGTTTATTTTAATCTTTTATTTTGGTCCTTTTCATTAAAAATGTATAATTTCTTTGATTCATTCACTCATATGCTACTAAAATGTTATAAAAAATATCATGTGTAGAGTTTGGTGTTTTTATGAGAAAACCAGAGAAATCCCTATCCACTTGATGTTTATGATGATCACATGTGATAGCTAGACTACACTGCTGTAGGAAAGAGGAAAATCAAACACCTTTTATTTTACAAATGCCCAAAGTTAGTGTCTCCACTTATGAATCCTCAAGTTATTTTAAAAAGCAACAGGTATGAATGCTTTCCTTTTAGCTATTACATAATCAAGATTTGTTCATGGGATTTGATAGCTAATGGGCACTAAATGATTTTGGGCTTTTTCAATATCCATTACATTTATTACATCACCCTTGAAGTATGTATTCTCTGATGAGCTTTGGTTTAAGGCTTTTACACATGCAAATCTACTTTCTAGGGTTCTTCTTCCATATGGATTTTATAGTGATTAGTAAGGGATGACCTATGGTTGAAACATTTCCCACATGTGTCACACTCATAGGGTTTCTCCCCTGTATGAATTCTCTGGTGTGCAATACGTGAGGAGCTTTGTCTAAATGTTTTCCCACAAGTATTACATTTAAAGGGTTTCTCTCCTGTATGAATCCTTCGATGTTGAATAAGGGCTGAACTTTGGCCAAATGACATCCCACATTCCCCACATTGATAAGGTTTCTCTCCAGTATGGATTTTCTGATGATTACTAAGGGATGAGTTACACCTGAATGTTTTCCCACACTCATTGCATTTGTAGGGTCTTTCTCCAGTGTGCATTCTCTGATGCTGAATGAGAGCTGAACTCTGCCTGAAGAGTTTCCCACACACTTTACATTTACATGGTTTCTCTCCGGTGTGAATCCTCTCATGAATGATAAGAGTTGAATGGGAAATTAAGGCCTTGCCACATTCATTACAATTATAAAACTTCTCACCAATATGAATTATTCGATGTCTATTGAGTCGTGAAATAGAAGTGAAGCCTTTTCCACATTCATTACATCGATAGGGCTTTTCGCCAGTGTGAATTCATTCGTGTTGAATAAGTGATGCACTCTGACTGAAGGCTCTCCCACATTCACCACATTTGAAAGTTTTCTCTCCAGTGTGAATTATCTGATGATAATGAAGGGATGAACTAGATTTAAAGGTGTTGCTACATTTCCTTACACAAATAGGACTTCTTTCTGGGATGAACTCTTTGACCAGGAAGGGATGTGTTGCAACCAGATGCTTTCCTACCTGGATTATATTTATAAGGGTTTTCTCCAGCATGGATTTTCTGATGTATAAAAAGCCCTGACCTTCAGCTGAAGGACTTACCACATTCCTTACATCTATAAGATTTCTTGACAGTGTGGGTTCTTAGATGCTTATACAGGGATGTACTGAGAGTGAAGGCTTTCCCACATTATTTACATATGTAAGGTTTCTCTCCGGTATGAGTTATTTGAGGTTGAATAAGAGCTGAACTTTGGCTAAAGGCTTTGAAACAGTCTTTACATTTAAATAATTTCTCTCCACTATGATTTTTCTCATGTTTATGAAGGGAAGAAGTATTAATAAAGGTTTTCTCACACATACTACATTGATAGCATTTACCTGCTGTCATTTTTGGCTGATTAGGTAAATTTGAATTATGTTTCAAAGTGTTCGACTTTTTTTCACATTTTGGTGGTGGTTTCTCTCTGGGAACTATCTGTTGCCTAACAACTACTGACTTTGGGTTGAAGTTCTGGCTAAATTCAACATTTTTATGGCTTCTTTCTACAGTTAGGGTTTTTTTGTGGGTGACTGAAACTATCTGAAAAATTTCCTTTTTAATCCTGTTTTTTCTCTAATTTGCCTTCATATATCAAGATTTTTCTGATTTCAAATCCAAGGGTCCAAGTCCATTCCTTCTGGATCTGTTCATTATCAATCTCTGAAATGAAGAGTCCTGTGTTTGAGTTGACTTTGTGGTCTTATGATAGTTCTTCCATGCTGGAGGGGGAAAAAAAGAAATTGAAGGTGACCCATGTAATATCACAGAATTTAGCTCTTTGGATTAAATGTGAATATCATAATATCACAGAATTCAGCTTGTTGAATTAAATGTGAAGAACCAATATATATTGATGCTATTAAAGAAGGTCCTGGTATCTTGCAAAAAAATATAAGAAGAGAAAAAATTGGAGAGTTAGGCAGTATAGAAAAAAAATCAATGGAGTAGAAGTACAAGGTATGAAAGAAATGAATAAAATGAACCCATTTAAAGAGAGTGAGACAGAAGATATCAAAAGGGGAACATGAGTTAGAAAGTACAGTCTAGGATCAGAATCCAAAGCGCATGAAGAACTCCTAAAGTATCATCTCAACATTCCTTTTCTTTGTGTAAGTATTCCTAATCTGGAAAGTTTTCTTTTGTTTTATGCCCAAATTCCTTTGTACCCTTCAGATTGAGTTCAAAAGCTAACTCTATGAGTCCTTGCTTGACTCTGAACTTTCATATTCTGTTCCCCTTATCCTAGCACTTACCAGAGTGTTTATACACATACATACCCACATATATATACATACATATACACACACAAATACATACACATACACTATATACATATTGTATGTATATACATACATATTGTATTATGTATCTTTCTATATTTCTCTCCTTATAGATCACTTTACTTTTCTAAGTGTTCTTCATAAGCAGATCAGCACATCCTATCTTCCTATAGATCCTCTTGATAGCAACCCAATTATACACAAAACTTGTTTTATTAATCTTTCTTAATTATTTACATATTCCTAGTTTCTAGAATGTTAGATATTTGTACATACTAATTTCATACATTATACATTCACATACACATATTTTAAGCCCCTTGTAGAAACTTCTTTTCAGGACAGCACATGGGTGGTCAGGGAGGTTTTAGGGCCAGTTCGCACAGCATTACTGAGTTAATTTACAGAGGGGCCACAAGGTAGGCATGAAGCCAAGAGTTGTGAGCTGGAAAGGCAGCTCGTGCATCAAGCCAGAAAAGCTATGCAGGGAGGGCTGAAAAGAGTCCAAGATCAACAGTAGGCAAGAATATAAAAATGTAAAGCAGGGATAACATGAAAAATGGCAAAGACCTGAATTTAATAAATATTTCAATTAGATAAGAATACAATTCATTAAATATTAAATTTTGTGAGAAGAATGGTTGTACTTGTAGTTTGTCATTTTTCCCTAAGCTAGACATTATTGTTTGAAGGGATTATTGATGCTTTTTCTCATTTTTGGAAGTGGGGGTACCAGGGATTGAACTCAGGAGCACTTGAACACTGAGCCCCAGCCCTAGCCCTATTTTTTGTATTTATTTAGAGAAAGGGTCTCACTGAGTTGCTCAGCACCTTGCTTTTGCTGAGGCTGCGTTTGAACTTGTGATCCTCCTGCCTCAGCCTCCCAAGCCACTGGGATTACAGGCATGTGCTACCACACCTGGCTGATTCTTGCTCCTTACTGTGTTTGAGATTCCTATTTGACATTTTCTTTCTCATCTTTCTTACATTCACACATTTTTTCTGCTTAGTGAACATTATATATTTTGCTTTTCTCTTTCTTAGTTTTCTTCATGAATAACTCTTCTTCTCTTCCCGCTTTAAAAATAGTATTCCTAAAGGTATTGAATTCTTCTCATATAGCACATCCCCCTTGACTGGTTTTATATTTACCCACACCCATACTTTTGGTGCTTATTATAAGGGAAAGAGAATTTTTAAATTCTCTGCTTAATATCTTCCTAGTTCCTATCGACCTAAGATATACTAAATTAAACAATCAGATTTTAATTCCTTATCTGGGCCTAAAGTATTGGAACACTTTCCCCTGTGTTTATTGGCATTGTTTATAGGTTTGTACATGTGCTGGGAAGAAAGCAGTAAGATTTTGCACTCTGGATTCTAGCTCATAAGGTAACAACAAAAACTGCCTTATGACTTAGTAGGCACTGAAGGGAGACAATGAAATAGTCAGTTATATAGATTATACTGGAGAGCTGGGAAAAGGTCAGAGCTGAAGATATGCATACAGATTTTATTTAAAGACAAAGAATGGAGAGAAATTACTTGATTACTACAACATTTAGAAGTTAAGAAAAAAAATCAGGACAGTATGATGTTCCAGAAGCCAAAGAGAATAAAAAGTACTCCAGGAAAAAGTGAATAATCAATTGCGGCAAATACCTTGAGGACTAAAAACCCTGACTACGGGGAAGATGGAGGCAGTGTAGAGCTTAGTACAGTCTTTTAGTGAAATAGTTAGGAACAAGGTCCTACTGGAGTATACAGAGGAAACAATGGCAAGTGAGAAAGCAAAAACATCAAATGGAAAATGTTTTTGAAAGTTTGGTTTAGAGGAGAATAAGGAAAATGAGACATGGACATTTTTATTTGTAATGAAAGTAATTATTGCTACAAGGGTCCATATCAATTGTGGTAAACTCATCCTAGCACTAAAGTGCCAATGCCTTAGTCTCATATTTTCCACTGAAACAGATATGAGTCTTCGTTGAGGACATCCTAACTTCCTCATGATCTGCTCAGAATTTGCTACAGGTCTACAAGTATATCTCCTAAGGTGCAGTTCAACTTCTGTTCCAAGATCAAGCACAGGCCTGAGCTACCTCATGAATAAGGTTAAAACTTAGGCCAAAAGTTTTGAGCTCAGAATGACCTTGCTAATGACCACCGCCATGATGAGTTCCTGTCACTAGTCTAGATTATCCTCCCAGGGCTCTTCCTATACTGAGAGTGTCTCTTCAATGTTCTCTCCATCCCCACACCTCCTATGTGAAGGACAACCCTGAATTTTCTCTTTCTAGCCTGCCACTGGCACGGAACTGTTTCTTAACTGTAGTTAAACATGTTAATAGTTTTGAGAAAGTTCAGGTAAATTTCAGATAGCCACAGGATATTTTTGCTTAGTATATACTCCCTTTCCTCAGGGTATGGGCATCTTTCTGCCTTGCTGCCACCCGAAGCACACTTCTGTCTGTAAGTCCTTAATAAATTGCACTTGGTGCAATCCTGTGTCAGTCTGGCTTGTTCTTTCATCTTTCAGCACCTTCTATCTTCGCAGCTGGTTCTTGAACATTGGGTTTTACCAACAATTCCTTTTCAAAGCTTTTTTTCCTATGTTTCCCAGTTCAAAACGACATCATAACCATTTCAATGACTTTTTCTATAAATGTTTGGTTTCATCTTGAAATCTTCTTTCCCCTGCATTTCAAGTCTAGGCAGTCACCAAGTTCTCTTAAATCCCATTAGGTGAAAGGCCTCCAACAGCCATTACTGATCCACCCAAGATCAGAATTTCCTTACTCTACAGTGACTATTGCTACTGACCTTCAATTTGTTCCTTTGACCCCAGTATCTCACCTTTCTAGTATTATTTCCCACTGGATTTACCTTCTTATACAGAAAGCTCATCTTGCTATTTCAAAAAGTATTCATTGCTCCTTACTTTATTTATTTATCAAATAGTTAAAAGGTACCTAGTGTATGTTAGGCTATAAGGTAGGTACTGGTAATCTACAGTATACTACAGATCCTGTAGTGAAAAGAAACAGTTAATTTCTTCGAGGAGTTTATAGTTTGGCATAGAAATAAAGAAATGAATAGACAATTACAACACAATGTGATCATTTCTACAACAAACACGCAAGGTAGAAATGGATGCAAACATGAGCTTAGACCACCATCAAAACTGTCCTTAGATGGTGGTGGGTGCAGGTAGGCAAGGGATGCAGATACTGTTTAGAGTTTTCTGATATCTAAGATGAGACTTTAAAGGACCAGTGATAGGATAGATGGGGGTGAAGTTATCATTAGTCTTTGAACCTAAGTCAACCTTCCAGATTTATTTCCTGAAGTGTCCTTCCCCACCTTATTCTTCAGCCAGATTCATAAAATGATCCAAGTCATTTCTATAAAAATGTTGCTTGTATTTGCAGTCTCACAAAGTTTCTAAGTTAGAGAATGAAGGAGCTGTATGCAGGGAATTATATATATCACCATGATAGAGGGTAGGATGGCACATTTGTAAACATCCTCCAGATGTTTATGTTTCTGGAAAAGAGAAACATTCTAGAAATTGTATGGTTGGTACCTAATTTAAAAATAAATTAATTGTGGAAAATTTGCAGCAATATAAAAGAGCAAAATGTACAATGAAACTTCAAGCAAGTTTCAACCACCACTAATACTGTTCCATCTATATATTATAATGGGTTGATTTGTCACATCCCCTAAATATGTTACAGTCCTAATTTCTAGTACTTGAGAAGGTAACCTTGTTTGGAAATAGGGTCTCTGCAGGTTTGATCAAATTAAGATGAGGACATTATGGTGGTCCTGAATGCAATATGACTAGAGTCCTTGGAAAATTGCAAAATCTGGCCATTTTCCAGAAATACATGGCAGAAAAATGAGGATGCAACGTGAAGGTAGAGGAGTTAGTTAGGACTGATGCAGCCAGGAGCCAAGGATTACCAAGGACTGCTGGCAACACTATGATCTAGGAAGAGGCAAGGAGGGAAAAACCCAGTTTCAGAAGGAGTAGGGTTCTGCCAGTACCTTGACTTTGGGCCTCCAGAACCGTGAGACAATACATTTCTGTTGTTTTAAGCCACTTGGTCTGTGGTAATTTATACAGCCATAGCAAAATAATATAAACCCTTACTCTCTTCCAATAAATTATGCTACAGGAGATCTCAGACATCAATTGTTTCATGCATAAGTGTGTCAAAGTTACTCTTATCGCTGTCACTGAAATGCACACTATTGATTGTAATTATTTTTATACTTAGGATATAAACTACAAATAATGAAATTGCTGTGATGTAAAGGAATTTGAAATAATTATCTATGTTGCTAAACTAACCAACCTGAAACACAATTAGGATCATTTGTTTCATTTTGCTCTCAACATCTGGGGGATCCTTTTTCATTTTTAAATTTTACTTTATAATTTTTTGAAATGTCTTTGTATTTCCAAAGTGAAATTAAGAAAAGATATCTTTAAAAAATTCTAGATTCTATTCCTGCTCCCTTCATCCTCTTACTTCCTTTACCTTATAAAACCATTTTTATTGATCTGCTTTTACCCTTTTTTTACTGTTTCTATCTTTTTTAAAAAAAGTTATAAGTACATACATAATACACCTACTTTTTTTTTTGGTACTTCCTCAGCCCCTTCTTAGATGACAGTGGAATTTACAAAGATCATCTTTATTTCCTTTATACAGCTGCAGAGAATTTCACTATGTGTACACACCAAAGTTTATTCAACTAGATTACTCTGATGAACCTTTGGGCTAACTCTAATTTTAATACATCAAAACTTTACATTGGTACTTGATAAAGGTATAGCTTTAAATAATTTCCCACATTGCTAATAACATTTATAAAATCCTAATCTCAAGTGGGCCTGCCTGCTATCATTACCCAAAACTGCATGTAATCAAGTCCAGATGTTTTCCCAGTGGAGAAGAGAGCTGGCATAGAGCCAGCCCAGAGTGAGGAAGCTCTCTGTGTAGTGAACCAGAAAGAGTTTTAATATGCACCAAGTGAAAGGGGCAGAATAAGGTGTATTACATAGTATTTTTATCTAAATATATTCCTATATGTAGTGTATTCTACATTCATCCATTGCTTCTTCTCACTCACCCTTCATCATATCCACTCTGGCTTTCTGCTCTTACCACCTAATGCCACTAAGACAAGACACTTTCTTCGATTTTCTCCTAACTTACCTCCAGCAACACCTGACAACAATCCCTTGCTTTCCTTGGGACACTCTCTTCCTAAGCTTCAGTGACCTCATTACTTGCTCTTTTAATTCATAGAGTTCCTTAGGGTTTAGTTCCTGGTGACCAACTTTTCTCTCTTTATTTTTTTTCCACTAGCTAGCTTCAATTACAAACTTATACTCTAGGCAAGAATACTCTATTTGCCACACACACTTCCAGATTATCTACTCAAAACAGCAACTCAGATGCTTTAATGACACCTCAAAGTTAATATGCCTAGAACCAGATTCATGATCACTTCGTCCAACCTGTTTAATCCCTGGATTCTGTAAATGGCACTATTCTCAATCAAATCCTCAAGAAGCAGCTTCTTGTTCCCATCATCTCATCAACTACCAAGACTTTTTTATTTGACCATATAATATATTCCAAATCCATCCACTTCTTATTTCTACTGCTACCATTCTATTATGCATCTTGCTTTTGATGGTACCAAACTCTCTCCAATTTACTCCTTCAGTACATCTATACTTGACCTCCCTATGGATTCATTCTTCTCTACCTGACTGCCTGAAATGTTTCTGCCCCTACCACCTAACATCAATAAGACTTCAATGTGGCTCAATATTCAATCCTAGCCTTTTTCTTCCTCTTACTGTAACCTAAGCTTTCTCCCTAGTCTATCTTAACCTCACTCATTGTTTTAATTATCCTATATGGATGAGGTTCTTGCAAATTTACATTTCATACTCAGTCCTGACATCTCCAGTCGGATAACTGGGCCAACTAAAGACAACTGAATTTAATTAATTCCAAACCAAATTCATACTATCTCCCATACTTGATCTCCTTCCAGTGAATAGTATTTTGTTCTTTCCAGAATGAGCCACCAACTAAGCAAGTATCCCTAACAATTCCATCTCCTTTATTTTCCTTATCAAATCAATCTCTCAGTCCTGTTTTTACTTTCCAGATATCTTTGGAATTGGTTTGCTTCTTTCTATGTCCATCAGAACTAACCTAGTCTTAGTCATTTCTGCATTTACTATAAAGCTGAAAGTCCACTCTGGCCAGCCACTATTTTAGAAAATAGGGAAGTGGGAATGGATGAAAGAGGCAATTCTGCATAAGGGAGCTAAAAATGCAAAGAAAGAGACAGATTGTAAATAAATATGTACTATTATGCAGTGATAAGCATGCTGAGGGGAAGAAACCTGTGGGACATGAGGAAATGAGTCATGTATGCATGAGGTCATCAGGAAAAAGAATGGGTATCAGACAGGAAAAGTAAGTGCAAAATCCCAGAGGTGAGAGCCAGGGTGATTAGAGTTCTTGCATAAAGGGAAGAGAAGAAGTAGATGAAGGTCAAGAGGCTAGACCATTATAGGTCTCTAAAGGCCACAATAAAGATTCTTGATTGGACTCCATGGGATGGAAGCCTCTAAAGGTTTTGAGCATGCAGAAAAATGACATAATTTACTTTTTAAAAAGATCCCTGTGATAGCTACAAAGGAAAGATAAGTTGATGGCAGCAGGGGGAGGTACAGGGCCCATGTATGGGTCTTTGTTGGAGGGCAGGGGGACAGCAACAGCACTAATTCATACATATTAAACAGGGCTGCAGAGCACTGTGACTCCACTGAAACTGTATAAGAAGTTGCTTTTTAAAACCATTGCATACCACTTTGGTAGGGCTGCTGCTAATCTGTTTAGCAGCTTGTGCAAATCAGGAAAAGACGCTTTTCCTTCAGGCAGATGCTGCCCAGGCAAACCTCACTAGAGCATAGCAGGTAACACTTGAGGTGACCACCCTGTATTTCAGTCCATCTTAGATGCTTCTTGCTTTTCGAGGACAAAAGAAGAGGAAACAATGGGAAGAAAATATTATCTTTCACTGCATGGAATCTAATATTTTTACATTTGGGTAGGAACCAAAGTTATGAGCTTTACAAACAAGTTTAACTCCATTATTCTTAGTACAACTATTCTAGAAAAGCACAACCTCAAAAGATTATGCTTTTGGTTCATATTCTAAGCAAGAGACCCAAATCAGAGATGCAGACCCTTTGAGCCATATCCTCCTGTCTTTTAACTTAAACTTAGAAAGCCAGGGATGACACAGTTGTTTTCTCATAAGTTTTTGTTGTTTTTTTTTTTTTTGGGGGGGGGGTGTTCCTATTTATTAACAGTTCTGAATTGAAAAGTAACTTTGTAAAAGTGCATTCTGAGGCTACTGGAAGTTCTAGAGAATCCTGGTCTCAGAGCATGAGCTTTTCTGTAACTGGTTTTTCAAGGGTTAGGATTTTGGTTCTGGCTGAAAGTGAATTATAACAGTAGGTACTTCTAAGAACATCCAGGTCCTTCAACTGTGCTCTTGGGGAGTGAGCTCCTTTTGGGAAGGGCTGTTCAGAGGACTCTGATCTTTCAAACCAGAGTCAGGTCTCATATAATAGCCAGACTGATGCCTCCTAACTCTAAAGTTTCCCGGCTCTCTTTTTATGTTGGGGTGGTTTCTGGCAATTTCCAAAGAATTAATTTCTCCAAAATGAGGGTTAAAAGATAGACAACTGGGGTTTTCATCTCAAAAATTGTCACCTTAACTGAGAAGAGAACTCCCCCAGCATAGGCACTGTTGTACCAAGGCAGTCTGTCCCATGCTCTTCCCTAGGCTGGGACATGGGAGGCTGTCTCTGACATAGCCTCCTATGTGTCTCCTCTCTATGTTCTCAGGCTCCCTAAGTCAGTTGGAAGCTGCTCTGTGGAGGGTGAACCTGTGCAGCTCCAGGAAACTCACAACTCTTCAGCCCTTCCCAGGCTCTCCAATTCTCAGACCAAATCCTGTTACAGGGCCGGGGCTCAGCAGGATCTGTTTCCACTGCTGTCTTCTGCAGTTTCTTCTACTTTTCTTGCTTGAACTGACCTTTCTCCAGACCTTCCCTGACACCACTTCCTATGCCTCCACAAGCTCAAATCCCCAGCCTTTCTTGGATGACAGCCACCTCTTCTGTTTCTCTCCTCTGATAATTTAACCTCAGATTTGGTCACAAAGTCCTTTCTCGCTTAACCATCTCTCAAATGTTTGTTTCCTAGGATTCTGTTTTCTGTTCTGTTCCTTTACCTGGTCAACTCAAGGTGGTAATTACCCCTTTGAACTGAGGGTTCCTGCCCTCTACTTGGAGCGCCAACCAGTCTGTCTCCCTTACATAACTGCCCATCTGTAACCTCTACCCATGTATGTTACATCTTAAATAAAAACCATTCCACACTGAATTCCTCAGACTCCCTTATCAAGCTGACTCCTCCTCCACTCCCTGATCCTCACAGCAGGTGCCTCTAGTCCAGGCCCACTGGCTTCCTGCCTGGATTCCCATGAATTCTGTGAGGCTTCCAACCTCTAGTTTTGCCTCACTTCAATAATGCCTCCTAAGTGACCATTCTTATTAACTTCCAGTCAAGATACCTTCGAGAACATATTCTCTTTGTGAAAATTAAAACATTACATGGAAACAAAGTCCCCTTTTATTAGATTCATTCCAAGAGTAACTGCTGTTACCAGTTTAGGTGTGTCCTTGTAATTTTTGTGTGTTTTCTGAACCTTCCTCTCAGTGCTTATTTGCATATTTCACAAACACTTAATATTCTTTAAATATAAATATTAACATATGGTGATATTTTATAACTTGATGTGCCTTGCAGCTCCATCCACATTAGGGTGTTCTTTCTTTCTAAACTGTGACAACGTTTGCCAGAGTAGGGACACATCATTTTTTCTTTAGCCATTCCTTTATTAAGGAACATTTGTTTCTGATTCAGACCAATTTTTCTAAAATATCAGGGATAAAAAAATTCTTCTGCTTAAATTCCTCAAATATTTCTGGTCATCCATGGAACAGTTCAAATCTCTTAGAACTGTACCAAAGCACTTACAGTGTGGCCCTTAGACAGCCTCCCATCTCATTGTCTTCCTTATCTCTTTCATACCTGCAGCTTCAGCTAGAATGAATTATTTATATTCCCTTAAATTACACTGCTTGTTGAATGAATACATAAAATGCAGCCCTTTTCAGAAATAACAGGAAAGAATAAAAAGAGCTCTAGAGAGATTCATTTTGTGAAGTGATTATGCACAAAAAAGCAGAAGCAGGTGTCTAGGAACCTGGGCTTTCCCTTCCTCATCAACTTCTTGAGGCCTGAGAACCCTAAAGGAAGTTTCCCAACTAACACACTCCAAGCTGCACCTTCTTCTGAACCAGACTGACACCTGCAGCAATTCCTCTCTGTGCTTATTTGCATATTTCACAAACACATAATATTCTTTAAACATAAATAGTGCCACCCACTCACCAAGAGAGGTGCTTCCAGAATTTTCTTTCTCTACCTTCTAGGGATCTTCTCCCTCCTGTAACAGGGAGATCACCTTTGGTTTGATAAATGGGAGTCCTCCTAATAGAAAATAATTAAAATTTAAAAAACATAGAAGGAAGGTGATGGTTACCAAGACCACCTCCTCCATTCCTATACACAGGGTAATTCCATGCCTGTAAGGAGAACATGTTCTCAATATTTATTTACAAAGATATGATTTGTATAATCATAAGGCAAACCTCAACTTTTTTGATGGCCAACAGCTTTTATTCAGGGAAGCAGGTGCTGAAGTCTAATTTCTGAACTGTGTCCAGAGGGGATTTCCTTACCCAGTGAGGCCAGGTTACTATAGTTCTCCAGCATCACCTCCCGATACAAGTTTCTCTGGGAAGGATCCAGCTTTTTCCACTCATCCCGAGTAAAGAGCACAGCCACATCCTTGAACGTCAGATACCTGTAAGAACAAGCTACTCCAGCTCACCCAGGACCAGCCCTCACATTCATGTAGATGGAGGAAATGGAGGAGGACAGGCTATCATGAAATCCTGTTGATACTATTTAAGGTTCTCAAGATGCCAGGTCTTTCAATTAATGAATATTCATCCAGTGATAAAAACCCACCCAACAGAAAGAATTATGAATGTAGCTGCTATATCTTGGGATCTTGAGCGACCCCCAAAGGCCCAGGTGTTAAAGGCTTGGTTCCCAGCCCAAGATGCTATTGGGAGATGGTGGAAACTTTAAGAGCTGTGGCCTAGTGAAAGGAAGTTAAGCCAATAGGGTGAGCTCTTGTAGGGGATTTGGGACCTTGGCCCCTTCTTGTCTCTCTATGTTCCAGCAGACATGATGTGAGCAGCTTCCTCTGCTATGCACTTCTGGTCATGAAGTAATGTTCTACCACAGGCCCAAAATGACAGGCTTAAGTAACCATGGGCTGAACCTCTGAAACCATGAGCCTAAATAAACATTTCCTCCTTACAAGCTTATTACCTTGGTATTTTGTAATATCAATGGAAAGCTGACTAACACACTGGCCTTGTGTTAACCACTACAAAAGATGCGTAAAGGGATTAAGGCCATTAGTGGGAGTGTTAATTAGAACGATCTGACAGATTTGATAATACGTATTACAAAGCCTGGGAATGTTTATATTCTTAACTTACCAATGATTGTATTTGTACTATAATGAACAGTACACAAAATTGCACATACAAGAAAACTTATCATGGTGTTTACAGTAGCAAAAAATGGAAAAAACCTAAATATTCATTGATGAAGACTAATGGTTGCTGGTCCCCACCGACACACTCCCATCCTGGACCAGAGGGAATCGTCACATTTCCCGCCTTTGATTCTTTTTTTTATTATTTTTTTTAAATTTTTTATTGTTGGTTGTTCAAAACATTTTACATAGTTCTTGATATATCATATTTCACACTTTGATTCAAGTGGGTTATAAACTCCCATTTTTACCCCGTATACAAATTGCAGAATCACATCAGTTACACACCCATTGATTTACATATTGCCATACTAGGGTCTGTTGTATTCTGCTGCCTTTCCTATCCTCTACTATCCCCCCTCCCCTCCCCTCCCCTCTTCTCTCTCTACCCCCTCTACTGTAATTCACTTCTCCCCCTTGTATTTTTTTCTCTTTCCCATCACTTCCTCTTATATGTAATTTTGTATAACCCTGAGGGTCTCCTTCCATTTCCATGCAATTTCCCTTCCCTCTCCCTTTCCCTCCCACCTCTCATCCCTGTTTAATGTTAATCTTCTTCGCATGCTCTTCATCCCTACTCTGTTCTTAGTTACTCTCCTTATATCAAAGAAGACATTTGGCATTTGTTTTTTAGGGATTGGCTAGCTTCACTTAGCATAATCTGCTCTAGTGCCATCCATTTTCCTGCAAATTCCATGATTTTGTCATTTTTTAGTGCTATGTAGTACTCCATTGTGTATAAATGCCACATTTTTTTTATCCATTCATCTATTGAAGGGCATCTGGGTTGGTTCCACAGTCTAGCTATTGTGAATTGTGCTGCTATGAACATCGATGTGGCAGTATCCCTGTAGTACGCTCTTTTAAGGTCTTCAGGGAATAGTCCGAGAAGGGCAATAGCTGGGTCAAATGGTTGTTCCATTCCCAGCTTTCCCAGGAATCTCCATACTGCTTTCCAAATTGGCCACACCAATTTGCAGTCCCACCAGCAATGTATAAGAGTACCTTTTCCCCACATCCTCGCCAGCACTTGTTGTTGTTTGACTTCATAATGGCTGCCAATCTTACTGGAGTGAGATGATATCCTAGGGTGGTTTTGATTTGCATTTCTCTGACTGCTAGAGATGGTGAGCATTTTTTCATGTACTTGATGATTGATTGTATGTCCTCCTCTGAGAAGTGTCTGTTCAGGTCCTTGGCCCATTTGTTGATTGGGTTATTTGTTATCTTATTGTCTAATTTTTTGAATTCTTTGTATACTCTGGATATTAGGGCTCTATCTGAAGTGTGAGGAGTGAAAATTTGTTCCCATGATGTAGGCTCCCTATTTACCTCTCTTATTGTTTCTCTTGCTGAGAAAAAACTTTTTAGTTTAAGTAAGTCCCATTTGTTGAGGTGGGAGGGAAAGGGAGAGAAAAGGGAAACTGCATAGAAATGGAGGGAGACCCTCAATGCTATACAAAATTACATATAAGAGGTTGTGAGGGGAATGGGAAAATAAACAAGGAAAGAAATGAATTACAGTAGATGGGGTAGAGAGAGAAGATGGGAGGGGAAGGGAGGGGGGATAGTAGAGGATAGGAAAGGTAGCAGAATACAACAGTTACTAATAGGGCATTATGTAAAATTGTGAATGTGTAACCGATGTGATTCTGCAATCTGTATTTGGGGTAAAAATGGGAGTTCATAACCCACTTGAATCTAATGTATGAAATATGATATGTCAAGAGCTTTGTAATGTTTTGAACAACCATTAAAAAAAAAGAAATAAAAAGAAAAAAGAAAAAAAAGAATGTCAGTTCTGTTAAAATTAAATAGTCTGATTTTATACTGTTCTCTGAAAATATTAGAATGACTTTTTAGATTATTTGAAGAATGTCATTAATGTGTAATGGCAAAAATGTAAAGCATACAGTATGAATAAATCCGAAGGGGCTTATACAAAGAAGGGGACATATTTTAGACAGTGTTGGATTTGCTAAATTTAAAGCACTTTATGGAATTATTTTACTCAATATGCTACCTCAAGCATGTGGCAATGTAATTCTTTTATCTTTGTTTTTTATTGGATCTTTTAATTTAAACATAAGGATTCATTTTGATCAAATTCTAAAGCTTCATTTTTTTCTTTTAAATTCAGTCCCCAGTAGATACCCTTTTTTTCACCCCCCCTTGCTTTGTTTCCTTTCATCTACCAGACTGGTAGACCAATGGTACAGAATAGAGGACATATAGACTAGCCCACAAAATTACAATTGTCTTAAATTAGTCAAAGGTGCCAAAAACATGCACTGGAGAAAAGATAGCGTCTTCAACAAATCCCTGTTCATTTGCTGTATCATTTATACTAAATTTGGGGGCTTCTGACCCCCTTTTCATACTTATGAACTACCACTGGATTTCTCAGTGACATTATTTATCCTAGGGTCAGAACCATCTGGTCTGGTGGTCTCCATCCTGATCTTCTGGCCTTTCCCTCTTATCAGGCGAGGACAGCCTACCAGAGGCTTCACTCTCTTTTATCAGGGTGAGGGGAAGTAACTTGTTTGAGGCCATTCTGGAGGGATCTGTGGATGTGCCTGGTGAAACTGCAGGTCTTTTAAAATGAAGTTAAAATGGAGTTGCTTAGGCTCAGGCCAAAGGCCATCCTGACGATTAGTCCCACCACATTCTATAATTGTTAATGGTATACTTAAAACTGTTGCTATCCTTGTTATTAGGACTCTATGGCCTTATGTTTATTTCTAGGCTGTTTGGCATCATTATGTGCATATGAGAGATGATATGTAAAAACAGTAAGAAAAATATTTTCTTAAAAAATCTTACCTTTGAGCCAACTGAAGAAGAAAAATTACTGTGATAGTTCTTTATATTGATTTCCTCCGCAGGAGTGGTTCCAATCACAGTTTTATTTTTAATATCAACATCACAGTTTTCAGGTAAGGTTTTAAGTTTGGATTCCTCAGTTTCATTTGTTTCTTCTACAAAAACAAAAGCAAAATAGAGAGTACAGAAAAAGTTCCATAATTTTAAATCAATAATCAGCTCTGCAATAGATACTCTTCAAATATTTTACCATCATTCTTCGATTCATTAGAAGTGTGAGGTAATTCTCCATTGTCTTTGGGGATATCCTAGGAAGGAAAAAAATATTTAGGTGTAATATGCACCAAATTTGAAAAATTAACTTAATATTTTCCATTACTGCAGGATACAAGAGAAGGAGAACATGTTTCTGAGCCATTCCAATGTAAACTCAATTTAATCTTGCCACTTACTAAGCTATGTCTGTTCATGGGGTGAGGAAGATGAGAGATCTCCAAAATGTTATTCCCCTTACCTCCAAGATAATTTCACAAATACTGACATCCATTAAATTAGTTTATTAATCCAAATGACCTAGGATGAAATTGGAGCCATCTGTAGTTTAGAGTGCTTTTGAAAAAAAACACTTTTAGAAATTAAAAATAATTATGTGTGATATTTTAATGTGTTTTTGTGACTTATATTGGCATAAATTATCTCTTGAGGGAAAATAGGAGACCTAAGCTTTAAGAGTATCTTATAAATAAAACGGTTAGAAATCACAACAGAATGAGTTTTGTCCATCTTGTGTGTTAAATAGCTAAAAATACATGTTAATATAAATGTTGAGCCTTCCAAGATAGAGAAGAATGACAAAAACAACCTTGTGGGGGCAATATCACTGAATGAAAACCTCACAGATACTAAAAGGAAAAATTAACCAAATAACCAAAGAATGGAGACAGAGATGACTCAAAGAGCATACAATGAAGAGAAGTATTCTTCAAGAGAATATTGAGTCTTGGATTAATAATTTAAAAGAATAAACAAAGAGTGAGAAACAAATGTTCATCTTAAGTCCAAATCTATGCTCATAATTAGAGGATGCTTGAAGAATATTCTGGTTCCTACTTTCATATTTATGAAAATTCCCTGACTAGTTTGCATCTTCTTTATGGCACTAATTCAAGATAACTCACCTGAATTTATACATCTCAGATATCAAAAGAAAATTCAAACTTAAAGCATATTTTTAGAATTCAGTAGTTAAATAATAGTCATCTCATGCATGCTATGTTATTTAGAACACTTCATTCTATAGAAATTTTTTTCTAAGCCAGGTGTGGTGGTGCACCTCTGTAATCCCAGTGGTTTGGGAGGCTAAGACAGGAGGATTGCAAGTTCAAAGCCAGCCTCAACAATGGTGAGGCTCTAAGCAACTCAGTGACACTCTGTCTCTAAATAAAATTCAAAATAGGGCTTGGAATGTGGCTCAGCGGTAAAGTGCCCCTGAGTTCAATCTTTAGTAACCCCCCCCCAAAAAAAAAGAAAATGAAAAAAAAAAAAGAATTTTTTTCATGTGTTTTTACACATTTATTAATGTTCAAAAAATTAAGAAGCTATTTTCTTAACATTTGAACCATATTGTAGCTGCTCCAGGATATATGCAAATATATTTATTAACCTTGACTAGCTTATTAAAATTTAAAAAGCTATTAAATGAATATTTAAATAACTAAGTAAAAAATTTCTAAAACATGAGATCTCAGAATGTGACATAAGTATTTGAATGTTTTAAAATACTATGATACAAAAAATATAAAACTAAAGTCTTATCATATGTTGAGAGTTTATGCTTCCAGTAGTGGTTATTATTTTTCACAAGAACAACTAATTTTCAATAAGATAAAGAGTTTCAAATATACTCTTAGTGGAAAGAGTCAGAAGGCATGAAGAAATCCCTTTTTAATGCACACATTTTTATAATGTTATTACATTTTTATACATTTATTTACTTAGTTTTATATGATGCTGAGGATTGAACCCCTTGCTGCACAGTACACGCTAGGCAAGTACTGTACAACTGAGCTGCAACTGCAGCCTCTAATATAAACATTAATATACCTATTCTAAATTTGTATGTTTCCATAATTTCTAATGTTACTTTAGTGTAAAAATGGAACCAAGGACAGAAATAATGAAAAGTCTCCTAGAAATATATTGAGTAAAATATAAAGGGTCTAATTAAAAAAAAAAAAAAAAAAAAAAAAAAAACTCTATCCAATGTGCCTCATTTATTTCAAATTAAAGGCATGAGGGAAATTACATGATTCTACAAAAACTACTTTGGCCATGACTATTATAAATCATGTAAGTATGATTTAAACGTCACACTAATGTAAATCTAACAAAAAAAATCCTTGACCAAATTTCCTATTGCTTCTGCAATAAGAAATTTATTCCTGATGTAATTTTTCTATCAATATGTATTTACCAGTACAATTGTTTCTTCCATCCCCCACCAAACTAAACTCCTCAAGGGAACATTGGCATTTGTACAAGATAAAAAATATCAACATAATTCTCTTAAAATGGTTTTGTCTGAGCAAATTTGCATAAAACAGTTCAGACAACCATTGCTAAGTTTTAACACCTCAAAACCAAAAATTCAGAGCAAGAAAATTAATTTCACAAAAGATCACTTTACCTTGTCCTAATATTTATAGTTGGCCTCATCCAAGGTGAGACAATGATCATCAGGATCAGTTTTATTAGAAATCCTGTAAAGCAAAAATGTATAATAAAGTAGTTGGATAGTATTTTTAATAAACTCTAGTAAAAACTGAGATTTAACTTTATTAAATTGTTTTTCTTGACTGATATGATTAAAACATAACCTCTGTTTTATAAAGCTCTTTCTGCCTCCACTTTTTTTAAACTATGAAATATTCAATGATGGTAGGCTTAATTCCATTTCAGACTGACAGTCAATGTATTGGCAGAACTTGAGAATAACTTATTCTCAGAAACTGCCTGTCTTGAAGGCTGAACTTAAAATCCAATTAATAGCTGCCACCACACACACACACATCCACACACAAACACACACACTTTTTTTTTAACCTTAAGTGGAACACCCATTTTATAACCCAAGACAAGGTAGCAAGAAACACAGTGCCTTCTCTCTTGGTTATCCATGGATCAAAGACCAAGTAAGGTAGTTTAAAATGGTGGTATTAGTTCTTCAGCATGGATATCACCTACTGAAAATACTCCACTGTGCAGCGTGTGGTGATGCATGCTTGTAATCACAGCAAATTGGGAGGTTGAGGCAGGAGCATTCAAGTTTGAAGACAGTCTCAGTGAATTAGTGAGGCCCCCAACAATTTGGTGACATCCTGTCTCAAAACAAAACATAAAATAATAGGGCTGGGGATGTGTCTCAGCGTTCAAGCACCCCTAGGTTTTGTCCCCATTGCAAAGAAGAAAAACAAAAACAAAAAGAAGACAGCAAAAGTGAGGCACTAAGCAACTCAGTGAGACACTATCTCTAAATAAAATTAAAGGTAGGGCTAGGGAAATGGCTCAGTAGGCAAATGCCCCTGAGTTCAATCCCTGGTACCAGAAAAAAAGAAAAAGAAAACATGAAACCTTAAAAAAAAATTTTGAACACTGAATGTTCAAAGTCAAGAAATGAATGTATATGTTGTTATTGGGAATACTTATTATAAATGTATTATAAATCCCACTTTATTCAAATCTGCATAAACTAGCAAGCACCTATAACCTTTACAGGCCCTCAGATACCCAAGGGGAAAGATTGCTAGAAAAACAGAGTACTGGTAATCATACCTGTGTTTCCCTAAATATTATCTAAATATCCTCCTTCCTCTGGGATTCCACTCCCCATTCTCTCATCTGTAGGACTCAGTGGGACCCTCCAAACTTTAAACCTACATTGTATGAAGATGCAGATTCCTGATACAAGTTACACTCAAAGGACCAAGAGTCACAGTTCCTTCTGCTTGTGGGAAACAAACTGAATGGAGTCTCAAGTCACAGGCCTTAGCATAAACATTTTACCAACTACCTAACTGAAGCTCTTCGATGACTTTGCCAGCCAATTATTTTCATGATCTACTATATGTGCACATAAGAAGGACATCAATGAGTTGAGAAAAGAAGTAGAGGAGAATGGACACTTGCTATAGGCTGTAGATCCATGTGTCCAACAAATTCTAGTCCCCTGGGTTTTTAGAGTCCCTAAGCCACTCTCACATCTCTAAACTCTGGAGACTTTTCCCATGGCTCAAATTATATTAACATCTTTCAAGAAAAACCTTGAATTTTGTCACTTCTTCCAGTTAAACAAACAAGAAAATAACAACCTATCAGGACTTCCTTCAAATCCTATTTTTAATAGGCCTTTCTAGAGAGCTTCCAATATTCTATGTCCTTAATATCCATTTTCTGTTAATCAAACTGGTCATAAACCCCAAGGTTTTGGTCAATTTTCTACAACCCTTATTTCTACTAAACACAGTGCTGTTTCTCTTCAGTTTTGCCCTTCCCTTTGTTAGTATCACTCTGATACTCTATCACTGGGCTTACTTAGTAATCCCAGTCTTATTCACTTTAGTTGGGTGTCTACAGACACTCCCTAACCGGTTATGAACACATTTACTACACAATGATAATCAGGAAAAGTAATGAGTTATAAAAATTGCCAAAAGTACATTAAAGAAGTAAAAAAGACCAAAGCACTTATAGAATAAACTCATAAGAAGAACATAAGAGTTATCAACAGAAACTCTGAAGGCCAGGGAACATGAAATGCTATATTTCAAGCCCTTAAGAGAAAAGAAAGAAACAAAGACAAAAACTTAAGATGGATGGAAAGGGTGGCTATTATGTTAAGCAGAATAAGTCAGAAACATAAATCAAATATCACATTCTCTATACCATGTGCAATTTGAAAACAAATTAAGAATGGCTAGGAAATGGAAAAGGGGTTATTAGGGAAGAGGGAAGGTAATAAGGGTTGAAGAAATGAAGGGACAGATAGAAATGGAAGTAGGGAAAGTGGTTGGGATTCAAGTACTATTTACATATGTATGGAAATATCACTGTAAAATCCACGAATTTGTATACCCAGTAAGAGTTGATATCTATAGTAAAAATAGAACATCTGTTTTTATTACAAGTCCACTTTGCTACAATGTCATTATATAGGAAAGACAACATACTAATTTGAATTTTTTTACTTATTTATGCACATAAATATAAGATTTCAGGGGCCAAGATTCAGTTAGCCTAAAATTTCTTCAGACAATATCATTTCAGATTATAAATTTCCTACAATTAATGGCTTAAATAATCATGAATTCTAGATTATTAAGAAAAAAATTAATTTTTCCACTGCTCCTTTGCAATCCAAACTTTCTTACTCCTATTTATTTACTTACTTTGGTACCAGGAATTGAGCCCAGGAGAGCTCAACCACTGAGAGACATCACAGTCCTTTTGTAATTTTTGAGAAAGTGTCTTGCTAAGTTGCTAAGGGCCTTGCTAAATTGCTGAGGTTGACTCTGAACTTGCAGCCCTCTTGCCTCATCCTCCTGAGCCACCTGATTACAGGTTTGCCAACACTGCACCTGCCATACTCTTACTTTTCTTACATAAGCCATGAATACCATGATCAATTCACTTTCAGAAGTCTTACCTGGGTTGATGTTTTCAGGATGTTTAGATTCTACTTTCATATATTGAAGAATTAATTTCTTGAGGCTATAGATAAAAAAATAATCAAATTAGCATTTTAATATTGATATAAAAACAGTAACCAAACATTCAATATATAATAGTATTTTAAACAATATTAGATCTTATATCAGAACTTTATAATATGCACTTCAAATTTGTAAGCCCAGACATTTTATTAACTTGACAATTATTTGTAAATTGTTTGGTTTTCTTTTGTTTTTGAGATGGGATTTCACAATGATGCACAGGCTAGTCTGGAATTCCTTGGTTCAAGCAATTCTCCTGCCTCATTCTCTCCCCCAAGTAGCTGTGGTAAATACACATGCCATTGCACCCATAAGCTTATATTAAGAAAACAAAGTAAGATAAAATGATCATGAATCGAGAACAATATAGGTGAGTATATTAACTGATATAGCTAGAACTCAGAAAATGTCATGTAAATAATAGCTCTTTCTTCTTGCACAATTAATTTCTCTTAAAATTAAGGGCTTCTTCTAAAAAATAAGGGTTGTACCACTTTAGTTTACAAAGTTGTTAGGAAGACTCAATGAGGTAATATTAAAACATGTCAAAAGAAATAGAAATATAATGGCATAATTTGATCTTTTTATTCAACTATAATTGGAATCCCAAATAAATCAATGTGTATTCTTTTTTTTTTTTTTTTATTTATTTTTTTTTTTATTTTTTTTTATTTTTTATTGTTGGCTGTTCAAAACATTACATAGTTCTTGATATATCATATTTCACAATTTGATTCAAGTGGGTTATGAGCTCCCATTTTTACCCCATATACAGATTGCAGAATCACATCAGTTACACATCCATTGATTTACATATTGCCATACTAGTGTCTGTTGTATTCTGCTGTCTTTCCTATCCTCTACTATCCCCCCTCCCCTCCCCTCCCCTCCCCTCCCCTCTTCTCTCTCTGCCCCCTTTACTGACATTCGTTTGTCCCCCTTGTATTATTTTTCCCCTTCCCCTCACTTCCTCTTGTATGTACTTTTGTATACCTCTGAGGGTCTCCTTCCATTTCCATGCATTTTCCCTTCTCTCTCCCTTTCCCTCCCACCTCTCATCCCTGTTTAATGTTAATCTTCTTCTCATGCTCTTCGACCCTACTCTGTTCTTAGCTACTCTCCTTATATCAAAGAAGACATTTGACATTTGTTTTTTAGGGATTGGCTAGCTTCACTTAGCATAATCTGCTCTAATGCCATCCATTTCCCTGTAAATTCTATGATTTTGTCATTTTTTAATGCAGAGTAATACTCCATTGTGTATAAATGCCACATTTTTTTTATCCATTCATCCATTGAAGGGCATCTAGGTTGGTTCCACAGTCTAGCTATTGTGAATTGTGCTGCTATGAACATCGATGTAGCAGTGTCCCTGTAGCATGCTCTTTTTAGGTCTTTAGGGAATAGACCGAGAAGGGGAATAGCTGGGTCAAATGGTGGCTCCATTCCCAGCTTTCCAAGAAATCTCCATACTGCTTTCCAAATTGGCTGCACCAATTTGCAGTCCCACCAGCAATGTACAAGTGTACCCTTTTCCCCACATCCTCGCCAGCACTTGTTGTTGTTTGACTTCATAATGGCTGCCAATCTAACTGGAGTGAGATGGTATCTTAGGGTGGTTTTGATTTGCATTTCTCTGACTGCTAGAGATGGTGAGCATTTTTTCATGTACTTGTTGATTGACTGTATGTCCTCCTCTGAGAAGTGTCTGTTCAGGTCCTTGGCCCATTTGTTGATTGGGTTGTTTGTTCTCTTATTGTCTAATTTTTTGAGCTCTTTGTATACTCTGGATATTAGGGCTCTATCTGAAGTGTGAGGAGTAAAGATTTGTTCCCAGGATGTAGGCTCTCTATTTACCTCTCTTATTGTATCTTTTGCTGAGAAAAAACTTTTTAGTTTGAGTAGGTCCCATTTGTTGATTCTAGTTATTAACTTTTGTGCTATGGGTGTCCTATTGAGGAATTTGGAGCCCGACCCCACCGACTGTAGATCGTAGCCAACTTTTTCTTCTATCAGACGGCGCGTCTCTGATTTGATATCAAGCTCCTTGATCCATTTTGAATTAACTTTTGTGCATGGCGAGAGAAAGGGATTCAGTTTCATTTTGTTGCATATGGATTTCCAGTTTTCCCAGCACCATTTGTTGAAGATGCTATCCTTCCTCCATTGCATGCTTTTAGACCCTTTATCAAATATAAGATAGTTGTAGTTTTGTGGATTGGTTTCTGTGTCCTCTATTCTGTACCATTGGTCCACCCGCCTGTTTTGGTACCAGTACCATGCTGTTTTTGTTACTATTGCTCTGTAATATAGTTTGAAGTCTGGTATCGCTATACCGCCTGATTCACACTTCCTGCTTAGCATTGTTTTTGCTATTCTGGGTCTTTTATTTTTCCATATGAATTTCATGATTGCTTTCTCTATTTCTACAAGAAATGCCGTTGGGATTTTGATTGGCATTGCATTAAACCTATAGAGAACTTTTGGTAATATCGCCATTTTGATGATGTTAGTTCTGCCTATCCATGAACAGGGTATATTTTTCCATCTTCTAAGATCTTCTTCTATTTCTCTCTTTAGGGTTCTGTAGTTTTCATTGTATAAGTCTTTCACCTCTTTTGTTAGGTTGATTCCCAAGTATTTTATTTTTTTTGAAGATATTGTGAATGGAGTGGTTGTCCTCATTTCCATTTCAGAGGATTTGTCGCTGATATACAGGAATGCCTTTGATTTATGCGTGTTGATTTTATATCCTGCCACTTTGCTGAATTCATTTATTAGCTCTAATAGTTTCTTTGTAGACCCTTTTGGGTCTGCTAGGTATAGAATCATGTCATCTGCAAATAGTGATAATTTAAGTTCTTCTTTTCCTATTTTGATGCCTTTAATTTCTTTCGTCTGTCTAATTGCTCTGGCCAGTGTTTCGAGAACTATGTTGAACAGAAGTGGTGAGAGAGGGCATCCCTGTCTTGTTCCAGATTTTAGAGGGAATGCCTTCAATTTTTCTCCATTCAGAATGATGCTAGCCTGAGGCTTAGCATAGATTGCTTTTACAATATTGAGGTATGTTCCTGTTATCCCTAGTTTTTCTAGAGTTTTGAACATAAAGGGATGCTGTACTTTGTCGAATGCTTTTTCCGCATCTATCGAGATGATCATATGGTTCTTATTTTTAAGTCTATTGATGTGGTGAATAACATTTATTGATTTCCTTATATTGAACCAGCCTTGCATCCCAGGGATGAATCCTACTTGATCATGGTGCACAATTTTTTTGATGTGCCTTTGTATCCGAGTGGCCAGAATTTTATTGAGGATTTTTGCATCTAGGTTCATTAGAGATATTGGTCTGTAGTTTTCTTTCTTTGAAGTGTCTTTGTCTGGTTTAGGTATCAGGGTGATGTTGGCCTCGTAGAATGAATTTGGAAGTTCTCCCTCTTTTTCTATTTCCCGAAGTAGCTTGAAAAGTATTGGTATTAGTTCCTCTTTAAAGGTTTTGTAAAACTCTGCTGTATACCCATCCGGTCCTGGGCTTTTCTTAGTTGGTAGTCCTTTGATGGTTTCTTCTATTTCCTCAATTGATATTGGTCTGTTTAGGTTGTCTATATCCTCCTGACTCAATCTGGGCAGATCATATGACTTAAGAAATTTATCTATGCCTTCACTATCTTCTAATTTATTGGAGTATAAGGATTCAAAATAATTTTTGATTATCTTCTGTATTTCTGAAGTGTCTGTTGTGATATTGCCTCTTTCATCCCGTATGTTAGTGATTTGAGTTCTCTCTCTTCTTCTCTTCGCTAGCATGGCTAAGGGTCTGTCGATTTTGTTTATTTTTTCAAAGAACCAACTTTTAGTTTTGTCAATTTTTTCAATTGTTTCTTTTGTTTCGATTTCATTGATTTCAGCTCTGATTTTAATTATTTCTTGCCTTCTACTTCTTTTGCTGTTGTTTTGCTCTTCTTTTTCTAGGATTTTGAGATGAAGTATGAGATCATTTATTTGTTGGTTTTTTCTTTTTTTAAGGAATGAACTCCAAGCAATGAATTTTCCTCTTAGAACTGCTTTCAATGTGTCCCATAGATTCCGATATGTTGTGTCTGTGTTTTCATTAATCTCTAAGAATTTTTTAATTTCCTCCTTGATGTCTTCTATAACCCATTGATCATTCAGTAACTTATTGTTCATTCTCCAAGTGATATATTCTTTTTCCTTCCTTCTTTTATCGTTGATTTTCAGTTCCATTCCATTATGATCAGATAGGATGCATGGTATTATCTCTACTCCTTTGTATTGTCTAAGAGTTTCCCTGTGACATAATATATGATCTATTTTTGAGAAGGATCCATGTGCTGCTGAGAAAAAAGTGTAACTGTTTGATGTTGGGTGGTATATTCTATATATGTCAATTAAGTCTAGGTTATTAATTGTGTTATTGAGTTCTATGGTTTCCTTATTCAACTTTTGTTTGGAAGATCTGTCCAGTGGTGAGAGAGGTGTGTTGAAGTCTCCCATGATTATTGTATGGTGGTCTATTAGACTCTTGAACTTGAGAAGAGTTTGTTTGATGAACATAGCTGCACCATTGTTTGGGGCATATATATTTATGATTGTTATGTCTTGTTGGTGTATGGTTCCCTTGAGCAGTATGTAGTGTCCCTCTTTATCCCTTTTGATTAACTTTGGCTTAAAATCTATTTTATTTGATATGAGTATGGATACTCCTGCTTGTTTCCGAAGTCCATATGAGTGATATGATTTTTCCCAACCTTTCACCTTCAGCCTATGTATGTCTTTTCCTATCAAATGCGTCTCCTGTAGGCAGCATATTGTTGGGTCTTGTTTTGTGATCCATTCTACTAGCCTGTGTCTCTTGATTGGTGAGTTTAAGCCATTAACATTTAGGGTTATTATTGAGATATGGGTTGTTCTTCCAGCCATATTTGTTTATTTATGTTACTAAACATGGTTTGTTTTCCACTTTGATTATTTTCCCCCCTTTAGTGTCCTACCTCCCACTGTTGGTTTTCATTGTTATTTTCCATTTCCTCTTCCTGTAATGTTTTGCCAAGGATGTTTTGAAGAGATGGTTTTCTAGCTGCAAATTCTTTTAACTTTTGTTTATCATGGAAGGTTTTAATTTCATCTTCCATCCTGAAGCTTAATTTCGCTGGAAACACAATTCTTGGTTGGAACCCATTTTCTTTCAGTGTTTGAAATATGTTATTCCAGGATCTTCTAGCTTTCAGAGTCTGTGTTGAAAGATCAGCTGTTATCCTGATTGGCTTACCCCTAAATGTGATCTGCTTCCTTTCTCTTGTAGCTTTTAAAATTCTCTCCTTGTTCTGTATGTTGGGCATCTTCATTATAATGTGTCTAGGTGTGGGTCTCTTATGATTTTGCACATTCGGCGTCCTGTAGGCTTCTAGGATTTGGGGTTCTGTCTCATTCTTCAAGTCTGGGAAGTTTTCTCGAATTATTTCATTGAATAGATTGCTCATTCCTTTGGTTTGAAACTCTGTTCCTTCCTGTATCCCAATGACTCTTAAATTTGGTCTCTTGATGTTATCCCATATTTCTTGGATGTTCTGCTCATGGTTTCTTAACAGTCTTGCTGAGCTGTCTATGTTCTTTTCAAGTTGAAATACTTTATCTTCATTGTCTGATGTTCTGTCTTCTAAGTGTTCTACTCTGCTGGTAGTATTCTCAATTGAGTTTTTAAGTTGGCTTATTGCTTCCTGCATTTCTAGGATTTCTGTTTGTTTGTTTTTTATAACCTCTATTTCCCTGTATAGTTGATCTTTTGCTTCTTGGATTTGTTTATGTAATTCATTGTTGAAGTGATCTTTCATTGTCTGATTTTGCTGTCTGATGTCTTCCTTGAGACTCCAGATCATCTGAAGCATGTATATCCTGAATTCTTTATCTGACATTCCATCAGCTGCAGCTATTACCTCTTCTAAAGTTGAGTTGACCTGCAATGCTTGTGGTCCTTTCTTTCCTTGTCTCTTCATACTGTTCGCGTTCCTTTCTTCTTGGTGAAACTGTTGTGCTATTGAATTTTCCCCCTATATATTTATATTGGTCTTGTATAGTTGCAAAGTCTCCCTCGCAGGCACGGGCGGCGGCTCTGCCCCTCCGCCAATTGGGGCAATGTGCCTACCACGCCGGCAGGCCGCTGGGCCTGCTCTGCCAGTCGGTAGCAGGTCCGCCGTCCTTGCAGGCGCGGGCGGCGGCTCTGTCCCTCTGCGGGCCGCTAGGCTTGTTCTGTCGGTGGTCGCCGTTCTGCCTACTTTGCAGGCGCAGGCAGCGGCACTGCCCCTCTGCAGGCCTCTGGGGCTGTACTGCCAGTGGGTCGCAGGTCCGCCTACTTTGCAGGCGTGGGGGGGGGGGCGGCTCTACCCTTCCTCAGGCCACTGGGCCTGTTCTGTCTCTCAGTTGCAGGTCTGACCTGTTCTGATGGAGGTCTCAGTTCCGACTACCTTGCAGGCGCGGGGGGGAGGGGGCGGCTCTGCCTCTCAGCAGGCCGCTGCTCCTCTTCTGCCGGTGGGTCGCAGGCCCGCCTACCTTGCAGGAGTGATTGGAAGCTCTGTCCCGCCGCGGGCCACTGGGCCTTTTCTGTCGGTGGTCACCCTTCCCCTACCTGGCAGGCGAGGGGGGTGGGGGACGGCTCTGCCCCTCAGCAGGCCGCTGGGCCTGCTCTGTGTTTGGTCCCAGTTCCCTCTACTATGCCAGCGCAGGGGGAGGGGGCAGCTCAGCCTCTCAGCAGGCGGCTGCTCCTCTTCTGCCGGTGGGTCGCAGGCCCGCCTACCTTGCAGGAGTGATTGGAAGCTCTGTCCCGCCGCGGGCCACTGGGCCTTTTCTGTCGGTGGTCACCCTTCCCCTACCTGGCAGGCGAGGGGGGTGGGGGGCGGCTCTGCCCCTCAGCAGGCCGCTGGGCCTGCTCTGTCTTTGGTCCCAGTTCCCTCTACTATGCCGGCGCAGGGGGAGGGGGCGGCTCAGCCTCTCAGCAGGTGGCTGCTCCTCTTCTGCCGGTGGGTCGCAGGCCCGCCTACCTTGCAGGAGTGATTGGAAGCTCTGTCCCGCCCTGGGCCACTGGGCCTTTTCTGTCGGTGGTCACCCTTCCCCTACCTGGCAGGCGAGGGGGGTGGGGGGCGGCTCTGCCCCTCAGCAGGCCGCTGGGCCTGCTCTGTCTTTGGTCCCAGTTCCCTCTACTATGCCGGCGCAGGGGGAGGGGGCGGCTCAGCCTCTCAGCAGGCGGCTGCTCCTCTTCTGCCGGTGGGTCGCAGGCCCGCCTACCTTGCAGGAGTGATTGGAAGCTCTGTCCCGCCCTGGGCCACTGGGCCTTTTCTGTCGGTGGTCACCCTTCCCCTACCTGGCAGGCGAGGGGGGTGGGGGGCAGCTCTGCCCCTCAGCAGGCCGCTGGGCCTGCTCTGTGTTTGGTCCCAGTTCTCTCTACTATGCCGGCACAGGGGGAGGGGGCGGCTCAGCCTCTCAGCAGGCGACTGCTCCTCTTCTGCCGGTGGGTCGCAGGCCCGCCTACCTTGCAGGAGTGATTGGAAGCTCTGTCCCGCCCTGGGCCACTGGGCCTTTTCTGTCGGTGGTCACCCTTCCCCTACCTGGCAGGCGAGGGGGGTGGGGGGCGGCTCTGCCCCTCAGCAGGCCGCTGGGCCTGCTCTGTCTTTGGTCCCAGTTCTCTCTACTATGCCGGCGCAGGGGGAGGGGGCGGCTCAGCCTCTCAGCAGGCGACTGCTCCTCTTCTGCCAGTGGGTCGCAGGCCCGCCTACCTTGCAGGAGTGATTGGAAGCTCTGTCCCGCCCTGGGCCACTGGGCCTTTTCTGTCGGTGGTCACCCTTCCCCTACCTGGCAGGCGAGGGGGGTGGGGGGCGGCTCTGCCCCTCAGCAGGCCGCTGGGCCTGCTCTGTCTTTGGTCCCAGTTCCCTCTACTATGCCGGCACAGGGGGAGGGGGCGGCTCAGCCTCTCAGCAGGCGACTGCTCCTCTTCTGCCAGTGGGTCGCAGGCCCGCCTACCTTGCAGGAGTGATTGGAAGCTCTGTCCCGCTGCGGGCCACTGGGCCTTTTCTGTCGGTGGTCACCCTTCCCCTACCTGGCAGGCGAGGGGGGTGGGGGGCGGCTCTGCCCCTCAGCAGGCCGCTGGGCCTGCTCTGTCTTTGGTCCCAGTTCCCTCTACTATGCCGGCGCAGGGGGAGGGGGCGGCTCAGCCTCTCAGCAGGCGACTGCTCCTCTTCTGCCGGTGGGTCGCAGGCCCGCCTACCTTGCAGGAGTGATTGGAAGCTCTGTCCCGCCCTGGGCCACTGGGCCTTTTCTGTCGGTGGTCACCCTTCCCCTACCTGGCAGGCGAGGGGGGTGGGGGGCGGCTCTGCCCCTCAGCAGGCCGCTGGGCCTGCTCTGTCTTTGGTCCCAGTTCCCTCTACTATGCCGGCGCAGGGGGAGGGGGCGGCTCAGCCTCTCAGCAGGCGACTGCTCCTCTTCTGCCGGTGGGTCGCAGGCCCGCCTACCTTGCAGGAGTGATTGGAAGCTCTGTCCCGCCCTGGGCCACTGGGCCTTTTCTGTCGGTGGTCACCCTTCCCCTACCTGGCAGGCGAGGGGGGTGGGGGGCGGCTCTGCCCCTCAGCAGGCCGCTGGGCCTGCTCTGTCTTTGGTCCCAGTTCCCTCTACTATGCCGGCGCAGGGGGAGGGGGCGGCTCAGCCTCTCAGCAGGCGACTGCTCCTCTTCTGCCGGTGGGTCGCAGGCCCGCCTCCAATGTGTATTCTTCACAGGTTCTAATATTCAAGTGTTGAAATTACTGAAAAATGCTTTTGAGTTCTAATTTTCGTTATTGATTGTAGTCTTTTTTGTGCTTTATGTCTCAGGGCAAATTAGACATTAAATAATTTATAAGAATTTATTTATAAGTATGATATCTCTTTAGAGAATATATTCATCCCCTATTGTGGAACTAATCAATAATATCAAAAATGGAAAATTAACCAATGCCAAGAATTGGTTTGGACTGCTACTAATTCTTCTCCACCTAGTTGAAAAGAATCAACGGATAATTTTTAGAGGAAGCTAAATCTCCATGTCGACCTCTAACTAACTTGGAAAACCAAATCCTCTTTACACATGGATACTAATAAGTCATAATGGGGCTTAGCGCTCTTAGATTCAATGAATCTACTTTAAGCTCAGAGAACTTATCTCTTCCTTGTAAGGGAGAACTTGATATATGCTGAAAACTTTAGACTGATTGCAATAGTTTGAGAAATTTTCTTACTTTGGAAAGCAAATCACTAGAAACATCCAACCTGGGAAACATTAATATTGGGACTCCTGAAGTAAAAGAAAATATACTTCAAGGGATGAGAGGTTTTGAGGAACAGATCTTTTAGGAAAGATGATTGGAAATTCTCATCTCTTCAGTGATATTATTTGAAGCTATCTGATAGTTCTGGATGATTAGTTTATGCAAGAAAAGACAAAGTCCTCAAAGGATAATGCACCAGGAAGGTCTAGGCTAACATGGGGGTTGTTCCACATAAAGGATTGAGTTGTGGGACAGGGCCAGAGTTCTTAATGTGTGTGGCTAAAGCTAGGAGGCCAAGTTGCCAAAACAGAATTCTGCTGTTTGGGAATAATAGCTGAACAAGCATATGTATATATGAACTAAAAATAGCATTGTAACTTTTAAATCTAAGTGTGCATTACCATGAATACTCAGGGATTGGGATCAATCGGGGGGGGGGGGGCACTAAAAAGATGACATCCTTGAGAGTTCGTACATTCTGGTATATACTTTGCTGTCATAGGAAAAACTTAGAAGTACTAGGGAGGTAGCAGCAAGTTGTCATGTAGAAATAGCTGATATGAGAAAGTATAAAAGTAAACTATTATGTTTTCAGAATGTGCCAACCATTGTCTCTCTGATGTGAGAAAAAGTCCTTTCCAATGCATTTAAATTATGAAATAAACAATGTGACTCTTTTGGCATTTCCCCCAAGAGAAAATCTACTGATAGGATACAGAATGGAGCTTAATGGTAGTGTGTTGCATAGAATGCATGAATTCTGGGTTCCATCCCTAGAACTGAATAATAGTAATAAAAATAACAAAAATTTTAAAAGAATGTCAGTTCTGTTAAAATTAAATAGTCTGATTTCATACTCTTCTCTAAAAATATTAGAATTACTTTTTAGATTATTTGAAGAATGTCATTAATGTGTAATGGCAAAAATGTAAAGCATATAGTATGAATAAATCCGAAGGGGCTTATACAAAGAAGGGGACATAATTTTAGACAGTGTTGGATTTGCTAAATTTAAAGCACTTTATGGAATTATTTTACTCAATATACTACCTCAAGCATGTGGCAATGTAATTATTTTTCTTTGTTTTTATTGGTTCTTTTAATTTAAACATAAAGATTCATTTTGATCAAATTCTAAAGCTTCATTTTTTTCTTTTAAATTTAGTCCCCAGTAGATACCCTTTTTTTCACCCCCCCCCCCCTTGCTTTGTTTCCTTTCATCTACTGTAGTGAACTGTTTATTTATATCCTTTTTTTAAAAAAAAAATACTACCTTGGGGACATACATGTTGATGAGATTCACTATGGGGCAGTCATAAATGTACATAGCAAATTTCATTGAGATTCTGTTTTAGTCAGATTTTTTTATTGCTGTGACTACAGGACCTGACCAGAACAATTACAGTGGGGAAAGAGTTTATTTGAAGGTTTCAGAGGTCTCAGTTTTTAGACTGCCAACTCCATTCCCTGGGACTCGAGGATGAGGCTGAATATCATGGTGGAAGAGTAAGGCATAGGGAAGCAGCTCACTTGTTGAACAGAAAGCAGAGAGACTCTACTCACCAGATATAAAATATCAAAGGCAAACCTCCAATGATGCACATCCTTAGCCGCACTTTACCTGCCTTCAGTTACCACCCAGTTAATCCCATCAGGGGGTTAATTCACTGACTGGGTTAAGACTCTCAGAGCCCAATCATTTCCCCTCTAAATATTCTTGCATTATATCACACTTGAGCTTTTTGGGGACATCTCACATCCAAACCATCAAAGATTCATTCTGACAACTGAAGAGGAGATAATTTTAACTCATATTTACTACTCTCTTTCTAGAAAGTTTTCCTATGGCAAGGCTGTAAAATACATTTTGATGACCATTGTATAAACTATGACTTCTTGAGATTGTCAGATTCCACTGAGAAGATTTTATGTGGTCCCAGTAGAGTAGGATATTACAGTTAGCACTGTTTTGTACAGCATGATCCAATTTTTTTTTTCCAATCCTTTTCATTATGTGGCAAATCTTTATAGACTTCCTGCTTTTTCTGCATGTAATCCATATGTCCTCATGTCTATACCGGTGAACAAAAATTGGAAAACAAGGGTTATAAATGTAGCCCATTCATAGACAATGTGCCTATATTACATGACGTAATGTATTCAATCACTAGCACCACAAAAGAAAGAAAAAATAAAAAGTATTTTCTAAATGATTAGATTTAATTTCGTTGGAACTTTCATATTTTAAATATACTATACTTTTCCAAATATAAGGTTACTCTGGAAAAAAAAATTCCAGATATAATAGAGATAAGTGGTTGGAAGGGGTTACGTGTGTGTTGAGGTGATTAGGAAGAAGATAAGGACAATAAAACATTTTGTTTCTGAAGCTACAACTATGAATAGATGCTATTATCCATTTTTCTAAAAGCCACAGGTTGTATAGCACCAAGAAAGAATCCTAATATAAATTAAATGTGTGAGTGATAATAATGTATAAATGTAGGCTCATCATTGGTAGCAAGAGTATGCCCCTAGTAGTGGACATTGATAATGGAGGAGGACTATGAAAGTAAAGGAAGTACAGAAGAAAATATCTTTGTACCTTCCGTACTTTTCTGAGGAGGACGCGGCGGCAGCGGGGACGCGGTGACTTAGGGCCGCTCCGTGTTATGAAGACAGTATGGAGTTTCCAGACCATAGTAGACATTTGCTGCAGTGTCTGAGCGAGCAGAGACACCAGGGTTTTCTTTGTGACTGCACTGTTCTGGTGGGAGATGCCCAGTTCCGAGCCCACCGAGCTGTACTGGCTTCATGCAGCATGCATTTCCACCTCTTTCACAAGGACCAGCTGGACAAAAGAGACGTTGTTCATCTGAACAGCGACATTGTTACAGCCCCGGCTTTCGCTCTCCTGCTTGAATTCATGTATGAAGGGAAACTCCAGTTCAAAGACTTGCCCATTGAAGACGTGCTAGCAGCTGCCAGTTATCTCCGCATGTATGACATTGTCAAAGTCTGTAAAAAGAAGCTGAAAGAGAAAGCTACCACTGAGGCAGACAGCACCAAAAAGGAAGAAGATGCTTCAAGTTGTTCAGACAAAGTTGAGAGCCTCTCTGATGGCAGCAGCCACATGGCAGGCGACTTGCCCAGTGATGAAGATGAAGGAGAAGATGAAAAATTGAACATCCTGCCTAGCAAAAGGGACTTGGCGGCTGAGCCTGGGAACATGTGGATGCGACTGCCCTCAGACTCAGCAGGCATCCCTCAGGCTGGCTGAGAGGCAGAGCCACACGCCACAGCAGCTGGAAAAACAGTAGCCAGCCCCTGCAGCTCAACAGAGTCTTTGTCCCAGAGGACGTGCTGAGAAGTAACCTGGTGCAGGTGAAGGTGGAGAAAGAGGCTTCCTGTGATGAGAGTGATGTTGGCACTAATGACTATGACATGGAACATAGCACTGTGAAAGAAAGTGTGAGCACTAATAACAGGGTACAGTATGGGCCGGCCCATCTGGCTCCTCTGAAGGAGGACTCGGTCTTGAGGGAACTGGATCGGGAGGACAAAGCCAGCGATGATGAAATGATGACCACAGAGAGTGAGCGTGTCCAGGTGGAAGGGGGCATGGAGAGCAGTCTGCTCCCTTATGTCTCCAACATCCTGAGCCCTGCGGGCCAGATCTTCATGTGCCCCCTGTGCAACAAAGTCTTCCCCAGCCCCCACATTCTGCAGATCCACCTGAGCACTCACTTTCCTGAGCAGGATGGCATCCGCAGCAAGCCCGCCGCCAATGTCAATGTGCCCACGTGCTCTCTGGGAAGACTTTCTCGTGCATGTACACCCTCAAGCGCCACGAGAGGACTCACTCGGGGGAGAAGCCCTACACATGCACCCAGTGCGGCAACAGCTTCCAGTACTCGCACAACCTGAGCCGCCATGCTGTGGTGCACACCTGCGAGAAGCCGCATGCCTGCAAGTGGTATGAGCGCAGGTTCACGCAGTCTGGAGACCTGTACAGACACATTCGCAAGTTCCACTGTGAGTTGGTGAACTCCTTGTCGGTCAAAAGCGAAGCACTGAGCTTGCCTACTGTCAGAGACTGGACCTTAGAAGATAGCTCTCAAGAACTTTGGAAATAATTATTATATATATATATATATATATATATATATATATATATATATATATATATATATATATATATATATAGTTGTGGTATGGTCTAAAAGCAGTCTTGTTTCCTGGAACTAAAAAGTTGGGATCTTAACTTGTTTTTGCACTTTAGAATAATAGCATGAGAATCTCACTAATTTAGCATTCTGATAAAAGAAACTTTTTAGAGCAAGTCTGAGAATAGAGAGGTGTCTTTCCTTTGAGGGGTAGGCAAAGTAAGCCAATAAGAAACTTCTAAACAAATCGTCCTATCACAAAAATGCTTTCATACGGCTTAATTTTGTCAACACAGTGTTGTCTTTTGAGCTCTCTTTGTGCCCCACATTTGTTTTGTTTTGTTTTGTTTTTGTTTTTTAAAGTAAAGAGAAATTCCCTCCAGTTTTATTAGCCTCTATGTCTCAAATTGCATGAATCTTTTCTGGCTGTTGGAAACCTGAATGCTTTTAGACCCAAATGGAAAATTTCTGAAATGCTGGATTATCTATTTTTAAACAAGCAGTTGACTTAAAACTTTCTGTGGCAACTTCTGGTTTTCTGACGGTTCCCAATGAGAGAAATTCTGCAAGTACACTGGGATCACTGGGATACTGTCTTTGTGAAGGTTTGCTTGGGATGAAAAAGGATATTGCAGCTTCAGCAGTGTTGAACTGTGTGTTTAAAAATGTGAATTACTGTTCTTCTTTACTGTAATTGATTACATGGGCTGGGGGGGGGGGATGTCAAAGAACTTGACAGGTTGTGTTAATGCTCTTAGTTGAGTCTTGAAAAGTAAATATTAACGCTACAGAAATGCATGAGTTCAATATATTTTTTGTCTTTGTTTGCATTGTATAACTTTAACGAGTGAGTTTAAAATTATTTAATTTCCTTAGAAAAATAGCACCATTTGGAAAAAAAACTGGTGTTATGAAGAACATAAATGCACTGTTTTTTTTTTATTTTATATAATTTAAATTGACTTTCCCACTGTCTTTAAGTTGAACTGTTAAGCTGAATAAAAACTTAAGCTGCAAATTGATAACTTTGCTACATAACAAGGAACATATAAATGTTTACAAACGGCTTAAAGATTTGCATGTGCAGTGTGCATTTATAACAAACTTCTAATTGCACAAAACCCATACCAGCTCAAAGTTTAGGTGTACACATTTACCCAGTTGAGCATTTTTAGAATAACTACTGCACAAATTGACAATAGGTCATTTTCTCTGTTTTTTTGCTCCTCTTTTCTTTTTCTCCCCTTCTTCCTTACCCTCCCTCCCTTCTCACCGCCCCCCCCAAACTCATGAAAAGATTCTATGGACTGAAAAAGCCCCAGGCTGAAAGGACTGGACTGCCTTGATTGACATGGGGAAGGGGGTTAGTAGACTATGTGTATCGGCAGCAGAGGCTGCAGCCCAACGTGTGGTTTTAATGACCAGCACACAGGGCAAAAGCATTTTGCACAGTGTTTGTTTTCCTGTCTTTCACTTACAAATAAGGTCTATGGGAGTAGCATGGAAAACGTTTGCTGTTTTTCCCTTTTTTTTTTTTTTATTGCTTTTGTTTAAAATTTGATCTCCTTAACTACTGTAAACATAGCCTATTTTTGTGCTTAAGATACTGAATGGAAAACTCCATTGTGTGTTGCTGGACTGTTTTGGAAATATTTGGTCAAATGTGTGTTAATTTGGCTGTAATGGCATTTAAAGCAAACAAACAACAACAAAAAAAAGCTGTGAAAATGGCCTTGGAGCATTATCTTTAGTTACTTGAAGAGTTTCTAGAGTTTTTTTAAATACACTTTATGTTAAAATAATTTTTATTAATTTAGAGAAGACAATCAATGTCTGTGAGAAAACGGACTTTCTTTTGGATTTTCTTTTTGTGGTCATCGTGAGTGATTGCTTTTTCCTTTTCTTAGTTTCATGTTCTTCCTTTGTTCTAAAACTTAGACTGACATCTAGCTTTGACAATCATAGTATGTTTTATTTTCCTGAGGGGGGAATAATTTATAATGCTGTTTAGTTTTGTACTATTGGTGTGTTGGTGAATTTTAAACTGTGTGCTAACTGCAATAAATTATATGAACTGAGGAAAAAAAAATAGGTTAAACAGCAAGGATCTGCTGAGAAATTTATCCTTCGATGTAGGGGAGGGAGAGAGGAAGAAAATGGCAGGAAAAAAATAGGGGGATGTGATCTCTAGGAATCTTTTTCTGTGCTACTTGATTCCCCCATTTGGATCCCAGTCCTCTAAGATGAAGGAAAGGATGGGAAGACCTAAGTATGAAACTCAGCAGGGGAGATAGCATTCTAGGGGTGAGCCTCCTTGTTTTTCAGGACTATTTCTAATTCAAATCCCTAAGACATCCATTTTTTTTACCTTCTTTGGAATGGGAACACAGGTTTTAAGGGCCATTTTATTCCTTCTTTGCATATCCACCAATAACAAACCTTGTTACATCTCCTGCACTTCTCAATGTAGAGGTGAGCTATTCTCCATACCCAGGAGCTCAATTACTGAGGGTCCTAAGAAGAACCAGAGTCCAACCTACCTTGTTGGCATATAATTGTACTATTTAATATGATTTGATAGCTACTAGCATCATGTGGCTACTCAAAATTAAATACAATTAAAAATCCAATTCCTAGCTGGACACTGTGGTACATGCCTATAATCCCAGAGACTTGGGAGGTTTAGACAGGAGAATCCTGAGTTCAAAGCCAGCCTCAGCAGTGGTGAGACGCTAAGCAACATTGAGACCCTGTCCAAGTACCCCTGAGTTCAATCCCCATACCAAAAAAAAAAAAAAAGTTCAATTCCTGATTTTCACTAGCTCAATAATCATATATAGCTAGTAGCTAGTGGTACCTACTGTACTGTACAGCATAGATATAGAACACTTCGATCACTGGAGAAAGTTTTTTTTTCTTCTTCTTTTTTTTTTTTTTTTTTGGTACTGGGGATTGGACCCAGGTGCACTTTACCACTGAGCCACCCTGCTCTACCCCACCACTGTCCTTTTCTTTTTTATTTTTTGAGAGAGGTCTTGCTAAATTGCCCAGGCTAGCCTCGAATTTGTGATCCTCCTGCCTCAGCCTCCCAGATCACTGGGATTACCAGTGTGTACCACTAACCTGGTTTACTATTACAGAAAGTCCTATTAGATTTAATATAGAAGGCTAGTGTCCTTGTTTCTCCTTCTTGTAACCTCATTTTACCAGCCAATAAATAATAATTTCACTGTTATGGGAAAAATTTTAAGGAAGGGATCAATGCTTGGGGGTGGGAAACAGCTTAGAGTCAATGCTTAAACCAGGCATAATTATGCATGCCTATAATCCCCATTTCCCAGAAAGCTGAAGCAGGAGTGTCATTTAAGCCTGGGAGTTTAAGGCCAGTTTGGGCCAACTGAGATCTATTCAAAAAAGAAGGGGGGCAGGGCTGGGGATAGACCTCAATGGCAAAGTGCTTGCCTATCATGAACAAGGTCCTAGGTTTGTTCTCCACCAGTGACAAAAAAAAAAAAAACAAATAAACACACCCAAACTATAGGGATTTCAGGGGGTATAGCAGAGGAGCCTTAGGGTTGTTTTTTTTTTAACCATAAGATTTATTTATTTATTTATTTATTTATTTATTTATTTATTCATACATTAAAGCAGAATGTATTTTGACATATAATACATACATGGAATGTACATACATCAGTCATATTGTCTATTCTATTCTGCTGCCCTTCCAGAGCCTTAGGTTTTAAGGAAGAGCTTTAGGGCTGATGTATGTTTCAGTCCTGGGTCACTTCCCACTATGACAAAAGCAGGGAGGCTATGGTCTTATTGGTTCTGCATAATATTTAAACAACAAAAAAGAACTAAAGAATGCCCAATAGTCCTACTGAAATTGAGGAGTATCTGAAGCAATTGCCTTTTATTACTCTTAGTTTCTAGATCTTAATTTTTGTATACTGCTTTATCTGTCGGTTTTCGTTTTCTCAAATGGAAGTGACATGAACAGCTCTAACATTTTAAAAAAGTTTGCTGACTTTGCCACATCCATTCCAAGAACTGGAAGAAGAGTGCATTACACTTATTAATCCACTGATGCTAAATCTATTGTTAATAAGGTATCAGCTAGGTCAGATTGTCATTCTACTGAACACTCTGAACACCTGGCCATGCACTGGGTATGATCACATTTTAAATCTAGATTAGAACTTCTCCACTGGGGATAATTTTTCAGTGACCCCACAGGGGGACAGTTTGAAGTGTCTGGAGACTTTTATGGTTTTCACAATGGTGGTAGGGTGCTTACTTGCATCTACTGGACAGAGTCCAGGGATACTGTTAAGTATTTTATTCTCCCCTACCCCAATAATGATGTTACTCAGTGCATCAATAATGCTGATATAGAAAAATCCTCATAGCTGGGTGGGGTGTTGCCTGTAATCCAGCGGCTCAGGAAGCCAGGGCAGGAAGATTGCAAGTTCAAAGCCAGCCTCAGAAGCTTATCATGGCTCTAAGCAACTTAGTGAAACCCTGTCTCAAAAAGTAAAAAGGGCCAGGGATATGGCTCAGTGGTTAAATACACCCGGGTTCAATCCCTGGTATCAAAAAAAAAAAATTCGGGGTTGGGGGGTTGGGATGTGGTTCACTGGTTAAGTGCCCCTGGGTTCAAACCCAGTAACAAAACAAAACATATGGAGTTCATGGAATAGTGGGCTCCATAAAGCTAGAGAGCAGGAGTAATTGATGATTAAGTGTACTTAAGAGCTAAGGTCACAGTGCAGTTGCAGTTGAAGATTTCAGATGTGCAGTAAATCTGTCTGAAGATGCGGTCTGGAATAGTCACAGGAGTAGAGAGGACCAAGCTGTCTGACTGAGTTCGGTGATGCATGCCTTAGAAGGCAGGAGGATTACAAGTTCAAGGCCAGCCTCAGCAACTTAGTGAGACAATTTCAAAATCAAAAAGGACTGAGGATGTAGCTCAGTGGTTAAGTGTCCCTGGGTCCAATCCTGGTATCAAAATAAATTTTTAAAAAGTCTGATTTGTAATACATCAGTCGACAGGGAAGACATTCATTCAACAGAAATGCATATGGTTATGCTGGGGGTTTTTTTTCAGTGTTTTAGTACTATAACCCTAATTTTCATAAAAATTTTAAATTAAGCATGACTAAATCAATAATCAAAGCAATGCCAATTTTAGAAGGAAAAAATTTATTCAGGTGATGTGAAAACCATGTCACTGTTAATCCTAAACTTTTCTTTCCTGGGTCATATCGAAGATGCAACAAAATATAAATTACTTTTAACGTTATCTATATTAATAAAATAATAAAAAAATCTTTTAAGATGTAATGACAAAGTGGAATAATGAATGGAATGGAATAAAGACATCTCATCTGTTTAGACCTTTTATACCAAGTTTCTCTAGAGTATTCATCTGGAAATTTCTAGTCAAAGCTTCTTTGAATTCTACAAACGCTTAAAACTTTTCCAATGAGAACTGAACACTGGAATGAAACACAATTCTCTTCCAAACTACCATAGGTAGGTTATAATTCAGGAACACATCACCCAGAGTAATTCTGAATATTTCACTTTTTTCCTTGAAATAATATTCATGAATTTGGTTCTCAAATTTGGTCCTTGGCCAAGAAAATTAGACACTTTTAGCATTTGCTCATATATACATGTATGTGCTATATTTTTGTTTGAAATATTTTATAATAAATAATGTTGGTGTTTGCCCATTGATATTTCAGGTTCAATGTATTTTACACTCCAGTTTGTTAGAACTGCTAAAAGTTTTAATGTTTAAAATCTGAAAAGTACACATTCTTTTTCACTATTATTTCATGTTGGGGCTCTTCTGTCCATAAGCTTGGATGAATATAGTTCTCTTTGATCAAGGAACTTCAGTATATAACAGAAAACTCTGAATGATATTCAGACCTTCTAAAGCAAACCGGGATGGAATGTACTATCCTCTACAATGGTTCATGGTGATGGCAAAGTTGAAAGATTTCTAATAGATAATTGATAGACGTGGTGATAACTGCTGAAGTACTTCTTGAATACCATGTTTCTTCAGTTTTTGACAAAATTCCAGATCTAAAACATGGCCTTGCTGTAGACCATAAGCATAGACTCCTATAAATTTTTCCCAAAATCAGTTCATTTGATACAGCTTCAAAAATAATATACTTTAGTGGTCAAGTATAAGGCTTGTGAAAATAGCACATCCATAGTTTTGTGAACATTATTATTTTTGGTGTTGGGGATTGAACCCAGGGCCTTGTGCATGTGAGGCAAACACTCTGCCAACTGAGCTATATCCCCAGCCCTGAGAATCTTATTTGTAATGTCAGCAAAGTAGGTTTTGTCATTAGTAGATAATTTCAACTAAAAGCAACAAAGGATGGCCTGAAGTTTGATAAACTTAGTCATTAATTCAGAGCTAATACTGAAGTAGATGAAGACATTCTGGGATTCCTTAATTTCCTTTCAAAGTTGTGGTAGAACTTGGAATGTGAAGCATCATAAGTTTCTTCATTTTCTTCTTTGTAATTAAAAGAGCTATTTAATATTATGCTTTCATTCACGGGCTTTTCTTTTTTTTTTTTTGGTACCAGAGATTGAACCTGGTGCTTAACCACTGAGGTACATCTCATCCCCTCCCCTCCCCTCTTCTCCCCTCCCCTCCCCTCCCCTCCCTTCCTAAATTGCCAAGGCTTTGAACTTGCAATCCTCCTGCCTCAGACTCCAGAGCTGCTGGGATTATAGGTATGCGCCACTGCAACTAGCTACTTTCATGGTCTTTGAAGATTCCTGTTAATATTCCAGTACTATTCAGTCCTACAGTTGCTGAAAATTACACTTTGCAGAACACTCCCCTGTTTTAAGTGTCTGGCATGGTGTCGGATAAATCAAATTAAGAAGTTAACCCTGTCTTCTGCATTGTAACGTGAATATATGCTTGATTAAAAGCCTCAAAAAGATTTTAGGGAGGCTGCCCTTTTTAGCTACCTCAAAGGAGAAAACAGAAAACAAGGAGTATTGTGATGGAATCATCTGGTCCCTCTTGCAGAGTGAGGAATGATTTTATTGGCAGCGGCAGGGTGGCAGAGCAATAAAGGCATCCAGTTCCGCCTCAGGAAATGAAAATCTTTGTTCATTGACCAGCTAATCATGCCCATGGTCAAATGTAAATGATCTTACTTTCTATCTATCTATCTATCTATTTATTTATTTATTTTTGAGACAGGGTAGAACTAAGTTGGCCAGGTTGGCCTGGAACTTTTGATTCTCCTGCTTCAGCTTCCCCAATAGCTGGGATTACAGAAGTGTACACCACTCAGTTTAAATGATTTTCCTTTCATACTCCTGATTCTAGCTTGCAGAGTCAAGATGAGCTCTACATTACAGGACAGTCTAAAAGGAAGATGTAAATAAGTAAGCTTTTTACAGCTAAAAAGCCTCTTCTTATACAAAATAAATTTTTAAAAGAACATCAGCAGGGCGTGATGATGCATGCCTGTAATCCCAGTGGGTTAGGAGGCTGAGGCAGGAGGATTAAGAGTTCAAAGCCAGCCTCAGCAACTCAGTGAGAACCTGTCTCTAAATAAAATACAAAAAAGGGCTGGAGATGTGGCTCAGTGGTTAAACACCCCTGGGTTCAATCCCCAGTACTAAAAAAAAAAAGAACATGGACCTCAAAACAAAACATTTGTACTGCATATGCAAGAGAAATAGCTGTATAAATGATACCATGCCCACAGTGAACATATATGGCTACCCGACCAATATTCCTTATTGATTACATATAGGCCTTACTCAGTACTTTCTTACTCTGTCTCCTTTGTAGACTTAGCAGCCGAGGAATTCTTTCCAAACTTATTTCCTACATTATGGAAAATTAATCATTTTTTCTTTTAAACATTACAACAATAAATATTTTATAAACTTTTATTGTCTCCATACCCTGCAGTGCTAATATCAATTGTGTGGGAGAAGTGCCTTTTTCTCCTATGCCTGAAAATCACTTGACATTCTTAAGTCTATTAATAACAACTTCTCTCCACAATGCTCCTAAAACTGAAAAGCTTGATTATTTCCAAAGTAGACAAAAAAATCTGTGCTGAATTAGTAACTAGCAAGAGAGAATTCTATGTAGCCACACCTGGCTGGTAGTTACAATGTATACACACTAAGTAGACCATCATACAAAAATAGTTCTTTATAATGTTAACTATTATGAGTTAAGTCAAATTCTAAATCATGCTATTATAATTTATGTGATCACCAGTGAAAGGAAGTGACAAACTATGAACTGTTTAATGAAAGAGAACATGTCAATTACTATCAGTTTATATATATATATATATATATATATATATATATATATATATATATATATATATATATATGACTTACGTACAATAGAAATTTTTACCTGGTAAGTATGATTCCTGTATTTGGCACCACCATCATTTAAATCCTGGTATGTTTGAAATAAAAGTGTACTTTTACTGTACAGTTTTGTTTTTTTTTTCTGGGTATGGAATTCAGAGTCTTGTGCATGCTGGGCAAGCACTCTACCACTGAGCTACACCTCTAGTATTTATTTTTCACTATCCTATTATTTAAGAAAGGGGTTATCTTAATTTGTTTCTTTTAGTTTTGATGTTTGTTTATATTTACTGATATGCTATATAAGGAACTTCTCTGGTTTGAAGAATCATTTGGTCTCCTCAAGTAAAGGAATAATTTATTTTTTCTTAAGTTAGCTTTCCATTAAAATTTTAATTTCAAAATCTTCTCCAGAAAATTCTAGAAGAAGAATGGAAGTTTTCCTTCTTAGCTTCAGTGTAGTAAAACCCAGAAGCACAGGACATAGTTTCTTCCATGAGCAAACTTAATTATTACCCTGAGGAAGTGATGGTGCTAGGATCTGATAAAGGTAGCAGTGAATTTTGTAGCTAAATTTGTAAAATAAGGATGATCATAATATTTAATATATGATGCTTATAGGGCAGTGTTCTGTGTTTGTTTTCAATGCAACCTAGAAAAAGTCCATTTTTCTAAAATGAAGCATAAACATATATAGACACACACACATGTGTATATACACATGTGTGTAAAATATATATATATATATATATATATACACATACATACACACACACACACATAAAAGTTCCATAAAGGAGTGCTTACCTTTACTATTCTCCATGTGCTTCATTATTTTCTTTTATTTCATTTTAAAGTAATGCTGGGCATGACCCATTCATTATAAAACCCCCTAACTGGTCAAAAAAACCACTGTTTGAAAACCACTGTTGTAGGAAAACATAAGGAAATAAATACATTTTATAAACTGTAAAACATTACTAAGCTGTAAGCAATTGCTACTAAATAGCTAGTTAAGAACTTTATTGGCCTACAGACTACCTCTTCTTCCTTGGATACTACAAGTAGGGGTCAAATTCACCAAGACTTGGTAAGGAAATAGTACTCCTGCTGACTATTAAAACAATTCTCTAATGCTTAGGGAGATCAGGACTAGCAGACAAGACATTAACCATATCAGCACCCAGGGAAAGGAAGGCAAATTAGAAGCTAAATAAAAAAGCAAATATCTGTTTAGTGATTTAATTTATAAAATACTTTCAGATACATGTTCTCTAATCTAGGGGGAAAGAGAAGCTCAAAGAGGTTGAGACCTGCCCAAGATTAGTAAGTGGCAGAGATGTTATCTAAGCCTTCCTCCTTCCACTGTGATAAAATGCCAGGAAAGGAAAAGTGGTCAGGACATGAGATTCACTGTGATCTATCAAAGATGTTTATGTCTTCTGCCTTTCTCCAGAAGAAAAAGGACTATACAGAAGGTGGGGAAGCAACTCCAGATTTTGGGAGTGAGGCATGGCCAGTTGCTCCTATTAGTTGAAGATTCCCACCTGGCATTTTTGTATACTAAACATTTGTTTTTGACATTGTTTGTGCTCTGAGGTTCCAGACATCTACTATGTACTGTGGTCTTTTATTCCTGTCTGTGAGGGTCTTTGAGACTTTAGTCAAGTTATTCAAATTATACTTGTTCAAGACTTACATTACAGGGAAATCAAGCACTAAATATCTGTTACCCATACCCCTTACTCTTAGGTAAACTGAAAGTATCAACATTAGTGGTTTCTGATGACTGCCATATGTCTGCTCAGTTTCTTCTGAGGAAGCCAGCTCCAGCCTTCATGATTTTATCTCCTTTCTCCACACAATGCCCATCTCTCTTCATTGTGCTCCCTTCCCCTCCAAATATAGAAAAGTTCAACTTTCAAGTACCTGGCAGTGTGGGGAAGGGATGCCACTATTAACAAGTTCCCTTCTTTCCTTGCCAACCCCCTCCCCCATTGTCTTCTTATTCTCACGTTTTACTCCTGAGCCATTCCATCCAGTGGCACCAGGCTGTGCTGTTTGTGGCTCCTTGATTCTCAGCACACCACATAAATAGATTCTTTGTCCAATTCATAGAAGAGTTTCAAGGCTTCTTGGTGTTTGGAGCTCATTCCCCCTACTTCGTTCATAAATAGTGGGGCACATTTGGCAAATTATATGGACTTTGTTGGCCAGCTGTAAGGTAGGAAGAAAGCTGCGACTGTAAAGCTCTTTTGGCATCGGGACAGGTTAACTGCGGTGGAGGGAGTGGGGAAAGCGAGTGGGTGACAGGATACAGCTCTTCGTGGTCTTCATCATATTCTTCTAGTTATCTCTTCTGGATAGACATCAATTCTCAGGTCATGTCCCAATCCTAAAGTAATAGTTCCAAACTTCCTCTTCTTCCTCCTGGTCTTACACATGGTCCTCATTGTCCCTATTCCTGATACCATCGTCACCAACAATGAGTTCAATCATCCTCTCGGTTTTGGAACAAAAAGCATTCCTACGATACAAGACCTCCCGAATGGAGTTGACCCATCCACCGAACACCCGCCACTGCCTCCTCCTCTTCTCATCTTAATCTGCCTCATCTTTCAAGCCCCACGGCTGGGTCACACACGGTCGGCGGAAAGTTGTGCCCATAGCTGATGGACATAGGATTATTGAAGTGTTGTTCTAGGCAGATGCCACATTCCGCTTTTTCCTTAAGTGTCTGCATAGTGTTGGGAGTATTGGCATAACCAGCCATTTTATAGAGCTGAGCCCTGCAACAACTGAAAGCTGAGGAGCAGGGACTTGCCTGTAAGCCTGCCTCTGATTTACTTTGTGACCTGACGCTGTGACTCAACCCGTTTTCCTCCTTAACCCTGATCTCCTTTCTCAGGCTCTGCGCAGTTCAGGTCCACAATCAGAACCACAGGTCCACGACCATGCTGAGATTAGCAGCTCCATTCGAGTCTCAGTGTAAAGTCTCAAATCCGGTCTCCTGGCTCTCGGGATTTGCACAACCACAGCTCCTCACTCTGACCCAGGCAACCGGAAATGACGTAAGCCAATCCCGCCTCACTTAAGAGGGGCTGGGGTACATGGTCGGAGGACCGCAGCTCCGTGGCATTCCTGGAGACGACCTTGGCTGGAATTCCTGCAGTCCATCAAGCCACAACTGATTGGAAAGACTGATTGGTTGGATCGGGCGGGCGGAGGCGCAGAATCCAATTAAGTCACCGACCACGTAAAGTTCATTGTAGTCTGCTAGACACCGAGAGCAAGAGGCCGCAGCAGAGGAGGTGTAGAGAAACCGACCCCAAAGGGTGGCGTGCACTGCGGTCAAGCTCTAGTGGGGGGCTTTTTACGTTACTTAACTCTTTTAGGAAGAAGGCCTGAGGACTTTGTGTGAGGACTTGGGTGAAAGGCGGCCAAGCTCGCGGGCGGGGTCTGCAGGAAACGGCTGGGCCTGCAGAAATGGGGCGGTGGGGCTTGAAATGGGCAGAGTAGGCCATGATGCTGAAGGGTCTTGCACCTCCAACTTTTCTCTGCCTCCTCTTTTCTTGCTACTGGAGGAGCCTCGGTCTTCTAACATTGACCTTTCTTGCGACCTTGACATCTGTGACCATTTCCATTGCCCATACACAGCTTGGAAACAGCAAATTCAGCACACCCTACACCGACTTCTGTAAATCTTTTCACCTCCTTGCATTCATAATTCTTCCATTCATCTTTCATCTATTTCTTCATTCAGAACCTATCTACCCAACCACCCATGCTTTTTTTCTTCCAGTATTGGGGATTTGACCCAGAGTCTGGTGCATTCAGGAGACACACTCTTCCATTGAGCTACAGTCCCATCCCATTCATTTGTAATCAGTTCACACATCATACACATTTGTCCTGCCGAGGCTCAGATCCTGGGGAGTAGATTCAGGATCTGGGCAGGTGGAAGAAGATGCAAGATGCAGCTGGGATAGTAGACATACTTTATTTAGAGAGGGCAGCAGCCTTTAAGCAGCCTCCAGTTCCAGCTTTAACCCCCCCACCCCCACAACGAGTTCCATTTAGCCCTCATAGGCCTGTTTATATTGCAGAGCAGAGAAGGCACATTGCCAGCAGGTTACATCAGTGGGTGCATGCTCATAAACAAATGTTTATAACCTTGAGTATGTATGCTGAATCAGAGTGTTTGTGAACTTGGCTACACACTTAAAAACAGTCTGTAGGAAGGCTTTGGGAGGGAACCTAAATAGTCATCCAGGGCGTACTCATTGACATCGAGAAACTGATGTGACTCCATTTTTGAGAAACCAGCCTCTAACTCAGAGCAAAGCCTGTCCACGGAAGAGGGCATGGCCCTTGTCCTTGGAAAAACCCACAGAGCACTCCTAGGCACATACCCACCCTGCTGAGTTGTTTGTCTGCAAATAATAGGAGAGATCTGTGGTGCCAGGTGTCCTTGACTCTGTCAGGCTAGGTGAGGACCCATATAGCAACCCTCTAGCAACCACCAATCAGCATGAGACAGGGAAAATACCTGGGATGCCAGGTGACCCTCCCAGTAGTTTATGGTGGTTGATAACATGTTGGGAAACTATGTAGTTCAGCACGTACACCCCTCATGGGTTAAACCAATCAGTTCAAACGAATCCCCCCCTTGTACTAACCAATCACCCCTACCCAACTTGTTCCCGCCAGTGAATGTGCTAATCATGTTTTAGAGTTGTTTTATGATTTTCCTGCGGTGTGTGATGATTTGCTAAGAGATGCTGTGATGTATGTGAAGTCCCTGCCTTCCCCAAAGAGTGAATAAAACTGCTGCAAACCCTGGACTCTGGGCCTCTCAGCGTCACCAGTTGCTGTGAGCGCAGAGGACTGAGTTAGCTCACAATAAACTCCTCTTTGCTGCTTACAAAAATTAAAAAAAATTAAAAAAATTCCTTCAGTGGCTGGCAATCATTTCCCCAACTTTGCCTTGAATAACCTTGGAGTGCTGTGAACATAGAAAGTTGAATCCTGGGTCTTCCACTCTTACTTCAATCAGAACAGCTTTATCTGCATTATAAAATAGGCTCTGTCTGAGATTTTGTTGGAACAAAAGGACTCAAAGTATAAAAATCTTAGTCTTTGGCTGAGAGCTAAGTGGGGAGAATATCAGCTCTACTCGAAATCCTGCAGTCCCTGAGCTGATCCCATTGGCTCACCTCAGTCCCCTGAATGTGAATGGCAGATTCTTGAAGGAAGATCAGAGTAGCATACCTCCATGTCTATCATCGACTACCAGGGAACTTGTCCCTCTCCTTTATCACTGACAGTGCCCACTCTGATGTCACTACTTTGTTGAAGCCGAACATGATGGCAGGGAGTAGTCAGTGAAGCAAAGCTGCTCATCTTATGGTGACTGGGAGGCAAAAAAGAAGCAGGAAAGGGGGTCCCAATATCCCTTCATGGGCATGCTCCCAAGAGCCTAAATTCCTGTCACTAGGCCCCACCTCCTAAATGTTTCACCACCTCCCTATAGTATCATGGGTTGGAGAATAAGCCTTCAATTCAGAGGACTTCAGTGGGGGGCATTTAAGATCCAAACTATAACATTCTCCCACCTAGAAGACTTGTCTCACTACTTCACCTGGATATTGCTAATTATTCTTCAGCTCTGCCCAGACATAGACTCCTAAATGAGACTCTTCCTGAGGCTGGTACCAGGCTGTGTTCAGATCTTAACTCTATCACTTGCTCTATGCGTGACTTTGGCTTAATTTCTTAACATCTCTGTGATGTAGTTTTCCTATGTGTCAAATAAAAGATGATTGTAGCACACACCTCATGGGTTGTAGTGCAGTAGGATTAATTGACATCTATAAAGTGGAACAGTGCCCTCTGGACTTATCTCTATATTCTCATGACCTAGCTGTATTCTTTTTCTGTAACAAATTGGCTTCAGAGACTCCCACTTAGAATAGAGTGGAGTGATAAGGAAATTGTGGTAATATATAGCTCACCACATGTCATTTTAGTGGTTCTGAGGGTCTTATATCTGGAGAGAAAGGAATTAAAACTCAGGCTTTACCTGCCTAAAATGGAACACCTATTCATGTTGTTTTATTTTTAATTTCTATTATGTAATCTGGGAGCCTTCCTGGAGATCAGGATTGAGCCCAAATAGCCATGAGGTGAAGTGGGGGGATATCTGAACAACAAGAATTGAAACTGAGCAAGGTGTGGTGGAGCATGCCTGTAATCCCAGCAGCTTGGGAGCCTGAGGCAGGAGGATTGCAAGTTTGGGGCCAGCCTCGGCAATTTAGCAATCCCTAAACAACTTAGCAAGACCCTGTTTCAAAATAAAAGATTTTGGGAATGTATCTCAGTGGTAAAGTACCCTGGGTTCAGTCGCCAGATTAAAAAAAAACCAAACTAGAATTCTGCACCTATACCTTAATTCAACTTCTGCTTTTCACAAAAAGGGTGAAGTTAGTGAAGTGGGAGAAGGAGTTAGGGAGAAGACTGAGGGAATAGACAGATGCTGAGCTCAGGAAGGAAGAAGGATAACTGAAGGAAAGAGCAAGAAGCTGGGCTTGAAGAAGATGGATAGAGAAAGATAATAGAAGACAAGGGGCCTAAATGGAACTTAAACATTCATTCTCAAGAATACCTAGGCAAATGAGCATCTGTAAAGTTTAGTGCATACATTTTTCATCTTGCTTTCACTTGGAAATTACTACCTCCTATGGTTCAAATGTGTCCCCCCAAAAGTACATTTATTGGAAATGGTTCTCAATATAGCAATGTTGATTTGTGGGAAGACTTTTGGGAGGTGATTGGGCTATGAGGGCTCTAGATGAACCCCATTCAAATGTGTCCCCCCAAAAGTGCATTTATTGGAAACATGGTCCTCAATATAGCAATGTTGATTTATGGAAAGACTTTTGGGAGGTGATTGGGCTATGAGGGCTCTAGATGAACCCCATTCATTGATTAATGGTTAATGGGTTATCTTGGGAGCAGCAGAGCAAGTAGATCAGGGCAAGGGAAAAGGGGAGGGAAAGGAAAGTACTGGTGAAGGAGACTGAGCAAATTATATTATGTGTATATATGAATATGGCATAATGAATCCCACTATTTTCTATAATTATAATGTACCCATAGGAAAAAAGTGAGCTTTCTTTGGCTTTCTTGCTCCTTGTTTGTGTGATGGCTTCCACCATTTATGATACAGCAAGAAGGCCCTCCTCACCAGATGCTGAGCAGATGCTGGCATGTGCTTGTGAACTTTCCAGCCTCCAGAGCCATGAACCAATCAAAATCTTTTCTTTATAAATTACCTCATACCAACTATTTTGTTATAGAAAAAGAACTAAGACCCCCACCCGCTGCCCAGATCTGAGTGGCAGCTTAAGAGGGATTTCATTTAGATTCCCTCAAAATTTGGGAGATGATATTTTCCAGGGTCGAAGGGGGGCTTATTTTTCAATTCTCTCACGACCTTGCCATCTCTTCAATCAGGCAGCTGTCCTATTCACAGGAGGACTGTTAGCCTTCTCCTGAACCCAGCTGGGAGCTCTGCTGAGGGTGCTCTTGAAGCAGGCCCTTAAAGTACATCTGGCACACTTAGGGCCACATGTGCCCACTATCCAAGAGGCACTGGGAAAGAAACAGCAGTGAGATGCATTCAGGACTAAAGTTCAGTGCCCTCTGCAGATTCCCTGAATCCTACAGCCTTTTCCTGTTACCCTGTCCTATGAACTCCAGCTGTCTTGGTCAGCCTGAAATCTCAGCTACATCTCAACTCAGGGGCTTACCTGATTCTGCCTGGGTTTCCCCTCCCTGCACTTATTTGAGGCACTAAGTTGGGGCGATTATAGGGCTTGCCTTGTTTCCTGTCTCAGATCAGTTTTCCTTGCTTGATGCCAAGTATCTTTAAAACCAAAAGTTTTTTTGTTTTTTTTCAAGTGGGAAGGTAAATCTTATCTGTTGGTTCATCTTGGCTGAAAGTGGTAGTTCACCCACCACATTTTTTTTTCTTTTTTGGTTCTGGGGATTGAACCCAGAAGTGCTTAACCACTGAGCCACATCCCCAGACCTTTTTTTTTTTAAAATTTATTAGAGACAGAGTCTTGCCGATTTGCTAAGGGGCTCACTAAGTTGCTGAGGCTGGCTTTGAACTCTCGATCCTCCTACCTCAGCCTCCCAAGCCACTGGGATTACATGCATGTGCCACAGTGCCCAGGTCATCCACCACATTTTATTCCTAGTAGAAAAACCTCTCTATATAACTTTATTTCCAATGATAAAATGTATTTTTAAATTACATATTCATATAGCCCTTGCTATGTGTAAAAAACTTTTAGGTACTTTTGCATATGGGTATTAAGGCATATAATCCTCACATATCTTTATAATATTATTACTCCATCTTACAGATATAGAAACTGAGAAACAAAATGGTTAGTCGCATGATCAGATAGGTGACAGAACTGGGATCTGAACCCTGAGAGGTTACATAGATGCTTTGGGACATTTATGTATTAAAATATGTAGACATCAACTCACCCATTTATTTCTGTTTCTTCCTCTCATCTATATTATTTATATATCTTGGCTAGCATGTTTTGAGCACCTAATGTTTTCTACCAAGGTTCTGAGACACTGGGGAGCAACCTTTGCTGTCTGCCTTGATGCTCCCTAGCTGTGGGATTTTGGGCATGCGCTTATGTCTCTTTCTATGTGTGTCTCTCTCCCTCCTCTCTCTCTCTCAGCAGTGCTGGGGATCAAATCCAGGGCTTTGTTTATGCTAGGACAGCACTCTACCATTGAGCTACACACCCAGCCCTATGGCAACTCTCTCTTGTAGTTGTGTCATCCTAAAATAGGAATAAGAATATATTTACCAAGTTGTTGTGAATGTGAAATGAGTTAATATGAAAGGAACTTTTTACAGTTTCACATGCTAGTACTATATAAGCATTAGCTTTTCTTGTCATGTTTGCTCAATGCAAGACAGCCCACAATGAGAAAGACTAGGGGCTGGGATATAGCTCAGTGGTTAAATGCTTGCCTAGAATGTATAAGGCCCTAGGTTCAATCCCCAGCATGGAGTTGGAGGCACTGAGAGGAAGAAGGGCTGGAAGAAAATAAAAATAGGAGGACTTTTATCCTAGTTGCTGGGATGAGGAGGAGGATATGAAGATGATGTTTAGTTTCTCTTCCAAAGAATGGTACTGGCTATATGTTTTGTCTATATCTTTAGTTGTGGGTTTAGGAAACTGCCTAGAAGAAAGGTCCATTCCTCATCTTAGTTGTTTTTCTAACGTGCTTCCCTTTGGTAAGACCCTCAAAACTCCCTTAGGTGTTAGGTTTGAGGACTTCTTATTTGGCAGGCTATGGATAGAACAGCTAGAAAACAGAAGTTGACAAAATATGTGGGGATGGCACACTTCTCACATAAGTGTCACTCTGTGTGTGTGTGTGTGTGTGTGTGTCTGTCCTTCAAAGAGAAGACTTAAGATACTCTGGTAGTATGGTTACCCCACTAGATCCTGGGGCACCTGGAGTTGGAGGCATGGAGAGAAAGGAAGGCTGGAAATTGTTTGTGCCTGATGCTCAGACTTGGTCAGTGGTTGGTTCAGTTTCAGAATCTCCATCTTTTGTGTGTGTGTGTGTGTGTGTGTGTGTGTGTGTGTGTGAGAGAGAGAGAGAGAGAGAGAGAGAGAGAGAGAGAGTAGATCAATCTCCAATTGATAATTATGCACATTACTAGGGACAAACTGTGGGGAAATGCACAGGCTGTAATATGTAGTTCCACTATTGTGGAGGAAGAGGGTCGAAAGAGACCTGGCTAGGAGTTCAACCTTAAGTGTGGGCAGCTGGAAAGCTGACTCCCTTCTCCCCAGCTGTTTACCTTGAGGTGAGGCTCTGGAGCTCTGTTCTGGATCTTACTACAGTCATCCCTCTGTATCCATGGGGAATTGGTTCCAGGACCACTCACTTATACCAAAATTGTCAGATGCTTAAGTCCTCTATATGAAATGGCATAGCATTTGCATATAACTTAAGTATATATTTCCAGATAATTTAAATAATCTCTACATTGCTGTTAATACCTAATACATTATAAATGGTAGGCAAATAATTGTTGTACTATATTATATAGGGATTAAAGACCAGAAAAAATCTGTACATATTCAGCACCAATGCATTTCCCTCCTGAATATTAGATCTGTGATGGGTTGAATCCATGGAAGAGGAACTTGTGGTTATTGAGGGCCAATTGTATTCGGTGATGGGCTGGTACAGTAGCAAAGAAAATAAAAAGACACACGTGAGACAGCCTGCGTCCTCTTCCATTTTCACCATGGTCTTGGAGCTTTTCTAAGAAGTTAAGAGGAGAAAAAAAAAGACAAGCTCACAAGTTCTGCTGGCCTTTGTGCTTGTCTCTCTGCTTGGCCCAGGCCCTGCTTTCATTGTCTGACTTGGGTGATAGGTTCATAATGGCCCCATGGAAGACGTGGTTGTGGACAATGGAGAATCTCACAGTAGGGATATCCAGAAAGACCACATGAGAATCTTGGAAGAGTAAGAAACTGAACTTGGAGAATTCCAGAAGGCCACAGGGTGGAAAGGTGTTTGTTCCAAGTCAGGGAACAGTAGGGATATAAGAAAGGCTTCCATTTGGTGTATATGGATTCTGATATTATCCATTGAATGTCTACAATTCACTATTGTTCATGAATAAATTCATTATGACAGTAATGAATAAATTCATTGACAATAGAATAAATCAGACATTTTCCTATGTTCATATATGCATACACAACCAGTGTAACTCCACATCATGTACAGCCATAGAAATGTGAAGTTATACAGTCTACTGTCATATATAACTAAAAAGAATAAAAAATTAAAAAAAAATATATTCAATTATTCATTCACATAATCACAAAGCATCCAGCTACCAGAGCAGCCAGAAACTTCTCTGAATACTGATGTCCCAAATGGTTGCTATTTTTTTTTAAAGAGAGAGAGAGAGAGAGAGAGAGAGAGAGAGAGAGAGAGAGAGAGAATTTTTTTTTTAATATTTATTTTTTAGTTTTCGGCAGACACAACATCTTTGTTTGTATGTGGTGCTGAGGATCGAACCCGGGCCGCACGCATGCCAGGCGAGCGCCCTATTGCTTGAGCCACATCCCCAGCCCACGGTTGCTATTTTGAAACTAAACTCCTGAGTGGTTAGCAGGAGAGATTTGTACCAATAGGGGGTAGATCTCAGGGCTGTCCAAGAACTTGGCACTCCACTAGTTGGGGAGTACCCCTGTCTTCCTACAGTGAGATCCCAAGGCCAGTCCAGTCTGGGCACAGGGAGGGAAGCAGTGCCAGCAGTGGCCAGTGGTGGTGCCCTCAGGACACTTAAATCAATGTGCCCTGCTGGGTGGGAAGGCTGTTTTTCTCAGGGGGGAAGAAACTGCAAAGCTTTCATCATGACCTTGCCAGATTTGCAGGCCTCTTCTCTGCTTCCAAAGGTGCTCAGAGCCCTCCTAACTTGCCCTTCACCTCCCATTCCTAAAATTATATATATTTTGGGGGTCCTTCAGTGTCCTCTAGTTTTCCCCACTTTCTTTCCACTCCCTGACCAAAAGTCACAGAGTACCTTGAACGTTCTGTGACCCAGTCAGCAGCAGGTGTTCCCCCAGCAAGCTGATGTTCAAGCTAGGGTCTTAGAACGTCCCCTGCAGGGACATGTTTACATAATGTTATGGTTTGGATCTTAGATGTCCCTCAAAAACCTATGTTTTGAAAGCTTAGTAGCCAGTCTATGGTGTTGCTGGAAAGTGGTGGAACTTTAGGATGTGAGGCCTAGTGGAAAGAAGTTAGGTGACTGGGTGTGTGCACCTGGGGGGCGGGGCATTAGGACCCCAGCCCTTTACTCTTTTTTGCCTCCTGGCTGCCATGAGGTTTCCTCCACTGTGATATTCTGCTATGCCATAGGTCTCAAAACAATGGGGCCAAGTGACTATGGCTAAAACCTCTGGAACCACGAGCCCAAAACAAATCCTCCTTTTAAGTTGTCTTTCTCAAGTATTTTCCCAGTGAGGGAAAGCTGACTAAAACACAGAGAAAAGCTGCAAAATCTATGGGAGGGAGGCAGTATGATAATTGGGTAGAAGTTGTGGGGGATTAGTGTGCAAAGTTATCAGAGGCTTATAGAGATGCTTTAGGATCCCTCAAATTCCAAAATGTATTTATATGTCCATGGTTAAAAACTGAACTAACCTCTAAGTAAAATACAATTAAAAAATTAGTCAAAGTCATGTCCAGTTGCCAAGGGTCTCATAATCCAGTTAAGTAGTAGACACTGCCTGAAGCTCAGGACAGCATTTCCCTCAGCAAGAGGAATGGTGGATTCTGTCTGGCAGATGTTGTCTGGGATGCCTTGGGGGACTCTTGAGAACAAGAAATTAGGATGAGGGATGCTCCAGAAGTGGGAGGATAAGACTGAAGATTAAGTGGAAGAAAGTCCTTTATGCCAGGAGGCCACTACAGCGGCTATCTGCTCTCCTTCTAGTCAGAGCTCTTCTGTCCACCATCCCCCTGCCCTTAAGGTCCTGTGGCTTCCATGCAGGTGTCATGCCTAGGTGAGAAGGCCATGTGAGCTGAGGGGCCTGCACTGACCACCAAGGTGGGGAAAGCCAGCATAAAAAGGCAGTGAGGTACCAAAGCAAGGGTTGCTGATAGATATCAAGGATTGTTGTAGATGTGTTCAGGCAGCTTTTAAAATAAGTAGCCAATAAGGCCATTAAGAAGACTGAAGTGACCTTATCCTTACAGTGGTACACAGCCTGAGGTCTGCTGCTGTCCTCTGTACAGCCCATGGCCTCTCTGCCCTTTTTCCACATTGGAAGAGATGGTCCTATAAGCCCTCAGCACTAGAGGCATTTAGGGTCCTGGACATGGAAAAGTACAGATCTAGATAGGAACTTCCATGTCCTTATTCCCAGGGCTCTCACTTATGTAAACCAATCCTAGGGGGACAGGTCCACCTTAGTCTAAAAGCTCCCTGACCTTCTATAAACCCCCTGTCCTGAAAGAAGCCATGCAAGATGCCAGCCTAAGTCCTATCCTTACCCATAAAGGATCTAACTTCGAGGGGGTAGGGTTTTGGGGTAGATTAAATCAGCTGTAGGTCTGGGGATCCAGAGGAGTCTGAAGTCTTGGGAGAGAGGCACAGAAAGGTGAAACAGCTGTATCAGTGTGAAATAAGACTGGACAGCCAGCAGCTTCCTCCAACCTGCTTCTGCCACCTCTTCTACTCAGGGAAGAAAGGTTGGGTGTACCTAGGCACTCATGCCCAGACTCGCCTTTTAGCTAGACTCCACTCCAACCATCCAGCCAGAGGACTCTGTTTTTATCAGTGAAAATAAAACATGTTTATTACTGTAAAACTTTATTAATACAGGTCCATAATCCCTTACTTGAAACCTTTGGGTCAGATGTATTTATAATTCCTTGCATATTAGAAAGGATTCTATCTGGCAGATGTTGAATATATTAACATTTCAGTAGAGAATTGCAAAAAGGCACACTAGAAGAAATTAAGGGTATAAATGATCTCACTTCAGTTTGGGTCAGGTTTGATGCCCAAATTAGGAAAAAACCCTTGGCTTTTGGATGTTTTTGCATTTTAGAATTGCAGGTAAAGGATTGGAGACCTGTACTTAACTGCACATTTACAGAACAGCATAGTTGTCGTTGAGACTTGGTGCAGTGGTGAATCACACAGATGGCAGTCAGACTGCCTGGTCTCATTACAGCTCTGCCTATGGCTCACCCTCTCTGGACCTCAGGTTTTTCACCCACAGCACAGGATTATTCTTCCACATATGCATGTTAGGAGGATTAAACAGCTTAATGAAAGTAAAGTGCTTAGAACCTTGCTTGATAATACACATAGAAAACCTTGGTGTCACTGAGACAGACATTTAAGTGCCATTCTTCAATATGATCTAAATTACTAGCTCACTGTTGAGGCCCTGCAGGCCACAGCACAGGCTGGAAAATTTTTTGTAGTATCAAAGTCTTTCACATTCTTGGGCTTTGGTTTCCCAGAGAAGTAGAACACAGAAGTTTCAGAAGTTCTTGTAAGAAGGCTCTGTCATGGGTCCTGTGGAGCCGGTAGGCTCCTAGCTAGAGGACAAACATGATGAAGAAGAGGCAGAGGAGGCTCCTCCATGAGTCCATTATCCACTGAAATCCAACAACCCCATAACAGTGAAACACTTATTTGCCCGGGTCCCTGGCTTCCTCTCCATTCCAACCCACCAGCCCCTTGCATATCATATAGCCTATGAGACGATAACTGTTTTTGTTTTCTTGGAACTTGAGATTGAACCCAGGGCCTTGTGCACACTAGGCAAGTGCTCTACCACTGAGCTATATCCTTAGCCCTTCTTAAAAATTATTTTGAGACAGGATCTCACTAAGGTGTACAGTCTGACCTTGAAATTATGATCTTCCTATCTCAGCCTCCTGAGTAGTTGGCATTGCCAGTAGCTGGAATGACAGGTGTGTGCTCTCACACCCAGCTATTGTTGCATAATCAAAGGAGACATGAGGGTTTTGCCCTATTGGAAGGTGAGGCTGAGAGCCTTTCCTGAGTTTCACACTTAAACATTTCCATATGACACAGCAAAAACAGATATTTCCCTTATTGTAGAAAGTAACATGTGTTCACTGTCAAAACTCAAACCATTCAAAAGGACAGGAAATAAAATAGGACTGTGTGTTGTTTCCCATCCTCCAGCTGCCTGCAAGTAAATAATAGACTCCTGGGCATCTGTCCTTTTGAGTTTTCCACATAAACAAGACACTCTCACCTTGACCACTCTATTTTCTTTACAAAAGGGGGTCATATATACATACAAGAACATATTTCTAAAAATAGGCACATATTCATAAATTTCTTCTCAGTACTAACAGATGGATGCCAAGACATTGTCCTTATAATTCCTCCTAACTGTTGTTCCAGTTTTCCCTTAACTGATTGGAGCCTCAGTTTCCAAGTCAGGGAAGTGGGGATAAGAATAATGTAGCCAAATCCACAGGATGCCCATGAGGCTCAAGTGTGAGATATATATATATATATATATATATATATATATATATATATATATATATAGATAGATAGATATATAGATATATAGATATATATATATATATATATAATATAGATAGATAGATAGATAGATATAGATATAGATATAGATATATATAGATAAATAGATATAGATATATATAGATATAGATAGATAGATAGATAGATAGATAACATGAAATCATTCTGCAAATTGTCAAGTGGGAAACAGATCTGAGGAACTGTTATTACTGCCCTTCTATCTGCCCCCAACAGGAAATGTTTAGATTTTTTTGTTTGGTATTATTTTTTTGCAATGCTGGGGGATGGAGCCCATAGTCTTATATAGGCTAGGCAAATGTTCTACAATTAAACTACATCCTGAGCCCTGAAATGATTAGATTTTTTAGAAGGACTTCAGGAATGGAAAAACCATATCAGTTGCAGATATCATGTATAAGGAGGCTGGCAGAAATAAGAAGATAGGATGGACTCTTTGTGGTCAGATCACAGCTATCAGCCAGTTAGTTTAGTGTTTCTCTAGGGGACCCAAAATGCCCCTACAAAATACTTCCTTGATTTTGTAATGGGGAATTTTAATCAGCAGAGAGTCTGAGCAGCTTCTGTCCTTGCTGGGCTTTGGGAGTTAAGATTATCTTCTCCACCTGCAGGGAGGAAGGAGGGAAATGACAGATTGTTTTCTCCGTACCAATGCTTGGAATTGCTGGCTCCTGCCAGGGATGGTCTAAGATAGTGGGAGGGATCAGGGGCTGAGGCCAGGGCTAGAGACAGGAAGTGCCTTTCCCAATGCCTCTACCATCTTTGGTTTTAAGGCATCTTAGCCATGCTTGGGAGTATTAGGGCTTTTTTTCCACATATAACCCACCCAGCCTACAAATAAACTAGAGCTTGCCTGTAAAACTTCTCTCTGGTGTGGGAAAATAGAACACAAAACAGATGATGTGGGTGGTGGGCAGGGGTGGGAGAAGGGAAGCAAAGTGGTCCTGAATTCCCACCTTTGCCCTCTGCCTCTCTTTCTGGGCCCTTTCCAAGATCAGACTAAATGCTCTCATTTTTTCTTATAGGGCTGCATCATCCAGGAGGACCTCTCACACCTTTGTTTCTTCCTCACTTACCTTGAAGACACCTCTTTTTCAGTATCACAATTACAGCTACCAGCCCAACAAAGACCAGGACAGTGACCCCACCAAGTAGTGTGCCATTGCCACTGTCATTGCCAATAGAGGATGAGTCTAAGGAAGACAGAGAAAAGAGTCCAAGACCATGGGGTTGTCTACAGGTGTCCTGGCACCACCCTCTTCCCCATCTTGACTCTTCCTCAAGGTTAGCTCCTCACCCCATGCCACAGTGAGGGTGTGCTTCAGGCCAGGGTGCTGCACGTGGCAGGTATACCAGGCCTCCTTCCCAGCTGGCACCCGAACTGATGTTCATGTCTGATAAGTGCCATCCCCACTGGGGCGTGTCTCCACATGCTCAGTCTCCAGGACCAGCTCCTTCCTACCCAGCCACCAGCTCAGTGAGATGTCTGGTGGGTAGAAGCCCAAGGCCCAGCATCTCAGCATGGTCCCATCCTGGGTGGTGTGCTTTGTCACCTGCACCATGGGAGGCTCTGCAGGAAAAGGAGAGAACAATGCTGGTAAGCACCTCTCTGCTCATTCATTCCTCATGCTTTATCTCCATGGAGATCTTCCAAGTGTGGAGGACAGGAAGAAGGTAGGGATAGGATCTCTCTAGGGGAGGCACTCATGTTGAAACTTTGTAGGCATAGCTAAAGGGACAGTGCCCTGAAAATTTCCAAAGGGGATGTGACTTCCTATTCCTAACCTCTGAGTAGGGTCCTGTGTGGCCATATCCACCACCTTTTTCACTCATAGATCCTAGGATTTTTTTTTTCCCCCCAGAGACTTTATATACCTACTCTTTGACTTCCAGCACATAGTAGGTACCTAACAAGTGGTTGTTAAATGAAGGCAAGGATGATAATAATTCCCTCACCTTAAAACTAGGATGTGGAGGAGTTTGAAGCCCTGCATGACCTCTTTCCAGCTTGGTGACCTGAGGGAGGCCTTTTAACTCTTCATTTTTCTCAAAGCTTAATGGGGTATTAATCATTCTTTTTTTTTTTCAGAGTTGTTCAAAATAAGATGATCTTGGTAAAGGATGTAGACCATGTCTTGTGCTAAGTGAGAATTTAACAATCATTGTGTAACATACCATAATATGGAGTTTTGGAAAGTGGGCATCATTATTACTATGCTATTCTGAAATATAGCATGTCCTGGCTCATAACTCCCTTCCCAAGACATCTCCACTGGGGCATTTCTCCATGTGCTCAGCCTCCAGGGCCAGCTCTTCTAGCCATGATTGTAATGAGATGTCTCATGGGTAGAAGCCCAAGGTCCAATACCCTAGCATGGTCCCATCCTGGATTGTGTGCTAGAATTTCTTTTCCCCATGTCTGGTTATAGAAACTCTAATCTTTCTCCATCTGTATTGAAGCTGACCATAAAGAAATTCTCTGACCTATCTTTGTCCAATAGATCAGACCATCCTCATTCCAGAAGGGGCCTTCCTCATATCCTGGGGGGAAGAATGCTGTACAGAGAGGCCAGAAAAATGCTGCAGCAGGCAGGCCATAGGGGGTTTCCCCACCCAGTCTATTATCATTAGTGCCTATGTAATGGAGTCCCCATACAAACCCAAAGGACAGGGTTTGGAGGGATTCCACATTGCTGAACACATAGAGATTCCTGGAGAGTGGCAGGCCCAGAGACAGCATGGAAGCTCCACACCTCTTCTCTCTTTCCACATTCTAAACATATCTTTATCTGTATCCTTTGTAACATCCTTTATAATAAACCCATAAACATAAATGTTTCCCTGAGTTCTGTGAACCACCAAAGCAAATTAACGAAACCCAAGGAGTGGGTTGTGAGAATTTATAGCTGGTTGGTCAGTTAGAAGCACAGTAAAACAACATAGGATTTGTGACTGGCATCTAAAATAGGGGTGAGGAAAGTAGACCTGGGGACTGAGCCCTCAATCTGTGATCTGGCACTGTTTCAAAGTAGACAGTATCAGAACTGAATTGGATTAGGGTATGCCTACAGACAGGGTGTTCATTGCTCAAGACAATGCTGTGGGCCAGCAGAGAGCCCAGAATTCCTTACTCTATCACACCTGGAGCAAGGGATCAAGGTTCAGTTTTGTGTGAGGAAACTGTTGGCTAATTGGCCCTCCCTTTGGAGGGAGGGATAAGCTGTGTCCTCTTGGTGAGCTCTTCCAAGAGGACACAGCTTATCCCTTCTTCTCTCCCAGGCTTCTCTGTCAAATGGGACACCTCTTGTGAATGGGAATATATGGCTCACTCTTTGCATGGCTGCTGCTGACTGGGCCTTACCTATCTGAGTGAGGCTCTGGCTTTCCAGCTCCAGATACCTGTGCAGGGAGATGAGGCAGAGGCTTTCCAGGTAGGCCTTGTCGTACTCTGCATAGCAGCGCTCCATCTCCCACCAGCGCTTGGTCCGCACAGCCACTGGCTCTGCTGACACCCAGCTCAGTGTCTCTAGGTCCAGAGACAGGTGGTCCTGTCCATTGAAGCCAAATTGCCAGAAGCTGCTGGACCTGCCATCTTCCTGGATCTCACAGCCAAACATGCGCTGAGCACTGTGTGTACCTGTATATGCAGGCCAAAAGGCCCTGGTTATTGAAGGCCACAAGGCCAGAGTCTAGAGAGCCAGGGAGAAGCCTGCCACCTATGGGCCCTCCAAATGGTGGGGTGGGCATTGGCATTTAAAAAAAAAAAAAAAAAGCTACCCAGAGAATTCCCATGAGCAGCTAGGGTTATCCACATACCGCCACTCTGATTGTGGTAGCCCATCACTGTCCACATTTCCACCTGCTGCACCTTCTCCCAGGCCCTCTGTTTCTGGGTTTCTGTCTCCCAGTATACTGGGTATCCACTAGTGCCATCCACGGGGCCTGAGGCTCAGCCTTCCCTCTGCGACTGTCATACCAGATGAAGGGCTGGTCGTCCACATAGCCCACAGCCAGAAACTTCGGGAGGCCTGGGCATGGCTCTGATAGGGTTAGGTAGTGGTAGTGAAGTGAATGGGTCCCTGTAGAAACACAAAAATGGTCTCAAGTTCACACACACAGCTGGGACCTGTATGAGGTTTGTAACAGGATGGAGTGAAGGGTAGAAACCTATCCAAAAAATATTCTGTCAGCAAGTTTAAAAACTGGGAATTTTAAGGGCAGCTTAGTAGTAGAGTGCTTGACTAGCCAGCATGAGGCCTGCAGTTAAATTCTCAGCAAAGCACATACATATATACTCACACCCCAAAAGTGCAAAACTGGAAATTTCAGTTAAAAAAAGAAAGGATGGGGGAATGGAATGGGGAGTTATATTTAGTGGGTATAGAGTTTCAGATTAAGAAGATGAAAATATTCTAGAAATGGATGGTGACGATGGTTATCCAATAATGTGAATGTATTTAATGCCACGTTAACTATATACCTAAAATTTTTGTTATGTATTTGATCACAATAAAAGGCATCCAAATAGCTTAAGCAATCAATCAATTAAACACTTAAAGTTCATGCATTAATGCTCATGGGCTTTACTCCTAGAAAGTTCTCAGCATCTCATTCATGGTCTAGTTATTCAGATCTTACAGTCATCTCTGTAAGTAATGATCATCTCACAATTTAAAAGAATATGGTTTTTAAAATCTTGGTTGTTTGGAACCTTAATTTATTTAAACATTCTCCAGAGAAATTTGATCAAGTCCATCCATCATTCTTTTCTTGAGCCATCTTGCCAAGTTGGTGGTTTATTATTTTTTTAAACAGTGCTGGGGATTAAACCCAGGACATCTCTCATACTAGGCAGGGGCTCCACCAGTGAGCTACAATCCCAGCTCAAGTTGGTGGCATCTTGATCTCCACTCCCTGCTTTCTTCTTCTCCCACAGACATTGCTAGTCCATCTGTTCTGAAATTCAAATGCTGCCTCAAGGTTACTCTGTACCATGTCTCCAGAAGTCTCAATTCAACCATTCAGTGTTTCTAGAGATGAAATCTATTTAGCAGCCAGTCTTGACTCCAGCTATTAAAATAATGCTGTATCTTTTTTAAAAGTCACTGCACTGGGCTGAAGGTGTAGCTCAAGGGTAGAGCATATGCTTAGCAGGCATGAGGGTTCACCCAAAAAAGTAAAAGAAGAAAATTCACATTTTTCCTCAGAAATATCCATGGCTCACTCCCTTACCTAATTAAGCAGAGTTTTTACTTGGATGTCACCTTCTCAGTGAGGGCTTTCTTGCCTACTCCATTGAATATTGAATACTTATCCTCCCATCTCTGCAATATTTTTTCTTCAGAGTACTACAATCCTATCTACAAAATGCACTTTGTTTATCTTGTTAATGGCCAGGCTCTCCCCAGCAATCTCAGCTACTCAAGGACATTATAATCTCTTACTTTTTGTCAAGAACAGCACTGGGCACACAGTCAGTGCCCATGTTTAAACAGTCACATGTGGAAGAAGTCAGACACATCTCCACTGTAGAGGTAGGCTGTTTACTACCTCTTTGTGATGTTCTGGCCACACCAAACTCCATCCAACCCCTTTGAACATACTATTCCTTCTATCCCAAGAACTTTCCTCCCTCTCTTGCCTAAGTCAATTTCTTTTCATCCTTCTCTTTATAGCTCAAGTGTCCTTTTCCTTCAGGAAGCACTCCTTACTGATTCCAGTCTGACAACCTTCAGAGGGGCCTTAACAGTGTCCTGTGCTCTCTTCAAAGATTGTGGCCTCTATGAGAGTGGGTGTTTGAGTAAACACTAGTCCTTACCTGAGAAGGCTCCTCCTCTGGGCAGTAAAATAAGCATGAACGAATGTGATAATGAAGGAAATGAACCGGGGAACTGCCTATTTCCCTGGTCTCCAATCTTTAGGTGAGGAACAAAGCAGAGTGACTTTGGTTATAAAGTAAAACAGTGTACTTGTAAAACATCTGAAGAGCTTCAGCAATGAAGAGGTACTAAGCAACTCAGTGAGACCCTGTCTCTAAATAATACACAAAATAGAGCTGGGGATATGACTCAGTGGTCAAGTGCCCCTGAGTTTATTCCCCACTATCCCCCTCTCAAAAAAGAAAGAAACATCTGAAGAAATCCATCTGTTCAGTAAGCATGCAACCTATCCCATATACTCTTGCTTGAGGTGTGGGGTGGCACCCCATGGAGGTGTGTAGGCCCTCTAGCCTACAGCCACCAAGGAGACCCTGAATAATCTAATGTCCAAAACCTCTCTGTTGAGTCCTCCAAGTTCCTTCTTTGGGATTGGTAATCAGTATGTTTGGGGCATTTGTACCCCTGGGGTAAACCGTGGGTAATACATCTACTGTTTCCTCTTAAGTCATGCTTGGCTCATAGTGAGCACTTATTTTCTGCATTTGTTGAAGTGGGGGGAAAAGAAGGCATAAATGGAAATGACAAAAATCACAAGTGCTAATTTTTGAATGATAGCTCGTGCCCTTGATAGAATGAAGAACCCCCACTGCTCTGCTTTTTATTCACTATCACAATCTTCACAATGAATTTAAGAGGTTGGTGTGATTGGCTTCATCTTACAGATGAGGTAACTGAGGCTGAGTTGTTATGATTCAGTTTCTCATGACTGCAGCCACTTTGATTCATAATCCATGATTGCTTTTCAGTAACTCTTGGTTTTCCTGAAGGAAGATAGATAGATAGAACCATTAAGAGTCCTATGTAGGGGTTTACAACCAGACTCTGGCTCTAGTGTTAGGGGACAAACAGATGAGGATGGTGGGAAAGTGAGATTAAGATAATAATTCTATAAAATGGAACCACTGTGCTGACCTTCACATACTTTCTTCACCCCACATGCTTTCTTTGCCAAAAAAGCAATTTATCTGCTGCCCTGCCAGCCTACATGGACAGGGTATGTCACAAAACTTCCTGTTATCTGCAAGAAAATGCAGGCAGGAAATAACATTGATAAGAGGAACTCAAAAAGGTACTTTGAAGGGAGAAAGATTTGTGACCCTTTTCACAGACCAGATTCTGGAAGATAAGGATAATTCCTCCTAATCACAAAACCTATAAAAAATGATTAAGAAAAAATCTAATTAGAACTGCTCAGCATGGACCAAGAGAACCTAGCATTGTCATGGCAATAAGTACTTGAAAATCTGTTGTCACCCTGCTGTCAGTCAAAAGTCAAGAGGGGGACATGCGTAGAACTCTGGAAACTTCCCTGGGACCCCCCAAATAAAATTGGAATGCAGGAGAGACAAGTTGTCTCTCTCCTCTCTGAGAGGACCCATTTTCTCCCTTGAGAGTGTCCTCTTTCCCTTTCCTATCCCTTCAATAAACTCATTCTTGTTACTCTGAACAACATGTCTGAAAGCTTTTCTGACTTGATTGCAAGAATCTGGGTTTGGGGGGTGGGTCTTCACACTGCCTCAGTTTCCCAGATCGCCCCAGATGTGTAATACAGGGGTGCATATAACTTTTTGATATTATCTTAAGACAAATCAGGTATGTTCCAGCCAAGATAAAGTTACCTTTGTTTTAACCCTTCTTGTCTCCCTTTTCTAACACAAATTGCTAGAATTCAAGTGGTCTTGCTGCCACTGCTTACAAAAAGACAGTACTAGAAAGAGGTGGGGTGGTGCCTGGATTCTCTCCCTAGATCTTGCTGCCTTTTTGTAAGCAGAGAAAAGAAGAAGTACCTCCTCAGAGCTGGAGAAACTTCATGGGGGTCAGAGAGGGGTCATGGTGGAGGGGTAGTTGAGTGAATGGTTGACATCAGCTTGGGTCAGCCTGAATGTGAAATTATAACAGAGCAGTTCATTTTTTTAACAGAATTATTTTCTCAAATTCCCTCAGGAATATGATTTAAAGGGCTATTTCTTCCTCCTTCCCTCCCAACCTACCCCTTCCCCTGATCTCTTCCAGATCTTTTTTTTAAATATATTTTTAGTTGTTATAGACCTTTATTTTTTTCATATGTGGTGCTGAGAATCAAACCCAGTACCTCACACATGCCAGGTAAGTGCGCTACCGCTGAGCCACAGCCATAGCCCTCTTTTTTCAAATCTTTAATAACCTTTCTTTTTTACATATTATTCTAAATTCTATATAGAGCCCTCAGGCTGGGGATATAGCTCAGTTGGTAGAGTGCTTGCCTTTCATGCACAAGGCCCTGGGTTCAATCCCCAGCAAGACACACACACACACACACACACACACACACACAAATAGAGCCCTCTGTAATACCCTCTCCTCTTTGGAAAAGGAAATCCAGATGCTGGTCCCAGGAGGTTCCCTTTGGTGTGATGAAGAGGGAACAGAGGCTAAAAGACATGACACTCGTAGAAGTAGGCAACCTCTACCCAGCACAGGGATTTCTTGCCTTTTGTCCCATTGTATCTCCTTTTCTCCCCTCATAAATGCTGTTCCCATTTATTGATTATTGATTTTATTTCTTACACTTTAGGAGTCTTGTTAAGGAAGTCAGGGCCTAATCTGACACAATGAAGATTTGGGCCTACTTTTTCTTCTATTAGGCATAGGGTCTCTAGTCTAATTCCTAGGTCCTTGATCCACTTTGAGTTGAGTTTTGTGCAAGGTGAGAGATGGGGTTTAATTTCATTTTGCTGCATATGGATTTCCATTCTTCCCAGCAGCATTTGTTGAGGAGGTTATCTTTTCTCCAATGTATGTTTTTTGGCTCCTTTGTTTAGTATGAGATAACTGTATTTATGTGGGTTTGTCTCTATGTCTTCTATTCTGTACCATTGGTCTACACGTCTATTTTGGTGCCAATACCATGTCATTTGTTACTATAGCTTTGTAGTATAGTTTAAGTTCTGGTATTGTGATGCCTCCTGTTTCACTCTTCTTGCTAAAGATTGCTTTGGCTATTCTGGGTTTCTTTATTTTTCCAAATGAATTTCATGATTTTTTTTTTTTTATTTCTGTGAGAAATGACATTGGGGGGCTGGGATCATGGCTCAGTGGCAGAGCACTTGCCTCGCATGTGTGAGGCACTGGGTTTGATCCTCAGCACCACATATAAATAAATAAAAAATAAAGGTATATCAACAATTAAAAATATTTTTTAAAAAATAAATGACATTGGGATTTTAATTGGAATCTCATTGACTCTGTATAGTGCTTTGGGTAGTATGGCCATTTTGACAATATTGATTCTGACTATTCAAGAGTATGGAAGATCTTTCCATTTTCTAAGGTCTTCTTCAATTTATTTCTTTAGTGTTCTGTAGTTTTCATTGTAGAGGTCTTTCACCTCTTTTGTTAAATTGATTCCGAGTTATTATTTTTTTGAGGCTATTGTGAATGGGGTAGTTTTCCTAATTTCTCTTTCAGAGGATTCATCACTGATGTATAGAAATGCATTTGATTTATGGGTATTGATTTTATAACCTGCTACTTTGCTGAATTCACTTATTAATTCTAGAAGTTATCTGGTGGAATTTTTTGGATCCTCTAAGTATAGAATCATGTTGTTGGCAAATAATGATTGTTTGCATTCTTCTTTTCCTATTAGTATCCCTTTAATTTCTTTCATCTTTCTAATTGCTCTGGCTACAGTTTCATGGACTATGTTGAATAGAAGTGGTGAAAGAGGGCAGCCCTGTCTTGTTCCAAATTTTATTCATTTAGAATGATGTTGGCCTGGGGCTTAGCATAGATAGCTTTTAAAATGTTGAGGTATGTTCCTACTATCCCTAGTTTTTTTAGTGTTTTGAACATGAAAGGGTGCTGTATTTTGTCAAATGCTTTCTCTGCATCAATTATATCATATGATTGTATCTTTAAATCTACTGATGTGATGAATTACCTTTATTGATTTCCATATGTTGAACCAAACTTGCATCCCTGGAATGAACTCTACTTGATCACGGTGCACTATTTTTTAAAATATTTTTTTGTATGCGATTTGCCAAAATTTTATTGAGACTTTTTGCATCTATGTTCATCAGGGATAGTGGTCTGAAATTTTATTTCCTTGATGTGTCTCTGTCTAGTTTTGGTATCACAATGATACTAGCCTCATAGAATGAGTTTGGAAGGGTCCTCTCCTTTTCTATTTCATGGAATAATTTGAGGAGTATTGGCGTTAATTCTTATTTGTAGGTCTTGTAGAACTTGGCTGAGAATCTATCTGGTCCCAGACTTTGCTTGATTGGTAGGCTTTTGGTAGCATCTTCTATTTCCTTGCTTGAAATTGATCTGTTTAAATTGTGTATGTCCTCCTGATTCAGTTTTAATAATGGGGTGGATTCAAATTAAAAAGCTTCTTCTTAGCAAAAGAAACAATGAGGTGAAGAGAAAGCCTACATTTTGGGAGCAAATTTTTGCCACACATGTCAGTTAGGGCACTAATATCCAGGATATGTAAAGAACTCAAAAAAATTAACAACAAAATAACAAAAATCTAATCAATAAATGGTCTAAGGATCTGAACAGATACTTCTCAGAGGAAGATATAGAATCGATCAACAAATATATGAAAAAATGTTCAACGTCTCTAGTAATTAGAGAAATGCAAATCAAAAATACTCAAAGATTTCATCTCACTCTAGTCAGAATGGCAGTTATCAAGAATACAAGCAACAGTAAGTGTTGATGAGGATGTGGGGGAAAAGGCACACTCACACATTGCTTGTCAGACTGCACATTGGTGCAACCAATCTGGAAAGCAGTATGGAGATTCCTTAGAAAACTTGGAATGGAACCACCATTTGACCCAGCTATCCCATTCCTCGTTCTATTCCCAAAGGACTTAAAAATAAATATACTATAGTGACGCAGCCACATCAACACTTATAGCAGCAGAATTTCCAATAACTAAACTGTGAAACCAACCTAGATGCCTTTTAATAGATGAATGGATAAAAAAAACTGTGGTATATTGCTGGGAGCCATTAGCCAAGTAGGTATGACAATTTCCTTGCCAGCGTACCCCATGTTGCTGACATGTTGCAGCGACATTGAATGTAGGTGACCTTGCTCAAGGACCAAGGCAGATTAGGGTGTTCCCGGTTTTAAGATAATCCTGTTTAGGGCGTTCCCAGTTTAGGTTCCAGGTTTAAGGTTTAAGATTATTCCTGCTGGGAATAGGGCGTATCCTGCTGCCTGAGTTCCCCTTGAGTTCTCACGGGATTCAGACAGTATATTTTGGAGATAGAAGCCCAGAGAACGTGGATTTTGGGCAGAGAATGTGGATTTGGGCAGAGAACGTGGATTTCCCCAGAACGTGATTGTAGACGGCTGGTGTGAGTTCGGGAATAAAGAGTTGCTGTTTGAATCTACAAGCTGTGTGGTGGCTCGTGATTGTGTGCCCAGCCAGACTGCGGCATTTGTGCCCAGCCAGACTGCGGCATTTGGCGTCCCGTGCGGGGAACTTCTGAAGCTTAGAGGTAAGTGAAATTTCTCACCCTTGAGGAAGAGAAAAAAAAAATGGGTGAACATTTCAAAAAACAATATGTTCTTGTTTTGACTTATTTTGTTTTTATTTCAAGTTGCCTGTTCCTAGAACTTTCTCAGGCAAACTGGGGAAAATGGTTGACTCAAGGTTTGAAGTTGTTCACCCCCGAGGAAGAGAAATTGTTAGAGGAAAGAGGCACCCCAGTAAGACCAAGAACAGTTAAGGCATATGTTGATAAAATACAAAAATGTAGCACATGGCTTTTTAAAGACGAGTTATTAAGTATATCAATGGGATCATCATGGTATCCTGTAGAAGGATTTTTCTTCAACAAGAAAGAGATGGCTAGTTCTGTTTACTACATTTGTCTAAGATCTTGGTTTTTACAGACATCTAATTAATTTACAAAGCTGAAGTGTTAAAATATCAACCACTAAATATAAAATCAAGTACTCTTTACTTATTAAGTTCCATAAGGTAATATATTTAAACATTATGTGTGTTTTCATAAATTGGTAAATGGAAAAATGTTTAATATTGCTTTGTGTCTGTGTCTTTGCTAAAACAAGGTTACTAAGAGTTAAGATTCTATCATGTGTAATTTATATACAAAGAGTAGAAAAAATTTCATTTGGGTTTCAATTATAGTATTATAGTATCATAAAAAACATGAAAGTCTTTCATCTTATTAAAGTGGAGTAATTTGTCTAAATCAGAAATTTTATAAGAGTTGTCTCAAAATGTGAATTTATAAAAAGGGTTAACGGTTAAAAAAGAGATAGAAAAAGATTCAAGATGTGGAAATATATTTTAATATAAAAGGTTAAAGGAGAAAGAAATGTTTCTAGATGAGATAATCTCTGTGTGGTAAAGTAAAAAGTTGTAAAATGTCATTTAAAAAGATTTTGAGGAAACTAGACTTACTTTAAAAGCTTGAGAAAGGAAGAAAGAAGAAAAAGGTATTTGTACATGGCAGATTGAGACAAAGCTTCTCAATGGAGTTAAAAAAAAAAAGACTTTGGTTGAAGGGCAGCCATGTAAACTAACATTGAAGCGATTTAAACAGAATCTAAGCCTCGTTTAAAAGAGTGAAGTTGTAGGTGGTGAAAAAGTACATTTAAAAGTACAGTATAGATGATAATTAAAAGGCTTTAAAAGGTTAAATTGAAGGTGGTCGAGATACCTTCATGGTGGAAAAAAGATTGCTTTATTGCATCATTCGAAGCCTAGTTAATCTTAAAGGCATTACTTAAAAAAAATGGGAAGATAATAGGATAAAAGATATTTAGATAAAGAAGATTAAAAATTTAAAGTGAAAAACTTTAAAGACAGAAGTATAGAAAGTTAAAAAGAAAAAGAGAAAAGATGTAGGAAGATAAAAAAATGTAGGAAGACAATAATTTTAAACCCACAAAATAGAAAACAACTACAACAACAACAAAAAAAACTAGTAGGAAAATAAGCAACTAAGGGTAAAAATACAAACCTTAGGAAAAAAAAAAACTAGAAGATAGAAATAAGATAGAAAATGGTTGAAAATGTCAAGTAAGGTATTACACAGATAGAAAATGCAAAAAGCTAAGACAACTATTAGATACAGACATACTTATTAAAGCAAAAAGAGGGAATTGGAAAGGGGTATATATCCCCCAAAGATAAACTTAAAATAACGCTTTTTACTCTAAACTTTTTAAATTTGGATTCATCAGGACTTAGTGCTGCAGAAAGGCATATGTATCCAAAAAATGTACATAAGCCTAAAGTACTTTGGAAAGATATTCTAACAGGACAATGGAAAGGTCCTGACCCAGTGATTGTCTGGAGTCGGGGCTCTGTTTGTGTGTTTCCACAGGGAGAACAGCACCGGATTTGGATTCCAGAGAAATTAACTAAACAATTTCTACAGATCGAAAAGAAGATGATTTGACTCAAATCCATAACAGCTGATATCCAGAACTCCAGCTTGGCCATTCTTACATCTGCGACAGTGATTAACTAGTGATGCAATTTTTATTTCCTTGCCAGCGCACCCCATGTTAATTATGATAGTGCTGGCATTTCTTTGCTGATGGTGTCACCAGTGATGCAATTTTTTCCCAAGGAGCCGTCAATTGGCTTGGTGTCGTGGCATTTCTGTATCCTCCTCCCTTCTGCTAGTGATGGTCTAAAATTTGGGGGCCAATGGATTATGCTGGACCGGTAGTCAGTGACGGGTATGATCCAATTACAGTGATTACGGGTATCCAATTACGGGTATGATCCAATTAAGACAGGAGGCTGACGCCTAAAGGTCAGTTTTCCGATGACGGGTAAGAACCATATGTTGAACTGGACAACCTACCAGGCACGGTCCTTAAGCCACATTAACCTCACTCCCCCACTGGCACCAAGGCCAAATTTGGGGGCCAACAGAGGTGAGGCAAAGAACCTCACCCCCCCAACTGGTGCATAGACCTATCCACAAGTATGGCTGTATGCTGGACCGGTAGTCAGTGACGGGTATGATTCAATTGCAGTGGTATCAACCTAAGACAGGAGGCTGACGCCTAAAGGTCAGTTTTCCGATGACGGGTAAGAACCATATGTTGAATTGGACAACCTACCAGGCACGGTCCTTAAGCCACATTGCTTGTTGTTTAATTAATCAGAAGGGGGGAGATGCTGGGAGCCATTAGCCAAGTAGGTATGACAATTTCCTTGCCAGCGTACCCCATGTTGCTGACATGTTGCAGCGACATTGAATGTAGGTGACCTTGCTCAAGGACCAAGGCAGATTAGGGTGTTCCCGGTTTTAAGATAATCGTGTTTAGGGCGTTCCCAGTTTAGGTTCCAGGTTTAAGGTTTAAGATTATTCCTCCTGGGAATAGGGCGTATCCTGCTGCCTGAGTTCCCCTTGAGTTCTCACGTGATTCAGACAGTATATTTTGGAGATAGAAGCCCAGAGAACGTGGATTTGGGCAGAGAACGTGGAATTGGGCAGAGAACGTGGATTTGGGCAGAGAACGTGGATTTCCCCAGAACGTGATTGTAGACGGCTGGTGTGAGTTCGGGAATAAAGAGTTGCTGTTTGAATCTACAAGCTGTGTGGTGGCTCGTGATTGTGTGCCCAGCCAGACTGCGGCATTTGTGCCCAGCCAGACTGCGGCAGTATATGTACACAATGGCATAATACTCAGCATTAAAAGAGAATAAAATTATGGCATTTGCAGGTAAATGGATGGAGTTGGAGAATATTATGCTAAGTGAAATATGCCAATCTCATAAAACCAGGGGCCAAATGTTTTCTCTGATAAGTAAATGCTAATTCATAATGGGTGGGGTGTGCATGGATGAGTGGAGGAAATTTGGATGAGGGAGGGGGGAGGAGGCATGGGGGTAGGAAAGATGGTGGAATGAGATGAACATCATTACCCTAAGTACCATGATTACACAAATGGTGTGACTCTACTTCATATATAACCAGAGAAGTCAAAAATTCTACTCCACTGATCAGTTATACATGACAGCAGAAAGTTCTTCAATTCATTGTACACAAGTGGAGTAGAATTAATAAAATTAATCAAAAAATAAATAAATGCTGTTCCCTCAATGACCTCCCCACCTTTCCTTGGAGATTTGAAACAGAAAAGATCTCTGTCTTCCTCAAGTCTGGCTTTGAATAAACATGTTTTCCTATCAACTTCTGCTTTTCTAACAGTCTTTGAGCAGCATGCAGCAAAACTTTTGATTCTGGTAACAAAATGACTGGGGTCTATCTCATGGAGCTGTTTTAATAAAAAATACAGAGTTAGATCAGTGTGTCAGCCGGGCATGGTGGTGCACACCTATAATCCCAGTGGCTCAGGAGGCTGAGGCAGGAGCATTTGGAGTTCAAAGCCAGCCTCAGCAACTGCAAGGCAATAAGCAACTCAGTGAGACCCTGTCTATAAATAAAATACAAAAAAAATGGGCTGGGGATATATGGCTCAGTGGTTGCGTGTCCCTGAGTTCAATCCTCCAGAACTGCCACCCCCCCCAGAAAAAAACCCAACAAACTTAGTGTGTCATGCACCTGGTGAACAGGCATATAGGCCTTGGTAGGAACCAAGGCTGGGGCTTTTGGTCTCCATGACCCATTTCTTCACTTTTTCTTTTTCTTTTTTTTTTTGCAGTGCTGGGGATTAAACCCAGGTTTCACACATGCTAGGCAAGTGCTCTATCACTGAGTTACTCACAGCTCCTGTTTTATTTTTTCTTCCTTGATGACCTAATCCTATGCACACATGTTAAATTGTTTTTATTTTTGCTTTGTCCACTGCCCCCCCAAGATTTATTGAAAAAAAAAAACTGTATAAGTATTATAGTGTGATGTTTTGATATATATATATATATATATATATATATATATATATATATATATATATATACACATGTGTGTGTGTGTGTGTTGTGTGTGTGTGTGTATGTATACACACACATCATGGAACTGATTATCATAATCAAGCTAATTAACATACTCATATTTCTCATAGTTACCTTTAGTTTTTACTTTAAGATCTACTCTCTTAGCAAATTTCAAGTTTGCAATACAGTATTACTAACTGTAGTCATCATACTGTAAGTTTGATCTTCCATTCCTTGTTTCCTATCTACAGCAGCTCTGCCTCCCCTGGGTAGGCAGAAGAGCAAATGTCCTTGCTTTGCTGCTGGACCTCTCAAGCAGTGAGATGTCCATGCATTCTGTGTTTCCTGTTCTATAGTGTGGTAGGTTGAATAAAGACTCCCCTCCATGTTATTCCTGGAGGCTGTGATTATTACCTTATATGGTAACAGGTATTTTATAGGTGTGATTAATTTAAGGCTTTTGTGATAGGAGATTGCTGGCACTAAAGGAGAGGAATGCTGAGACTGAAACAGAGCAACTCCCTCTGTAAGATGTTTAACAATTGTTACCCCTCCCCACACACATCCCTAAAAGATCCCTAGATCTTTTAATGACCCATCTCTTTCACATGGTATTCTGAATTCTGAAGAGAGGCTTCTGGTAATGCCCTCTTCTCTCCTCAGTTCCTTAACTCAGGAATTGACTTAAAGGAAGAACTCTGTAAGAAAATAGAATGCAGAATGTGGCCCCAGGAGGTTGAATTTCCTTTTGATGTTCTGAGGAGGGAGAAAGTCAACAGAGCCACAGAGGTACAAAGGTACACTTTGAAGAGGAAGACTCCCACCTAGCATTGTGAATTTCCTGCCCACTGACTCAAAATACCCTCTTTTCTTCCACCTGGTGATGAAGATTTGAGATAAAAATGTCTCTATCTTCTTCAGAGTCGCCCTTGAATAAACCTATTCTCTTCCTGTAATTTCTGTCTCCCCAAGTTTTCAGTGGAGCTGTAAGCAGCAAGGACCTTTAATTCCAATAACAGAACAAGGAATGAAACTTTAGAAGATGGAAGTCAAGGAATTGGATTCTCCCTTACACCCTCCAGAGGGTGTGCAGCTCTGCTAACACCTTGATCTTGCCAGGGGGGAAACCCATTTTGGACTTCTGAACCCCTGAAATATAAGAGAATAAATGTATGTTGTTCTAAGCCACCAAGTTGTGATCATTGGTTTGGCAGCAATAGGAAATGAATACACATAATATTATATTAAAGCAACAGTATCTAGTGGATTTCAGGGTCAGTTCAAACTCAAGAGCTTTGATGCTGCCCTGAAATCAGGGAGAGAGGGCACATGGTCTGGGAGAGTACCTGCTCTGGAAGCTGTGGTGAGTCCAGGACCTCCAAGCCAACATAGAGACAGAGCCTAAGAAATACAGAGTAGGGGAGCCTGCAACCATGATGCTCCCACCCCTGAAGCAAAGAGGAGATAAGGAAGCTAATGTGCTTCCCCCCAGGTGTGGGAAAGGCAGGAAAGAGCAAATAATTCCAAGGTCAGGCCTGGTGAAAAAGGAAACAACACATGGTAGTTCCATTGTAGCAGGTACACAAATCTAGTCAGTCCCCCACCTACTTAATGGCTTTAAAATGGTGTGAAAGGGATGCGATTTCAGTAGAAATTACATATGGAGTTTTGAAATTTGATATTTTCCTCGGCTAGCGATTTGTGTTCAGTCATGTGATCAGAAGGGGAAATCACTGACACTACAATGCATTGAGTTGCCAAGCTATGATGTTCAGTAGTTTAAGGCATTAAATGCATTTTTGACAATGTATTCTCAATTTACAATGGTTTTACTGGGATATAACCCTATTATAATTCAGTGGCTGAGCACTTGCCTAACAAGTGCAAGGCTCTGGGATCTCCACAAAAAAATTAAAAATAAGTAAATAAGAGAAGTCTTGCAATGTAATCTAAGAAAATTATTGACGCATAATAACTATGCATAATAGAGAATTCATTGTTATATATTCATATTGAAAGAATTCCCCACGCAAAGACACTTCGCCGGGAGAATTCCAATTTTATTGCAAAAAGCTGTGTGCTTATATAGAACTAAGGGGGAGATGGTAGGGCTTAGATAAATGGCAGACAACCCGTTTATTGGCAAGTTCTTCCAGATATCAGCTCCGGAGCCCAGGAATTAGTTCTCATTGGAGCTAAGTTTCCCCGCCAGCGGGATTTGAAATTGGCGCCGGCGGGAGAGTTCACACGGGCGGGAACTTTTCGCGCCACTGCAGAAAAGAAGAAGGTAGGAAGAAGAGGTCCTTAGGCGCCATGTTGGGGTTTTTTCTCTGGGGTATGGCTGCCTTTTATACTTTTCCCAACACATATGTGCATATCATTGGTTCAATTTCAATTTCATTCCCTAGGACCTTCTCTTGTACTCCCCTCCTGTTGATCCTCTTCCTTTATCCTATTGAGCTCTCTTCTATTTTCATAAGACTTCTTTTTTTCTCTAGCTTCCATTTATAAGAAAAAATAACACCTGACTTCCTGAGTCTGGCTTATTTCACTTAACATGGTGATGCTCTCTAGTTCCATCTATTTTCCTAAAAATGACACAATTTTGTTCTTTTTTATTGCTGAGTAGAACTCCATTGTGTATATTTACTTCATTTGTTGATGGACACCTAGGCTGGTTCCATAGTTTGGCTATTGTCAACTATGTTGCTATAAACATAGGAATGAATTTATTGGTATATTATGCTGACTTTATTTCTTCTGGATAAAATACAGGGTGATGATACAGCAAGGTCATATAGTGGCTCCAAATTCTAGTCTTTTGAGGAAACTCCATACTTATTTCCATAATGGCTGTACTAATGTATAATCCCATCAATATCATGTAAGTGAAGCCAGATTTAAAATTAGGCAGTCAGTATAGTTAGGTAAATCAGGTCTAATATCGAGTGAAGTCTAAAATGGAGGCCATGTTGAGAATAAATTTCCGGAAGAGTTGAGCAACTCTTAAAATGTTAATGAAGTCCCAAGAAAAGCCCTAGGCCCAAAGTCCATCCCAAAGAAATGTTAATGAACAGCCCCAGCAGATTTGAAGATAGTGCATCCCAAAGAAGTGTTAATGAAGTCCTTCCCGCCCAGATTACTTCTTAGGCCCACCTGTGTCCCACCCCTAGGGCCTTCCAACCTACATTCCATCACTGAAAGAACTATAAAAAGGGGAAACAACCGCACTTCCACAGATTCCACCTCTTGGGTCCCCTTCTTCCTCCGGGAGAAGTCTTTTCTGCTGTCCTTTAATAAACTTCTAATTTCTACTCTGACCTTGCCTCGTCGTGCTTCTGTGGTATTATTCTTCAACACTGGGGAAGCAAGGACTCGTCACCGGTCAACAGCGGTAACATAAGAGTTCTTTTTCTCTCCACATCCTCTCCAGCATTTATTATTATTTCTATTCTTGATAAATTGCCATTTTGACCAAGGTGAGATAAAATCTCAGTGTAGTTTTGATTTGCATTTCTCTGATTGCTAGGGATGTTGACCTTGTTTTTATATGTATTTGTTAGTCATCTATAATTTTTCTTTTGAGAAATGTCTGTTTAGTTCATCTGCCCATTGATGCCTCAGTTTCTTCTGGGTCAACAGTTCTCCAGTGCCCCTTCCTGGTCACTGGGCCTTGTGGCAAACTCTCTAACAAGTGGAAGTTCCATGCCCATTAAGCACAGTCTCCCTTTTCCCTCAATGTGTTGGGAATGGAGGTGTCCAACCCCTTCTCCACTGCTCTCTGGAGACTTTACATCTATCCCATTTCCCCATGATTCATTTGGCACTGCCACTCTCTAGCTGTGTGGCCTCAAGTATTTAAAGGTTTAGGCCTTGTTTTTTCATCCTTAAGTGGGAGGAATTAAACAATCTGCTCTACAGCTCTATAAACACGAAGATAATGATTATAAGTAATGAATAAGGGTATGGAGGAGGGGCTCTGCAGACATCACTAATCCTAGTCTTCTTAGGGAGAGGCAGGTATGGGAAGTGGAGTGCTGGAGGGAGGAAAGCTGCTTGAGCAAGGAGCCAACCCACTGGAGGCCAGGATCCAGCCCATGGTACCTTTCAGAAGCTTTAGTCTCTGTGTCCCCTATCCGAAAGAACCTCCCTCACAAATGCAGCCTCCCCCACCAATGTACTTTTCTGCAATCTGGAGGATCCTGGCTTCTTCAATCCTACCCTTTCTTCAGTGGGCAGGCAGGGGGTGCTTACCTCTAGGCCATGTTTTTTCTTCAAACTTCAAGTTGGACAGTTCTGCCATCACCACCTTTGCTAAGGAAGCTGGGCCATCCACTATCACTGGCAGCCCCCATGGACTCTCTGCAAGGAGGGAGTGGGGGAAATGTCAAAGCATAAATATCCTACATTAATATTCTTAATTTTTGGGAGAGATGGTATGAGATGATAGCAAGAGATATGTCCCAAGGAAGGCGGGAAATTGGGGCCTTGCCACAGCAAAGACTGGAAACTTCATCTCATGTAGTTGCAAAGCTAACAGGCCTGAGTTCTGGGCTTCTGTGCAAGACATTGTTCTTGTGTTTTATAAGCACAGTAGTCCCCATCCCCACCTTATCTTTGAGGGATACATTCCAAGGCCCCCAGTGGATGCATGAAACTGTAGATAGTACTGAACCCTATATATACTATATGTTTCCTCATATATATCTACCTATAAGCTTGAATTTATAAATTAGGCACAGTAAGAGACTAACAATAACTAAAAGTAAATAGGACAATTAAATATTATACTGATGCCATTGTAGCAGGAGTCTACTTCATACTTTGAACATAACCCTTGCTACTCTGCCACTGCCACTTATTTGAAAACTTTCTCTTCTCCCTCTCCCACTCCCTAGCCTTAGGGAAAACAAAATTACCCTTCTTCCCATCCTAGGCTAAGTTATCTGTCCTTGAGCAAACACAAACCACAGGAATGAAATAATTAGATTTAAGGGATGGCATCAAGTGAATTACCACCCCTGATAAGGCACATCTGGAATGTAGCTTTTGAACTGCCTATTTAAAAGCCCTCTATTCCCCTCTTTGATGGTCAGATTAATAGCCTCTGGGACAGGAGTCCCTGTTTTTCTCCTTTGCTAGTAAAGAACTATAACTTCTTTTTTTTTTTTTTTTTCAAAACCTTGTCTTCATGATTGGATTGACATTGAGAACAAGGACAGAGCTTTTGGTAACACCATGACAGTCAATCTGATAACTGTAATGGGTGGGTGGCATATATATCATAGATACATTGGACAAAGAGATGATTACTGTCCTGGGCAGAAAAAAACTAAGATTTTACTCTCACTCAGAATATTTAACAATTAAAAACTTATGGTGTATTTCTGTAATCTTCCATGTGATACTTTTGAACTGTAGTTGACCATAGATAACTAAAGCCATGGAAAGCAAAACCACAGATAAAGGGGAACTACCTTATTGATTCATGGCATTTGCAGTGCAATCCAATGAAGTAACTCTGATATTTCCTAATTAAAGAAGAGTGAAGCTAGGGACCAGAGTCAGTCTGCTAGAGTCCATATCCTAATTAGTTATGTGATTGTTCAGCCTTCGGTAGCCAGTTAACCTCTGAGCCTCAGTGTCTCCATCTCACCATGGGAATAATAGCCAAATACTTGTCACAGGGTGAGGCTCAGAACTTCCCCGATGCTGTACTCATGATATCTGCTCCCTTAATGAGACTGTCCACTCTGTGGATTTCCCCCATGTCACTTCCTCACTCCCTACCTCCTGAAGAAAAAAAGCCTGGTCTTTCTGATCTGGCATCTGAGTCCCTAATGGGAACCTCGGCCACTTCCTTCCCATCTCCCTTCCACACTTGGACACAGGCTGGTTTTAGATCTTTGCTCTTTTTCTCCTTCTTGATTTGGGACAGCTCAGTCCTGACCAATCAGACTGGCATCACCTGAGTGCATCCCAGGTAGGGACCATAGAGAGAGGAATCCTGGATGTCTGGGGCTTTGTTAACTTGAAATATTAAGTTTAGGAGCCTCAGCTTGGATGGGAAAAGATAACCTTTTGTTTTCACTAACCTCTAGTCAAAATTTAGTGTTTCCTCTCATGATGAATGGAGACAAAGTACAGTAGGATGAGTAGAACCCGTGCATTGTCTTGGGTAGAAACCAGAGTGCTTTTGAATCAATAACAGTTACTGTATACATCTAGAAATATGCTTCACCCTCTCACTGCTTCCAAATGGTGGAAATTGCTAATTTAATGCATTATTTAATGTGTTTACTTAGAGGAATATGCATTACTTATCACACTTTTACCTTTTTAATTAAAAATTATCTTATTAACTAAAATACTAAATAGCTTTATTGCAACGTAATTGGTTGGGTTCCTTCGAAATCCTGTGTATTTCACGTTACATATTGAACGCGAAAACGCAAAAACGTTCCCAGAGAAAAGTTCCACCTTTCAGAAACGGGTAGAAACTCCGACTCCATAAACTAGTGCTGCCACCTAGCGTCTGCACTGGACCTCTCTTTAGTCATCTGCAAACTGAGACAAGTTGGCCCTCCTAATCCAAGGGTTCTGCTTCCTGGGATTTGACCAACGAACCACAGATGGAAACTATTTGGGAAAAAAAAATCGCATCTATACTAAATATGTATATACATAAATTTTCAATTTCTAAACAATAAAGCATAACTACGTAACATGATATCATTATGTTAGGTGTTATTGGTAATCAGGAGATAATTTAAAGTATAAGTCAGATTATACGCAAATACTATCTTATTTTATTTAAGGGACCTGAGCATCCATGGATTTTGGTATTGGGCGTCCTGACACTTTCTCCTCAAAATATCGAGGGATGACTGTATGTTCTAAGAGAGAAATGGCTTCCTGTAGGTAAAGTACTTAGGACAGATCCTGGCATAAAGGACACCAGCTAGGACTTCTCTTAGGCCTGTGGTATCTGTGCAGTTGAGGTGGGTATGCCTTGTGGTGCGGTAGGGAACTCAGGAAGTGGTCATGCCCTGCGCGCTGGGTCGGCCAGCTCTGCGCACAAAACTGAAACTAGGAAAGAATGGAAATTCTAGACCAGGTCAGAAAAACCCCTGATGTTCTTTCTCATTCTCCAGCCCAGCCAGGGAAAGCAAAGGTGGGCTATTTCCGGACAGGGGCCCTGGAAGCCACTCCACTCTGGACCGCCCCTTGCTTCAGGCGGGTGGCAGGGAAAGTGCTGGCTGCCCTCACATCCAAGCTCGCTACCTCCCAACAAAGCTTCCCCAGGGTCTTCCAGGAGCACCCGGCCCCGTGGAAGCCCTTGCTGCGTTGTCTGGGAGGGGCCTACGGAAGTTATGCCCCGGGCTAGGTCACACTTCTGTGGGGTCACCGTCAGCACCTATTCTACGCTCCTCCTCGGCCTCCCGCGGCCCCACCCGCAGGGATGTTCTGGGCTAGCGAAGCCAGAGTGGGAGGCGTCAAACAGGAGTCGGGTCCAGCCCTGGGCTGCTTGCCTCCTCTCGGATTGCGGATGGGCTCTCCAAGTCATCATTACCCCAAACCCGGGTGGAAAACATGGGGTCGGCCCTGAACCCCCCTCCTCTCCCTCAACTGTCTCGATCTTGATCTCTCACCTGCTGTGCGCTCTGGCACCAGCTCAGACAGCAGCAGCAGCAGCAGCAGCAGCAGCAGCAGCAGCAGCAGCGACGGCGCCACCCCGACTTGTGCGCTCCAGGGACTTCGCTGGCCTTTGGCCTCCATCTTCGCGCACTCCGCTGGAAGGGGGGTCCTGGCGCAATGCGTCCTAAGACCTTGGGGCACCAGGCCTGGAGGCGAACTACAGCTGACGTCCCAACGCGAAACCTGCCCCAGGCGAAATAAGCGGAAGCATTGAAGCTCAGCACTCGGAGGGCGGAACCCTACAGTCTGGCATCTCAGGGCTTGAGTTTCAGCGCAGCAGCGCCCCCTTGCGTTTCAGCAGCCAATCCCGCAGCTTGTTGACTGCCAGGAGCTGGCCAGCAATGGTCGAATAGGGGAGAATGCCCGCCCGGCTTGTCCCAGCGGACAGTCCCGAGGTTCTTCCATTCTGCGTTTCTCTCCGTTGGCCCTTGGGAATAGAATCCCAAGTAAAACAAGAAACCAATAGTATTGATACTTGAGAAATAAAGCTTACATGCTTCACTACCTTTTGAAATGAGATCCAGCCATTTAAAAAGTAGTGAGGCGGCTGAGCGTGGTGGCGCTTACCTGTAATCCCAGCCACTCAGGGAGGCCAAGACAGGAGGATTGGGAGTTCAGAGCCAGCCTCAGCAAAATCAAGGTGCTAAGCAACTCAGTGAGACCCTGTCTCTAAATAAAATACAAAATAGGGCTGGGGGTGTGGTTCAGTGGTCTAGTGCCCCTGAGTTCAATCCCTGGTTACCCCCGCCCCCCCCAAAAAAGTGAGGGGGATTAGTGTCTGTGATTGTCATGTGACTCAAAAACATTTGTGGTTTCCTTTGGGGCCCAAGACACTGGTTCTGCTAATTCTGCTTAGCAGAAGGAAACACTTTCAGCTACAGGTTAGTGAAAATAAAGTTTATTTTCCTCATCTAGATTCACAGACCCTCCTGAATTTTGACCAGGGGCCCCCAAATTCAGGAAAGAGTTTTCAGCTGGGTGGATTTTTGAAAATTGTTGGGGACAACTTTAGTGGTCCGGATGAGGGGGGGACAGGGTTCCTCACTTTGAGGGTGGGGCCCAGAAGACCAAAAGGCCAGGCTCTGCTCTTTCTGGGAGGCCATCATGCACAAGGTGTTCCGTGAGCTTTCACCAGAAAGGAGACCCACTGTGATGATCAAGTCCAGAACACATTTAAGCCGTAGTAATGGTAGATTGGCTTTGTGAGAAAGGAAGAAAAAGATCTGTGAGGTCAGTCGCACCCAGCACTTCTTATAAAGGACTTTATGAGAGGTCTGGGCACCCACCCAGGCATCTTGCTTGTGCACTCTTGCATCTCCATGGATAGATGTTCCCTCTGAAGCTGCCACTAGGCCCTCTGTGTTTTGTCTGGTTTCAGTCTTAGCTAAGAGACACTTCTCTAGGGCTTCTGTTTCAGGGACTTGGTCAACTCTCCCTCATTCTGGCTGTACTTTCACCACTGTGCTTCTATCCAAATATCTAGGGTAGTTCTCCTTCAAGTGTTTTCCGTGGGAAACTGAAAGCTGAATCCACCTGTAGGTGCCTCTAAGACTCTCAGATCCCAAGTTGTGGACATCTTACCTATCCCGGCTGAGGACCCCAGGAACTTGGGCAGAACATTTAGCCTGCTGTTAGCAGGATGGGGAGGCTCCTCATCAAAATAGAATTAATTGCCTCATAGCTAAAACAGTAAAAACAAGTCGGTTAATAAGACAGTCAACTGCTGGGCCAGGCGGTATATCCCTGTAATCCCAGTGATTTGGGATGCTGAGGTAGGAGGATAGTGTGTTCAAAGCCAGCCTCAGCAACTTAATGAGGCCTTAGCAAGACCCTTCTCAAAATAAAATATAAAAGCCTGGGGATGTGGCTCAGTTTTTGAGTACTCCTGGGTTCAATCCCCATTATCAAAAAAAAAAAAAGTCAACAATTCTGAAATCAGTAATGTTAGTACCAGCAACATTAATTACTTCTACTTGAACACTGGGCAAAGCTTCCTGCTGGCCAGGACTTCCACAGACTTCTGTAGTATATGCAGAGAGAACACAGCAGAAATCTAGACTCTCATTGAGGGGATCTCATTGTGCTTTGAAGACAGTTTCTTTGACCAAAGCTGAAGCTGACTAATATAGGATTTTGGGAAATATATATATATATATATATATATATATATATATATATATATATATATTGGTTCATGTGTGTGTGTGTGTGTGTGTGTGTGTGTGTGTGTTTGTGTGGAGAGGGTTGAAACTGGGAATTGAACCCAGGACATTGGGCATCCTAGGCAAGTTCTGTACCACTGAGTCATGCCCCCAGACCTTTTTATTTTTAAATTTTGAGACAGAGTCTCACTAAAACAAAAGCTAACAAAAACATGGTCATGGCAACATCATGCTTGAGAAATATGTTTTATGGCACAAACCTGTCTCCTGTATAACAAAGGGAATAGCTGGGACCTAGCAACTCTGTGGGATAGATAGACTTTCAGAGCTGGCAGGCCTTTAAGGAAGGGCCGGCTCCACACTAAAGGGCAAGTCAGTACACCTGTTCCTTCTTCACCGTGTGGGCAGAGAGGAGTCATCCACTGTCCCTGCCTCTGCCTATAGTGTGATCTCTAAACACTTGTGTCTGGAGCTGGGCATGTTTCTCCTACCCTGCCACAGTCTGTCTGGGCACCAATCACGAGCCACTGAAGCAGGAACAAACTTTATTTCTGAACTCCACCAGCACACTCCATACACGCTCCCTGGGAACTCCCCAAACGCCACCCACGTGGCTCCTCCAGGAACCACCAACCAGAAATCCCGCCTCCAGGCACTTCCCCAACCAATGGGAACTCTCCGGGAATCCCCACGAGAACTCCAAATTAATGAGAACTCCAAAGTAGCAGACCGAGGTGGACAGCAGGAGTTTAATATACACAGCTTAACATAACCATTATCATCTAAATGGCTTGCTGGTGTCACCTCTCAACCACTCCGTTCTGGCAAAAATGCCATGCGTCATTCGGACTCCACTATGGCTCTCAGCACTACCCAGCAGAGAGGATGGAGGAAATGGACGGGACAAGAGGACTCAGAACCTGTGAGCAGGCAGTCCCAAATGTCTCCAGTCCAGAAAAATCATCATTTGACTCTAAAGGGTGACTCTGCGTCTCAAGGAACCTCTATATGTGACAAAGCTTATCAGTCCTTATAAGCTACTCCTGTGGTGAAGCCCATGCCCGCTTTCCTTAATGCTAGGGAGAGGATTGGGGGGTAGAAGGTGAGATGAGGAAAAGAGAGAGAGGAGGAGCTGTTTCCAGTTTCTCTTGGGAGAAAGCTCACTGGTCAGAAAGGTCCTGCTGACTGTTGTCACAGACCATCTTCTCTAGGAGGTCATTCCCTGCCAACAGGACACTTCTTTTCCCTCTTGTGTGAAACCTGTCTTCTTATATATTTCAAAACTCCTCAGTCAACAAGAGGATGAGGAGGATGAGAAGGACATGGGCTCTAAAGCCAACCAGTAGTTGAACAATGTCATTCTGAGGTGGTTTCTTCCAGGTAGGAGGAACAAGCCAGTTTTCCCATCCCCAGGACCAACTCCTTAGCCTCAGAAGCCCTAGAGGTACCCACTGGGGTAGAATCAGGCACACAGCTGGGTACATGGCTAAGCTTGTGGAATAATAGGGGGGGCCCAGTATTGTGGAGACTTTCCAATTAGCCCAGGAAGGGGCTCCCCTAACCACACTCTGCATCTCAAGGAACCCCTATATGTGACAAAGCTTATCAGTCCTTATAAGCTTCTTGCCTGAGGCCATTGTGAAGGTCTCATTCAGTTTTGTTATTCTACTTGGCAGGTGTATCTCAGCTCCTCCAGGACACCTCCAACATCCCATTTCTGCAAGGTGCTGTCTCCTGCATGTTCACATCCTTCACCAAGGGCTCCTTGTAGCAAAGCCAGATCACAGAGAAGTCCCTAGTAGAAATCCATAAGCCCAGAACTTCAGTGTGGTCTCCCTGTGGGTTGCTCACAGGTTGATTTACCCACATGGAGGAGAGTGCAGGGTGAGGGGTGCTGGATTTTCTTGAAGAGGGTCTTCTCCCACACTTTCTCTGCATTCATGGGGTACAAAAGTGGGTGGGCAGGACTTCTCACTCACCTCTTTTCTAGCCTTGGCTGGGCCTGTGATCCCCTTCCAGTATGAGAAGGCTCTTTCCCTGTCCCTGTGATCTTCCTGGTTTCTGGAGGCAAACTTTTAGCAGGGAATAATTACTTGCATACCTGGAGGTTTCTGCTATGAGAGCTGTGAATGCAGAGCACCTGAGCACTCGATCAGCACTCCCACCAGCCAGCTGGAGCCCCAACCTTCTCTGTGAGATGGGAGCACCCCAATTTTCTCTCAGGTTTTAGGTGGATGCTCCGAGGGCTGGATGAAGGTGTTTGGTTATTCACAAAGAACTATTCAGTTGCTGATAAAAACAATTCCTCTACACATATGATCTTTGAATTTCTAGAAATTTACTATTCACAGCTATCAATTATAACCTACCAGGACTTCGGTAAAGAAAACATTAAAAAAGGAAAGAAAGGAGGGATGATTAGCTAGTATGACACATATAATGTGAGAGTCTGGCATAATGCAGGGTACACAGCAGGTGCTCAATAAATGTTTGGAGCTGTTATTTAGAAATCTGAGGTCAACACTCAAGTTAAGGCTGCTGTCTGCCAACTGCCTCCAACATCATGAAGGGAGACGGAGGTTGAAAAGTACACCATATTTTTGCCTGTACAAAGAGAACAGCCAAGAAAGTGTTTATCTGGAAATATCCAGTCTGTAAGTGAGATGATGGAGATTCATTTGCATTTCCAGGGCATTTTCTGGTAGTGCTGCTCAACCTGCTCACCAATCCACCAAGTTCTGGTCATGAATAGCTTGTCCTGACCATATCCTCAATTTAGAAGACACAGACAAAAGACAGACTCCCATGGCCCCCGATTCTCTCACTCACACTCATCCACATATGCTCATATGAATATGCACATGTTTGCATGCACATGTGCATAGACACACAGGAGGGCAGGAGATGCCCTTTGCCAATTTCCCTCCTTCCTTTTGCAGAGCACTCAAGAGAGCCCTGCTCCCTGTTACATGCATTGATCATAATAAAAAGAAAGTCACTTTACCTATGAACAGTTTTTCACACCTTACCAAATACTCATGACTTCATTCAGTTTCTGTACAAGTGTTAGAGGTTCATGCAGTTTATCAATATTTTCCAAGTGAAAGGATGGGGGTACAGGTGGATGTTGCTGGATAGGGAAACAAATCTCAAGTTACATGTGCTCTTGCTCAAATCCCACCCTGCCCATCCTCCTCTGTTCCATAACCCCCCACAGTTCCTACTTAATTAGTATAGTCCCCTTGTGTATTAATGGGTGCTTTCCTTCTGGGTTTTCTTTCTTTCTTCTTTTTTTTTCTATGTGTGTGCTGAAGATTGAACTCAGGTCCTCACACATGCTAGGGAAGTGCTCTACCCCTACCCCAACACCCCCTTCCCTAAACTAATTTTCAATCCTTCTTGTAGGAAGGCAGCCTCTGCCCACAAGAAGTACCCAGGATGAGCAATGAGGCATCTTTTAGTCTGTCTGTAGAAGCCAGGATAAGGAGGTTCCTGATGTTTATTGAATGACATTTTAATATAGTAAGTTCATTTCAGGACGAGATGTCATAATTCAGTGACAGCTGTACAGGATGTTGGTTAACCACAGCCCCAATCTCACTTTGATGGTTCCAAACCTATCTTGCTCCCTGGTGTAAACCTGGTGTAAACCAGCTGAGGGCTGGAGGGAAAGGGCACATGTCTGACTCATATGCTTGTTCCTATATTCTAGGAGTCTTTAGGAAGTAGATACACTTCTACTCTAGCCCCAACTTTCTTTACTTTTCAATGACCAAGTCAGCTTCCCTGTTCCCTTTGGCAATGAGGAAACCATGATGGGTGGCCATCCAGGTGTCAGCCTTGAAACCGTAAGTGATATAGTCCACCCCATCAAAGGCAAACTGAGAAACCTTCAGATGATACCATCAGCTTGTGCCACACATATGGCTATGAACTGTAGCATGTGCACCTTGGAAGCTCTTCAGCCTCATCAGGCATGCATGGTGTAGGAGGAAGAGTGGAGTTTGGGAGAGAGTACAGAGCCAGGGGGTCACACAGGCTGCCTTGAACAACTAGTGTTCTGATCAAAATCTGAGGACTTTTTTAGCAACTGTATTTGTACATTTCAGTGACATTTGATATAGTCAACTTTTTCTAGCTTGATTTTGGGAACTCTCCAAGTTTGTCTGATGATTTCCCTCTCTACACAGTGCTTTTATGTGAATTGCTCTCTTCAGGGCTGATCTGACCCCCTCCCATCTCAATGGCTCATCCCTCCCTAGGACACTAGCATTGGTTAGTCAAGCAGGAGATGCCTCACTCCCTGTCACCTCATGGGTGCTGTGGGAGGCCCTGGAGCCTCTTCCATGGACACCACATGTCTCTTAGGTTGCTCCTCCTGCCTCTCATGATATGCAGGTAATCTTGAACAAATATATAGCCTAGCACCCAGTTCCATTTCTGCTTGCAGTGGGATATATCCTTTAATCTCAGCAAGAGCTCCACTTTCTGCCCCTCATGGAAAGATGGGGTGACCATATGTTTCTGGGTGCAAAAAGTAATGTACCTATGGATGCCAGGCTGACTACATGTGCAAGGATAACAGAGAGTGGGACCCTGTCAAGGACAGAGGCTTCCACTTCTAGGTCACTCATGACTGATTTGTCCCAAGGTCTCATGGCTTTGTATGATCCATACTGAAAAGATGTAGATACAGAGGTAGAGCGGTTAAGTACCTGCCATGTTCATCAAGCTGTTAAATCATAGAACTGGGTTAGAATCTGGTTCATGCAAATCTGAAGGAAAACCACGATGATCTTGCTACTATACTCCAATGCCACCATAGTTCAGAAGACCTAGAAGCTTGTCCTTAGTCCACCTTTGATAACCGTGACTTGAACAATCATCTCTAAAATAGGGATATCAAAACCCTTTGCTGTATAAGGTAGTGAAAAGTGAGTGGTCTTATGTCATGGGTGAAGGGCCTGGCTAGGGCAAGAAAGGGAGAGGGGAGGCTGGGGGCTGAAAGAGCAGGATATGCAAAGGCTACACAAGGGGAGACAGCAGCAGAGCTGACTCCTGGGCAATCACACGGGGCTCCATGTTCCTTAACATCTTGATGTATCTGAAATCAGATAAAAAGGAATGGAAAGGCTGGAGATGTGGCTGTGCAGTAGAGTGATTACCCAATAAGCCCTGGGATCTGTAGCACAACAAAAAGTAAATAAATAGGAAAAGAGGCTGTGTGTGTGTGTGTGTTTGTGTGTGTGCATGTGCACATGTATTTTAACAGATAGGGTTTGGACAAGGGAAAGGCAGAGGACAAGAGGGCAGAGGCCTGGTCAGATTTCATTCCCTAGAGATGCCTCCACATTTCTGAGGCCACTGTCTGGTCTTGTCCTAATTTCAGCTTCTGTACTCCTCGACCCCAAACCCCAGTATGGGCAGTGATATCTATAGACCTCAGGGAGTGGTGAAATACCCCGACATCCTTGGAAGCTACCCTAGATGAGTTACACCTGGAAGAAGAGGAGAAGGTTTAAGAGACCTCTGGGAATAGCATTATAGAGACAGCCATCATCACTGGGAAGAGTTTTTTTGATAGAAATGTTTTGGGGACCTAGAAACAGACATCCACAGGGTGGTGGGATTTTGAAAAGGGAAACTAGCTGCTAAACAGAGGAGCCCAGAGCCCAGGAAGGAGTGGGGCAGGTACTACTTTTCTTCACAAAAGACCATCCTTCCACTGAGTCTTCCTTCATCTTCTGGGATAGATCCTATCTGTACCAATAGCTCCATTATGCCACTAAGGGAATGACATAAATGAGGCAAAAACAGGAAAAGCAGCACCTCCATGCTTGAGTTGTAAGCTAGTTATGTCTATTCTCCTTTCTGGACTATAGGTACCATGGGGCAGTAGATGGGCCAAATGCATGTCATGAAAGCCTCTGTGGAATGAATGTGGCAAATGCATAGGCAAATGATTTCAAATGGTGAATTGTTTCATGCCTAGACATAGGTTAGATTCACTGTTGTCTAGTTCAAAAGTCATTCATTACTGATAGAGCAAACATCTTGGAAAGTAGAGTACAATAATAATTACAAGTGCAAGGATTCAAGAGGACAGTTATAACTAGAAGAACTATTTTGCTACTTTCACACATTGTTCATAGGAAATCAATGAAGAAAGGGAGTGATAATGAGAATTCTTCCCAAAGAGCTGGGCACACCCCATGTAGACCCAATTATTCTTTTAGGTTTCACTGTGGTATTAATAGACAAGATGCTGGATCACCATCCAGTAGGCTATCCTTAATCCTCACCCCTGTGCTGAAACCAGGCTTGGAGCCTATTCTATTGGGGAACAGAGGGAAGGGCATTTCTAATGTTAGTACTAGAGCAGGAGGCACACTGGCCTTTAGGAATTTTCTGCATTAGAAAACTGGCACAAACAGCAAACAAGACAGGAGGCAGGAGTTACCTGACCAGGGCCAGACTCTTGAGTGGAAGGAGCAAAGATTCCTCAATTTACTTGGTGATGCTGTTGGCAAAGAACATTCTCTGGGACCAGGTGTGTAGAGGTAGGTAGGTGTATCATGTTCATTAAGTTCCAAACTCCAGGAAATGAAACAAACCAAGAATACAATGTGAAGAACTCTCCTGGATTGTGTAGGGTAACCAGATGCCCATAGTTGTAGAAGAAAGTAGAAGAAAATCTGGGTGGAAAATTGACTGTGTCCAAGTTCTAAACAGGTATTCATATATATTTAGGGATGACACATATTCTTTTGTGGAAAAAAGAAGAGAGTTGGAAAACTATTCAGGTTTGTCCCCTATGGAGTAAGAGTTCTATAAATTAAAAATGTGACTAGCTTTTCAGATGGCACAGTAGGAACATTCATAACATACCTGTTGTTCAACCCCGGTGCTGCAAATGCCCTGGTATGCTGTTTTCCAAACCCAAAGAAAGAACTTGGAGTACTCAGTGGACAGGTTTTGGACATTTTATTACTTATTCACTCCTCAATGGTGGTGAGCCAGGATACGATGGAGGACTCCCTCATGTCTACCAAGAGGGGGAATATATGGGAGAGGTTGCATGCAAAGTACACAGGTGGATTTCTCCAGATATTTTATAAATACATTCCTTTACAACTGAGGTCACTCTGCTTTGAGTCTCTCCTAAATATTGTAGATAAGGGAAGTGGCCAGTTCATGCTCTCCATTTCCCTCATCACCACTTTCTTTTGGAGACTTTATCTCACTACAAGCTTTCCTAGGCACTGATTAATGTTTAACCCAACACCTGTGAAGATGGAAAGCTGGAGACTCTGAGGACAGTAGGGCAGTTGGAAACCACACAGCCCTCCAGAGGGTGGGCTCTAGGCAAGTATAAATGTAGGCCTCCCTGTGAACTACATGTCCTGGGGAGGGTTGTATCACTGACAGGGATTCCTGGAGACAATGGGATGCAGGGTAGGGTAGATCTTAGCATGACAAAGCTATGCTTATCAGTACCTTATTGTAGAAGTAACATACCCAGTTGTTTCCCCAACTAGGGAGAGTGCCTGAGGAAGTAAAATTTTCTGCCCAGAATCACACTCTAGAACTGCTCATGTTGAGTGACTTTGGGCAGAGTGCTGTGGAGCTGGGAGGTGATGGTCATGGTCAGGGAATAATTGCTTATAGTTGTATTCTCGGAGTAGATGCCCTCCAGTATCCTACCTGCCCTGCAGTCTGTACTGCCCTACTGCTGCTCATTGTCTTGGTTATGGACTTTGCATTGGCCATAAGATTTGGTGGAATGGTAGAGAACTTAAGAGCAAAGTAAAAGAGTGGAATAGGCCCCAGTGACATTAGCAATGGGATAGTTGCATTTGGCAAGTGAAATTTTTTCTTGTTTTGCAGTGTTGCCTGGAAAAGGCGGATTTATGTTTGAATACACATCCCTAAATGACAGGGAGAGAAAGCTTAGATATCTGCAGAACCAGAGAATGATCTTCCATTTGCTTTGAAAGGCAGTATGAGCATGAATACTCCATGTGAATTTCCATTTCTTGATCTTCCTTCTTTATTGTGTGTACTCCATCACTGTTGCCAAGGATAACTGATATCTCTTCCCCTATTCTAAGATACCTGTTGTACATCAATCTGGATGGAGTGATGGGGAAGAGCTGTTTTCTGTGCTCTGGATTTTCTATATTGTAAAATTGCTCTTTTCCACTGAGTGTAGGCAAGAGGAAAACAGGACAGATTTGGGGTATCACTATTCCTAAGGCCTTATATCCACATAGTGCACTGGCCATTAGTGAAGTACCTTATGTAATTTTTCTTCTAGAGTTACATCAAAACCCTTTGGAGCCTACATTGAACATTTTCTCTTCCTGGAAAGAATACAAAGCTAGAGTGATAATTCAACAAATTAGTGTTTGAGATTGGTTCAAGGAACTAAGTAAAATATAAGGTTGGAAAAAAATAATCATAACACAGTTTCCTTAAAAAATAATGTATGTATTGTTTAGCTATTTTTTAAACTATCTGTCCTACTAGATGGTAAAAATCTCAGTATCTGAATAAAAACTTAGAATTAAAAATAATCCCCTGATGAGTATCAGTTTGAATATGAATGGTTAAACTTTTTTTCTTTTTTTGGTACCAGGGATTGAATTTAGGGCACTTAACCACAGAGCCACATCTCTAGCCTATATATATATATATAGATATAGATATAGATATATATAGATAGATATAGATAGATATACATATATGTATATATATCTATACATATATATATATATATATATATATATTTTTTTTTTTTTTTGAGACAGGGTCTTGCTAAGTTGGTGAGGCTGGCTTTGAACTTGTGAATGTCTTATTTCTCAGACAGTTGGTATTACAAGCATGTACCACTGCATCTGGCTGAATGAGTAAACTTTTTTTTAATATTTATTTTTTAGTTGTAGATGTATACAATACCTTTGATTAATTAATTTACTTTTATGTGGTGCTGAGGATCAAACACAGGGCCTCACCCATAGTAGGCGAGTGCTCTACCACTGAGCCACAACCCCAGCCCCTGAATGAGTAAACTTTTAAGGAAACACTTTTTTTTTTTTTGCAGTGAGATTACACTATACTTACTTCTATTGAGCAGATTGATACTCAAGAAAGACAGCAGATAGGAAGGTTTGAGAGAAGCCTTTGGGTGACTGTTAAATGCAACTAAGTGGACTGTGGTTGGAATCATTCTATCTTCATATAGAGAATATGACTTTGCTCTATTTTGGAGTCTGGGAGATTTCAAATAGATACCTTGCTCTGAAATCCTTTAGACCACTCCTCAGGAAGTGTAGTCCTGTCTACAGGGATATTATGGCTCCCTTGAGAGTGTACAGCTCAGAGTCACCTGGGCCATTATGTTACTGTGCTCCTTAATCCTGGAGGCCACATATCTACCCATTTTATAGATGAGAGAACTTAGCATTCCTGAGGAAGCACAGACCACTCACAATCATGGAGCAAATATATGGAAATGATGAAAATGAAAATCACATTGTCAAAATTTTAGCTGTCTGTGAGTGAATATTTCTTGAACTACTGTGTTTGAGGTGCCAAGTTAGTGAAGGGGAGAGAGTAGTTAAGAAAGCAAGATTTGAGTGAGTAAAGAAGCCTAGTGAGGAAGACAGATATTAATGAAGAATTGCAGATAAGTGGTGGTAGAAAGAAAGGGTCTAATGGTCTAAATGGTCTATAGAGGAAGCTATAGGAGCAATGACAGGGAGCTTCATAGTGGTCATTTGCTTCTTCTTTCAGGACTGGTGGTTGATGCCAGGGAAGGCTGCCCTGGTGATTAGTCCTCTAGCTCAGGCTTGAGAGATGGGGATAAAGAAGTGGAGGGGTTTGGGGAGAGTCTCTGGCACAAACAGTGTGTGCAGGACCCAAAGGGTGAACCAATGGACTTGGAGGGGGTGTCTCTTTTTAGAAATCTGCAAGTCATTGCAACTTTCCATCACAAGGCATACCCATGTAAATCAGTCACCTGAACCAGTGGTTAAAGGTACACACATAACTTCCAAGTCCCAATCTGGAAAATTCACAGACTATACTTTTGGCCAGACACTCATTTGTGTTACAATCAATGAAATGAAAGCTTTCTCTCAGGTCTACATATTCTTTTTCACTTCTGACTTGATGTCTTACTCATTTCTAAGTTTTAAAGTCTTGTCAAATAGTATGATAAGGTCAGGAAGAAGAGAAAAGTACCATGAGATGGGCACATGATGAGGGACCATCAGGTGCCTCACTGTTCCCACTTTCCTTCAATAACCAATGGTGTTAAACCTGCATGGAGCCCACCTTTTCTGGGAAAAGCTCTTCTTTTTGACACTGGGGATTGAACCCAGAGGTGCTTTACCAAAGAGCTACATTCCCAAGTCCTTTTTTGCTTTTTTTTGGTTTGTTTTGTTTTTGAGACAGGATCTCATTAAGTTGTTGTGGGTCTTGCCAATTGCTAGTGCTGACCTTGAAGGTGTAATCATTCTGCTTCAGACTCCCAAGTTCCTGAGATTATAGGCATGTATCACTATGCCTGGTGGAAATCTCTTCTTTTTTAAAGAAGAAATTTGGCATCTCTTGCCATGGTACCAAGGAAACAATTTTTCAAACAGAAGGTCTTTCTAAAGTCAAGTCTAATGGCAATGAGTCATCTAGTGATTGAGCAAACTTTCTCGATGATAGATTTTTTTTTTTTTTTTTGGTTAAGGCATGCCATTTATTATCTTGATTATTTTCCGAATAACTCAATTAGAATCTGATAGTCCCATTAATACAGAGATAAAAAGAATTAGAGAATTATTTTAGGTAACATCACTTAGCTAGTTAGCAGAGTTGAGATCCAAGTTCATGTGTTTATATCTCAGAACTCATGCACTTGGTACTAAACATCATGTACAGGGTTTGCTAGATTATCGAGCCATGTACAATGAGGACTCTGAATTGCTATGCTAGCTTTCTTATCAGTAAGCGGCAGTCTTTAAACTATTGCCAAATATTTCAGGAAAATGAATGACCTGAAAGAGAAGCTAATCTATTCAGTCCCAATTGATTTGCATACAGATTTTTCACTTTTTAAATTTGTTATTTTTAGATATACATGACGGTAAACTTTTTCAATACACTTAAACATTTTTCCTCTAAAGACTCTCCCCTCAACACAGTGTTTGGTTTAAATTCTTGTCCTGACACATGCACACCCTTGGCTGTGTTTTTCCAGTGATGCATCATTCAGCCCAAAGTAAGACCTGTAGAGAATTAAGGTCTCCTCCAGCTTCTCCATCATTATTACAGATGATTCCCACAAAAGGGGTGGTGGCTGATGCTCCAGTGTTTGAAGCTTCCAGTCACAAATTCTGGTTCAGGGACTCCCTTTTCAGGTCAATGGTGGCCTCAGTAACACTATGCAGGCATTTCAAGAAGTGAAATGGTCTATATAAAAGGGAGGTCTCCAGCTTGGGGAAGTCATAGTCAGACACATGAATGCTGGAGATTAAGAAAACTCGAGCATCATTCACATTATCCTTTTGCAGCTGTATCAGTCGTCTCAGATCTCTTGTAGGAACTTGTTCTGATGGAAGGACATTGTATATGACCTTCTCATTGTATATGTCCCTGTGAATTTTTGTTCAAACAAAGTAGAAAATCTTCATTTTTGCAATGATTTTAGCCAGTTGTGCATCATTTCCTCTAAAGCGTATAGTAGAGATGATAAGGAAAAAGTCATATTCAGCAAATGTAATTTTTTGGCTACTTTTGTGCTTGGAAGTTAGTGTTCCAGTCCCAGCCAGGTACCATATTATCACATTAGGAAACTTTGGGTGTTCATATGGAATTCTCCCATGGTTATATCCACTGTCTCAGTGGCAATTACATCTTCTTTTTCTTTTTCCACAACCCTCAGGGCATTGATAAAACTGGACTTCTCTGCCTCACTCTCTCCTGTCATTCAGTGGGGCATTCTGAATGTCTCTCAATGCATCACTGACTGCAGAAACTGTCCTGAATGTCCCCCTCCTCCAGATGCAATAGAATCAAAATGATGAGGGTACTGCTTTCTATCTTGGGTATTTTAAAAAACTTGTCAAAACTGGAGGTCAAATCAAAAGGCTTTGTATTAGTTAGGGGTTGTAGAGGAGGAAGACTGATTCAATAGCTGTGAGCAGTAGAGGGCACTAGAAGTCAGAAGAAGAAAGGACAAAAACTTAGTACCCCAGGCTGGGATTTGAGGAGGTTAAGGTAAAACAGAACCTCAAACTTTGTCCCAGGTTATAGCCAGGCAGGTATCTCTTGCCTTTGTAGATGTGGGCATTGCCAGGACTTCTAGACTAGATATAAAATTCGCCTTGGCTCAGGCTCTTCTTTTATCTTTACCAACCTTTTCAAGACCAAATTTAATGCTCAATCACTCCACTTCAGTGATTGCCTCATGTGTAACCTCATTTAAATTGTCTTTCATAGATTCATTTTTACTAAAATAATGGTCATGCACAGTAGCAAATTCAATGGTAGAGTTTATCATATGAAAACAAAGATGCACTTCCCATAATAATCCTTTTCACCTGATGTGTGAGACCCTCAGGAAAATCCTTTCAAATACCCGATAACCTCAGACATATATGTGGCTAATCTCACTCTTCACCTGGGTCCTGTCCTTCCTAGTAGATATTGTATATATCTCAATCAAAGGGTAGTAATGTAATGTGACTGCAAATTTGTGACCAAAACTATTTGTGTAGAAAGAATATGGATGCATATAATAGATATATCCAGCGAGTCTCCTCCTACTCTTGGAGCCCAGAACTGCAGGTGACACATGTCTGTTGGACCTACTAAATATCTTAAAGGACCTACTTATTCATGCCTAACTGGTGAGGGTTGAACCTGACACACCTTTATAATTATGGTTTCCCCTTTGGAGAACTAAAAAGCATCCAAAAATGGAGATTTGCTGAGACTCCAGAACAGTCATAACAAATCCCCCCACCCCCATATGCTGGGTTCCCTCTTGATATCTTCCAATCCCAAGAATTAGAAGGCCACATGCTCAAGGACAACACCTAGGCTTGCAAGAACATCTCATACTACTCTGCACATCACATTTAATATTGGCCCCTTCTCCTGCTCTAAGAAGGGCAGAGAGTGAGAGGTATAGCTGTAGAGGGAAGTCTTAAAGTATTTAAGAGCTAAGCAAAGTAATTTCTTCTATAGATGAGTGAAAATACTATTAGCACCAGGTAGAGGAACTGCTAAGGATTATTTAGATTTACCTGAGCCTTTCCCTGCAATCTCTGTTGTACTTGAAACTTGATCCCCTACCCAAACTTCAAAAAGCAGAGTGGAGCCAGCTCATTTTCACTTTGGGCAAAAGGGAAGGGAGGCCTCATAGCCTTTCTCTGGGCAGCATGGCCTTAGCTGTGTGTGTTGTGCAGGTGAAACAGGCTTTCCAGATAATTGCAAGTGCAGTTGTCCTGAACTCAGGAGCCCCTGAATGCTTGAAATGTTGATCAACTGTTAAGGCTACCTGAAGCAACTATGAGAAGTATAACTACATACAGGAAAATAAGGACACTGATAACAGAGATAATAGAATACCATAGAAGGCTAAAAGCTAATTATTACTTCTGTACTACAGGGATGTGAGTCCCTCTCTGGATCTTGGAACTTGAGAAAGTGGATTAGGATTAAACAACGAAAGCATAAGCTACTATTCCTTGCTTATCCACATGAGTGGACAGATGTGGCTGGGAACTGACCATCACTCACTTTCTCACCCACCCTTATCCACAGTGTTTGTGTGGGGTCCACAATGTGCTATTGAGTCGGGTGAAATGAAATACATGAAATAAAAAAGGACCATTTTGGTGCCTATAGTCTAGTTGGGGAAGACAGGAATTTTACATGTGAAATATGTACACAGTGGCAGATATAGTTCAATGTTAGAGAAATGAAAAGCATTATTTATAAAGATATCTTCTACTTTCTATTTTCAGTGGAAATGGAAAGAAATTGTGTCTGAATATTTGTGTAAAGCACCTATCTAAGAGGGAATAAAGAACTTAATTAATGAGATTTATGTGCATGTGCACACACACACACACACACAAAGTAAGCAGTATCCACATGCAGTGGTGCCAAATGCCTGAAATACCTGGATGTTGATGGGGTGGTTTGTTTGTTAAAACTTTACATGCTAAAGTTGAACTTAAGTGTCACACTGCATGAGGAACTGATATCACAGCTGAGAATTTGCAATGAACTGGGGACTCTAATTTATCCACTGGAGAAGAGAATAATAGAGGTAAAAGCCTGGGTTAAATGAGGATTATGAAGAACACTAGGAAACTTCATGATTTTAGTTTAGTTCTTCTGCCTTGCCCTGACACCAACTGACTATATGTTTTCAATATCAGATCCAAAAACTCAGTGCTCAGAAATACAATGTGGAACTCATGTAAATCATAGAGGAGAAAGATATTGCCTAGGTCCATTGAAAATGACCCCACTGCCCATTTGCACAGGGCCAGCCCCAGGCTTCTCTCTCTCTGGCACAGATTGACCACTACACTTAGGGGACTCGAGTCTAATACCCAAAATATACCCTTTTCAGTGCCACAGTCATATCTACTGCTCCTACGTCTGCCTATGATCAAAATGAGCCTCCAGAGGATAGGTGAGTGAGAACAGACCTGGAATGGTCAGTCACAGGCACTTACCAAAGTAGAATTGTTCCCTGGAAAACAGCACATCTGCTGCTTCTGGAGGTGAAACTTTTGCCAGTCCTCTCAAGAGCACTTACTTCTCCAACCCAGAGGGAGGGATCTAGGGTAGAATCTGAATAGAGTCCAAAAGAGGGATACAAAATTGCCAATTGCACTTTGAGAAAAAGTTTGTAATTTTTTTATGTTCAAGTTTTCTTCTTGAGGCCAATCTCTTTCTTGGATCTTCTGAAGGGTTTTGCAAATGGGCTCAGAGAAGTCTCCAAGGTCCAAGAAGGCAGCCCAAATGAATTCTCTTTCAAGTGGATGTACCCTTCACTTTCCCCACCATCTGCAGGAGCTTCTAAACCCAAGTGATGTGAGCTGGATCATCTCTTAAATGCTGGAGACCTGGCAGGCTTGCAGGGTCTGATAGGAGTCCCATTGCCAGGCCTCCGTCTGAGTGATCATTTAACCAGGTGTAGGGATTGAGGTCAGCCCAGCCTAGAACAAAAGTAAGGAGAAGGCGAAAAGCACAAAAACTGGTTGTTCTGACCCCTCAGACTGCACTATGGCCAGCTGATTTCAGGCAGAGTTTGTCTAGAAAATTCTCTTGCAAGTAGATTCAACTACACAAGTACTTTTTGAAACTGAAGCATATATTAATTTTTTTTATCCTAAAAATGTTTACTTAGCTCTTCATGTAGCACTCAGAACTGTTAGGTGATGACTGATGGAATGTTTCTGAATTACTAACTCCTTAGAGCATGAGATAGGTATGTCTGAAGGTCAATACAAACTCTGAAATTATTCAGAAAGGAAGAAGACATTCATTTTCTAATTGTAGGAGGAAAACAATGGCTCAGCAAATATCTTCTGATAGCCAGTTGGTCTAATAAACAAACCCCAGATTCTTTTTTTTTTTTTTTTCAGTACTGGGGATGGAATCCAGTGGCACTTTATCACTGAGGTACATCCCCAGTCTTTTTATTTTAAAATTAGAAATAAGTTCTCATTAAATTGCTGAGGCTGCACTCAAATTTGCAATTCTCTTGTCTCAGAGTCCCGATTTACTGGGTTTACAAGCATGCACTGCCATAGTCAGTCAATGAACCCAGAGTCTTATAAAATAGAAATATATCCCTCCATGACATTTCTTTTTTGAAATTCTTTCTCAGCAGGGACAGGAGAGCATTGTCCTTTTCCCTTTCCCTCCTCCAATTGTTCCCCCTGTGAGAATGGTGGTGTGAGTGAGGGGAACTATCAAGGTTAGAAAATGATACACTCAGGTGAGACATTTGCTATTCTAATGGTACCTAGTATGGTAACTGTCTCTTATGTAGAGGGACCAGGTGGGGTTCACTCAGACATCTTAGCTGAGATCTTGGGAACAGAAACAATATAGATTTGTGGAATGTCTACTCCCTCCTTCCTTTGTGTCTGCAATTGTTGGGCAACCTAATCCTCTTTCTCTTCCCTTCATCTTACTCAGGAAGACCCAGGTGAAGCATTCACTGTTGGCCTAAGGTAAAAGCATATCCCATTGAAAAGGGCTCTTGGCTGTTGTTTTCTGACCCCAGGAGGAATCAAGGGTGGAAAAGCCGGTTTCATAGTCTCTCATTGGCAGAAGAATTTCATAACTTGGTGTTAGCATTGTCATTCTCTGGCCAAAGGCCCAGAAAATGTCCTCTTCTTTGGGACCTTTCTCCTGACCATGAATGCCTTGGAAAGCTTTTCTTCCTGGAGGTCAGTAGGATCTCTGAAATTGCTCAAAAATGAAGTGACATTTTATGGCTGTCGGAGGGAAGAAATGGCTGAGGAGACATACCATGTTCTGGTTTCACTAAGAAATCTGGTTGTTCTAGAAAACCTGCCTTGTTATAAGGAGGATATGAGATGCATCCAGAAATTAAAGGACTGCCTAGGACCATACAGCCAGTCATGACCATTGCAGAAACTTAACCTTCTACCTCCTCATGTATGCTGGTATGTCAGTCAGCCCATCACAGATCCAAGATCTGAGTATAGTGGTGAATCATGACATGGTATTGGTACTGAAAACTCAGTTCTTTTCCCTAATGATCCAATAACAAGAACAAGGTTTTGAGAAAAAAGAAAATAAAGTTTTATTGTTTTGCTAGCAAAGGAGAATATAGAGCAGATTCCTGTTTCAGAGGTTGTGATTCTAAGCACCAGGGAAATGGGCTTTTAAAAAGGAGATACAAAAACTACACTCCAGCTGTGCCCTCTCAGGGGTCATAATTCATTTGTAGCCTTGAGAGAAAGTAGAAATAGTCATTTCTTAGATCTGCAGGTGCCAGCAACAAAGTCTAGATCTCTTCATTCCTTTGGTCTGTGAGCTGATGGACAAATAATTTAGCCTAGGTGAGGAAGAAGGTTAATCTTGCTTCCCCAGTGATTAGGGAGGGGGAGAAGAGAAAGGAAATAAAACAAGCAGCAACAGCAGATCAGCAAGTGTTACAGTCAAAGCATGAAGGGGATTCCTGTTAGTTAGTGTGATAGGGATGTCTTTTCTTTTCCCTCCCTCCCTCCCTCCATTGCTTCCTTCCTTCCTTTCTCTCTTTCTTTCTTTTCCCTCAGTACTGGGGATTGAATGCGGGAGTGCTTTACCACTGAGCTATATTCTAAGCCCTTTTAATTAATTAATTTTATTTTGAGACATGATCTCATTAGGTTAGCCTTGAACTTTCAATCCTCCTGTCTCATTTGGAGAGGTTAGAGTTATAGGTTGTGCCATTACTGTCCCTGGCTGTGATGGAAAATTTCTGAACCTGCAGCATAGTGTGGATCACAGATGTGGGAAAAACCACTAAAGTGCTGGAGAGAGTAATTTTCAGCCTGCCCCATAGTAAGAACAGGGCTGGGGACTCCCAAGAGTGGCTAGCAGGATCCTAGACAGTGCAGCTCTGTCATGGAGGTCTTACCAGGCTGCAGTGTTGGAGAGGAGGGTGAAGAGATACATCTATGAGAAGGGTTCTTGCATCTGTGGGAATATTCTGTGTGAAGGCAGGTACTCTGCAGGAACACAGGGCAGCTCAGAGACTGGGGTGAGCCCTGTGATGGAACATGGAGACCAGGGACACTCAGAAGATAACAAGACCACCTGTGGTCCTCAGGCTATGCTCAGAATTTCATACTTTATCCAGCCACTCTGCCTTGCCCTGGTAATCAGAGCATTGTTTCAGTCTTGGGGTGAACTGGTGATATAGGTGAGCAACTAACTCACTTTCCCTCATGCCCAGGAATATCAGGCCTGCTTCTCCAAATGAGTACATCACCCAGGACAGTGGCAATTGATTCTGTGGAGATAAAAATGGTGAGCCAGGATCTGTGAGCCTCTTCTGAACTCACAGAAATCTAGATCAGAAGGAGATAGCAATTAGAGCCCAGATGTCCTGGAGGGAACTAGTACATTGACCCAGGGTAGAGGACAGCACTGAGTGTGGGGCAAAGGAGCTGTGTTTTGTGTGGAGCTTCTGCATCTCAGCTCTGTTTGGTAGAGATGGGGAGTCTCAGAGCTGGGTAGAACCATTTGTGGTGATTGTTTGCAGCCATCTGAGGGGTCGGGCTTGAGTAGTTAAATGTGAGTATCACACAGGGCTGAGGGCATCATCTGTGGACACAGGCTCCTGGGAATTTAAGCAACAAAGCAGTACCCATGGAGCCCTGACCTGTTGCTAAGCTGTCTTGTTCCTGGGGCAGCTTATGCCCAGAGCAATGACCATATATACCTCTGCATCAGGCTCAGGTCAGTACTACAGTGCCACCCTTGCCCCTTCTAGAAAAAAATGTGAAACTGGAGCCAGCAGGGACACTCTTAGAGAAGTGGAATCATTTCTAGGAGTGGAAACTCTTTTGGGGATGAGGCAGAACTGCAGGACTCAGACCTAGAAATAGTAGAGCAGATTGATGGTGCCGAGAAGAACCTGGGCTGAGAAGGAAATCCTGGAAGAGAGTATTGTCCTCTCCAGGTCATCTTCTCTCCTTTCCTCTTGATTTTTCCTGGGAGGACTCCATCACTATGTCCTTTTGGAGCTCCTTCACCTGAATTTCAGTTTTGGATATTTCTAGGGAGAATTGCCTTTGCTTGAGGGCTGAGACCCTTGTGGTTGAGGGGTAATATACCAGGAGCTTGACTAATAATCCTGCTCATGTAATGACATTAAAGGAGGACCCTTAACACCAGGGCAGGAGTTTTTGGGACCTGGCTTACTCCACTCGGAGCTGTTCACAGCAGGATCCCTCTCTGACCTTCCTCAGCACCACACAGTACCCCAATAATTAGCTGTTCTAAACCCATTTACCCTAGTGTGAAGGAAATGTGCTTCTTTTTCACCTACACATTCCTGGCATTGTGGGTCTTCTGTAGGAGACCAAGATTGGAGAAAAAGGGAAGGATATGCCATCCATGTTCTAAGCCAGAGTGTTGATTTTCTGCATAAGTACTGTTTTCCAGGAACTGAAGGAGCCATAGGCGATTTGTGGGATAGCATGGAATTGTTGGAATCTGTCAGTTCCCTGCTGGATCACTCAAGGAACAGGGACATCATTTGGGATTTCAGTGATAAGGTGTCTAATAAACATCTTAGTCAGTTCCCCTCAACTACACTGTATATCTGTGTTTTAGTCACTTTTTTTTTAATGCTGTGACCAAAAGTTCTGACAAGAACAATTTTAGAGGAGGAAATGTTTATTTGGTGCTCATGGATTCAGAGGTGTCAGTTCATAGGTGGCCAACTCCAGTGCCCTGGGCCAGAGGTGAGGCAGAACATGATGGTGGAAAGCAGCTCAGGACATGATATCAGAAAGCAAAGAGGGAGAGACTTAGCTCCCCTCACCATAGACAAAATATAAACCCAAAAAGCATGCCCCCATTGACCCATCTCCAGCTACACCATGCTTGCCTACAGTTACCACCCAGTTAATCCCCATTAGTGGGTTAGATTAAGTCTGTGGGCTTGTATCTGGGCACACTAGTTGGTGACTGGTGTCTGTGAGGTACTCCTCTCTAAGCCCTTTTATGGGGTTTACTGCCATTGTGTATGTGCAAAGTTCTCTGCTGGAAGCTTGAGGTTATCCTCAGGAATTGCCTTATGTGGTTCCATGCATCTGAATGAGGAATGAGTAACTGGAAACTCTGGGAATCCCAGCTGTAGATCCTCCTAGAGGTGCTGGGGCACAGGAACTACCTCCCTGGTTGCTATGAATTTCTCACCAGCCAGTTCTTGTTCATCAGCCCAACTGTCCAAATCTGCATGCTTTGAGGGGTCTGTGCTGCATCTGCTGGCTGCTTCTGCTGGGTATGGAGGCACAGGATGCAGGGTTCAGGGTTTTTACAAGTGCTGTGGAAGGCTAGGTGCCCATTCCCCTCCACAAATCTTTTTTTTTAAAGTGGCACAGAACTTGGTGGTTGTCTGCAAGTGTGGGACCTGTGCTTATGGCCTCCCTGTGGGTGGTTTGTGGGGCAGAAACCTCCACCCTGGCTGCTCTACAGCAGCCAGGTACTAGGGTACCATCCTTGTGACTGGGGTAGAGCATTAGTTAGCCTGTCTACACCTGAGCTCCTACTGTCTATGGTGATTGTGAATCTTGGGTACCCACTCCACCCTGCTGTGACTTCTACAGAGTAGCGCAATATAAGCACTTGGTGGCTATCTGAAACTGTGGGGCCTATGGGTTCAGGCTCTCTGTGGGTCATCTGTGGCACAGAAACTTCTGCTCTGGCTTGTGAAGCTCACTGTGATGGAGGTAGTATTGTGGTGTGAACTGATAAATACAATCAATAAGAGTGTAAGTTATAGGTTACACATTAGTAAAAAAATATATATTATATATATATTTAAAAATTTTTTTTAAAATATTTATTTTCTAGTTTTCGCTGGACACAACATCTTTGTATGTAGTGCTAAGGATCGAACCCGGGCGCTCGCATGCGAGGCGAGCGCGCTATCGCTCGAGCCACATCCCCAGCCCTAATATATATTATAGATATAAGATTTTGATAAGTGAGATAAGACAATTATAAAGCAAGAACAGTCATAGACAGGCCTAAGACTCCATTTTGCGTCCTTCTATAAAAAATGTTACAAGAGCTGTTTCTGAGAAACTGAAATGAAAGCTGTTTTCTTATAAAAAAAATTATCTTTCTGTGCTTTGTACCCCACAAATTGTACCCTACTCAAGATGCAATGGTGATCATGGTGAGCTACATCCTGGGTGTGAATGCCCTTGTGGGTCTACATGACTTTAAAGTAGATTCTCACCCCACCAACCCCCGCCCAAGTTCAGGATGTGACTGTCTAGCACCTGCTTGAACCCAGGACTGTGGTCAACTGAACTGCAAAGCTAATTGTATTTTAGCTTCTGTTTATCACTTGCTTGCTGACTGGAAAATTCCAGTCCTTCCTAGAGCATACAGATCCCACTTATCAATGTTTTAATTTCTATGGTGGAGTTATGTTTTTTTTTGCTTATATTCTCTTTGGATGGACCAAGAAGCTGCTGTCCTCCCACAGAGCTTGAGTCTCCCATTCCTTCCCCCTCCTCATTCCCCTTCTATTCTCCCTTCTATTTTCATGAGATTCCCTCTTCCCTACTTAAATTCTTTATATCTTTCTAGCTTCTATATATGAGAGAAAATATTTGACACTTGAATATCTGAATCTGACTTATTTCACTAGCATGATATTCTCCAGTTCCACCCATTGAACCACAAATGCCATAATTCAATTCTTCTTTATGTAAAACTCCACTGTGTATACATACCACATTTTCTTCATCCAATTGTCTATTGAGGGACAGTTAGGCTGGTTCCATTAATTGACTATTGTGAATTGCACTGCTATAAACACTGATGTTACTGTACTGTTATAGTATGCTGATTTTAGTTCTTTTGGATAAATACCAGTAAGTGGGAAAACTGGGTCATATGTTAGTTACATTCCTAGTTTATTGAGGAATTTCCCATACTGCTTTCTAAAGTGGTTGTGGTAATTTGCTGTCCTACCAATAATGTATAAGTATACGTCACCTCCCCAAAGTGAGAAAGTATTCCCCTAATAAAATGTTGTTTGGTGTTCCCAATGTATAATTGTACCCTTTACCCCACATCCTGGCCAGAATTTATTGTTATTTTCAGTTTTGATTCTTGAGTGAGATGAAATATCAGTGTAGTTTTGATTTGCATTTCCCAGATTGCTAAGGATGTTGAGCATGTCTTCTTTAAAGTAGCTCATACAAAGCCATTCTGCACAACGTGGTTTTAAAAAGATGATAGTATATTACAACCCTTGACTAGTGAGCTTATTTTCAGGGTTATTCTTCTTTATTAGGGACGAAGGATACATGTACAAAAACTGCCCTGACTAAAAAAACAAAAAACACTAAGCCAAACCAAAACAACAAACAAATAAAAAAGCAAAAGTTACCCTGATCTGTGCTGGACTCAATGAAAGAGGACCTTTGTGACCTTTACACAAGTGAAAATGACCAACAGTTGCCTTTAGGTGGAAACATGCATAGTAGGAACTTAAAAATCTGATGGACTGTTACCATCACTCAAAAGTTAAGAGACAGTTCTTCCTACCCAGATAAAACTGAGCTCACAAAGGAGTTATCCTCTTTCTGAGAGCATTAACTTTTTTCCGTGAGGGTGCTTTCCTGCCTTTTTTCCCTTTTCTTATAACTTTCATGAGTTTATTATATAATAAAATTTATTTATAAATGACTTTATTTTTATTATATACAAAGTAAGTAAACTATTTAATAAATTATTTACTTATTTTTTTTAAATAAATGACAGCGGAATGTGTTACAATTCATAATATACATATAGAGCACAGTTTTTCATATCTGTGGTTGTATATAAACTATGTTCACACTAATTAGTGTCTTCATACATGTACTTTGGATAATGATGTTCATCACATTCCACCATCATTGCTAAACCCCTTCCTTCCCCTCCCACCTCTCTGCCCTATCTAGAGTTTGTCTATTCCTCCCATTCTCCCCACTCACCTACTATGAGTCAGTCACCTTATATCAGAGAAAACATTTAGCATTTGTTTTTTTGGAATTGGCTAACTTCACTTAGCATTATCTTCTCCAACTCCATCCATTTACCTACAAATGCCATGATTTTATTCTCTTTTATTGCTGAATAATATTCCATTGTGTTTATATGCCACTTTTTTTTATCCATTCATCCACTGAAGGACATCTAGGTTGGTTCCACAGTTTAGCTATTGTGAATTGTGCTGCTATAAACATTGATGTGGCTGTGTCCCTGTGGTATGCTATTTTTAAGTCCTTTGCTGTAGACTGAGGAGAAGGATAGCTAGGCCTTAGGTACAGGTCTAAAGCACATAAAGGAGTTTAAATAATAAAGTTTATTGGAGCTGGGGTTGTGGCTCAAGTGGTAAAGTGCTTGCTTAGCACCTGTGAGGCACTGGGTTCAATCCTCAGCACCACATAAAAATAAAATAAAGATATTGTATCTGCCTAAAACTAAAAAATAATTATTTAAACAAAATAATGAAGTTTATTATTATAATAAACTTTCATGAATTTCATGTCTGTTTGTAATCCTCTCATTCAAGACATGAAAGCCAAGAACACAATATACAATAAGATCTTCTCTCAGGTATTGATGGTGTGGGGCAAATGGACAGTGTGGGTAATGAATGATTGGGTCAGATTTGGAAGATGGGGGCTGCTTCAAAAGGAAAGGAAATAAACTGTTAATACCTCTAGAGAATTTCCCCCTCCTCCACCTATTGCCAAGTTATCCACCTCCAGAAAGGAGTTAATGAGTTCCCTGGGTGACTCCCTACCTGCTTGTATCTCTGGGTGGCTTAGTCCCTGACCTTGGATAACTCCACCTTTTGGGTCACTAGGCCTGAGGGGAGGAGAGGGCATGAAAACAAAGGAAATCTAAAATGTATAAAAGAGGCAGGACTCCCCCTCCCACTTCCTTGGGCACCTACTTAGACCCCCTCCTCAGTCTGTCTATCTCTCTGTTCTATTCTTTAAATAAAACTTTTGCCTTGGGGTTTCTTGGGTGTTCAATCTTTAATACCAGGGGAATGGGATGGCCCTTATTCTCATAGGTGGTATCATCTCAATCTCATCTCCCTTATCATCTTGGTTCCTTTAGATTTACCTCCTTCTCTGGATAAAGGCAACTGTAGTTTCTCTCTCCTCAGGGGAGAGCCCCAAATGCCTGCTGCTTCACTAACTTTGCTCTCATAAATTTTTTAAAAAATGTTTATTTTTTAGCTTTAGGTGGACACAATATCTTTATTTTATTTTTACGTGGTGCTGAGGATCGAACCCAGTGCCTCATGCATGCCAGGTGATCACGCTACAACTTGAGCCATATCCCCATCCCCAATCATAAATTTAAAGGGACATAAAACTAAAGGCCTTTTAGTTCATGTGACTTAAATCTTTGACAAATAAGTTAATTTAAGTTTGTTGGTAAGATAACAGTAAAGATGTCTATAAAATTATTTACCTACATATTTTATTTTTAGGTGGCAGGTAAATAGGATTGTGTTTGTCTCTGTTAAGATGTTTAAAATTCAATGTCCATGGCTTATCAGGTTTTTCTTTGATAGAAAAAAATGTCTTAAAACATTGACTATGCTTATGTAGTATCTTGATTTTCATGGGTAATCTAAAAACCATGATAAAGATAAAACATCTAGGGGCTGGGGATGTGGCTCAAGTGGTAGCGTGCTTGCCTGGCATGTGTGTGGCCCGGGTTCGATCCTCAACACCACATACAAACAAAGATATTGTGTCCGCTGAAAACTAAAATAAATAAATAAATATTAAAAAAAAGATAAAACATCTAAACAATTTATAAGCAAATTAAAATACTACATTGATTGATAAATATGAAGTATACTTGGCTTTTCAAAAAGTCTATATGTTAATATCTTCAGGTCTATTAAGTGTATTTTTAAAAGTTTTTGGTGTAACATAAATGGACTTAAAGACAAGAGTCACATGATTTTCTCAATAGATGCAGAAAAAGCATTTGACAAAATATAGCATCCACTCATGCAAACACTAAAAACAAGAGAGAGATAGAAGGAACATGCCTCAACATTATAAAGTTTATATACTACAAACCCAAGGCCAAAATCATTCTAAATGGAGGAAAAACTGAATGCATTCCCTCTAAACACTGGAAAAAGATAGGGATGCCTATTTTGCCACTTTTATTTGACATAGTCCATGAAACTCTAGCCAAAGCAATTAGGTAAAAAAAAAAAAAAAAAAGAAAAAAAGAAATGAAAGGTATTGTAAGTAGAAGAAAAGAGCTCACACTCTTTCTGCTGATGACATGATCCTATATTTAGAAGACTGAAAAAACTCCACCAGAAAACTTCTAGAACTTATAAATGAATTCAGCAAAGTACCAGGATACAAAATTAACACCTACAAATCAATTGTGTTCCTATACATCAAGGATGAATTAGCTGAAACAGAAATTAGAAAAAATATCCCATTCATAATAGTGTCTAAAACAAACAAACTTGGGAATCAATCTAACAAAAGAGGTGAAGGAACTCTATAATGAAAACTGCAGAACACTAAAGAAAGAAAGAAGACTTTAGAAGGTGGAAAGATCTCCCATGTTCTTGGATAGGTAGAATTAGTATTGTCAAAATGGCCATACTACCAAAAGCACTGTATAGATTTAATGCAATTCCTATTAAAATCCCAATGATGTTCTTCAAATAGAAAAAGCAGTCATGAAGTCCATTTGGAAAAATAAGAGGTTCAGAATAGCAAAAGCAATCCTTAGCAAGAAGAGTGAAGCAGGAGGCATCACAATACCAGACCTTAAATTATATACACTGATCTATATATCTATATATATCAGCATGGTAAATGGCACCAAAATAGGTATGTATACCAATGGAATAGAATAGAAGACACAGAGACAAACCCACATAAATGCAGTCATCTCCTACTATATTTATGAGATGCCATAAAGTGCTATAAACATACATAGGATAAGATAGCCTATTGTTGAAGGCACTATCTTGTTGGTGCTGGGAAAACTGGGAATCCACATGCAGTAGAATGAAATTGAAACCCCAATCTCTTACCTTGTACAAAATGCAACTCAAAGTGGATCAAGGACCTAGGCATTAGACCAGAAACCCTGCACCTACTAGAAGAAATTGTAGGCCTAACACTCTAAAACGTCAGCTCAGGAACTGACTTACTTAATAAGACTCCTGAAGCAGAAGAAGTAAAACCAAAAAAGAAAATCAATCAATCGGATAGTGCTGAGAGCCATTGCCAAGTAGGAATGACGCATGGCAATTTCTTTGTCAGCCTACTCCATTTTGCTTAGAGGAAGGACTCTCCATTGTGGAAATGGGCTTGCCTTTGGACCCAGGTCATTTGCAGTGACATTGCATGTATGCATGAAAGGTGACCTTGCTCAAGGACCAGGGCGGATCCAGGTTTAGGGTAGATCAGGGTTTAGGGCGTATTGGGATTTAGGGTGTTCCGGGTTTAGGGCGGTTCCAGGATTAAGGTGTACCCTGCTGGGAGTAGGGCATATCCTGCTGCCGCAGGTGCGCCTGCTCCTTTAGTTCCCGTTGAGTTCTCGTGGGGTTCAGAGAGTATTTGGATTCAGAGCCCGGTGGAGGTATGGATTTCCCCAGAACGTGTGTAGAGTGCCGGTGTGAGTTCGGGAATAAAGAATTGCTGTTTGAATCTACAAGGCTGTGAGTGCTCATGATTTTGTGCCCAGTCAGACTGCGGCATTTGGTGGCCCGTATGGGGAACGCCTGAAACTTGGAGGTAAGTGAAATTACTCGCCCCTGAAGGAGAGCGAAAGAATGGGTGACCATTTCAAAAAACAATGTGTTCTTGTTTGGATTTATTTTGTTTTTATTTCAAGTTGCCTGTCCCTAGAACATTCTCAGGCAAACTGGGGAAAATGGTTGGCTCAAAGTTTGAAGTTTTTCACCCCGGAGGAAGAGAAACTGTTTGAGGAAAGTGGCACCCCAGTAAGACCAAGAACAGTTAGGACATATGTTGATACAATACAAAAATGTAGCCCATGGCTTTTTTTAAAGACAAGTTATTAAGTATATCAATGGGACCATCATGGTATCCTGTAGAAGGATTTTTCTTCAACAAGAAAGAGATGGCTAATTCTGTTTACTACACTCGTCTAAGATCTTGGTTTTTACAGACATCTTATTAATTTACAAAGCTAAAGTGTTAAAACATCAACCACTAAATATAAAAGCAAGTACTCTTTACTTATTAAGTTCCATAAGGTAATATATTTAAACATTATGTGTGTTTTCATAAATTGGTAAATGGAAAAAAAGGTTTAATATTGCTTTGTGTCTGTGTCTTTGCTAAAACAAGGTTACTAAGAGTTAAGATTCTATCGTGTGTAATTTATATACAAAGAGTATAAGAAGTTTCAGTTGGGTTTCAATTATGGTATTATACTACCATAAAAAAATGAAAGTATTTCATCTTATTAAAGTGGAGTAATTTGTCTAAATCAGAAATTTTATAAGAGTTGTTTCAGAGGAACAGGCCCAGCGGCCCGCCGGCGTGGTAGACACGTCACACTAATTAGAGGAGGGGCAGAGCAGAGCCGCCACCCGCACCTGCAAGGTAGGCAGACCTGCGACCGACCAGCAGAACAGGCCCAGAGGTCCGCGGGCGTGGTAGACAGATCACCCCAATTAGAGGAGGAGCACAGCCGCCGCCTGCCCTTGCAAGGGAGACTTTTCAACTATACAAGAGCAATATAAATATATAGGGGGAAAATTTCAATAACACAACAGTTTCACCAAGCAGAAAGAAACGCGGGAAGTATGAAAAGACAAGGAAAGAAAGGACCACAAGCAATGCAGGTCAACTCAACTTTAGAAGAGGTAATAGCTGCAGCAGATGGAATGTCAGATAAAGAATTCAGGATATACATGCTTCAGATGATCTGGAGTCTCAAGGAAGACATTAGACAGCAAAATCAGACAATGAAAGATCACTTCGACAATGAATTACATAAACAAATACAAGAAGCAAAAGATCAACTATACAGGGAGATAGAGGTTATAAAAAACAAACAAACAGAAATCCTAGAAATGCAGGAAGCAATAAACCAACTTAAAAACTCAATTGAGAATACTACCAGCATAGCAGAACACTTAGAAGATAGAACATCAGACAATGAAGACAAAGTATTTCAACTTGAAAAGAACATAGACAGCTCAGCAAGACTGTTAAGAAACCATGAGCAGAACATCCAAGAAATATGGGATAACATTAAGAGACCAAACTTAAGAGTCATTGGGATACAGGAAGGTACAGAACTCTAAACCAAAGGAATGAGCAATCTATTCAATGAAATAATATGAGAAAACTTCCCAGACTTGAAGAATGAGACAGAATCCCAAATCCTAGAAGCCTACAGGACGCCGAATGTGCAAAATCATAAGAGATCCACACCTAGACACATTATAATGAACATGCCCAACATACAGAAAAAGGAGAGAATTTTAAAAGCTACAAGAGAAAGGAAGCAGATTACATTTAGGGGTAAACCAATCAGGATAACAGCTGATCTTTCAACACAGACTCTGAAAGCTAGAAGATCCTGGAATAACATATTTCAAACACTGAAAGAAAATGGGTTCCAACCAAGAATTGTGTATCCCGCGAAATTAAGCTTCAGGATGGAAGATGAAATTAAAACCTTCCATGATAAACAAAAGTTAAAAGAATTTGCAGCTAGAAAACCATCTCTTCAAAACATCCTTGGCAAAACATTACAGGAAGAGGAAATGGAAAATAACAATGAAAACCAACAGTGGGAGGTAGGACAGTAAAGGGGGGAAATAATCAAAGAGGAAAACAAACCATGTTTAGTAACAGAAATAAACAAATATGGCTGGAAGAACAACCCATATCTCAATAATAACCCTAAATGTTAATGGATTAAACTCACCTATTAAGAGACACAGGCTAGTAGAATGGATCACAAAACAAGACGCAACAATATGCTGCCTACAGGAGACGCAAAGAAAAGACATACATAGACTGAAGGTGAAAGGTTGGGAAAAATCATATCACTCATATGGACTTCGGAAACAAGCAGGAGTGTCCATACTCATATCAAATAAAATAGATTTCAAGCCAAAGTTAATCAAAAGGGATAAAGAGGGACACTACATACTGCTCAAGGGAACCATACACCAACAAGACATAACAATCATAAATATATATGCCCCAAACAATGGTGCAGCTATGTTCATCAAACAAACTCTTCTCAAGTTCAAGAGTCTAATAGACCACCATACAATAATCATGGGAGACTTCAACACACCTCTCTCACCACTGGACAGATCTTCCAAACAAAAGTTGAATAAGGAAACTATAGAACTCAATAACACAATTAATAACCTAGACTTAATTGACACATATAGAATATACCACCCAACATCAAGCAGTTACACTTTTTTCTCAGCAGCACATGGATCTTTCTCAAAAATAGATCATATATTATGTCACAGGGCAACTCTTAGACAATATAAAGGAGTAGAGATAGTACCATGCATCTTATCTGATCATAATGGAATGAAACTGAAAATCAATGATAAAAGAAGGAAGGAAAAAGCATACGTCACTTGGAGAATGAACAATAGGTAACTGAATGATCAATGGGTTATAGAAGACATCAAGGAGGAAATTAAAAAATTCTTAGAGATAAATGAAAACACAGACACAACATATCAGAATCTATGGGACACATTGAAAGCAGTTCTAAGAGGAAAATTCATTGCTTGGAGTTCATTCCTTAAAAAAAGAAAAAACCAACAAATAAATGATCTCATACTTCATCTCAAAATCCTAGAAAAAGAAGAGCAAAACAACAGCAAAAGAAGTAGAAGGCAAGAAATAATTAAAATCAGAGCTGAAATTAATGAAATCGAAACAAAAGAAACAATTGAAAAAATTGACAAAACTAAAAGTTGGTTCTTTGAAAAAATAAACAAAATCAACAGACCCTTAGCCATGCTAACGAAGAGAAGAAGAGAGAGAACTCAAATTACTAGCATACGGGATGAAAAAGGCAATATCACAACAGACACTTCAGAAATACAGAAGAGAATCAGAAATTATTTTGAATCCTTATACTCCAATAAAATAGAAGATAGTGAAGGCATTGATAAATTTCTTAAGTCATATGATCTGCCCAGATTGAGTCAGGAGGATATAGACAACCTAAACAGACCAATATCAATTGAGGAAATAGAAGAAACCATCAAAAGACTACCAACTAAGAAAAGCCCAGGACCGGATGGGTATACAGCAGAGTTTTACAAAACCTTTAAAGAAGAACTAATACCAATACTTTTCAAGCTATTTCAGGAAATAGAAAAAGAGGGAGAACTTCCAAATTCATTCTACGAGGCCAACATCACCCTGATTCCTAAACCAAACAAAGACACTTCAAAGAAACAAAACTACAGACCAATATCTCTAATGAACCTAGATGCAAAAATCCTCAATAAAATTCTGGCGAATCGGATACAAAAACATATCAAAAAAATTGTGCACCATGATCAAGTAGGATTCATCCCTGGGATGCAAGGCTGGTTCAATATACGGAAATCAATAAATATTATTCACCACATCAATAGACTTAAAAATAAGAACCATATGATCATCTCGATAGATGTGGAAAAAGCATTCGACAAAGTACAGCATCCCTTTATGTTCAAAACTCTAGAAAAACTAGGGATAACAGGAACATACCTCAATATTGTAAAAGGAATCTATGCTAAGCCTCAGGCTAGCATCATTCTGAATGGAGAAAAATTGAAGGCATTCCCTCTAAAATCTGGAACAAGACAGGGATGCCCTCTCTCACCACTTCTGTTCAACATAGTTCTCGAAACACTGGCCAGAGCAATTAGACAGATGAAAGAAATTAAAGGCATAAAAATAGGAAAAGAAGAACTTAAATTATCACTATTTGCAGGTGACATGATTCTATATCTAGCAGACCCAAAAGGGTCTACAAAGAAACTATTAGAGCTAATAAATGAATTCAGCAAAGTGGCAGGATATAAAATCAACACGCGTAAATCAAAGGCATTCCTGTATATCAGCGACAAATCCTCTGAAATGGAAATGAGGACAACCACTCCATTCACAATATCCTCCAAAAAAAATAAAATACTTGGGAATCAACCTAACAAAAGAGGTGAAAGACTTATACAATTAAAACTACAGAACCCTAAAGAGAGAAATAGAAGAAGATCTTAGAAGATGGAAAAATATACCCTGTTCATGGATAGGCAGAACTAACATCATCAAAATGGCGATATTACCAAAAGTTCTCTATAGGTTTAATGCAATGCCGATCAAAATCCCAACGGCATTTCTTGTAGAAATAGAGAAAGCAATCATGAAATTCATATGGAAAAATAAAAGACCCAGAATAGCAAAAACAATGCTAAGCAGGAAGTGTGAATCAGGCGGTATAGCGATACCAGACTTCAAACTATACTACAGAGCAATAGTAACAAAAACAGCATGGTACTGGTACCAAAACAGGCGGGTGGACCAATGGTACAGAATAGAGGACACAGAAACCAATCCACAAAACTACAACTATCTTATATTTGATAAAGGGGCTGAAAGCTTGCAATGGAGGAAGGATAGCATCTTCAACAAATGGTGCTGAGAAAACTGGAAATCCATATGCAACAAAATGAAACTGAATCCCTTTCTCTTGCCATGCACAAAAGTGAATTCAAAATGGATCAAGGAGCTTGATATCAAATCAGAGACACGCCTTCTGATAGAAGAAAAAGTTGGCTACGATCTATATTCGGTGGGGTCGGGCTCCAAATTCCTCAATAGGACACCCATAGCACAAAAGCTAATAACTAGAATCAACAAATGGGACTTACTCAAACTAAAACGTTTTTTCTCAGCAAAAGAAATAATGAGAGGTAAATAGGAAGCCTACACCCTGGGAACAAATCTTTACTCCTCACACTTCAGATAGAGCCCTAATATCCAGAGTATATAAAGAACTCAAAAAATTAGACAATAAGAGAACAAACAACCCAATCAACAAATGGGCCAAGGACCTGAACAGACACTTCTCAGAGGAGGACATACAGTCAATCAACAAGTACATGAAAAAATGCTCAACATCTCTAGCTGTCAGAGAAATGCAAATCAAAACCACCCTAAGATACCATCTCACTCCAGTAAGATTGGCAGCCATTATGAAGTCAAACAACAAGTGCTGGTGAGGATGTGGGGAAAAGGGTACACTTGTACATTGCTGGTGGGACTGCAAATTGGTGCAGCCAATTTGGAAAGCAGTATGGAGATTTCTTGGAAAGCTGGGAATGGAACCACCATTTGACCCAGCTATTCCCCTTTTCGGTCTATTCCCTAAAGACCTAAAAAGAGCATGCTACAGGGACACTGCTACATCGATGTTCATAGCAGCACAGTTCACAATAGCAAGACTGTGGAACCAACCTAGATGCCCTTCAATAGACGAATGGATAAAAAAAAATGTGGTATTTATACACAATGGAGTATTACTCTGCATTAAAAAATGACAAAATCATAGAATTTGCAGGGAAATGGATCCATTAGAGCAGATTATGCTAAATGAAGCTAGCCGATCCCTAAAAAACAAATGCCAAATGTCTTCTTTGATATAAGGAGAGTAACTAAGAACAGAGTAGGGACGAAGAGCATGAGAAGAAGATTAACATTAAACAGGGATGAGAGGTGGGAGGGAAAGGGAGAGAGAAGGGAAATTGCATGGAAATGGAAGGAGACCCTCAGGGTTATACAAAATTACATACAAGAGGAAGTGAGGGGAAAGGGAAAAATAATACAAGGGGGAGAAATGAATGACAGTAGAGGGGGTAGAGAGAGAAGAGGGGAGGGGAGGGGAGGGGAGGGGGGATAGTAGAGGATAGGAAAGGCAGCAGAATACAACAGACACTAGTATGGCAATATGTAAATCAATGGATGTGTTACTGATGTGATTCTGCAATCTGTATACGGGGTAAAAATGGGAGTTCATAACCCACTTGAATCAAAATGTGAAATATGATATATCAAGAACTATGTAATGTTTTGAACAACCAACAATAAAAAGTTAAAAAAAGATGTTGAAATTATTTTCATATGTGTTTAGGCAATTTGTTTCTTTTTTTATTTTGAGGCCTGTTTATTTATTGCTTTCCTCCATTTACTAATTGAATTGCTGAGATTCTCTTAAACCCACCAGAGGGGAGATTCTTCTCTTGCCCAGCTAGGTTTCCCCTGGCACTGTTGAATCTTATTTCATTTACGAATGCATTCTGCTTTTAAAAGCCAATATTTCTGGGGTTTATCTAGTCACTGGCTCTCTGTAGTGGCTTTCCACAGCCCATTTTTTTGTTATGCAGTCACACACATTTGACTCCCAACTATGAAAATAATCAGTAAGTAAGCACTGTATGATTCTGTTCTGCCATGTTTCTCCACTAGAATAACTTTTAGTTCTTTCTTCAATGGAAAATGTTGCATACTCTACCCAAATTGTGTGTGCTGTTATGTCCAAGTAAAATATAGGCACATTTATTTCCATCTTTTCTCCTTTGTTAAAATAATGAGATTTGACTCAGTAAATATTTTGCTGAAAGATATTAAATTTTGAGTGTCTGACAACTGAAATGAACCAAGTGAACAATGTTTCATTACTAATTCTGGTGATAGAATTGAAACTCTCTTATCACATCAAGTATCAATTTATCACTAAAAATTTGGCCATCCATTATTTAAAAAGCTGAAAGCTATATAACATCAAGTACATTCTCAAAAGAGTTTTAAATAAGTATTCAACTGCATTTGTGGATTTGCTATGGAATGGAAATTTGACTAATTAAGCTGATGCTAGTTGATTTGGATGTAGGGACCTCAGATTTTGTTTCCAGGAAACATTTTTTATGTCCTCCATCTGAGTTTTTCTCAAAATATACTGGTCTAAATTCTAATTCCCATGATTTCACAACTAGAAATATGGTGATTTCTAATAGGAATGATAAAACCTGTATTCAACTCATTTTTTATGTAAATTTTATCAGAATGAGACTGAGCAACATCCACAGGTGTGTACTTCTGGTATATCTGATGAGTCCTATCAAAGAGCAAAGAAGATAGTAAATGGACCAGTACAAGGTAAGAACCTCATAGGATACAAAATACATTGGTGAGAAAATTGCATTAAAACATGAGCAATAGTATATTCTAATTGTTCACACAGTGCACCTGTTAAATATCTAATAAGAAAAAAAGTTAATAAGTGACATATCTTATTAGGTTTCAGCCCACAGGTATTGCAAAGAAACTGAAATGTGAGTTGCATTTTTGCGTGAAAGGCCAGAGGAAGTGTTTTGATGGGAAGTGGGCCAGGATTCCGAAAGGAGCCCATGCTAGGGACCAACAGGAGGGCCTAGGCCAGGAAAGGACAGTGAAGGGCAGGGCCGGACAGGCTGGCAGCAATAGGGCTCTGAGGTTCAGGGAAGCCAAGGGGAGCAGGGTACTGGCCCCAGCGAGGAACGCAGTCCAAGCACAGGGATCCATGGAGCAAGAAGGGCCCCCAGAGGCTCAAGTGAGGAGGCAGGCCAGGGAATGGAGAGCCAAGGGCCAGACTTGGGCAGGGCTCAGTACAGTGGACAAGACTTTGGAGGGATGGCAGGGGATCCGGCAGGGGACAGGCAGGCTCCTGACCCAGGGCGACTGCCAGGTGTCAGGGTTCCAGTTGCAGGACCCTGGATGGGCGACTCCCCTCCATGCTGGGTGTGGTGGGAGCTGCCCCTGACACCAAGGTTCGAGGGGTCCAACCCCGGAGACATGAGTGCCCTCGGCCCTGGGTGCAGTGGGAGCTGCTCCTGACACCCAGTTTGAAAAAGTGGAGAGTGCCTTCAACACCCTGGTTCGAGGGGTCCCCCCCAGCAGTGAGTGCCCTCGAACTTGGGTGCGCTGGGAGCTCCCTCCCACACCCAGGTTAGAGGGTTCCCACACCCAGGTTAGAGGGTTCCAACCCCTGGAGGGGCGAGTCCGCTCAACCCTGAGTGCTGTGGGAGCTGCTCCCAACACCCAGGTTTGAAAGGTCAAGTGGTCCCCCCATGGAGGGCCTATGCACTTGACCCTAGGTACGGTGGGAGCTGCCCCCGACACATAGGATTAGGCATCCACCACTGGAGGGGCAAGTGCCCTTGACCCTGGGTACTGTGGGAGCTTCCCTCAACACCCAGGTTCGAAGGGTCCCCTCCTGGAGCGGCAATTCCCCTTGACCATGTGTGAGGTGGAAGATCCCCCTGACACCTAGGTTCTAGGGGTCCCCCAGGAGGGGTGAGATCCCTTGACCCAACATCAGGTGGGAGCTCCCCCCCACATTCAATTGCAAGGGGTCCGGTCCCTGGAAGTGTGACTCCCCTCAATCCTGGGTGCGGTGGGTGCTCCCACTGATACCCAGGTTCGAGGGGTCTGAACACTGGAGGAGCGAGTCCCCTCGACCGCTGGGTGTGGTGGGAGCTGCCCCCAACACCCAGGTTTGAGGGGTCCAACCCCTGGAGTCCCCTTAATACTGGGTGCTGTGGGAGCTCCTGCCAACACCCAGTTCAAGGGGTCTCCCCCAGCAGGGGCGAGTCCCCTGGACCCTGGTGCCATGGGAACTGCCCCCATCACCCTGGTTTGAGGGGATTCCCTCCGGAGGTGCAGTCCCCTTGAACCTGGGTGGGGTGGGCGCTGACCCCGACACCCAGTTTGAGGTTTCCTCCCCAGGAGGAGTGAGTCCTAGGTGCGGTGAGATCTCCACCTGACACCCAGGTTCGAGGGGGTGCCCCCGGAGGGACCAGTCCCCTCGACCATGGGTGCGGTGGGAGCTGTCCCCGACACCCAGGTTCTAGGGGTTCCTCCCAGGAGGGGCGAGTCCACTGGACCCTGGTGTGGTGGGAGCTTCCCCCATCACCCTGGCTCGAGGGGTTTTCACCCAGAGTGGCGAGTCCCCTCAAAAATGGGTATGGTGGGAGCTGCCCCCGACACCCAGGTTCGAGGAGTCCAACCCCTGGAGGGGCATGTCCCCTCCTCCCTGCATGTGGTGGTTGCTCCTCCTGACACCCAGGTTCAAGGGGTTCCCCCCAGGAGGGGCGAGTCTCCTGGACCATGGTGTGGTGCAAGCTGCCCCCGTCACCATGGTTCCAGGGGTCCCCCCCCCCAGGTGCGAGTTCCCTCCACCCTGGGTGTGGTGGGAGTTGCCCCGGACACCCAGGTTCCAGGAGTCCCCCGTGGGAGGGTCTAGTCCCCCAAGATAATGGGTGTGGTGGGACCTGCCCCCATGACCCAGGTTCGAGGGGACCTCCCCAGTGGCGAGTGTCCTTGACCCTGGGTGCAGTGGGAGCTTCCCCTGACACCCAGTTTTGAGGGGTCTGCCCTCTGCAGGGGTGAGTCTCCTCGACCTTGGGTGCGGTGGGAGTTCCCTCCAAAACCCAGGTTCGAGGGGTTCCCCGAAGAGGCGAGTCCCCACGTCCCTGGGTGCAGTAGGAACTCCCCCTGACACCCAAGTTCGAGGGGTCCCCCCCAAGGTTGAGTCCTCTGGACCCAGGGTGCAGTGAAAGCTCCCTCAACACCCAGGATTGAGGGGTATCTCAGCTGGATGGGTGAGCCCCCTCGACCCTGGTTGCGGTGGGAGCTCCCGCCAACACCTAGATTCAAGGGGTCCCCCCAGGCAGGGGCGAGTCCTTTGGACCCTGGTGTGGTGGGAGCTGCCCCCATCACATTGGTTCAGGGGTTTCCCCCACGGAGGGGCGAGTCCCCTTGAACCTGGGTGCGGTGGGAGCTGCCCCTGACACCCAGTTTCAGTTTTCCCCTCTGGAGGAGTGAGTGCCCTCGACACTAGGGGCTGTGAAGGTCCCCCCGACATCCAGGTTCAAGGGGTTCCCCTCCTAAGGGGAACCCCTCAAACCGTGGGTGCGAGTCCCCTTGACCATGGGTGCAGTGGAAGCTGCCTCAAACACCCAGGTTTGAGGGGTTCCTCCCAGGAGGGGCGAGTCCACTGAACCCTGGTGTGGTGGGATCTGCCCCTGACACTCCCAGGTTTGAGGAGTCCCCCCCGGGAGGGGCAAGTCCCCTCGACCCTGGGTGCAGTGGGAGCTCCCCCCGACACCTAGTTTCAAGGGGTCCAACACCTGGAGGGGCAAGTCCTCTCGACCCTGGGTGCGGTGGGAGATCCCCCTGACACCCAGGTTCTAGGAGTCCCCCCTGGAGGGGCAAGTGCCCTCTAACCTGGGTGTGGTGGGATCTTTCCCTGACACCCAGGTTCGAGGGGTCCAAGGCCTGGAGGGGCGAGTCCCCTCGACCCTGTGTGCAGTGGGAGCTGCCCCTGACACCCAGATTCAAGGGATCTCCACCTGGAGGGGCAGGTGTCCTCGACTCTGGGTGCAGTGGGAGCTGCGCCCGACACCCAGGTTCCTGGGGTCTCCCCCCGGAGGGGCGAGTGCTCTTGACACTAGGTGCGGTGTGAGCTGTGCCCCACACCCAGGTTCGAGGGGTCTCCCTCCGGGAAGGGTGAGTCCCCTCGACTATGCCTGTGGTGGGAGCTCCCCCACACACACACCCAGGTTCGTGGGGTCTCCCCCTGAGGTGCGAGTGCCCTTGACACTAGGTGCGGTGGGAGCTACCCCCGACACCCAGTTTCGAGGGATCCAACCCCAGAGGGGCAAGTCCCCTCGACCCTGGGTGCGGTGGGAGCTGCCCCCATCACCCTGGTTCGAGGGGTAATTCCTCCTAGGAGCGAGTCCCCTCGACCCTGGTCGGGGTGGGAGCTGCCCTAGACACCTAGGTTCCAGGGGTCCAACCCCTGGAAAGGCAGTCCCCTCAACCCTGGGTGTGGTGGGAGCTCCCCACTGACACCCAGGTGGCAGGGGTTTAACTTCTGGATGGGCGAGTCCCCTCGACGCTAGATGAGGTGGGAGCTGCCACTGACACCCAGGTTCAAGGGGTACCCCTCCTGGAGGGGCGAGTCCCCTTGACCATGCTGGTGGTGGGAGCTGCCCCTGACACCCAAGATCGAGGGGTCTCCCCCCAGAGGGACGAGTGCCCTTGACACTAGGTGCAATGGGATCTCCCCCCGACACCCAGGTTTGAGGGGTCCCCCCTGAGAATCGAGTCCCCTCGACCCTGGGTGCGGTGGTAGCTGCCCCAGACACCAATGTTTGAGGTGTCCAACCCCTGGAGAGACAAGTCCCCTTGATGCTGGGTGCGGTGGAGCTGCCCCAGACACCCAGGTTCGAGGGGTCCAACCCCGGGGGGGCAAGTGCCCTCGATCCTGGGTGCCGTGGGAGTTCCCCCCACACCCAGGTTTATGGGTTCCCCGGGAGGGGCTAGTGCCCTCCACCCTGGATGCGGTGGGAGCTGCCCAGAAACCCAGGCTCAAGGGGTCCAACCGCCTGGAGGGGCGAGTCCCCTTGACCCTAGTTGCGGTGGGAGCTGCCCCTGACAACTAGGTTTGATGGGGTCCAACTACTGGAGGGGCTAGTCCCCTCAACCCTGGGTGTGGTGGGAGCTGCCCCCGACACCCAGGTTCAAGGGGTCCAACCCCGGAGAGGCGAGTGCCCTTGACCTTGGGTGCAGTGGGAGCTGCCCCAAAACCCAGGTTCAAGGGGTCCCCCCAAAGTATCGAGACCCCTCCACCCTGGGCGCTGTTGAAGCTCCCCGACACCCAGGATCGAGGTGTCTCCCCCCTGCCAGGGTGATTCCCCTCGACTCTCGGTGCCGTGGGAGCTCCCGCCGTCACCCAGGATCTAGGGGTCTCTCCACTGGATGGGTGAGTCCCCTCGACCCTGGGTGTGATGGTATACGAGCTCCCTCTGACACCCAGGTTAGAGGGTTCTTCCCTCTGGAGGCACAAGTCTCCTCGACCCAGGGTGCGATATTATAGGAGCTCGCCAAGGCATCCAGGTTAGAGGTGTTTCCTCCCTGGAGTGGGGAGTCCCTTCAACCCTGGGTGCAGTGGGAGCTGCCACCGACACCCAGGTTTGAGGGGTCCAAACCCGGAGGGGGGAGACTTCTTGTCGCTGGGTGTGGTGGGGTAGCACATGTCTCCAATGGCAGCTCATTTCCCTGACTTTGACTTGCTAAGAATGGAGTAGGCTTAGATTCTGCCCTCAGGATTTCTCTGAGTTTTACAAGTTATAAATCAGGCATGATTTAGTTTTGTCCCTAATCTTTCTTCTTTGGTGCAGCAGGTTACCTGAAGGCACAGAAATCCTGGAGCTGGACAAGACTGTTTGCCAGGTCTGAGGTTTTTAACTGCATCTCCAAGGCCCATAAATAAATTTTCCAAAGACTACTGACCAATATCTTGGTCCAAATATAAACACATCTCTATTGCAGTCCAAATTGTTTCTACATTTCCTATCCTACTTTTAGGCTGGTCAGCTGAAATGCACCTTTCAAATAATTTTCTACCAAGCCTCTCCCAAATACGCAAACCAAGTGATTACTCCTCACAAAACCAGACAAATGTCTCTAATGGTTTCTAAGAACTGAGTGATCTGGGCTTTTTAAATATCTTTACCCTTTCATTTAATTATTTTCTTCAGATTGCAAAATACATTTCTTTTTTTTCTGAAGACCGAGTTCCCCATGCTTAAGGTCCCAAGAAAAAGATATCTTTTCTTTCTCCTCTTACTCTCAAAAACAAATCCCCAATATACTAGATCCACAAAACTCTCATCTGAAATATTTCAGTCCAATAATGCTTCAATCCACAATATTAAAAATCCACAATTTTATAAATGCATAAGTGTGCTTTTTCCATGAGAGAGGGCCAAATCATACTAGGTACATTGAATCCACGCAAGGAGGACCCTGTTCCAGGCACCAAATCTCACCCACATCCCTTGAATGATTCAGTGAATCATTCAAGACCCTCTTTGAGTGTTTTTCCCCTCATTTCCCACCATGCCTAAGCTTCATTCTTAGTTCCAGAAACAGGTCTGCTTTCTGTTCTCCAAATGCACAGAGGCACTTTATCATTTTTTGTCTTTGCTTGTGATCTCCTCTTTACTTCAAAGACTCTTCCCTTTCCATTTTCCCAGCTCACTCTAACTCATCCTTTAAAGCCTGTGAAGGTAGTAGAAAAGGAGTTCCTCTGCAAGAAGTTGGTTGGTGGCCAAATAAAGCTAAGAAAAAAGAAAGCAATGAAAAGACCACACAACACAGAAGTAATTTTGAAAAGCAGGGGCAGGACAGCTCTACAACCTTAGCAGCTGAGCTTCCATACTGGGAAGAGAGAGAGCATGAGCACCTGTGTTTGGTTTATTTATACAGGAAAACTTCAAAGATTTTCCATGGAATTTTCTTTTGCCATATAAGGTTTGGGGAGGGCTGTTAGTTTCCAGTGAGTTACACCCAATCTGGAGCTACAAGAGCTGTCCCATTGGTAGAGCAAGGGCAGAGATCTCACGCCTTGGGAAGTCTACACACGGGAATATCAAGATTGTTCCCAAGGAGAGACCTAAGTGCCCCATGGCTCAGTACAGAGAAAAAGACCACTCAAGTAGCTTCACAGGTGGTGTACCACAGTTGTCCATGGAAGATATGGGAAATAATTTTAAGGTAAAGAATTTCAATGCATTATTATGGAAAATGACAAGGGATTGATTCAAACAGCAATTTTGGAGAATTCTGACATAAGTATAAGCAATGCTCATCAATCTATTTCTTCTTTAATACAGTTCTTCATATATATATATATATATTTGAATTAGGTAGGGCTACCCCATTGTAACATCCATAGTTAAATCACTAATTCATCTATTCTCAGCTCCCAAACCTTTTTCTTCTTCTATAGCTTCTGTAGTGTCTTTCCTATTTACCCCTGACAGGTTCTGCTAATGCTCATAAATGTTCAGTGACCAGATATCCTGGTGGTCTCAGTTTTTACTTGTGACAGTGTCCTCATTTGTATAATAAGTTTTATGATGATCTCTTAAGTTTCATTTCCTTGTTTGTGCCCTTGGTATAGTAATATAAATTTAGTTCAGTGAATCATTCAAGATTTTTTTGGGTGTCTTTCCCCTCATTTCCCACCATGTCTAAGCTTCATTCTTAGTTCCAGAAACAGGTCTGCTTTCAGTTCTCCAGGTGCACAGAGGCACATTATCATTTTTTTGCCTTTGCTTGTGATCTCCTCTTTACTTCAAAGACTCTTCCCTTTTCATTTGCCCAGCTCACTCTATCTCATCCTTTAAAGCCTTGCAGTCTTCATTTCCACCAGAAAAACCCTCCATGGTAACCCAGTCTGAACCATAGACCTTGTCTTGTGCCTTTAGCAATAAATCAACACTCTATAACATAGTAAAGAATGTGAGACTAGCCAAGTGAAAATTCTGAGCTTTTGGGCCTCTAAATAATCTTTTAAGAGTTCCCAAGAAAATGACTGGTGCATTTCTCTGCAATCCCTTTCAAAGTAAAGGTTGGAGGGATTTTAATAAAATCTTACACAGATTTAAATATATGGGAACATATCATGGAGTGAATGGAAGTGGCATTACAATAAGGAAGACAGTCAGTATGGTCTTGTTTCTTATGAATCCCAGAGTGTACTATCATGGCAGACCAATTATCCATGGACTTCTAGAGGAATACAGACTTTGATTTTGGAGTGAGAAATGATGTCTTATATCTTGTGTTGTTCTTTACCAAAATCTGATCAACAATGCCCATCACAAAAGATAAAGGCATAGATTATAATCTTAAAATACTTTAATTCAATCATAGTTATACAGAAATATTGATAGCATAAGGTAAAGTATTTAAGAAATCACAGTGATGGAAAAATATTAATGACCAAGCTCCTTGAGAATTCAATGTGCAAGCCTGTGGTATGGTCTCAATGGGTAAAGTGGTCCAAGGACTCTGAGCCAAGGTTATATTTTCCCTATAGCATAATTGTATGTATGTTCCATCTCTTGTCACCATAAGCACAATTCTATTTAATCTGTAGAAAGTATGACCAAGAGTTTTCCATGATGTTACCTTTCCCTAAAAGAAAAAGGGGGGTGAGAGTTCAGGAGTATATTTTGAAATCCCCACATCATGCAATCAGAGGGGTAGAGGTAAGTCATCCTTCTCTGCTGCACTATTTATCAAGAGAGCACTTGGTGGATGAAGGTCCAATCTCAACTTGGCAGGCCTGGGGAAGGCCAACTTTGTTATTTCAGATATATCTTCCAGAAAAGCCTATTGTTTTACAATGATTTTACTGCTTTCTTTCAATTACACATTTTACATTTCTAAGATCTTTTACTTATTCTCTCAATGCTCTTTTATTATGCTTTCCTTATTAATGCAAATGATTTTTAACCAACTAGAATTTACTGTGTGGCTACAGTGTGTCAGGCATTGACATAGGCCAGGTGATATAGTTATTTCTTACCTCTCTGATGCTAATTAAAGGTCTTTAAATTGCTTTCTGCCTATTCCCTGATTTTCTTTGATGATATCTGAGTTTAGTAGTAGTAGAGTTGTAGCCTGTACTGTTGCCACCAATTTTAGGGACTTTAATCAAATCACTGTGATCCTTAACCACCTTTTGTTATACATATATAAAAAGCTATTTTAAACAAAGTGATAAATAACACACACACACACACACAAAAAAAAAAAAAAAAAACTTAAAGGAGAAGTCAACAAAAGGAAAATGAGAGAAGCTAGAAAGAAGCTGAAAGAGTATTAAAGGGCTCAGCTAACCCAAGAGCATAGAACCCTAAACTTACAAGGAGTCAGGCCCATGTGTACCTCAGAGCCTCGAATGGTGGTTACTAGAAACAAATCAAATTCATATATTGAGCTCTTAACCCCCACACTCTAGTACTTCAGAATGTGACCTTATTTGAAGATAAGAGAATTACACTAAGATGAGATCTTTAAGGCTCTTAAATTGTTAGAGGCATTTAATTTGGTAAGAATGATTCCTTCTAAAAAGAAGAAACCTGAACACAGGCAAGTGCAGAAGAAAGACCATGTAAATACACTTGAAGAAGATGGCAATCTGCAAGCCAAGGAGAGAGGCCTCAAAATACATATGGACAACTTGATCTAGGGCTTCAAGCTTCCAAGAGTGAAATAGTATATTTCTGCTGTCTAAACCCCTACTCCAGGACTTTGTGATAGCAGCCCTCATGTACTAACATAGAACTCCTGCAACTGAAGTAATACTGACTAAAGCAATGGCACCAGGTGATTGGTGATTAGGCCTTGCTAAAACACTCACAAAAATTAGTTAATGCTGCCGCAGTCTGGCTGGGCACAAAATCACGAGCCACTCAAGCAGGAACAAAGTTTATTTTTTGAAACTGCCGCCAATGTCCGGTACGCGCCCGGGAAGATTTTTTCCACCCACACGGCCTCCTCCCGGAACCGCAGAGAGAGCTCCTCCCCCAGAACTCCCTCCTACTGTACTTCCCCAACCAATGGGAACTCTCCAGGAGTCCTGTAGCCGGCCTAGGTGAACAGCAGGAGTCCAATATCCATATGAATGCAAATCTTAACATAATCATATCATCTCAATGGCTAGCTGGCGTCACCTTTCAACCAAAAATGCCATGCATCATATACTTGGCTCTTAGCATCTCCCCCCTTCTGTTTAAGTAACAAGCAATCTGGCTAGGGACCGTGCCTGTTAGGTTTGTCCAATTCAACATATGGTTCTTACCCGTCATTGGAAAACTGACTTTTAGGCGTCAGCCTCCTGTCTTAGGTTGATACCATTGTAATTGGATCATACCCGTCACTGACTACCGGTCCAGCATATAGCCATACTTGTGGATAGGCCTATGTACCAGTGGGGGGGTGAGGTTCTTTGCCTCACCTCTGTTGGCCCCCAAATTTGGCCTTGGTGCCGGTGGGGGGGTGAGGTTCTTTACCTCACCTCTGTTGGCCCCCAAAATTAGACCATCATTAGTAGAAGGGAGGAGGATACAGAAATGTCATGACACCAAGTCAATTAACGGCTCCTAGGAAAAAATTGCATCACTGGTGACACATCAGCAAAGATACGCTAGCACTACCATAATTCGCTGCATCAACAAATAGACCACAAAGCATACAAGTGATACATAGTCCAGGCAAGTTCTGTAAGCAGTTCAAAGCAGAGGAATCTATCAATATGTCCATATCCTCCCAAAATAAAGCATACAAGTGATACATAGTCCAGGCAAGTTCTGTAAGCAGTTCAAAGCAGAGGAATCTATCAATATGTCCATATCCTTCCAAAATAAATCGACTCATTGATTGAGCATTACTTGTTGAGTTATAAATCATTGATGTATCAGTTTACACGGTTTGTTGTGATAACTCTCGAAGAAGTTGTAGTTTGGTTTTATCTTTGTCTTCACCGGCACTGGGATGAAAATAGGAATTTTGACAATGATGCTAAAAAAAAAAATATGTAACATTTCAACAGGTACTAAGAAAACAATATTTAGAACAATTTACATTATCCTGAACAGAATTATTAAATATAATGAAAAGGAAAGGTGAAAGTAAACAAACAGATCTGTTAACCTTCTATTTGTTCATATATTAAAACAATCCTCAACAGCTGTTTACCCAAATTAAATTAAACTATTAAAATCACGTGAATAATAATTTTTTTTTTTGGATCCATGTGCATGAGCGCTCCTCATATGTGATATATGGACATAAGCACATACAGACATACAACACAAAACAGAAGTGTGCACACATAACATATAACACATAAGACAATAGTAAAGGCCTTGTAGCTTTACCTAGGTGAAATGTCCATTGCAATGTTCAAAAACTCCACAGTCAAAAAATAAAACTGATCAGAAAAAACATTAACCTAGGTTTGTATGAGCTCAGAAATAAAATAGAACTTTATGATGTGGGAAAAAGCAATAATAAAATAGATATTGAAAAAAGCATCCTGGTTAATCACTGTCGCAGATGTAAGAATAGCCAAGCTGGAGATCTGGATATCAGCTGTTATGGATTTGAGTCGAATCATCTTCCTTTTGGTCTGTAGAAATTGTTTTAGTTAGTCTCTCTGGAATCCAAATCGGCTGCTGTTCTTCCTGTGGAAAAACACAAACAGAGCCCCGACTCCAGACTATCACTGGGTCAGGACCTTTCCATTGTCCTGTTAGAATATCTTTCCAAAGTACCTTAGGCTTATGTACATTTTTTGGATACAAATGTCTTTCCACAGCACTAAGCCCTGATGAATCCAAATTTAAAAAGTTTAGAGTAAAAAGGGTTATTTTAAGTTTATCTTTGGGGGATATATACCCCTTTCCAATTCCCTCCTTTTGTTTTAATAAGTACATTTTAATAGTTTGATGAGCTCTTTCAACTATGCCTTGTCCTTGTGGATTGTATGGAATTCCTGTTATGTGAGTAATGCCAAATGATGAGCAAAATTGTTTAAAAGAGGTGGACGCATAACCAGGACCATTATCGGTTTTTAACTGTTTTGGAACGCCCACAGTGGCAAAATTTTGTAAGCAATGAGCTATAACATCTTTAGTTTTTTCTCCGGCATGAAGGGAGCCCATCAGAAATCTGGAAGAAGTATCAACTGTAACATGTAAATATTTTAATTTTCCAAATTCTGGCAAGTGTGTGACGTCCATCTGCCAAATATGGTTAGGTATCAGTCCTCTAGGATTGACTCCAAGATTAACTTGTGGTAAAAATGTCACACAATTTTGACATTGTTTTATTATATGTTGGGCTTGTTCTTTAGTTATTTTAAAACACTTTTGTAAAGTATTAGCATTGACATGGAACCTTTTATGAAAATTTATAGCTTCTTCTATTGTGGAGAAAATATGTATGTCATGTGTAGATTTATCTGCTAACTCATTGCCCAAACTAAGGGCTCCAGGCAATCCTGTATGTGCCCTGATATGTCCTATAAAGAATGGATCTTTTCTGTCCCAGATTAGACTTTGTATAGTGGAAAACAAAGAGAAAACAGTAGAAGAAGGGGAAATCCTACCAGCATCTTCAAGGGATACTATAGCATTAACTACATACTATCAGAAAATAAATTAAATACAGAATCTTTAAACATCATAAAAGCTTGTAATACTGCATTAAGCTCTACCTTTTGAGCTGATTGTTTGGGTACTAAAAATGAAAAAGTTTTATCAGGGGTAACTACTGCTTCTGTACCATTATTTGACCCATCAGTGAATATATTTGGAGCTTTTATGATAGGGTTTTTTTTTGTCATCTTTGGAAAAACTACAGGATGTTTAGACCAAAAAGACAACAAAGGATTAGACGGTAAGTGATTATCAAATGAAACATTAGATTTACACACGATTATTGCCCAAGTATTTAACTCATTAGCTAACTCATCAATTTGATCCATAGTATATGGAGTAATAATTTTATTGAGAGAAATCCCAAACACTCCCTTGGCTGCTTTTATTCCTTTGAGTATTAATTGTCCTACAGCCTCAGGATATCTAGTAAGAATAGTGTTAGGAGAATAAGATAAATGTATCCACAATAATGGACCTTCTTGCCAGAATACTCCTGTAGGAATATTTTTTGTTGGCAGTACAATAAATAATAAAGGCAAACTTATATCAATTCTATCCAAATGCATATTTTCCATATATGTTTCAATGATTTTTAATGCCTTTCTTGCTTCAGGCGTCAACATGCGGGGTGAATTTGGATCTGATGGACCTTTTAGAATATCAAATAAAGGTCCCAACTCTCCTGTTGGTATGCCTAGATAAGGCCTTATCCAATTTATGTCTCCTAATAACTTTTGAAAGTCGTTAAGTGATTTGAGTTGATCTACTCGTATTTGAATTTTGGGTGGACGGACCATGGTTGAGGATAATAAAACCCCTAAATAATTAATTGGAAGATTTAATTGTACTTTATCTATTGCTATCTCTAGATTATAATTTTTTAATAAATATGTAAGTGTGGCATAACATTCTAGCAATGTGTTTTATCTTTATGTGCCAATAACACATCATCCATATAGTGAAATATTTGTAGTTCAGGGTTTTGATTTCTAAGTGGCTGGATTGCTTAGTTAACATAAATTTGACACATAGTTGGACTATTAGCCATCCCTTGAGGGAGTACTTTCCATTCGTATCTCTGATCAGGACCTTCATGATTTAGTGCAGGGATAGTAAATGCAAAATGTGGACTATCCTCGGGATGAATTGGAATTGAAAAAAAACAATCTTTAATATCTATAGCTAAAACATACCAGGTTTTTGGTAAAGCAGACAATTGGGGAATCCCTGATTGAGCAGGTCCCATAATAACCATCTCATTATTAATGGCTCTTAAATCTTGCAATAATCTCCATTTACCAGATTTCTTTTTAATGACAAAAATGGGAGTATTGTGGGGAGATACGGAAGGTTGTATATGTCCCTCCGCTAATTGTTGTTTGACCAGGTCATGGGCTATTTGTATCTTTTCTTTAGTCAGGGGCCACTGAGGAACCCACACTGGTCTTTCTGATTTCCAAGTAATTTTGATTGTCTCAGTGGCCCTTTCTGAAAACCCAATCCATGTCTATTTGTTTCTTGATCTATTTGAATTGGTGCTGTCATACCTTGTTCTTGTTCTCTTAATCTTTCTTCTTTCCTAAAGCCTTGTCTAGCCCTAGTAGTGGGCGCATTAGGATTGATGTTATTTGTTAATGTCAAACCTAATTGATCTAGGACATCTCGTCCCCATAAATTTATAGGAAGATGATCCAACACATAGGGCTGTATAGTTCCTTCACATCCTTCAGGATCCTTCCAATCTAATACCATTGCACTTCTATGGGGATTAGTTGCCACTCCTAGGCCTCGAAGCGTTTGAGTGGCTTGTTGTAATGGCCAGTGTTTTGGCCATTCTTGACGAGATATTATGCTAAGGTCAGCACCTGTGTCCAGTAGCCCAATAAAGTCATGTCCTTGAATATTTAGTTTTAGCATGGGGCGAGAATCTAGATTTAAAGACAGCATAGCCCAATCTACACCTGTGGAGCCTAATCCCTTGGAACCTCTTTCTACAGTACGACTGGAAAATTTATCATGTAGGCTGGGTATTATTAATAACTGTGCTATCCTATCTCCTGGTGAAATTACTGATATACCTCTTGGAGAACTAGCTATAATTTTTATCTCACCCTCATAATCGGGATCAGTTACCCCAGGACTTATCATAAGTCCTTTTAGTGTTGAAGAACTGCGTCCCAATAATAAGCCTACTGTTCCTTGGGGAAGAGGTCCTTTTACTCCTGTGGGAATGATTTGAACTCCCATCTCTGGAGTTAGTACTGCTCTGGCAGAGGTGCAGATGTCCAACCCTGCGCTCCCTCTAGTTTGTCTGATGAGGGATTTAATGGATAATGCGTCCTGGGCACTACCTTGATGGTGCTGCTGGGTTCCTCCATTGCCCCGTATATTTGTGGTTTTGGGCCCCGGAGCATTGGGCCCTCCAGTCCGTTTTTTGGCAATGGAGCCTGATGTCTTTCTCCACGATATCGTGGGTAAACACTTGGTCCTTGTCTGTTTTTTGATAATGGAATACCCTCTATGGTGGTTTGAGAACGGCATTCATTAGCCCAATGTTTCCCTCTACGGCATCATGGGCAAATACCCGGTATTCTATTCCTTTGATACCTAGCCTTGTTAAACCCTCCTCCTATGGGGCAACTCCTTTTAAAATGTCCTGTTTGATCACAATTATAGCATGTTTTTGGCCTGGCATCTAAAGCCTGTTGTACTGCTGCTAAGACTTGCCCTTGTTCATTAATGTCTCTACATAATTTAATATATATGTTTAAATCTTCATGTTTCCATGGTCTGATGACCTCTCTGCAGCAACGATTTGCTTGGTCATAAGCCAGTTGTTTTATAAATGGCATTGCCTGTTCTGTATCTCCAAATACTCTAGATGCTGTCTGAATAAGCCTATCTACAAATTCAGCGTAAGGTTCATTAGCTCCTTGTATTACCTTAGATAATTGTCCTTGTAAATCTCCATGCCCCTGTAAAGTTTTCCATGCCCTAACTGCGTCTGCAGCAATTTGTGCGTATACGCCAGGATCATATTCAATTTGTTGCCGTTGACCCTCATAAGGTCCTTTTCCTAATAACATATCTAGATTTCTTTGAGGGTAACCGGCTGCTGCATTTCGCCTAGCTGTCTCCATGCAAAATTCCTCATTGGCAACCTTCCATAACAAATATTGTCCTCCATTTAGCACAGATCGGCACATGTTAGCCCAATCTGCTGGCGTCATGTCTAAGTTGGTAATGGATTCGACCATGCTCACAGTGAAGGGTGCTTGTGGCCCGTAGGTTGTTACAGCCTCCTTTAGTTGCTTCACTGTTTTGAAATCTAAAGCACGGTGAATTCGTTGCCCTCCTGCCTTCTCAAGTACAGGGCATGCTAATCTTTTGGGTCCTGCCTCAGGATTCCATCCATCAACTACGGGAGTTGAGGGCCGCTCAGCTGTAGATGGAGCTGTTGGTTGAATTACGCCCTCTGGTGATAGAACGGGGTTAGTAGCAGCCTCCTGTTGGAATTCCCCGCCTGATGGTTGTTTTTCCTCTAAGCTTTCTTTCTTCAAACCTTCCTCTGTCTGACTAGCTTGAGAGACCTTCTCTTTTGCTTGACCTAACATGTTTTCTACCATAGTCTGGACCTCTAACAATTTACTTAACAGTCTTTCGGTTTGTTTTTTACTAGTTTCTAATCTACTATAAAGGTAACGCAACCCAATAAGATAGCATAAAACAAAACCGAAACAGAATGAAACAAAAACCGAACAAAGAATAGTTGTATCAATTTTCTCTTTCTCAGGGCCGAACAACTTCAAACCTTGAGCCAACCATTTTTCCCAGTTTGCCTGAGAAAATTCTAGGGATAGGCAGCTTGAAATAAAAACAAGATAAATCAAAACGAGAACATATTGTTTTTTGAAATGGTCACCCATTTTGTTGCCTTCCCTCAGGGGCGAGCAATTTTACTCACCTCCAAGCTTCAGGCGTTCCCTGTACGGGCCGCCAGTTGCCGCAGTCTGGCTGGGCACAAAATCACGAGCCACTCAAGCAGGAACAAAGTTTATTTTTTGAAACTGCCGCCAATGTCCGGTATGCGCCCGGGAAGATGTTTTTTCCACCCACACGGCCTCCTCCCGGAACCGCAGAGAGAGCTCCTCCCCCAGAACTCCCTCCTACTGTACTTCCCCAACCAATGGGAACTCTCCAGGAGTCCCGTAGCCGGCCTAGGTGAACAGCAGGAGTCCAATATCCATATGAATGCAAATCTTAACATAATCATATCATCTCAATGGCTAGCTGGCGTCACCTTTTGACCAAAAATGCCATGCATCATATACTTGGCTCTTAGCATAATGCCATTTCTGTGCTGACATGTAAATATTTAGGGAGCCATTTGAGGAAGTGGGAGACTTGACGTCTTGATGTTGCCTGTAACAGAGTGAAGTGAATATCATGACATCTTGTACCTTTACATCTGACTTCTGGAAAGAGATTGCTCTGTGTGAAGCAGAATCTTACCTAAGAACTCTAGAGCAAATCTCAGTTAAATTGTAGGGCCACTTGTGTTGAAACTGTAATGTCTTAGACTTATAGAGGCAGCTGAAGCCCTTGACTGGGCCCATAGAGCCGTCAGGAGATGTGAGAATCTAAGATTGGAGCTCCTTTGAGTCAAGAAACACCAGTGTAGGAGAAGTCTCCTTATACCCCAATTCTTCATTCAATGGATGAGGAAACAGATCCATAGTGATGTCCTGTCTGGCCTGGTCAGTAGAAGAACTGAGCCCAAGTCTAGGACTGAGGCAAATAGACTAAGGGGCTGACGTGACCATCAGGAGGTAGCCAACTTGCCTGTAGCCAGGAGGCCTCAGGGACCTACATTAATTGATGAACTGACCATGGTGTAGAGTAAGGATGAACAAAGGGTTCATCTGAGTCTCCAAATTTTCTCCTCAGCCAGAATATTTTTTTTTTCAGTTAGAAGTATCCTGATGCTCTTTACAAAAGACATACATTGCTGACCTACAAAGGTAAATTTACTTTGAGTAATCTCATTCTAATTGTTGTGCCTAAAGGTGAAATACTAGAGAATATTGGCCAAATATTGTTACATGGTGTGCATATACAAATATGTACTAACAAATCCATCTATTATATATAAGTATAATGTAACAATAAAAATATGGAAAAAATAAATATTGCCTCTATACATTTACTGCCTGCTTCTCCCCACTGGCCTCTGACAAAGCTGAGAACAGAACCATATATACATAACCAAATTCCCCAATATGGAAGCTGTAGATATAACAATCAGAAGCTTACTTTATAAACTGATAACAAATGTGGTGGTCTTGGAAGAAATTCTACCCAAAGTTCCATGAGGATGGGAAGCACTTCTATCCCACAGCCCAGTATACCTGTCTTACAACCTGACAACTGGAATCTCTCAGGTTTTCCAATTGCTGTTGCTAGAAGAACAGTACCAACATTTGTTCTTTTGGGCTTTGTGATTTAATTAAATTTATTTTCATATAACAGAATTATTTTCCCTCTCACTAATTTCTGTTTCCACTGTTTTTGTTTAATTCTGAAAATGACCTTCACTATTAGATAATATCATGCTCCTTTGGGTAGTCAACTTTTTTATATTCTTAAATTTTCAGAAAGAGTATTTAATACCTACAACTAATAAAATATCTACCTGCTTTAATTTAGCCAGAAAAGCCTTCATTGTCTTGAAAGTCCTAATTCATCATGCTCCCAGGGGAAGGCCTGGGACAGGAACTAGCCCTAGAGCTGCAGCCCTCAAGCATATCCAATAACTCCTGCTGGTGTGGATGTTCTTCACAAAGGTAGGACCATGGGGTGCTAACACAGATATTCCCTTGAATCTCAGGGACAGGCACAGCTCAGACCTGTAGGTGTCCTATCATCTCTTATTGTCTGTAAATGGCAGGAGCAGTCCAGCCCTTTGGGGCCTGAGTTTATTTTATACAAGAAGATCTATTGTTGGCCTAAAGTGAAAGCACATCTTACAATGGGCTATTAGCCTCTTTTTCTAAGTTGAAAGAGGAATCAAATTCAGTTTCACAATCCCTCAGGCACACTGTTATGGATGTTTGCAATCCCTTCCCAATCTCTTTCCTAAGAAAAAAATCCATTGTGTTAGCCTCTTGCAGGACCATATCTTCCTGACTTTGGGCTTCTCTCCTAGCCACAAATGCTCTGGGGTGCTTTATCTGATGTTTCCACATTAGAATGAGGATATGAGATACATACAGAGTTAAAGGGCTATCCGGAACTATACAGCCAGTAGAGACCATTGCAGAGACTTACACCTCCTATTTCCGTGATCGGTAATAAATCAGTCAGCACAATACAAGTCCAAGACCTGTGCATAAAGGTGAACTATACAGATGTGATGCATCAATTTCTGAGCCTGTCATCTAGTACAGACCGTAGACACAGGAAAAACTACTAAATACTGGGCTGGATGATCAAAATCCTGCACCATACATGGAAGAGAAAGGAGGGGGCATTTGGCAGTAATTAATAGATCCTGGGACAATGCAGCTTTCTCATGGAGACCTTCCCATGAGAGACTGAGAGAATGAGGCTGGAGACAAGAATGGGATTGTGCAGCCATAGGAAAGGTTTTCCCAGCAGTAGGAACAGTCTGGGTATCACTGGAGGAATACAGGACATCTCAGAAACTGAGAGTCTGAGAGCAGGGAATCCAAGGATAGTCAGAAAGCAACCTTACCATATATGGCCCACAGGATTTTATCAGAAATTCATATTGTATCAGGCCACTTTACTAAGCCTTGTTAAGCATAGCACTCTTCCAGCCATGGTATTAAATAGTGATACAGGCTAGAGATCACACTTCCCTATGCCCAGAGACATCAGTGATCCAGAGAATTTCTCTGATGAAGGACATAACCCAGGACAGTGACAACTGATTATGTAGAAGAAAAGAAGGCAATACAGTTAATGTGAGCCTCTCCTGAACTCTGACTAGTGTGAGATCAGAAGAAGACAACAATAAAGCCCAAGTATACTGGAATGAGTAAGTGCCTTAACCCAGGGTAGATCAGAGGTGCTCCCTGATGGGCACTGCTTTCTCATCTGAGATGAGCAGAGTGGGAGATGGCAAATGAGACCTCGAGAGCAGATCAGAGAAAGTAACCAAAGGAAGCAACTGCAGTAAGTAACTGCAACTATCTGAGGGGCTAGGCCTCTCCAAGTCTGAAGGTCAACATCACTCAAGGCTGGATACCATCATCTAGGGCAATAGGCTCCAGCAAGGGAGGAAACAAGGTCAGACCCAGGATGCCGCCCTCTGCCTGGGCAGATCTAAGAAACACTGAAGTTGGACTCAGGCCAACAATGCGGTACCTTTGCCCAATTTTGAAAGCAAAAGTGAAAACTGATTGGCTGAATCCTGAAAACCAGTCACTTACAAGAATAGAAACTGAAACCTGCCCTCATTGAAGTTCCCTCCCTGTGAATCTGAGGCAGGCAGCCAGACTCAAATCTATAAACAGCCAAGCAGTGAGCAAGGACAGCACAATAACTCTACTGTGAAGTAAAGAAAGAAAAGGCAGAAAGACTGAACTCTTCTTTTTATCTCCTGTCCTCTCCTCCTCTATTGGTTCTTCCTCAGAAGAATCCAGCTCTCCACAATTTCTGATTTCTGATTTCTGAAGCTACCTGGGACTGGATTCCAGTTTGGGAAGGTTGCAGAGGCAACTGCCTCTGTCTGAGGACAGCAACTTTTCCCCAGGGAGGCAGTGATACACCAGGAGAACTGCTGACATCTCCTCACAGCCATTCCTCTGCAGCAGGTAAGAGATTGTCTCCTAAGTGCAGCTTGCTAATAACTCTACTCATAGAACGACATTAAAGGTGGATCCTTTACACCAGAGCAGGAGAGCTTGGGATCAGGCTTACTGTGTTCTCTCTGACATCCTGCAGGGGACACAAAGTATCCTAATTTTTGGTGCTCTAAAAATATCCAACTCACCAGTGTGGAAACAATGTGCTTCTCTCTCACCTCTGCATTCCTGGAATTGTGTGTAATCTGATGGGAACCAAATTTGGAAAAAGAGGATGGGATGTGCCACCCATGTTGTCTTAGAGTCTAAACTGAAAACTTTATTTTTCCCATGAAGTCAGACTCCCAGGATCAGAATTAGCACCAGGCAACATCTGAAAGAACCTGAAATTATGAGTTCCTTACCTGGACCACCCAGGGAATGGGAATCTGAGGACGATGTGTCTGAGTGAACCCTTTGCCTGACTCAATGCACATGTATTATCTACCTAGCTCTATTGCCTGGCACCAACTCATTCCTTTATGGGCTACCATAATGAGGTGGGAGCTTTTCAAACACCATTTTCCCAGAGCATGCTAGGTCCAGTACTATACCCAATGATCCTGGAGAGGTTTGCCACTCTTTCCTGGAAAAAAAATCAGCACATTGTTTTTCCCTCAATTAAGTCAAAGAGGGCCATTCTGGGAATCTGCGTGCTAAGATAATGCTGGCTGCCTCTATGTGCTCCTTCTAAAGAGGAAGGATAAAAAAGCAGCACACCTCAGTGCTATAGGCCTCTACCAGGAAGGGTTTAGTCTAAGAAATGAAAGGCACCTCTGCACCTCTGTAGGGAGCCTCCATTGAGACATCTGCCAAGAAGGATAGTGCCAAGACAGTAATGGGCACCTATGATGCTGGCAGATACCATGAGCACCTGAGAAGGAAGGGTCAAGTCTGGGGAGCTGTGAGAATCTTCTGAGGGCCTCCCTCAACCTTCAGGACCTCTGGCATGGAGGGCAGAGACCAGATTCCAGCATGCAGGTGTGACGCTAGCTGCCACCATAACTCTCTTAGACAGTGCCCTACCCAAACACAGCCCTGAACTCAAATCACTGGCCACACAGTGTTCTTGCCACCACCTCAGCTTCCAGATCACCACCATCACACTGCTGTAGTGTGCTACCTTGGCTGAAGCACAAACCTACAAGGGTTAGCCCTCACCTGTTTACATAACCATGAGAGCATTCAAGAAAACTGTCTCCATTTTAAATATCCCAGCAAGGAGAAAACTGAATCCTTTTATATTGTTGCAATAAATATTCTGTGTAGGAGATTTAATGAGCTGTCTATTAGGGTTCCCCTTTCCTGGCAGAGTCCACAAGCTGCATAGCTGTAGGACAGCTTTCTACTCTCCACCCTTTCTAGTAGGGGCACACAATGGTGACGTTTGGAGACCTTGCAACCAGATTCGCATGCATGGCCCTCCCTGTCAAAGACATTCATGGGGAAGTGCTAGCATCAGACATGTGTGTCATTCTCTTTAGGCCTGATAGGTTCACTGGTAGTTGTGCAAGTACCTGCCTTTTCCTGATGGAGGTGTCCTTCCCTCCTGATAGAGGTGCTCAGCAGAGGCTCCTTAGGCACTGACTCCGTGAAATTGTACTGCATTGTGCTCCACTCCCTATCTTTGCAGAAGCTAGGATGGTGAGGATGGGTGGTTCACAAGCTTTCAGTTCACAACTTACTTCGTTAACTCCACTTCAAAGATGTCAGATTTGCCTCTTCCTCTTTCTCCCTATGTTTTCCTGCCCTTCAGCCATTCGCTACTGGTTCAGATGCTCATTCCTGGTTAATGACTTCTTTCTTGTATTATATTCCAGTAACCAAACCATACCCTCTGCCAGTCAGTTCTTTGATCAGCTGCTCTTTCACTTCTTTGTTCCAACCTTGGAGGAATTGAGATCTGCAGTCCACCTTCTCTCTGAAATCTCCCACCAATCCCCAAAGGGCAGCTCTTCCATATGTCTGTATATGGGTGTTTGTACTTGCGTGTATCTGTGCAAGGGTTTCATATGTGTGTGTGCATAGGTGTGTAGAGAGAGTAGAGTTGACTTGATTGTCTGCATCCTGGAGTATGCTGAATTCCATACAGAAATAGAAATTAAAATTATAAGTCCTACACATGATCCTCCCCTATTTTGTTGAGGACAGTGACTCTCTGTTCACATGAAGAACAGGCAGTAACAAGGCCAGAGACAAACAAGGTGCTGAGTGTGGATGGAGAAAAATACAGGTTTGGCACATTCACTGCATAGTGAGGAGATGACCAAAATAGGCAGCGGCCAGCCAACTCCATCTTCCCTTGCTCCTTTCCCAAAAGCCCCAAGTGACACTTGTTGGAAATTTATGTACCAAGTAAATACAGATGCCCAGTTAAATAAGAACATTGAGAATTAGAGTAAAAGATATCAGGAGGGACATAACTGAAGATTTGCTAGTTGGAAAACTGAAACAAGTAAGTCACAGCAGTTTACAGATGTGTAAGAGACAAATACCAGAAAATCAAAAATATTAACCATAAAATAAAAAATGTTACTAAAATGTCACTAGAGGCTGGCCCTCATTGACTTCCTTAATGTTTTTTCCAGACACATTCTTGTGGAACAAAACCATTTCCCCATTGATTATATTCTGAGCTACCTAGACAGCCACCCACTTCAGTTTCTTGCCATCCCATTTCCTGATTATTCCATTGAGAGAAATTAGAATCATAGATGGAAAAAACTATGGCTCAGAAATTTGCATGTAAACTGTGATTGATAAAATTTTATTACCTTTCTCTTCCCTATGAATTAAAATATTTGAAAAACTCAGAGGTAGAGTTTCATAAAATATAAAGAATTTAGTAGAAGTTAGTGTTTAGAATTCAGGGCAAGTTACAAAAGCTTATGCCCAATATCACCCTAATCATTTAAATAAAATGAAGGAATTAATAAGAGAAACTTTTCTCATTAATGAAAGAAATGCCCCCAGAGCCCACAGTGATTATCCTTCTGAGGTGTAGGTTTGCCAGAACCTGGGTCCTGCCACCAGCAGTTTCCCAGGTAATTGGAGAGATCAAGCATTAGGAGAACAGGTGCTATTAGGAGAAACAAGAGAGACCATATGTTGAGATTTGTAGAAGGCTTAGTGGGCTCCATGGACATCAGGAGTAATGAGGTCTCAGAGTTTGGAGATGGAAGAGAGACAGTATAAGGCGTCAAGGAGGATGGTCAGGATTAGGGTCTGGTGGTGGGGAGGTGATAGTGAAGCACAGGATGTGGCACATGAGAGTGAAAGTGGTCAGCTGGTACAGGCATCTGCTGAAGTTGGTTCCTGTGGAGATGCCCTCAGGGCAGCTGGACACACCTATTAACAGGGAGGAGGCCAATCTTACTGTGCAAGTGATGCAGGGAACACTGGTGAGTTGGAATGGGGACATTCAAGCAGAGATGTGGAGGGAGCTCTTAATATCCATGAAAATCAGGGATCATAGAGGCTGACCTCTGACAAGTACTTCCCAAATCCTGTGAAGCATGCCTTCTTGGAGTCTAAAGGCCACGGTGACCATTTCTTCTCTCCTGAGCACCCCTGCAGGTTTTAGCCCTCCATCAACTCCAGGATGACATGATCTTCTGAGTAAGTATGTACTGTACTTTTTGGTTTAGCTCATGAAAAGCAAAATAAATACAGGCTCCTCATAACTAATCAAGAAATAGGAAAGAATAGAAGAAAAGAAAACAAAATTCTTTGGGGGGAAACAGGCAGGTATGAGGTGAGATGTGTTCATCAACACGAGGAGGCCAACATGGGCCTCTGAGGATTCTGGCTCCTTCAAGTATCTCCCAGTGTGACTCTCACATACCTGAAAATAGTTCTTCTCAGTACCCATGACAATAGAGCACAAAGCAAAGATGATAAGCCCAAATCTGCCACTGTGTATATGATTAGTATTCATGCCTGATCTTTTCCTACTCTGCTGAGGGAAGGGAGCTTGAAGCCCTGATTAGTTATGAGAAAAAGCTGAGGTGAGTGTCATAGACTTTGAGTGACTTAGCTCCCAGCATTTCTTTATGGGCAAATGACCCACATTCATACCTTCTTATCACATAAGGATCTGCAGGTAATCCATAGTTCTGGTGCTATCCAAAATGTCTAACACCAGACTATCCCTGCTGGAGCTTCTAGGAAAATGGTATCTTCAAGGATAGGCCATGAGTGGTCTGAGTATCTTACATCTGCATTCTGTGTCCATTCATTAGGCCCATCCTGCCTCCAGACAATTTTACCTGATCCTCAATCCACAAAGAGACCCTGTAGTGCCCATTCTAAATCATTCCAAGGGTGAACTCTCCACTTATTCCAGGGGGAAGATGAGTATTGAGTCTGAGGTCAGTTGAGTCAGTGGCCTCCGAATGACCCAAAACCCTGAGTGTGAATGCTGTGGTCACTGAGAAGCAAGGTTGTTGAACTCTTCTCTCTTACCTTCCTGTGCCTGCTCTAGGACCTGGGCCTCTTTGCTCATGTAGACAGCACACAGAGAGCAGGACACAGAAACTGCCCTGTCAGTCTCACAAGGCAGGGACTGAAATTTGCAAGAAGTTGACAGCAGCTCTCCTCAGGCCTCACAGGGAAGCTGACGTCTTAGAAGAATTATTTTGTTTTGAAGAGAAGAGAGTTCCCTGGCTTTTGTTCAAGGCTTCCATTAATAGCTAAGACAAGAATGTGAAAGCAACTCCAATTTCTTCCTCTTCTGCAAAACTCATTGATTTCCAGGAATGTGAAAGCAAAAGGCATGTTGGCCACTAGGGGGGCTCACACTACTTGTCATTGAACATGTGAGTCAGAGAGAGAAGAGGGGGTAGAAACCATGGGAGCAGGACTGGGGCTTCCAGTGACTAGAGAGTCATTGCTCAAGTCTCTGGGCAGTGCAGGGCAGTGGCTGTGAGCCTGCTTTTTCTCACATTGCACAGCCCCTGTGTTCTGTTCCCTCCACAGTGAGCATGGGACTGGCCTAACTTTACTCTCCATTTCTGCTTCTCTTCTTCCAGTTTGGAGGAAGACAAGGAAGGGAATTGGAAACTTCTCTGGACTCTCTGAAAGTAACATAATTGCTTTTTCCCCAGCCTCCTGGCATTGCCCTTTGATAGGAGACCTCCTCCACTCTTTGGTGGAAATAACATACTTCTTCAGCCAGTGCTTCTGTGCCACTCTGCACTTTTATTCCTTGGTCCCCCTAATCTGTCTAATAAACCCTAGACTCCTATGCAATTAAAATCCCTCCCCCACTACCCCAGCTCAGTCCCTTCTCCCACTGGGATATCTGCTAAAGGGACACAAATCCGTTTCTCTCCTCTTTCATGCACAAATCATCTCCATTATGAAGATGGTAGGGAGAAGTAAGCAGGAAGGGATACATTCAGGTGGCAGGTACGATCCTGCTGATGGCTGCTGTGTGGTGAATTTTGTTCACATATAGGGACCGTGTGGGTTCACATAGATGTCCTTACTGGGGTATGAGAGACAGGCACAGCCCAGACCTGCAGGCCTCATTCCCCCTTCTCATTGTGTGCACATCATGGAACCACCTAGACCTTTTTGACTGAGTTCCTTTTACCTAAGAAGACCCATATCCAGCTTTTATTATTGCAATAAGATGATTGCATTTTATTTTCTGCATGAAAGGAAAAATCAAGAGTAGCGACACTAGTTTCAAAATCCTTCAGCCACACAGGATTACATAGCTTATTATTAACCTTTGCAGTCTCCACCTCAAATTTCAGAAAACAGATTCACCTTTTTTTTTTCATTTTTTTTTCCGGAAATCAGAGAGTGAAAGGTACTGTGGCCTCTAGGGGCTCATACTACTTGTTGCTGAACAGATGACTCATAGATACAGAAGTGATTGGAAACCACTGGGGCAGGACTTGGGCTTCCAGTGACCAGAGAGTCACATCACCCATATATCCCGAGGGAGCATTCAGTAGGCAGAAATTGTGCTAAGGCCCCTAGATCAAGATACAGTGTCAGTGCAGTGTCTGTGTGAGCCTGCTTTTTTCTGTCTGTGCTCAGCCCCTGTGGTCTGATTTCCTCCACAGTGAGCACAGGACTAGCTGAGATCTCCTCTTTATTCCTGATGCTCTTCACCAAGTTTGGAGGAAGAACTTGCCAGTAGGTATTAGGGGATCAATGAAGAGAACTGGAGAGGTGCCTGGACCAGCTAGAAGCAACATTGTCCTTCTCTTCCAACTCTGCATTGCCCTTTGCTAGAAGACTGTCTTCTATACCTTGGTGGAAATATTCCAGAGTTTTTAGGTCTTCTATACTATCCTCAAGATATCCAGTCTCTAATCCCACTCAGAAATTCAATGCATCTAATAAAGAACTCTAGATTCTTAGGAAATTGAAATCTTCCCCACCCCTTCCTTGGCTCACAGCCTGCTCCCACTGACACACCTACAGCAAAGACTGGAGTGATCTACCAGCCCTCATTTTGGCTAGCTACAAAGTTCTGTATTATAGGCTATAGGTGCCAGAGGGGAAGGAAACTAAAAAAGGCAGGAAAAGACACACTCGGGTGGGATGATTGCAGTCTTTCTGATGGTTACTGTGTGGTAAATGCTCTTCATATAAAAGGGAAAAGGGATTTTCACACAGTCTTCCCATTTGTGCTCTCGGGGATAGAGATGGATTAAACTTAGAGGCCACTTAATCCTCTCCTGCCATTTTGTGAAAATTGTGGAGCAACCTGACTCTGTTTTGATTGAGTTCATCTTACTGAGGAAGACCCATGTCCAGATAAACATCTTCTGCTAGTTAGCAGTTTTTTACTCACAGGTGGAATCAAGGATGGCAAAGCCAATTTTAAAACCCCTTAGCCACATCAGTGTTCATAACTCATTATCCACATTTACAATCTTTCCGCAAAGCTCAGAAAACAGACTCAGTCTCCACCTTGTTACTGTCACATAACTCCAGACCTGTGGTCCCTTGCCTTACCATATACTTTCCGATTGATTCTACATTAGAATAAGGAGATGAAATCCACTGAGAAGTCAAAGGCCTGTCTAGGATCAGATGTCCACTCATTCCCCCATTGAGGACTCAGACCTCTACCTTCTCATCCTTTCTGGTGACTCATTCAGTCTAGCACAGGTTCAAAAACCTCAGTGTAATTTGAACCTGATGATGGGGGAATTTCAGAGCCTGGTACCTAGTGCAGATTCCAAGCAATAGGGAAACTACTAATGTGCTGGGTTGAGCATTCAGGTAGCTACACTGAGCAGGAAGGAGGATGGATGGGGCACCCAGAGGGTGGAAGATAGGGTCCTGTGGACAGTGTATCTTGGTCATGGAAGTCTTATCAATATGTGGTGCTAGAGAGGAGGCTTAGGAGTTGCAGCCATGGGAAGGACTCTCCCAACAGCAAGAATAACATGTATGAAATGTAAGCCACTCAGGAATACAGTTATCCCAGAAGCTAGAATGAACCCTGTGGATGGAACAGAACGTTCAGGGACAATTAGGAGGTAGTCAGACTACCTTGGTCCACAGACAATGCTCAGAGTTTCATACTTTATCTGCTACCCTATCTTGCTCTGGTAATCATGGCATTTTCCCAGTCATGTTAATTAGCAGCATTAATCCCCATGGTTAGACCTATTAGTGGTCAGGCCTGCCCCTCTTAAAGTAGACATCAGCCAGGAAAGTGACAATCAATTATATGGAGTGGCAGAGTGTAAGCTGGTTATAGAGAGTCTTTCCTGAACTGTGAGAAGTCAGAGGTCAAAAAGAATCACAAATTAACAGCCAGGTATTCTGGAGTGGACAAATGCCTTGACCTGTGGGATGATCAGGGTAGCTCCATTGTAGAGAGCGATTATGCACCTGAGTTGAGTGGTATGGGAGTGAGCAAACGAAGCTAGCCAGGGACAACAACCACTAGGAGGAACTTAGCAGTTAGTACCTGCAACTGTCCAATGGGCCTGCCCTTACATCTTCCAGATGTTAACATCTCAGAGGACACGGGCTCCAGGAGGTGAGGAAGAAAGTCTAGGCCCAGAATGTCTTCATCCTGGTCTAAACTTTCATAGCCCCTCAGCAGAGCTAAGACATCCTGGACTTGGATTCAGGCTAGAATTGAATGGTTTCTACTCCTACTGGAAGGCAAAAGTGGAAACTGAATGGCTGTATCCTGAAAATCAGTTACTTACAGGAATAGAAACTGAAACCTTACCCCACCAATGTTCCCCTCCTTGTGGAGCTGAGGCAGGCAGCCTGACTGAAATCTACAAACAGCTGAGCAGTGAGCAGGGGCAGCACAATAACTCTACTGTGAAGTGAAGAAAGAAAACCCAGGAAGACTGAACTCTCCTTTCTAGCTCCTCTCCTCTCCTTCTCTATTCATTCTTCCTCAGAAGAATCCAGCTCTCCACAAGTGACTTCTGCCTTCTGAAGCCACCTGGGACTGGATTCAAGTTTGGGAAGATTGCAGAGGCAATTGCCTCTGTCTGAGGGCAGCAACTTTTCCCCAGGGAGGAAGTGATATCCCAGGAGAACTTCTGACATCTCCTCACAGCCACCTCTCTGCAGCAGGTAAGAGAATGTCTCCTAAGTGCAGCTTGCTAATAACTCTGCTCATAGAATGACATTAAAGGTGGATCCTTTACATCAGAGCAAGAGAGTTTCAAATCAGGCTTACTACACTCAGGGTGTGTTCATAGCAGAGCCTCTCTCTGATGTCCTTTGGTGACCACACACACCCTAATATTTTTGGTGTTTCCAAAACATCTAACCTTCCAGTGCATAAGCAACATTCTTTTCACTTACCTACAAATTTCTGGCATTGTGGGTCTCATAAAGAAATAGCATGTGTTGTGCCACCCTCACTGTCTTAAAATATAAGCTAGACACTCTTCACTCTCCCCATGAAATTATAATCAGCCAAAGGCAATATCTAAAAGAACCTGGAATTATGACAACCTAGGAACTCTTTACCTGGACCACCCAAGTAATGGGAATCTGAGGTTAGGTTTAGCATTATATGTGAGTGACCTTTTTGCCTGATTTAATTCAAATGTTTTATCTTCATGAGAAACTAGCTCTATTGCTGGACACCAACTCAATCTTTTTGGGGTACAATAATGAGGTTGGAGCTTTTCAAACACCATCTTCCCAGAGTATGCCAGGTCCAGTACTGTACCCAATAATCCTAGAGAGGGTTGTCACCCTTTTGGGGAATTAATCAGCACATTGATTTTTCCCTCAGTTTCCTGATGATTTTAAAATGAGCAACAATGCAAAAGTTTGGGCCCACATTAGGATCTATGTTCAGAAAAGTCCTTGATGCTTCAGATACGTTTCTAGTCAAGTTTGGTTCCCACATCTCTGTGAGTCCCTTTGATGAGAGCTCAAGATAGGTAGATGAGGCATGAATTACACAGAACTCTGCATAAGGGTTTACAAATAAGTAGTTTTTTATTCCATACTTATTAAGCATCTAAATCCCATAGAAAAAATATTTTTTCTGGGATATTAACCTATTGTGTATATTATATATTTTTCCACTTAATTATCAAAACAGAATTTAAGGTGTTTTGAGTCCATATGAAGATCTGTGATTGAACTCAAGACAAGTCAGGGGAAGTAATTCAGGGGCTACTGCCCACTTCAGTTCTTTATGGTTTCAGCCCAGTGGTATATCTGACAAGAACATTAATCCTATCATAGACCCACAGTAGAGCAAACTTACATGGAGGCAAAATACATAGCTGCCCACAGCTGATTTGTCAAGACTATAATTCACACAGGAGATTGTCTGGGGACTTCAGGGTAATTGAGGGCTCCTAGAAACTCTCACATCCCTCAAAAAGGTTACCCTGGTTGAAAAGGAGAAACATAGGATTTGAAAAAGGCTTGTGTTTTAAAGGAGTGGTTGTTGTAGGGACATATGAGGCAAGGCACCAAAGATAGCAGAAACAGTTTTATTTAGCTGCAGCCAGGCTCAGAGGGCACAGTTTTGCTGTAATCAATCAATCCCCTGAATCCTGAGTTCAGGTAGTTTCAGAGTTTTATACCAAGCATGTATGTAAGGGGAGGGTCTCAGAAGTTCATAGTCTGCAGAAGTTCACATAAAATCAGCTTTTTCTTTCACTGTTTTGGGCAAGTTAACCCTTCAAGGATAGTACCTGAGAAGGGGAGAACTTCTTCTCCCCTTTCTTTCCTCCTCCTGCCAGTTGTTACCATGGAGCCCAGTTGTAACTTATCTTAAAATTGTAGACATTTGGGGCTGGGGATGTGGCTCAAGCAGTAGCGTGCTCGCCTGGCATGCGTGCGGCCCGGGTTCGATCCTCAGCACCACAAACAAAGATGTTGTGTCCGCCAAAAAAAAACTAAAAAATAAATATTAAAAAAAAAATTCTCTCTCTCTCTCTCCCTCTCTCTTAAAAAAAAAAAATGTAGACATCTCTGTGAATCCCCAGATGAATGCCAGAGGCCTTGTTTGCACATTTCTACAAACTACTATACTGGATATGTTTGTGAAAAACTAGTAGGGGGGTGCCCAGCACCTCGAGTTCTGGTATCTTTGCAGCCAGTGGCCAAATAAACAGGGCGACATGAAAATAGAAAGTTTATCTACATTGAACTCTTTTGCAAAGACTCTTTTACTGACAGTCCTAAAATCAGCTATGGTGAAGATTTCTGGAGAAGCCCAGTTAAGATTTTTCTGTGGAGAAAGGGGGTGCCACTTCATGGTATCCTTAGGAAATTGAGAGTGAAAATACTTCATGTTTCCTATTTTTTTAAACCACTTCAATTATGTCTTCTTCTTCCTTTATTACTTACCTTGTGAGTAAAGCTCATAATATTTCTAATGCAGCAAATATGAATTGTAAACCTGACCAATGAAAGGTAAAAAAAAGAGTTTCACTTGAGGCAAGACATTACCAGACAGCACAGAGATTTTTTTTTTTTTTTCTGATAAACCCTTCCAATCAGTGAGTTTCTTCCATGTGTATGTAGTTCAGAGCTCCACAGTGAGTTTCTTCCATGTGTATGTAGTTCAGAGCTCCACTTTCCTGGCTTCCAACCAGATATGTTCCTGTATTAACCAGCCCACCACAAACCACTGCCCCTTTGTACAACTGAGGATACCTTCACTCCCTGTAGGCTTTCCTCTGGCACCTCAAGTCCATCACAACTAACCTTGAGAAGGACTCCAAAACTTTCTGTGGTCACACACCTCACATGCTTGGCAGTTCCCAACCCAGACATGATGGATAAAGTTGGCCTTTTCTATCATTCCTCTTTTCTCTAAACTCTTGGCATCTCTCTAATCATTTCATTCAAAATATCCTTCTAATGGAGAAAAAGTTCCTAAAACAGGCTCTGAGAAATGGGAATGTTTTCTGGACATATCTCTTACAAGTGCAAACCAGTGAGTTTAATTAAGAGTGGGTGAAGATATGGGGTGAAAGAAAACCACATGATATCCATTTTATTCAAGTATTACTAAAAGCATATCCAGGGAGGTGTAAATGACAATTGATCACATAAGTGGAACAATGTCTCTGGCCCACTCCCTGCCAGGCTATAGTTTGGGGTTTCCTTCTGTGTGAAGTGTGCTGGCTGAGAAATACAGTGAAAATCACACAACACAGAAGCAATTTTTTAAAAATGAGAGCAGGACAACTCTACAACCTTAGGGGTTCTGATTCCACACTGGAAGGTGAGAGAGAGTGAAGAGCCCCATTTGCTTTATTTTTACATGGGGGCTTCAAATTATTTCAATTGAATGTTCTTTTGTCAAATAAGGTAGGAAGGAGGCTGTCCAAGCCCAATGGTAACACCTAAGTCCAGAGCTACAGAGCAGCCTCGCAGCCAAACAAACACCGAGGTTACCATGTGCTTTGCGTAACAAGCCACAAAATGACTCACAATTGCCAGACCAAAATCTCCTTGGCTCCAAGGCCGAATAGAGGCTATTCAAATAGTTCAGGTGTGGGACCCCCCACAAATGTCCTCACAGGCACAGCCTGTTCTTGCAATACAGTGATCATCAGTCCAGGGGTTAGAGATTCTGTATTGACCAGGACAGGTCTCTCTATGCAGACAGAAACATAGAATCACTCTCTGGTCTAATTTTAGATTATCCATTTCTTACTTTGTAATTGAGACATATCTATAAAATACTTCTTCATCCATAATCTGAAAAAATAATATCACTTATCTAATAGGGTTTGAGATTGATTAACACAGACATACAAAGGACAAGCACAGAGAACTCAGACACAGAACCTTAATACACCATGGTTAAATTTGGAGGGATAAGGAAGATTCAGAGTGATATCTTCCTCAAAAATCATAATAAGACCAGAGATCCTTCAGCAAGAGAGCTTAAAACCTTACTGGGAGGTACACATGGACTGTATTCTGAAACTCACACACAAACTCTGGGAGGTGGGTACCATGACTGCCTCAGTGCACAGGGCAGAAAAGGGGGGCTTTAGGAATTTGTCCACATTGCACAGGGCCAAACTGGTCCTCAAACTCAGGAGATCTCAACTCATTCCTTCCAAGGGAAGGTTGAATGCAGCCTTTGGGCCATATAAGCAGCATCTGAAAAAAACATGAGACACAGTGTAGGGCTGCAGGCAGAACCCAAGCCAGGAAAGGATCAAGGGGAAGGAGATGTGCCCATGGAAGGTATGGAGCACAGAAACCTACACAGTGGGACATGCAGGTGATTGAGAAACATCTCCCACAGACCATGGCCTTCTGGAGTGGAAACATGGGCACTTCAGTATGAGGACAAGACTCCAACCATTTCATGAGACCACATAGACGGGTCTGTCAAGGAGCCCCTTTTAGAAGAGAAAAGCTATGTGGAGTTTTAAAACTTTTAAACTTTGAATTCATAGACAAATAAGGAAATAAATCCACCTTTATGTATGCCTATAAAGCACCAATCTAAAAACCATAAATAAATAGAAGGAAGGAAAGTAGAGGAAAAGGAATTGGGGTGGGGGAGAAAAAGAGGGAAGGAAAAAACACTGGGGACTGAAATGGAGCACATTTTTATATTTCTTGCAGGTATGATTATGTCAAAATGAGCCCACTATTATGTATAACTCTAATGCACCAATAAAAACTTTTTTAAAAAAGGAAGAAAGAAATTATAAAGGGAAAATATCACAAAAATCACTCATAATTGTTTAATTGTAAAAGTTTATCAAGTAGGAATAATGTGTATGTTGTAACCTTGAGTAGAATGCTTTGTAATGACAAACTATCTTTGCCAATCCTGCCCCATGAAATGCTGCCAATGTAATTGCAATTATTCAGCCCAAAAGAGAAATTTACATTCATAGAAATTTAATATCAACATTATTAACAATAACAATATTATTAAATAATAATATACATACTAACTTAAAAAATGAGATTAATTGGAAAACTATTGAAGTTGATGAGAGAAAAATTTATATTCCTTGTGCCATTATACTTAAATTTATTGCAATTTTTAAAGAAAAAATGATTGTGTTCAGAAGAAAGAAAAAAAAATATAGTGTAATTAAAATAACTAAATAAATGCTGACACATAAAAGCCCAGTGAAGACTCACAGGTTCTTAGGAATGAATTACTTGGTATGGAGATCTGGCACAAGCTGACAACTGCCCTGCTGGCATTCCCATTGGTCAGTCCTGACAACCAGTCAGAGTCAGGTAAGGATGGGCTTCCAGCTGAGTGATCTGTGTGGCATTCCATTGATCATTGGAATCATTTCTGGATATATCTCTTACAAGTGCAAACCAGTGAGTTTAATTAAGAGTGGGTGAAGATATGGGGTGAAAAAACCCACATGATATGCATTTTATTCAAGTATTACTAAAGGCATATTCAGGGAAGTGTAAATGACAATTGATCACATAAGTGGAACAATGTCTCTGGCCCACTCCCTTCCAAGCTATAAGGATCAAGTCTTCTGGTGTCCACAGTCATGACTTGGAGTTCAGTATTGGCACAAGAGCTTCAGAGAAAACTTCAAGGTCTCCCCTTGAAGATTGCTCTGAAAGAGGGCTTAGCTTGCTCTGTTTTTAATTGAAGGTATTTACTATAGGTTTGATTGTAGATCTGAAACCCTGGGGAAAGGATATTATGTCTCCCAATTTCTGTGCATCCCTGAGTGTGACCATCCTAACTCCATGCAATTCTATATCTGTAGGTTACTCAACACTCATCAACATGGCAGAGGCTCCACTGTCTCCTAACACCATGTTTTCTTCTTCCCACACTTCTGTCATGTTGGACCACATATGCAGCAGTATTTTATCTATGGATATCATAAGGGACATTGAGAAGGCCTGGAAAGAAGGGAAGTTGCTGGAAGTAGTCTCTGTGGTCAGGAAGACTGCAGAGACAGTGTCCAGAATGCCAGTAAGTATTGCTGTGACTGGGGAGTCAGGCAATGGTATGTCATCCTTCATCAATGCACTGCGGAGGCTGCAACATGAGGATGAGGCCTCAGCTCCCATTGGGGTAGTGAAGACTACCCAGACAAGAGGAAGCTATTCTTCTTTCCACTTTCCCAATGTGGTGCTGTGGGACCTGCCTGGCATGGAGACTACTGCTCAAAGTCTGGAGAACTATCTGAATGAGATGCAGTTCAGCCAATATGACCTCTTTATCATCATTGCATCTGAGCAGTTCAGCATGAATCATGTAAAGCTTGCCAAAGCCATTGAGGGGATGGGAAAGAGGTTCTATGTTGTCTGGACTAAGCTGGACAGGGATTTCAGCACAAGTGCTCTCTCAAATGAAAAGATATTGCAGAATATACAAGAGAATATCAAGGAAAATCTTCAGAATGAGGGTGTGAAGGAACCCCCCACATTTCTTGTATCCAACTTTGACCCTTCATTGCATGACTTCCCAAAGCTTAGGAACACATTGAGAATAGACATCTCCAAAATCAGATGCCATAGTGTCCAAAAGATCATTTTCACTACCTGTGAAAACATCATTAATGAAAGTGTGACCTCCCTGCTGAAGAAAATAGACACAGGTGGTTTTCAGGATGTTCTTGGTATCCAGGATCCAAATAATTTGGGTGATTGTCTGAAATCCTACAGATTGTTCTTTGGTGTGGATGATAAATCTCTCAAGCAGGTGGCACAGAGCATAGGAAAGTCAGGTGAAGAGTACACAAACATTGTGAAGTCCCAGGATGCACAGACTTACCACCAAGAGAGCTCGACATTGTCTTGGATAGGAAATATTACAGTCTTTTACTTATGTATAGGTCTTAGCTACATCCCATACTATGGTAACTCAGCTGCCAAGTACCTTAACTACATGGAGCAGAGACGCTTGCTTGAATCAGTTGCTAAGGACACCAAGACCATCCTTAGGAAAGTCCTGGAAGACTTCATCAACCTTGATGAAGTACATTAACAGGCTCCTTCTTGGGGAAAGTATGAACATCTGAAGCCCTCTTCTCATTTGTGTGCCCTTACTGTCACTCAACCCTTTCAATCCCATTGATATAAGAGGAATTTCTTTCTTCTAATTGCAGTGTTACATATATTTTGCATGTGTTCCTTGTGATGGTTAATCTTGATTTTCCTCTTGGTTGGATTAAGAGAAGCCTAGAAAATCAGGAAATCACAATTCTGGGTATGTCTGTGAGGGTATTTCCAGAAATAATTGGTGTGAGGGACAGAAAACTGAGTAAGATGCACACTGAATGTGGATGGCAATGTCCAATAGATTAGAGTCCAAATGGAGCAAAAGCCAAAAGTGGAACATATGCAAGCTTCAGTCTCCTTCAACACGTGCACCTTTGCTGCTTTCATCACCTGGGAATGTTAGACTCCAGGTTCTTTGGTTTTTTCAATATGAACTCATACCAAAAACTCTCCAGGGAGTCTCTAGGCAGTGAGCCTTGGACTGGGGCTGCATCTTTGGTCCCTTTTGTTCTGAGTCTTCCAGGTTCTTGGACAGAACATCTACTGGTTTCTCTGTCTATCCAGCATACAGATGGCCATTGAGGGACTATTCAGCCTCTGATCTTACACATAAAACATGATAAGATAATCTAATAAATCCCCCTTTATATTATATATACATATGTATTTTTTTTGTGTGTGTGTGTGTGCACATACACATCCTATTGATTCTGTTCCTCTAGAGAAACCTAATTAATACATTCCCCCTTAACACCTAAAGTTAATATTATTTCTGTTTGAGACCTCTTTGTCTTTCTATTTTCCTTTCTTCTTACCTGTTATTCCCTGGCACAGAGAAAAGAGCTTCCCTTCAGAAATGATTAAGCATGTGTTTTTAGACATTCTCTGAAAAGCATTTCTGGTAGAGCTAGGATTCCAAGGCTAATCTGGCTGCCTATAAAGCCCTGTTCTTCATCATCATCTCCTCAGAAGATGCCCAAACCTTCCATGTATAAAAAGGATATGGGAGGGGCTGGGGTTGTGGCTCAGCGGTAGAGTGCTCACCTAGCATGTGTGAGGCCCTGGGTTCGATCCTGAGCACGACATAAAAATAAATTAATAAAAAATAGGTATAAAAAGGATATGGGAGATGAATTCAAGTATCATTGTAAGTGGGATTCACAAGCCATTGAATGGAAAGGCAACCTGACAATTCTAAGTATGACTGTCCCATCAAAGTTGGATCTAGTTATAGCTCCCTCTCATTCTCATGTCAGACCTGGATTTTTGTTGGTCCTGAGTGCATAACACATCTCCATTCAGACACTCCCTCTGCTCCAGACACAAACTGACTCCTATCACTTTTCCCCAGAGCTTTTCCCTTTCTTTTCTCACTCAGTTCATCTGTTTTACTATTTATCAATAGTGTTAGGTGTTCTCCTAGGATCCTCCTTTCCCCTCATTTCCAGATTTCACTGATGACCAAGTGCTGTCAATTCAATCTCTTTAACATATTTCAGTTCCTTGCCCTAAGTTAGAATTCCTAAGTTAGACACCATTTAAATAAATTACTAATAAAGATTTAGGTTTACTTTATATGTTAGTTATAAGAATAGAAAAGACTAAGAATTTTCAGCCACAGAAGAATTGACATGACAATGAGAAAAATTCTACCTTAAGTTCAAATATCCACCTAATTTTTCTTTTGTGAATATGATTCTGCTCCTGGTAAAAGTTTACAAAGGAAGCACAGGAAGTTTTTTTTTTTTTTTTTTTTTTTTTTTTTTTGTCATTTTTATACTGCTTGGAAAGAAATTTCTCAAGTTATCACACATCATCTCCATCTTCCCTTTCTACTTTCTACTCAATTGTACCCAGAATACCTTCCTGCTTCCAAGCTCACATTTCTCCTTTCTGCCTCTGGTTCTTGCCTGTCCATCCCCAATTCCATCTGTCATCTCTCACCATGCCTGGTTTCATACCATTATTTCCAATAATAGCAAACTGACTATATCATCCAATTACACCTGACTGTTTTAAGCTTCTAAATCCTTGCCTTGAATACTTTCAAACTCATGCTTTGCACCCAGAACAATTCCCAGCCATAAGACAAGCTCTGGAAAACTATTTCTCAGATACTCCCATCCTGCCTGGAATACAGAAGATGGCACATAAACTAAATAGCACCACCTTTACCTCTGTATTAAGTGATTAAATTAAATTAATAACATTCAGAAACATACTTCAGATAATGTGAATGTTTATTAGGGTTGCATTGTAGAGTTACTTTGGTTAATAGTGTGAGGGAAGGCTGAGGGTATAACTAAATGGCAGAGCACTTGCCTAGCAGCAGGATGCCATGGCTTTGATATCCAGAACCAAAAAAAAAGATAATTAACCAATTAATTTAATATCAAAAGAGAGGGAAATTATATTAGTTAATAAAAACAACAAACTGAAGCATTGTCACTAACATAAATAGCTTAAGAGTTCCTAAGTTAGACACCATCTAAATAAGTTAATAATAATGATCTAGGTTTATTTTATATGTTAGTCATAAGAATAGAATGGACTAAGACTTTTTAGCCAAAGCAGAGTTGAAGCTGATAATCAGAAAAAATCTACTTTAAGTTTAAATATCCACCTTATCTTTCTCTTGTGAATGCAATTCTGCTCCTGGTAAAATGTGGGGACAAGTGCATGGAGTACTTCATATATGGCATATATTGAGGGCATCTGAGTGGCAGGCCACTCCCCTCTGGCTAGGCGCATGAGCAGCAGACCACTTACCCCCATAGGCACAGCCCTGGGTGTAAGGCCATGTATTTCAGTCCTAGCGCTTGCTCCATGGCCCGCTCCTAGATTGGTTGCAGCAAGGACAGTTAGCAGAAATTGCATTGGTGACTGCCTGTAATTTGCTTAGCTACTGCCTGAGTATATATCGTGGTAACTATGCAATAAAATCAAACCTGCTTCCTGCTTGGTCTCTGGAGGTCTTGATTAGCGACTCTGCAGCCACATTCTCCTCTACCTTGTTCTGTGGTACTCCTTGCTGGATGAGAGAAAGCCCATGCAGCTGGTGCCTTGGCAGGGATCTGAGGTAAGCCTATAAGACAGGGTGTGGCCCCTCACAGAGCGTTGAGGAAAGTGCTGCACACTTTCTTAGATACCAGAGGTTTAACCCTGAATAAGAAAGAAGCCCAGGGCTGGGGATGTGGCTCAAGCGGTAGCGCGCTTGCCTGGTATGCGTGGCCCGGGTTCAATCCTATGCACCACATACAAACAAAGATGTGTCTGCCGAAAACTAAAAAATAAATATTAAAATTCTCTCTCTTAAAAAAAAATAAAATAAAAAAGCCCAGAAGTTCTGGGATGTTGTGATTGATACCAGTCCATGGATAAATGCTGCTGTTTTTGATCCTAGGATATGGGACAAGATAATGGCAAGTGTGTGAAAAGCTGAAATGAGACAGGGGTATACTTTACCACTACATTTTTTTTTTCTATTGTGACAACCATTCAGCAAAGTTTAAGAGGCCCTCCAACAGATCCCTTGTCTGTTGCAACAGATCCCATATAATGATGGCCCTGAGGGAAGAAGAGGATATGAAAAACAGGCTAAGGGGAAAAAATGTGGTGATGTGAATCTACTTCAAAGCAAGAAACCACAACAGATACAGGAGGGGGAGAGGCAGGAAACTGTACTGCTGGCCTTCATGGTGGGGGAAGATGTGACCACAAATAGTGCAAGTGCACCTTCTACTGACAAGCAAAAATTATATCCTTCCCTGAGTCAATGGTAATTGCCTCCTTATGAGACAACACCAAAGCCAGCAAGGGACTATGACAGCTTAGAAATGGCCAGGCTGCCAGATAGGCCCAAGCCATAGTCTCCCAGAACCCATTCCAGGAGGCCAGAGATCCTTTTGAAGATCTATGTAAGATAAGAGAAAAAGTGGGGTAAGGGAATACAAGCCTTCACAGTCAACACAGACCCCACACCACAGTGCCCTGTCACTTGTTATTCACATGCATTGAGTACCCTGAAAGGGTTAAAGAAGGCAGTAAAAGAGGATTCACCCAGGGGGACATTTGCAGAGCAAATGCTTGAATTACTTAGTCTCAAACTTACTTGCCCTCAAGACTAGAAAGACCTAGCCAGAGCCACTCTTCAGCCTGCAACATTTTTGAAGTTTAAGGCATTCTTCCATGATAAATGTGAACAGCAGGGGGAATCATCACCACAACACAAATGTTAACTCCCAGCTGAATGCTTGCAGAGAGAGGAAATCTACTGTTCCCTTGCAGTACAGGCTACAGGCCCACCAAATTATTTTGATCAGGTGCAACTCTGGGCTCTAAGAGCCTGGAGGAAGTTACCAGCTGGGGGAGGGATAGTTTCTATACAAGTCTTAAGGAAGAAAGACACTGAGGACATGCCACAGTTTATTGACAGAATAAACAAGGTGGTAGAAGGGAAGGTGTCTCATGAAGAAGCTAAATTAAAAAAAAAAAAAAAGCATAAAGCAGGAGTGGCACCAGTACACAATGGCACACTATGTGACTGGATTTTGGCCACCCTGGATACAGGGACACAAGCAGCTTAAGCCTCTCTGCTGGCCTCAATCATGGCAGTTGCATAAAAGCAGAACTAAGGAGGCTTGCAGGCAGCTAGTCAGAGACTGCAAAAAATGGGCACCTTTTCTCCCCATTGACCTTTTACAATCTGCTGGAGGGAATTCCCAGAGTTAAAATCTAATGCTTTATGGCAAATAATTGTATTATTATGCTCCTTTTGGAAATTTAACATATATTCATGTGATTATTGATATCTACTCAGGCTGTGTAATGGCCACAGCCTCCACAGGAAAAACCACAAAAAAGTACATTTCCCAGTTATTAAAATGTTTTGGAATTATGGATGTTTCCATGTCTATTAAAACTGACAATGGGCTAGCCTATACTAGCAAGACATTTCAAGCAATTTTCAATGATTGGCATATATATTACTTAACTGGGATCCCCTAAAACACTTAGACTCAAGGCATCATAGAAAGAACACACAAAAAATTAAAGGCAATGCTACAAAACAAAGGGAGAAAACTATACCAAGTCCCCTCATGATGCCTTGAAAATAATTTTATTACTTTAAATTTTCTTTCAATTTCAAAATTTTCTACAGAAATAGGAGCCCATAAGCATTATGCTCCTCCCATGGGGCCCTCCCATCTACTTTGGTCTCATGGAAGGATCTCATAACAAATGCATGGGATGGTCTGGGGTCCCTCCTACCCATGGGTGGAGGGTTTGCATATGTTAACAGGAGCTTCACCCCATCTGAGTGCCTGCCAGAAAGTCAAGCCCTGGATCCCCAGAACCACCAACCAAGAAGATGAAAGAACTAACTTTGGAGGGAAAACCTCGCAAGCAAAGAACTCAATAACACAAATGGAACTCAGGTAAACTAACCTGGGGTGATATTAAAGATCTTGCTGACCAAGCCATGAGATTGGTCCCTTTGGATGGTGGCAATCTCATCCCTGGGCCTATGATTGTGGTCCTATTGTATGCCGTGCTCACTGCTAACAGTGAAGCCTCCCATGAGTAAATTGAGCTTTGGTCACTAGGCCACATTTAGCAGTTGCTAATTGGGAAGGAGCTTTACCTAAGCTCTTCTCTAATAATTCCAACATTATTGATCCTGAGTTATCCATCCAGGAGGTAACTGTATCCTATAATACCAGCATTTCCATACCTAATCTTCCCATTTGTTTCTCCATAGTAGATAATAAAACCCATAATACAGACAGTCCCCTCTGCTTTGCTCTTGCCAATGAAACTATTGTAGATAACTATAATAAGTCATATGTTGGGCTGTCTCTCACTGACCTTAGAGATATAGTTAATGCTACCTATAGCCATAGAATCCCCCATGGTAAATGCAAGAAACCCTTGCATCCAATATGCCCAACAATGCTTTTTGGAAAGCCCCCCCCCTCAGATAATGATAGCATCCCATGGAATCAATGTGTCACAGCCATACCTTATCTCCTTGATAAGAGGAATTTCTCTTGGGAAGAACAACATCTGTGCACCTGGGCAGGCACAGGTCCCTGGAATGTAACTGATGTGCCCAAAAATCATATAGGCTACTGCAGTCCTTGCTACATGGGGCAAGCTCTTACCAACCATTATGCAGGAAATCAGAATGGCATTACGGCTATCATGCCAATATTGCCAGCTGCCAGAACCAATAATTGGGCAGCAGCTGGCCAGATGAATGGGTCTATATTGAGTTCAGACCCTGACCATGGATTTGCCTTTTTCCAAATTATACCCATACCCACTATGCACAAGCTAGTGTAATGCCACCCTTTGCCATGCTAATAATCAATGATAATGATGGCATAAATATCATTCATACAGAGATCCCTTGTACAGTTAATATATCCTGCTGGCTCACAGATTGTCTAACCCCTACTATGAAAGCTAAATATATTTATCCTCAGAGTGCCCCCAGCAATCTGGCTTCCAGTGAACCTGTCAGGATAGTGGAGGAGTCCATGTACATGGAGATGAAGAATCTTCTGAATGAGATCCTATACTGAACTAGGCATGCAATTAGCCTCATCATTGCTGGAATTATTGCCCCGGTATGTATACATTCTGGCCACTGGTGTGGTCAATTGGTCACTCGGCTACCTCAGTCATGGGCGGTAGAGATGTGGATTCAACACACAGACACTGGGAGCTGGTGATAATGCTGGCTGGTGACAACCTCAGTTGATGTCCAGCAGCCTGTTTAATGTAGAAGTGATTACAATTGATATAGAATGCACCTTTCAATCATACATAAGCAACCAGGTTATACAACATCTAGAAACCAATCATCTTTTGATTCATGTAGCTGTACTATGAGGAAGCTCTAAGTATTGTTATGCAGTGGAAGGCAGTCTGGAAGGATCTTTGTCCTTAGGGGAGGGGGCCTTAGGAGTTTTATGCCCTGAAGCACCTGACTCTTGGTCTCCTGGCCTGGTAGCTTGGCAATGCTGACTTCAAGCACTGAGGATGTGGTTTCACTGACAGCTTGTTAGAGCAGAGTGCCCCATCCTGCAAGTGTTCCTGTCAGACCTGTATAAGTGTAGGTTTTCCTACTACTCTGAGCTGCTTATAGCTGCTAGCTGCTAGCTGCAAGCTGAAAGTTATTCCAACACTGGTAGTCGCCATCACTGTCACAGCCACTGCCACTGCTTCGCTCACTCAGAGTATCCAGACTACTCAGACTGTAAACAATTTGTCTACTGCCATGGTGAAAGCCTTTGCAGTTCAAAATGACTTAAATAAACTGTTCTGAGCTGCTACTCAGCAAGGAACCTCTACCAGGAACAACTAGATATTTTGTCTATGTTGAAAGGCTCACTTGTGACCCTGAATTTCATAGTATTTGTGTCACCTAATATACTATATCTAAAAATGTAACCTTACACCTCTCCAATTTTTCTCAGTAGAATAAAGGCACTTGGGATGCTATTATGACTATACATAACCTTACTAAGGCAATTTTCAAAATCAATGAAATGAAGGTGTCTATCTTGACAACCTCTTCCTTCTTCCAGGGATTGACTAAACATTGGAAAAACCTGAGAGCCAAATTAACTAATCCTTATAATGCTATTACCCTGGCCCTACTGTTTATAAAGTGATGTTTTTCTTGTGTGATGAGATGCTTATGTAACCATGTAAAGGCCACCAAACAAAAAACAGCAATGCTGGCTGAAGTTCTTGCAGCACAGTCAGAGTGGGAGTGTGAGGACAAGTGCATGGAGTACTGCCTACATGGCATGTGTAGAGGGCATCTGAGTGGCAGGCCACTCCCCTCAAGCTAGGTGCATGAGCAACAGACCACTTACCCCAGAGGCACAGCCCTGGGTGTGAGGCCATGTGTTGTAGTTTCTGCACTTGCTCCACAACCCACTCCTCAATGGTCACTGAAAGACAATTAGCAGAAATTGCACTGGTGGCTGCCTGTAATCTGCTTAGCTACTGCCTGAGATTTTATTGCATGGTAGCTGTGCAATAAAATCAGACCTGATTTCTGCTTGGTCTCTGGAGGTCTTGATTAGCAACTCCGCATCCACACCCTCCTCTACCTTGTTCCATGGACCTCCTTACTGGACGAGAGATAGCCCATGCAGTAGAAGTCTACAAAGGAAGCACAAGAAGTTTTTGTCATTTTTATGCTGCTTGGAAAGAAATTTCCTAAGTCATCACACAATTCATAGCCTGTAATCTTAATAGGTGTTTAAACAAGTTTATATGAAATAATATCTGTTAAATTAAATTAAATATCTGTTAAATTCCGACAGGAATGAGAAACAAAACCTTAACTACCTCTAGGTCAGCAGTAGGCAGCCATTAAGATGGTTTCTAGCGTGTCACAATAGCCCATACCTGTAAACACAACAACTCACAAGGCTCAGGTAGAAAGATGATAAGTTCAAGGCCAGCCTCAACAATGCAGGTAGACACTGTCTCAAAAACTAAGAGGTCTGGAGATATAGTGCAGTGGTAGAACCACCCTAGTTTCAATACCTAGTACCAAAAAAAAAAGGTAATTTCCAAATTATGTCCTGGTCTCTCTGTGTATGTTTAATCTCTATCACAAAGTGACAAGTATAACATAGGCCAAGGATGGGATATTACTTCTGAGATTAAATTATAAAGGTTCTACCACTATGGAAGATGATTAGAGAAAAGGTAGTTTCTCAAAAAAGGGAGTATATTTCTCAAAAAGTCCATGCAATGGAATGAGGAGGAGTTTGATGGGAGAGGACTGCATTAACATGAAAGGCTTGAAGTCATTCTGTAAGTTGAATCTCATCTTTATTCCCTCCTCAGGTTCTTAAGTTTCTCCTTGATAAATTTCAGAATGAAGAGAACAATCCCAGGAGAAGCAGTCATTCTGTATCCTGAGAATAATTTTCAGAATCAAGAAGAGGGGACAGGGAAAAGTAAGGAAGGGTAATAGTGGACTGTGATCAAAGCATGTTATAGGCGTGTATAAATATGTCACAATGAATCCAATATTCTGCATAATCAAAAATTAATTTTTAAAAAGTCTGCAGCTTATATCATTATATCTTGTAGATACTCTGTTGCTCTCTCTCTCTCTCTCTCTCTCTCTCTCTCTCTCTCTCTCTCTCTCCAATAGCCATAAAAAAGTCTGAAGTATTCTGCTGAAAAGTCCCTGAAGGGTCAGAGACCAGGTGGAGAACAGGCAGCACCACAAAGGGCAGCCATGCAAGTTAGCACCTTAGGTGTAAACACTCCTGTTGAGAGCCACAGCCAAAGGGGCCCCAGCAAACTTCCAGCTGCCAGATGATTGGCTCCTCTGTGGTGATGCTCATTGGGCTGTTTCCCTGCCCTTTCAGACTATGGAGCTGCTCATTGGGGGACTCTTTTGGCTCCGCCCACATGACCCAGCCAATTGGCCTCAAGAGCAGGAGGAGTGGGGGGGGGGTTGAGAGGCTTGTGGGAAGCCGGTGGTGGCAGTTGGGCTCTGAGGGAATTCCTGAAGAGCTCGTGTGGTGTGGTGTGTGTGTTCTAAAAATAAAGTTTGTTTCTGCTTGATAAGTGGCTTGTGAATTGTGCCCAGCCAGACTGTGGCAACTCCAGCCCCAGTTAAAGCTTTGGATGATGACACCTGCTCACCACTTGAAATCATCCCCATAAGAGGACCTGACCCAGAGCCACCAAGCTAATCTGACCCTGTATTTCTGAACTTCAGAACCAATAAGGCAATAAATACTTGTTTTAGCCACTATGTTTAGGAGTAGCTTGTTACACAGTAATAGATTAAAAATACAAGTCAAGAAACTCCTGACAGTACTAACAGCTGTGAGTGATCTTCTTACTCCTCTGTGGATACAGAAGAATACAGTATCCCACCCACATCACAGCCCTTCCCTCCTTGACGTCTTCACATCCCACTCCCTGCTCTCTGCACAAGCTCCACCCTCAGACCCAGCCACACTCACAGCCACACTCCCACCTTAGACCTCATAGAGTTATCCAGTTTGTGACTCTATGTTGAAGAGAATAAGACAGAAAAATGAGATTCATCCAAAGCAAAACAACCCTCGGGCATGAAAGGGAGAAGAAATGAGAAAGTAGAGTATATGAGCATTCAGCTGAGCAGAGGGGACTAGAATTCTCTTAGAGCAACCTCAGGGACCTGAGTAGGCATTGATGTTCCTGTCATAGCTATTAGATCCTAGTGGGAATCATGGGCTGTGAGCTTCATGCCATCTCCCAAAAGCAGAAGAGTGTCTGGAAACAAAGAGAGAATCTGATAAATCCCAGTGTCTAGCTTCTTGCATGAAGTGGAGATTTAAAAAAATGTTGAATTAAATTGAGTTTCTTTGAGACAGCTATGTAGAAAATCCCAGTCTAGATCAACTAATAACACCTTGGTGAAATCTCCAAAGTGTGAAAATAAGATTAAGTCCCCTGTGTCTTACACAGGACTGAATAAAACTCCTGATTGACATGGTAAGGCAAAAAGTCTTTCCTGGTTCCCTTGTGCCTCCCCAAGTTGGTCTGACTTCACTAAGAAAAATTCTGATAACCTACAGCCTCCACTGAAGGAAACAGGAATAGGGAAAGGAGACCCTCAGCTCTGCTAGCATTCTGAGAAGTTAGGGGGGGATCCACTTCCATTCTCAGCCCACAGGGAGTTTAGAGGAAAAAATAAATGTGCTAAACCATCTGGGGCCAGATAGAATCACAGCAAATAAATAGAACCCTCATAAACTAGTCTGCATAGACTAGCACAAGCACAGCATTCTAATCTGATGGCTCTTAAAAGAGATGGGAACAGTAACACTTGGTTTGAACCCCTAGCTAGCCAGTCTTCAAATCTAGAATCACACTATAATGCAAAGCCCCAAAGATGGGAAGACCTGACAGCCATTTCTAAAAGCTTAGCAGATCACACATAGAACTTTAAATAGTGCTCCCTGCCACCAAAAAGGCTGCCTCAACACCCTCTCAGAGTGAAATGAAACCAAAGTTGTGAGTAACAACAACAAATACACAGCTCTCACACACCTGGGAGTTTAAATACTGCTCCCCATAACTACAAATATCACTTCCAGACTTCACTTAGGGTGACATAAAACCAAAACTGGGAATAAATAACAACAGTAAATATGTGCCAGTGCTCTCAAAACTGGAAATTTGAATGGTACTTCCCCAAAACCCCAAAGACTACTTCCAGAACCCATCCAGTTGAAATAACACTAAAATGGAAAAAAAAAATAGCAAAAACATGCTAGTGCTTACATATCTGGGAGTTTGGGGAATAAAACCAACACAGGACTGATAGAGTACATCTTGCGGCCCAACCAGATCTGTGGCAATTAAATTGCTCGTCCATTAGCTCAGCCTAATTACACACCAGAGCAGTGGTCTTGTCAGATAGCTAAACAAAGCCAATTGCCACTCCTGAATTCAGAGAAAAGACAGCAGCCCAGACTCCTAGAGAAATTAAAAGCAAGTTCTGCTGCCTGGGGGCCATTATTGGTTGAGCCAGCCAGACTTACAAACCCGGTGTAAACAATGAAGGTTTATCACTTCCTAAGAACACTTGTAAGTCAGAAAAGGTGATAAACATGACAAATCCATACACACACCAACATCATGACCCAAGAATTATAAATACTCAGGAAATCATGATACCACACACACACAAAAATGTTCAAACAAAGCTCCAAAAATGGGCCCCAAAGAATGGGAGATTTTTGAAATGTCAAACAAATATTTCAGAGTGATCCTCTTTTAAAACTTCTGTAAACTTTAAGAATATACTAATAAAAAATTAAATGAAATTTGGGAAATAATACATGAACAAAATTAGAAGTTTGACAAGGAAACAGAAATATTTTTTAAAAAGCCTAGAAATCCTAGAGATGAATAATACAATAGTACAATACAATCTTCAACAGCCAGTTTAATCAAGCTCAGGAAAGAATACAAGCTCAAAGACAGAACATCTAAAATAATCCAATCAGAGTAACAGAAAGAAAAAAAAATAAGAAGAATAAAGAGGGAGCACAGAGCTGGGACCTGCTGCAGAGGTGGAGCCACACAGAGTTCTGGCATCGCAGAAACGCAGGGTTACCAATCCTTCAGGGCTGCAGTGAGTCAGACTGTGACCTGCGTCACCACAGGGCACTGGTCTGAGGACCAAATTCTGGACATAGCATAGGAACAGAACAGCCTAGCTCCCTCCACCTCATTGGACACCCCGGCTTGGAAACGGGAGGTCGCCATCTTGGAAAACCTATCTCATCAACTTTTGGCAGGTGTAGCAGACAGTGCAATTGGCTTCTGAACAGGAGTGTGACTCCCAGCACCTCCTCTACTCAGCTGTGATAACTCAAAACCTTTCTTGCCAGCTCTCAGTCGGCATGGCTATCAGAGGGAAAACAACAGAACAGGTTACTGATTTCCAACTCCCCTCTCCACAGCTGTGATGACTTGGTGACTACCCAACACAGAGATAGTGCTCAGTTGATCAGCAGTGCAGGGTGGCCAGGGTACCACCCTCCCAGAGTGAACCCAGAGCTGTGGTCAAGACACCCATCAATTGGGAACTGGTGGGCAGGAGAGGGGAGGGGGATAGAGACCAGGAGCAAACCAAAGAGACCTGGATTGGAGAGGCACCCAGCAGGTGAGGGAGAGCCGCCTCACATGTATTGCTTCCACCACCTTGAGGGCAGAGGCTCAACCTGGAATGCACAATGCCACCTATTGGAAGTGGAAAAAAAACAAAATTCTAAGAGTGCATTTTATTTCTTTTTTTCTTTTTTCTTCTTTCCTTTTTTCTTTTTATCTTTTTCTTCTCTCTTTTCCTCTCTTTTCATTCCTTTCTCTCAATCTCTTCCCCCCTTTTTTTCTTCTGCTTTTCATTTTACTTTTCTTCCTCCTTCTCTTCCCCTCTCAACCTCCCAAGTGTTACTATTCTACTATGTGTAATTTACTAAATGCAAATAGGTGTTTGTTTCTATGATTCTTATGGTCCTAACACATACTTAACTACCCTAAAATACCTCCTGTCTATTCTCCTGCTAATAACCCCCTTCATTAGAGTTCTCCTCCAAAGTAGGTAAAATTTATTAGCCCCATACCCTCACATCTTTCCCCCTTAACATAAAGTCCTATGCCCAACCCTCACTTTTCTATATGCCTCCAGAAACTTTGACTTTTATAAAGCTAATAATATATTTTAAATTATAATTGAATCCAACATCTCTAGACATAGAGACTAACTATAAATATATTAATAACAAAAACTTGCTCATAGATGATGTATAGTTGATATTGGAAACTGTTTACATTGTCTCCCATCACAAAGGAGAGATCTCAGAACTATACAAATCCATAGGTAAAAAAACCAATAACACAACAGTCAGGCAGAGCTGGAAAGAAACATGAGCAACATGAAAAAACAAGCAAAGAAAGGACCACAAACAATGAAGAACAATTCAAAATTAGAGGAGATAACAGCTACATCAGAAAGAATGTTAGGTAAAGATTTCAGAATACACATGATTCACATGATCTGGAGTCTCAAGGAAGACTTTAGACAGCAAATGCAGACAATGAAAGATCACTTTGATAATGAATTACATAAACAAATCCAAGAAGCAAAAGATCAACTCTACAAGGAGATAGAGGTTATTAAAAAAAAACAACAGAAATCCTGGAAATGAAGGAAATAATAAACCAAATTAAAAACTCAAATGAGAATATCACCAGCAGAGTAGAACACTTAGAAGACAGAACATCAGACAATGAAGACAAAGTATATCATCTCAAAAAGAATGCAGACAGATCAGAGAGACTGATATGAAATCATGAGCAGAACATCCAAGAAATTTGGGATAGCATAAAGAGAACAAATTTAAGAGTTATAGGAATAGAGGAAGGTATAGAGGTCCAAACCAAAGAAGTGAGTAACGTTTCAATTAAATAATTTTTTAAAACTTTCCAGACACAAAGAAGGAAACAGAAATCCAAACTCTAGAAGCCTACAGGACGCCGAATGTACAAAACCACAGAGATGCCCACCAAGACATATTATAATGAAAATGCCCAACATACAGAACAAGGAGAGAATTTTAAAAGCTACAAGAGAAAGGAGGCAGATTACATTTAGGGGTAAACCAATTAGGTTAATGGCTGATTTTTCATCACAAACGCTGAAAGCTAGAAGATCCTGGAACAACGAATTTCAAATGCTGAAAGATAATGGGTTCCAACCAACAATCTTGTATCCAGCAAAATTAAGCTTCAGATGAAATAAAAATCTTCCATGATAAAAAAAAAAATTAAAAGAATTCCCAGCTAGAAAACCAGCTCTGCAAAGCATCCTAGGCAAAACATTACATGAAGAGGAAATGAAAATCAACAGTGGAAAGTAGTACAGTAAAGAGAAAAACTAATCAAAGAGGAAAAACAAATCAAGTTAAATAACAAAAATAAAACAAACATGGCTGGAAATACAAACCATATCTCAATAGAAACCCTAAATGTTAATGGCTTAAACTCACCAATCAAAAGACATAGGCTAGTAGACTGTATTTAAAAAAAAATCCAACAATATGCTGCCTACAGGAGACTCATCTGATAGGAAAAGACATACACAAACTGAAGGTGCAAGGCTGGGAAAAAAATCACACCACGCACATGGACCTCGGAAGCAAGCAGGGGTGGCTATACTCATATCAAATAAAATTGACTTCAAGCCTAAATTAATCAAAAGGGATAAAGAAGGAAACTATATACTGTTAAAGGGAACCATTCACCAATAAGACATAAAAATTATCAATTTATATGCCCCAAACAATGGTGCTGCTATGTTCATAAAACAAACTCTCCTCAAGTTCAAGGGACAAATTGACCACAACACAATAATTATGGGTGACTTCAACACACCTCTCTCACCACTGGACAGATCTTCCAAACAAAAGTTGAATAAAGAAACTATAGAACTCAACAATACAATTAATAACCTAGACTTAACTGACATATATAGGATATATCAACCATCAGCAAGTGGATATACTTTTTTCTCAGCAGCACATGAAACCTTCTCAAAAATAGACCATATATTATGCCATAGGGCAACTCTTAGCAATTATAAAGGAGTAGAGATAATACCATGCATCTTATATGATCATCATAGCATGAAACTGGAAATCAATGATAAAAGAAGGAGGGGAAAACCGTACATCACTTGGAGAATGAACAATATGTTACTGAATGATCAATGGGTTACAGAAGACATCAAGGAGGAAATTAAAAAGTTCATTGAGATAAATGAAAACACAGATACAACATATTGGAATCTATGGGACACAATGAAAACAGTTCTAAGAAGAAACTTCATTTCTTGGAGTTCATTCCTCAAAAAAAAAAAAAAAAGGAAAAACAAACAAATAAATGATCTCACACTTCATCTCAAAGCCCTTGAAAAGAAGAGTGAAACAACAGCAAATGTAGTAGAAGGCAAGAAATAATTAAAATCAGAGCTGAAATCAATGAAATTGAAATAAAAGAAACAATTGAAAAACTTGACAAAACTAAAAGTTGGTTCTTCGAAAAAATAAATAAGATCGACAGACCCTTAGCTATGCTAACAAAGAGAAGAAGAGAGAGAACTCAAACTACTAGCATACAGGATGAAAAAGGCAATATCACAATAGACACTACAGAAATACAGATGATAATTAGAAATTATTTAGAAACCTTATGCACCAATAAAATAGAAGATAGTGAAAGCATCGATAAATTTCTTAAGTCATATGATCTTCCCAGATTGAGTCAAGAGGATATACACAACTTAAACAGACCAATATCAATTGAGGAAATAGAAGAAGCCATCAAAAGACTACCAATCAAGAAAAGCCCAGGACCGGATGGGTATACAGCAGAGATTTACAAAACATTTAAAGAAGAATTAATACCAATACTTTTCAATCTATTTCACGAAATAGAAAAAGAGGGAGTACTTCCAAATTCATTCTATGAGGCCAACATCACCCTGATTCCTAAACCAGATAAGGACACTTAAAAGAAAGAAAACTACAGACCAATATCTCTAATGAACATAGATGCAAAATTCCTCAATAAAATTCTGGCAAATTGGATACAAAAACATATCCAAAAGATCGTGCACCATGATCAAGTAGGATTCATCCCTGGGATGCAAGGCTGGTTCAATATACGGAAATCAATAAATGTAATCCACTACATCAATAGACTTAAAGGTAAAAACCATATGATCATCTCGATAGATGCAGAAAAAGCATTCAACAAAATACAACATCCCTTTATGTTCAAAACATTAGAAAAACTAGGGATAACAGGAACTTACCTCAACAATGTAAATGCTATTTATGCTAAGCCTCAGGCTAGCATCATTCTAAATGGAGAAAAATTGAAGGCATTCCCTCTAAAATCTGGAACAAGACAGGGATGCCCTCTCTCACCACTCCTATTCAACATAGTTCTCGAAACAGTGGCCAGAGCAATAAGACAGACGATAGAAATTAAAGGCATAAAAATAGGAAAAGAAGAACTGAAATTAGCACTATTTGCAGAAGACATGATCCTATACCTAACAGACCCAAAAGGTTCTACCAAAAAACTTCTAGAACTAGTAAATGAATTCAGCAAAGTCGCAGGATATAAAATCAACACTCATAAGTCTAAGGCATTCCTGTACATCAGTGACAAACCTTTTGAAAGGGAAATCAGGACAACCACCCCATTCACAATATCCTCAAAAAAAATAAAATATTTGGGAATCAACCTAACAAAAGAGGTGAAAGATCTTTACAACGAAAACTATAGAACCCTAAAGAGGGAAATAGAAGAAGATCTTAGAAGATGGAAAAATATACCCTGTTCATGGATAGGCAGAACTAACATCATCAAAATGGCGATATTACCAAAGGTTCTCTATAGGTTTAATGCAATGCCAATCAAAATCCCAACGGCATTTCTTGTGGAAATAGAGAAAGCAATCATGAAATTCAAATGGAAAAATAAAAGATCCAGAATAGCAAAAACAATGCTAAGCAGGAAGTGTGAATCAGGCGGTATAGCGATACCAGACTTCAAACTATACTACAGAGCAATAGTAACAAAAACAGCATGGTACTGGTACCAAAACAGGCGGGTGGACCAATGGTACAGAATAGAGGACACAGAAACCAATCCACAAAACTACAACTATCTTATATTTGATAAAGGGGCTAAAAGCATGCAATGGAGGAAGGATAGCATCTTCAACAAATGGTGCTGGGAAAACTGGAAATCCATATGCAACAAAATGAAACTGAATCCCTTTCTCTCGCCATGCACAAAAGTGAATTCAAAATGGATCAAGGAGCTTGATATCAAATCAGAGACACGCCTTCTGATAGAAGAAAAAGTTGGCTACGATCTACATACTGTGGGGTCGGGCTCCAAATTCCTCAATAGGACACCCATAGCACAAAAGTTAATAACTAGAATCAACAAATGGGACTTACTCAAACTAAAACGTTTTTTCTCAGCAAAAGAAACAATAAGAGAGGTAAATAGGGAGCCTACATCCTGGGAACAAATCTTTACTCCTCACACTTCAGATAGAGCCCTAATATCCAGAGTATACAAAGAACTCAAAAAATTAGACAATAAGATAACAAATAACCCATTCAACAAATGGGCCAAGGACCTGAACAGACACTTCTCAGAGGAGGACATACAATCAATCAACAAGTACATGAAAAAATGCTCACCATCTCTAGCAGTCAGAGAAATGCAAATCAAAACCACCCTAAGATACCATCTCACTCCAGTAAGATTTGCAGCCATTATGAAGTCAAACAACAACAAGTGCTGGCGAGGATGTGGGGAAAAGGGTACACTTGTACATTGCTGGTGGGACTGCAAATTGGTGCAGCCAATTTGGAAAGCAGTATGGAGATTTCTTGGAAAGCTGGGAATGGAACCACCATTTGACCCAGCTATTCCCCTTTTCGGTCTATTCCCTAAAGACCTAAAAAGAGCATGCTACAGGGACACTGCTACATCGATGTTCATAGCAGCACAATTCACAATAACAAGACTGTGGAACCAACCTAGATGCCCTTCAATAGACAAATGGATAAAAAAAAATGTGGCATTTATACACAATGGAGTATTTACTCTGCATTGAAAAATGACAAAATCATAGAATTTGCAGGGAAATGGATGGCATTAGAGCAGATTATGCTAAGTGAAGCTAGCCAATCCCTAAAAAAAATGCCAAATGTCTTCTTTGATATAAGGAGAGTAACTAAGAACAGAGTAGGGACGAAGAGCATGAGAAGAAGATTAACATTAACCTGGGATGAGAGGTGGGAGGGAAAGGGAGAGAGAAGGGAAATTGCATGGAAATGGAAGGAGACCCTCAGGGTTATACAAAATTTCATACAAGAGGAAGTGAGGGGAAAGGGGAAAAGAATACAAGGGGGAGAAATGAATGACAGTAGAGGGGGTAGAGAGAGAAGAGGGGAGGGGAGGGGAGGGGAGGGGGGATAGTAGAGGATAGGAAAGGCAGCACAATACAACAGACACTAGTATGGCAATATGTAAATCAATGGATGTGTAACTGATGTGATTCTGCAATTTGTATACGGGGTAAAAATGGGAGTTCATAACCCACTTGAATCAAAGTGTGAAATATGATATATCAAGAACTATGTAATGTTTTGAAAACCAACAATTAAAAAATTAGAAAAAAAAAAGAATTGCAGCCATTATGAAGTCAAACAACAGCAAGTGCTGGCCAGGGTGCAGAGAAAAAGGTATACTCATACATTGCTGGTGGGACTGCAAATTGGTGCAGCCAATTGGCAAGCAGTTTGGAGATTCCTTGGAAAACTGGGAATGGAACCACCATTTGACCCAGCTATTCCTCTTCTCAGACTATACCCAAAAGACCTAAAAATGGCATACTACAGGGACACAGCCACATCAATGTTTATAGCAGCACAATTCACTATAGCTAGACTGTGGAACCAACCTAGATGCCCTTCAATGGATGAATGGATAAAAAAATGTGGCATTTATACTCAATGGAATATTACTCAGCACTAAAAAATAACAAGATCATGGCATTTGCAGGGAAATGGATGGCATTAGGGCAGAATATGTTAAGTGAAGTTAGCCAATCCCCCCCAAAAAATAATGCTGAATGCCTTCTCTGATATAAGAGGAGTGACTCAAAATGGGATAGGGAGGAAGAGCATGAGAAGAAGATTACCTCTAGATAGGGAAGAGAGGTGGGAGGGAAAGGAAAGGAGAAGGGGAATTGCATGGAAGATGGAAGGAGACCCTCATCATTATACAGAATACATGTATGACGATGTGAGGGAAAAATAAAAAGAAGTGTGTCACATTAGAATAGGTAGAGTGAAGTAATGGGAGGGGAGGGGAGGGGAGGGGAGGGGAAGGGGAAAATGGAAGGTCAGCAGAATAAAATAGACATTATTATTGCTGTGGGTATATACGTGACTGCATGACCAATGTGATTCTATAACATGTACACTCAGAAAAATGAGAAATTTGTATCCCATCTGATTCAAATGTATGATATGTCAAGATCATTGTACTGTCATGTGTAACTAATTAAAACAAATACAAAAATAAAACTCATAAAAATTAATTTAATACCTTAAAATTATAAAAAATATGGTCCTTTTAATAAATGAAGAAAAATTGAAAAAAAAAAAAAGAATCCACCTGTCAGTTTCTCAAGTTCATTCATTGTCCTTAACTATTTTAAATCCATAAAAGATTCACAAAGCCTACATTATCCTTCACAACAAATGGTCCCTCCCTTTTGATTGACAGTATCATCTCATGCAGTAAGTTTTGTTAAGGCTATAAATTCTACATTATTATATATTAAAATTAATAATGAAGAACAAATAAATGGAAGGTGGTGTTTGAGACATTTCTGTTCAAGAAATGATAATAAAACCATAATTTCTATTTGTAAAGATGTCATTTAACTATTAGTGAATTCACAAAAGAATCATAGTAAACAAATTCAACAAAATCAAATTTATTTTGTTTTCTTTTAACTCATAGTTAAAGAGTCTTTTTCAAAAATATTTTGAGGCTATAGCCTCAGATTTTGTGTATATATATTTTTAATTTATTTTTATTTACAATCATTTCTATGACATGTTTTCCACTTTGTGAATATATAACATTTCATTTATGAATTTCCTATCAATGAACATTTCAGTTTGGAGCTCTTTACAATATTTTATTCCCACTTTACATCAGTGCTGCTATTAACATCCATGCACATTTCTTTGTATTCATCTGTGTATAAAATTCTGCAAGCCACCAAGGAGTGAAATTGCTTCAACATGTCTTTTTGTTGTTGTTTGGGTTTGAGTTTTGGTTTAAATATTGCACAAAAGGAAAAGAATGCGTTGCAAAACAAACTAGCCTAAGATCTCTTGTCCTTAATATATTTTTTTCATTTCCATTAGTATTTCAGGTTTATATAGGACTGACCTATCTCTTATGCCTCAAATGTACACTTATGACTTGGTGACTATGACCTCCATTTCTGCCTCAACAGGTTAAAAAACTGTCAGAACACATTTGTATTTGCAGCAACTTCCCGGATCATACATTTTAAGGTTTCATTGAGCTACTAGATGTTCCCTCCAGGTCTTTCCATGTACTTCACAACAATATTCCAGTCTTCTCAGAGACACAATTCTATGTTAACAGACACATGATTCTCTTCTACATAAGGACAACTAGTACTAAAAGGTATTTTTAGATTTTTTTCTTCTCATCTAATTATGCTGCCCCAAAATTTATAAGTTCAAGCACTGACCATAAATGTGAGATAGGGCCTTTAAAGAGGTAATTGAGGTTAAATGGAATATACAATCTTGGTCCTTTTAAACCAAAGAAAGTATTTAAAGACTAAAAACACAGAGGAAAGGACAGGTGAGCACACAGTAAGAAGGTGACTATGTTCAAAAATGGCTTAGAGTCCTCAAGAGAAATCAACCCTGCCAGCAGTTTGATCCTGCAACTTTAAGCATCTAGAAATGTGAGAAAGTATTTATATTGTGTAACCTGTACTGAGATAATTTGTTACAATATAACTGAGTTGAAGAGTGGTTACCAGAATACAGCCAGATTCTCAATAGGTTCTTCTTCTAATTTGGTACTTTGGCTTTCCCCCCATTCAGTTAGAAGAATCATTTTAGATGAGATTGACAAGGGCTCCAAAGAGATAACTCAATTTCTTTGTCACTCAAACCTTAAAACTCTTCTTCTCATCCTGAACCCCATGACCAGCCCTACAGAAATTCTTGGCCTAAATGGATGAGTCAGAGAGGCATCCAGCTAGCTGGTCCCACAGGCCACTCACAAAGTCCCTATTATAATCCCTTCATATCATCCCTCAACACAGGTTGGGTGCAAGAGTGGCCCCCTAAGACCATGAGCATGCTCTGAGAGATGAGGTTCCAGTCCCAGGCCTTACCCTGGGAGTAAGATAAATGCAAACTTATATGAAAATAAGCCCTATCACTGGATTGAACCAGAGAGATATTTTGTGACTCACAGGCCTCAGAATTTTTTCTCCTTTCTCTCTTTCTACAAAGTTGAGAGGATCAATCAAATAGTCGACTTCTCAAAAAGGCACAATATTACATCATACTGAGTACCATTTTCACTATTAAATTTATGGCAAAAACTTACATGAGTTTAGTGATAGAGAAAATTAGCATGCCTTCTAAAAATTAAATTGAATCAAGAAATCTAAAAGAATAAACATTGGCACTGTGTTTCTAGCATCACCAGTTGGAGATTGTGAGAAACAGATGTTCTGAGCTGTGGAGCAAAAGTGTTTCACCTTCTACTGAGATTGTAGTGAAACTTTTTCTAAGACCTCCACATTTACCTACATATGATAGACAAGCTTCTGATTGATATTCCCAGCATGTCTGCACCAGAGAAAGTGGTGGTAATGAAAATAGTTTCTGCCTTCAGTACTTTCAGAATGTATGAAAAATATTTAGAATGAAATCACTCAAACTGCCTTCTGCATGAGAATAACATATATCTTTAAAAAAAGATTATCCTGAGACTTGTAATTAAAAAAGAAGTTGAGAGAAAGGAAGGCTGAGGAGACATGAATACTGAGATGAAGCCTGTTTCCATCACTTCTCTCCACTTCATTGTGCCAACTAACAATGGACTCTGAACTCACTGAGTGATGTTAGTCTATTGTACCTTTTTTATAAATTTCTTTTTAGTTATAGAGGGACACATCTTTATTTTGTTTATTTATTTTTATTTGGTGCTGAAAATCGAACCCAGTGTTTCACGTGTGCGATGCAAGCACTCTGCCACTGAGCTAAAACTCCAGCCCCCATTTGTCACAGTGGTCAAAAGGTGTGACTTATGTAGTCCAAGGGGGGGAAATAAAGAATGTCCACGCACTTCTGCCCTAGTAAATGCTTTATTCACTCAAATCACTCAATACAATTTTTATTCTATAGGTTCTTAAGCAAGACAATGATAATTCTTAATGCTAGGCACTGCAATAGACATCATCAATTCACAGCTAACAATTCTAGATTAATTCTAAGCACTGCAAACACACTTAATCATGACAGGATAATGACAGACATTCCCTCTGCATGCCAAGTTCAAGTGTCAGATTTAAAGTCTCAAACCTTAGGCTTTAAGTCCAGCAGATGCACACTCACCCAAGTCAGGAACAAAGGCAGACTTCTGGGGTGGAGCTGACAGCCAGCTAAGGAGAGGGTCTAGAGAGAAGTTGTGGCTCTCACCAGGGTCAATATGTGGCTGTAGAGTTTGAGAGTGGTGAGGAAAATGCAGAGGATCAGCAAATGAAGAAAAGTGTTGGGATGTCAGTCCAGGTCCTTATCAGGCTCTCAGCGTGAGAGCATTATTGTCATTATTATCTGTTCACTCGCTCTATTATTTATACTAAATTTGGGGGCTTTTGACCCCTTATCTGCTGCCACTGAATCTCTCAGTGACATCATTTACCCTGGGGTTAAAACATCTCATCTGGTGGTCCCCATCCTGATCTTTTCACCTTTCTCTCTTGTTCATCTCTTTTCCCTCTTATTGGGCAAAGACAGCCTGCCAGAGGCTTCACTTGAGTTTATCAGGGTGGGGAGAAATGACTTATTTGTGCCTGAGAGCCATACTGGAGGGCTCCATTAGGCATGTCTGGCGAGACTGCAGGTTTCAAACTGGAGTTTTTAAAATGGAGTTGCTTAGGCTCAGGCCTAAGGCCATCCTCATACCATTGTACCTTTATAGTTTGCTGTGAGTACCACATAACTCAATTTGTCTCATTTCATTCATATTATAACTTAGGACTGCATGTTTACCTCCAAAAATTCTGTGTCGGAAAAGTTTATTCCATCTCAACATCTCTTAAATATTTAACCTATACTTAAAATTTCCATGTTTGACTCATTGAATTAAAGTGTTTTTCAAATTGAGTTGTTAATTTTATACAAAATATGAAAAATTTCTTCTGATGCCAGCATCCTGATCTTGCTTGAGTTTCTTTTTCTTTAACACATGTAAGACTAGTCCGGTTGCTTCCACATAACCTAGAATGTGATTTCATTTCCATTGCTACATATCCCTGGACATCAAGTATGCAGTTTCTCTATTTCCCCTGAAAATACATTTACTTTTTACATTCTGGGGAGTTTCTGGTAGAATGCTTACCCCACAATTTTCACTCATTAACTTTAAGGCTTTAGTGGAAAAACAGATTAATTTAGATCTATATCACCATTAACAATTACTATCAAAATTTCTATATACTGAACCCAGGAAACTTCATTAATGATTTCAACAATACTTGTTCCTCAAAAGAAGAATATATTAGGATTAGAGAAAGGAAGATAAGTGATTTTCTTAACTCCTTTCAAAGATTCTCTTGGTATCCTTCATGAAGCAAGCTAATTCTACCTAAGAATGAGCCAGCTAGACTATTCCCAAAATTGATATCAGGTGGAGAGCATACATTCTTTCAGAATCTTCATCAGGATGTTCTTGGTGTCCTGAGCAACTAACTCAAGGATGCGCCTATGTTTCATGAATCTGAAGTGGTGGATGACAGGATTACCTAAGAATGGTATATATCTAAAAAGTGTTAGGAATGCCCTCATGATTAAGCAAGTCATGAATTTCATTTTCCAGTCACCTCCACAGAGAGTGTGCAAATCCTGGGACTTCATGATGGTCATGTACTCAAAAGCCCATGTCCCCATACTATGAGCCACCTGCTGAAGTGATGCATCATCCACACCAAAGAGCAATCGGTAGGCTTCCAGACACTTCCCCAAGTCATCAGCATCCCTGATGCCAAGAATATCTTCCACATGCTCTGTGGATAATCTCCCCTTCAAGGAGTTCACTTTATCATTAATGATCTTCTCACAAATGTGGGAAAGCATGACTAAGGGACCATGGCACCTGATGTTAGAGAGGTCTATTTTCAATGTATTCCTAAGCTTTGGGAAGTCATGCAATAAAGGGTCAAGGTTAGATACAAGGAATATGGGGGGTTCCCACACACCCTCCTTATGAAGATTTTCCTTGATATTCTCTTGTATATTCTGCAACATCTTTTCATTTGAGAGAGCACTTGTGCTGAAATCCCTGTCCAGCTTAGTCCAGACAACATAGAACCTCTTTCCCATCCCCTCAATGGCTTTGGCAAGCTTTACATGATTCATGCTGAACTGCTCAGATGCAATGATGATAAAGAGGTCATATTGGCTGAACTGCATCTCATTCAGATAGCTCTCCAGACTTTGAGCAGTAGTCCCCAAGCCAGGCAGGTCCCACAGCACCACATTGGGAAAGTGGAAAGAAGAATAGCTTCCTCTTGTCTGGGTGGTTGTCACCACCCCAATGGGAGCTGAGGCCTTCTCCTCATGTCCCAGGACTCGCAATGCATTGATGAAGGATGACATACCATTGCCTGACTCCCCAGTCACAGCAATGTTTACTTGGGTTCTGGACACTGTCTCTACAGTCCTCCTGAACACGCAGACCACTTCCAACAGCTTTCCTTCTTTCAAGGACTTCTCAATATTTCTGCTCTTCTCTTCAGTTAAAATGTTCCAGCCTGTATGGTATGACACAACAGAAGTGAAGGATGTAGACAATGGAGTGTAACAGGACACGGGGGTTTTTGCCATATTTGTGAGTAGTGGAGCCACCTGCAGAAATAGAATAGAGGGAGTTAGACACAGTGTGACACAGGAATCAAGAGAGTTCACATCTCATTCCCAGGGTTTCAGATATACAACAAAAGAGATAGCAAAGAATTTCAATTACAAACAGAGCAAGCAAAGTATTCATTAAGGAAATTTACACATTCTTAGGGATTATGGTGTTCCTAAGATTGTTTGGGGCTTATGTGTCAATGGTTAGCCCCAAATCAGGACTATGACCCAATGAACTTGAGCAGCAGAATGTCAGGCAAGTCATTGAGGTGGGAGCACACATTCTTATTCTGCCCCATTTTGTGGGAAGAGACTGGAAATGCCGGTAAGACCAGCTTTCCATAGTGAGTAATTCACTGATAAAAATGGGCTAGTCCTCCCTGGGGTTATCTTTTTTCATCAAGAACAGTTCAATTATTGTTAATAATCCTATTAAAAGTGATTTTTTTTCTTTTTCTGGCAGTATTGTGTTTCTTAAAAAACTGGGATGATGTTCACCAATAACTACAGCTTCAACAGACAAGTCAGAACAACTTTATGAATAATCTACTGATTTTAAGTCAGCACTTAAATTTTTATATTTCTATGTATAACTGTTGATAGTGTTATTCATATACATATTCAAGACGTTATATGAACATGTTTCTCTTATTAGCTTAATTCTTGCAATGAGATTGAAAGCATTTGTGGAACAGGATTATAAAGACAATTAGTTGGAATTATCCAGTGGATTCGACTCAAGATTGTAACACATAGACTTTTCTTGGCTGATGGACTTTCATAATCCTACATTTATCTGTGATTGCTATGGTACTTTTCTTAAAAGTACTTAATCACCTCTTTGTGCATGAATATGAATTTTTTGAAATTCAAGACCATTTCTTTAGCTGCAGAGTTGCTTTTTTGTGTCTCATAGAATCTTCCTGACCTATAAGGTGCTCCCTAGCTGGCCCACCAATGGGGTCCCCTGAAGCTTCTGAGGTCCTATATGGTACTCACAACTGGTGTAGTCAGGTTTCTGTCCCAGAAGGCCTGCTATGCTTTCAGTAGGATAAATTTCATAACATGAACACATGTAGGTTTCATGGTGCTGTATCTTGCTCTTCACAACTTTCCTGAAGACACCACTGTCCTTGCTCTTCTCCTGGGGTAGTCCCTACCTGCAGCACAACAATACTCTCCATATTCTTCTAGCTGCTGATTTTCTAGCTCCAAGGTCTACATGCACCTTCCCCATGGATGAAATAATCTGAGAATCCCTTGAGGATCAGCTCAGATCTTTGCAACATAGACAAGTTCCTAAAATCCCAGTTTTCTGACTTGTGCTTTGAGGAAATCATGCTACCTGCTCCCAGGATTCATGTGAATATTTCATAGCAGGATCCACAGTATGTTAGAGTCCTCTTGGTGAAGGCTCTTTGGTTGTCTTATAGTCTCTGATAAAGACTTCCTCTGGTTCTTTTTCCTCCCTCCAACTTTAATCGCACAGTATGAAAGCGATATATTTGTGAATCTGTCAGTGCTGAGTCTTTTTCATGCCTTGTCTCATTTAATCTTCCTCAAATCCTAATCTTCAACCTTGATTATGTTTGAAGAAACAGAGAATTATAAATAAATAACAAATCTTGAATTACATAGAAGGTGTGTGAGGGATTCAAAAATTGAACTTCTGAATGTGATTCTATTTTTCTGTCTGGCAAAGATAATCATATTTAATAGAAATCTAGCTCCCTGAGATAATGATTATTGATGCTGAGGTACTTCCCTTGAGGACACTGATTTGGTTATAACAATCAATTGCATTTACAACTACTTAAATTCACCTTTAACAATTTTGGGAGAGAATAGAAATTAGCTTCTGTCTCTTCCTATCATACCATCATTGATATATAATTGTAAAGGAAATTCCAACAGTGTACCCACCAATTGGAGCCTATTCTAGGAGGTTTAGGACAGGGAGGTACCTAATGAAATAATCAGAGAGATACTAGGTGTCCATTACAGACCTCACCACAGTCATGAACCCAGGGAAAAAATATTCTGTGTGAGTTCCAGGTTGTGTGCAAGGAATTTTCTGTCCCTGGATCAGGCTCTGTAGATCTTAGATTAGGGATCTTAGAAAGTCTTAATATTAATGTTAGGGATCCTTTGGGGCTAGTAATCCAGAAAGGATGGAAAGAAATGAGCATCCCCTGAATCATTTCCCCTGATTGGTCTACAAATGATCAAACCTTATATATGGATCTATATCACTTTGAATTCTCTCCTGATAGATCAAGTGAAAGAACCTGGTATTTCAACTTGGTTGAAAGTAGGTGTCTCTCCCACCATGTGATGTCTTCTACCTCATTGAGACTGCAGAGACTCCCCACCAACAAGAAGTGGCACACCAGATGTGGCTATCTGATCTTGAATTTCCCAGACTACAGAACAGTGAGCCAACTAAATCTCTTTTCCTTATAAATTGCCCAATCTCAGATATTCTCCATTAGAGCAATGGAAAATGGACTAAGACAGGTAATGGACCACATCCCTGAATAGGCTTTGCATTTTTAAATGACTGGGGAAAAAAATCAAAAGAAGAACAATATTTTGTGACAAATTTAAAATATGTGAAATTCAGACTTCAGTGTCCACCAGTAAAACTGGGGATACAATCATTCCCATTTGCTTACACGTAGTCTCTGGATGCTTTTGTGCTACAGCAGCAGAGGATCTAGAGAATTCCTAAAAATCCCTACCAAGTAGGGAAGATGATTTCAAGAGGCATTAATGAGACAGAACAAAAGAACAACCTTTACACACAGATATATGATCAGGATTCGGGACTCATCAGAGGTCAGGGAAGACACAGAGCAAAATCTGCTTCCAGAAACCAGAGTGGGGCTTTCTTTATTTGGACTCTGCCTTCATCAACTGAAAAATGTCTTTTTATTTATTTTTTTTAAAGAAAGAGTGGGAGGGAGAGAGAGTTTTTTAATATCTATTTTTTAATTCTCGGCGGACACAACATCTTCGTATGTGGTGCTGAGGATCGAACCCGGGCCGCACGCATGCCAGGCGAGCGCACTACCGCTTGAGCCACATCCCCAGCCCCGAAAAATGTCTTTTTAGAGAACATTAATACTTAGGGAAATGAAGAGTAGATCATCTCCTCCATATAGTATTTTCTACCTTGAAAGTCACCATACCTCTTCCCAAGACCTAAGAGATGGAAGCCCAAGAGAGTGAATATAGTTCTTAAATCCTGATTGAGTGGGTTCTGTTTTCCCACAATAAAATAATAATGATAAATTGGAATTGAAAAAAGAAGATTTGGGAAGTATCAGTTCATGCTTATTATCATACTAATACATACTTGTCACTTCCAATAAAATAATTCCTCTAGATTATTTACCCAATGCCTCTGGTACCTACTAGGTATTTGATCCATTTCTATCTAATGAAAAGAAATATATTTTATAAATCTCTCATTACTAATTGACAGGACAATTAATTCTCCTTCTTTAAATCTGTCACCTGAAGAACTAAAGCCTGTTCCCCACACATCTCTGGCAATTGCTCTCCTATGGGGAGGGGCTGAGACAAGGTATTGACCTGTATAACAAGGATGGGAGAAGTAGGCATTACTCCTACACTTTTTGAGAATATTTATGTAACCAAATCTCACTTAAGTAAGGCACTTCCAACCTGTCTCCTCAACTGAGCTCTTACTTCTGTGCTCTGTGAGAAAAGGTATCTATGACCCTATAGCTCTGGACCCAACATCCAGATTATTTGCCCTCAATGCCTGATTCCCTGGTCCATTGACCTGCACCCTGATGCTGGTCACAACTGTATAGTAGACCCAGATGAGATCAAGTACCAAGGGCCTTTGTAAACAGTGCTCTGCTGAGGTCCATGTATCAAAGAGACCAGGGAAAGACCTGGATAACTCTGGGTGAGGTTGCAGGATCCTCCAGGGAGAGTCAGTATTGAGGGTTAGTATGGGACAGCTTTAAGACTTTGGGGCTCACAGTGCTGAAAATTGGCATTTGCAGAAAGTCTATCAGAGTATAGACTATACTCCCTTCTTCGATGGCCCATCCCAAATTATACCTCTGACCTAAGGAAGGGGAGCAGACTATTCTGGCTTCCAAAGGGAGCCCAACAAGGAGGTTAAATTAGAGGAAAAACAGCTAGGCTTAAAAAGAAGAACAAAACCCTGTGAGTAGCATCTTTAAAGTCTTCTGACTTAAATCCACTGTAAGAGATGCATTTCACGTGATAATCGTGCACACATGTTCAATCACAGGCAAAGACCTGAATGAAGATCAAGTCACATGATTTACTTTTTTTGTCTTTAGTCTATTCTATTATATTCTGTTGAATGGTATTTTATTGAATTCTATTCCACTACTTTAATGTTGGCTGCGACCCACAAAATACATTTTATGACTTAATTGAAAAAAATAAATAAAGAAGGCTTTTTTGTGAATTTCCTATGCAGGGTTCTATGTAGTTTAAGCTTCTTTCAACTACTCTGAGCCTTATCAAAGGGAATCAAAGAGATGTGGACTGGACTAGAATGGATCTGAAGCACCAAGTAGTTTTTGAACATAGATCCTACATGGGTCCAAACCCTTGTTTTATTGTTTATTTCATCATCATCAGGAAAGACTAAGGAAATATCAATGTGCTAATTTATTCCAGAAAAGGGTGGCAAACCTCTCCGGGATCAATGGGTACAGTACTATACCTAGAATGCTCTAGGAAAAGTCTATAAGGAATGAGTTGGAGCCCAGCAACAGAGCTAGTTTCTCCATGAAGATAAAATATTTGAATTGAGTCAGGCAAAAAGGTCACTCTGATACATCATGCTCAAAATTCAACCTCAGATACTAATTCCCTGAATGATCCAGGTAAGGAAAACATAGGATGTCATAATTTCAGGCTCTGTCAGATATTGGCTGTGGCTAATTCAGATCCTGGGAGTCTGACCTCACAGGGAACATTTCCAGCTTAGGCTCTAGAAAATGTGGAGGGCATATCCCATCCTCTTCCTAAAAAAAATTGGTCCATATCAGAAGAACCAAAACAGTAGGAATATGTAGGTAAGAGAGAAGCATATTACTTCCACACTGGATGTTTTGGAAGCACAAGAAAATATATTAGAGTGCTATGTAGCACCTGAAGGATGTCAGAGAGGAGCTATGAACACACCCTGAGTGCAGTAAGCCTCATCCGAAACTCTTCTGCCCTTGGTGTAAAGGATCCACCTTTAATGCCATTCTATTAGCAGAGTTATTAGCAAGCTGTATTTAGGATCCCTTCTCTTACCTGCTTCAGAGGGGTGGCTGTGAGGAGATGTCAGCAGTTCTCCTGGGATATCACTGCCTCCCTTGAGAAAGGTTGCTGTCCTCAGGCAGAGGCAATTGCTAGTCCCAGGTGGCTCCAGAAGGCAGAAGTCACTTGTGGAAAGCTGAATTATTCTGAGGAAGAACCAATAGAGAAGAAGAGGAGAGGAGCTAGAAAGGAAAGTTCAGTCTTCCTGGGTTTTCTTTCTTCACTTCACAGTAGAGTTATTGTGCTGCCCCTGCTCACTATTTGGCTGTTTGTAGATTTGAGTCTGGCTGCCTGCCTCAGCTCCACAAGGAGGGGAACATTGGTGGGGTAAGGTTTCAGTTTCTATTCCTGTAAGTAACTGATTTTCAGGATTCAGCCATTCAGTTTCCACTTTTGCCTTCCAGTAGGAGTAGAAACCATTCAATTCTAGCCTGAATCCAAGTCCAGGATGTCTTAGCTCTGCCCAGAGGCTATGAAAGTTTAGCCCAGGATGAAGACATTCTGGGCCTAGACGTTCTTCCTCACCTCCTGGAGCCCATGTCCTCTGAGATGTTAACATCTGGAAGATGTAAGGGCAGGCCCATTGGACAGTTGCAGGTACTAACTGCTAAGTTCCTCCTAGTGGTTGTTGTCCCTGGCTAGCTTCGTTTGCTCACTCCCATACCACTCAACTCAGGTGCATAATCGCTCTCTTCAATGGAGCTCCCCTGATCATCCCACAGATCAAGGCATTTGTCCACTCCAGAATACCTGGCTGTTAATTTGTGATTCTTTTTGACCTCTGACTTCTCACAGTTCAGGAAAGACTCTCTATAACCAGCTTACACTCTGCCACTCCATATAATTGATTGTCACTTTCCTGGCTAATGTCTACTTTAAGAGGGGCAGGCCTACCACTAACAGGTCTAACCATGGGGATTAATGCTGCTAATTAACATGACTGGGAAAATGCCATGATTACCAGAGCAAGATAGGGTAGCAGGATAAAGTATGAAACTCTGATCATTGTCCATGGACCAAAGGTGGTCTGATTACCACCTAACTGTCCCTGAACCTTCTGTTCCATCCACAGGGTTCATCCTACCTAGCTTCTGGGATAATTGCATTCCTGAGTGCCCTACATTTCATACATGCTATTTTTGCTGTTGGGAGAGTCCTTCCCATGGCTGCAACTCCTAAGCCTCCTCTCTAGCACCACATATTGATAAGACCTCCATGACCAAGATACACTGTCCACAGGACCCTGTCTTCCACCCTCTGGGTGCCCCATCCATCCTCCTTCCTGCTCAGTGTAGCTACCTGAATGCTCAACCCAGCACATTAGTAGTTTCCCTATTGCTTGGAATCTGCACTAGGTACCAGGCTCTGAAATTCCCCCATCATCAGGTTCAAATTACACTGAGGTTTTTGAACCTGTGCTAGACTGAATGAGTCACCAGAAAGGATGAGAAGGTAGAGGCCTGAGTCCCCAGTGGGGGCATGAATGAACATCTGATCCTAGACAGGCCTTTGACTTCTCAGTGGATTTCATCTCCTTATTCTAATGTAGGATCAATAGGAAAGTATATGGTAAGGCAAGGGACCACAGGGCTGGAGTTTTGTGACTGTAACAAGGTGGAGACTGAGTCTGTTTTCTGAGCTTTGCGGAAAGATTGCAAATGTGGATAATGAGTTATAAACACTGATGTGGCTAAGGGGTTTTAAAATTGGCTTTGCCATCCTTGATTCCACCTGTGAGTAAAAAACTGCCAACTAGCAGAAGATGTTTATCTGGACATGGGTCTTCCTCAGTAAGATGAACTCAATAAAAAAACAGAGTCAGGTTGCTCCATAATTTTCAGAAAATGGCAGGAGGAGATTAAGCGGCATCTAGGTTTGATCTATCTCTATCCCTCAGGGCCCAAATGGGAAGACTATGTGAAAATCCCTTGTCTCTTTTATATGAAGAGCTTTTACCACACAGTAACCATCAGAAAGACTGCAATCATCCCACCTGAGTGTGTCTTTTCCTGCCTTTTTTAGTTTCCTTCCCCTCTGGCACCTATAACCTATAATATAGGACTTTGTAGCTAAAGTGAGAGCTGGGAGCTCACTCTAGTCCCTGCTGTAGGTGTGTCAGTGGGAGCAGGTTGTGAAGGAAGGGGTGGGGAAGATTCCAATTTCCTAAGAGTCTGGAGTTCTTTATTAGATGCATTGAATTTCTGAGTGGGATTAGAGACTGGATATCTTGAGCATAGTATAGAAGATCTGAAAACTCTGGGATATTTCCACCAGGTATAGAAGGCAGTCTTCTAGCAAAGGTCAATGCAGAGTTGAAAGAGAAGGACAATGTTGCATCCTGCTGGTCCAGGCACCTCTCCAGTTCTCTTCATTGATCCCCTAATACCTACTGGCAAGTTCTTCCTCCAAACCTAGTGAAGAGCATGAGGAATAGAGAGAAGAGCTCAGCTAGTCCTGTGCTCACTGTGGAGGAAGTCAGACCACAGGGGCTAAGCACAGACAGAAAAAGCAGGCTCACACAGACATTGCACAAACACTGTATCTTGGTACAGGGGCCTTAGAACAATTTCTGCCTACTGAAGGCTCCTGCACATTCTGAATATTTGCATGATACGACTCTCTGGTCCCTGGAAGCCCAAGTCCTGCCCCAGTGGTTTCCACACACTCCTGTATCTCTGAATCATCTGTTCAGCAACAAGTAGTATGAACGCCTAGAGGCCACAGTACCTTTCACTCTCTGATTCCTGGAAAAGAAGGAGGCTTTGAAAAAAGAAAAAGGTGAATCTGTTTTCTGAAATTTGAGGCGGAGACTGCAAAGGTTAATAATAAGCTATACAACCCTGTGTGGCTGAGAGATTTTGAAACTAGTGCCGCTACTGTTGATTTTTCCTTTCATGAGGAAATGAAAATGGTAGTAGTAGAGATGTTGCAATAAAATGCAATCATTTTATCGCGATAATAAGAGCTGGATATGGGTCTTCTTAGGTAAAGGAACTCAGTCAAAAAGGTCTAGGTGGTTCCATGATGTGCATACAATGAGAAGAGGGAATGAGGCCTGCAGGTCTGGGCTGTGCCTGTCTCTCATACCCCAGTAAGGACATCTATGTGAACCCACATAGTCCACGTATATTAACAAAATTCACCACACAGCAGCCTCAGCAGGATCATATCTGCCACCTGAGTGTGTCCCTTCCTGCCTACTTCTCCCTACCGTCTTCAAAATGGAGATGATTTGTACATGAAAGAGGAGAGAAACGGATTTGTGTCCCTTTAGCAGATATCCCAGTGGGAGAAGGGACTGAGCTGGGGTAGTGGGGGGATTTTAATTACATAGGAGTCTAGGGTTTATTAGACAGATTAGGGACACCAAGGAATAGAAGTCCAGAGTGGCACAGAAGCACTGGCTGAAGAAGTATGTTATTTCCACCAAAGAGTGGAGGAGGTCTCCTATCAAAGGGTAATGCCAGGAGGCTGGGGAAAAAGCAATTATGTTACTTTCAGAGAGTCCAGAGAAGTTTCCAATTCCCTTCCTTGTCTCCCTCCAAACTGGATGAAGAGAAGCAGAAATGGAGAGTAAAGTTAGGCCAGTCCCACGCTCACTGTGGAGGGAACAGAACCCAGGAGCTGTGCAATGTGAGAAAAAGCAGGCTCACAGCCACTGCCCTGCACTGCCCAGAGACTTGAGCAATGACTCTCTAGTCACTGGAAGCCCCAGTCCTGCTCCCATGGTTTCTACCCCCTCTTCTCTCTCTGACTCACATGTTCAATGACAAGTAGTGTGAGCCCCCCTAGTGGCCAACATGCCTTTTGCTTTCACATTCCTGGAAATCAATGAGTTTTGCAGAAGAGGAAGAAATTGGAGTTGCTTTCACATTCTTGTCTTAGCTATTAATGGCCTTGAACAAAAGCCAGGGAACTCTCTTCTCTTCAAAACAAAATAATTCTTCTTCTAAGACGTCAGCTTCCCTGTGAGGCCTGAGGAGAGCTGCTGTCAACTTCTTGCAAATTTCAGTCCCTGCCTTGTGAGACTGACAGGGCAGTTTCTGTGTCCTGCTCTCTGTGTGCTGTCTACATGAGCAAAGAGGCCCAGGTCCTAGAGCAGGCACAGGAAGGTAAGAGAGAAGAGTTCAACAACCTTGCTTCTCAGTGACCACAGCATTCACACTCAGGGTTTTGGGTCATTTGGAGGCCACTGACTCAACTGACCTCAGACTCAATACTCATCTTCCTCCAGGAATAAGTGGAGATCTCGCCCTTGTAATGATTTAGAATGGGCACTACAGGGTCTCTTTGTGGATTGAGGATCAGGTAAAATTGTCTGGAGGCAGGATGGGCCTAATGAATGGACACAGAATGCAGATGTAAAAGATACTCAGACCACTCATGGCCTATCCTTGAAGATGCCATTTTCCTAGGAGCTCCAGCAGGGATAGTCTGGTATTAGACATTTTGGATAGCACCAGAACTATGGATTACCTGCAGATCCTTATGTGATAAGAAGGTATGAATGTGGGTCATTTGCCCATAAAGAAATGCTGGGAGCTGAGTCACTCAAAGTCTATGACACTCACCTCAGCTTTTTCTCATAACTAATCAGGGCTTCAAGCTCCCTTCACTCAGCAGAGTAGGAAAAGATCAGGCATAAATACTAGTCATCCACACAGTGGCAGATTTGAGATTATCATCTTTGCTTTGTGCTCTATTGTCATGGGTACTGAGAAGAACTGACTATTTTCAGGTATGTGAGAGTCACACTGAGAGATACTTGAAGGAGCCAGAATCCTCAGAGGCCCATGTTGGCCTCCTCGTGTTGATGAACACATCTCACCTCATACCTGCCTGTTTCCCCCCAAAGAATTTTGTTTTCTTTTCTTCTATTCTTTCCTATTTCTTGATTAGTTATGAGGAGCCTGTATTTATTTTGCTTTTCATGAGCTAAACCAAAAAGTACAGTACATACTTACTCAGAAGATCATGTCATCCTGGAGTTGATGGAGGGCTAAAACCTGCAGGGGTGCTCAGGAGAGAAGAAATGGTCACCATTGCCTTTAGACTCCAAGAAGGCATGATTCACAGGATTTGGGAAGTACTTGTCAGAGGTCAGCCTCTATGATCCCTGATTTTCATGGATATTAAGAGCTCCCTCCACATCTCTGCTTGAATGTCCCCATTCCAACTCACCAGTGTTCCCTGCATCACTTGCACAGTAAGATTGGCCTCCTCCCTGTTAATAGGTGTGTCCAGCTGCCCTGAGGGCATCTCCACAGGAACCAACTTCAGCAGATGCCTGTACCAGCTGACCACTTTCACTCTCATGTGCCACATCCTGTGCTTCACTATCACCTCCCCACCACCAGACCCTAATCCTGACCATCCTCCTTGACGCCTTATACTGTCTCTCTTCCATCTCCAAACTCTGAGACCTCATTACTCCTGATGTCCATGGAGCCCACTAAGCCTTCTACAAATCTCAACATATGGTCTCTCTTGTTTCTCCTAATAGCACCTGTTCTCCTAATGCTTGATCTCTCCAATTACCTGGGAAACTGCTGGTGGCAGGACCCAGGTTCTGGCAAACCTACACCTCAGAAGGATAATCACTGTGGGCTCTGGGGGCATTTCTTTCATTAATGAGAAAAGTATCTCTTATTAATTCCTTCATTTTATTTAAATGATTAGGGTGATATTGGGCATAAGCTTTTGTAACTTGCCATGAATTCTGAAAACTAACTACTACTAAATTCCTTATATCTTTCATGAAACTCCATCTCTGAGTTCTCCAAATTTTTGAATCCAGATGGAGCTCCCTCCACATCTCTGCTTGAATGTCCCCATAATTTATAAAATAAAATTTTATCAATCACAGCTTACATGCAAATTTCAGAGACATACTTTTTCCATCTATGATTCTAATTGTTCTCTATGAATAATCAGGACATGGGATGGCCAGAAAGTGATGTAGGTGGCTGTGGAAGTAGCTCAGAATCTAAACTGAGAACAGGTTTTTTTTTTCTGGCCTTGTTACTGCCTGTTTGTCATGTGAACTAGCAGAGAATCACTGTCCTTTACAGAATAGGGGGGATCAAGATTAGGATTTATAAGATTTAATTTCTACCTGTAGGGAATTCAGCATACTTCAGGTTGCAGTCACTCGAGCCTAGTCCACTCTCTCTCCACATACCCAGGCAACACACACAGACCCACAAAACCCATCCAGAGTTAAAATGAACTTTAGTTCATTTTAACTCATGGATATGTTTTAAAGGAAACCACAAATATATGGAAAAAAAATGTTCCCCATCCTTAGCCATCAGAGAAATGCAAATAAAAACTATATTGAGGGGTTGGGAATATGGCTCATTGGTAAAGTGCTTCCCTAGTGTGTATGAGGCCCTGGGTTCAATCCCCAGCAACCCCACCCTGAAAAAAAAAAAAACAATATTGAGGTCTCATTCTAGTTAGACTTCCAGTCATCAGAAAACTAAATGTTGGTGAGAACATGAGCATAATGAAGCAAATATACACTGTTGGTGGGACTGCAAATTAGTACAACAGCTATGAAATCTAAATGGAAGTTCTTCAAATTACTAGGAATGGAATCACCATGTAACCCAACTATTCCACTCCTTGGTAAAAATGAAAGAATCAAAATTAGCATACTATAGCAATACATGCATACCAATATTTATGACAGTGCAATTCACAATAGCCAAGTTATGAAACCACCCTAAGTGACCATCAATATGCTATATTTACACAATGGAGTTCTATTCAGCTATAATAAGAATAAAATTATGTCATTTGCTGGTAAATGGATAGAACTGGAGAACATCAGGCTAAGTGAAATAAGCCAGACTCAGAAAGCCAGGATCCAGTGTTTTCTCTCACATGAAGAAGCTAAAGAGAAAAAAGTAAAAAAATTAAAAAGGAGGTCTCTCAAAAATAGAAGGGGGGTCAATAGGGTAGAGGCTGGGAACTAAGAGGGAGAGAGGAAGAGAGGGAAGTGAGAAGAACTGGGGACTGAAGCTGACCAAATTATACTATCTGCAAGTATGAATATGTCACAAATGAATCCCATTTTTATGTATAATATAATGCATGAATCTAAAAAATACAAATGAGACCAATAGAGCAGAGAATGGCTAAGAAAGGGAGTTAGGATTGGAGGGAAAAAGAAAATTCTGAGAAATTAAATTGATCAAGTTATGTTTGTGCAGTTATGACTATATCACAATGAATCTCATTATTATGTCTAATTATAATACACCAATAAAAAATACATTGAAAACAAGTGGCCTTCAGTTTCCCCTGGCATTTCTTGTGGTTTATTTTCTGCACATTGCTGGACTGATGGAAATAACCAATAATCACTGTCAGAGAATGACCACTGTCTTTGATACATTTCCCTGCTAGGTGCAGTCACAGAGGGCTAAAATCATACCAGAACCTGCTTCAATCTTAAGGTTTTTCTCTATTTAGTACTCATCACATTATAGGAAGAAGAAAAAAATTAAATTACTGGAGAATGCACATCATGACTGTTGCTCATTTTACCTTCCCTCGTATTACAGCATCCTGTGATATGTGACTTTATGAGTCTTTCCCTTGCATGTTCAACAATTATCTTCAGACACAGTTGTGATCACTAATTATTTATTGAAGCATTTTACTGTCCCAGAAAATTAGAGGATTCATATGCATCTTCCCTTGGCATTAGATGTAGAGGCCTATGTATAGCCAACCATAATGGTCTTAATCATCTGCCATACATGAACACACACCTCACATGCAGACACACACAGGTGCACAACACATTTACATGCATACATGCATGCAGATACAGAGGATTTTACCTTCTGTTGGCCCAGGATGATAATTCATCCACCATTTGCTTTGTAACTAAGGAAAGGGCCTGGTCTCCCTGTCAAAGACAATGGAAGTGTTTTAGCTCTGAATCCAGAAGATTGGTTTCTCACAGATATTGTTCTTATATGTACCCACCTTACTCACAACTCATTTCTCCCTCTGGAGGCCCTGAGGCAAAGGCCTTGCCTGGTCTCCCACTATCTCAGGGATAAAGGTGGCTACTGTCCTGTCTGCCCTCCCTATCCCAAAAGCAGGTACAGAGGTAATTTATTATTATTACCACAGAGTCAAGAATTGGGGCTCCAATTAACTTCAAACAAACCAGCACATTCCAATTCATCAGCATCTAGATTTTATATTTTAAACACCACAAAGTAACAAAGGAGACCACAGTCAGGGCCCAGGAAGGATTCACCTGTCCAGCATCTACTTACCCTCCTGGTTGTGTCCTGAGATTGGATAATGACTACAGAAATCTGTGCTGCAAAAACAAGTGAGGCCATCCTAGCATTCTGATCTCATCTTGAAGGATCTGGTCCTTCCTCTGAATGATTCATGGAGTAATTTAGTCAAAATGAAGCAGTCTTTTGGTTAAAAAATAATAAATATGCATTTAGACTGGTGACCAGGATGGTTCAGGGCATTAGAAGAGACACTGTGGATTGGTTTAGAGGCCACAAATTCATTCTCCTTCTGAGCCCTCCATTCCCTCAAAAAAGCATCTGTGTAATTTTAGAGATCACACTAATCTCCATGAATACCATTCCCCTTTTGTAGATGTCATATTGAAAGGGGAAGTGGTCTCAGAATAATTTAGTCAGAATGAAGTAGTTTTTGGTTAAAAGTAATAAACTTCCATTTGTCTAAGTTGCAGGTGATCAGAATTGTTCAGGGCAGCTAGAAGAGACAATGGTCAGTGGATTAGGATGAGGTCAGAGACACATCTGCTTTCTGAAGCATCCTCCCAGGAAATGTCTGCTTAATCTGAGTATAATTCAGAAATCATATTGCCCTTCAGGAGTACTTATAGCAAGTCATATCAAAGCCCTAAGGATAGTATAATGCCAAAGACCTTCTATTAATTATCACATGACAGTGCCCAGTGCCAGATGAAGAGCGTGGCAAGACATTTGTAGGATAAAGAAAGGAACACACATCATTCATCTTCAGCTAATGCTTGTGTAGTTATTTCTACCTGCAAGAGAGTTTTCTAGGTAAATCCTGCTTGAACCCAGCTGGCCACTTCAGCCTAAGGTCACAGGACAACCTCGTTTTGTGCTTGTCCCTATTCTCCTCACTCCTATTCTTGACTTTGCTGATCCAGATCCTCAGCCATCATCTGATAATCCCTGGACCTGGGCTTTTAGATGGGCCTTTCAGGCCTGCCAGGTCATAAGAAGTTAAGAGATTACCCTGCTCACATCACATGGGTAAGAAGTCCTCCAGAATGTGAAGAAGAAAGGAAGCTGTTTACCTAGAGCCTTCTTGGATCTTGTGAGTTTCACTGGGCCCAGTTCCAAACCATTTCCAGAACTAGTTAAGAAAGAGTGACCTCAAGAGAAGAACCTAACGTTAGAAAAAGATTCACAATGTGTGCTCTAAAATACAGTGGGAAACTTTGCATCCCTCTTGTGAACTCTGTTCAGATTCTAACCTAAATTCCTCCCTCTGTGCTTGGAAAGAAGTCACCTCTACTCAGGTCTAATAAGATCTTCATATCCAGAGGCAGCAGCTGTCTGGTTTCCAATAAAGAGTTCTGCTTGGTAGATGCTCTATGAGTGTCTGTCCCACATCTATTCTCACCCATATGTTGTGAAAAGGGTTATTATTTATCAGAAGGGTATAGAAGCAACAGGTCTGACTATGGCATGGTTAGTTGCACATTGTGAGCATCAAGCTCCAGTATCCTGAGAGCAGTGGCCACTCTAGACCAGAGGAGAAGGAGCCAGGGGCTGGGTCTCAGTTGGGAACTATCTGAAAATGGGCAATGGGGTCATTAGAGGGTAGGATCTCTCTCTTCAGTTGTTTATGTGAGTTCCACATTGTGTTCTTGAGTATAAGTTCATAGGTGAGGCTCCTAAATATATTTAGTTGTTCCTGGAGAGCAGGGTAGATATTAAATAAAATAATGTATGTTCATAATGTTCTTCATGATCTCACTTTAGTCCACTCTCCTTGGCCCTCTGGCCTCCACTCCAAGTATATTATTCTAATCTCCTTCCAAGTGTCTTGCAAACACTCAATTGTGATATCAGCTCTTTATGGTATGTTATGTTTAAATGTCCACAGATAGATGTAAAAAAAAAAAAACAGTATTTCAGGCAAGAAGCACCATTTGATATGTTTATGTGTAAAAGTCCGACTCCATGGGGATGGGGGTCATCACACCACAATTCAAGTCATTTACTATATCTACATAGGTAAGTGGTCTGTTCTGCCAATAAGAAGCTAGTATTTTCACTTTTCTATGAAGGAATAGTAAGTAGAAGATTTTGAAAATATAATTTTCAAAAATCATATTTAGATTTTCTAACACAGAACTCATTCTGCCACTGCATATATATTTCACATGGAAAATTCCTGTCTCCCCAACTAGGATGTAGAGAAAACAATTTTCTCTTCTTTTTTCCAGAGCCAATGGCCATAGTGTGGACCCTTCATCTACTCATGGCATAATTCATTCATCTACTCATGGCATAATTCACCCCTGATGACCATACCCTAGGAGCTTATGCTCTCTCTCTGTTTAATTCTAATTCAGTTCCTCAGTTTCCAGAGGTCAAGAGTCTGACTGATATCTCTTTGATAAAAAAGCAGCAATTAGTTTTCAGTCTTTGGCCTTCTGTGTTGTGTTGCTATCTCTGTTGGCAATGTCCTTATCTTCCTGTATGCAGTTACACCCCTCGTAGTTGCTTCAGTGTAGCCAGAACTGTTGATCAACATTTCAAGTATACAGGGCCCCTGGGTTCCGGTCCACTCTGCCTTGCAATTATCAGGAAAGCCTGTTTCTCACCTTTACCCACACAAAACACACTGAGGACATGGTGCCTAAGGCATACTGTGGGGCGGCCTCACTTCCCTTCCTGAAGCAAGCAGTTGGCTCCCTGACCCCTCAGGTTAGATGCAAGGCCCATGTTTCACCTAGAGCACAGACTGCAGGGAAGGCTCAGGGAAACCTCAGTGGTTACTCAGTAACTTCTGCCTGATGGTAATTATATTTCCATTTACCATTAGAAAAAATATGTCCTTGCTTAGCTGTAAAATGATTAGGGTTGTTCCTTCTGCTTCTATTGAATGTAGAATGGGTGAAAAACCAATGCTGCTGACCTGGAGAAGGAGTGGACCTTCTTTGAACTTTGAAGACTGCTCACTAAGTAAGCCCTTGACAGCTGGTTTGTTTGGTACTTCTGCCTAGGAATGTCTCTTGGGTTTGCAGTTCCTCTGAGAGAAGGGGAACAGAGACCTGTAGCTCCTAAGTGTTTCCTGAGCCTACATCTAACAATCCACAGCTGCAAACTTGTCTGATGTAACTGCAATTCACAAAGCAGCATCTGCCAAACAGGCTTTGGCTCAGGTTCCTTCTCTCTCTCTCTCTCTCTCTCTCTCTCTCTCTCTCTCTCTCTCTCTCTCTCTCTCTCTCTCTCTCTCTCTCTCTCTCTCTCTCTCTCTCTCTCTCTCTCTCTCTCCTTCTCCCTTGTGCTATCTCACTACATTTTTCCAGAACCTCTCTGAGTAGTTTGAATCATTCATGTGTAACCAAATATCTGACCTTCACAGTTGAGGTGCCATGGCCTCTCATACCCAGGTGTTGGTAATATGGCCAGTCAACTATCAGCACTTCTAGATGAAAAAAGCACAAGCAGAAAAACACAATGTTAGAGTTCTCTTTTCTGCTGGAAAATACTTCTGCCTCTCTCCCTGGAAATTTTGGGAACTTGCTCACAAGTATCCTCCCTGTTCCCAGTGCTTTCCTTCCCCTGGTGAGTCCAATTCTCAGTGACCTCCCAGAAGTCATGAGGAATCTACCTCTCCCAGACCGAAATCTCTCTCTCAGTCCTCCTCTTATCCACTGACCACCCTGAAGTCCCAAAATGTTTTCTTTTCCTGGAAGTGCTTAGGCTGGCAAGAAAGGATATAAAGTTGAACTGGTTTCAGTTTCAAGTTTTAGAAATTCATTTTCTAAATCAGCCAGTTCCCTCCTGACCAGAAGTGCAGGAGCCACATGCTGCTGTGGTTCTTTACTTCTGCTTCCACACTGGGCTCATTATGCTAGATAGAACAGAGACTTGCCTCACCTCTTGCTTTCTGTGCTGACTCCAGAACACAGTGTGTGTTCTGGGAGAGGACAGCTCTGTGCTGTGGGCTTCACAGTCTCAGCATTTTCTGCTGTTCCTGTGGATTTATTTGATGCCAGAAATCTCTTTGGTGAGTAAGAAACCCTTTTGGATTTTCAGTGGCTGGGGTCTGGTTTTGTTCTTGGAGGGCTGAGGGCAGGTCTTTCTGGTAGAGGCAGAAAGCCAGGTAATCATCTTTACATGACAAAGAACATGTGTCTGAAGGATGGCTTTATTGTTGAAAAATATGAGAAAATTTGGACTAAGCAGAATATTTCCTATATGTCTCCCATAGGAAACTACAGCATCCATTGCAAAATATCTGGGTTTTCTGAATGTAGCATTTCATTGCCATAAAACTATTTTTCAATTCTGAGTTTTTCATAATTAGTAGCAATTTTAACAATATTTCTCCATTGGCACATAAATAAAATCTGTCTGTTGAGGATCAGATGATCCTGCCCCATAGTAGATAGTACTTTTGCCTATTTTCACATTCTTGCAAATATACTTGAAGATAAATATGTCTGTTTGTTAAGATTCTCAAAGAACTCTACTGATTATGATACCTGCTTCATTACTTCATAAATAATTACCAATAAAGTCCTTAACACATGTTCACTTTGAGAGTTGATTTTTTTTCTTCTTTAAAAATCTCCTTGAAGGACCTGTGGAATATGGGGAACCCTCAGCACACTCTACAGGAAAATGCTTCTGTTCATCCCTGAGCCAACACTATGTTAGATAATTTTTTAATTCTCAGTTTCCTGATATAAGCCTCCTCATTTTTACAATGAATTAAGAAATGGCCCAACCAATCAAACAGCAGTATTTTCTGTAGTTGTTTTTGTTTGGCCAAATGTCTGTGTTTCAAAGTTGTGCTTTATTTTATAGGGAAAATTCAATCTTCTGTTTACTTCCTAGGCCATGTAGCATCATGTGCTCTAAATCACTCAAAACTCATGCATTAAATGAGGTAAACCAACATTAGTTAAGCTACAAGGATACAGACTTATGTGTTTATCTCTTTTATGGAACATTGGAGTACAGGACACTTGATGTCTTGTCTGTCCATTTGCCTTGCCCTCAGGATAAAACCTGCCCCAATTTTCTGCAGGGCTTGGGAAATCAAGCCTGTTTGGAAGTCTTCTTTGCTCACTAAAATGCAGGCCTGAGTAAGTTTTCTGCAGACTAGAAATCTGCTGTGCTATGCATTGTGGTTTGGGGAAAAGCAGAAATTGTCAACCAATTTGATATCATTAAAAATTACCACAAACTTAGTTGGTTAAAATAACACAATTTTGGCTCAGGCCCTGAGAGACAGTGTACAGCAGTGAACAGAAGAAATAGATGGAGCCAGTATCCAGAGTTAACCGAGGTGTCCATCAATGAATGAATGGATAATGAAAATGTGCATATATACAAATAGAATTAGCCAGCCATAAAAAAGAATGAAATCTTGTCATTTGCAGCAACATGGATGAGACTGATGCACATTATGTTAGATGAAATAAGCCAGAAACTTAAAACATTTATCTCATAGAAGCAGAAAATAGAATAATTGTGACCAGAAGCTAGGAATAGGAGGGAGGAGGGAAGAGCAGTCAGCTTTCTATTACTGTGACAAAATATCAGGATAATCAACTTATAAGGAGAAAAGTTCTATTTTGGCTCATGGTTTCAGATTCCAGTCCATGGTCATTTGACTCTGTGGCTTTGAGCCTGTGGCATGACAGCCTATAATGGCAAGGAGTGTGTGGTACAACAATGTGCTCACTTCTGATGGTGATGGCCAGGAAGCAAAGGGAAATAAGAGGGGTCAGGATCCCAATATCTCCTTTAATGGCATGCCCCCCAGTGATACTACTTTCTTATACTAGGAAATAATATAGGTTATAACTTGTTATAGGTTATAACCCCTCCCAATAGTTCCACAGGTTGGGGATAAGCCTTCAACACATAGGCCTTTGAGGGACATTCAAGATCCAAACTACAGCAGGAGGATGGAGAAGAGCTGGGTTATGGCTACAAAAATTCAGTCAGAAAAATTCAGTTCTAATGTTTGATAGCACAGAAGAGTGACTAGAGTTAATAATTTATTATATATTTGAAAATAGCTAGAAGAGAGAATTTTGAATGATATAATTTTAAGGTGATGGATATGCTAATTACCCTGATTTGATTATACATGTTGTATATATGTATGGAAATATCACACTGTACTTCATGAATATACAGTAATTATGCATCAGTTTTTTTAAAAAAAAACAAGGTTATTCTCTTCTAATTCTGGAGATTAGAGGTCCTAAATTAACAATAAGTTGCTAAAATCAATGTATCAGCAGGTTCCTTCTAATGATTCTAGCAAACAATCCATTTCCTTGTCTTCTCAAGCATCTATGGGTCAACTGCATTCCTTGAATCCACTCTTCCTTCATCTTTATGGAATTTTACTTCAACCTCTGCTTCCATCATCTCATTTATTTCTTCTTTGTTCTTCTTGCCTTACTAATCTAAGGATTTTTGTGATATTGAGTTCACCTGGATAATACAGAATATTTGTCCCCACTGAAGATCCTTAATTTAATTACATCAGAAAAGTTCCTTTTATTCTGTAACATATTATGCTCACAGGTTCTGGAATTTAGGAGGTAGATATCTTTATGTACTCTTATTCAGTCTACCACACTGTCCTGACTCCTTGGACATAGAAATCAATTGCATAGAGAATAGGTACTCTCCTATATGGTGAAAATTAAGTTCATCAGGCAAATTAAATTAGTTATGATAAAATGAATCGGTATGAAAGTGGCCCAAAGAGATTATTGTGCTTCTTAGCCAATCCTGTGTTTCTGTTTGGGTACTCCATTCTTATTACTTCTTCCTTCTGTATCCTTTCCCCCAGACCTTCCACAGTTAACTACCATGGATCAGTTCATCTTAGCCTTCCTGAAGAATTCATCGATAAAGAATTTTCAGCATTTGGCTAACGACTTTATGCCTCACTACTCCACATTAATTAGTAAGGTAGGAGGCATCCTCTCTCCAGAAACCCTCAGTAATATTCAAAAAGACCTTCAGGAAGGGAAGCTAAATGATGCAGTGGACAAGATCCAAGAATCACTTGCTGCAGCAGAAAATTGTATTCTGGAGGTGGCTGTAATAGGGGAGTCTGGGACTGGCAAGTCCAGTTTCATCAATGCCCTGCGAGGGGTTAGTTCTGAAGAGGAGGGAGCAGCTAACATTGGAGTTGTAGAGACCACCATGGAGAAGACCCCCTATCAACATCCAAAATATCCCAAGGTGACCTTCTGGGACCTGCCTGGAACAGGGACTCCCAATTTCCTTCCAGACACTTATCTAGAAACTGTGGGATTTACTAGCTATGACTTCTTTATCATCATTTCCTCCTCCCGGTTCAGCTTCAATGATGCTCTCCTGGCTCAGAAAATCAAAGAGGAGGGGAAGAAGTTTTACTTTGTTAGAACCAAAGTGGACAGTGATTTATATAATGAAGAGGTAACCAAACCGAAGTCCTTCAAAAGGGAGAGAGTCCTTCAGCAGATTCGAGACAACTGTCTGGCTAATCTCAGTTCCATTGGAGTACCTGAGCCATGCATCTTCCTAGTCTCTAATTTTAACTTGGATAATTTTGATTTCCCAAGACTACAGGAGACTCTGCTGAAGGATCTCCCTGCTCACAAGCGTCATATCTTTGCACTTCTGTTGCCCACTTTTTCTGATGCTTCTATTGAAATAAAGAGAGATTTCCTCAAGGAGAAGATCTGGTTGGATGCTGTGAAGTCAGCATCTTTGGCCTTTGTCCCCTTCATGCCCATTATCTATGGCTTTGATTTGCCTGAACAAGAGAAGTGCTTGAAGGTTTACCGAAATCATTTTGGTCTTGATGATATGTCAATTGAAGAACTTGCTGAAAAGTTGGGCACTTCTATGCAGGGCATCAAGACATACATCAAGTCCTTGGATTTCTGGCAACTTGTGAAGGATGATAGTATAGCAGCAAAGGCGAGGAGCTGTGCTGAGTGCTGCTGTTCAGTGAATGGAGGTGCCATATCTGCTGTCTTCCAACTTCTAAAAATCTACTTTTTACGTTTGAAATTCCTTGATACTGTGGCTAATGATGCTAAAATTCTCTTGCATAAGACTTTAAAAAGGGCTGGGGATGTGGCTCAGCAGTAGCGCGCTCGCCTGGCATGCGTGTGGCCCGGGTTCGATCCTCAGCACCACATACAAAGATGTTGTGTCCGCCAATAACTAAAAATTAAATTTAAAAAAAAAGACTTTAAAAATTCAAGTCTGAGAGGATGAGATAGAGGTGGCACTGAGGTAGGAGAAATTTCTAAAAATAATTAAATAGGCACAAAGGAGACATAAAGAAAGAAAAATAAATTTTAATTCAGAAGTTCCACATACATTTCCGGGCCTATCACTACCAAAGCCAGTATCTTTCAAACAGCCTGGTCTGCTACTCCAAAAATCCTGGGAAACATGTAAATCTACCTTTTTCACTGTTAATTACCCACCCCCAACAAATAGATTAAATAAAGAGAAATATGATATTCTGAGAGACCTGTAATTTAGAGTGACTTTCCACCTCTGTTGACAAGATAACAAAGACTACATCAGCCCAAGGATCCTGAGATTGACCAGACTACCATAAAACATCTTGAAGATCACCACACTGATATCATTTCTACAAATCTTTTTATACCCACCTCTCACCAAGTTTCCTTTAAAAGAAGAGTCAGGAACCCTAAAAATGTGTCTCTCATTCTCAAGATGGCCTTCATTCTCTTTTGAATGTATATTTCTTGTTCATGTCAAGAAACACATATTGTTTCTTGAATGTACCATTTCTCTCTCTCTCTCTCTTGAGATGCCCTACATTCTCATTTTGAGATACCTTGTATATCTACTTTCCTAAATAAACCTCTGTTTATGCCTCTGACTGGCACATACTTATATTCTTTTCCATCAATACATAATCTAAGAACCCCTCTGGTCCTGAGTCAAGTTTCCCCTTCTCTCTGGAAACTCCTTAGACCCTTCTCTAGAGACACATCTTCTCCTGTAAGAGCACAACTTACTAAATGCTGAATGAACCTCAAGTCTTGCCTTCTAAGAGCGAGAATGGAAGTTGTATTCTCCTAACATCCTATAGGCCAGCTATTCCCAAATGTTGAAGTAATATCTGTTCAGTGAAAGAAGGCCCTTGCTCATGACCTCACACAGATGTTTTGGCCATAGCCTGTTTTCTACTTTCATTGATTTTTTTTAAATTATGACAGTACGATTATTAAAAGAAAGTGACCATGACACTTGGAGTGACCAAGAGATCTTTATTGCAATGATTTATGATTAACAGGGAAGGAAGAGAAGAGAGAGAGAGAGAGAGAGAGAGAGAGAGAGAGAGAGAGAGAGAGAGAGAAGGAAAAAGAGAAGAAAGAGAGCGCAAAGGGAGAGGAGGGTGGGAGAGAGAAGAAAGAGGGGAAAGGGGTGAGAAAGTGTGAGAGAGAGAAGAAAGAGAGAGTAAGAGAGGGAGGCCCAGCAAGAAAGAATTTTTATAGCCAAAATCTAATGGGGTCTTTGGGTCTGCAAGCTGCCTTGTTGGCATACAGTGATTGTATCATACAGTAGTTGCTAAGGGTATCATCTTCTGCCCTCAGGAAGACTGGGAAGGGGCTAGATGTGGGTTTCCCTTGCACCAGACAGGTGGGGGTCCAGTGTTCAGCCTTGAGTGGGGTTGAGTGTTCAGACTTGAGGTGAACAAGTGATAAGAAACCAGATGGGTAAGGGTGGGGGCCGAGTGTTCAGCCCATCCTGCAGCTAACATTTGTTCAGCCTGCTCCACAACTAACAGATTCTATATGCTTTCTCTTAATCTCAACATATTATAAAGTAGTTCACATTTGTATTTTTGGCTCAGACAAAAGAGTTTGTAACAATCAAGAATTATACATCTTCTCAATAACCTTCTCATCAAAATAAGGGAAGATATAAAAATATGGGAATTTGATTAAAGAAATAGTAAAAAGTTTGTGGTGGGAAAATGTAGCAAGACAAGGAGGAACTTGAGAAAGAATTATAGAAATGGTCTGTATATCACATATATAGGTCATGGTTTTTATATCTGGGGACTTTCCAGCAAAGGATTGATTAAGATTCTGGTGAACAGGACACAGTGAGGGGCAGGTTGTATCAAGTAGGAACTTGGGAATAAAGGGAGAGATATTGAGTCTCCACGGAAACCCTCATGAACCACTGAAATGCAGAAAGCACCCAGGACAACTGCAACTTCTGAATGAAGCAGCCCGTGCCCTTGGCCAACACCTTTGACCCATGCCCTTGTCTGCAAAAGGTACCTGAGGGCAATAAGCAAGTGCAGGGGACACTGGCATGAAATTGTGTAGCTCTGATATTGCTGGTTACCTTGACGAGTTCTGATTGACTGAATGTTGAAGTATAATACCAGAGAAGCACGCAGAGGCAAGCATTGGATAGAAAGTAAGAAGCTTTATTTAAAGGAGAGTAAAATAGATTTCCCCCTGGGAGGAAGATGAGGACCCTAAGGCAGAATCCATGGGATGAGGAAGTCCCATCCCTTTTATACATTTAAAGTTTTCTTTGTTCGTTTGCATTCTCTCTTTTCTTATTCATTTCCCCCCATCCTGAATTTGTGACCGGGAGATGCCAGTGGTGTGGCCAAAAGATGGGAAATAGGTGGATTGGAGGGGCCAAGGTGGAGTGATCCAGAGAGGAAGGAGGCCCAGGGTACATTAACAGCACCTGTCAGCTTAGGAGTTGCTTCATTAACAACCCATTGGGAGGGGTAGTGTAGGCCAGGCTCTGGGGATATTAACATTTCAATCTCCCAGGGGTGGTGGTTTCCAACTTCCCAGACCCAAACCATTTTCTCCTTTTCTCTCTCTGACCCCAGATCGCCTATCTACACTGACTGCTTGTCTTTAATTCTGGCTTCAGCTCTGATCTAGTTTCACCTCTATTCCAACACCCAGCAACCACACCACACCAACAGATTGCTGTCTCTCCCTCTAGAGATTTTACCCTGCATGGGAGAACAAGAAAGGGAAGTTATTGTACAGTTGCTGAAACAGTAGAAATGAGTCTCCAAGAATTGCTGTTGAATGTGTACTCCCTTGGATGTGTAGTCCTTACTTTACTGCAAAAGGCCTCTCTCTCTTGAGATCACCCCTCCCCCTATTTTCCCCTTGAATGTGTTAATAAACATCTATCTCTGTTTCTGACTGGTGCATGTTGAAATTCATCTCTGTCACATTCTGTCAAGAATCCCTCTGGTTCTGAGTCAAGTCCCCCCTTCTTTCAGGGAATACTTTAATCCCTTTTTGGAGACATCTCTTCTCCCATGACAGTAGGAGAAAGTGAAGATGAATTAGAGAGGGAGTCTGGAAAGCAACGATGAATTGAACTGGCATAAGAAGGACAATTGTGTGTGTTTTCTTTCTGCTTATATTCTTTAAGTCAAACCTCTGAAGTAAACCAGCAAAAGTCAACAACACCTGCCTAAATTCTTGGAGAATCATTCCTACTGTTGCAGCAACTGTACATATAACCTTCTTTTCTTTTTTCTCCCATCACAGGTAAAAATAAATACTATTTGTAGTAAAAGTTGTACATGCAGGAGACTGTCCTTCAAATTCACCATTATGCTGGAAGTTGTCCTCTAAGAAGTGAAGGGCACTTGATAAACCCAGCCTAATTTCATTTTAAGATTGGGAGCCATCTCATCATGAAAAGTTCATTTATGTTTTACTGTAAAATATTAAGATTTTTATTTGGCCTGACCATACTTTGATGTTTTAAAAACTTACTTTGGATTTCTGCCCATGCTTTGGACTTACCTGTGCCCAGTTCTCCCTGACCAAATAACAACCCTCCCTGAAATCCCAGGTGCTCCTCATTAATTCTCTGAGTTTGCTCCCTACCTTGAGATGTTAAGCCATGTAGATCATTACCTGCTATCTGCCCTTGTATTTCACTTGCCAGAACCTGTCAGCTATAAGTTCCCAAGACACTCACCTTTGTAACTTTTTGTTATAAAAACTTCCCTGCTCTTAAACCAGACACTGTCCTCTGGCCCTGCATTTGGGTGAGGCAATCACTGACCAACTCTCTTGTGTACACAATATAAGCTTGCTTTAATTTGGTTTAAAATTGGAGTTGTTGGTCTTTTTTTGTGTGTCATGGGTTCAACACACTGACATATAGAGGGGCAGAGTAGTCCACAATCAACCTGAACTCTCCCTGTTCCCCTACTTTATGGGACAGTCCCCTGAGTGAAAGGAGTCAATTTTTGCCATGGGTGATTGTGGGGACAAATGCATGGAGTACTGCATACATGGCATACCTTAAGGGCATCTGAGAGGTAGGCCACTCCCCTCATGCTAGACATGTAAGCGGCAGATCATTTAGGCACAGCCCTGGGCATGAGGGCATGTGTTGCAGTTCCTGTACTTGCTCCATGGCCCACTCCTGGATTGGTCACTGCAAGGTCACTTAGCAGAACTTGCATTGGTGGCTGCCTGTAATCTGCTTAGCTACTGCCTGAGTATATATACATGGTAACTGTTCGATAAAATCAGACCTGTTTCCTCCTTGGTCTCCGGACGTCTTGAGTAGCAACTTTGCAGCCACACTTTCCTCTACCCTTTTCTGCGGACTTCCTCGCTGGATGAGAGAGAGAGAGCCCACGCAGGTAATAAAGTTAAAATACTTTGAGTTTCATTTGTAATTAATATAAAAATTGTTTGTAGGGATTGATTTTGTTGACTCTATCTTATGGCCACATGCATGTTAAGATATATTGTTTTTCAGATACTAACATATATTTGAAAGGAAAGCAAGGAACCAGGAGACAGGCAAGTGAGAATTGAAAGACAAAGACCAGGCAGAAATACACAGAAGAGTTTTTTGTCACAAAGACTTTTATGGGCCAGGCTCAGGTCCTAATGTGGGCAATTAACGGCGGGGTTGGTATACACTAGGGTGGGAAAGAATGCAGGTGGTAAAGGGTTAGATTGGTATGAGGGAGTGGTGAGCCTTTTCAGGAAATGTCCTTGGGTGGGGAAATGGCGGCTGTCACTTAAGATGGCCACCCAGATGCTAAGCAAGGACCTTACAATATTGCCTGTACAGAATTTATTTTAAATTTTAACTTTGAAAAGATATTTATTTCACAGAATTACAGCTGATCATTTTATCAAAACAATTTAAAGGAGAACAATAGCCTACATTTTTGAAAGAGATGGGTTTCATCTCCCTAGTTCCATTCAAAGCAACATAAATACAAGCAATTTGTTTATCTGGCTGGTGAGTTCACTGAATGTTTTAATTCCCTGACCCTTTGGTCTCCTCATCCTCTCCAGTCATTTTTTTCCTGTCTTGACCACTGGCTGTAGGAATGGAATGGGGTTGAGATTTAGAAAATAACAATAGGGCTGGCTATTTGGTATAAAATTAGTTTTATTGATTGTTCTTTCAATTTCTCCCATTACTCCACACACAATCAAAATTTGAAATGTAAGCATTTAAGCCAGGAAATCTCAGTGTCCATCACTGTTTTTGCATAGGCATTACTAAGTATCTGAATGGGAGACTAGTATTACTAAGTGTCTGAAGTTAATGAATCACTGTTTAAACACAAGACAAGTAGAAAGACTATGCCCAGTCCACAGGAGAAAATACCTAATATTGGTGCTTTGAACATAACCCTTGCTGTTCTGTCACTGTAGTTTACCTTAAAACTGACATGATTTTTGCCTTCTTCTCCTTCTCCCCTTCCCTAATCATAGGGAAGCAAGATTAATTTTCCTCTCATCCTAGGTCAAGTTATCTGCCCCTCAACTCACAGACCACAGGAATGAAGAAAATTAGACTGCATAGTTGGCATCTGCAGATCTAAAAAAGGGCTATCTTTCACAGCTACAAATAAATTAGGACTCCTGACAAGGCCCAACTGGAGTTTAGTCTTTGAATTACCTTTTAAATAGCTCTCTATTCCCCTTAATAGTTAGAATTGCAGCATTTGGAACAGGAATCCCCTGTTTCTCCTTTTCTAAGCAAAACAATAAAAACTTCTTTTTTTCTTTTTTTTCAAAATCTTGACCTCATTATTGAGTTGACATCAGGGAAAAAGGACTGAACTTTCAGTATCAATATTAGGCATCTTGCTCAGCTATGGAAATGTCCTTGTTAGAGGGGTCAGACAGATGCAAGTGGCGGGAAAAATTGTATAAATTGGGCCCACTGTGCTGACCCCCATGTGCTTTAATCTTTAAAAAGCAATTTACCTGGAGCCCTGCCTGGGTTAAGTGGATAGGATATGTTATATTTCTCAGCAAACTGCCTGTTACCTGCAGGAGAAATGCAGGCCTGAAATAATTCTGATGAGGAACACAAACCATCCTGAAGGGAGAACCTTTGTGACCCTTTCACAGATCAGATCCCAGGACTCAAGAAGATAGTAATAATTCCTTCTAACTATAAAAATCTGTAACAAGAGATTCCAATTAGAACCGGTTAGCATGGGCCATAATGACCTAGAGTGGTCATGGTTTCACAGGACTACAGCCTTCAGAGAACTGAAGCAACACAAAGACTCCCCATTTCAAACCCCATTTTTTGTGATGAACTCAGAAAGATTTCAGACAAGACACTCAGAGTAATAGGAATGAGTTTATTGAAGGGATAAAAAAAAAAAGAAACAGGGACAGTCTCAAGGGATAGAGTAGATCCTGTCAGAGAGGAGAGGGACCTTATGCATCTCCTTCACTCCAGTTTTATTGGAGGTCCCAGGGAACCTTCCAGAGAGTCCTGCCTAGGTCCAACTTTGACTTTTGACTGACAGCAGGATGATATCAGACTTTAAACTGCCATGGCAACTCTAGGTCACCTTGGATTACATTAACAGTTTCTAATTGGATTCTTAATCATACATTGTTACAGATTTTATTGTGAGGAGGAATTATCATTATCTCCCTGAATTTCAGGATCTGATCACAAGGATCTCCTGGGTAGTTTTCATTGACATTAGCAGGTAAACTGCTTATTGGAAAATAAAGCATGAGGGGGGTCATCACAGTGGGCCCATTTTATAGAATTATTCTCTTAGCCTCTATTCCCACCATCCTCATCTCTCTGTTCCCTAACAGGGGCAACACTGATTTTTTTCTCAATTTGAGTTGTTCCCCATCTCCTCAGGTTTAAGCCCTTTTTTCTATTTTTACTTGGTTGTTGCTAAAAGCTTGGTTCTTGTCCATGATGTCAATCCAATACTGAGGACATGGTTTCGAGAAAAGAGAAAAAGACATTTATTGCTTTGCTAGCAAAGGAGAAACACAGGAGACTCTTGTCCCAAAGGCTGTGATTCTGCCCATCAGAAGAAACAAGGGGCTTTTATTGAGTTGATTTAAAGGCTACATTCCACATGTTGTCTTTTTAATTTGGGACATAGTCATTTCTGAGATCTTCTAGTGCCATCCCCAAAGTCTGGATTACTTTGTTCCTATGGTGGATGTGTACTCAAGTACAGATAACTCTGCTTAGGATGGGGAAGAAAGGTAATTAATCCTGTTTCCCTTGAGATTAGGGTAGGGAAGAGAATAGGTAGGAGCAGGAAGTAAGGAAAACAAAGAAAATGTGTCCATTTTAAAAATAAATTGCAGTCCAAAGCAACAATGGCTATATTCAAAGCATAACGTAGACCATTATTAAAAGATTAAAGCTTTTACCTGTACATCCCTACTCATTCTGCTCATTTCTTTTCTACCCACACTTAGTCAAGAATTCCTGTCTCCAATATTAGTGGCACAAATCTTTGTGTGTGTGTGTGTGTGCACACGCGCACGTGTGTGTATAATTTTAATTAAAAAAACATTAGTAAGCAACACAATGTAAACATTGTGACATTTCTGAAATGTGTGAAGTTTGAGAGAGAGATAGTTAAACAAAGATTGTCTAAGAAGAGCTAAGATTGCCTTACCTTTTTATACCTGTGATATCCAAATTCTTCTGCTAATATGGTCTCCAGGAGCCATGTGAGGCCAGTACCACTGGGAAAGGTTTTCATATTTTACCTTAGCAGACAAATAACCTTGACCTACCTTAATAAAATTTCAGAAAATTTACCTAACATAGATCCCATCATGTCCAGATTTGTGTTTTATGATCAAAGAAATATATTATAAATAACACTTGTTTTTCTTTCTCTGAAACAAGTGTAATGGATGTCAAAGTGAGTTAATTTGCATCTTAATTATATATTTTTAAGTTTTGCTTCATTAATTGTAGAAATGGCAGCTGTTTTGCAGAATATTACAGGTTAAACTACAATCTGCTGACAGCAAATCACAGAAAGGTTGTGTTGAGCAGATGAGCCCACAGTCATCAGCTGATCTGCAGTATTGGCAAAAGCCAAGCCTCGGAAACATTTCTTTGCCAAAAGGCAAGGATGATAACAGCCTTGACATTCAGCTCTGACATTTGGCTTCTTGGTAGCAGCAGGATGTTCTTACCACGTAACAGTGTGATAGCTGCAAAAATGTTTCTAGCTCTTTTAGTGCACAAAGAAGCCTCTTGATAACTCACAAGCCTTGATAAATTTACAATGCCCCTATAGTTTAACCTCCTGATTATAAGACCCTATAAAATAAACTTGTGGAACTAGTTCTAGGTCATTCTTCCTCCATCAGAGTGCAGTGTTCCTCTTGGCCCCAGCTTTACTTGAAAATGACTCTATGTTTTCTTTGTCTCTGTGTTTTTCTCCATCTCCTGTCACCCCTACTTGAGATTCTTTGTTGATGCTGCATAGGGGGCAGCAGAAGGAGAATTTTTTTTTTTTTTTTTTGGTACCATGGATTGAACTCAGGGGCACTTGACCACTGAGCCACATGCCCAGCCCTATTTTGTATTTTATTTAGAGACAGGGTCTCACTGAGTTGCTTAGTGCCTCATTTTTGATGAGGCTAGCTTTGAACTCGTGATCCTCCTGCCTCAGCCTCCCGAGCTGCTGGGATTACAAGCAAGCATCACCACACCTGGCCAGAAGAGGAATTTTTAAAACCAGCTAATCACTGCTTTTCAAGAGCTTGAGCGAAGATCAACCCCTGGGGCTTTTGCAGACAGGTCCTCACCAGCAATCTTCTAAGAGGAACATTCTATAGATTGTTTGATTTTGAGATGTTAACTCATGTCTTGCTGACATTTTGTGTACAAGGCCTTATAATGAATATAAAATGTATAAAGCAAAAAATTATAAGTATTCAAAAACATGATATTTACTAACATAGGTAAAATTAATCCATAAGAATATAGCAATTTGTTCCCTCACCCCCTAAAATCCTAGAACACTAAAACCAGCAAGGTGCAGTGATACACACCTGTAATCCCAGCAATTTAGGAAGCTAAAGTGGGAGGATTGCAAGTTTAAGATCAGCCTCAGAAACTTAATGAGGTCCTCAGAAACTTAATGGAGACAGCATCTCAAAATAAAAAATTAAAAGAACTGGGAGTTGTTAGGAAAATTTGACTTAGGCAGCACCATTTTGAAACATATCCTCCATCTTAGAGTAAGAGTCACCTCAGGGTCATTCCAACTCAACCCGACCTAAACCCAGACAGTACTTTATCATTATGCAAAGAAACCCCAAACATATGAAGAAAGGAAACTGTTGTCTGGGGCTGAACTCCTGAAAAGCAACTGGTTCAATATGGAACACTTAAATGGCAAGAATTCCCCCCACTCCTTCATGTCCCTATTTCTACTTCAGGCTGTAAGCAAAAGTCTCCACTGAGCCCCACCTCCACAGGTTTGTCCTAAATAAATCTGTTACTGTTGACCTACCTCTTCTATTTCCTTCACTTGATTCTTTCCTTATAGGGATGTGGCTAAGTGGTAAAGTGGTCTGAGTTCACTCCCTAGTACAAAAAAAAAAAAATCCTAGGACACTAAAACCAATCCAAATTGTGTGATCTAAAATAAACAGGTTTTCAGTACCAATAATTAATTTAAAAACTCAGCTGGGCACTATTTTGCATGCCTGTAATCCCAGTGCTGGGGAAGGTGAGTCAAAAGGATTGAGGATTCAAATCCAGTCTCAGGCACTTAGCAAGGCCATAAGCAACTCAGTGAGACCCTGTCTCTAAATAAGATATAAAATGTGGCTAGAAATGTGGCTCATTGGTTAAGCACCCCTGAGTTAATCCTGGTACCAAAAAAAGAATGAAAGAAAGAAAGAAATATTCATCAGAATTTTCCACCTTAAAGTTTAAAATATGCAATGTTCTGCTTGATTTTAACATGCAATGTTCTGTAATACAGCTGCCAGTTCTACAATTAATGAAGCAAAACTTAACAATAAGTAATTAAGATATAAATTAGATCAACACTTTGACATTTATTACACTTGTTTTGGATAAAGAAAAACAAGCGTTCTGGTGTATTTTATTGATCCCAAAACACTTTCAAATCTGGACATGATGGGGGCCTATCTTGGGTGACTTTTCTACCCAAAAAAATACCTGACAATGAAGGGCACAGAGACTAAGGTAATGCTGATTTTCCTTGGTGCAAACCAATGTGCATTGCATAGGCTACCACAAAGACTCTGTGACAGCTGCTTTTTTTTGACTGTATCAGTGACTCTTTAAATCCAAGTTTAAATATGACTGCATATGTGTCCACATCACAAGAAATAACAAGTAAAAATATGCCCAAATTCATTAATGAGATTCCAATGTGCAATGATGCACCATTGGCACAATATTTTTTAAAAAATCTTCTTTAGCTGCTATGACTTGCTTAGCTTTTTTCTCTCTGCTGCTCACATCATTGCCTGTTGTCTCAGTGATTTGGCTTGACTTCTGGAAGCTGCAGCAGAACCCAGTGGACTAAATAGAAGCCAGACAACTTGACCTAGCAGAAGCAGAGCCAGGGTAAAAAGAGACACAGTGCAGGAGATGACAGATCTCAGAAGCCACTTGGACTCAAGTCTGACCCAGGCACTCACCCTGCACACTCAGCCCAGCACCACCAGCAGCATGGCCATGGTGAACCACAAGGCACTGAGGAATCTACAACAGACCAAAGGAGCCCTGGGACACAGCACATTGGTCAGGTACCAGAATGAATTGCTGGGGGCAGGGAAATGGAATTTAGGCTCTCAGGACCCAGGCTGCTTGTCCATGGGAAGTTCTCATTCTTATTCATTTGTCAACAAGCTACATTCAGCACTAGGACTCACATGACCTCCCCCCCCACACACACACACCAGAAATCATAATGTTTCCAAGGACCCTGGGGGGTCTTTGACTTTCAATTTATTGACCTTCAATCAGATAGTAAAGGACAATTTAAATGGGTCTTGGGTGTCCTTGGAGAAAACATCTATCACAAAAACAAGAGTTTTCAGTATTTTCAACTGTGGGGTTTTTTTTTTTTTTTTTCAATATTGCCTTCTTCCCAGATGACAGACAGGGTTAGTGATTTTTTTCCCTCTGAAAAAGCAGAACTCATCAGAAGGCAAAATTATGTAAATCAATTCTAAATGTTGAAGAGTTCATTAAAGTTTTTGCAGCTAGAGATTTTAAAATATTTAAGTTCATCAGTACTGTACCCAGGAGTGTTCACCTGCCTGGCACTACTTGGGAAATCTTGAAGGAAGCCCTGTCGGTACAAAGGGGGGATGTAGGGGACTGTGATTAAGAGTAAGGACTGAAGGTCTGAGTGCGGGGGGAAGAGCTCTGTGGTGTCTATAAACCAAGGCCTGTGAGCCCAGCTCATCAATATGTGTGAGTTATGTCAGGCCTTCAAGATATGAGCACCTCAGATCCACCCAGTCTCTGAAAGGCGCCTGAAGCTTGTCCATGGGGTAATTAAGATATAAATTAGATCAACACTTTGACATTTATTACTTGTTTTGGATAAAGTAAAACAAGTGTTCTGGTGTATTTTATTGATCCCAAAACACTTTCAAATCTGGACATGATGGGGGCCTGTCTTGAGTGACTTTTTCTGCAATACAGCTGCCAGTTCTACAATTAATGAAGCAAAACTTAACAATACGTAATTAAGATATAAATTTTAGATACAGTCAAAAAAAGCAGCTATGATGCTTGTCCCCTACTTCATTCATCTGGAGTAAACCCCTCTCCTTAGAGAGGCTTCAGTCTAAAATGCCTAGAACCTATAACAATACCTCACTGTGTCTTTATTTCTTTGGTCTCATGGGTCTTGCCTGTGAGAACAAAATTTCTGTTTGGATAATGATGCATCTGGTAACTTGATCTCTGCTTAGCTGAACTTTCAGAACAATGAGAATACTTAAATCAGCCAGGCATGATGGCACTTGACTGTAATCCCAGCCTCTCAAGAGGCTGAGGCAGGAGGATCATGAGTTCTAAGCCAGCCTCAGCCTCAACTTAGCAAGGCCCTAAGCAACCTAGCAGGACCCTGTCTTTAAATAAAATATATAAAGGGCTGGGGATGTTGCTCAGTGGTTAAGCAACCCAAGGTCAATGTCCAGTACCAAAAGACAACAAAGTGAAAAGAAATATTGCAAAACATGAGCAATTGAATACACAACCAGTGGAATTCTTCATCATGTATGACCACAAGAATGGGATCCTATTACAATCAGTTATACTCTATGTATGTACAATATTTCAAAATAAACGTCTAATCACATGTATATCTAAAAAGAACAAATGAAAAATTGGAAAAAAATCCTATCAAAGGTAGTATAGTATAACTATAGTACAACTATTATAACTATAAGGTCCTTGCTTAGCATCTGAACGGCCATCTTAAGTGACACCCACCATTTTAAGGAAAACGTTTTGCATTCCTGCCCAAAGGCCTTTCTGAGAAAGGCTCACCACTCCTTCATACCAACCCAACCCTTAACCACCTGCATTAAGATCTACCCACTCTGATTCCTAAGCCTCCCCCATAGAAGTTCCAAAACTCAAGTCTGTTTTAAATTCTGAACTAAAATATTTTAAAATCTCTAGATGCAAAAACTTTAATGAACATTTAGAATCGATTTACATAATTTTGCCTTCTGATGAGTTCTGCTTTTCCAGAGGGAAAAAGTCTCTCTCTCTCTCCTATAGAGAGATGGCCTTTATTTGTCAGCTTTGACAAATAAACTCTCATGTGTATTTCTCTCTGCCTGGTCTCCATCTTTCATTTCTGACTTACCCATCTCTCGTTCCTCATTTTCCTTTCATTTTGGTGCCGAAACCCAGGATCCGGTTCCTCAGTGTGCCAACTCCCCTCTTTGAGGGTCACTGAGCATCCCCAGGCCCTGATGGGAATTCCATCATGGGACCAGGCCCTCCATTCTGCCAAACACCCTCTCTGCACCCACCACCAGACAATTAGGTAAGACCCCTGCCTCTGATGGACCTAAATGACCTATGGTGCCAGGAAATGATCATTGAAATGACTGGCATTCCCATTGTTACCATGTGGTTGAGGCACCCCAAGCCACAGCTTTCATAGCTACAGCTCATCCCTACTGTTGACTGAATCTATAGATGGTCTTTTATTTGGGTCCGGGTTTTGAGTAATCTCTCTCTCATTCTGGACCTAAAACCTCCAAAACTTATCTGATTGTGCAATCAGATCTAGCCTAAATATCCTTTGAATAATGACTCTAAATGGCTGCTTAATGGCACTCTAGATCCAGTATTATCAGGGATATTTTCAACTATTGTGAGCATTCAGGAAAATGGAAAGAGGTATCATATGTTCAGGCCTTCTCCTCTCTGTTCTACGCCATCTCTCTACAACTCTTGCTCTCCTGCACAAGTCTTCTTAGCTTTTACATCCCCTACCCAGAAGATAAGCCTCTACCATACCACAGTTCTCTTTCTGATGAAGCTGCCTCAGCAACTGTCCCCTCAGCCCCTTCACCTTTCTCTCTTCCTGCCACAAGCTCACAGGCTGCCACAGCCTGAGACGCATCTCTATGTCCTCTACATGAAGTGGATGGGGTAGATGGTGTAATCTGGGTTTATATGCCTTTCTCTTTGTCAGATCTTTCACAGATAGAAAAGAAACTTGTATCCTATACTTCAAGTCCCACCACATATATCAAAGAGTTTCAATATCTGATTCAATCATATGATTTGACATTCCACAATGTCCATATGATCTTGTCTAACAACCCCCTGCCCAAGGAGCACAGGCAAATTTGAGAGCAAGCTAGAAATTACGCTGATTAGGTTCATCAGGCCTCCCATGCCCATACAACTGGCACTGAAGCAGTTCCTGATCAGGACCCCAATTGGGACTAATAGAAACAAGTTCATTAATTGCCGCATGGCAGGACTTAAAAAGGCAGCCCATAAGGCTATCAACTGAAAAGTTCCAGGAAGTCATCTGAGATAAGAATGAAAACCCTTCAGCATTTTTAGATCACCTGACCAAGGCTTTATTACATTATACTAATCTGGACCCTGAGGCTCTAGATGGGAGACAACTACTAATAATCTACTTTTTCTCCCAGAGTTTCCCCATTTTTTTTTAGTTATAGGTGGACATGATATCTTTATTTTATTTTTATGTGGTGCTGAGGATTGAACCCAGTGCCTCATGCATGAGGTGAGGGCTCTCCCTCTGAGCCACAATCCCAGCCCAGTTTCCCCAATATTAAAGTCAAACTAAGGTTCCTCAAGAGGGAGCACCTAACTTCCCAAGCTGAGGTTCTGGGAATGGCCTTTAAGGTGTATAACAGGAGATACAAGAAGCAGAAATATCAGATGCTCACTCAAGCTGTCCATCCAGCCTCACCATCTGTCCCTGGTTCCACTGGCCTGTGGGAGAGCTCCTCAGGACCACCCAGACCCTGTTTTAAATGTGGTCAGACTGGTTATTGGGCTCATACATGTCCCAAGCCTCGAAAGCCTCCAGGCCTTTGCCCTAAATGCCATCAAGAAGGACACTGGACTGTTGACTGTCCCCAAGCCCATAATGGCCCCCAGCCATCCAGCCCTTCTGATTCCCCTTTCCAACACTTAGGACTGGCTGCAGAGGACTGACTAGGCCCAAGTCCCTGTCACCCAACAACTAGCATCACTCTGCAGGAACCTAGGGTAACTCTGCATAGTTCAGGTAGGCCTGTCTCCTTCCTCCTAGACACCAGGGCTACATATTCCATCCTCAATGATTCTTGGGTGCCTACTACTTGTTCTATGACCTATATTATTGGAATAGAGGGTAAACCTTACCAACCCTTACAGACACCTAGTCTTGTTTGTGCTTTTGGCTCTATAATTTTTACCCACTCCTTTTTAGTCATTCCATAGTGCCCTGTTCCCCTTATGGGAAGAGACTTCCTCCCAAAGTTGGGGGTTATATTTTTCCTCTCCCTTCATATATACTTCCATCCAGTCTCGCCTGCTGCTCTCTTGACCCTCACCTTTAACTTAATCCTCTATTCTGTCTGCCAGTGCCTTCCCATCACCCCCTTCCAAGGTGGACCCTACTTTCTGGGATCACCTCACTCCATGAGCCCATTCACATCCATCTCAAAAACCCTCTCCACTTACTAAATTGCTAAGGTTGGATTTGAACTGGTGATCCTCTTGCCTCAGCCTCTACAGTCACTGGAATTATAGGTGTGTGCTTCTGTGCCAAGCCTTCTCTCTGCTTTTAATTATAGTTATATCATTGTTATTTAATGCAATTATTTATATGATTGCATTTAAATCTTCCATCTTCCTATTTGTTTTCTATTCTGTTTTGTATTACCTTTGTTCCTTTTTCCTGCATTTTTAAAAATTTTGTCCCATGTTTTCACTAATGGTTTGTTAGCTTTCATTCTGAGCTTAATTATTACTTTAGAATTTATAGTATGCACTTATAACTTATCATACTCTGACTCCAAATAATATTATACAATTTTGTTATGTGCTTCTAGATAGCTTCAACAGGAGTGCTGGTCACTTAGAAACTCCAACCACTTGGCTAAAGGCTTATATTTTGGAAATACTGAATCCAGGATAGGGAAGGGGTCTAGAGATTGAGATCCATCACATGACCAGTGATTTAATCAATTATTCTACATAATGAAACCCAATGCAAACTCTGGATGTCAATGCTCAGTGGCCCTTCCTGGGTGAAAAATGCATTAACATATTTAGAAGGTGATACATCCTAATTCCATGGGAAGTGGGTATGAAAGCTTTGCACTCTCTTCAAAATCTTGCCCTATGTATGTCCTTTATATTAAAACTGTACTTGTTAGTAACTTTTCTGATTTCTGTTAAGTTTTCTGGGCAATTATTAAATCTGAACCCTTTGTTTATTGTTCTTCCTATATAGGATCTCATGATTTATCAGGAGCACACAGTGAGTTAACAAAGATATTACTACCACTGGAAATTCCAAGTATTTTTGAAACTGTGCCAGGGACATAGACCAAGCATAATCTTTATACCTCATTCCCATAGAGCTTGGTCTGTGAGGAGCTCATAGGGAAGCTCATGGAAATCAAGCTTATGTTTTCTTTCTTTTGTCCTTCCTTCCTTCCTTCCTTCCTTCCTTCCTTCCTTCCTTCCTTCCTTCCTTCCTTTTTTTTTTCCAATAGAGAAGAAAAAGAGTTCTTTATTACCATACATTCAGGATCTATATTACTGGGTAGGGTTTTTGTTTCATTTCTTTTTTTTTTCTTCTGCTTCTTCTTGCTATTGTTAGTGGTGGTGGTAGTGTATTATTTAAGCTTGTATTTCCTAAGTTCAATTCAGATGCTGCCTGGCTTGAAGACTAAGGTTGGTTGGAGTGACCTCTCCTCGGTCACTGGGAATCTCCCTGCCTAGGCTCCCGTGCCCTCCCCTCAAGCATCGTGCCAAGAACAGGCAAAAACCTTGGCCATGGAGACTTTCACATTTGACTCCCAGGCATGCCTCAATTTCTTGGGAAAAGGGGTTTAAAGAAATTTGTTTTCACTTTTCTGTTCTTGGAAATTGAGTATTCTGAAAATACCCTTCTATGCTGTTGGCCAGAGTCCTGTGAGGGCAGGGCAAATGTCAAAAATAATTTAAGCCCTACAGCTCTTCACACACAGTTCAGATGAAAGTCAGCCCATGTTTTATTTGTGGTAGCCACACAAGCATGCAGAACTTGGGCTGCAAGATAAGGACAAGTCTGTGTAGAAATTATTTCCTGCTTTCAAAGAGCTCTTGATCAGACACAGCAATTTCTGTTCTTCCAGTAAGAATGTTTGCAGCTCATCTCTGACATAAGAAATCTATTTTCAGGGCTGGGGATGTGGCTCAAGTGGTAGTGTGCTTGCCTGGCATGCATGCGGCCCAGGTTCGATCCTCAGCACCACATACAAAGAAAGATGTTGTGTCCGCCGAAAACTAAAAAATAAATATTAAAAAATAAATAAATAAATAATTGCCTTTAGGGCAAGATTAAAAAAAAAAAAAAAAAAAAAAAAAAAAAAAAAGAAATCTATTTTCTTTCAGAAACTGGTGGGCAAGAAAATACTTTGGATTTAATATAGTCTTAAAAGCAGAACTAAAGATTTGTAGGACTGAGGGAAACAAATCTTGGATGCTTAATTTGGAGAGCTAGGGACTTGAAAGGCTAAAGGGCAGCTTTAAACCATTCAAATAATTTAAATACTTGGGAAATTTTTAGAGGCCAGTCACAGACAAAATTTATTTCTCTGACCACTCCTTTATAGTCATTTACCCATGGAATCCTATATATTTCCTTCCACATCCTCTAATGTGAAAGTCAGGGGTGTCAATGGTTAGTGACTTTCACTGAAAACATCTGATATCTAATGTACCTCATCTAATATCTTTTGTTTGGAAGACAAGGAATATCATCTAATTATAGAAACATAGAAATCCATGTGTCTTCATTTCCACTCCTTGGTTCAATTCTCCTCACCAAACTGTGGTCTTGGCCTTTTTCTCTTTGCAAAAGCCTCTGCACGTGGAGGGAGGGTGTCACCTGGAATCTTAGTCTTGAGCTTTGCCAAAGTCAAGAATCTTGTTGTCTCTCACCCTTTCAGTTGCTTTGATTCTTAATTGGATGGTGAAAATCAGTATAATATCCTTGTACAGTTATTTGGGTTGAGGAATATATGTACAGATAAACACCTAAGGTTTATTTAATATTTCTCACATTTTCTCCCATTTCTCCTGCTCATACTCAGCAGATACACTCTGAACAGCTGTCATAGCAATTTTATAAGGTCTCTGCCCTAGCTACCACAAACTTATTATTGCAGCAGAAATCAACTTAACCAAAGCTCTTGTGTTTCAGGCAAGTTATGGGAACAGAACAACAGAACATGGCTTTTATGTGATTAAAATCTGATCAAGACCCAGAATTTTGATGTCTTTATCTGCTCACCCTCTAGTCTCTGTCACCAGGTTCCTGTTCTCTTATCTGCTTGATTCCTCACAACCTATCTCCATGATTTTCATGGCATCCTATATATTTCCTTCCACATCCTCTAAAAATACCCAGGCCCAAAGTAATATCTTTGGGGACTGAAATCTTACTTTGTTGGGTTCTCTTTAAGACCCTGGCTATGTATGCTACTTCAAAAGTCACCCTTATTCATTCTGTGGTTTGGCACCCACAGGAGCTGTAGCTTGGGCTGTTTTCTGCACAATAATGGGTTGGTCCCACACATACAAGACAATCCCTCTCATGTATGTGAAGAAAACTCATGCTGAGTAGCTCAGAAGTACTGCCCTGGAGTAACTAATAGCTCACTCCCCATCTACCCAGTGACAAGTCAGACATCCCCATTCTCTTTCACAGAGAATGCTTGCAGTCCCTGTTCATGTGAACACCAATTCAGGTGTATGCCTGTTAATGTAACTCCTATTTCAACCCTCCAGGACTGCTAGGTCATAGGATGGGTGAGAGTTGACTTACTTACATCACATAGAGTTAGAGGCTCCTCCAGATGGTGGGAAAAATTGTACCCAAAACACAATGAATTTGGGATGCTGCCTGGACTTTGGGGATTTCTCTAGGCCCAGTTACAAATCCCTTCAGAAGATCTAAGAGACAAATTAGCTTTAAGAGCTAATTCTCCTTCTTTTGTTCTACTGGTCTACCTTGTAGTTATATATATATATATATATATATATATATATATATATATATATATATATATATATATACACACACACACACACATACATACACTAGTAGATGCTTTATAGATATATACAAAGGTGGAATCCATTGTGGTATGTTGATACATGCACACAGAATAGTTTTGTCAAATTCTTCATTTCCTACTCTTTCCCATCCCTTCTCTCTCCTCATCAATCTCCTTCAACTCTGCTGCTTCCCTGTCTCTGTTTTCCCCTTTACCTTGTTGTAGCTTCCACATATGAGAACATTTGACCCTTGATTTTCTGAGTCTGTGTTTTTTTTTCACTTAGGATGATGTTCTCCAGTTCCATCCATTTACCAGGAAATGTCACAATTTCATTCTTATTTATGGCTGAGTAAAATGCCGTATGACACATTTTCTTAATTTATTGATCAATTGAGAGCCATCTGAGTTGATTCCATAACCTGGCTATTGTGAACAGTGTTTATAGAAACATTGATGTGGCTGTAGTAGCTGATTTCAAATCTTTTGGATATATACCAAGAAATGGGATAGCTAGTATATATGGAGTTTCATTCCTACTTTTTTGATTAATCTCCATACTGCTTTCCAGAATGGTTGCACTAATTTGCTATTCCCAGCAACAATGTATGAATGTACCTTTTTCTCACATCCTTGTCAATGTTATTTGTGTTCTTAATAATTGCCATTCTGAGATATAAAATCTTATGTAATTTTGATTTGCATTCCCCTGATGTCTAAAGATGTTGAATTTTTTCCCTGTACTTATTGGCCATTTGCCTTTCACACACATTTTATACATCTGATGATTTCCAGTTCAGTTTATTATTCTTATCTCAATCTCCCCATTTTCTTGTAAATTCTCATATATGTTGTTGACTCTTTCTAATGTAAGTGTTGACCTTTAAATCTCAACTTCAAGACATGAAATGTTAACAAACCAACCAATTAATAAACAAGGAATTTCAGTCATTTGGCAGCATTTGATCTGTGTATGTGGATATGTGATCATCTGCATGTATGTGAATCTCATTATGTTTCAAAGTATGTATTCTATCAATATAGATAAGTGGTCTTTTGTTGTTGTTTTATTTGGTGCTGATAACGCCAAGGTCGCGGGTTCGTTCCCCGTACGGGCCACCAAATACCGCAGTCTGGCTGGGCACAATCAGGAGCCACTTGTCAAAAGAAACTAACTTTATTTTTAGAACCAAACACGCCAAACAAACAGCCTCTCAGGAAAAACCCCTCAGAGCCTCAACTGCCACCACCGGCTTTCCACAAGCCTGTCTCTCCCCCCACAAGCTTCTCCCCACCTCCCACAATCCTCCTGCTCTTGAGGCCGATTGGCTGGGTCACGTGGGCAGAGCCAAAAAGTCCCCCAATGAGCAGCTCCGTGGTCTGAAAGGGCAGGGAAACAGTCCAATGAGCATCACCGCAGAGGAGCCAATCAGCTAGATGTTGCTGGGGCCGAGGAGCCAATCAGCTAGATGTTGCTGGGGCCGCTGTGAGCCAATCATCAGCCGGCAGCTGGATTGCTGGCAGCTGGAAGTTTGCTGGGGCCCCTTCGGCTGTGGCTCTCAACATTTTGTGGAGCTCAGAAGCAATTGAGCTCCCACTGCAAGGAGGTAAGGCAGGAGATAACCACATGGATCATATTTTCTGATTTTCTAATATTGAACTCAATCTCCCACTGTGTACACATTTTACATGGAAAATTCCAGTCTCCCCAAGTAGACTGTACATATGACAATGGTTTATTTTTTCTTCATTTACTTCAAAGTCATTTTTACAGAGTGGACCATCCACACACACCATGAACAAGGATAGATGAGAAAAGAGGTGATAGTCAGGGGCCTAGTTCAAGTCGCATGCATCTACTTGCAACATAATCTACCCCTTGCCAAACATGACCCAGGAGCTTGGGATCTCTCTGTATTTAATCCTTATCCAGTTCCTTACTTTTCAAGATCCAGAGATGGATTCACACCCCATGAATACAGAATTCATAAGTGATTCTCAATCTTGGCCTTCTGTGATTTTCTTTTTCTTTTTTTTTTAGCTACAAACACATTTATTTTACACAAATTAAACCTCCTAGAAATTTATATGCTCCCTGTTCATTGATACACAGAATTGAAGAATAAGGAGGGGTGTTACACATTCTGGTGTTATCCAAAGGTCACCAGATATTCTAGATTCTGTAGATCTAAATGAAGTTTTTGAGCAATTAACATGGCCATAATTTAGGTGCAGCTCTTCTTTAGAATTTACAATACTGGACAAAAGGAGGGAAGGCAAAAGTAACCCTGTCAAGGACAACTCCCAAAGGAGAAGCCACTATTACAAAACAGGTACTTGGTTGAGTACCTACTATTTGAATGAAAAGAGGGAACAAAACAGATGGAACTCCTACCTTCTGAGTAGGACATTTCCTTCTATGTTGGGAGAAATAGACCAACAGACTCACTGAGTTGCTTAGGACCTCACTAAGTTGCTGAGGCTGGCTTTGAACTTGGGATCCTCCTGCCTCAGCCTCCCCAGTGGCTGGGATTATAGGCATGCACTTATTTAAGATTTGCAATTTTTTTAATTTTTATTGTTGGTTGTTCAAAACATTATATAGTTCTTGATATATCATATTTCACACTTTGATTCAAGTGGGTTATGAACTCCCATTTTTACCCCGTATACAGATTGATTCTCTATTATCTCTTTTGGCATTGTCCTTATCTTCCTGTATGTGGTTATACCACTCAAAGTTGCTTCAGGTAGCCATGAAAAATTGGTCAACATTTGAAGGGTTCAGGAGCCCCCTCAGTTCAGGTCCACTCTGCCCTTGAAATTGTCTGGAAAGCCTATTTCATATCTTTACCTCCCACAGAGTTGAGGCCATGCTGCCTAAGGAGTGTTATGGGGTGTCCACTGTATTTGGGGTGCCCCCATGCCCACAAAGATTGGATGTGGGGCAAAGTTTCAAGTACAACAGAGATTGCAAGGAAAGCTCAGGTGAATCTAAACAATTCTGGGCAGTTTTTTTGTGACTATTTATTTCAAATTATTTTTTAGGAGAAATATCTCCCTTCCACTTAGCTCTTAATCCCTTGGGGATTTTCTCTTTGCCACACTCACAAGGATAAAAACCACCATCACTGACCTGGAGAATAGGTATTGGGCCTCTTTGCAGATGTTTTACTAAGTTCTTGACAGCTGGTAGTTGTGCTATTGCATGAAGCTGGCTCCCTGTGTAAAAGTTCCTCTGTATGTGCAATGCATAGACCTATTCTTCCTGAGCATTGCATAAGCCTCATCTAACTCAAAACCACAGCTATAAACTGCCAGATGCTCTACAACCACAGAACAACATCTTCAGAAGAGGCTTTAGACAAAGGCATTTTCCCTTCCCTCTCTTCTTGCCATTCTTCTATCTGTCCACGTTTCCCCAAACCTGTAGAGATACTTTGTTTTTTTAATTACATGCAACAGACTCTCTGTAAATGTTGCTTCCTGGCTCTGGATACCTATCTTGCCAGAACTGTTTATGCATAAGTATTGACAATGTGGGCAGTGAGTGAACATCAGAGCTTCTAGAAGAGAAAGACACAGAGAAAAGACAGAGCTCCACTCATTCCTAATAAAAATGTTTCTCTTATTCCCTGGAAACTTTGAAAACTTGCTCATAGCATTTATTCCTGTCCCTTGATTCCTCTATCTCTGTGAGAGCCTATCCTATAGGTATCATTGTTAGGTGACATCTCAGGAGTCATCCAGCAGGTGCTTCTGTGGCTGAAAGTGCCTCTTGGTCTTGCCCATTTTCTGAGCTCCTTAAAGTCATATATATATATATATATATATATATATATATATATATATATATATATATATATATATATATTACCAATACTTGTACTGTTGAGAAAAGTTTAAACAATATTTTCTATTTTTATCTTTTATTCTAAATCTAGGCCATAAATAATCAGCCAGTAGGAGGGAGCACATATCAGAGGATGTTTGTAGGCCTTCCTGATGACTTGCACACATACTCATCACCCCAAAAAGAGCATATCAGAGGCTATACCAGCCCCCTTTCTCTCTGGAGTGACCACAGGGGCACATGGTATCTCCCTTCCTGAGTAAGAACTTTGTGCAAGGGTTAATTCTGTGCCTTAGTCTACAGTAAGCACTTCAACAGCCTAAGCAGTTTCTATAGTTTTAGTTAAAATACTGGATTTGGTCTCTGAAACTAGAAACCTCTTTGCTTTCCTGATATGGTGAGTGAGCAAATTATTTGGATTTACACAACTAGTTACTGAGGACTTAAGATAAGTCTGGCTAATAGAGGCTGTGGTCCTGAATAGAAGCCAGGTCACCCTATTCAGGTGGCTTAGAGGATAAGGAGACTGCAGTGTGTGGCCAGGTCTAGGGACATAGGCCCTTTTGATGCCTGGGGTTTCAGGTGCCTGTCTCTCATCCTGGAATTATTCTGCTACTGCTTGGACTCCACATGTAAAGGCTTATACTTGTAGAACCATTAAAAAGTTGAAATGAGAAACCCACAGCACACCTATTTCTTATCAATATGAATTTCTCACATTCCATCTCATTTCTGTTTACCACCCTTAGTAAACACATTCTCAAAGATTCAAAGACAAGGTCATGGGGACCCACCCAAACTCTGTGCCCTAGATATCCTACTCTGATTATTTTAGAAAAAAAAGTAACATTGCACAGAAGTAAACACACTCACAAGTGAGGTAGAGTCTGAACATGTTTTATGTGGTTGAAATTTGCTCTGGACATGTGCTATTTGTATCCATATTCCTCTATTGTTTAGACTTTGACATTTCTGGTCCACTGGTTCTCAGGCTTCCCTGACCAGTGTGTATTTACCTTCTTCTTCTGCAGGATAGTTGCTCATTGCTTAGTAAGCAATTTGCTGAACTTCAGCAACCTGAAACAAGTGATTTTAGGTGCTGAGTATTGGAAGACACCAAAACTGCTTGATTTAAGTCATTCTTCAAGGTAAAAAGGAGTTTCTTCCCATCAAGTTCTTCTGCTTCATCTGCTGAGCTACTGTTCTTTCCTGTAGAACAACTAGAAGTGAATCTCTTCATATTGATGACTAGGAGAGCATCACCCACTTTCTCAAAGAGAAAGTTCATGTCATGCTCCTGAGAACATTCATTCATATCTCTACATGTAGAGTCTTGAAATGTGGGGGATGTACATGCATCCCATGTATATAAATTTCTTAGCAAGTACTTTTGAGCACATAATTGTGTACTTTTCTAGTGACAGGAGAAAAAGTAGGGTACACAACAGACAAAAATGCTCTCATGGATGGAAGAGACGTTGGGTTCAGTGGGAAGAAAGGTAAACCCATAGATTAAGAAAGGTGAGTATACAGTCTCTCAGATGTTGGCAAGTGCAGAGGGGAAATAAAAAAGGGAGTCATTGAGGAGGGTCAGGAAGAAGAATGTTGTAGAAAAAAAATAGTTTAGTGAGAGAAGTCCCACTTGAAAATATCAAAGTGGGCAGAGGGAGCCTTGGGTGTATTTGAAACTACAGATTGAAGAAAAATTAAAGTAGGAACAGGTTTGGCCTTGTTGGAAGAATAATAGGAAGATGATTGAAGCAAAGCAAAGTGAGAGGTGAGGCAGTGTTGGAGTAGAGTCTTGAGGAGTTCAGCTTTCTCCAGGTGAGGCAAGAGCTTGAGGCAGGTTGGGAAAAACCATTTAGAAAAACCATTGGTTGCTATTTCCAGCATAAATGTGGAGAGTTACAGGAAGAGGAAAGATACCTCTGAAAGACTTTCTGCAATCATCCCAGGTGAGATGATGGTGGTTAGGATTTAGAAATTAGGGATCAGAATGGGAGAAGTGACCAAATTCTGAATAGACATGGAATATTAAGCAGCAACATTGGCAATGTAGATGGGGAGAAAAAGTATTGTGGGTTGACCCCTGTGCAAATGGTAGTGTGGGCATTGCTATTACCTGGAATGAAGAAGACTAGAAGAGGCTGGGAGAGAGAAGGGGAGTTTGGGGTTGGGTTCTGTCATGCTTACTTAGTCAAGATCGTCCTAGACATATTAGTAGAGGATATTTTATAAACAATGGAATATTTGGATCTGGAGTTTGTGAAGGGATCTGGAGTTCAGGAAATGTTCATGTAGGTGGTAGAAAATTGTGAATCTGCAGCAAATGCTTGGTACTGGACAATATGGGATGGGTGAAATAACCAAGAGAGTAAACAGATGTAGGTGGAACAGAGTCAGGACTGAATCCATGGATACCCCCAATTTTAGGACTCACTGTAAAGAAAGTGAGTCATCAGCCTTATCCACTTCCTGCTTTGTTTTGACAAAAAAGGAATTCATCTGATCTTTCTTTCACCTTTGTGAAAATGGCTTCTCAAACTCAATACCTATTCGTTTTGTGGTTTAAAATTATTATTCTAAAGTATTAAAAAATACCCTCTCTGCAGACTTAAGTTCTTGACGCAAGTGTAACAGAACATCAAAATAGGACATTTTTTTTCTTTTACACTTTGATTAGCAATGGCTACAATTGTTCTATTTCAACACAAACCACCCTGTAGAAATTCCAATTGAAGGGAGCTGACAGGAGAATTTGCTACCTGCAGATGACCTACCGGGACGTGTTTATTACAGGACAGGAATTAGAATCTGTGGGTGCTATGCCATTCTTGTTACCTTTTCTCACTTGGGATATTATGGGCAGAGTTTTCTCTTCCCACAAGTGAAAAAACAACATTATAAACACATTTAGTTTTAATATCTTCTTTCACAGAAGTGGTTTCCATGAAAGTTCCATATTTCACCCACCACTGCATATCGAGAAGTAAAATGGAAACAGCGAAGCACCTGGCCCAGTGGACCCTACTTTCAGTCTGTCGTTGGTGTCTGGCACACAGCTAATGGATTAACATTTAAGCAGTTCTGGCCCTCCTGCCCTCAGAGAAGACTCCAGATATTTCAATGCTTCTACTCCTACCTTAATTCTTTTCCCTTGAGAAAATGGGAACTGATCTAGAGGCTCACTAAATCTCCCTTGGGAAAATAAAGAAAGGGGATGTGTATGTAATTCAATACTGAGAAGTGAAACTATCATTGACACAGCTACCCTGAATCCAAGGGTGGACTTAATGTGTGTTGCCATCTATCCTAGCTGGTGACCTGATGCTGGGTTCACAAAATCTGACTATTCTAATAACTTAAGAAAATGACAAAGAAAGCACACAAACACACAGAAGTACCTTTTCAATATTCCAGGGATGGCTTTGTGACCTTAAGTGCCCATGGAAAAAGAGAGAGAGCCACAAGAATTCTTTATTTTTAATTTTTTTAATATTTATTTTTTAGTTTTTGGTGGACACAACATCTTTTATTTTATTTTTATGTGGTGCTGAGGATTGAACCCAGTGCCCTGCGCATGCCAGGCAAGCATGCTACCTCTTAAGCCACATCCCCAGCCCAGAAATTTTTATTCTTATATAGGGAACACACAAGGGGAAGTTCCATGGAACATTGTATCCCAAAAAGGGGTAGGATTACAAAGAAAAAGGTGAGTGTAACTCAACCCCCATGAGTGACACCTACATCTGACACCTTATTATCTGTGCTGGGGTAATACTCAAGTTACTGCAACCTGGCACTATCATGCCAGACTAAATAATTGGTCAGTACCCCAAGGCATCGGGACTTAAATGTCTGCATCCAGGGAAGCTCCTGGCAAATGTATACATAGTAATTTTGAAAAATTGCTCTACTGAATACCTGGCACCCAGTAGGCATTCAATAAACATTTGCAGCATCCACACATCAGCAGTCAACCGAAGTAATTCCTGATGGTCCCTCATGATATTCCTATCTTATGGTTCTTCTAATTCCCATCTTATCATGTTATTTGACAACACTCTGCAACATAAAAATGAGTGGAACACTGGGTAAGAGGAAATAAAAAAGGAAAAGACAAGCTCAGGACTGAAGTCTTTGAGTTTTCCATATTAGAGCCCTAGAAGCTATTTAACTGCCATTGCCCACTGCTTCAGGTGCTCAATGCAAGGAAAATTTTGGGACAAAGAGTTGTAATGACTTTCAGATTCCTGACAGGAGCCTCACCCTTTGTCTTGCACCTATTATTGTTCCCTGTGCCAAGGAATCTCCTCACCCACTTTTTCCTCATCCCTCAAGTCCCAAGTTTAAAGGCCCATCACTAGGACAGCTTTCCCTGGCTTCAACCCCCTACCTACATTGAAAAAAGAAGAAAATAAACACTAGTAAGTTCCTTGTTGATCCTTTTAACATCTTCTGTTCCTTAAACTATCTGCAATTCTTCACAAATGACTGTCTTCCCCATAGGGATTTCCCACTTATTTAAATAAAGTGAAATCCTTACTTTTTTTTACCACTTACTTCCCAACTCTATTGTCGCGACCCCTCGCCGGCAAGGGAAAACACGACACAGGATTCTTCTTTCAGCAGTTTATTCAGGCCTTGATTAAAGTATCATCTTCTAGCGACCCCCCCGCCGAGCACCCAAGCATAGCCTAATAAAGCCTCCCGCATACCAATCTTAAGCCGCCACGTGGATCTTTCTCATAGGGTGGTCAGGGATTGCGTGCCAACTCTCCATAAAAGGAGTTGTTTACCACAGGCCTCAGTGGAAGCCGGCACCATCTTCTAATGGCGGCCACGATCTATAACAATGGCTTACCACACTCTATCTTGGCATTTAGGTCACATTTAGGTCAAGAAATGTTCACAGATGAATAGCTAAAAAATTCTACAGTGTAGATTGCATTCCTGGTATTTTCATGAAGTTTTTTCTTAACCATGATGTCTTTGCTTTGTCAGGGATGTTCATTTCCCTCATCTGTAAAATGGGAAAATAAATGGCCCCAGGGTTGAAAAGAGCATTAATGGGGCTGGGGATGTGGCTCAAGTGGTAGCATGCTCACCTGGCATGCGTGCGGCCTGGGTTCGATCCTCAGCACCACATACAAACAAATATGTTGTGTCCGCCGATAACTAGAAAATAAATATTAAAAAAATTCTCTCTCTCTCTCTCTCTCTCTCTCTCTCTCTCTCTCTCTCTCTTAAAGAAAAAAAAAGAAAAGAGCATTAATGGAGCCACCCCCATTAATGTGACCCTGTGCAAATAAAGTGTCACCTGATATTCCCTTTGCATTTGTGGAGATAGCACTGCAAACTAAGGGAAATCTCACTTGCTAAATATAACTATTCTATTGCGAATGCCACTGAGCCTAATTAGCTTTGTTTCACTTTTCTCCTAAATTCTTTGTGTTACTTCTGCCTCATCTCATGGCCAATGCAAGTTCCAGGGCCAAAGTCAAAGTCAGCAACAAGGAAGTACAGACTCTCAGGGCAGGAGGGACATAGAAGAGTATCTACTCAGAGGATGCAGCCCCCACAGCCATCAATTACTCCCTGACCATCACCATCATGATCATTTGTTATGGTTTGAATGCAAGGTGTCCCTCAAAAGCTCATGTGTGAGACAATGCAGGAAGGCTTAGAGGTGAAATGGTTGAGGCTTAACCAATTAGTAAATCAATCCCCTGATGGGATTAACCAAGTAGTAACTGAAAGCAGGTAGGGTGTGGCTAGAAGAGAAGGGTCACTAGGAGTAGCCTTTGAGTATATATTTGGTGAACTGAGCTTAGTCTCTTGCTATTTCCTGATCATCATATGAGCTGCTCCCCTCCACTATACTCTTCCACCATGAAGTTCTTCCTCACCTCAAGCCCCAAGGAATGGAGCTGGCCTCACCCTTTATGGATTGACACTTCTGAGCCCCCACATAAACTCTTCCTCCTCCAAAATTGTTCTCATCAAGTCTTTTAGTCACATCAGTGTAAAAGCCTATTAAACACCACTCATCAAGACTATGTGCAGAGCATGAACGTGCACAGAAAATCTTACTTCCACAGCCATCTTCCACAGAAGGGGATACAATTAGGTGTGCCACTTCTATTACCAAGTTCCAACAGACATGGCTTCAGCATACCAAGCTCTCCCCCACCTTGCATTGCACTAGTCTCCAAGAATCCCTGTCTTCAACTCAATAGATGAAAAATTATGAAGGGAATTCACAGTAAAGAAACATGAATCACCAATAGGTATGTGAGAGGTTGCTACAATTCCTAGGCCCAGAAATAAAAAGGAGCCTTGAGAGATTGAGGTTTTTCCTCCCTCCAGGATCACTAACTCAACCCAAGTGTTAAAAGTGAATAGAACAGAGGACTGTGAAATGTGTATATTTATATTCAGCCCCACCACCAACCTCCCTACCCTTTCCCCTCACAGGAAGAGGAGATGAACAAAATGGTGCCCCATGGAGAAAGAACATCCAGGGGACAAAAATGACCATTTATAAATCTCTAGAGAGTGGCTAAAATCATGTCTTTATCCTCACCTGAGCTATCCTAATGGTGTGCGTGTGTGTGTGTGTGTGTTTGTGTGTTTGTGTATCTATATATAAAGATATATAGATATATATATCATATATATGTCAATATATATGTATATATATCAATATATATGTCATATATATTGACATATATATGATATATATGACAGCAGAATGCATTACAATTCTTATTACATATATAGAACACAATTTTTCATATCTCTGGTTGTATACATAGAATATTCACACCAATTCATGTCTTCATACATGTACTTTGGATAGTAATGATCATCACATTTCACCATCATTAATTACTCCATGCCCCCTCTCTTCTCCTCCAACCCCTCTGCCCTATCTAGAGTTTGTCTGTTCTTCCCATGCTGCCTCTCCCTATCCCACTATGATCAGCCTCCTTACATCAAAGAAAACATGCAGCATTTGGTTTCTTGGGATTGGCTAACTTTAGTTAGCATTATCTTCTCTAACTCCATTCATTTACCAGCAAATGCCATGATTTTATTTTTGTATTGCTGAGTAATATTCCATTGTGTATATATGCCATTTAAATTTAACCATTCATTTATTAAAGGGCATCTAGGTTGGTTCCACAGTTTATCTATAGAGAATTGTGCTGCTTAAACATTGATGTGACTGTGTCCAAGTTGCAGTCCCACCAGCAGTGTGTGAGTGTATCTTTTTCCCCACATCCTTGCCAACACTTATTGTTGTTTGTATGTATAATAGCTGCCATTCTGATTGGAGTGAGATGAAATCTTTCAGTGATTTTAATTTTCATTTCTCTAATTGCTAGTGATGATGAACATTTTTTCATGTATTTGTTGATTAATTGTATATCCTCTTCTGAGAAGTGTCTCTTCAGGTTCTTAGCCCATTTTTGACTGGGTTACTTGGGGGTTTTTTGTTTGTTTGTTTTTATTTTTTGATGTTTACCTTTTTGAGTTCTTTATATACCCAAGTGATTAGTGTTGTATCTGATGTGTGAGGGGTAAAGATTTGCTCCCAAGATGTAGGTTCTCTATTAACCTCATAGATTATTTGTTTTGCTAAGAAGAAGCTTTTTAGTTTGAGTCCATCCCATTTATTGATTCCTGATTTTAATTCTTGAGACACAAGAGTTTTATTAAGGAAGTTGGGGCCTAATCCCACATGATGAAGATTAGGGCCTACTTTTTCTTCTATTAGATGCAGGTTCTCTGGTTGCATTCCTAAGTCCTTGATCCATTTTGAGTTGAGTTTTGTGCATGGGGAGAGACAGGGGTTTAATCTCTTTTTGTTTCATATGGATTTCCAGTTTTCCCAGCGCCATTTGTTGAAGAGGCTATCTTTTCTCCAATGCATGTCTAATGTAAGATAATTGTAGTTTTTTGGGTTAGTCTCTGTGTCCTCTATTCTGTACCATTGGTCTACCAGTCTGTTTTGGTGCCAACACCATGCTGTTTTGTTACTATTGCTCTGTAGTATAGTTTAAGGTCTGGTATAGTGATGCCACCTGCTTCACTCTTCCTGCTTTAGCTATTCTGGGTCTCTTATTTTTCCAGATGAATTCCATGAATGCTTTTTTCTATTTCTATGAGAAATGTCATTGGGATTTTGATTGGAATTGCATTAAATCTGTATAGTGCTTTTGGAAGTATGGTCATTTTGATAATATTAATTCTGTCTATCCAAGAGCAAAGTAGATCTTTCCATCTTCTAAGGTCTTCTTTGATTTCTTTCTTTAGGGTTCTGTAATTTTCATTATATAGATATTTTACCTCTTTCATTAAGTTGATTCTCAAGTTTTTTTTGTTGTTGTTGTTGGGTTTTTGGTTTTTTTTTTTTGGGGGGGGGGGCTATTGAGAATGGAGTAGTTTTCCTCATTTCCCTTTCTGAGGATTTGTCACTGATATACAGAAATGCCTTTGATTTATGGGTGTTGATTTTATATCCTGCTACCTTGCTGAATTCATTTACTAGTTCTAGGAGTTTTCTGGTGGAACTTTTAGGTCTTTCAGGTATAGAATCATATCATCAGCAAATAGTGCCAATTTAAGTTCTTCTTTTCCTATGTGTATCCCTTTAATTTTTTTCATCTGTCTAATTGTTCTGGCCAGTGTTTCAAGAACTATGTTAAATAGAAGTGGTGATAGAGGACATCCCTGTCTTGTTCCAGGTTTTGGAGGGAATGCCTTCAACATTTCTCTATTTAGAATGATGTTGGCCTTGGGCTTAGCATAGATAGCCATTATGATGTTGAGATATGTTCCTTTTATCCCAAATTTTTCTAGTGTTTTGAACACAAAGTGGTTCTGCATTTTGTCAAATGCTTTTTCTGCATCTATTGAGATGATTATATGATTCTTATCTTTAAGCCTATTGATGTGATTAATTACATTTATTGATTTCTGTATGTTGAACCAACCTTGCATCCCTGGGATAAATCCCACTTGATCATAGTGCACAATCTTTTTGATATGTTTTTGTATTTGATTTGCCAGAATCTTATTGAGAATTTTTGCATCTATGTTCATTAGAGATGTTGGTCTAAAGTTTTCTTTCTTTCTTCTTTTTTTTTTTTTTAATTTTTCTTTGCCTGGTTTTTGGAATCAGAGTGATATTGGCCTCAGAGAATGAGTTTGGAAGTGCTGCCTCTTTTTCTATTTCCTGAAATAAATTGGAGAGTATTAGTATTAGTTCTTCTTTAAAGGTCTTGTAGAACTTAGCTGTGTATCCATCTGGTTCTGGGCTTTTCTTGATTGGTAGACTTTTGACAGTGTCTGCTATTTCATCACTTGAAATTGATCTGTTTAAATTCTTTTATCATCCTGATTCAATTTGGGCAAATTATATGTCTCTAGAAATTTGTCAGGGCTTTTGATATTTTCTATTTTATTGGAGTACAGGTTTTCAAAATAATTTCTGATTATCATTTGTATTTCTGCAGTGTTTGTTGTGATATTTCTTTTTTCATCATGTATATTAGAGATTTGAGTTTTCTCTCTCCTTCTCTTTATTAGCATGACTAAGAGTTTGTCAATTTTATTTATTTATTTCAAAGAACCAAATTTTTGTTCTGTCAATTTTTTCAATTGTTTCTTTTGTTTCAATTTCATTGATTTTAGCTCTGATTTTAATTATTTCCTGTCTTCTGTTGCTTTTCGTGTTGAATTGTTCTTCTTTTTCTAGGGCTTTGGAGATGTAGTTTTAAGTCATTTATTTGTTGACTTTTTCATCTTTTAAGGAATGAACTCCATGCAATGAATTTTTCTCTTAGAACTGCTTTCATATTGTCCCAAAGATTTAGATATGCTGTATCTGTGTTCTCATTCACCTCTAAAAGCTTTTTAATCTCCTCCTTGATGTTTTCTGTAATCCGTTGTTCATTCAGTAGCATACTATTTAGTCTCCAGGTGATGGAGTGGATTTCATTTCTTTTTTTTTATTTACCAGTTTTTCAGTATCTTTATTTACAAATCAGTATTGTAATGGTCAGTTTGGATGTTACGTGTATGATAAAATGCATTATGAAAAGTATCATATTTACAATGAAACAATTATTTTATAAAAGTGAGTCATTGGATATGTAACTTCCTCCAGTAATAACTTAGTGGACTCAATTCTATTCTCTGGACTAATTTTATGATTCTTCTAGGTTTTGAGTTCAATATAGTTTCTTTCAAGTGATCAAGGCTTAACAGAAGATCCCTAGAAAGCAACAATTGGAACTAGTCCTCCCTAGGATTGAATAGAGGCAGGAGTGGGGAAAAGGGCACTATATATGAGGCCAACAGGATCAACCACAGTGCCATATGCTTGGCTTCAAAGCATTCTGTGCTTAAGGTCAATCCAGAGCCCTATACATATCCTGTGACCTCTCAAATGCCCACAACTGCTATATTTAGCAGGAAAAGTGGGAGAGGGGACACAAGGAGGAAAGAATCAGTCCCAAAATTATATGAACATTTTCAATACTAAGGATTAATTTCTAAAGTAGCTTATAGCCAGAGGCTGTCCATATAACCATTAACTGGAATGCTTGTACACCATCACCAAGGAGCCCCTGGGTTTATAAGCTATAAAACCATATATAGCTTATTTGTCTCTGATTTTAAAATAATTCATTCCCTTGCTGGTATGCAAGTGAACAGTGGAGAAAGTGGTGCATCTGCAATTCCAGCTGGTGCTAAGGATTTCAATGCTTCCAAAAGATGAGGGCTAGAGAATTTTATTAGGCACCAGAGGGGTTCTTTCCTCTCAGCCAAGATGCCCCATTTAAGTCACTTTTGAACTTCATTTCAAACTTATATTGTGCAAATTCTAGTTGTGGTTGAGGATAGTTTCAAAAAGATTCTTGAGTTATTCTTTGGACTCTCTCTTTTTCTACCCTGTTTTCATGAATGATCCTTGAATCCATATTTACATCTAGTCCCAGGCATCTTTCCTGTAGAGGTGTTGTAGAGTTGTGATTTTCAAAGGTCTGATCATACTGTTTAAAAACAATAGCCTTGAGAGAGTCCAGGTGTTGGCTTCTTAGATCCATTTTCACAATCTGATGGTGTTTGTTAGCAACTGTCAGTGCCTGACCAAGAAGGGGCATAAGGCTCTTCAGCGGGGAGGAGGTAAAGGCATAGGGAGTCTGGTGGTAATGCAGCACATATGTAGGTTTGTATTGGTTCGGCTTTGTACATTGTGTTCCCCAGGCAATTCGGATCCAGACTGCATTCTGCTCAGCATCTCTGAAGCTGACTGTCACATTTTTTAATGCTCTCTGGAGAATTTTTTTAAATGAACGTTTGAATTGTTCCATGTCAAAAAGTTCAACATCTTCATCTGGTTCTTTACTCATCTGAAAAACATCCCAAACTTTTTGGTGTTGATGTACTTGAGTATAAATGATGTCTAAAAGGGCTGCATCGTTTACACTCTCACACTTCTCTTCACACAGCAGAACCAAGTCCTGAACCAGACGTTTCTTTCTCTGCTGGAAGTTTATGGTCTGAAGTTGGTTTTCAGATAAAAAAAAAAAAAAAATCCCAGGCTTTTAAGATTGACATCATTTCATTCATGGGGATTTTCAAGATGGTCCTCCTGATAAATTCAGCAACAGTCTCATCCATCTCTTTGGCAGGTTTCATTCCATGGGCTTGGCACGTTGCTCTGGGCCTGGGACAGCACAGGACATCATGGAGTGTCTGGAAGAGACCTTTTCATCTCATGGAGGTGACCCACATCTCCAGCAGTCGATTCAGCAGTGGTGGCCGCCGAGGCACCTTCAAACCCACCCATTTTATTTCTTATTTTATCATTGATTTCTAATTTTATTCCATTATAACCTGATAGAATGCAGGGTAGTATCTCTACTTTTTTATATTTTCTAAGAGTTGCTTTGTGGTATCATATATAGTCTATTTTACAGAAGGATCCATGTGCTGCTAAAAAAAAAGTATATTCTCTCGTTGAAGGTTGGAATATTCTATATATGTCAGTTAAGTCTAAGTTATTGCTTATATTATTTAGTTCTATAGTTTCTTTGTACAGCTTTTGTCTGGAAGATCTATCTAGTGATAAAAGAGGTGTGTTAAAGTCACCAAAAATATTGTGTTGTGGTTTATTTGATTCTTGAACTTGAGAAGAGTTTGTTTGATGAACATAGCTGCTCCATGTTTGGGGCATATATAATTGTTAAGTATTGTTAGTGTATGGTTCCCTTGAGCAGTATGTAGTGTCTTTATCCTTTTTGATTGACTTTAGTTTGAAGTCTACTTTATTTGATATAAGGATGGAAACACCTGCTTGCTTCTGCAGTCCATGTGAGTGGTATGCTTTTCTCCAATCCTTCACCTTCAGTTTGTGAATGTCTTTTTCTATGAGATGTATCTCTTGGAGGCAGCATTTTTTTGTTTTTGTTTTTTTAATCCAATCGGCTAGTCTATGTCTTTTGATTGATGCGTTTAGGCCATTAACATTTGGGGTTATTATTGAGACATGATTTGTATTCCCAGCCATTTTTGTTTATTTTTGGTATTTAACATGACTTGGTTTCTTCTCTCTGATTAGGTTTTACTTTAGTGTAATCCCTCCCTCTGCTGATTTTCATCATTGTTTTTTATTTCTTCTTCTTGGAGTATTTTGCTGAGGATGTTCTGTAGTGTAGGCTTTCTGGTTGTAAATTCTTTTCACTTTTGTTTGTCCTGGAAGGTTTTTATTTCATCATCAAATCTAAAGCTGAGTTTTGCTGGATATAAGATTCTTGGTTGGCATCCATTTTTTTCAGAGCTTGGTATATGTTGTTCCATGGTCTCCTGGCTTTGAGTCTGGGTTGAAAAATCTGCTGAGACATGAATTGATCTCCCCCTATATGTGATCTGATTCTTCTCTCTTGCAGCTTTTAACTTCTATCCTTATTCTGTATGCTAGGCATTTTCATTATAATGTGCCTTGTTGTAGATCTGTTGTAATTTTGTACATTTGGTGTCCTGTAAGCCTCTTATATTTGGTTTCCCAATTTGTTCTTCTTGCTCGGGAAATTCTCTGATATTATCTCATTAAAGAGATTGTGCATTCCTTTGGTTTGAAATTCTGTGCCTTCTTCTATCCCAATAACTCTTATATTTGGTCTTTTGATGCTGTCCCATATTTCTTGTATGTTCTGTTCATAGTTTCTAACTTTCTTCACTGTGTGATCAACTTTATTTTCCAGATTGTATACTTTGTCTTCATTATCTGATGTTCTTTCTTCCAAGTGATCTAATTTGTTGGTTACGCTTTCTGTTGAGTTTTTTATTTGATTTATTCTATACTTCATTTTAAGAATTTCTGACTTTTTTTTTCAGGGTCTCTATCTCTCTCTTGAAGTAATCTTTTACTACCTGTATTTGCTCTCTTATCTTATTGTTGGAGTGATCAATTTTTGCTTGTATTTGCTCATTTAGATCATTCACAGATCATTTTAATTATGAATCTTCTAAACTCCTTCTCTGACATTTCATCCACTTTGCTGTCCATAGGTTCTGTTATTATAGTGTCCTGGTTTGTTTGGGACAATTTCTCCCTTGTTTTTTCATCTATGTGTCTATGTGTCTTCCTTTCTTGCAGTGTGGATCTGAGATATTACAGTTTCTTCCCTATATGTATGTAGTACCTGTGTAGATTGCCTGTAACTCACCTTGATGTTGGGCTTCCAGATTATGCTGGTGTCCCTCAATGGATGCTACTGCATCTTGTGTCTGGGACCTGAGTAAGTTGGAGTGGGTGGAACTGGGCTGCTGGGCTTGACAATTCCGAGGTAGTCTGCTAGTAGGAAGGGATGATCTTGCACCAAAGGCTAGGCTCTGGCAGTGTCTACCCCACCAGGGGAGGGGTAAAACAGGCCAAGTGAAATCCTTGATCCCATGTGAGCTGTTGTGAGCCATTTGGTCTGGATCTTGGCTCTTGCAGTAGTGCACTGGTCAGAACTGGTTGTATTGAACAAGAGGCTAGGCTCTGGCAAGTGTCTGCCCCACCAGGAAAGGGGTGGGCCCAGCCCACTGTGCACCTGGGCTCTGCAGAGGACAGTGTAGGTGAATCTGGATCACTGGGCTTCACCTCCTGCAGTAGTCTACTTGTAGGAAGGGGCAGTCTCTGGTTTGTGTTTCTTATCAAAAGTGCACAGGTGAGTATTTCTGATCATGCTGATGTTTTTAAAACTTAAATGAAAAATTATGAAAAAGAATATTATCTTCCAGTTCCTGAGAACATTGGTCATGTGGCAGCCAATATCAACAGTGACTCCTCACCCTCACCATCATAATATACAAAACTTTGAACTCATTATAGAGGGAATGATGGCACAACATTGTTATACTAAATATTATACTAAATGACTGGCTCTTTAGAATGATCAATTTTACGTTACATGAATTTCACCTCAATTTAAAAGTTTTAAATTTTATTTAAATAAATAAATAAATAAAACCAGATGGGATTTTGATTGGGAATATACTGAATCCATGGGGTAATTGCGAATTGGCATCTACAATCTTGAAGCATATACATATGATGAGTGTGGTATAACTATCTTTTCTTAAGTTCTCTTTAATTTCTTGTAGTATTTTCTCCATTTTCCTTATTTCACCTTGTAAAGAATTGTGGAGATCTTTCCATATCACTCTTATTCTTTCATGGAGCTGGATATTCTACTTAAGTGAATGTGATATAACATACCTAAGTAGTTTTCCAAAGATGAACTTTAGGTTTATTCAAATCTACAGTGGAACTATAATGATAAATGCTGTATATATACCTACCACCTTGAAAATGCACATGTATAATTGAGCCCAGTCTTTTAATAAGGGCTGGTTTCTTAGTCTCCTCCCAGAGGCCAGGAGAGGTTGTAGAAGTGGTTTCAGCTATGAATGAAGGATAGAAGTTCCCTAGGCCCCCCAGGGCTTTGTTTTATTTATTTTTAATCTATTGATCTATCTATCTATCTATCATCTATCATTTGGTACTAGGGATTAAACCCAGGGCACTTAACCACTGAGCCACATCCCCAATCCTTTTTATATCTTATTTAGAAACACAGTCTAAGTTGCTTGGGGACATCCCTAAGTCACCAGGGCTGGCTTTGAACTAATGATCTTCCTGCCTCAGCCTCCCCAGTCCCTGAGATTACAGGCATGTACCACCACACCCTGCTCCCAGAGCTCCATTTTAATGACTCAATGAAACATATGAAACTCCTACTTCTGTATTCCCATTTTCTTTCCAGCTTCTATTTTTATGTCAGAGATGAAAACAAATTCTCTAGACCAAGCAAACAAGGAGGACAAGTGAGAGCTGAGGTATTAGACTGCTCTATCAGAGAAGAGATGTGCAATAGCTCAAAAGAAAAAAGAAAAGAGTTCATTTGTTACTTACTGCCAGGCAAACTATCAGCTGACCAAATCAATATTCACATTAATGCTTAATTAACAATCTTTAGGTAGGCTCTCTTTTTTCCTAAACTGTTAAGGAAAATCCAACCTGAAAACTGGTGATGTTTGTAACTCATTAATGCATTCTTTAGGACTCATTTGCTTTTGTTAGGACTGATCATGCAGATCAGTTTGGCATTGGCTCTTATTAGACAATGTGGTTTCAACATAGCCAGTCCTGAAGGGTCTTTCCCAGATATTTGTCCTGGGGGTGGCTTTACCTCCTGTTATTTCCAAGTCTGGTTTAACCTAAAAGTTGTGGCAAGGTCTGATTAATCTGAAATTACAAGTGGGTTTTGACCCCAGCCCAGCGTAAGGGCTTCTCCGTCAAAGTGTCTTCCTTCCTTCAAAATCTCTTTCCTCTCAGTCTTTGACTTCCTGTCTTGTCTGCCTCCCTCTCTCACTTTTGTCCCTCTCTTCTTGAGTCTTATCACAGAGTTCTCAGAAATGTTTCATTTTTGGGCTGGGGATGTGGCTCAAGCGGTAGCGCGCTCGCCTGGCATGCGTGCGGCCCAGGTTCGATCCTCAGCACCACATACAAACGAAGATGTTGTGTCCGCCAAAAACTAAAAAATAAATATTAAAAAAAAAAGATAAAAAAGAAATGTTTCATTTGACTGATACAGAAGCACCCTTCTAAGTCAGATATCACCTTTTCTTGGCCAAAGTTACTTTAATTGTTTTAATTGATCTTTAAGCAACACACCCCTCTAATAAGCACAAATTCAACTTTGACACACAATCTGAGGTTTCCTCCATCCCCTGAATCCTTAGGACTCAGGAAACTTCCTGATCTGAATCAGTTTTCTTTGCAGATGAGGGAGGCATCCCAACGTCTATTCTTAGCTCTTCCGGGAACAAGAACTGGTTTCAGGTGAGAATAAGAAGGAGCTGAGTAAATAATAAGTAAATGAAATCTCTTGCAATTAAAATGATTTTTAGAAAAGAGAAAGCAAAAGTGTGATTTAGAGCTAATTTCCAAGTAAATGAAATACCAGAAATGGAGACACAAGTTAAATGATTCCGCAGACAGACAAACAGCCAATTCTTGAGGGCAGAACATTCCCAGGACCTATAAGCCACCTTTGAAAGGAATTATGGACTAGGGGAGAAAGGAAAAATGGAAACACAATTGGCCCTAATGGAATTGGGATTCTATAAATAACTAAGAGTTAACATACTTGAGACAGTCATAGAAATGCAATAATGCACTGGACATGAATCAAAACCAAAGATTACTATTAATTTTGTTGAATATGACAAGCTCCTGAATTTCTGTAATAAAATATTCTCTTTTAAAGAAAATGCTTCCTGAAGTAGATAGGGGTAAAATGAGAAGTTTTCTTGATTTTGTTTGGGGAGTTACTATTTTGCAGAGTGGGTTAGGGGGGAGATTTGCTTTGGGGAACAAGGAAATGGACAGATAGATATAATAGAAAATGTAACTATGCAGTCTGAATGATGGATAAAAAGGGTAGTTATTATATTATTCTTACTACTATAATGTTTCTAATTACAAAATTCCCTAAACACACCTATGCAATTTTTAGGAAGACAGACTTAGGTCAAGTACAAGTGACCTTTATTTCAAGTGGCAAAAAGTTTATTTTTGTTTCTTTTGTTTTGTTTTGTTATTTGTTTTCTGCAAGTAACACATTTAATAGATACACAAAATATTTGAACAGGTTCTTTTTTAATATTTATTTTTTAGTTGTAGTTGAATACAATATCATTAATTAATTTATTTATTTTTATGTGGTGCTGAGGATTGAACTCAGGGCCTTGCCCATGCTAGGTGAGAGTTCTACTGCTGAGCCACAACCCTAGCCCCTATTGAACAGGTTCTTCAGCAATGAAGATATATGGGCAGCATATAGAGATAAGTGTGTGTATATAGATGAAATGTGTTCAATATTATTAACCATTAATGAAAAATAAAACCACAATGTAAAACCATGATATATTTATTAGGATGGCTAAAATTAAAGACTGATCATAAGAAGTATTGGTGAAGATGTGCAACTAAAATTCTCATAAATGTCTGATGAGAATGTAAAATGATGTAATTATTTTGGAAACCAATCTGTCAGGCTTAAAAAATTTTAAACAGAGTTGGAGGTGTAGCTCAATGGTAGAGCAGTTTCCTAAAATGCCTGAGGCCCTGGGTTCAATCCCCAGCACCACAAACATTAAAAAAAAAAAAAAGCAAAGATAACCCTATGATATAGTAATATCTCTGCTACATATAAAACCAAGAGAAATAAAAGCTCACATCCTTAAAAATATTTGCATATGAATGATCACAGAGCTTTATTTGTAACATGACAAAACTTAAAGACAACATAAATGTTAGTGGATATTTCCCACAGTGTAATCTTACTCAGAAATAAAAGGAACTTAAGTATTAATATATACTGCAACATAGATGAATCTGAAACTCATTATTTAAAGGAAAGGGTTCAGATAAAAGAGACTATAAACTGTATGTGACACTAATCTGGCTGAGACATCTGTCACTTCATTAATTGTCAAAGTTGATTTAGCTGATTTGGCTGGCTAGGATGGTGTCTCCTTCCTCCCTCATTGCTCCATGTGTGATCCTCCTGAAGCTTCATGCTTGGCCAAAGAGGACAACCTTTCCCAGTTGAGAAGGACCATTCTTCCGTCAAGGATATATGAGTAGCTGCTCTCCCCTACTAAAACCTCCAAACAGGCTATCAAGTGGTAAACCTTTTTAAGATGTTATCTTATCTCCAGTGTCTTCCTGCTACCCTAAGGATGCAATTAACTCTTGTAAGTGGTATAGTTTACAGTCCCCTGGTACCAAACTTCCAACCTTATGTTTACCCTGCAGTCCCCAGTGGTTCTGCACCAAATAAGACAGTTTCCATTTTTTACAACAGCTATAGGAAAATAATGCAGACAGAATCTGCATTTGTCTGAAACCTCAATATGGAGACTAGCACCTTTATATTTGCAAGAAGAATGGCTCAGGCCAGCATGTTTGCACAAAACTTCTTTATATAGGCCTCATTCACCAGGACCTGTAGGAAATTGGGACAGGACTTATTTTGGAGAGGTGAGGGTGACAAGTGCAGAGACAAGACTTACCAGGTGTCTTGAATACCAAAGGGTATGTTCCATAAGGGGCGTAAACACATCCATAGGTGGTGGTGGTAAGAGCTGTATCATGGTAGCTTAATGTCTGTTTCTCACCTGTGTGTGAGTTTGGATAGAATTTAGATCACATGGCAGAAAGTGGCTAAAGTAATAAACAGAAACTCTAATTTTCCCTATTATTTTTTCAAATTGTCAATGTTAAAATACACATATCTGATGAAAGCAAGGCAACTCAATAATTATTAATACATTATTTGGGGAGATTTCCATTAATTTGCTATGAGAAAGGAAGATTATATCTAGAAACTGTCAATTTAAAAAACATCTATTCACATAGTGCTATCTCCAGGATGACTAGAGGGCTTTTTCCAGAGGGATGTGCTCCATAGGAAAGATTAATTACACACAGAAGAAAAGGAACTCTCCTAAAGGGAATGTCTTCACACTTTGTAGAAAAACTCATAGCGGAAACTTTGGTGGCCCCAACACTATGCCCTGGAATCTCCTTTACTGTATTCATGGAGGATAGAATTTGGCATGCTAAGTAGTGAGCTGGCATCTGAGAGACAGGTCTAAGGCAATATACAATGGTAAAGGAAACCTGTGGACCAGTGGGCACAAAGACCTTGGTATAGCAGAGCCTGGACCAATGACAGATCTGGACATCAACACTCCATGTCCTGAGAAAATTTCAACTACACAAAGCCCTGCCCTTTTCCTCAGACCCTATACCTCCCCTACAGGTGTGTGTGTACTTTACTTCTGTTTATAGTTGCTTTCTTGTGGGGCTGAGAGTGTCCCTGGATGGTAGAGTGCTTGTCTGGAATGCACAGGGCCCTGGGTTTAATCCCAGCACTGCAAATAAAATAAACTAAAACAAAACTACATATGATTTCAATGTGGCAAGTAAAGCCTAAGTTCATTTTTTTAAGTTATATTTCTTCTGTGAGAATCAGAGTAGTCTAACAGCAGCACAGATCCTCTCAGCAAGATCCTCAGAACCCTGTTTTTAAGCATTGAGAATGTATCTACCAAGAGTGGGAAGAAGTGGGAGGGAATGTGAGAAATTCATGTTAGTGAAAATTAGATGTGTGCCCTGTAGAGATTTTTCATTTCAGATTCTTAATTGCCCTACAAAGATATTATAAAGCTATTCACACCATTACACAAAAGATCTAAGAATCCAAGAGATAGAGGGAGAGTTTCAGGATGAAAGACAGGTTCCAGCAAGTAATACTAGGTGACTTTCCACAGATCACTGGGGACTTGCTCCTCCTGGTCTTTCACTTCCCTCACAGCCACATGAAGAGTGATTGCTGCCCAGAATCACAGCCTCCACCAGCCAGCACAAAACCACCAAATGGTTACCACAAGTCCAAAGAGTTTTTCTCACTCTCCAGTCCTGGAGAAAAAACATATTTCTGATGTCAGAGATCAGATCCAGTGTTTCCAATAAAACAGCAGAACTGCTGAGGTTGGTGAAGTGCTTGCTATAGCCTGTGTCACAGGATTATCTCTGCACAGACCTCCTGTCCTCACCTAGGAAAGGAGATACTATGTGATTTGGTGATCACTGACTGCAGGGAGCAAGGGACTGAAGTAGGTTCTGCCCTGCCCTGTCTGGGATACCTGGGATGATGAGACCCACTGTGTGAGGCAGCAGAAAGGACCAAAAAACATCCTCTAATGTGTACTCCACATTTCTGAAGAAAATTGGCTGATTGTTTGAGGCCAGCAATGAAAAATGAAACCAGAAAAAATGTTGTTTACACTTTTCTGGACAGTACAAGCTTTTTTTCCTTCTTTTTTTCTAAATTGTTCTTTTTAGTTATATATGACAGTAAAATGTATTGTGATGGGTCATGCATATGTGGAGTATAACTTCCCATTCTTGTGGTTGTACATGATGTGGAGTTACACTGGTCATGTAGTCATATATGAACATAGAAAGGTTATATTTGATTAATTCGACTGTAGTGCAGGCTTTTTAATGAGAAAGAATCTATCTCCATCTACCTACCTATTATTTAACTATCATCTATCAATTTCAGATGCTTCAGTGAGAGAGAAGAGGATAGAGAGGCACTTGGAGCCAGAGTAGGTCTACAATGACTCCTGAGAAGTTATGGAGGTTGTGCTCTCTTATGGCCAGGGGAACACTGGAGAAAGAAAAGGAGTATGTCAGCAAGTTTTCAAAGTTTACAATAAAAGAGAACATTTTTAAAAAGAAATGAGACCTCTCAGTCTCTCTGCTTCCTCTTTTACAATTGTAGGTGACAGCCCACATTGTCCATGGATGACTCTGGCAAGAGACAGGTCCAAAACTACAGAGGAACTCCCAAGATGAGGGAATCCATCACATCTAAGGTGAAAAATTACCAAGAGTGGCTCTGGGAAAAGTGTGGCAAGAGAGAAAGAAGAGGGAAGCACGGAGGAAAGGGAAAGGCCTGGGGCTAAAGTCTCCTCTGCAGATGTTGCTTTGTGTCTGTACAGGGATAATTAGTGTGTAGCTGGAGCTTTTGGTTAGCTGGAGCCTTAGGCAACTCTCAGGAGCTACAGGTCTCTGCTCTTGCTCTCCTCTCCAATAGGAAATGAGAACACCAGTAGTGAGCCAACTGCAAAAGCTCCAAACCTTCCAGCCAGCAAGAATTTAGTGGTCCACTTTCCAATAGCTCTGGTCCCTCTTCTTCAGGTCAGCAGAGTGGTTCTTTGTCCTTGTGAGTTTGACAAAAGCAGGAGACTCCTCAAGCATTTAAAAGCTAAGTAGAGTGAAGACAAGTGACAAGTGGAAACACAACTAGTATCAGGCAGAGAAGCTGCCCAAGATTGTTTAGATTTCCCTGGGCCTTTCTCTGCAGTGTCTGTTGTACTTGAAACTTGATTCCCTTATCCAAATTTGCGGGGAAAGGGAGAGCCTGCCTCTTTTTGCAGGAAGGGAATGGAGGTCACACAGTACCCCCTGGGCAGTATAACCTCAGAGTGTGTTGTGCTGGTGAAGGTGAAAAACAGGCATTCCAGACAATGTAAGGGCAGAGTGAACCTGAACCCAGGGACCATGAATACTTGAAATGATGATCAAATTTTCATGACTACATGAAGCAACTGTGAGAAGTGTAACCATACACAGGAAGATAAGGACAATGCCAACAGAGATAGCAAAACACCACAGAAGGCCAAAGGCTGAAAGTTGATTTCTGCTTCTGTACAACAGGGATGTGATTCCCTCTCTGAATTTTGGAATTTGAAGAAGTAGATTAAGATTCAGCACAGAAAGCACAAGCACCTAGTGTCTGCTTCATATGGGGTAAATTACAATGTGAATGGATGTATATGGCTGAGTGTGGAGACAATGCATGGAGTACTGCATACATGGCATACATTAAGGGCATCTGAGTGGCAGGCCACTCCTCTCATGCTAGGTACATGAGCAGCAGGCCACTTACCTCATAGACACAGCCCTGGGGGTGAGGTCATGTGTTGCAGTCCCTGCACTTGCTCCATGCCCACTTCTCAATTGGTCACTGCAAAGGCAGTTAGCAGAAATTGCATTGGTGGATGCCTATAATCTGCTTAGCTACTGCTTGAATATATTATACATGGTAACTGTGCAATAAAATCAGACCTGCTTCCTGCTTGGTCTCCAGAGGTCTTGATTAGTGACTCTGAAGCCACACTCTCCTCTACCCTGTTCCATGGGCCTCCTCAATGGACAAGAGAGCACCCACACATCTGAGAACTAGATCTCTAACCATCAATCACTTTGTCACCTACCCTCATCCACAGTGTGTTATTGGCTCTGGGAGAAATGAAGAAAGAAGGGACTATCATCATACCTGTAGCCTAGATGGGAAGACAGGAATTTTCCATGTGAAATGTCTATGTGGTGGAAGAGTGGGTTCAATGTCAGAAAAACAGGAAACACAATTATGTGAATATCACCTAAGAAAAGTAATTATTTCTTATCCTCAGAACAGAGTACCTGTCTATTGAAAGAGAATAAATTTCACACTTTATTAAGTGAGAAATTCCCAAGGTTTGACTCATGATAAAATTCACACAAGTATAAATGCCAATCTACATACAAAAGCATACACACATAAATCAGTGCTATACACCTGAAATCACTTTTTTTGTTGTTGATTAGTTCATCAGTTGGTTAAACCTTTGTGTTGAAATTTTAACATCACTTATACAATGAGGAAGTGACATCACATCTGGGAATTTGTGATAGCAGTGGATAGTGAGATGAGAAGAGTAAACCAGAGTACAACTCAGAAGGTGCCAAGGAGAGTGGCTTAAAGGAAATTATAAAGAACACTGTGCCCCTCCATTATTTTGCTGAAGATCTACCCTTTCATGCACCCCATATGACTATATACTTACAAGATTCACATGCACACACTTACATTCAGAAACACAATGTGAAACTCATATAATAACCAGGGTCAGAGATGCTACATAGGTTTTTTTCCAATGACCTTACTGCCCATTTGCAAAGGGCAACTGATGATACACAGGTCTTGGAAATCAGGATTAGGTCCTTATTCCCCTGGTGTTGAAGATTAAACACCCAAGAAATAGTGAGGCAAGTATAGAAAGTGAGTTTTATTTAAGAGACATAGATAGACTTCTCCAGAGAGAAGACAGGACTCAGAGTGTGTGCCCACAGAAATAGGTGTATCTTGCTTTTTTATAGACCACCACTTTCTCTTTATTTTCTGCATAATGCCCAAAAGTAAGGAAAGAGTAGCCTCAGGAGATAATCACTTGTGTCAGAAAGCAGGATCCGGCAGTGAGGCGGCCCGAGCCTGCGAGTACCACACCCCCGGGAGGGACGGAGGGGAGGCTGAAGCATCCGAGGCATTAAAGCATCCGAGGGAGCCGGAGGGGAGGAGAATGGAGTGACAGAGACACGCGGAGGGTGGCGGGTGGGGGGGAGAGTGTTGAGGGAGGGGGGAGGGGGGACACAGAGGGAGGAAGAAGCGGCGGCGGCGGCTCCTCTGTGCAGAGGGGGAAAACTCCGAGGGCTCGGAGCAGGAATAATGCGGTAGGCAAGGCGGGCTTCTGGCTCCCGGCTCCGGCAGCGTGGCGGCAGCCCGAGCAAAGGCAGCAGCAGCAGCAGCGGCAGCGCCCCAGGCGCTGACAGCCCCGCCGGCCGGTTCCCTCGCTGACCGTCGACTGTCAATGGAGCTGGAAAACATCGTGGCCAACACGGTCTTGCTGAAAGCCCGGGAAAGGGGCGGAGGAAAGCGCAAAGGGAAAAGCAAGAAGTGGAAAGAAATCCTGAAGTTCCCTCACATCAGCCAGTGTGAAGATCTCCGGAGGACCATAGACAGAGATTACTGCGGCCTGTGTGACAGGCAGCCCATCGGGAGGCTGCTTTTCCGGCAGTTCTGCGAAACCAGGCCTGGGCTGGAGTGCTACATTCAGTTCCTGGACTCGGTGGCAGAATACGAAGTTACACCAGATGAAAAGCTGGGAGAGAAAGGGAAGGAAATTATGACCAAGTACCTCACCCCAAAGTCCCCGGTGTTCATCGCCCAAGTTAGCAGAGACCTGGTCTCCCAGACGGAGGCGAAACTCATGCAGAGGCCCGGCAAAGAACTCTTTTCTGCCTGTGCTCAGTCTGTCCATGACGACCTGAGCGGAGAGCCATTCCACGAATATCTGGACAGCATGTATTTTGATCGCTTTCTCCAGTGGAAATGGTTGGAGAGGCAACCAGTGACCAAAAACACGTTCAGGCAGTATCGAGTACTCGGGAAAGGGGGCTTCGGGGAGGTCTGTGCCTGCCAGGTTCGGGCCACAGGCAAAATGTATGCCTGCAAGCGCTTGGAGAAGAAGAGGATCAAAAAGAGGAAAGGGGAGTCCATGGCACTCAATGAGAAGCAGATTCTCGAGAAGGTCAACAGCCAGTTCGTGGTCAACCTGGCCTATGCCTATGAGACCAAGGATGCCCTGTGCCTGGTCCTAACCATCATGAGTGGGGGCGACCTGAAGTTCCACATCTACAACATGGGGAACCCTGGCTTTGAGGAGGAGCGAGCCTTGTTTTATGCAGCTGAGATCCTCTGCGGCTTGGAAGACCTGCACCGCGAGAACAGTCTACAGAGATCTGAAACCTGAAAACATCCTGTTGGACGACTATGGCCACATCAGGATCTCAGACTTGGGGCTGGCTGTGAAGATCCCTGAGGGAGACCTGATCCACGGCCGGGTGGGCACGGTCAGCTACATGGCTCCAGAGGTTCTGAACAACCAGCAATATGGCCTGAGCCCTGACTACTGGGGCCTGGGATGTCTCATCTATGAGATGATCGAGGGCCAGTCACCGTTCCGTGGTCGCAAGGAGAAGGTGAAGCAGGAAGAGGTGGACCGCCGGGTCCTGGAGACAGAGGAGGTGTACTCCCACAAGTTCTCCGAGGAGGCCAAGTCCATCTGCAAGATGCTGCTCACCAAAGACGCCAAGCAGAGGCTGGGCTGCCAGGAGGAGGGTGCTGCCGAGGTCAAGAGGCACCCGTTCTTCAGGAACATGAACTTCAAGTGCTTGGAGGCCGGGATGTTGGACCCTCCCTTCATTCCAGATCTGCGGGCCGTGTACTGTAAGGACATGCTGGACATCGAGAGTTCTCCACCGTGAAAGGCGTCAACCTGGACCACACGGACAATGACTTCTACTCCAAGTTCTCCACAGGCTCCGTGTCCATCCCGTGGCAAAATGAGATGATAGAAACAGAATGCTTTAAGGAGCTGAATGTGTTTGGACCCGACGGTACCCTCTCACCAGACCTAAACAGAAGTCAGCCTCCAGAACCACCAAAGAAAGGCCTGCTCCAGAGTCCCTTCCGGCGTCAGCATCAGAACAATTCCAAGAGTTCCTCCAATTCCAAGACCAGTTATAACCACCACATCAATTCAAACCACGTCAGTTCAAACTCCACTGGAAGCAGCTAGTTTTGGCCTTGGCCTTGAAGTCCACAGTGGAACCAGCCCAGACCCTTCTACTTGGAAGCAGAACTTGTGGCCAGTGGGGCTTCCACTCTGGCTGGGAGGCCAGGGGAACCCCCAGGAGCCAGGGAAGGGGACCGTCCACCTCTTCAATGAACCTCGAGGTTTCTCAAAGAAATTTCCACTCAGGTCTGTTTTTTTTAAGGCGGCCCCAAGCTGGGGTGGATTGGATTTGCCCTCGTTGAACATTGCAATAGAAACCCAATGGGATACGGCAACTTGCACCTATTTTAATAGGCGTCCTAACTAGAACTGAATTTTTGTCTTTATTATTTTTAAAGAAAAGTTTTGTAAATTTCTCTATTGTCTCAGTTTACATTTTGTATATTTGTATTTAAATGAAAGTCCAGACTTTGAGGTGTAGATTTTTCTGTGCAGCCACTATTAAGCCATGTGTTTTAAGACATTTTAGAAGGGGGGGGGTTACCAAAAAAAAAATGTGACTCCAGACTTCCAGAGACTCAGATGAGAAAATGTTTTTATTAAATGTAGAAAATGTTTCACCTTTCACCTTTAAAGGGTTGGTTGCATTTACCTACATCCATCTCTAACCTTTCCTCACGGTGGCGTCACACTTCTATTGGCTTGTTATGATCTGAACTAAGTGCTCAAGACCCACTTGGAATTCCCCTGAGAATGTCCTCTCTGGGACTGTGCAGCCAGCCCTACAGGGGCACAGCTGCCATTGCTGCCTCCCTACTGCCCCCTCTTCCTTCTGCAGGGTGGCCACTCTGCACAGAAGATTGCATACAGCCCAGTGGGCTCTGGGCCTCTTTCTGCAAGGTCCCAGCTGCTAAAGCCAGTAGTTTCCAAGAGGTTTGTGCTGTGTTTGGGGATTTCTGTCATATAGTATTTCTAAGAGAAGCATAGTAACAGGAAGGACTAGGCATGGAATCTCGAGTGTTCCAAACCCTCAGGACAATGGGAACATCAGGAGGTGAGATCCAGTGGGTCATTCTCAGCCTTTGTGTCTGCAGAGGGGAGGGAAGCTCACCCAGGGCTCAGAACATTCCTGAAGTGTCTACCAAGTCTTGAGTCTGGGCACCTTCACCAGGCCCCCACAAATTAACCATTGTGGCATGAATGAGGTTATCTCTCCAGGCAAATGGCATGTCCAAGGACAGACTGGGCCACCAAAAAAACTCAAGACAATCTCACTGTCACTTCCCGCAGGAGAGCTGGGGTAGAAGCAAAGTCTAAGCAGGCATCTCAGTTTCAGGCACAAGTAGACCCTGGAGGCGCAGGGGCTTTCCAGACCAGGGGCCTCTGAAAGCATCCCTGGCCCCTTGTAGCCTGGCTGTCCAGCCTGGGGAGCTGCTGGTCATGTCCTGCTACCTCACAAGGTGACAAAGAGCAGATCTGCCCTCAGCTCCCCTCCAGGACAGGGCAAGTGGCTGGCCTACTGCTCCCCTGCCTGACCTAGTCCTGCTTTCCATTCTGCCTCAGAACTGGTCAGCCACCAGCAGCTGCCAGGGTGTCTCATGGTGGGGGGGGGGGGGGTGGACGCTGCCTGCCTCAGTGGTGCCTTCTGTTAAAATGCAGATTCCCAGGCTTTGCCCCTGGGGACCTTGGAGTGGGACCCAGGAATCTGCATCTTCTAAAGGCTCACCAGGTTATTCTGATGATCCTGGAGTCTGAGAACCAGCACCTTAGGCTACCAGTCACCAATGTGACTGTCCCTAACAGGTGAGCCAGCAGCTTTGGGACTTGAACACGTAAGGAGGAGCATTATGGGTACGTCAGCCTTGCGGCCCCATTTCCAAGCTCTCCCAGCAAACCTCAGTGGGAATCCCCAGACATGCTGCTAGAAAAGGGTCTGGGCTTTGGTCATTTTAGAAACAAATGGAGAAAATAAATAGCCAGACTCCTCTCAAATACCCTACCATACAGTATTATCTTCCAGAGCAGCCCAGGAGGCCGCGCCAAGTAAAGCAAACGCAAACAGCTGCATTCGGGTTCTGCCAGGAGGGGGGCGCTCTGGGGTCAGTTTTTCAAGATCCTCAAGCTCTTGCAGATGCTCCTTAAAGAAAAGGCCCATCATCCTCCTGGGTCGGTCACCAGCCCAAGCCACCACCCAGCCTCCTGCCTAGAAGGTTCCTTCCTTTCGCCCCATTCACAGCCACTCTACCCCTGCCAGATGGCTCAGTGCTGATGGCTCTTCATGCCTCAAAGCCAAGGCTCTGTCCATATGCAGCAGAGAACCCCAGGGAGGGGAAAGAAGCCATGCCTGGCTACCAGGGTTCCGCATCATGGAAGTGCCAGCGGTCCTGACACACGGGACTTGGCACTGACTCAGGACCACTTGTCTTCCTTCCTGGTCGTCACCTGACCCTGCTAGTGCCAGGAGAGGTGGGGGCAGTCATGAGGGCTGTTCAGTCCTCCTGTTCCTTTTGGCCCGTCATCCATGTCTTCTTAACCACAGAGCAGATCTTGAGAACAGTGCCTGAACCCAGCCCCTCTCCCCAAGGAGGCCCAGTCCCTGTTCCTTCCCTGCCTGGCTCCTCTTCCAGTCTTGATTTTTATACTCTTTTTGGGGGGAGGTGGGTACTGGGATTGAACCCAGGGGTGCTCTACCACTGAGCTACGTCCCCAGCCCCTTTTATTTTATTTTCAGAGAGGGTCTCACTAAGTTACCCAGGCTGGCTTCAAACTTGCCATTCTCCTGCCTCAGCCTGCCAAGCCCTGGAATTAAGGACACACACTAGTGTGCCCAGCACTACAGCTGCATTTTTTAAAGATATTTTTAAATTAAAACCAAACGAGCCCTCCTTCCCATTGCCTGTCGGGAGATGGCGGGTTGGATGGTGGCTGGATGTAATTCTCTCGTGCATTTGAGCTCTTCACAAAAGAGCCTTTTCTTGCTCCAAGTGTAACATTTTTCTCACCAGATATTCACTGATTTTGTGCCTTTGGGGTGAGCCACAGAGTCTCACAGAAGCATCTCTGCTTCCACTGTTCAGGAGGCAGGCTGCTGTCCCCAGTGGACAGGGCAGTCTTAGCCATGATCACCCTCACTGATGAGTGTTTGTCAAGCTTTTGGATGTGGGGCTCCCAGAATGTTATGCAAAATTTCAACAAGGCCCAATTCCCGCCTTTGCAGAGGGTGCCATCCATCCCACATCTGCTAGTTCTTGCCTCTGAACTGCGGGGCTCCAGGGCTGCTCGCTTGCCCTGTGGCTGAGTGTTGCGTGTCTGCAGCAGCTGCAGGGCCTTGCTACTCTGCTGAAATGCATCACCATCTCAGAGGAGTGGAGCCCTGTGATATGCACATCTGACAGGTAGACCTCCCCCCAGGAGGATGTTGGTGTGAGTTCTGGGGAAATGCACATGAACACCCCTTTGTATCTGGAAGCACAAGTGAGAGGTGGATTCCTGTCCTGGAGCCCAGGCAGCCTCCAGAGGATGCTGAGGCCAGGAAGTTTCCATGCCTCTCCAAAGAGCCCAGCTTCACTGTTGAATCCATCTTTTTCTTCCACATCCTCTCTTTTCCTAAGCCTCAAGTCATCAGTTCTACCTTCCCACTAATTTCTTGCTGAGCTGCTGACAGTGCAGAGAAGGCACCACAGCCTCCTTCCCAAGCCTTGCCAATGGGAATAGTGGCTTCTTGGACCACTGGAAGTCTCCTTAGAGGAAGAAGGAATGCCAGTCTGAGTTGGCATTCACGGGTTTCTGTGTGCTTGCCTTCTGGCTGAATACTTATACCCTACTAAGGGCAACCTCTTCGGGTTGTCTCCTGTCTTCAGAACTGATGCCCTGGGAATGAACCCTCTAACTTCTAAGCCTTTGCTATGGAAAGATCGTGAGTACGAAATCCTGCGCATTGGGAAGCCACACAGCTGTGTGAGTTCATGGACAGCAGAGAGCTCACTTCTTCCAGGTCACAGTGGACCCCAATTGGGAAGCCTCATCCCCCAAGGCAACTTCTGCACCTGTTTGCACAAGCAGCCACTTAGCTATTGAAGCTCAGGCTGAACCCTGCAGGGGCATGGGGGACGGGGCGCTCCTCTGGCCTAAACTTAAAGGCTTGTGCCAGACGAATGATTTAAAACATGTGAAAAGCTAGCTCTTCCTAGGAGGGAAGAAAGACACTCCCCCCAAATAAGAAGAACCTTGCTGTCTTTCCCCAGTCAATTTAGAAGTTGTTTTTGTATTAGGCCAAAAATAAATGTTCTCAATTAGAAGAGCTTCATGGCTATTGGCATTGTTAAAATAATAATAATCATTCTAGTCTCTAAAGGTTGTTTTTTTTCCGGAGATTTTATTGTGTTGGGTGAAAATGGCTCTGTTTTAGAGGTCATTCCTGAGGATAACTGCTTCTGTTCTGCTGCTCTGAAACTTTCATGTTCCGTCACATGTCACAGTGCTGCTGTATCTATATCCAACCACTGTTGTTGTTGTGTGTGTGTGTGTGTGTTTTTTTTTTTAAGAGAAATAAATTCCTCATTGAAAACAAAAAAAAAAAAAGAAAGCAGGATCCTTCCCCCTACCAGAGAGTCATTAGCAGCTTATTAGCCCCAATATTTCTGATGCTATTATTCATTATCTATACTAATTACCTGTCTTTTGCATCTGTCTCACTGAGACCATTCTTCTTTGATCTGGAGTGGTCAATACACTCAGGGGGCTAGAACCTGATGCCCAGTTTTGCCTTCACTGTCCCAAAATTGAAGCTACTGTTTCTAAGTCTTTCTGGGAACAAAATGAGTATCATTAGTACAGAGGGTGAGAACAGACCTGTAATGATCTGTTCTCAGATCATTGGGGCACCTACCAAGTGGAAATGTTCCCTGGAAACCAGCACAGCTGTCACCACTGGAGGTAAAACTCCCACCAGAACCCTGCAGAGGCAGCTTCTTTCCAAGCACAGAGGGAGCAATCCAGGGTTTAAATTGGACAGAGACCACATATGGGACACAAAGGTGCCCACAGCCCTTTGGATCACACTTTATTAAGTGAGAAATTCCCAAGGTCCAGGCAGGCAGCTCAAATTAATTCTCTTTTGAGTGGATAGACTCCTGTCACCTTGCTCCCCACCTGGAGGAGCCTCTAACCCCATATGGTGTGGACAAGATTTTACCTTAATCACTAGAGAACTGGCAATGCTGGAGTGCTTGAAGAGGGGGTTCTAGGAACAGGCCTTCATCTAAGCAATTGTCAGACCATGGCTAGGGACCTGGAGTGAAGAGAATGGGGACAGAACAAAACTAGGCTGTCCTGAGCTCTCAGACTGGGTGTTGCCACCTGAGTCCTAGCAGAGTTTGTCTAGAAAAAAACTCTTTCAATTAGAGTTAGCTACACAAACATTAGCTAAAGAGTCAATCATTGTGTTACTTTCTTTGTCCTACAAATGTTTACTCAGCTCTTTGGTTAGCATTTGAGCTCTGTTACATAGAATAATGAATCTAGATTCCTCTCTTTCTCTCTCTCTCCCTGCACAAAGTCAAATCAAAATGGATCACAGACTTAGGAATTAGACAGGAAACTTTGCAACAGCTACAAGAAAACATAGGGTCAACATTTCATTAACTTTCTCAACAAGATTCATAAAGTTCAGGAAGCAAAACCAAGAATCAATAAGTAGAATGCCATCAACTTAGAAATTTCTGCACAGCAAGGAAAACAAAACTGTGACAGAGAGCCTACGGAATGAGAGAAAATCTTTATTACCTGCTCCTCTGACAAACAATCTAATCAATAAATGGGTAAAAGAACTAAACAGACATTACTCAAAAGAAGAAACACAATAGCCAACAAATATATTTTAAAAATTCAACATCTTTATCAATCAGGGAAATGCAAATCAAAACTACACTAAAGATTTCATCTCACTTCAGTCAGAATGGTAATTATCAAGAACACTCTATATTGTTGGTAGGGTTGCAAATTAGTAAAACCACTCTGGAAAGCAGTATGGAAAATCCTCAAAAAACTAGAAATGGAACAACCATATGACACATATATCCCACTCCTTGGTATTTATCCAATAAAACTAAAATCAGCATACCATAGGGATACAGCCACATCAATGATTATAGTAGCACAATTCATAATAGCCAAATTATAGAATCAGCCCAGAGGATGATTAATAGATGAATGGATTCAGAAAATGTGGCATATATACACAATGGAGTTTTACTCAGAATATGAAATAATAAAATTATGGGGTCTGGGGTTGTGGCTCAGCAGTAGAGCACTCACCTAGCATGTGTGAGGCCCTGGGTTCAATCCTCCTGGGTTCAATAAAATAAAGATATTGTGTCCACCTACAACTAAAAAAAAAGAATAATGAAATTATGATATTTGCTGGTAAATGGGTGGAACTGGAGATCATGCTAAGTAAAGTAAGCCAGATTCAGAAACTTAAAAGGGCTGGGGATATAGTTTAGTTGCCTCACATGAACAAGGCCGGGGGTTCAATCCCTAGCACCACAAAAAGAGAAAGTTAAGAGTAGAATGTTGGGCTCAGGCTGTAACTCAGTGGCAGAGCACTTGTCTAGCATGTGTGATGCACTAGATTCATTCTTATTACCACATAAAAATAAACAAAATAAAGGCATGCTATTGACCTACAATTACAAAAAAAAAAAATTGAAGAGTAGAATGTTTTCTCTCATATGTGAAAGGTAGAGCAAAATAAGAGAAAGAAGGGGGAAATGTAATATCATAAGGATATAGGGAAGTTCAGTGGAGAAGAAGAAAGAGACCCAGAGAAAGGAAGGAGGGACTAAAAATGGAAGAAATGTGGAATAAATTTATCTAAAACACATTATGTGCATATATAAATATACCACAGAGAATTTCACCTTTAAATACATGTAGAAAGCACCAATCAAAAGTAAATCAGTGAGTGAAATAAAAAATAAGTAGAGGATGAAGAATGAAATCAGTTCAACACCTAATGGGCCTGAACACACTAGCCATTTTAACTTTATTTAACTTTATTGTCACTGCACATTTATGGTCAGAACATAGCTCAATTTGTCTTATTTCTTCAGATTTAATTTAAGACTCTGGCTGGGGATATAGCTCAATCAGTACAGTGCTTGCCTTGCATGCACAAGGCCCTGGGTTCAATCCCCAGCACCATAAAAAAAAGTTAAGAATTGATTCACTGTTACCTCAGGCTCTAAAAAGCTTAGATGTTGTGAAATGAAGTATGAACTTTGTGCATAAAAACACAATTTACAAAAAAATGCACATATAGATATATGGTTATAATCTAAAACTGTCTTCCAAATATGAAGACATTAGCAAAGAGCACTTCCCCTCCCCCTTCCTCTTCTCCCTCTTTACCATTCCAATGTCTAAATTCAACACTACTCCTAGCTCCAAGAGGTGGATTAACAAGGGTCATTCTCAGAAGACAGTTCTTCCTAAAAACTAACAACAGGATATTTACATAGGGATTATTTTGTTACTGTTAACAAACTTTGGGCATTAGGATTTATCCTTTAATACCCAGCAAGATTAACTGAAATGCACATATAACAATAGCTAGACAATCTGAACTAATCTAAAGGGCACCGATTGCTTCTCTATGCATATTTTCTCCTTCTCCCACCCCCTACCCAGTGAACCTTCAGCCTACCCTCCAAGACATCAAGTTCAACAATTCCATTACCCTAAATGGCAACCATTCCTATGTAGTAACAAAACATACTTAAAGGGCATTACTTTAGCTCTCTACTTTTCCCATGTATTGTGCACTTTTCAACATCTGGAAACACTAGATGTTCCCAACAAGAACTTAAGTTTCCAACTATACATACAGTAGCACTTAATAAACTGCAACACTTACTTAACAAAGGCTATACTTTGAAGCAAAATTCCCCCTTTTTTTAAAGGCTAGAATTTGAAAATGTCTTCCAAACAGTAATATTCTGGCCTAGAACCCTTCCCTTTCTAGTCTTATCAACCAATGGGTCAGTATATGCATCTGTAATGCTTAGAGATGACTTTTAACTATTTCACTTCCTAAGTTGTTTTAAGAACAGTCTTTCCTATGAATTTAACACAACATATACTTGGTGTGTTAGTTTACTAACTCTGCTTTTGTCATACACTGGCAACCTCTTTAACATCTATATAGACTAGATGTAAAATAGGACTCATTTGTCCTTTATATACACTATTTACACAGAATAGTAAAACAAAACCCACAAATATAAAGAACAATGGCCAATTCTGCTTCACAGAAAATATACCTGTATAAAGCCCTTTATATTTCATAAAAAGTAGTGCTAGTGAATTAACCAACTTGTAAATATCTTTTTGTTATAATTGATAGAAAAGATGCATCTTGGACATGGAATTGCTTTATCTCTGGGCATTGTGTATCAGGATTTGTTCATTATGCTAGCACCAGAGGGGCACAGGGAAAGATGGGAGCAAGTGCTCAAAGATTTACATATTGATGTGAGCCACTGGTGTGTGTGCATCTTCTGGCTGTACTATAGGAATATTTTAATTCACTGGGAACAAGCATTCTTGCTAATATTTTAGTAGTAGAAATCTGGTAACGATACAAGCTTGGTGTATTCTTTTGCTGTTTCATTTTAAATTGAGCATTAAGGGAATGAATTGTTTTAGTTGTAACTCTGCCAATATGTCTATCTAGAGGCCTGTTGCCATTTCTGTCTTCAGTGAAATTTTTGTCCCTAAGAAAGAATAACAGATTGAGTTGGTGTAGTGTATTCTTGGTTATCAAAAAATACTCATGTAGTTTCAGGATTTTGAATTGGTGAATATTCATGATGTGTGGAAAAGCATGATATACATCACAATCTCATTCACACAAAATGGGATATTGTATATATATATGCACACACCTAGAGGGACACGTCCAACTAAGCTTCTTTTTTTTTTTTTTAAAGAGAGAGAGAGAGAGAATTTTTTTAATATTTATTTTTTAGTTATCGGCGGACACAACATCCTTGTTTTGTATGTGGTGCTGAGGATCGAACCCGGGCCGCACCCATGCCAGGCGAGCGCGCTACCACTTGAGCCACATCCCCAGCCCCCAACTAAGCTTCTTGTAACTGGATGACTTTGTTCTTTGCTTGTGTTTTTTTCCCTGTAATGCAAAATTTACTTTTAAAAAATAAAAATTATTTTTCAAAAAAAGAAGAAGATGGAAAGATACACCTTGCTCATGGATAGGCAGAATTAATATATTAATATTATTAAAATGGCCATATTACCAAAAGCACTTTACAGATTCAATGTGATTCCAATCAAAATCCCAGTGGCATTCCTCACAGAAATAGAAAAAGCAATTATGAAAGTCATCTGGAAAAATAAGAGACCCAGAATAGCTAAAGCAATTCTAAGCAGAAAGAGTGAAACACATTGTATCACTATACCAGATCTTAAATTATATTACAGAGCAATAGTAACAAAAACAGCATGGTACTGGCACCAAAACAGGCTGGTAGACCAATGGTACAGAATAGAGGACACCGAGACTAACCTACAAAATTACAACTACCTTATACTAGACAAAGGTGTCAAAATCCTGCAATGGAGAAAGGATAGCATCTTCAACAAATGGTGCTGGAAGAACTGGAAATCCATATGCAACAAAATGAAATTGAATCCCTATCTCTCACCATGCACAAAAGTGAATTCAAAATGGATCAAGGATCTAGGAATCAAACCAGAGGCTCTGCGTCTAATACAAAATAAAGTTGGCCCTAATCTCCATCACGTGGGGTTAGGACCCAATTTCCTTAATAAGACACCTATAGCACAAGAGTTAAAACCAAGAATCAACAAATGGGATGAATTCAAACTAAAAAGTTTTATCTCAGCAACAGAAATAATTTGTGAGGTGAATAGGAAGCCTACATCCTGGAAACAAATTTTTACCCCTCACACATCAGATAGAACTCTAATCTCTAGGGTATACAAAGAACTCAAAAAGCTAAATACCAAAATAAATAAATAAATAACCCAATCAACAAATGGGCCAAGGACCTGAACAGACACTTCTTAGAAGAGGATATACAATCAATCAACAAATATATGAAAAAAATGCTCATCATCTCTAGCAATCAGAGAAATGCAAATTAAAACTACTCTAAGATACCATCTCACTCCAGTAAGAATGGCAGCTATTATGAAGTCAAACAACAAGAAGTGCTGGCCAGGATGCGGGGGGAAAAAGGTAGTGGGACTGCAAACTGGTGCAGCCAATTTGGAAAGCAGTATGGAGATTCCTTGGAAAGCTGGGATGGAACCACCATTTGACCCAGCTATTCCTCTTCTCCGTCTATTCCCAAAGAACCTAAAAACAGCATACTACAGGGATATAGCCACATCAATGTTTATAGCAGCACAATTCACAATAGCTAGTCTGTGGAGCCAATCTGGATGCTCTTCAATGGATGAATGGATAAAAAATGTGGCAATTATACACAATGGAATATTACTCAGCACTAAAAAAATTAAAAGATCATGGCATTTGAAGGGAAATGGATGGCATTAAAGCAGATTAAAAAAATGCGGACTGATATAAGGTGGGTGACTCAAAGTAGGGTAGGGAGGAAGAACATGGGAAAAAGATTACCTCTAGATAAGGTAGAGAGGTAGGAGAGAAAGGGAGGGAGAAGGGGAATTGCATGAATGGTGGAAGGACACCATCATCGTTATACAAAAGACAGGTATGAAGATGTGAGCCCAAAAAAAAGAATGGTGTTATCTTAGATTAGGTAGAGAGAAGTGATGGGAGGGGAGGGGAGGGGAGGGGGAATAGGAAGAATAGCAGAATGAAATAGACATTATTATTACTGTGTGTATATATGTGACTGCATGACCAATATGATTCTGCAACCTGTACATTTAGAAAAATGAGAAAGTATATCCCATCTGATTCAAATATATGATATGTCAAGGTCATTGTACTGTCATGTGTAACTAATTAAAACAAATAAAAATGTGTCTGTAGGCAGGAGGAGAAAGGGGAAAAAAGTTAGAACATTACCAATGAAACTTTCAGGAGTCATAGCATATGAGAAAATGGATTATATCCATAAATATAGTGAATATGGATGCAGGTATGAGCCTAAAATAATACATTAAGATATATAGCACACAAATTATCATCAAATAAGAAATGACTGTTATAAACCCAAATGTTAATTATTGATCAGTTTGCCAGGATTTAATTTAGTCTTCATCACATGACTGTAAATAATACTCAAACAATAGGGAGTAATCTAAAATGTATGGATTTTTAAAGAATCAAAATGATAGTATAGCTATCTTATTTTTTATTCTGAAAATATTTTTAGATAATTCAATTATATATCTAGCTTTTTAGATCTTTTACTAAATTAAGAATCTAAATTAAACATGGTTGTTTGCAAATTTCCTTTAAGAAGTAGAAGTGAAACACATTTAGTGGCTATAAAGAAATTAATAAGGGACACAGAGATAAGATGCAGAGGCAGGAAAAAATGATGGCAGAATGATAGAAGGGCCAAGCTGCCAAACTTTATTTATATCAATAAGTTACTTTAGGGCACTGACATCATTAGTACATATTGTTCATTGGATTACTAGGCAGGTTACAGACTTAGCAAGGTTGTACAGCTTATCCTCAGTTACATACTAATTGCAATGTGCAAGGTTAGAAGTTTTGTGTAGCTCTCAAGAAAGTCCATCATATAAAGTTCCTGTTATGTGGACAGTTTTAGGCTCAGTGAAACAATGTGGTTGTCTAACAAGAGAGTTCCTTTATTCCCAGGAGCTATGTGCCTGAGATCAAGGTGGAGGCTGATAAGACTCTAGCACAGAGCCTCCACATGCAGCATTGCCACAGCAGCTAGATATAGCACATGTATTAGTTATCTTACTAGCTCCTAGAAGAAACTAGGATGGGAAACAGAGTGCCAGTTACCCCCTGGAGGGTTTGCTCAATGGAGGAAAGCTTCCCTGTATATTTCCTTGGTCAGAATCCCTACCAGTGGCAAAGCTTCCACATTAAGTCCTCCTGGCTTTGGTCTTTCTGGTAGGAAGTGGCCTCTTGATACAACTGTCTCTTATCAATTTTTTCAAGATCAATCCAAAACATAATCTCTCTAGAGATTTTATGTTGCACTAGCAAAGCATTTGTATACTTCATTCACTTAAGAAAGATGCCAAATTGGGGCATCTATTGTAGAATGATTGGGGCAGTAAAATATTGGAAAATGTTCTGTGGAGATAACTACCTTGTTATGAGAAAAATTCTATTTTGATAATCATTCTACTTTAACAACTGTCCAGATATAATCTTAAGTTCTAGGGACCAGTAGGATTGGCTGATCTATGTCCTTCCTATGTTGTTCTTTTCTCAAAAGTTACCTTTAAATATCCAGGATGTTCATTATGGGACCAACATGTAGTTAGGTTCCTACTATAGCCAGTATACTTAAATCTAGTCACATGGATAGATGTAATATGAGTATCTTAAGAATCCATCATACATATGAGTATCCATCATATGAGTATCCATCATATGGGTATCATTAATAAATAGTGTGATAAATTCTCCAGTCCACATTGCAAGGTACATTAAAGGTGGACTTGGGAAATGGGTCCATAGAAGTCTCTCCATAGGTTTTACTTACCTGATAGTTCAGAAGGCCTGCATAGATGTATACACTGTGGTTGGAGATTTACCTTCCTATGTCAGGTTTTTCATCCATTTTAACAATGAGAAGATTAGATTCTATCCTTTGAAATCTGATTTACCTTATTATTCCATGTGTTGCCCAGTAGCAGTGAGACTTTTAGTATCACAATTTAAAGAAATTTTTTAAATAATTTTGTGAGATTTAGCAGGGTCATGTAGGGTTATATTTTCCTCCTTCTTTAAAAAAAATTGGAAAAAAAAAGTTGATATAAGAGTATCATTAGCCTTAAACTGTATACAATAGCCTAGTACAATACAAGTATTTCCATAATAAGAAGAGATTTACTATCTTTAGTTGGCCTGGAAAGTTGGCAAGAATTACATGACAGGGTCAATATTATTTAGTTGGAAAGGCATTATAGTAAATGAAAACTTAATTTTTATCAAATGTATGATTGGCCTCTATCCTTTACAGAGGATATTCCTTTATAGAAGACATAAATAGACATCTTTTAGAATTATATATTTATTGTGTGTGTGTGTGTTTAGTGAGAATAGGAAAAAAATTTATTTATTACTAATAATGAGAAATGAAATAGAAGAATGAGTAGCCTTTTACTTACCAATTTAGAAATAAATGTTATTATCATTAAATCTAATGTTGATCTAAGTATGGGGAATCAGTACTTTAAATATTGATGGGTAAAAGTGAGTCAGTAGTATTGCTTAGGACAGTGATTCAATGAATTATTTAGAAAAAAAATGAATTTTATACAGCACTGACCCAGCAATGACATCTCAAGGGACACTACGCCAAAACAATTTTACGTATAAAGATTTCTCACTCCTGTCAGAATGGCAATCATCAAGAATACAGGCAAGAGGAAACCCAGCCGGGCCCTGTGCACCAGACCAGAGGAGGAAGCCAGCCCAGCCCCACGCCAGACCTGGGAGCATGGCTACCAGCACGGTTCTGCAGCTGATCCAGATACCCGGTTTCGAACTCCCCCACTCTTAGCTGTGATAACTCAAAATTTTGCCCATAAGCTTTTGGGGGTTGTAGCTATCAACGCAAAACAACAACTGTACAGGCACCTGGTTTCCATCTCAGAGACTAGAGTAGGGAGGCTACAGGTGGAAGCTCATGTCCTTTCACACTAGCTACATCCACCACCATGAACACAGAGGCTCAAGCTAGGAATAGACAACGCCACCTACTGAAAGAAAGGAAAACAGAGTTCTGAGAGACTTTTTTTTTTTGCTATCTTTTCTTCTATCTCTGTCACAACCTCAACATATGTGAAACCAAGAACTGTGCATGAAATAGAACTTTAACAACTGAATCACCAGAATAATATAATATAGAGGAATTGCATATGCCCCACCACGCCCCTGTTTTTTTTTTCTTTTTTCTTTCTTATTTTCTTTTTACCTCTCTTTTTTCTCTTTTCTTCCTTGTTATTTTTTTTCTTAATTCTTACTCCCTCTATTCCACTTTCAACCCCCTAACTTTTACTATCTATACATAGGGTAAATTCCATAAATTACCAGCCTATTGGATAGAGTTCTCCAAAGTTGCTAAGTTAGATTAACCATATACCCTCACTCCTTTCCCCCTAAACAAAACATCCTACGTCTGAAATTCAGTTTTCTATATGCCACCAGAAATGGTATGCCTTTTATGAAACTAATGACTATATTTTTAAATAATAATTAAAGCCAATATTTGTAGACTTAGAGTCTAGCTATAAATGTATTAATTGAAAACTTGTGCTTAGATGATGTACTATTGATATTGGGAACTGTTAACATTGTCTTTCTCCACAAAAGAGAGATTTTGGACCTATACAAGAGCAATATAAATACATAAGGGGAAAATCATTAACACAACAGTTTCACAAACCTGGAAAGAAACATGAGTAGTTTTAAAAGACAAGGAAAGAAAGGACCACAAACAATGCAGGTCAATTCAACATTAGAAGAGGTAATATCTGTAGCAGATGGAATGTCAGATAAAGAGTTTAGGAAATACATGCTTCAGATGATCTGGAGTCTCAAGGAAGACATTAGACAGCAAAATCAGACAATGAAAGATAACTTTGACAATGAATTACATAAACAAATCCAAGAAGCAAAAGATCAACTCTACAGGGAGAGAGAGGTTATATAAAAAAAAAAAAAAGAAATCCTGGAAATGAAGGAAACAATAAACCAAATTAAAAACTCAAATGAGAGTATTACCAGAAGAGTAGAACACTGAGAAGATAGAACATCTGACAACGAAGACAAAGTATTTCAACTTGAAAAAAAACATAGACAGCTCAGCGAGAATGTTAAGAAACCCTGAGAAGAACATCCAAGAATTATGGGATAACATAAAGAGACCAAACGTAAGAGTTAATGGGATACAGGAGGGTATAGAGGTCCAAACCAAAGGAATGAGCAATCTGTTCAATGAAATAATACTAGAAAACTTCCCAGACTTGAATAATGAAACAGAAATCCAAATCCTAGAAGCCTACAGGAGGTCGAATGTGCAAAATCATAAGAAATCCACACCGAGACACATTATAATGAAGATGCCCAACATACAGAATAAGGAGAGAATCTTAAAAGCCACAAGAGAAAGGAAGCAGATTACATTTAGGGATAATCATGATAAAGGCTGATCTTTGAACACAGACTCTGAAAGCTAGAAGATCCTGGAACAACATATTTCAAATGCTGAAAGAAAATGGGTTCCAACCAAGAATCGTATATCCAGCGAAATTAAGCTTCAGAATTGAAGATGAAATAAAAATCTTCCATGATAAACAAAAGTTAAAAGAATTTGCAGCTAGAAAACCAGTGCTTCAAAACATCCTTGGCAAAACATTTCAGGAAGAGGAAATGAAAAATTACAATGAAAACCAACAGCAGGAGGTAGTACAGTAAAGGAAAAACTAATCATAGAGGAAAAACAAATTATGTTAAGTAACATAAATAAACAAATATGGCTGGAAGTACAAACCATATCTCAATAGTAACCCTAACTGTTAATGGCTTAAATGCACCAATCAAAAGACATAGGCTAGTAGACTGGGTTTTTAAAAAAAGATCCAATAATATGCTGCCTACAGGAGACTCATCTGATAGGAAAAGACATACACAGACTGAAGGTGAAAGGTTGGGAAAAATCATACCACTCACATGGACCTCGGAATCAAGCAGGGGTATCCATACTCATATCAAATAAAATAGACTTCAAGCCAATTAATCAAAAGGGATAAATAAGGACACTACATACTGCTCAAGGGAACCATACACCAACAAGACTTAACAATCATTAATATATATGCCCCAAACAATGGTGCAGCTATGTTCATCAAACAAACTCTTCTCAAGTTCAAGAGTCAAATAGACCACAACACAATAATCATGGGAAATTTTAACACACCTCTCTCACCACTGGATAGATCTTCCAAACAAAAGTTGAATAAGGAAACTATAGAGCTCAATAATACAATTAATAACTTAGACTTAATTGACATATATAGAATATACCACCCAACATCAAGTGGATACACTTTTTTCTCAGCAGCACATGGATCCTTCTCAAAAATAGACCATATATTATGTCACAGGGCAAATCTTAGCAAATACAAAGGAGTAGAGATACTACCATGCATTTTATCTGATCATAATGGATTGAAATTGGAAATCAAGATAAAATAAGGAAGAAAAATTCCTACATCACATGAAGAATAAACAATATGCTACTGAATGAACAAAGGGTTACAGAAGACATCAAAGAGGAAATTAAAAAAACATATCGAAATCTCTGGGACACTATGAAAGCAGTACTAAGAGGAAAATTCATTTCATGGAGTTCATTCCTTAAAAGAAGAAAAAAACCAACAAATAAATGACCTCAAACTACATCTTGAAGCCCTAGAAAAAGGAAAACAAATCAGCAGCAAATACAGTAGAAGGCAAGAAATAATTAAAATCAAAGATGAAATCAAAACAAAAGAAACAATCGAAAAAATTGACAAAACTAAAAGTTGGTTCTTTGAAAAAATAAATATGATTGATAGACCACTAGCCACACTAACAAAGAGAAGAAGAGAGAGAACCCAAATTACTAGCATACGGGATGAAAAAGGCAACATCACAACAGACACTTCAGAAATACAGAAGATAATTAGAAATTATAGAGGATAGTGAAGGCATTGATAAATTCCTTAAGGCATATGATCTACCCAGATTGAGTCAGAATGATATACACAACCTAAACAGACCAATATCAAGTGAGGAAATAGAAGAAGCCAACAAAAGATTACCAACCAAGAAAAGCCCAGGATCGGACGGATATACAGCAGAGTTTTACAAGACCTTTAAAAAAGAACTAATACCAATACTCTTCAATGTATTTCAGGAAATAGAAAACGAGGGAGTACTTCCAAATTCATTCTATGAGGCCAACATCACCCTGATTCCTAAACCAGATAAAGACACTTCAAAGAAAGAAAACTTCAGACCAATATCCCTAATGAATATAGATGCAAAAAATCCTCAATAAAATTCTGGCAAATCGGATACAAAAACATATCAAAAAGATCATGCACCATGACCAAGTGGGATTCATCCCTGGGATGCAAGGCTGGTTCAATATACAGAAATCAATAAATGTAATTCACCACATCAATAGACTTAAAGATAAGAAAGATATGATCATCTCGATAGATGCAGAAAACGCATTCGACAAAATACAGCATCGCTTTATGTTCAAAACACTAGAAAAATTAGGGATAAGAGGAAATTACCTCAACATGGTAAAAGCTATAAATGCTAAGCCTCGGGCCAGCATCATTCTAAATGGAGAAAAATTGAAGGCATTCCCTCTAAAATCTGGAACAAGTCAGGGATACCCTCTCTCACCACTTCTATTCACATAGTTCTTGAAACACTAGCCAGAGCAATTAGAAAGATGGAAGAAATTAAAGGAATAAATATAGGAAAAGAAGAACTTAAATTAGCACTATTTGCTGATGACATGATCCTATACCTAGCAGACCCAAAAAGTTCAACCAAGAAACTTCTAGAACTAGTAAATGAATTCAGCAAGGTGACAGGATATAAAAATCAATACCCATAAATCAAAGGCATTCCTGTATATTAGTGACAAATTCTCTGAAATGGAAACGAGGACAACTACCTCATTCACAATATCCTCAAAAAAAAAAAAAAACCTGGGAATCAACCTAACAAAAGAGGTGAAAGATCTATACAATGAAAACTACAGAACCCTAAAGAAAGAAATAGAAGAAGATCTTAGAAGATGGAAGGATATACCTTGCTCATGGATAGGCAGAATTAATATTATTAAAATGGCCATATTACCAAAAGCACTTTACAGATTCTATGCAATTCCCATCAAAATCCCAATGGCATTCCTTGCAGAAATATAAAAAGCAATCATGAAATTCATCTGGAAAAATAAGAGACCCAGAATAGCTAAAGTAATTCTAAGCAGGAAGAGTGAAATTGGTGGTATCACTATTCCAGATTTTAAATTATACTATAGAGAAATAGTAACAAAAACAGCATGGTACTGGCACCCAAACAGGCTGGTAGACCAATAGTACAGAATAGAGGACACAGAGACAAATCCACAGAATAGAGGACACAGAGACAAATCCAATGGTACAGAATAGAGGACACAGAGACAAATCCACAATTGTGAATAGCTGTTCAATTCACAATAGCTAGACTATGGAACCAGCCTAGGTGCCCCTCAATAGATGAATGGATAAAGAAAATGTGGTATATATACTCAATGGAACATTATTCAGCTTTAAAGAAGAGTAAAATTATGGAATTTACAACTACCTTATATTAGACAACATGCAATGGAGAAAGGATAGCATCTTCAACAAATGGTGCTGGGAGAACTGGAAATCCATATGCAACAAAATGAAATTGAATCCCTTTCTCTCACCATGCACAAATGTCAACTCAAAATGGATCAAGGAGCTAGGAATCAGACCAAAGACTCTGTGTCTAATAGAAGATTGGCCCTAATCTTCATCACGTGGGGGCAGGCCCCAAATTTCTTAATAAGACACCTATAGCACAAGAGTTAAAACCAAGAATCAACAAATGGGATGAATTCAAACTAAAAAGTTTTTTATCAGCAAGAGAAATAATATGTGAGGTGAATAGGGAACCTACATTCTGGGAACAAATTTTTACCCCTCAAACATCAGATAGAGCTCTAATCTCTAGAGTATACAAAGAACTCAAAAAGTTAAACAACAAAAAAGCAAATAACCCAATCAACAAATGGGCGAAGGACTTGAACAGAAACTTCTCAGAAGAGGATATACAATCAATCAACAAATACATGAAAAAATGCTCACCATCTCTAGCAATCAGAGAAATGCAAATTAAAACTACTCTAAGATACCATCTCACTCCAATAAGAATGGCAGCCATTATGAAGTCAAACAACAATAAGTGCTGGCGAGGATGCGGGGGAAAAAGGTACACTCATACATTGCTGGTGACACTGCAAATTGGTGCAGCCAATTTAGAAAGCAGTATGGAGATTCCTTGGAAAGCTGGGAATGGAACCACCATTTGACCCAGCTATTCGCCTTCCAGGGGACTATACCCAAAAGACCTAAAAAGAGCATACTACAGGGACACAGCCACATCGATATTTATACCAGCACAATTCACAATAGCTAGACTGTGGAACCAACCTAGATGCCCTTCAATAGATGAATGGATTTAAAAAATGTGGCATTTATACACAATGGAATATTACTTAGCACTAAAAAATAACAAGATCGTGGCATTTGCAGAGAAATGGATGATATTAGAGCAGATTATGCTAAGTGAAGTTAGCCAATCCCTAAAAAATAAATGCTGAATGTCTTCTCTGATATAAGGGGGGGGTGACTCAAAATGGGATAGGGAGGAAGAGCATGAGAAGAAGATTACCACTAAATAGGGAAGAGAGGTGGGAGGGAAAAGGAGGGAGAAGTGGAGTTGCACGGAAGATGGAAGGAGACCCTCATCATTATACAGAATACATGTATGATGTTGTAAGGAGGAAAAGAAAAAAAAGTGTGTCACATTAGATTGGATAGAGAGAAGTGATGGGAGGGGAGGGGAGGGGAAGGGGGGATAGGAAGGGCAGGTTAGGGTTAGGGTTAGGGTTAGGGTTAGGGTTAGAATAGAATAGACATTACGATTGCTGTATGTATATAGGTGACTGTATGACCAATGTGATTCTGCAATCTGTACAATCAGAAAAATGAGAAATTATACCCCAGTTGATTCAAATGTATAAATTGCCAAGATAATTGTAATGTCATGTGTAGCTAATAAAAAAAAAAGAATACAGGCAACAATAAATATTGGTGAGGATGTAGTGAAAAAGGTACCCTCATACATTGCTGGTGGGACTGCAAATTGGTGCAACTACTATGGAAAGCAACATGGAGATTCCTCAGAAAATTGGAAATGGAACCACCATTTAACCCAGCTATCCCACTCCTTGGTTTATACTCAAAGAACTTAAAATCAGCATACTATAATGATGCAACCACATAAATGTTTATAGCTGTTCAATTCACAATAGCTAGACTATGGAACCAGCCTAGGTGCCCTTCAGTAGATGAATGGATAAAGAAAATGTGGTATATATACTCAATGGAGCATTATTCAGCTTTAAAGAAGAGTAAAATTATGGAATTTGCCCGTAAATGGTTGGAGTTGGAGAATATCATGCTAAGTGAAATAAGCCAATCCACAAAACCAAAGGCCAAATGTTTTCTCTAATATGTGGATGCTAATTCATCTTAAAGCAGGGGGCACGAGGGAAGAATAGTGTTACCTTAGATTAGGTAGAGGGAAGTGATGGGAGGAAAGGGGAGGGGATGTGGGGATAGGAAACATAGTAGAATGAAACAGACATTATTACTGTATGTGTATATGTGACTACATGACCAATATGATTCTGCAACATGTACACTCATAAAAATTAGAAATTATATCCCCTCTATGTATGATATATCAAGTGCATAAATGCATTCTACTGTCATGTATAACTAATTTAAAAAATAATTTTTTAAAAGATATGAATGTATGAATACCTTTAACAATTTTGGTTTTTAATGTAGTAAGATTAACTCAAGTGTTTAACATAAGGTTTTGAATAAAAGAACTATGATTGAGAAAAGGCCCAGTGGCCCGCGGAGAGGCAGAGCTGCCAACCACGCCTGCAAGGTAGGCGGGCCTGCGACCCACCGACAGAACAGGCGCAGCGGCCTGCTGAGGGGCAGAGCCGCCCCCTCCGCCCGCGCCTGCAAGGTAGGCAGAACTGTGACCACCGGCAGAACAGGCCCAGCGGTCTGCTGAGGGGCAGAGCCTCCCCTCCCCCCCTGCAAGGTAGGCGGACCTGTGAACCACCTGAAGAACAGACCCAGTATTCTGCGGAGGGGCAGAGCTGCCCCACGTGCCTGCAAGGTAGGCGGACTTGCGACCACCAACAGAACAGGCCAGACCTGCAACCGACAGACAGAACAGGCCCAGCGGCCTGTGGAAGGGTAAAGCCGCCCCCCCCCCGGCGCCTGCAAGGTAGGCGGACCTGCGACCCACCAGCAGAACAGGCCCAGAGACCTGCAGAGGGGGAGTGCCGCTGCCTGCACCTGCAAAGTAGGCACAACTGCGACCACCGACAGAACAAGCCTAGCGGCCCACAGAAGGGCAGAGCCGCCGCCCGCGCCTGCGAGGGAGACTTTGCAACTATACAAGACCAATATAAATATATAGGGGGAAAATTCAATAGCACAACAGTTTCACCAAGCAGAAAGAAACACGAACAGTATGGAGAGACAAGGAAAGAAAGGACCACAAGCAATGCAGGTCATCTCAACATTAGAAGAGGTAATATCTGCAGCAGATGAAATGTCACATAAAGATTTCAGGATATACATGCTTCAGATGATCTGGAGTCTCAAGGAAGACATCAGACAGCAAAATCAGACAATGAAAGATCACTTCAACAATGAATTACATAAACAAATCCAAGAAGCAGAAGATCAACTATACAGGGAGATAGAGGTTATAAAAAACAAACAAACAGAAATCCTAGAAATGCAGGAAGCAATAAACCAACTTAAAAACTCAATTGAGAATACTACCAGCAGAGTAGAACACTTAGAAGATAGAACATCAGACAATGAAGATAAAGTATTTCAACTTGAAAAGAACATAGACAGCTCAGCAAGAATGTTAAGAAACCATGAGCAGAACATCCAAGAAATATGGGATAACATCAAGAGACCAAATTTAAGAGTCATTGGGATACAGGAAGGGATAGAGTTTCAAACCAAAGGAATGAGCAATCTATTCAATGAAATAATACGAGAAAACTTCCCAGACTTGAAGAATGAGATAGAATCCCAAATCATAGAAGCCTACAGGATGCCAAATGTGCAAAATCATAAGAGATCCACACCTAGACACATTATAATGAAGATGCCCAACATACAGAATAAGGAGAGAATTTTAAAAGCTACAAGAGAAAGGAAGCAGATTACATTTAGGGGTAAGCCAATCAGGATAACAGCTGATCTTTCAACACAGACTCTGAAAGCTAGAAGATCCTGGAATAACATATTTCAAACACTGAAAGAAAATGGGTTCTAACCAAGAATTGTGTATCCCGCGAAATTAAGCTTCAGGATGGAAGATGAAATTAAAACCTTCCACGATAAACAAAAGTTTAAAGAATTTACAGCTAGAAAACCATCTCTTCAAAACATCTTCTGCAAAACATTACAGGAAGAGGAAATGGAAAATAACAATGAAAACCAACAGTGGGAGGTAGGACAGTAAAGGGGGGAAAAATAATCAAAGAGGAAAACAAACCATGTTTAGTAACAGAAATAAACAAATATGGCTGGAAGAACAACCCATATCTCAATAATAACCCTAAATGTTAATGGCTTAAACTCACCAATTAAGAGACACAGGCTAGTAGAATGGATCACAAAACAAGACCCAACAATATGCTGCCTACAAGAGATGCATTTGATAGGAAAAGACATACATAGGCTGAAGGTGAAAGGTTGGGAAAAATCATATCACTCATATGGACTTCGGAAACAAGCAGGAGTGTCCATATTCATATCCGGCTGCAGCAAAATAACCGGGGGGTGACGAATAACTTGTAAACGTTGATACAGCAGGAGTAGGAGCCGTTTATTGTAGGACAGGAGCAGTATTTATACATTCCACACAGCTTATCTAATTAACATAAACTAAATACATCGGTCAACCAATCAGGAATCTCCACACTTAATGGCTCGCCTTTGTTACTTCTCAAACCACTCCCTCTGGCATTTTGCCAGGCACCATCCAGACTTGTTTACGAACTCTAACATTCCCCTGGCAAAATGCCAGGTGTTATTTTTGACTTGTTTACAGACTCTAACAGTCGGGCTCCAAATTCCTCAATAGGACACCCATAGCACAAAAGTTAATAACTAGAATCAACAAATGGGACTTAATCAAACTAAAAAGTTTTTTCTCAGCAAAAGAAACAATAAGAGAGGTAAATAGGGAGCCTACACCCTGGGAACAAATCTTTACTCCTCACACTTCAGATAGAGCCCTAATATCCAGAGTATACAAAGAACTCAAAAAATTAGACAATAAGAGAACAAACAACCCAATCAACAAATGGGCCAAGGACCTGAACAGACACTTCTCAGAGGAGGACATACAGTCAATCAACAAGTACATGAAAAAATGCTCAACATCTCTAGCTGTCAGAGAAATGCAAATCAAAACCACCCTAAGATACCATCTCACTCCAGTAAGATTGGCAGCCATTAAGAAGTCAAACAACAACAAGTGCTGGCGAGGATGTGGGGAAAAGGGTACACTTGTACATTGCTGGTGGGACTGCAGATCGGTGCAGCCAATTTGGAAAGCAGTATGGAGATTTCTTGGAAAGTTGGGAATGGAGCCACCATTTGACCCAGCTATTCCCCTTCTTGGTCTATTCCCTAAAGACCTAAAAAGGGCATGCTACAGGGACACTGCTACATCGATGTTCATAGCAGCACAGTTCACAATAGCAAGACTGTGGAACCAACCTAGATGCCCTTCAATAGACGAATGGATTAAAAAAATGTGGCATTTATACACAATGGAGTATTACTCTGCATTAAAAAATGACAAAATCATAGAATTTACAGGGAAATGGATGGCATTAGAGCAGATTATGCTAAGTGAAGCTAGCCAATCCCTAAAAAACAAATGCCAAATGTCTTCTTTGATATAAGGAGAGTAACTAAGAACAGAGTAGGGATGAAGAGCAGGAGAAGAAGATTAACATTTAACAGGGATGAGAGGTGGGAGGGAAAGGGAGAGAGAAGGGAAATTGCATGGTAATGGAAGGAGACCCTCAGGGTTATACAGTGGAGGAGGTAGAGAGAGAGGAGGGGAGGGGAGGGGAGAGGTGGGGAGGGGGGAGGGTGGAGGACGGGAAAGGCAGCGGAGCACAACAGACACTAGTATGGCAATTTGTAAATCAATGGATGTGTAACTGATGTGATTCTGCAATCTGGGTATGGGGTGAAGGTGGGAGTTCATAACCCACTTGAATCAAAGTGTGGAATATGATATGTCAAGAAATTTGTAATGTTTTGAACAACCCACAATAAAAAATTTAAAAAAAAAAAAAGAAACTATTAGAGCTAATAAATGAATTCAGCAAAGTAGCAGGATATAAAATCAACACGCATAAATCAAAATCATTCCTGTATATCAGCGACAAATCCTCTGAAATGGAAATGAGGACAACCACTCCATTCACAATATCTTCAAAAAAAATAAAATACTTGGGAATCAACCTAACAAAAGAGGTGAAAGACTTATACAATGAAAACTACAGAACCCTAAAGAGAGAAATAGAAGAAGATCTTAGAAGATGGAAAAATATACCCTGTTCATGGATAGGCAGAACTAACATCATCAAAATGGCGATATTACCAAAAGTTCTCTATAGGTTTAATGCAATGCCAATCAAAATCCCAACGGCATTTCTTGTAGAAATAGAGAAAGCAATCATGAAATTCATATGGAAAAATAAAAGACCCAGAATAGCAGAAACAATGCTAAGCAGGAAGTGTGAATCAGGCAGTATAGCGATACCAGACTTCAAACTATACTACAGAGCAATAGTAACAAAAACAGCATGGTACTGGTACCAAAACAGGCGGGTGGACCAATGGTACAGAATAGAGGACACAGAAACCAATCCACAAAACTACAACTATCTTATATTTGATAAAGGGGCTAAAAGCATGCAATGGAGGAAGGATAGCATCTTCAACAAATGGTGCTGGGAAAACTGGAAATCCATATGCAACAAAATGAAACTGAATCCCTTTCTCTTGCCATGCACAAAAGTTAATTCAGAATGGATCAAGGAGCTTGATATCAAATCAGAGACATGCCGTCTGATAGAAGAAAAAGTTGGCTACGATCTACATACTGTGGGGTCGGGCTCCAAATTCCTCAATAGGACACCCATAGCACAAAAGTTAATAACTAGAATCAACAAATGGGACTTACTCAAACTAAAAAGTTTTTTTCTCAGCAAAAGAAACAATAAGAGAGGTAAATAGGGAGCCTACATCCTGGGAACAAATCTTTACTCCTCACACTTCAGATAGAGCCCTAATATCCAGAATATACAAAGAACCCAAAAAATTAGACAATAAGATAACAAACAACCCAATCAACAAATGGGCCAAGGACCTGAACAGACACTTCTCAGAGGAGGACATACAGTCAATCAACAAGTACATGAAAAAATGCTCACCATCTCTAGCAGTCAGAGAAATGCAAATCAAAACCACCCTAAGATACCATCTCACTCCAGTAAGATTGGCAGCCATTATGAAGTCAAACAACAACAAGTGCTGGCGAGGATGTGGGGAAAAGGGTACACTTGCACATTGCTGGTGGGACTGCAAATTGGTGCAGCCAATTTGGAAAGCAGTATGGAGATTTCTTGGAAAGCTGGGAATGGAGCCACCATTTGACCCAGCTATTCCCCTTCTCGGTCTATTCCCTAAAGACCTAAAAAGAGCATGCTACAGGGACACTGCTACATCAATGTTCATAGCAGCACAATTCACAATAGCAATACTGTGGAACCAACCCAGATGCCCTTCAATAGACGAATGGATAAAAAAAAAAAATGTGGCATTTATACACAATGGAGTATTACTCTGCATTAAAAAATGACAAAATCATAGAATTTACAGGGAAATGGATGGCATTAGAGCAGATTATGCTAAGTGAAGCTAGCCAATCCCTAAAAAACAAATGCCAAATGTCTTCTTTGCTATAAGGAGAGTAACTAAGAACAGAGTAGGGTCGAAGAGCATGAGAAGAAGATTAACATTAAACAGGGATGAGAGGTGGGAGGGAAAGGGAGAGAGAAGGGAAATTGCATGGAAATGGAAGGAGACCCTCAGGGTTATACAAAAGTACATACAAGAGGAAGTGAGGGGAAAGGGAAAAATAATACAAGGGGGACAAATGAATGACAGTAGAGGGGGTAGAGAGAGAAGAGGGGAGGGGAGGGGAGGGGGGATAGTAGAGGATAGGAAAGGCAGAACACAACAGACACTAGTATGACAATATGTAAATCAATGGATGTGTAACTGATGTGATTCTGCAATCTGTATATGGGGTAAAAATGGGAGTTCATAACCCACTTGAATCAAAGTGTGAAATATGATATATCAAGAACTATGTAATGTTTTGAACAACCAACAATAAAAAATAAATTAATTAATTTAAAAAAAAGAACTATGATTTAAAAAATGGGCATTAAAAATATCACTGTAAAAGAATATCAATTGTGTACAACTTAAAATGATTTTACAAGTTTAAAAAATATTAATATGATCCTATATTTATATAAAATATGTATAGAGAATAGTTTAGAAGGCTATGTATTAGATATTAACAGTAGTTATCTATGGACAATAGAATTTTATGAGATTTTTATGTATACCTCTTAAGTTTTTGTAACAATTGGTCTCTTGGCAAAAGTTAGATAAGGTGGTTTAATCTTGAAATTTATTTGAGTATCTCATTTGAATAGCAGTCGATAAACTTTGGTATGTAATTCTTTGGGTTAATATAAACTAGTTGATCCATTTCACTGTTATATCTAGAATATGAAATGGACAAATTAAGAGAAAATTTAATTCCTTCTCTTTTTTTGTCTTTTTTAATTAAATTATTTATTTATTCTAATTTGTTATACAGGATGGCAGAATGCAATTTATTTCATATTACACATATAGAGCACAATTTTTCAAGTCACTGATTGTACACAAAGTATTTTCATGTCTTCATACATGTATTTAGGGTAATGATGTCTAGCTTTAATCCTTTCTTGAGAGAAGATCTTAAAACATTTTTATATTTTACAATGTTACCTTTTAAATAAGCTAGTGTCTTTCAATTATCTTTTAAAAATATAGCTAAGTTGACTTTCCAGTGTAGAGAGTAACACATAAGCTCTATAATATGTTTATATAATTATAGAAAATCAAATAATTAGATTTTAATTATTTTGTTATTACTGTATGAGTTGGTAAGAGACCATTATAAAAAATTAGTTTGTAGAGCATCAGTTTAGTAAAATGTTCTCTTAAACCTTATACTTTAAGAATTTATATATTTATGGAGACAGAGATACAATTGATATATAAGAATTAGTAATAATTATCATAATTATATTGATGTTTGAAATCAATTAAATTTTGCTTTCAAAGAGAAGTTTGAAACTTAGAACTTAAAGTGGTATTTGAAAACATTTACCATTCAATCAAAAAATGTATGAATCTTAATTTCTTAAAAATTAGCCCTTTTTTAAGTAATAATACTTACCAGATATAAGTAATTATTTTATTAGAATGAGAGAAGATTAATGTTTTAAGAAGCTCTTGTAGTCCTATGCACTTGTTACAAACCAGAAGAAAGAGTGAGTCTGTTTTTTGGAATTTGGGGCAGACTAAAAATGTTGATAACAAGCTATGCAACCCTTATGTGACTGAGGGATTTTAAAACTAGTGTTGCTACTCTTGATTCTCCCTTACACCATGAAGACGGCAGTGTGTTACGGATGTCTTTTATTTTATTACAATAATGAGGACTGGATATGTGTCTTCCTGGGTAAGAGGAACTCAGTCAAAAGAGGATTAGGTTGTTTCACTATTTGCAGACAATGAGAAGGGGAGATGAGACCTGGAGTGTCAGAACCCGCTGACAATCTGTAATTCCTGGTACAGCAGAGATGCATAAAGAAAGACACACGCACACGCACACATCCAGTAGAGAATAAGCAGCCCCTTTATTTCTTCCCTGCTTCTTTTATACAGCAAAAATGAAACACATCTTTCCAGCAGCTTAATCTTATCAAGCATGGATAGACATTCTCAGAGTAACTTTGTTCATGGTCACAGTGCTCCATATTTCTTATTATCTGAGTTGTAGTTAGTTAATTTCCAGGCAATCACATATCTATATCTATCTAGATTTTAAATTTGGCAGAACATTCTTTTCTCCCATCTCCTCAAGACTGCAACAAGGACACAGCTCAAAGAGTTCATAGTTTCTCACAGACCCCTTTGTTTTGCCAAGCACAGCAAAACTTAACTGTTTGTGTGCGTGAGCACACACTGGAGGACTGGACTGTGCCTATACCTCACAACACAGTAAGGACATTTTTTGGGAATTCCACATGGTCCATGTATACAAGCAACATTCACTACACAGGAGCCATCAGCAGGATTGCAGCTGTCCACCTGAATATATTCCTTCCTGTTTGCCCCTCCCCACCATCTTCATAATGGAGAGGATTAGCACAAAAAGGAGGGGAGAAGCTGATTCGTGTCCCTTTAGCAGTTATCTCAGTGGGAGGAGGGAAGTGAGCTGCGGTAGTAGGGAGATTTCAATTTCACAAGAGTCTACAGCTTATTAGACAGATTGGGGGATCAGGGTATAGATGTCCTGAGCTTGGCATAGAAGGACTGAAACCAGTATATTATTTCCACCAAGAAAAGGAGGAGAGTCTCCTATCCAAGGGCAATGTGAGGAGGCTGGGGGGAAAAGCAACTATGTTGCTTTCAGAGAGTCCAGGGAAGCTCTCCAATTCCCCCCACTGTCCCCCTACTCAAGTTCTCCCTCCAAACTGTGTGCAGAGGAGCAGGAATGGAGGGGAGTGTTCAAACAGTCTCACACTCACTGAGGAAGGGACAGACCACAGGTCGAGGTAGTGAAAGAAAAAGAAGTTCACAGCCACTGCTCTACACTGCCCAGAGATTTGAGCAATGTGACCCTGGTCACTAGGAGCCCAGTCCTGCCCCTGTCATCTCTGTCCACTCTTCTCTCTCTGACTCAATGCATTCAATGATAAGTAGTGTGAGCCCCTAGTGGCCAACATTTCTTTCACTCTCACCTTCCTGGAAAAGAATGTATTTCTGAGAAGAGGAAAAAATAGGAGCTGCTTTCACATTCTTGTTCTAGTTATTAATGGAAGTCTTGATAAAAAGCCAGAGACCTCTCTTCTCTATTTTTCTAAGAGGTCAAATTCCCTGTGAAGCCTGAAGAGAGACTAAGTTGCTGTCAACCTTTTGCAGATTTCATTACATGCCTTGTGAGACTGACCAGGGCAGTTTCTGTGTCCTGCTCTCTATGTGTTTTCTACATGAGCAAAGAGGTCCGGGTCCCAGGGCAGGCATAGGAAATTTAGAGAGGAGAATTCAAGTACCTTGCCTCTCTGTAAACATGATTTTCACACTCAGGAATTTGGGTTATTCAAGGGGCAGCATCTCAACTTCCTTCCAAAAATGAAAGGAGCCCCAGATTTTTTTTGATATATCAGCTTTCTGTCACTGTGGAAAATAACTGACATAACTTCAAAAGAATAAAAATTTATTTTATCCCATGCTTTCAGAGATCTCAGTTCTTGTTTGTCTGGTTCCACTTCTATGGTCCTGTGGTGAAGCAGAACATCATGGCAGAATGCTGAATGGTATGGTAGAACAAAACCACTCACTGCATAGTGGCCAGAGGCAGAGCACAAGATGACCAGGAAAGAGTGTGGCTCCAGGACTCCTGGACATCTACTTGATGTAGTCAGATGGTAGATAGACTTGTCTACTCCAGCCAGGATAGAACTTTTAAGAGTTGGTGATACTCCATCTCCATTGATATTCCATCTCCAATGATGGCCTCAGCTCCATAAATTATACCTGATACATATCCCATATAAAATCAGTGACTTTATTTTATTTGTTTATTTTTATGTGGTGCTAAGGATTGAACCTAGTGCCTCACGCATACTAGGCTACCACTGAGCTACAACAACAGAAAACCAATCGGGATAAAATTGGGAAAAGAAAAGCTTTGTATTGCCAGGATGGATGGCCAACTAATTCCTCAGAGAATTGGGCTGCCTCTCTCCCCTTTTCCCAAAGTGAGAGCTTGGAATAAATATTGTTTATTGGGCTGGGGTTGTGGCTCACCAGGATAGAGCACTTGCCTAGCACATGTGAGGCCCTGGGTTCAATCCTCAGCACCATATAAAAATGAATAAATAAAATAAAGGCATTGTGTCCAACTATAATTAAAAAATAAAAATTAAAAAAAAAAAAAGATTGTTTCTCCTCTTCCTGGGAGTCTGGAGATTTGCTTTGGCACCTTGGGGAGAACAGATAAGAAGTGGAACTACCCTGGCTCCTCTCATTTTCAGCCAGCCAATGGCCAGCAGGTAGAGTTTGGAGTGGTTGTGGTTTTGGATTAGGACAGCTTATGGCAGCACTGGTAACAGACTAGGTTTGCAGGCTTACTCCATCAAATTCCCCTAGTTCTCAGCCTTGCCCTTGTTAGGGGTAGGCCAGGCCCAGGTGTGTCCAGTGACATCTTCCCCTCAGGAGAAAAAAAAACGGTTGTCAGTTGAGTCAGTGACCAGTCCACAGCAGCCTTGGAACTGTGGGAAGTCAGGAAGTGCCTGAGAATGCAGCTAGAACACAGCCTAGCCAGGATGAGGAGCAGTTACCTCCAGGAGTGGACAGGAAAAATGTTGCACTGACCTGACTAATGTCCACATTCTAAATATCCAGTGTCCATCCTCAAGTAATAGTGACTTCTGGCCCACTGGGAGATGTTCTTTGAGTCAGAGAAGGGTACAGAGGTAGTCCAGGTGGGAGGGCCAGAAGTGCCCATTGTGCGGCCCTCAGGACCATGTGTTCTTGCCCTGCCCACTCTGGTGGGAGCAAAAGGCAGGCTGGCTGGTGGGAGTCTGGAAATTAAGAACCTGGCAGAGACTAGTGCTTCCTCCTACCTCTGGCCAGAGATGGGACTCTTGCCCACAGTGTGTCTATTACCGCCCACCAACAGTCATACCTTTGGCTTCCCAGTGGAGAGGTGGCAGGCAAAATAGAAAACGAGAAGGAAGAAAAGAAAATGTATTGTGTTGGGGAGGTAGGAAGAAAGATGGAAAAACAGTTTGCCTTTTTGTTTGTTTTGTAATTGTCTTTCATTAAGTTCTTGTTTTCCTTTTTGTTGTTGTTGTTGTTGTTGAAGTTGCAGGCTTTGACTTAGAAATCCCCAGGGAGATGAGAGGCAGGAACCTGAGGCTGCTGCCCCTTTATCTGCCTTCATAGTACTGTCCCTTACTCCAGCTCCTCCCTGAACCCATGAACAAGCCTTGGCCCTTACAGCTAACCACTTCCTGAGGTGTCCCTAATAGCTGCTGTGTAAATGCAGGAGATGAAATGATTAGATATGAGGGCTGTAATTTTATCAGTGGATTATCCATTTAACAGATTAATAATTTGAATGGCTTACTGGGTAGTAACTATAAGCAAGTGGAGCCTGGCTGATGTAAGTGGGTCACTTAAAAGCATGCCTTGGGGATTATATATTTTGTCCCTGGATATTCTCTCTTTCCACCTTCCTCTACAACACCCCTCTCTCTCTCCCTCTTCCTCTCTCCTTCCCTGCTGCCATGAACTTTCCATTGTCATACCCTTCCACCATGATGTTCTGCTTCAACTACTACCCAGAGCAATGCAGTCAGTCAACCATGAATTGATAGCTCTGAAACCATGAGCCCAAAATAAACATTTCCTCCTTTAAGTTATTCTTTTCAGGTACTTTGATCACAACAACAAAAAGCTAATACTACATGATGGCATTGTTCTTATTTATACAAAGAAAACCTTATTATTTTCATGTGTAAGTATTCTGACCATGGAAATAGACAGGGAAGTGTTCCCCCAGTGAGCAAACACTCCGGGGTGGTGGGTAACTGGCGCCCTGATTTCCATGATTGGAATGCCCAGCCTCCTCCCTCTGAGGTAATAAGACAACTATGCAGGCACTATCTGGTTTCCTTAGCAACGTCCTTGGAGAGAAGGGGCTCGTGTTTGTATTAACCTGGAACTTATCTCAGTTAGCTAGCACTCTGGTTAAAGAAATACTAATTAGAATATGGTCATGGTAGCGGGAGGTATGTGTTCTTTGAGTTAATAAACTCCCAGGCAAGGAGGAGCGGACACTTCACTTCTACATTTCTTCTTCACCACTTCACTTCACTCCTCTCCACTCCTCCTGTCTGCTTGTACTTTTATGTCTGTGTCTGTTCTTTGTATGCCTCCTCACAGGTATTCCTTCACAGCTGTTCCTTTACACACATGCTAAAATATTATGTCTAATATGATAAAATGTGTGGAGCTTGCATTTAAAAATTGTGATGAAGGAGTTAATCACTGATGAAACAAGAATGGCCATTATGCAGATTAGGGGATAAATGGGCTGCAGTGGGTGAGGATTGTTTCAGCATAAGAGTTTTCCTACCCTTAGATGTCCCTGGCCCTGTATGCAGTAACTGAGTCTGATTTGTCCTAAGTAAGCCCAGTTCTCTGTGCCTATTAAAGTAGGTTTCACTGACTTGTCTGTTAAAAAAAACCTAAATTTTTAAATGAGCTGATGCTTTTCACAGTTGAAGACGAATAACAGCATTAGACAATGATTTGATAGGTCAGAGATTCTACCTTTATCATCCACATTGCCCTGGTGTGTGATGGCAGGTCAGTTTTTATACTGGGCAAACAGCACATACATAATTGCAGTATAAAATACATTTGGCGTATTAGCTACTTGAAAAATTGCATTTTTGTCAGATGCAGATAGATTCAATCCTCTTATTTCTGTATTATAAACATTTACTCTCCAATAATAGCAATTGTTTAAATAGCTCTTTAATACTTCAGTAAAAAACAGGAGATAATTCCTTTTCCCTTTACACTCCAATGGATATCTCCAAGACATGGAGACTTTGTCCACTGAACCTCTCTAGAGATACACAACAAGATGCACTTGCTGAGTCTTGGGGCTGTCTCTCTGTGACTCATTTTGATGCAGTGACAAGCAGCATAAACTATCGATTTACATTGCCTCTCAACCTTCCCCTTACTCTCACTGCCCTGGGAGTTAAACCTTATAAATAAAGCATTGTCACTGATTCTCCCAAGGATCTTGGGTTAGAGGACATGCCTAGGTGCTTAGGTATGCACACACACAACACATACTTATATACATACAAAGCAAAGTTTTCTAAAACTATATTTTCTATATTATTTTCTATATTATTTGGCATAATCTCTATTCCAGTCCATTCTCTCATTTAAAAAGTTACTTTGAGGGGCTGGAGTTGTGGCTCAGTGGTAGAGCACTTGCCTGGTACATATGAGGCATGTGAGTACAATCCTCAGCATCATATAAAAATAAATAAATGAAATAAAATTATCATGTCCATATACAACTAAAAAAAGTTTTTAAAAAATGTTAGTTTGAGCCATTCAGTTGCTTTTACATCGGTCACATCACTTGTGTAAATGATTATATACTGGCTGTGTAACCAGGGTTGTCTATCTTTCAGACAACTTACATTTCTGACCCCAAGTTACCAGGGAAAGGGGCCTATTCCCACCTCCTAACAGGGCACAAGGAAGGCACTTCTGGGCTAAAAGCATAGTCCTTTCACTGTTCCAGAAGTATGAATTCCAGTCACAATGCTATAACCTCTGTTGGGACACTGAATCCAAACATTGTGATGACTTCCTTTTTACCAAACTTTCTAAGATCAAAGTTAGAATGCCTTCCCATCCTGGGCTTACTTTACATTGCTTACTTCTGCATTCAAAGAGGTTGAAATTTTATAAGAACTGAGGGCTTTGATTTTCTTCATTTCATAAAAATTGACAAGTAATGCCTTTATTTTTCTTGTGTTGCTCCTTTCCCCTGCTCTTATAAAAGGGTCTAAACTAGAGCCAAAATGATACAGAGCTCATTTAGCATGTTTTACAAATGTGACAGTGGTCATTTCTTTTGCTTAGCCTTTGTCAAAAAGATCTAACAAAACCAGGAAATAAGTGTAATCAGAAAGTTTCATTTTAAAGCCTACATAGTACAGTCTTGGTCCATATCAATAAACATGTCATCCAAGTTTTTTGTTTTGTTTAGTTTTGTTTTTTAGTTTTCCACAGCCTAGCCCAGACCTAAACTAAAACACTCATAGAGAAAAGGGAAATATGTTCTGATATCTTACTTCCCCTTCACAATTTTCTTTACTCTTTATCCTATGATAGAATTCAGTTTATTGTTCATTCACAGATGTGTTATGATTATGGAATTCTCTTCAGAGGTCCTCTGTGGCAGATTTCCAAATTCCAGCCCTTTGCTTGCCTTTGAAGGTTTTGATGACAAATCACTTAACTTACAATGCATAGTTCTCAAATGTTGCTCATGCCAACTCCACTGGTTCAGTGGTGCCTCACTTAGCAGTCAGTCCTGTCCTCAAGATGAAAATGTATAAATGCATTCATATATTACATATAAAATTGCATATTATATATGAATAGTTGTCTGTTGTGAATCTCATATTGTGTCCTTAACAATACGAAACATTTACATATAATTCAAAGGGAGAGTAAACCATCCATATTCCACAAGAGGTTCCAAAGGTACCCCTCCAGACTTCTCATGCCTCCTTTATGGAGAAAAATAAGAAAGTACACATTTGTTCCCTACTAAGCTATATATCAGGTTGAAATACTAACTATCTATCCTAATAATTAATTTTGGGGGGGAGTTACCAGGGATTGAACTCTGAGCCACATCCCCAATCCTATTTTGTATTTTATTTACAGACAGGGTCTCACTGAGTTGCTTAGTGCCTCGCTTTTGCTGAGGCTGGCTTTGAACTCACAGTCCTCCTATCTCAGCCTCCTCAGCCACTGGGATTACAGGCATGTGCCACCTCACCCAGCCTTAATAATTAATTTTTAAATTCATGTGAACAGGCTGCAGAAGAGCAAAGAGCTAAGTTCTCCAGGCCAAGTTGGGCAAATCTTACCAATATTTATGCACCTGAATCTAGAAGCTCTCTTTAGAATGCAATCCTCACTTACTTTACTCAGCCCATGTACAGTAGCAAAAGTTCTATTTAATATCCTATTGAGTGGTCTCAGGAATCTAGAGGCTCTATGTATCCTACTGTTTTTCTCAGCTCTTGTATTCTTTTTTTTAAACATTTTTATGTATATTTATTTAATTGCAGATGAACCCACAGTATCTTTATTTTTATGTGATGCTGAGGATTCAACTCAGTGCCTCATGCATACAAGGCAAACGCTTTATCACTGAGCTACAGCTTCAGCCCCTAGTTCTTGTGTTCTTGCAGGAGAAAATTTCAGGCAAGACACATAACATAGTAAAAATAGCAAAGTTTATCAGGAAATAAAACACTCTCAAAAGAGTGTGTCATCTCAAAAAGAAAAAAGCAACAACATAGCCCCTTTTTTTCCAGTTTTATTGGGAGGTCATAAGGAAATTTTTAGAGTCCCACTGGTACAACCTCCTCTCAACTTTTGACTGACAATAGGATTGCATCTGATTTTTAAGCCTCTATTGTACTCAGTTTTACCCACAGGTACCTAAACAAAACCCATATGAGGTAAATTTTACTATTATAATGAGATAAAAATGACATTCTAAAGTCACTTTCGCCCATGCTGACTAGTTCTAACTGAAACTTGTTTTTACAGATTTTATGGACAATGGGCTTTATTTTTAATAATCCTATTTTCTTGAGTCTTGGAAATTTTGGTCTATATAAAGGTCAGAAAAGTCCCCTTTTCCAGGGAATTTGTTTTCTTATTCTAAGTGAGAGACCTTAAATTCCTTGACCCCAAGAGAATAGCCATAAAGATAACAGTTTATCTGTCAAGGAATGTAATATCCTATTGACTTAAGCCAGAGCAGGGACAGAATGATCTCAGGTAATTGCTTTTTAAGAGAAAACATGTGGAGGGGTCCAGCACATAGGCCAAGTTTATAGAATTATCCCCCTAACTTCATGATCCTACCAATCATGCCTATTTGCTATCTATCACTATGGTATAATATGTGTTTTGAAGAATATTTAATACAGAACTTATACCTATTTCATATTCTCATCCTTGCTTGAAATGCATAATATGCATCTTTTAGGTAGGGAAAGTTCATCTGTCATTACTTAAGGAAAAAATAGTTCATATATTAGGCTCAGGCACAGTCCATTTTCAGAGGTTCAAGAACTTCAAGGAAAGAGCAATTTGAAAGATGAGTCATCTAAAGTGAAATTAGAGGCCTTCATTCATGAAGTGTGAGAATCCTTTACTGATATTAAGGTTGATAAAAGGGAGAAAAATGTGTGCATAAACCACTTGAGAACTGAAACAATTGGCAGGAGCCCTGTAGCAGGATTGTAATCAGGGATGGATTCAATGCAGCCCAACTAAGGAGACAAAGAACAAAATTTTCAACTTTCCCCTTTTTCGGGCTCAGGTACTTATGGTGCCTCCCAGTGGCTGGTTTTTGCTGGATATATTCATGTCTGTTGAAGATGGCAGCATTTTCAAGAGCCTGAGAAACAAACAAGGCAATCATTAAATCTTAAACTCTATTGAAAATTCAGAAACATGAATCACTAAGGGAAACACTTTTGAACTAATTGGAGAAATTTTTCTTGTCTAATCGCTGTCTCCTTGTGCAGGTATTTACTTCAGAAAAATACTCTAGTTGGAATTTCTTTTCTTAGACATGGTGACCAATTGAAAAAGACTCCCTTTGAAATTAACGGCAACTTCCTAATGACTTGTTTTTTCTGTTTCCCTTATTTCCTCCTACTAGGAATAGAGGCTTGTAGGACCGCCCACTCCCAACCCTCTGGTCCCCAGCAGCTGACACGTTTATGGTGCCAGGAAACCTGAGATGGACATATTTATGATTAACACAGCCTAGCTAAATCTATATATGTATATTTCCTGCTTTTGTCATACTGCCTTCCCACTTTCCATAACCTGAGTTGCACAAAGATGAAGCTTGAGACAGTTCCCTTCTAGAGAAATCACATCTCACTAAAGAAAGAAAATAGGAGTTAGTATAGGACTTTGGGGGAGAGGATGAAGTTTAGGTAAAATTTAAATAAGACAATATTTTCATAGGTGTAAGACAGAATTGTCAATTGTCAAACTGAAAAGTGGATGAAGGGTCCAGTTTTTCTGAAACAAAAAAGAAAAAACAGACATGAAATGATGTTTTCAGAACCCTTGTCTGAAGCTCTGTACCTATGATGGAAATTAAGGCCACTTCACCATGTCAAAATAACACAATTCTAAATAGTAAAACTACTGATAGTCTATCACTTTAGAGGAAAAAAAATGTTTTCCAATGATTAAGAAAGCTATAGTCATTCAATGAAGAGAATTGTTATGCTACTTAATAGCTATATCTGTAATGTAGCTCCTTAATAGGAATGTGGTATCCTATAAACTGTAATTTGACCTCATTCAGCCTATTGTGGTTTAAATCTGGGAATATCCCCCAAAAGTTCATGTTAGGCAATGCATCAATATTTAGAAGTAAAAGACTAGTTTATAAGATCTGTAAGATTATCAATTGATTAATCTGTCTCATGAGTTAATAATCTGAATGGACTACTGGGTGATTAAAACTACAGATACGTGGGCAAGGCTGGAGAAACTAGGTCACTGGTGGCATGCCCTTGGGGACTGTATCTTGCCCTAGGCTCCTTTCTCTTTTCCCAGCTATTATGAGCTGAGCAGCTTTCTTCTGCCACACCTTCTGCCTCACCCTACACCCAAAACTGTAGAGTCAGCCAACTGTGACCAAATCCTCTGAAACTGTGAGTCAAGATATATCTTTCCTCCAATAAATTGCTCTTATCTGGTATTGTATTAACAGGAATGAAAACATGACTAACACACAGCCCAATGATTGGCAACAGATTTTTATTTTCTCAATAAGAGCTCATAAATGGTATCAGTGACCTCTAGCCCTTTACTCCACTGTGAGCTAAATAGCCTCCATACTGTTCTCCAGCTTTAGACTTAATGTCCCTGTCTTTATCAGTGGGTTACAGTAAATTTTCAAGTTCATAAAGAAAGAACCAATTCTAAGTTAATATTACATTACACGTTCTAAAGATGGTCCCAAATTTTAAAAGCCAGAGACAGAAACAGCAGGGACAATAAGAGAAAGAAGTGCTTCTTATTTAGAATCTAATCTAAGTTACTCTTGGTTCTAATTCAAAAGCCTACTCTTGATATCATTGACCTACTTAAAAAACACAACTGTTTCTCATTGTCTGGTGAATTGAGCGTAAAACTTCAAAGCAGAGCATTTAAGACCTGTGACAATTTGGATCCCACTGACACTTACCAGCTTACCTCCAACCCCTCTGATACCTGTTTTTTCAGTCATAATTGACTAGTTACTGTTTCTTAAACACATTGTTCCCTCTGGTCCTCTAGCACTTTGTATTGTAACATGTAATATTAACTTAAAATTGGTTCTTTCTTTATGAACTTGAAAATTTACTGTAACCCACTGATAAAGACAGGGACATTAAGTCTAAAGCTGGCCCTCTAGCACTTCGATCTGCTCTTCACATATCCTCGAGTTCCATGAATAGATACAGTGATATGAGACAGGGAACCCCATGAAAAATGAGACCCCTAAATATAAAAATGGGACCAATACTTTCTGTTTACGTTGTTGTTATATATCCTTAATGCTTTCTATCTCCCTCAGGAGACTATGAGCTCCCTGAGGGCAGGGACCCTTCTTATTCACCACATGGCACCCTGACAATGCCATAGAAGAAAGACACATAGTAGGCATAATCAATGTCTTCTACTTAAAAAATTCTGAATCAGCAGGTCTTCTCCTATGAAGTTTGAATATGCTGAAACACCAAGGATCAAGTCAGATTTGTCCAAATTGAGTAATTAATGATATTCCTGTACCTATCCACCTCTTCAAATAATGAAACCACTCTCCATACCCTTGAGCAGAAAACCCAGGCTTCATTCATACTATTCTCCCCTCCTATTGCCTATGTCTAATCATTTACCATATCCTATGAACATTATATGTCATATCATTCAGGTAGGAATTTTATCATCTCTTGTGCACATGGATATATCACCCCAACAGGTCTGTTTCCAGTGTTCCCACATCTCACTAGTGCGGAGATGATCATTCTAAGCACAAGTGTGAGCATGTAATTTCCACACCTCCAAAGTCTCCACTCCATGACTGGCTAGAGCAGATCTTTCCTGCTGTTTCTAATATTGCCCCAACTATATTGAGCTTACAGTTTCCTACACATACCAAGCTACTTCATGCTTTCCAGCTTCTGCTTATGTTTTTATTCCACATCTCAGAATACATGCTTCACTTTATTCATCTCGTATTTATACATGCCAGTTGCCAGCACATGGCAGTTTGTAATATGCATTTATTGCTTCAAAAAAATAAGTGATATGACCCATTTCAGGAATGCATGTCTTGTCATCTATGAAAGAGATGAGTGGACTGTGATGGTAGCCAAGATCTGCTCTTCACATATCCTCAAGTTCCATGAATAGATAGTGATATGAGACAGGGAACCCCATGAAAAATGGGACCCCTAAATATAAAGATTAAGGGAGTAAATCTCTCAGGGAAGCTAGCTCTCAAGTCTTACAGGGTTAATAAACATTCCAGAAAATAAGGAGTTAAAAGTAGACCATCTTCAAGGCTATAAAATTAAGATAGGACACTTGAAGATAGGTGGTTGAAAGGTTCAGCTCAGCCTTCAAAGACTATGTGTTCAGCATAGATACTAAGAAGTCTTTTTTCTTGGTAAAACAAGGTCATTGAAATCAAATCCATGAGGAAGACAATTGTCTGCCCTGTTCTGAAATAATATTAGGGACTCTTCCAGATGATAAGTAGAAAATTCCAGGTGATGAGAGGCAAATGTATATACAGAATAATCACTAAAGTAACCAATAATTACCTTTACTTTATTAGTATTGTAAAAAAAAAAAAAATCACACTCCAAGGTGAAAATTAAGATGGCAATGAGACACATATTGCATGAAAAGGGAAATAAAAGAACACAGGGACAACTAAAACCACCTCTACACATGATAATATCAAGATACAGAGCCCCTACCCACCTTGTCGATGCCATAAAAGCTGTACACCTTTGTCCTTTTAGTCATCCTGCAATTTCTGTCCCCCATGTGCTGCCTTCTTTATGCCTGAGTGTAAGAATAGTTTCATTCCTGTCCCAGTTGTACTTTTATCTGATTCTTCGATAGCATAAGAACCCACCCAGTTGGGGACAAAGTAGACATCTTCCCAGAGTCAAAAGAACTGCAGAAGAGACAGACAAGGAGACCAATTGATTATGTTGCCCTACCTGAACTAGTTGTAGATCAGCTCCTCCCTACTTGACATGAAAAGCGAAACAGAACAAATTAAGACTAATCAAAACAATTACCATCTAGCACCCACATCCTGATTTCTAAACATCACCAGAGAAGTGGATGACTCTAGGACAGGGACAGGGAAAATACAAGATGATTTTGAAATATCTGCTAATGCAGAGGTGCTGAAAGGCAGAAGATTGCTTGTTGAAGGGACCCAAAAGACAACCAGAAGGAACTTCTAATGACAAAAGCTAAAAAGATTCAAATACCCAGTTTAGCTAATATTAATTTTCTAGTTCTCACCACTGTTCTATGGTTATATGAGATGCTAATATGAGACAATGTTGGGTTATGAGTAAAGGGAAACTTTATAAAGTCTTCAATTAGTTTTTTTTTTAATACCCCTTTTTGCAAAGTAAAATAGCATTTAAAAGAATTGCAAATTTTGGGCAAAAAGCACAGGATAGCCCTCACAAAGACTTAGGTTTAAAACTTGTCTCTACCACTTCTTAGCATGTGTGGGCTTGCGGAAGTTACTCATGTCCTCTGAACCCCCATTTCCTTAAACTTTAGAACTAAGATGACCAGGCCTCTCTCTGGCACAGAATAGGTAGCAACACTCTTCTTCCATAGTAGCCATTGCGCACACTTAAATCCAGAAAGGTTTACATCCAGACTATATTAAGTTCACTATATTCCTTTATTACAAAACTTATCACCTGGTCATGAATTAGCCATGATTTAGCATGGGTGATTCTCAAGAGCAGGCAAAAAATGAAAAAAGGAGAAAGAGTGTAATCCCCTCTGCCAGACTACAAACTCATTAAATATAAGGGTTAGTGTTTCACTTTTCTGATATGCCACACAGACCTGAGTACATTTTACAGAAATGATTAACTGAAGTAATAGGAAGAAAAAAAGGAAAATCTGGTTACCCACCTAGAAACTGAAGTGAGGCTGAGTTTAGAGTTGTCTTCATTCTACAAAGATGAAATGAAAGGTCTACTCCTGAACTTCATGATGGAATTAACAGTTGTCTCTCCTACTGCATCATGCTGTCCTCTGAGAATGGCAGTTGAATACAAGGACTTGCTGGAAGCACCATCTGCCTGTGATAGGCTGATGGTCTTCAGACTCAGCTGCTTCCATACCTACCCACTATGAAACCTGATGTTGCTATTGCTGCTCTCCCTTGGTCAGCCCTAAAAGTGTCATAATTAAAGAAAGAGTTGCTTCTTCATACACACAAAATGTGTGGGAGGCATGCTGGATCCCAACCCCCACCAGGCATACCATAAGAAACAGCACAGTATACCTCAAGAACCATGGGAAGGCTGCTAATGCCGATTTGACTTGGGTCCCCTTCTCTGTGAAGCATCGTGGTTGAGTCCAAGGGGAGAAGAAACAAGAGAATTAAGGAAGAAAATCAGTGGGACTAGAAAGATCTGTCCCCACTCTTCCTGCCACTGAATCATGCAATAACTGGAAGATCAGTTTAGGTCATAAAGTTCAATTTCTATTGCAGGAAACTCCTCTACAGCACCATTGTAATGGATTATACAGTTTTCCTTGGACAATTCCTATGCCAGTGGACTGTCAGCACTTTACTAAGTTTATGTTTAGTCTTTCTGCAGAACAGATTGCATGCGACTACTGGTCAAGAGTGATGCCATTTTACATATTAACAAATTAAGCACATGCATAGAAGCATGGTGCACAGCCACTAATGTACACAGAAATTAGTGCATGGCTCAAATAAAGGAAAGACTTTCTCATAGTTAAAAATGCCTCACAAGGGGCTGGGGTTGTGGCTTAGCAGTAAAGCACTCGCCTAGCACATGTGAGGCCCTTTTATGTGATCCTCAGCACCACATAAAAAAATAAATAAAATAAAGGTATTGTGTCCAACTGCAACTAAAAAAAAAAATTTTTTTAAATGCCTCATAAAAGATCAGACTGCCCAGTTGATGGAGTTCCAGTACAGATAGGGTGCTGTAGAAGGCATTACAACATTGGGTATGAAATCAGAAGAGCTGAAATTCCAGGGCTCTCCAAGGTGGAAGTTACTCATGTCCTCTGAACTTCCATTTCCTTAAACTCTCTGAACCTCCTCTTCAGTATGGCAAGGCCTCCACATGGTGGTTCATTTGGTCTGAGCCCTGAGGTTCCCAGGTGAGCCTCTGAGAGGACCAGCCTTTTTTGCTGCTCTCTTGAGCATGCTGGTCCCATTTTCCACAGTTTCTACAGAAGCTTCTTGTCCTCACCATTGCATCCCCAATTGAGTTGTCTAGGTACCACTATAAGCCTCCACTGGTGGTCTTAGGAGGTATACGAGGTCTCCACAGTGGACAAACAGGTCTTTTGTATCTAAAGGGAGGAGGACATAATTATAGGCGAAACTAATAGTCAGTGGAAAGCTTCAGGTGAAATTATTTTATCTTATGGCTCTAGATGGACAACATTAACTACTTCAAAAGAAGCAACCTACATAGAACATGGAGTGGAAGATGGGGATGAATGGGAAGGAACAAGTAGTAGGGCTCCTGAGCCAACCAGAGTTCACTTCGTTAATGGTATTATTAACTCCAGGTGGCTCTCATTTCTATGTCCTCATCACCAACAGGTGCAGCCTTAATTCAGTTTGTTACTGAATTCATGCTTCAGTTTAATACTTTTAATGGTTCCTACCACCAACAGTGAACATACTAACTTCTTACTTTCCCTGTCATTTAAAGCCCACTTACTATGTCCCCAGCCTCTTTTTCTGTTCTTCTCACTTACCCCTTATCTAACCAATGTCCACTTTCTCTACAAAGCCTTGTTGAACTACTGTGTGGACCTCCTTTCTCCTTATTTTAATCCATATCTGCAGGGGGAACACATAATCTTCGGTGGAAGCCCCTCTCCTCTTAGGTCCTATGCTATAGTGCATTTTTTTTCAACACTAATGAAATATCCTCCTATATATTTCTTAAAGGAAGGGACTAAGACTGAACTGATCTAATCTTCTCCAAGGTTTTTGTAACTGTGGTCTCTTCTTAAAAGGCAGGGCTATGTCTGGAATACACACTGAACAGCTTGACACTTATCACGGCAGCAACAGGACATCAGATATTATAAGGCTGGGGCTGGTGGATGAAATGCCCACAATGCATCATTTGCACACTATTGTACACATGGATCTCATTTGCTGATCTGTTGTTGGAAAAAAGAGGGAAGCAGTATTCTCTTTCATTATCTAATATCTGTATTCCAATGCTCTTATCCTAAATAAAGTAACTGGCATGATGCCTAGTGTACAAAAAAAAAAACTCAAGCTTCTTAGTTTCTACAAGACTTGAACCATGGCAAAAGCTCTGACTGCCATCTTTTCTCTAATCTAGCCTGCTATGTGGTTTGGATATGGTTTTCATTCCCCACCAACTGGAAGCTTGGTCCCCAGTGTGACAGTACTAAAAGGCATGAAATCTTTAAGATGTAGGGCCTAATTCATGACTGCCCTTGGAAAAAAATAATGCAGTTTCCTGGAGTGAATTGAGGCTCATAGGAGAGGACTAGAGCAGTTTGTTATAAAGGCATAAACCTGTCCCCTTCCTACTTTCTTGCTTTCCCTTTTGCCATGTAAACTACCTCTCACAGTCTCCTACAATGTGATACCATCCCCCAGGAAGTGACATAGCCACAAGAATCCTCAGCCAAATAAATCTTTTTTTTTCATGTTACCCAGTATCAGGTATTTTTTATAACAAAAATACCTGATACTGAAAACAGACTAAAATGAACCTCTCAGAGAAGCCACATTTCATTTCCACAGCTTACTTGTGACCATTTATTTCTTGCCCAAAAGTGCCTCTAAGCAGTTCAGAAATAAGAAATTATCTAAATTAACACCTTTTGGTCAGCAATTCCATTAGAGAATGCACCATACATATGTATATCGCACCCAAACAGAAATGATGCATATATGAAATTGTTCCTCACAATTTTTGAGCAGCAAGAGACTGGATACAACCTAAGTATCTGGGTACTTAGTAATAGGGGCTGAGCTAAACAAACTATACTAATTCCACAAAATGGACTTTCTAAAAAACAACAAGCTTTTCCTCTTCAAAAATACCAGCATCACAAAACATAATGAATGAGATGGGAGCATTCCAGACTAAAGGATTAAAGAGACAATAAAGATTAAATTTAAGACATGACCCTGAAGGGAGAAAAAAAGTTGCTATTAAGAACATCATTGGGGGCTGGGGATATAGCTCAGTTGGTAGAGTGCTTGCCTTGCAAGCACAAGGCCCTGAGTTCGAGACCCAGAACCAAAAAAAAAAAAACCAAACAAACATTAAAGAACATCATTGGGACAAATGATGAAAATTTAACACGCAGTATACATTGAACATTGATAACATTGGCACAATGCTAAATTTCCTAAAATTCATAAGGGTGCTATGGTTATCTAAACTACCATTCATGCTCTTAGAAAATAAAAAAAATTTAGGAGTAAAAGAGCATAGCATTGGCCATTTGTACCTTAAGGTCAAAATGGTTCAGAAAGAATAATCTGTGCAATGTGAGCATAAGTCTGTATGATCAGTGTTCTCAATCCTGGCTGAACATTAAAATAACCTGGAGAGCTTTGAAACACCCTGCTGTCCAGAAAACCCCCACAACAATAGAATTCCAAAGCATCCTGGGAATTACTGTTTTCTAAATTTCCAGGTAATTCTAAGGAGCAGCCAAGATTGAGAGTTGGTGACATGTAAAGTTCCTGGATGATTCTTCCTTGTTTACCCTTCTCTTTCTGCCCTCTTCCCTAATCTCTCCTACCTGAAAGCCCCCGGTTGCTCACACTCAGTGTCAAAGTTCACCCTATATACAATGTGCAATGACCTACACCACCATCCAGAAAGCAGTGGAGAGTAGAAATTCCTTAAGTGCAAAGAAAGCCTGGGCCTTGGTCATTTCGTGGTCTGAAAGTCACTTCATTCTCTGAGATTGTTTGCTCCTCAGTAGAACAGTGATGTCATAATTTAACTACATAACAGGTCTGTTGTCAGGTTCTCAGGAAATACACAGTAATGGGCCTTGGACACAGAACACCATATAAATAAATCAGATATCTAGAGGCACACAGACCAATAGAGACAAATCTTTATAACAAGTTGAGAAAATGCAAGCTGTAAAGTACACACATAGTAGTATAATGTCATGTCAAAAAGCCACACAAGCAAAACAAGACTGCAATGTGCCTCCAAAAGTTATAAAATGTTTATGGATAAATGTAATAGAAAATGTGCATGGGAATGATAATCCCCAAATTCAGTGGTAACTGCAGGAAGGAGACGGAAGACAATCAGGGGAGGGTGCTCAGGGACAGTCGACTGAATCTATGTTTATTTGTCCTTTTTTAAAAGAGTTTAAATCTAAAGCAAATAAGGCAAAAGTGACAATCTGATAAAACAGTATATAAATAGTAAGAACCATACAGATAAAAAACCCATATCTACTTCCTGACTGAGATTTCACTAAGGATATCTATGCACACTCAGCATGTAGTAAGTAGGTGCTCAAATTTTGTGGATGAAATGGAATGAAAGGGAGGAGAGAAGGGAAGAACTGAGGGAGAAATGAAAGGAATGAAGAACAGGCTCATTCACCTAAATAAAATTTCTTTCAAACATCTGTGCACACTTGAATGTAGTCAACTCTCCCCTGGAACTTATTGCTGTGGTTTCCCCAGGGAAGTAATAAACATCCCAGGCATGTCTGCTTTGGGTATGAACTATAAGGTTAAGTTTATTAAGAAAGATGAGAAGGGAAGCCCAGTATATTCCTGCCTACATTTTCTTAGCAACTGTCACTCTAGCAATCACATAGCACAGTGTCTGGCATACATAACTTAAGACATTTTGTCATGATGTGATTTAGGGACAGGAGTCCTCTGGGTAGATATGAACACTGTGACCCACAGATTACTAGCAGACAGTGCCCCTTGTAAGAATGAGAAAGGCAGAGATGGACCAGCAGCAGGACAATGATACAGCTTGGTAAATGAAATGCAGCCCACATTGAAGACTCTTATGTCCATCCCTCAACCAGCTGTTCTTGTGTATGGATCAAGAGCATAATCTTTATGGGACAGCCCTGTTGGCCCCTGACTAGATCTCACAGAACCCAGACTTCCCTTTTCCCACCCTACCTAAACCAGGTCTACTGCAGTTTTCTTCTTTCACTTGAGTGTTCACTGCACTGAGAAAAAATAGGGAAAGGGGACAAAAAGGCAGTGTGGCTCAGGAGAAAGGAGGGGAAATTAGCCAAACATTAAACCTCTCCCAATAAATCCTTTCCCAAAAAACAATGGGCCCTGAAGGAAGGAGGCAAATACTGAAATGCTGGACCCTGGACTTTTACCCTTTCCCATTGCTGATCAGGCCTGGAAGGAGAAAAGCAGATAGTAAAGCTTTGGGAAACGATGAACCCCAGAGAAGAAAGGCAATGAACGGGATCTGAGCTCCTATCTCTCCCGTAACGACGAGAGTTTCAAACTTTTTACAACTGCCTTCCTGAGTTAAAATTTTAACCTGCACAACTAGTTCCCTGACTGTCCCAACGGTATGTCCAAAGCCTCCGATGATTAATTCACCTTCATTGTAAATTATAAAAAAAAAAAAAATCCAGGGCTATTTCCATACCCAGAAAATGAGCCCTCCCTTGCCCGATTCATTGACTTCACTGCAAAATAAAAGAAAGCTTGCTGATCCATTTGAGGTCTGCTCTTGTCCCGGTTATTTGTATTTTCATTATGGTGCCTAAACTCTGTTGGTTATTTTTGCTTACACATTCTTTCTAAACAGGCTTCCCTAGAACTCGCGAGCAGGTGAGGGAGCGTGGTCCCCCACGACCTCCTTTTCCCAGAGTTGCCCGAAGCCCAGGGGAGGCTGAGGACTGGCTGAGGACGCTTAGGTGACTTCGCTCAGCTTCAGAGTCAGGGTAGGGATCAAGATGGCGATCAAGCCCCCATGGCTCAGAGCTGCACTCCCAACCCCGCCTTCGCCTCTAGATCCGTCAGGCAGTCCTGAATCAGAATGTACCTACCTGTTCGTCTTCCTCCAGAGTTTCCACCTCTCCCTCACCTGCTCCGGGGCCACCTCTAAACCGCTGCTGCCCATTGTGACCTGTCGCCATCACCGAGCACTGTGTTCTCCTCACCAAAAAGCTGCCCCGCAGGAAGGACACCATCCCTCCCCCAAGACACAGGGACACCGCTCAGCAGAGGGGCTAACTCCCCACCACCACACACGGGATTTAAAAAAAAAAAAAAGCGCGGGGGTGGGCAGTCTGAGGAGTCAAAATTTAGAAACCAATTTATTTTAGTTAATGCCTCTCTGTAGCTGGGCGGGCTGAGAACGCATGTGCGATCTCGGTCTCCAAGAAGACCACGAGCCCTGGTAGTGGGGGCTGGAGCCAGGAAGTGCGCACCAGTGGTCGCTAAGCGTTGTTTAAGAGCTGTATAGCCCACGGACTGCGTGAGGCAACCTCTCCAGACACTGCTCCTGTCCTCTGCTACTTTCCTTCTGATCGCGGGATTTTGTCTACCCACATTTACGGTCGGCTCTATGGGACAGCAACCTCTGGGGAGTCCTTGCACAAATCTTTCTTAGAGAAAAGTAAACATGATAGGCAAGCATGAAGAGAAGTCCAAAGGGACTTGGCTTTGTTTCCCCACCTGGATGTGACAGATATAAACGTGGACTTGCCTCCTGCTCAATCTCAGACTACATCTGTTGAAAAGCCAAAGCTCTTTGCAACTCTTCTGATTGGTGAGGGTTTTTCCCACTCCAGTTTTACCTCACCTTGCATTAGGACAGCCTCACCAAGGGAAAGGCTGGTTCCCAGGCTGGATGGGCTGCAGCAGTGATGATGCCACACTACTGAGATCCACGGGCAAAGACCTAAAAGCACTTTCAGTGATAATGGAAAACCCAGGGAGCTTGGTCAAATCACTGCCTTGCTCAGCCTGAAATTCCTCTTTTAGCTTTAAGATGTCAGCCTGCAGGAGCCTGCAGTCTGTGGAGTTGGGTGTGCTTCCTGCCTTTCCTTCCATTTCAGACTAGGGGGATTGTGAGGCATCACCAATGGATCAGCCCATTTTGAGTACAGATGTTTAGGCCTTGAAGACAAAGTGTACAATCTTGAAAATAAAGAGAGAAAAGATATTAAAAGACCACAAACAAAATATTTAAGAAATCTGGGATAACATTAAAAGGCCAAATTAAAGATTCATTGGAATCGATGAAGGCTCTGAAATAGAAACAAAAGGGAAACACAATCTTTATTTTATTTTTTTATTTACTTTATATTCTGATTTGTTATATATGACAACAGAATGTATTACAATTTATATTACATATATGGAACACAATTTTCATATCTCTGGTTGTATACGAAGTATATTCACACCATTCATGTCTTCATACATGTACTTTAGATAAAGATGTTCATCACATGCCACCATCATTTCTAACCCCATGCCCCCTCCCCTCCCCTCCCCTCCTACCCCTTTGCCCTATCTAGAGTTCATCTATTCCTCCCATGCTCCCCCTATCTACCCCACTATGAAATAGCTTGATGCTGGTATACACAATCTTTTCAATGAAATAATATCAGGAAATTTTCCACACCTTAGGAGCTAAAAGCATGCAATGGAGGGAGGATAGCATCTTCAACAAACGGTGCTGGGAAAACTGGAAATCCATATGCAACAAAATGAAACTGAATCCCCTCCTCTCGCCATGCACAAAAGTTAACTCAAAGTGGATCAAGGAGCTAGATATCAAATCAGAGACTCTGCGTCTGATAGAAGAAAAAGTTGGCTCCGATCTACATATTGTAGGGTCGGGCTCCAAATTCCTTAATAGGACACCCATAGCACAAAAGTTGATAACAAAAATCAACAAATGGGACTTACTTAAACTGAAAAGTTTTCTCTCAGCAAGAGAAACAATAAAAGAGGTAAATAGGGAGCCTACATCATGGGAACAAATTTTTACTCCTCACACTTCAGATAGAGCCCTAATATCCAGAGTATACAAAGAACTCAAAAAATTAAACAATAAGAAAACAAATAACCCAATCAACAAATGGGCCAAAGACCTGAACAGACACTTCTCAGAGGAGGACATACAATCAATCAACAAGTACATGAAAAAATGCTCACCATCTCTAGCAGTCAGAGAAATGCAAATCAAAACCACCCTAAGATACCATCTCACTCCAGTAAGATTGGCAGCCATTATGAAGTCAAACAACAACAAGTGCTGGCGAGGATGTGGGGAAAAGGGTACTCTTGTACATTGCTGGTGGGACTGCAAACTGGTGCGGCCAATCTGGAAAGCAGTATGGAGATTCCTGGGAAAGCTGGGAATGGAACCACCATTTGACCCAGCTATTGCCCTTCTTGGACTTTTCCCTGAAGACCTTAAAAGAGCGTACTACAGGGATACTGCTACATCGATGTTCATAGCAGCACAATTCACAATTGCTAGACTGTGGAACCAACCCAGATGCCCTTCAATAGATGAATGGATAAAAAAAAATGTGGCATTTATACACCATGGAGTATTACGCAGCACTAAAAAATGACAAAATCATAGAATTTGCAGGGAAATGGATGGCACTAGAGCAGATTATGCTTAGTGAAGCTAGCCAATCCCTAAAAAACAAATACCAAATGTCTTCTTTGATATAATGAGAGCAACTAAGAACAGAGCAGGGGGTAAGAGCAGGAAGAAAAGATTAACATTAAACAGATACATGAGGTGGGATGGAAAGGGAGAGAAAAGGGAAATTGCATGGTAATGGAGGGAGACCCTCATTGTTATACAAAATTACATATAAGAGGTTGTGAGGGGAATGGGAAAATAAACAAGGAGAGATATGAATTACAGTGGATGGGGTAGAGAGAGAAGATGGGAGGGGAGGGAGGGGGGATGGTAGAGGATAGGAAAGGTAGCAGAATACAACAGTTACTAATAGGGCATTATGTAAAAATGTGGATGTGTAACCGATGTGATTCTGCAATCTGTATTTGGGGTAAAATTGGGAGTTCATAACCAACTTGAATCTAATGTATGAAATATGATATGTCAAGAGCTTTATAATGTTTTGAACAACCAATAAAAAAAATTAAAAAAAAAAGAATGAAATGGAAATTCAAATATAAGAGACATAGGGGTACTCCAAATATACAAAAATCACAGAAGATTTACTCCAAGATACTATTATGAAAATGCCTAACATAGAATAAGTATAGAATTTTAAAAGATGCTAGAGAAGAATGGCCATAGTTAGAGGGAAACTAATCCAGATGTCAGCTGATTTCTCAAGTCAGCCTCTCAAAGCAAGGATACTCAGCAAAATTAAGCTTCAGAATTGAAGAAGAAATAAAAGCCTTCTATGAAAAACAAAAACTAAAATCATAAGTAGAAAGCCATACTACACAAAACATACTTAGTAAAATATTTCATGAAGAAAAAATAAAAAAATAAAAACCAGCAGATGAGGCCGGACACAGTGGGGAATGCTTGTAATCCCGGTGGCTCAGGAGGCTGAGGCAGGAGAATCTCGATTTCAAAGCCAGCCTCAGCAAAAGCAAGGCACTAAGCAACTCAGTGAGACCCTGTCTCTTAATAAAATACAAAATAGGACTGGGGATGTGACTAAATGGTTGAGTACCCCTGAGTTCAATCCCCAATACCAAAAAGAAAAAAGGAAAAAAAAAAAACAGAAGATGGAAGAACTAGACTAGAATAATAGTTAATCAAAGAAAAATCAAACCCAATTTGAACACTAGACTCAAAATGACAGGAAATAAAAATCACCTCTCAATGATAATATTAAATGTAAATGGTCTAAACTCTTCAGTCTAAGGGATAGGTTGGCAGATTGGATTAAAAAACAAGACCCGACAATATGCTTTTTGCAAGAGACTGACCTCATAGACAAAGACATTCACAGACTGAAGGTCAAAGGATGGGAAAAAATATATATGGGTCTTGTAAACAAGCAAGGATTTCTTTTATTCATTAATATCAAGGATATACAAAGAACTCAAAAAACTTAACACCAAATAAGTTAATGACCCCATCAATAACTGGGCAAATAAACTAAATAGTCACCTCTCAAAATAAGAAATACAAATGGTCAACAAATATATGAAAAAAAATGTTCAACATCTCTAGTAATTAGAGAAATCCAAATTAAATGTATATTGAGATTTCATCCCACTCTAGTCATAAAGGCAACAATCAAGAATACAACTGTTTTTTCAAGATAACAGTATAGAGAAGGTTGCTTTCCTGACTGCTCCATGGTTTGAAGTCAAGAAAGTAGATAGGCAGTTGCTCAATAAGGTGGGTAAAAACAAAAGGAACTTGACTGGAAAATAATACTGGACATTCAAATCAAACCAGGGTCTCAGAATTTCAGATACAATAAAATAAAAAAGATCCCCAGTGCCACCACGACGTCTGCCACCAACAGTGGCATCTACTGGAGTGGTTTATCCCTGAGAAAAGTGGAGGGATAAGGGAATTAAAGGAACCCAGATTTTTAGGATACCTGAAGCATGACTGGGTACAGAGAGATCAGAGCCTAAAGACACTGCCCAACTCACCCTGAAATTCATGTGGCAGGATATCCTTGTATGGGAAAAAAAAAAAAAAAAAAGCTGCATCTCTCCCAGCTGCTTGTGGAGGACAAAGGAAGGAACAATTTTTGCACCTGTATCAAGGAGGCAAGAAGGCTGGGGGAGCCAACTCCTGGCAAACCCGAGTTTGGCCTAAATTATAGGCCTGACAAATGCACTTGCACAACATACAATGTGCCTAAATGACCAAAAGAAAATCAAACATGGAAAGGGGTTTACACGGGAGAATACAGATTGTGGACACCCACCTGGCTCCTCCCCTTTCCCTCCAATCCATCCAGTTGAGGACCAGCTGGGAGAGAGGTACCTGGTCAGGAATTCAAAAGACATGAGAGGAAGTGATTGAGTTTGGAAACTGAACCCGAGAGGAAACACCTTGTCAACAAGTGATGGAGGGGATTAAGAATTGGCTCCTCTACCACATGAGTGGAACCCAAAGGTGATCCTCTGGGGAACAGACAGTGCAGACTGGCAACTGCTGGGCCCTGGAGGTGCACTGATTTAAAATCTTCAGACTAATCACCATTCAATGAAGAACCTGGAGCCTAGCTAAACCTAAACACCACCTTAGGAAATCTGCCTACAGGATTTTCTCTCACATGCCAGCAATCCTACCCAGAGTGGGGAACAGGCATCACACTTTAGCCCACTCCACCTAAAACTGCTGAGAAGGAAAGCTAAGAATATTTTGAACACAAATGGGGGAATTTTTATTTTTAATCAATATTTCTTTTAATTTTTTTTTTTCTTTTTTCTATTTAACTGTGAACTTAATGGTTCATGGACACTTAATACACATTCATATTTGTTTTTTTCTAATTTCAAGCAATTTTTAAGGTGGTTATTTTTCATAGATCAGTATTTTGAGGATGTTTGATTAGTATATTTTGATTTTGTTTTATATTCTTTTATTTTTACTTTTTAAAAATTTTATTTTATATATTTTTTCTCACTTTTCTGTTTCCCTTGATTCTCTTTCTCTTTTCTTCTCCTAAAAGCTAATGTTTATTGTTCTCTTTCATTCCTTAATTTTTTTCTTTTATTTTCTCTCCTCCTCCTTCATAATCTCACATCCTACATCACATCTGTTCTCTTCCTGTATACCATTTGAAACTGTAAACCCTTTTGTAAACTTACTGTTTTTTACTATGAGCAATAATTGATTACACCATTTCTGTCTATAGTGACAGTTAATGTTGTAGTTGCCATAGCAAAACCATTTGGTTTAATTCTGTAGATTATTTGCACTGGTTGTTGTTATTATTTGTCTCTCCTTAAACTGTGAGGTCTTGGAAAATTCCAGGGCTACTTTAAGTCCTCAGGGTAGAAACTACTGCTTCAAATTCATATTTTTAGATGGGTAGACATAGAAACAACATGAAAAAGCAAGAAAACAATTTGCCCCAAACAAATCAAAATACTTCAAAACAGAATCCATCAACATCACAGTGGAAGAAATGTCAGAGGAGGAATTTAGAATGTTCATAGTTAAACTTACCTGTGAGGTAAAGAATGATATAAATAATGACATCAGAGAAAAAATATATGAAGTGAAAAATCACTTCAATAAAAAGATAGAGATTCTGAAAAAAAATTCAAGCAGAAATCCTCAAAATGAATGAACCAATAAATCAAATTGAAAACTCAATGGAAAGCATCACCAGCAGACTAGACCACTTGGAAGACAGAGCTTGAGACAATGAAGACAAAATATGTAATCTTGAAAATATATTTGGCCATGGAGAAAAGATGTTATAAGACCATGAACAGAAATTTCAAAAAATATGGGATAACATGAAAAGACTTGGTATTTAATATTCAATTATTGGTATTCTATAAAATAATGATATCAAAAAATTTCCAAACCTAAAGAATGAAATGGAAAATCAAGTAGAGGAGGCTTACAAAATCCCAAATATACAAAATTACAATAAACTCATGCCAAGACACATTTTTATGAAAATACCTAACATATAGTATAAGGATAGAATATTAAGGGAGCCAGAGAAAAATAAAAGGTCACCTTTAGAGGGAAGCCAATCCAGATCTAAGCTTATTTCTCAACTCAGAGCCTCAAAGCTAAAAGGTCCTGGAATAATATATAACAGGCTCTGAAAGAAAATAGATGCCAACCAAGATTTCTATACCCAGCAAAATTAAGCTTCAGAGTTCATGATGAAATTTAAACCTTCCATGATAAACAAAAGTTAAAAGAATTCACAAGTAGAAAACCTAAACTACAAAACACTCAAATTTTTTCATGAAGAAGAAATGAAAAATAGAATTGAAAATCAGCCAAGGGAGGAACTACACTGGAAGAATAGCCAATCATAGGAGAAACTAATTCAAATTTAAAACCAGAAATAAATCAAAATGACAAGGATTAAAAATCATTTATGAATAATAACTGTTTTAGTCAGCTTTTTTTGCTGCTGTGACTAAAGAACCCCACCAGTACAATTGTAAAGAATGAAAGGTTTATTTGGGGGGTTCATGGTATCAGAGGTCTTAGTCCATAGAAGGCCAGTTCCATTCCTCAGGATTCAAGGTAAGGCTGAACATCATGGTGGGAGAGTGTGGCAGAGGGAAGCAGCTCACATCAGTGAGTAATATGGAAAGAAATCAGGAAGACGCTAAAACCTGAGGGCCTCACTTTGTATTTAGAGTAGGTCATTTTCCCATTCACACATACACTTCTATGCTGCTTGGCTCTCCGCAACTCTTTTCCCAGTGAATCCATGTTGCCTTAACTTCAGGACACCTTTCTTCCATTCTACATTGACAAGCCTTCTTAAAGGCATGCTCACACAGAGTTCCCACCAGTTCCAGACTATATCCACTGCTGAAGAATCCAAGTCTGAATGTAAAAGGAAAACCTTCAATGTGGAGATCACATGATATTGCAAAAGGGTGACACCAGCAGGAATCTGCCCACCAACAGGTCTTAGCATGTGAGGGTCAAAATAATCCTGCAGTTTCTATTCATCATGGTTGCCATCCATCCCTCTGCTCAGGTCAGCGCAAGTACTCCTTCACTTACTCTGCCATCACCAGGACTTCCATTACATTCTCCAACTTTTTTCATCTTCACCCCATTTTTCAAAGGAGACATATGACCATCATATAAAGTCGCGTAATCATCCTATTGCCCCACTGGAATATTCTCATATTCTTATGTTCTTAAGTTAGTCTTCTTTTCCTCACCCTCATTAAGGCAGGGGAAAGAAGCAATATTCTAATTTGATGATGAACACAGTGATTTCTGAAGTATAGAGAATGAAGGAAACAGGCTCAGTGTCTTCTACATCAGGAGGCCATGGACCAACCTTTGAATAAAGTGACTGAAGCTAGAATTCTTGTATGCAGGCAAACATAGGATAGCATGCTTCTCCCTCACAGTCAGGTGGCTGGAGGGTAAGGAGGAACCTATCTAGAGAATACTTCCTTTTATACCACATTTACATAATTTGGTGGTGCTGCAGGCTGTTCTGGCAGGATCAGTGTCAACCAGTTCATATTCATGATAAACTGGCTGCCAACGCTGGAGTTTCTACTGCCAAAACCATTATAGGGAATGTGCCAATAACTGATTGATGCTCAAGCATCAATTTTTTAGCACCAGGAATGTGAATGTATACAGCTAAGGATAATGCAGAAATCCAGGATGGATGGAGTAACAGGTGGGATTTTGAGAATTTTCTCATTCAAAGTGTCATTACTCCCAGAAGCTATGTGGTTTCCTTACGCACTGGCAATCATGTGACAGATAGTCTTTGTTTTCCTACTAGCCAAATACATTTGGGTTTGGAAAAACAGGTGTTTTGGAACAATCAGAGGAGAAGAAAAATTCTCTATTTCTTCATATATTGGAATAGCTTCTCCATTACAGTATCCCTTTTTTTGAATTTCAGCATCAGCAAGACTGAACGAAAAGTGACAAAAAAAAAAACAGCCAACCATTTTCTCAACACAGGAGTCAATAATGCTGGTGCGTTGACATCCACATGACTAACAACCTTGAGTTCTCGTTTTACACCTGATCTGGTATCTTGGGTCATTCCAAAACTGCCTTCACACAATACTGAATGCTTCCCTTTTTCCCAGTAAATGAGGTTACCAAAGATTCAGATGGAAGTTGAAAGCAAAACGGAAATTCATGTTTTCAAGGCTGCAATAAAATGATGGTTTTACCGGCAGGGGGCTCGCACAGGCAATCCATACCGCAGCTGTAGTCGCACAGCCAACCGAGATGTGGGCGCTTACACTGGGGCCCCAGACGGCGGTGGCACGACCTTGAACCTCCAGGCATAGTGCTGGTAGAGCCACAAGTTCTGCAGCCTCCAGCGCAAGTGCCCAGCCATGATCTCGGCGCTGGAGTAGCAGCCCTTGCGCTCTTCTAACACCAGACCAGGCTTTTCACCGGCCCTAGAAACCCAAGGCCACCATAGTCCCCGCCTCTCCTCCCCTCCGGCCAGCGACAGCTACTCGTCACTGAAGTCCAGAGAGGCTGCTGTGAAGGGTGCCTGCCACGCGCCAAGGGCCCCCGGAGGCCGCTGTGCTGTGCCCCACGAAGCACCAATCCACCTGGGGACCTGCCTCTTTAACAAACCTAACTTGGACTTTTTTTTTTCCTTTGTTGCGGGGAGTACAGGAGATTGAACCCAGGGGTGCTTAAACACTGAGATACATCCCCAACCCTCTTTATATTTTGAGACAGGGTCTCTCTACATTTCTGGGGCTAGCCTCAAACTTAGGATCCTGCTGACTCAGCCTCCCCAAGAGCCTGGAATTACAGACATATCCCACCACACCATTGTCACTGAAATCTATTCAGTAACTTCGCTTTGGGGAAAGATCTCATATCACCTCCTGGCAAACCTCCATGACACTAGCTAGGAAGCATCTTGAAAAGGGTTCTATTGTCTGAATTTAGACTGCTCTTGGGGTCAGAAACCTCTACATATTTGGGACCCCACACAGATACCACAGCACTGACTTGGAATTGAGTAGTAGCTGCCTCACAAATTCATCCATATCCAGCAGAGTGATTCCAACCCAAGCTCACTGGATACTTTGCACTGTAGGAGACAGATGTTATGACACAGAAAGGAATGGAAGGCACTGTCCTCGATAAACAGGAGATGAGGGAAATTGTCCTCTGAGATAGGGGCATGGTCAGCCACCTGTGGATTCCTGCCAGTGCCAGGACTGAAGGTAGGTGACCATACAGTTACCATCATATCTCCCCACTCTGCCATGCTCAGGTGCAAGTTACCAATAGGTCTGGGAGGCAATACTGTGGTTTCTGTTGCTGTCCTGTGCACAGGAGCCTTGAGAAACTCTGGTGCTCCTGATATCATTCTGCCCTGGCAGTGTACAGCTGGAGGAGTTAAGAATAATTTTGTCTGACTGTAGCCATGTTCTCACTCCTACAGCTGAAGGCGCCAAGGAGACAGATATCACCCCACTTATGTATGTTTGACCAAAGGGGACTATGTCTGAGGTTCAGCTCACAGGCAGGCATTGCTACCCAAGTAGCAAAAAGGAGTTCCATGATTCCCCACCTCTGCACTTTCTCTAACCACACACTGATGTCAGTACTGGGTATAGGGACCACAGACTTGGTGCTGAAATTCTCATCATCACCTCTCCCCATCCACTTCTGAGCCAACAGCAGTTATTTATGCCCTTCTATATTGCTGGCACCACCCATGTCAGAGTCCCATATTAGTAGCATCAATAGGGCCTGAGGAATACCCCACCACCAAGTAGAGGATACCATACCTACTTCAGGAGTAGCCACAGAGTGAGCACCCAGAATTTTAAAAAATGATCATAATAGCTCAGGGAGATCCAAGGGGGTACAAGGAAATAGTTAAATGAAATTAGATAGACTAGAGGATATGAAGGAGAAATTTAGCAAAGACATAAAAATCTTGAAAAAGAGAAATCTTGGAAATGAAGAGCTCAATAAGTCAAATAAGAACTGCAGTTGAAAGCCTCCAAAAAATAATAGATAAAGCAGAAAAATCTCTGAATTTAAGACAATTTTTAGTGAATTACAACATTTTGAAAAATGTTCCAGTGAAACAAAAAAGAAAAAGAAAAGAAAAAAAAGAATGAAGAAAGCATTCAAGATATCTTGGTCACCATTTAAAAATGAACAAATCTACATTTCTTAGAATATCTGAAGTTGAGAAGAAAAGAGTTAAGGTCATAGAAAATCTATTTAATGATAAAATAGTAGAAAACTTTCCTAATTCTGGAAAATATACAGACATCCATGTAAAGGAGGCTTATCTGACCTCAAATAGACATGACAAGAAAATATATTTATAATTTTATATTACATATATTATATAACCAAACTGCCAAAACACCATGCACATTTAAGGGTCCCCAATTTGGATCCTTTCAAAATTATGAGACTTGTTTTGTACACCAGCATATTATCTATTGGGATAAAAGTTTCTCCTGTAATTAAAAATAAATTGTACTCTGTAGTTTCTTGATATTTTTATATATGCCAATTTGGTCAAATTAGTTTATCTGCTTTCAAGTCTTTTACAACCTTACTGAATTTTTGTGTACTTATATAACCAATTAATGACAGAGGAATGCATTTTGAGGATTTGTGTAATTTTTCCTTATACTTATGACACTTTTGCTTCAAGTATTTTGAAATTCTATTATTGTTGCATGTCTATGCTCAAATGATATTTTAATTATGACCAAATGAAAGGATAACAGTTTCTCAACTTCTCCTTTTATTATAATCAAATGTCCCTCTTTGTTGTTGGTGGTGCTAATGCTGCTGCTGCTGCTGCTGCTACTGCTGCTGCTGCCACCACTGCTGATACTGCTGCTGAGATAGAACTGCAGGCCTGTACATGCTAAGTGCATACTCTGCCACTGAACTACATCCCTAACCTTTAAATGTCCCTCTTTATTCCAAGTAATATTCTATTCTGAAACATAGTTTTCAAGACTTTATGATTAAGCATTGGCTCATATGTATTTTCCATCATTTTATTTTTAAACTTATCTATATTTGTACAAGATGCATGGAAATAAGCAGCGTAGTACGTTCTTGAATTACCAATTTTGACAATTTCTTTCTACTTTTAATTGGCATAGTCACTTTATTGACATTTAATGCAAGTACTTATATCTGGAATTTGTATTTACCTTCTCCTTGTTTGTTTTTCCATTTGCTTTTTATTCCTTTATCCTTTTCTCCTGTCATTTTTAAAATTAAATAAGTATAATTTTACTCCATTTTTGCTTTCTATTGGCTTATTAACTCATATTCTAGCTTTTAATTTCTACTTTTGGTGGGGGGGATAACCAGGGATTGAACTCTGAGCCACATCCCTAGCCCTATTTTGTATTTTATTAAACAGGATCTCACTGAGTTGCTTAGCGTCTTGCTTTTGCTGAGGCTGGCTTTGAACTTGCAATCCTCCTGACTCCACATCTCAAGCCACTGGGTTTACAGGTGTGTGCTACCATCGCTGGCTCTAATTTCTATTTTAAAGTTTGAAATATGCACATATCACTTAAATTATCATAGTCTGTATTCAAACAATATAAAACTTTTTTGTATGTCCTTACATGTTTCAAGATGAAGACTAGTCACTAGAAAAATCAACCAAATCATTAGAGGGTTATATTTAGGGAGTGACAATCGCCAGGGAGGTAAAGGAATCAGCTTTGTGGTTGTGATCAATCAAATTGTCAATGATTTAATCAATCAACCAATGCAACCTCTGAAGCTTTCCAGGCAATGTGTTCACAAGGTGCTGTGCTCTGATTCCCTGGGGAAAGGATGGAAGCTCTGTGCTTCCTTCCATACTTTGCCCTATGTGTGCCCTTTATAATATAACTGGAACTGTAAGTATAACACTTTTCTGATTTCTGAGTTATTCTAGTGAATTACTGAACCTGAGCTCCTTGGTTAGTTTTTTCTTTCTATGTAGAATCCCAAAGAACCCACAATAAATTAACAAAGATCCTCTGGTCACTGAAAATTCCTAGGGATTTTAAAACTCTGCACTAGGGACCAAGGACATAGAGCAGACCTATTATTTACTACATAGAGGCTGGTTGTGGAGTTCATAGGCAGGACATAAGTAACATTTGCCCAGGACTCTGGCTTATGTTTTATAAGTCCAGATTTGGATGATCTCTGAAGCCAGGGGTTGGTTGGAGTGATCCCTCCTCAGTCACTGTGAAGACCTAGTGCCTTGGGTTATCCTGTGCCTTTCCCTCAGCTGTTATTCCAAAAGCATGCAAAATCCCTGGCCACCCATCTTTCACTTTCAATGCCAGGCAAAGGGTCTACTGCTGGGAAAAGATTACAGAAATTTGGTTTCACTTTTCTGTTCCTGGAAATTCTGCTCTCCAATTGTGGACTTCTTCCTTCTGTGCTATTGGCCTGATTCCTGGGAGGGCAGGACAAACCCCAAAGATAATTTAAGCCTCACAGCTCCTTACACACAGTCCAGGGTTAAGTCCAGCCCATTTTTATCTGTGGTAGCCACAGAAGCACACAGGACCAGGATTGCCAGGGGATAACAGGTCTACAGAAGTTATTTTCTGGGTTGGGCTGCAGGGACGCCCTTCTTCAAACCCAGCTTTTTCTGATCTTTCGGTAGAGCACAAGGAGCTCAACTGTGACACCTTTTCTCTAAGAAACTGGTGAGTAGAAAATATTTTGGAATTAATACAGCTTAAAAATAGAATTTTAAATCTGTGTTTCTGAGAGTGGGACCTCCTTGTTGCTCAATATGAGGTGCCATGGACTTAAAGGCTAAAAGTCGGATGGTTGATGAACAGCTATAAGCCATTCAGAGAATTTAAATATGTGAGACATTTTCAGAGGCCAGTCACAGGCAAGCTTCATTCCTCTGCACTGTAGAAGGACCATGTAAAGTCAGGATGCCAATAGATATTGACTTTCACTGAGAACATCTGAAATCTGACGTTCTTCATCTAATATCCAAATACTTCTCACTCTGAAGAATGGGCATATCACGTAAACACAGAAACACAGAAGCTCTTAGGTCTTCATTTCATCCCTAACTGTACCTCTCCTTACCAAATTGTGGTCTTGATCTTTGCCTCTATGCAAGAGCTCTGCACTTGGAAGGAGGAGTTTTACTTTGAATCCCAGTTCTGAGCTTTGCTAATGGCAGGCAGGACTCTACTGGTCTCTCAACCTCTGTTTCTTTTTCCATAACTTGAAGATGAAAATTATTATAATGTCCTTATAGGGCTGTTAGGATGAAGTGAGGAATGTATGTACAGATGCACATGTTAGGTTTATTTAATGTATATTTCCATATTCCCTCTTATTTCTCCCCTGCTCACACTCAGTAAACACACTCTGAATAGCTGGAAGACAAAGTCATAGCAATTCTATATAGTGCTCTGCCCTAGCTACTACCACCCAACTACTGCAGCAGAAAACAAACAAGAGCACATGGCTTTTGGGTGTTGAAAGTTTCTCAGGACACAGAAGTTTGATGTCTACATCTGCATACCCTTCAGCCTCTGTCACTGGGGTCCCAGTCTCTTTATCTGCTCAATTACTCAGGACCTATCTCCATGAATATTTATGACATCCTGTATTATTTGCTCTGGCAACCTCTATAAATGCACTAGTCCAAATCAACATCTGCTGAGACTCATGTTTCACTCTGTTGGATCCTCTTCAAGTCTCTGGCTGTGTTTTCCACTTCAAAACTCACTTTACTTATTCTGTATTTTGCCAGACCTTATATATTCCAGAGGGGGGTGCAGGATGGGCTGCTTTCTACACAGCAATGGGTTGGCCCCCATAAACTACTAGATCCTCAAGATTTACCCTCTCATGTATGTGAAAAAAAAATTATGCCAAGCAGTCAAAGTACTAACACCATGCCCATGAGTGGCTGATACCTTTCCACCCACCCAATGACAAGTCAGACATCTCCATTCTTCCATGCAGAATGCTTGCCATCTCTGATTATATATACACCAACCCAGATCTTGTATATCTGCTCAGAAAAGTTTCTTCCAGGATTATTCTTGCCATTTTCTGTCCTCATGGACTGTATTAAATGACTTCTAGCGAGCTCCTAAAGGATGTGCCTAAACCCTCACTTGCAACCAGATGGCATCTATTTGAGCTGCCTTCCTCTCAGACATCCCACCCTGAGTTGAGGTGCCTTGGTTTGTAGTCTAAAAATTCTGCCCTTTCTCTCTATTGCATTCAATATATTGGTCTTGCACATTATTCATCATATTAAGCTCTGGATGTGTGATTTCATCTGGTGCCTTGTCTCAAGGTATACATGTTCTTTAATCAAAAATATCTAGGACTCCAGAACCAGGTTAATTCCATTGATATTAGGAAGGGTGACAGAGGCACCTCCATGGCATGGCTGACTTTGTACAAGACCCACTTCAGCCCCTCCTATAGTCTTTGATCACACCATCTCTTCTACTGATGACACTTTCTACACTAGTCAGTCCCCAGGTATCTGATCTTCCTCCCTCATCGTGGGCCTGTTTTACACAACAGCTAGAGGTAGGTGAGGGGGCAGAGTCTTAGAAAATCATAAGTGTATAGTCTAGCATGTTTGCATATTTTCTTCTTAATTTTTAACTTCCTTTTTAGACAAGTTTTAGTTTACAGAAAAATTAAGATACAAACAGTTCCCAAATACTCACTGATCCTTCATATGCATAGCATGCCCCATTATAACCCCCCCACACTCACACACACACCAAGTTGATATGTTTGTTACAACTGACACATTTGTTCATTGACACATTATAATCACCCTGTGTTAGTCAACTTTCTATTACTGTGGTAAAATATCTGAGAAAATCAACTTAAAATACAAAAAATATTTTGGCTCATGGTTTCAGAGGTTTCATCTCATGGAAATTTAGATCTGTAATTTCTGGACCTCTGGGGAGGAATAATGTTATGGAAGGGGAGACTTGGAAGAGCAAAGCTGCTCACTTAATGGCTTCCAGGAAGCAGAGAGAGAGGAAGGGGCCAGGTACAAAATACACCCTTCAAGTTCATGTCCCCCAATGACCTACTTTTTCCAGCTAGGCCCACCTCTTAATTTTCTACCATCATCCAATAGCACATCAGCTATGAATCCATAAATGAACTAATCCATGATGAGGTCAGAGCCCTCATCATTCCATCACTCTCAAAAGCTCCACCTCTGAACATTGCTGCATTGAGGACAAAACCATCAACATATATGCCTTTAGGGGACATTCCAGATCCAACCCACAATGCAACTAAGGTTGCTCTTGGTTCCTACTGTTCTACATGCCAAAGATTTGGACAGATGTATAATGGCATATATTCACTTTTATAGTATCATTCCAAATATTTTTAGTGCCCTAAAAATCCTTTGTGCCTTTTCATACCCACTGAAGCTCCTGGCAACCACTGCTCTTTTGACTTTTTCCAAATTTGACCTTTCATCTATAGATTGAAATCATACAATTTGTAGCCTTTTTTAGAGTGTCTTCTTTTGCTTAGTATTACACATTTAAGATTTAAGCTTCTCAACATCTTTTAATGGCTTAATAGCTCATTTCTTTTTAGTACTGAATAGTATTCCATTTTTTTTAAATATTCCATAGTTTATTAATCCACTCACCTACTGAAACTCATCCTGGTTGTTTCCAAGTTTTGACAGTCATGAATAAAGCTTCTAGAAACACCCATGTACAGGTTTTTGTTTGAACAAATATTTTCAGTTCCTTTGGGTAAATATCAAGGAACATGGATGTTGAGTATACCAAGCCGTCTTCCAAAACAGATGTACATTTTGCATTCCTACCTGTAGTAAAGGAGAGTTCTTGATGGTCCACACTTTTGCCATCATTTAATAGTGTCAGTGTTTCAGATTTAGTCATTCTAGTATGTAGTGGTACAAAATTGATGTTTTAATTTGTTTTTCTCTGATAATGTATGATGTGGAGCCTATTTTTTATTTGATTTTTTTGTTATCCATAGACTTTCTTTGATGAGGTTTTTGTTAAGGTCTTTGACTCATTGTTGAATGGTGTTATCTGTTTTCTTATTGTTAATTTTAAGGGTTCTTCGTGTAGTTTAGAAAATAGTCCTCTACCAGGTGTGTTTTTTGTAAGTACTTTTCTCCCAGTTTGGGGAGAAAAATTCATTCTCCTAATATCACCTTTCATAGAGAAGTTATAACTTTAATGAAGCCCAGATTATCAATTATTTCTAATATGGATTCTTTTGTTATGTTGATTCTAAAAAGTCATTGCCATACCAAGGTGATCTAGGTTTTCTCCTATGCCATCTTTCAAGGTTTTTATGGTTTTGCATGCTATATTTTGAGTAAATGTTTGTGGAGGGCATAAATTCTGTGTCTAAATTCACTTTCATGCTTGTCCACTTTTTCCAACTGTTTTGTTGAAAATATTATCTGTGTTCCATTGAGTTGCCTTTACTCCTTTGTAAAATATCGATTGATATATATGAACACTCTAAACTGTTATTGAGATGTGTGTGTGTGTGTGTGTGTGTGTGTATATATATATATATATATATATATATACATACATAAATATATACATATATACATAAATAAAGAGAGAGATGTTTATGGACTCTTTATTCTGTTCCATTGGTTTACATTATAAGTCTTGAAGTCAGTTATAGCCACCCTATAGGGGGAAGCACAGGTTGGTAGTTTCATCTTTACCTTGTTTCACTGCTCATATGTGCAAATATTATTTTTATTAAAAAAAATAACTAAAAGAAGATCAATAAAGAATAGCCTGGGGCTGGGCTATGGCTCAGCATTAGCACACTTTTGCCTGACATGTGTGAGGCACTGGGTTCAATTCTCAGCACTGCGTATAAATAAATAAAGGTCTATCAATAACTAAAAAATATTAAAAATGAATAGCCTTGGCAGGAAAGTTTCTATAGAAAAATAAGACCTTGAAAATAATGAAGAATCTCTTCATCAAAATGAGCAGGACAAGATAAAGAAAAAGGCTTGCTAAGAGCCAACTTAACATGTAGGCCAGAAATCCTGGCAACATACATGAATAAAAAGAGATCGTTTCCCCAGTCATAATGTGGGACTAGGGCTGAAGTTCTGTTTTGCCTTAAGAGCAAAATCAAGATCTTCCCTACTGTGCTAACTCTTTGAACTTCTCACTTCTGTCCTCCCCCTAGTGCCCTCTACTTCTCACAGCCATGGGTCAGGCATCCTCCTCCACAACCCCTAATAAAGAGGCTCAAGATTTTACCTTCAGCTGTGACAAGTTTTTTAAGACTTTCAAGATGGAAAGCAAAATCCTCTCTCCAGAAACCATTGCTTCAATTCAATCACACCTGGATGAGGGGAATATTCAGAAAACTGTTTCTGCAATTAACGATGCATTGAAAAATATCCAGAATGCCCCACTGAACATTGCAGTGACAGGGGAGAGTGGAGCAGGGAAGTCCACTTTCATCAATGCCTTGCGGGGGGTGGGGCATGAAGAAAAAGATGCAGCTGCCACTGGGGTGGTGGAGACAACCATGGAGAGAATTCCATATCAACACCCAAAGCTTCCTAATGTGATAATATGGGACCTTCCTGGGATTGGGACCACTAACTTCCAACCACGAAAGTACCTGAAGAAAATGATGTTTGGTGACTATGATTTTTTCATTATCGTCTCTTCTACACGCTTCAAAGAAAATGATGCACACCTGGCCAAAGCCATTGCAAAAATGAACAAGCAGTTTTACTTCGTTCGAACAAAAATCGATAGCGATATATACAATCAGAAAATATGCACACCTAAATCCTTCAATAGGGACAAGCTCCTGCAAAAGATTCGAGATGACTGTCTCAAACACCTGGAAGATAACAATATAAATGGTGCTCAAGTCTTCTTAGTCTCTAGCATTCACGTGTCTGACTATGACTTCCCTAACCTGGAGACCACTCTTCTGAAGGAGCTGCCCGCTCACAAGCGCTACATCTTCATGCAATGCCTGCCAAGTGTTACTGAGGCTGTCATTGATCGGAAGAGAGATTCCCTGAAGCAGATGGTCTGGCTGGAGGCCCTAAAGGCTGGAGCATCAGCTACCATTCCTATGATGGGATTAATCAATGATAATGATATAGAGAAGTTAAAGGAGACCTTAACCCTCTACAGATCTTACTTTGGGCTGGATGATGCATCACTGGAAAATATGGCTAAGGATTTCCAAGTATCCATGCAGGAACTCAAGGCAAACATTAAATCTCCCCATTTGCTCTCAGTTGACAGGGATGAATCCTTAGGGGAAAAACTACTGACATATATTGAGAAAGTTTGCTCAGTCACTGGAGGATTCCTTGCCACTGGTCTTTACTTTAGAAAGGTCTTCTATTTACAGACTTATTTCCTTGACACTGTGGTCAGTGATGCTAAAGTTCTCCTTAAAAGGGAAGTTCTTTTCACAGACTCAAAGATCTCTGAGCAGAGCTTTAAAAATGGGGTAAGTGAAGCAGAGAGCCCCTGACTTTACCTCAGTGTTTTCATGGCACTGCAGACTGAAGAGATGGCTTAAGGATCTCTTGAAGCATCATGGCCAGGCTGCAATATTCTTGGATATGATCCTTCTTGGCAAAATAAAGTACAGGAATCTGGAATTGTATGCTAAGAAAAGAGAATATCTCTGTGTGCTGGTTATTTGTACCCAGGAAAGGCTCATTGAAGATATTGGACACAGTGAAGTTTCTGGACACATAGGATATCTTCAAAAAAAATTTTTGAACAAATTTTTTACATAGCATGTTTTTTAGAGTTCCCAATATTTTGCTAAAAAAGTATCATTCTGATCATTTATAAGCCAATTAATGTTGATTCATATCTTTCTTGTTTCTTTTAGGATTATCATTTTATTTGGTGAATACATAAAAAGAGTAAGTTGGGGGCTAGGATTGTGGCTCAGTGTCAGAGCCCTTGCCTGGCACAAGTGAGGCACCAGGTTCGATCCTCAGCACCACATAAAAATAAATAAATAAAGGCATTATGTCCATCCACAATTAAAAAAATATTAAAAAAAAAAAAGAGTGAGTTGGATATTGTTTAATGGGAATGACCGAGAAACATTAGTTATACAAAACTTTCATCTAAAGTACTTTATTACAGGGGTAAGTGCACAAGATAGGAACTTGGTCCAAGGGTGTGCATGCTGGAGGCCTAATTACTCCTTGGTTGTTAACAAAGATCATTGTGTGCCTGAAGTTGAAATGGAATAAGAGAAAAGAGGATAGTAATAAAAAATAAGTAGAAATAAAAAGAAATACAAAATTCCTTAAACAGGGCTGGGTTTGTGGCTCAGCAGTAGAGCACTTGCCTAGCATGGCAAGGCCCTGGGTTCAATCCTCAGCAACACATAAAAATAAATAAATAAAATAAAGACATTATGTCCAACTACAACTAAAAAATAAATGTTTTCTTTAAATTCCCTAAACATATGAAAAGATGTTCCATCTCTCATCTGATAAGAGAAATGTAAATTAGAAACAGAATCTAACCTAGATATAATTTCTCACATATTAGATTTGGAAAACTTACAAAGTTTAATTTTGAGTGAAAATTTAATTTCGTTTTACTCTTCTGGTATCAATAAAAAAAGATACAAAAAATCACATGGTCTATAATTAGGCTGGGGAATTACACATATTACATTGTTTATATATATTTAACATATATATTTACACATTGACTCAGTGGTCCTACTTTGAACAATCTGTCATAAAAGTTAGATAAAGTAGAAAAGGGTATTTGCTTGAAGTTATTAAATATGGCACTATTTGAAATAGGAAATACCGTAAACTATTCAAATATTCTAGTAGGGAATTGTACATCCATAAAATAGAAGCCTTGACAACCATACCAGGGAGTGAGGAATATCTTCTATATTGCTCAGATGTCATCTTCAGGACAGACTATTAAGTACAAAAATCAAGATATAGAAATATGTATATGGAATATCACTGCCAATCTAAGAAAGTTCAAAATATGAATATGCCTTCAACATACCTTAAAGAATAACAAATCCTCAGAAATCAAATTTAATAACCTTTAAGGGAAAGGATCATACTGGGTAGAGGGACAGTAGTAAACGCTACATTTCACTTTAGCTTACTGTATCTTGGAACCATGCTAAAGTTTTATATACCTAAACAGCTGAATAATTAACCTTTAAAAACAATATTTATGAAATAGAAAATAATATGAAACAAATTAAGGTGGTTGGCATAACCAAATATAAGTTATTTTAAGATTATAAAATATTTTCATATGAGGCCTGGGGATATAGCTCAGTTGGTAGAGTGCTTCCGTTGCACATACAAGGGCCTGGGTTCAATCCCTAGCACCAAAAAATATACATATTAATATGAAAGTAAATTTCTAGTAGAATATATTCCAAGAACAGAGACAATGATAAAATAAAACTTACACTTTATCAGTGGCAATATTTATAATAATAACAATGATATTGCTTTACTGTGAATGTATTATACACATTAGGATAAAGCCAAAAAAAAAAAGCAATTAGTTTAATGTCATTAAGTAACAAGACATTCAGAACAACAGACAAGAGATCCAAATGTAAGTTGAAATGCTGGTGCACATCTGTAATACCAGACTCCAGAGGCTAAGAAAAGAGAATTACAAGTCCAAGACCAACCTCAGCACCTTACTGAGGCCCCAAGCAACTTAGCAAGACCCTGTCTCAAAATTTTAAAGAAAAAAAATTAAAAGATCTGGGGATGTGGCTCAGTGATTAAGTGTCCCTGGGTTTAATTACCAGTACCAAAAAAAAAAAAAAAAAAAAAAGATTTAAATGTAAAACAAAAAAAATAATAATTAAAGTAAAAATAGGAAGTATGAATACATGAGATTTTATCTTTTTGTGTATAGTGGAAAAAACCTAACAGCAATGACTAATCCAGGAACAATGAACACTCCTGTCACCACCCAATCTGTGATCTTAGAATACCACTGCATATATGACTCTGGGGCAGTAAATTGAACTTCTTAGTCTGATGCAATAAATATAAAATCTGCATTGTAAGGTTAGAAAATAAGGAAATTGTTGAAGAATGTTACAGATGTGACCGAACAACTCAGAAAACAATTTGAGATGGTACCACTAGACTAAAATGGAACAATTTGAGAATCTACATGTATAAGAACTGTAGGAAATTGAAATATGTCCAATCTGTTTTCATCAGCAAGGCCATAGTTAAACTTTGGTCAACTTTGAAGTATCCTAAGAAACCAACGCTTAATTTTGAATACTGGCATATAAGGGATTAAATCACATATAATAAGAATAAGTAAAACATAATATACATAGTAAATCATAAATAATATGCAATTGTATGTATAGTCTATGTGTGAATTTATATATTTTCATTTTCAGAACACTCTACCCCAAAAGGACTGGTATTAAGGGAGGTACCACTAAACCAGTGAAGTTGGCAGGAGAGAGCATGACCAGTATTTGAGAACTGGTTATTGTGAGGAATCTTGAGTGTTGTTATCAGAAACCCTGAAAAGCAAGCAAAGGGCTAGAATTTGGAAATATACACTTGCTGAGAGAGTTCCAACATCATAATCAGGAAATTTAACCCATCTCTGAATGAAAAAAAAAAGCAGAATTCTAGGAGAAAGAGCAAAAACTGTGAAGGAATCCCAAGATATCAGAACACAGTTCCCTTCTCTGTGTGAGTGTTTCAGTCTGAGTCAGAACTAGACACTGGAATGGTTAAAAAAAAAAAAAAAAAGCCAAAACTTGGATGATATATTTGTTGACATGAACCAGACAGCACTGTGTAGGATTTAAAATGAGATTGTTGAGCTACACAAATGTAATTGTAAAAGTTATGAGATAGGCTAAAGATAACATCAGGGATAGAGAATAGAGACCTAGAAGGACATATTAAAAGGAAATTAAATTAATTGTTTTTTATTTAAATTAAATAAAAAATTAAATTAATTGCTTTATATTTCCTCCTACTTTGTAGAACATTGAGGCTATCATTTCAATAAACTGCTAATTTTTTTAATGTTTTTGTAATAGAAAAAATAAGGTCATTAAGATTTTAATGATGAAAGAAAATTGTGTTTAGTAGTCATGATTAGTTCACTATTCCTGACTTGGTAACAGCTAAAAGAAAGGGAAAAAAATGTTAAGCTAGCTGAGGACAGTGGTGCATGCCTATAATTCCAGTGGCTCAGGTCTCTGAGGCAAGAGGCTCACGAGTTCAAAGCTAGCTTCAGCAACCCTGGAGGCACTAAGGAACTCAGTGAGACTCAGTCTCTAAAGAAAATACAAAAAGGCACTGGGGATGTGGCTCAGTGGTTGAGTGCCCTTGAGTTCAATCCCCAGTACCGAAAGAAAAAAGAAAACAAAAGTTAAGAAGCTTTCTAATTACACTTCTTTCCTGATTGTGTGGGATCTTTTTGACAAAGTCTAAGCAGCAAGAAGTGACCACTCTCAGATTTGTAAAACATGTTAAATGAGCTCTGCATCATTTTGGCTCTAGTTTAGAACCTCTTAGAAGAGAAGGAGAAAGGAACACTATAAGAAAAATAGAGGCATTATTTGACAATTCTTTTTTTGTTTGTTTGTTTTCTTGGTGATGCTGGGGATTGAACCCAGGGCCTTGTACGTGCGAGGTAAACACTCTACAAACTGAGCTATATCCCCAGACCTTTGACAATTCTTTTTATGAAATGAAGAAAAGCAAAGTCCTTGGTTCATATAAAATTTCGACCTCTTGGATGCAGAAGTAAACAACGTAAAGTAAGCCCAGGATAGGAAGGCACTCCAACTTGGATCTTGCAAAGTTTGTTGATGAGGAGGTGATCACAGGTTTTGATACGTTTCCCAACAGAGGTTATTGCATTGTGACTAGAATTCACACTCCTAAATAGTTAGGACTATGCTTTTGGTCCAGAAGTATCTTCTTTTACCCATGTTAGGAGATGGGAATAGGCCCCTTTTCCTAATCAGTTGGGGTCAGAAATGTGAGTGGCATGAAAGATATACAACCCTGTTGACACATTCAGTATGTAAATGATTATTTATATAAATTGAACATGACTGTTTCGAGGATGTAAAAGCAACTGAGTGGCTCAAACTAACCTTTTAAATAAGAAAATTGACTGGAATAGAGATTATGTCAAATATATTGATGACAAATACAGTTTTAGAAAACTTTGCTTTGTATGCATATAAGTATATGTTGTGTGTGCATACCTAAGTTCCTAGACATGTTCCCTAACCCAAAATTGTTAAAAGAATTCACAACAATGCTTTATTTTTAAGGTTTAATCCCAAGGCAGTGAGAGTGAATGGAAGGATGAGAGGCAATGCAGATTGATAGTTTATACCGCTTGTCACTGCATCAAAATGAGTCACAGAGAGACAAGGCCCAAAACTCAGCAAGTGGACCTTCTCAATCATGTGGTGTATCTCTGCAGAGGTTCGGTGGACAAAGTCTCATGCCTTGCAGATTTCTATTGAGTGAAAAAAGAAAGGGATCACCTACTGTTTGCTATTAAAGTGTTAAAGAGGTATTTAAGCTCTGCTATTATTTTATTTAAGAGTAAATATATTGCAGAAAGAAACAAGTCAATTTTAGAAGAAATCTATCTGCATCTGATAAAAATGTAAGTTTGCAAGTAGCTAATATGCCAACTGTATTTCATGGTGGAAATAGGTATTCACTGTTTGCCCAGTATGAAACCCAACCTGCCATCATGCACCAGGGTAGTGTGGATGATAAAGACAGAATTCCTGACCTATGAGATCACTGTCTAAAGTTGTTGTTCATCTTCAGCTATGAAGAACATTAGCCCATGATTTCTTTTTATTTTTTATGTTTTTAGCAAACAAACTGGTGGAACCCTCTTTATTAGATACAGAGAGCCTGGCCCACACAGGGGACAGATAAGCTTAGTCACTGTGCCCAAGGACAGGGACTTCTAAGGGCAGGAATACTGTCCTGCTGAGACAGGCCTCACCCACTGCAGCCTGGTTATCCCCTATACCACATTTTCATGGGATTGGGGACATGTGAATCCAAATGTTTGTCTGTTTTTCCTTTCCTCGTGTTTCCATTTACTCTATGCTGGTTTCCTTATTTTGTCACTTGAGAAATTAATCAATATAATGATACTACAGACAACTGCTCTATCAAAAGTTTTGCAAAATTCACCTACTGGAGAAAATAGGAAGTGAGAAAAAGCCATCAATACAATGAGATAAAACACCATAGTGGATTTGGAGACACCTTGAGGGGAGACAGCCCCTACTGGTTCCTTTTCCCATGGGAAAGAGGACACCTTCTAGGGTGGCTGGGAAGAGGGTAGGGAAGGTTTGAGGGAGCTCTCAACATCAGAAGGGCAGGAGATAAAGAAATAAAATAAAGGCATAAGCCTGGAAAAAATAGAGACACAGAGGTGACACGAGAGACAGAGTTACAAGGATAAAGGACAGCAAGACCACAAGGTATTACCAGATTTTGTCTCCAAAGGCTGAGTCTTTTTTTTCTTCTTCTCAGAATTGTGGAAACAATAATAAGATGGAGCACTGGTTGAGCAGTAAAAATTTTTATTCTTGGCCAAGAACTAGAAAAGTGGGAGATAAACTTGTAAATCAACTTCCTGCCCCTTGGGCATCAGTAGGGTAAAATTGGGTAAAAGAAAAGAGGGGAAAGAATAGACTAGTAAGGGGGAGAATATTTATATCTTTTCTGGGTATGTGCTGAGATTTTCCAGGAATTTGGGCACCACCATTTTTGCTCCTTTTAATAGTACTCTCAAGTCACTGTCTTGGAGTTTTAGTCAGCTTTTTTGTTGCTGTGACTAAAAGACTTGACGAGAACAATTTTAGAGGAGGAAAAGGTTACTGGAGGATGCACAGTTTCAGAGGTCTCAGTCTAATAGACAGCAGGCTCCTTTCAGGGCTCCAGGTAAGGCTGAACATCATGGTGGAAGAGTGGGGTGGAGAAAAGCAGTCCACATGATAATCATGAAGCAGAGAGAGAGAACCAGTCACCAGATACAAAATATATACCCCAAAGGCATGCCTCCTCCAGCCACACCGCACGTGCCTACAGTTACCACTCAGTTAATCCCATCAGGGGGGATTCATTCATGATTGAGTTAGGGCTCTCATAATCCAATAATTTCTCTTCAAAATCTTCTTGCATTGTCTCACACATGAGCTTTTGAGGACATCTCCTATCCAAATCATAATATAGGGCAATTGTAAATGGTCATGGCACTACGGGTGGCATTTAGCATGCAGATGGAGTTATGCTGAAGTTAGAGGTTGTCTGGCAGCCATTTTAGATCCAACCAGTTTCAGCTAGACCACCTGTAGAAGAACTTCTGGGTTATAGGCATCCAGACATCAAAGATGAACAAGATCAGGGCAGGGTAGAAATTCAGCTAGGTCACCTAGAGAATTTCTATTGAATCTCATCCAAGCACTAGCTCTTAACATTTGATAAAGGGTAAAATTGTATCTGATTTTTAAGTCTCTGCTGCACATATTTCCATCTAAGGGCAACTTTTGGTCATTTTGATTTGTATAAAGGTCACAAAGGCCCTCTTTCATCCAGGCCCAACCTAGATCAGGGTAACTTGTGGTTTGGGGGGTTTCTTTGTCTGTTTTTGTTTTATCAGTAGAGGAGTTTTTGGACACATCCTTTAACCTTGAGAGGCAAGAACAACTCTGGAAATAAGAATTTATTAGTCAGTGTTACAATATATTGTTATCCTTTTAACTACAGTTAGATCAGAATGTCTTTGTGTGGACTGCTTTAAAGAGAGACATGCTGAAAGCATGTAGTCTCAGTCTATAGAATTAATCCTTTAAACTCCATGTTTCCACCACTCATATATGCCTGCTGTCTAACATTCCCCTTCCCACAAAGAACTAGAGAACCTGAAGCATCTTAGAGAAGTGGACACCACTGAGTTCTTTCTTCGGCTGCTTCCTACTGGTGAGGACCATAGGCCTTGGAACAGGAGTCTCCCATCCTTGTTATCTGTCAGAGGGACATGAATAATCAAGGTAAGTTAGCATCAGGGCTAAGAGATCGATGGTAAAACTCAGGAGTGTTTGAAAATGAATGGTATTAGAGTGGCAATTGAATCCTGACAGCCTGGACTGATTGAGAGAAGCAGTGAACAAAGAGTTAAGTTCATAATTTCACAGTAGTATATGAGAGCAGAGTATGATTTTTTTCCAAATAATTATTTCCAGAAATACTAACAACTTTTTTTAACCAAGATCCAAGAGGTTAGCAGATCTGTTAGATCTGGCTAAATTGACTCAGTACAAACTTTTGATTTTGGCAGAGTCTTTTGTGATAGTTATTATCAGGCATGTAAGCCTAAGAATCCTTTCCTTTATAACCTCCTGGCTTTATTTAGTTTAGGATAGGGCTGACATGAGTGACTCCATCTTTTATTTTTTAATTGCTTCTTTTTAGTTATACATAACTAGTAGAATCCACTTTGACATAATTATACAAGCATGGACTATATCTTATTCTAATTCAGATCATAGTACCTCTCCTTTCCTTTTCCTTTCCCCTTCCCCTGCTCCCTTCTCTCTATTAACCTTTCTGCCATTTACCCATAGTTATTATTTTTTAAATTAATTTCTTGTTTGTGTACATAATGTTGAGATGCACTGTGGTGTACATATACACAGAAAATTTATGTCAGATTCGTTCCACTGTTTTTTCTTTCCCTGTCCCCCTTCCTTCTGTTCATTCTCCTTTGTCTAATCCATTGAACTTATACCCCACTCCCCACCTTATTGTGGGTTCACTTCCACATATCAGAGAAAACATTTGACCTTTGGTTTGGGGGGATTGGCTTATTTCACTTAGCATGATAGTCTTCAGACCCATTCATTTACCAGCAAATGTCATAAAGTCATTCTTCTTTATGACTGAGTATTATTCCATTGTGTATACATACCCACACTCTCTTTATCCATTCATCTGTTGAAGGGCACCTAGGTTGGCTCCATAGCTTAGCTATTATGAATTGAGCTGCTTTAAATATTGATGTAAATATTGTGTAAATATAAATATTGTAACTATGTTGTTAGAGTCTGTAAACAAGTCTGGATGGCGCCTGGCATTTTGCCAGAGGGTGTGGTTTGTGAAGTAACGCCAGCGAGCCATTAAGTGTGGAGATTCCTTATTAGTTGACTGCTATATCTAGTTTATGTTAATTAGATAAGCTGTGTGGAATGTATAAATACCTCTGTTGTCCTACAATAAACGGCTCCCACTCCTGCTGTATCAATCTACACAAGTTGCTCGTCACCCCCCAGTTATTTTGCTGCAGCCGGACTGCGGCAGAATGTCACTGTGGTATGCTAATTTTAAATCCTTTGGATGTATCAAATAGTGGGATAACTGGGTCAAATCGTGGTTCCATTTCTAATTTTTTGAGAAATATACATACTGCTTTCTAGAGTAGTTGCACCAATTTGCAGTCCCAATGTATGAGTGTTCCTTTTTCCCCATCCTCACCAATACTTATTGTTACTATACTCTTTCTTGATAATTGCCCATTCTGGCTAAAGTGAGATGAAATCTCAGTGTAGTTTTAATTTGCATTTCTCTAATTGATAGAAACGTTGAACATTTTTTCATGTATTTGGTGACTGTTCGTAGATCTTCTTTTGAGAAGTGTCCATTTAATTCCTTTGCCATTTATCAACTGGGTTATTTGTTTGTTTGAAACTTAACACCCTATCTGAAGTACAGGTGGCAAAGATTTCCTCCCATTCTGTAGGTTCTCCCTTCATGCTCTTGATTGTTTCCTTTACTGTAAAGAAGCTATTTATTTTGATACTATCCCATTGATTGATTTTCTTTTTTGGTTTTACTTTTTGTGCTTCAGGAGTCTTGTTAAGTAAGTCAGTTCCTGAGCTGCCGTTTTAGAGTGTTAGGCCTACAATTTCTTCTAGTAGGTGCAGGGTTTCTGGTCTAATGCCTAGGTCCTTGATCCGCTTTGAGTTGCATTTTGTACAAGGTAAGAGATTGGGGTTTCAATTTCATTCTACTGCATGTGGATTCCCAGTTTTCCCAGCACCAACAAGATAGTGCCTTCAACAAGAGGCTATCTTATCCTATGTATGTTTATAGCACTTTATGGCATCTCATAAATATAGTAGGAGATGACTGCATTTATGTGGGTTTGTCTCTGTGTCTTCTATTCTATTCCATTGATCTACATGCCTATTTTGGTGCCATTTACCATGCTGATATATATAGATATACAGATATATAGATATATAGATCAGTGTATATAATTTAAGGTCTGGTATTGTGATGCCTCCTGCTTCACTCTTATTACTAAGGATTGCTTTTGCTATTCTGAACCTCTTATTTTTCCAAATGGATTTCATGACTGCTTTTTCTATTTGAAGAACATCATTGGGATTTTAATAGGAATTGCATTAAATCTATACAGTGCTTTTGGTAGTATGGCCATTTTGACAATACTAATTCTGCCTATCCAAGAACATGGGAGATCTTTCCACCTTCTAAAGTCTTCTTTCTTTCTTTAGTGTTCTGCAGTTTTCATTATAGAGTTCCTTCACCTCTTTTGTTAGATTGATTCCCAAGTTTGTTTGTTTTAGACACTATTATGAATGGGATATTTTTTCTAATTTCTGTTTCAGCTAATTCATCCTTGATGTATAGGAACACAATTGATTTGTAGGTGTTAATTTTGTATCCTGGTACTTTGCTGAATTCATTTATAAGTTCTAGAAGTTTTCTGGTGGAGTTTTTTCAGTCTTCTAAATATAGGTTCATGTCATCAGCAGAAAGAGTGTGAGCTGTTTTCTTCTACTTACAATACCTTTCATTTCTTTCTTTTACCTAATTGCTTTGGCTAGAGTTTCATGGACTATGTCAAATAGAAGTGGCGAAATAGGCATCCCTATCTTTTTCCAGTGTTTAGAGGGAATTCATTCAGTTTTTCTCCATTTAGAATGATTTTGGCCTTCGGTTTGTAGTATATAGCCTTTATAATGTTGAGGCATGTTCCTTCTATCTCTTGTTTTTCTAGTGTTTGCATGAGTGGATGCTATATTTTGTCAAATGCTTTTTCTGCATCTATTGAGAAAATCATGTGACTCTTGTCTTTAAGTCCATTTATGTTACACCAAAAACTTTTAAAAATACACTTAATAGACCCAAAGATATTAACATATAGACTTTTTGAAAAGCCAAGTATACTTCATATTTATCAATCAATGTAGTATTTTTAATTTGCTTATAAATTGTTTAGATGTTTTATCTTTATCATGGTTTTTAGATTACCCATAAAAATCAAGATACTACACAAGCATAGTTAATGTTTTAAGACATTTTTTTCTATCAAAGAAAAACCTGATAAGCCATGGACATTGAATTTTAAACATCTTAACAGAGACAAACCCAATCCTATTTACCTGCCACCTAAAAATAAAATATGTAGGTAAATAATTTTATAGACATCTTTACTGTTATCTTACCAACAAACTTAAATTAACTTATTTGTCAAAGATTTAAGTCACATGAACTAAAAGGCCTTTAGTTTTATGTCCCTTTAAATTTATGATTGGTGATGGGGATATGGCTCAAGTAGTAGCGTGATCACCTGGCATGCATGAGGCACTGGGTTCAATCCTCAGCACCACATAAAAATAAAATAAAGATATTGTGTCCACCTAAAGCTAAAAAATAAATATTTTTTTAAAAATTTATGATTGCTTGGTTATCTATAAGCCAGTTTGGTTCCATGTAAGCACAACATCCAATCCATGTGTACACAACTATACATAAAAATAGGCAGAAAACAAAGACGCACAAATGTGTGTCTGCCAGAGATAGTGAGCCCTCAGGAAAAGGAAAAGTTTAGGTTTCACTATCTCCTCAACTAGCAAGTATGCAGAGAGCAAAGTTAGTGAAGCAGCAGGCATTTGGGGCTCTCCCCTGAGGAGAAGGAAACTACAGTTGCCTTTATCCAGAGAAGGAGATAAATCTAAAGGAACCAAGATGATAAGGGTGATGAGATCGAGATGATACCACCTATGAGAATAAGGGCCGTCCCATTCCCCTGGTATTAAAGATTGAACACCCAAGAAACCCCAAGGCAAAAAGTTTTATTTGAAGAATAGAACAGAGAGATAGACAGAGAAGGGGTCTAAGTAGTGCCCAAGGAAGTGAAAGGGGGAGTCCTGCCTCTTTTATACATTTTAGATTTCCTTTGTTTTCATGCCCTCTCCTCCCCTCAGGCCTAGTGACTCAAAAGGTGGAGTTATCCAAGGTCAGGGACTAAGCCACTCAGAGATACAGGCAGGTAGGGAGTCACCCAGGGCACTCATTAACTCCTTTCTGGAGGTAGGTAACTTGGCAATAGGTGGAGGAGGGGGAAATTCTCTAGAGGTATTAACAGTTTATTTTCTTTCCTTTTGAAGCAGCCCCCATCTTCCAAATCTGACCCAATCATTCATTACCCACACTAACTGTCCGTTTGCCCCACACCCTCAATACCTGAGAGAAGATCTTATTGTATATTATATTGTGTTCTTGGCTTTCATGTCTTGAATGAGAGGATCACAAACAGACATGAAATTCATGAAAGTTTATTATAATAATAAACTTTATTATTTTGTTTAGATATTTATTTTTTAGTTTTAGGCGGATACAATATCTTTATTTTATTTTTATGTGGTGCTGAGGATTGAACCCAGTGCCTCACAGGTGCTAAGCAAGCACTTTACCACTTGAGCCACAACCCCAGCTCCAATAAACTTTATTATTTAAACTCCTTTATGTGCTTTAGACCTGTACCTAAGGCCTAGCTATCCTTCTCCTCAGTCTACAGCAAAGGACTTAAAAATAGCATACTACAGGGACACAGCCACATCAATGTTTATAGCAGCACAATTCACAATAGCTAAACTGTGGAACATCCTAGATGCCCTTCAGTGGATGAATGGATAAAAAAAAAAAAAAACATGTGGCATATATACACAATGGAATATTATTCAGCAATAAAAGAGAATAAAATCATGGCATTTGCAGGTAAATGGATGGAGTTGGAGAAGATAATGCTAAGTGAAATTAGCCAATTCCAAAAAAACAAATGCTGAATGTTTTCTCTGATAAGGTGACTGACTCATAGTAGGTGAGTGGGGAAAATGGGAGGAATAGACAAACTCTAGATAGGACAGAGAGGTGGGAGGGGAAGGAAGGGGTTTAGCAATGATGGTGGAATGTGATGAACATCATTATCCAAAGTACATGTATGGGGCTGGAGATGTGGCTCAAGCGATAGCGCGCTCACCTGGCATGTGTGCGGCCCGGGTTCGATCCTCAGCACCACATGCAAACAAAGATGTTGTGTCTGTCGAAAACTAAAAAATAAATATTAAAAAAAAAAAGTACATGTATGAAGACACTAATTGGTGTGAACATAGTTTATATACAACCACAGATATGAAAAACTGTGCTTTACATGTGTATTACAATTCTGTAATACATTCTGCTGTCATTTATTTTTAAAAAATAAGTAATTTATTAAATAGTTTATTTACTTTATATATAATTTAAAAAGTCATTAATAAATAAAAGTTTATTATATAATAAACTCATGAAAGTTATAAGAAAAGGAAAAAAAGGCAGGAAAGCACCCTCAAGGAAAAGAGTTGATGCTCTCAGAAAGAGGATACCTCCTTTGTGAGCTCAGTTTTATCTGGGAAGGAAGAGCGGTTTCTACAGAATCCTGCCCAAGAACTGCCTCTTAACTTTTGAGTGATGGTAACAGTGCATCAGATTTTTAAGTTCCTACTATGCATGTTTCCACCAAAAGGCAACTATTGGTCATTTTCATTTGTGTAAAGGTCACAAAGGTCCTCTTTCATTGGGTCCAGCACAGATCAGGGTAACTTTTGCTTTTTTATTTGTTTGTTGTTTTGGTTTGGCTTAGTGTTTTTTGTTTTTTTAGTCAGGGCAGTTTTTGGACATGCATCCTGCATCCCTATTAAAGAAGAACAATCCTGGAAATAAGCTCACTAGTCAAGGGTTGTAATATACATCTTTTTTAAACCATGTTGTGAAGAATGGCTTTGTATGAGCTACTTTAAAGAAGACATGCTCAACATCCTTAGCAATCTGGGAAATGCAAATCAAAACTACACTGATATTTCATCTCACTCAAGAATCAAAAATGAAAATAACAATAAATTCTGGCCAGGATGTGGGGTAAAGGGTACAATTATGCATTGGGAATACCAAACAACATTTTATTTGGGGAATACGTTCTCACTTAGGGGAGGTGACGTATACTTATACATTATTGATGGGACAGCAAATTACCACAACCACTTTGGAAAGCAGTATGGGAGATTCCTCAGTAAACTAGGAATGTAACTACCATATTACCCAGTTTTCCCACTTACTGGTTTTTATCCAAAAGAACTAAAATCAGCATACTATAACAGTACAGTAACATCAGTGTTTATAGCAATGCAATTCACTATAGTCAATTAATGGAACCAGCCTTACTGTCCCTCAATAGACAATTGGATGAAGAAAATGTGGTATGTATACACAGTGGAGTTTTACATAAAGAAGAATTGAATTATGGCTTTTGTGGTTCAATGGGTGGAACTGGAGAATATCATGCTAGTGAAATAAGTCAGATTCAGATATTCAAGTGTCAAATATTTTCTCTCATATGTAGAAGCTAGAAAGATATAAAGAATTTAAGTAGGGAAGAGGGAATCTCATGAAAATAGAAGGGAGAATAGAAGAGGAATGAGGAGGGAGAAGGAATGGGAAAAGGGAGGAATAGCAGAATTGAATTAACCAGACTATGCCATGTGCATGTATGAATATATCACAATGGATTACACTGTTGGGTATAAATATAAAGCACGAATTTAAAGAAAAATAGGGTATTTGCAGAGTGGATCTAGCCAGCAACCCCCTACGCCGCCACAGCCCAGAAAGGAAGCAGTGAAAGAACAGCTGACCAGAGAGGTAGGTAACAGAGTAAATATTCTAAATTTCAATACTGGACAATTGAGACTTGGAAGGACTTGGAGTTTAGTTCTTGGAGCAGAAAATAAAGACAGAATCCCTTGATCCCCAAACCCTGAAGGAGGGGTAACAAAGAAAGAGGGAGTGAAACAGCCCCAAAACAGCTGGAAAAATAAATAAATAAAAGCAGACCAAGTTAATACAGAATAGAAGCAGCAAAGACAGTCAAGGAGAATTCATGGTTCAGCCCAAATTGTGGACTAAAAGCATATCACAGGCAGGGCAGCCATTTTGTATAGTTCACAGCTAACCAGTTTTCCTAGAGCAAATTAAGTCAATACAGCTTCTCCCTCACCTTCAGATTGTAAAAAATAAAGGGAATACCTCTGAAACAAGTTTTCTCAGATACCTGTCTAGATGGAATATGTAGAGAGATCACTGCTAGATAAAAATTACTGAAACCCCCTCCCCCTCACTGCATAAGGGGACTGGGGTGGAGTTGATCCAATAGCAAATCACTCCTGGGGAGAGCTAGCCTCAACCCAGCCTCTGTAGGAGTTCAGGCAAACCACTGGCCAATTGACATCCTACTGTTATGGGGAGACACATCAGAAAGCACTCTAAGTCTGAATTTCAAATCAAAAGAGAGCTTTATTTACCTCGCCAGGGAGGTAAAGTCTCTGTCACCCACCACAGAGACTAAAGCTCTGTGGGAGGACAGCAGCTTCTTGGTCCATCCAAAGAGAATATAAGCAAAAAAACATAATTCAACCATAGAAATTAAAACATTGATAAGTGGGATCTGTATGCTCTAGGAAGGACTGGAATTTTCCAGTCAGCAAGCAAGTGATAAACAGAAGCTAAAATACAATTAGCTTTGCAGTTCAGTTGACCACAGTCCTGGGTTCAAGCAGGTGCTAGATAGTCACATCCTGAACTTGGGCGGGGGTTGGTGGGGTGAGAATCTACTTTAAAGTCATGTAGACCCACAAGGGCATTCACACCCAGGATGTAGCTCACCATGACCACCATTGCATCTTGAGTAGGGTACAATTTGTGGGGTACAAAGCACAGAAAGATAATTTTTTTATAAGAAAACAGCTTTCATTTCAGTTTCTCAGAAACAGTTCTTGTAACGTTTTTTATAGAAGGACGCAAAATGGAGTCTTAGGCCTGTCTATGACTGTTCTTGCTTTATAATTGTCTTATCTCACTTATCAAAATCTTATATCTATAATATATATTAGGGCTGGGGATGTGGCTCGAGCGATAGCGCGCTCGCCTCGCATGCGAGCGCCTGGGTTCGATCCTCAGCACTACATACAAAGATGTTGTGTCCGGCAAAAACTAGAAAATAAATATTAAAAAAAAAAAAATTAAATATATATATAATATATATTTTTTTACTAATGGGTAACCTATAACTTACACTCTTATTGATTGTATTTATCAGTTCACACCACAATACGACCTCCATCACAGTGAGCTTCACAAGCCAGAGCAGAAGTTTCTGTGCCACAGATGACCCACAGAGAGCCTGAACCCATAGGCCCCACAGTTTCAGATAGCCACCAAGTGCTTATATTGCGCTACTCTGTAGAAGTCACAGCAGGGTGGAGTGGGTACCCAAGATTCACAATCACCATAGACAGTAGGAGCTCAGGTGTAGAAGGCTAACTAATGCTCTACCCCAGTCACAAGGATGGTACCCTAGTACCTGGCTGCTGTAGAGCAGCCAGGGTGGAGGTTTCTGCCCCACAAACCACCCACAGGGAGGCCATAAGCACAGGTCCCACACTTGCAGACAACCACCAAGTTCTGTGCCACTTTAAAAAAAAGATTTGTGGAGGGGAATGGGCACCTAGCCTTCCACAGCACTTGTAAAAACCCTGAACCCTGCATCCTGTGCCTCCATACCCAGCAGAAGCAGCCAGCAGATGCAGCACAGACCCCTCAAAGCATGCAGATTTGGACAGTTGGGCTGATGAACAAGAACTGGCTGGTGAGAAATTCATAGCAACCAGGGAGGTAGTTCCTGTGCCCCAGCACCTCTAGGAGGATCTACAGCTGGGATTCCCAGAGTTTCCAGTTACTCAATCCTCATTCAGATGCATGGAACCACATAAGGCAATTCCTGAGGATAACCTCAAGCTTCCAGCAGAGAACTTTGCACATACACAATGGCAGTAAACCCCATAAAAGGGCTTAGAGAGCAGTACCTCACAGACACCAGTCACCAACTAGTGTGCCCAGATACAAGCCCACAGACTTAATCTAACCCACTAATGGGGATTAACTGGGTGGTAACTGTAGGCAAGCATGGTGTAGCTGGAGATGGGTCAATGGGGGCATGCTTTTTGGGTTTATATTTTGTCTATGGTGAGGGGAGCTAAGTCTCTCCCTCTTTGCTTTCTGATATCATGTCCTGAGCTGCTTTCCACCATCATGTTCTGCCTCACCTCTGGCCCAGGGCACTGGAGTTGGCCACCTATGAACTGACACCTCTGAATCCATGAGCACCAAATAAACATTTCCTCCTCTAAAATTGTTCTTGTCAGAACTTTTGGTCACAGCATTTAAAAAAAAGTGACTAAAACACAGATATACAGTGTAGTTGAGGGGAACTGACTAAGATGTTTATTAGACACCTTATCACTGAAATCCCAAATGATGTCCCTGTTCCTTGAGTGATCCAGCAGGGAACTGACAGATTCCAACAATTCCATGCTATCCCACAAATTGCCTATGGCTCCTTCAGTTCCTGGAAAACAGTACTTATGCAGAAAATCAACACTCTGGCTTAGAACATGGATGGCATATCCTTCCCTTTTTCTCCAATCTTGGTCTCCTACAGAAGACCCACAATGCCAGGAATGTGTAGGTGAAAAAGAAGCACATTTCCTTCACACTAGGGTAAATGGGTTTAGAACAGCTAATTATTGGGGTACTGTGTGGTGCTGAGGAAGGTCAGAGAGGGATCCTGCTGTGAACAGCTCCGAGTGGAGTAAGCCAGGTCCCAAAAACTCCTGCCCTGGTGTTAAGGGTCCTCCTTTAATGTCATTACATGAGCAGGATTATTAGTCAAGCTCCTGGTATATTACCCCTCAACCACAAGGGTCTCAGCCCTCAAGCAAAGGCAATTCTCCCTAGAACTATCCAAAACTGAAATTCAGGCCAAGGAGCTCCAAAAGGACATAGTGATGGAGTCCTCCCAGGAAAAATCAAGAGGAAAGGAGAGAAGATGACCTGGAAAGGACAATACTCTCTTCCAGGATTTCCTTCTCAGCCCAGGTTCTTCTCGGCACCATCAATCTGCTCTACTATTTCTAGGTCTGAGTCCTGCAGTTCTGCCTCATCCCCAAGAGAGTTTCCACTCCTAGAAATGATTCCACTTCTCTAAGAGTGTCCCTGCTGGCTCCAGTTTCACATTTTTTCTAGAAGGGGCAAGGGTGGCACTGTAGTACTGACCTGAGCCTGATGCAGAGGTATATATGGTCATTGCTCTGGGCATAAGCTGCCCCAGGAACAAGATAGCTTAGCAACAGGTCAGGGCATCACGGGTACTGCTTTGTTGCTTAAACTCCCAGGAGCCTGTGTCCACAGATGATGCCCTCAGCCCTGTGTGATACTCACATTTAACTACTCAAGCCTGACCCCTCAGATGGCTGCAAACAATCACCACAAATGGTTCTACCCAGCTCTGGGACTCCCCATCTCTACCAAACAGAGCTGAGATGCAGAAGCTCCACACAAAACACAGCTCCTTTGCCCCACACTCAGTGCTGTCCTCTACCCTGGGTCAATGCACTAGTTCCCTCCAGGACATCTGGGCTCTAATTGCTATCTCCTTCTGATCTCAGATTCCTGTGAGTTCAGAAGAGGCTCACAGATCCTGGCTCACCATTTTTGTCTCCACAGAATCAATTGCCACTGTCCTGGGTGATGTACTCATTTGGAGAAGCAGGCCTGATATCCCTGGGCATGAGGGAAAGTGAGTTAGTTGCTCACCTATATCACCAGTTCACCCCAAGGCTGAAACAATGCTCTGATTACCAGGGCAAGGCAGAGTGGCTGGATAAAGTATGAAATTCTGAGCATAGCCTGAGGACCACAGGCGGTCTTGTTATCTTCTGAGTGTCCCTGGTCTCCATGTTCCATCACAGGGCTCATCCCAATCTCTGAGCTGCCCTGTGTTCCTGCAGAGTACCTGCCTTCACACAGAATATTCCCACAGATGCAAGAACCCTTCTCATGGATGTATCTCTTCACCCTCTTCTCCAACACTGCAGCCTGGTAAGACTTCCATGACAGACCTGCACTGTCTAGGATCCTGCTAGCCACTCTTGGGAGTCCCCAGCCCTGTTCTTAGTATGGGGCAGGCTGCCAATTACTCTCTCCAGCACTTTAGTGGTTTTTCCCACATCTGTGATCCACACTATGCTGCAGGTTCAGAAATTTTCCATTACAGCCAGGGACAGTAATGGCACAACCTATAACTCTAACCTCTCCAGATGAGACAGGAGGATTGAAAGTTCAAGGCCAACCTAATGAGATCATGTCTCAAAATAAAATTAATTAATTAAAAGGGCTTAGAATATAGCTCAGTGGTAAAGAACTCCCACATTCAATCCCCAGTACTGAGGGAAAAGAAAGAAAGAGAGAAAGGAAGCAATGGAGGGAGGGAGGGAGGGAGGGAAAAGAAAAGAAATCCCCATCACACTAACAGGAGTCCCCTTCATGCTTTGACTGTAACACTTGCTGATCTGCTGCTGCTGCTTGTTTTATTTCCTTTCTCTTCTCCCCCTCCCTAATCACTGGGGAAGCAGATTAACCTTCTTCCTCACCTAGGCTAAATTATTTGTCCATCAGCTCACAGACCAAAGGAATGAAGAGATCTAGACTTTGTTGCTGGCACCTGCAGATCTAAGAAATGACTATTTCTACTTTCTATCAAGGCTACAAATGAATTATGACCCCTGAGAGGGCACAGCTGGAGTGTAGTTTTTGTATCTCCTTTTTAAAAGCCCATTTCCCTGGTGCTTAGAATCACAACCTCTGAAACAGGAATCTGCTCTATATTCTCCTTTGCTAGCAAAACAATAAAACTTTATTTTCTTTTTTCTCAAAACCTTGTTCTTGTTATTGGATCATTAGGGAAAAGAACTGAGTTTTCAGTACCAATACCATGTCATGATTCACCACTATACTCAGATCTTGGATCTGTGCTGGGCTGACTGACTTACCAGCATACATGAGGAGGTAGAAGGTTAAGTTTCTGCAGTGGTCATGACTGGCTGTATGGTCCTAGGCAGTCCTTTAATTTCTGGATGCATCTCATATCCTCCTTATAACAAGGCAGGTTTTCTAGAACAACCAGATTTCTTAGTGAAACCAGAACATGGTATGTCTCCCCAGCCATTTCTTCCCTCCGACAGCCATAAAATGTCACTTCATCTTTGAGCAATTTCAGAGATCCTACTGACCTCCAGGAAGAAAAGCTTTCCAAGGCATTCGTGGTCAGGAGAAAGGTCCCAAAGAAGAGGACATTTTCTGGGCCTTTGGCCAGAGAATGACAATGCTAACACCAAGTTATGAAATTCTTCTGCCAATGAGAGACTATGAAACCGGCTTTTCCACCCTTGATTCCTCCTGGGGTCAGAAAACAACAGCCAAGAGCCCTTTTCAATGGGATATGCTTTTACCTTAGGCCAACAGTGAATGCTTCACCTGGGTCTTCCTGAGTAAGATGAAGGGAAGAGAAAGAGGATTAGGTTGCCCAACAATTGCAGACACAAAGGAAGGAGGGAGTAGACATCCCACAAATCTATATTGTTTCTGTCCCCAAGATCTCAACTGAGATGTCTGAGTGAACCCCACCTGGTCCCTCTACATAAGAGACAGTTACCATACTAGGTACCATTAGAATAGCAAATGTCTCACCTGAGTGTATCATTTTCTAACCTTGATAGTTCCCCTCACTCACACCACCATTCTCACAGGGGGAACAATTGGAGGAGGGAAAGGGAAAAGGACAATGCTCTCCTGTCCCTGCTGAGAAAGAATTTCAAAAAAGAAATGTCATGGAGGGATATATTTCTATTTTATAAGACTCTGGGTTCATTGACTGACTATGGCAGTGCATGCTTGTAAACCCAGTAAATCGGGACTCTGAGACAAGAGAATTGCAAATTTGAGTGCAGCCTCAGCAATTTAATGAGAACTTGTTTCTAATTTTAAAATTAAAAGACTGGGGATGCAGCTCAGTGATAAAGTGCCACTGGATTCCATCCCCAGTACTGAAAAAAAAAAAAAAAAGAATCTGGGGTTTGTTTATTAGACCAACTGGCTATCAGAAGATATTTGCTGAGCCATTGTTTTCCTCCTACAATTAGAAAATGAATGTCTTCTTCCTTTCTGAATAATTTCAGAGTTTGTATTGACCTTCAGACATACCTATCTCATGCTCTAAGGAGTTAGTAATTCAGAAACATTCCATCAGTCATCACCTAACAGTTCTGAGTGCTACATGAAGAGCTAAGTAAACATTTTTAGGATAAAAAAATTAATATATGTTTCATTTTCAAAAAGTACTTGTGTAGTTGAATCTACTTGCAAGAGAATTTTCTAGACAAACTCTGCCTGAAATCAGCTGGCCACACTGCAGTCTGAGGGCTCAGAACAACCAGTTTTTGTGCCTTTCGCCTTCTCCTTACTTTTGTTCTAGGCTGGGCTGACCTCACCTGGTTAAACGATCACTCAGATGGAGGCCTGGCAATGGGACTCCTATCAGACCCTGCAAGCCTGCCAGGTCTCCAGCATTTAAGAGATGATCCAGCTCACAACACTTGGGTTTAGAAGCTCCTGCAGATGGTGGGAAAAGTGAAGAGTACATCCACTTGAAAGAGAATTCATTTGGGCTGACTTCTTGGACCTGGGAGACTTCTCTGAGTCCATTTGCAAAACCCTTCAGAAGATCCAAGAAAGAGATTGGCCTCAAGAAGAAAACTTGAACATAAAAAAATTACAAACTTTTTCTCAAAGTACAATTGGCAATTTTGTATCCCTCTTTTGGACTCTATTCAGATTCTACCCTAGATTCCTCCCTCTGGGTTGGAGAAGTAAGTGCTCTTGAGAGGACTGGCAAAAGTTTCACCTCCAGAAGCAGCAGATGTGCTGTTTTCCAGGGAACAATTCTACTTTGGTAAGTTCCTGTGACTGACCATTCCAGGTCTGTTCTCACCCACCTATCCTCTGGAGGCTCATTTTGATCATAGGCAGACGTAGGAGCAGTAGATATGACTGTGGCACTGAAAGGGGTATATTTTGGGTATTAGACCCAAGTCTCCTAAGTGTAGTGGTCAATCTGTGCCAGAGAGAGAGGAGCCTGGGGCTGGTCCTGTGCAAATGGGCAGTGGGGTCATTTTCAATAGACCTAGGCAATATCTTTCTCCTCTATGATTTACATGAGTTCCACATTGTATTTCTGAGCATTGAGTTTTTGGATTTGATATTGAAAACATATAGTCAGTTGGTGTCAGGGCAAGGCAGAAGAACTAAAGTCATGAAGTTTCCTAGTGTTCTTCATAATCCTCCTTTAACCCAGGTTTTTACCTCTCTTATTCTCTTCTCCAGTGGATAAATTAGAGTCCCCAGTTCATTGTAAATTCTCAGCTATGATATCAATTCCTCATGCTGTGTGACACTTTAGTTCAACTTTAGCATGTAAAGTTTTAACAAACAAACCATCCCATCAACATCCAGGTATTTCAGGCATTTGGCACCACTGCATGTGGATACTGCTCACTTTGTGTGTGTGTGCTCATGCACATGAATCTCATGAATTAAGTTCTTTATTCCCTCTTATATAGGTGCTTTACTCAAATATTCAGACACAATTTCTTTCCATTTCCACTGAAAATAGAAAGTAGAAGTTATCTTTATAAATAATGCTTTTCATTTCTCTAACTTTCAACTATATCTGCCACTGTGTACATATTTCACGTGTAAAATTCCTGTCTTCCCCAACTAGACTATAGGCACCAAAATGGTCCTTTTTTATTTCATTTCACCTGAGTTAATAACACATTGTGGACCCCACACAAACACTGTGAATAAGGGTGGGTGAGAAAGTGAGTGATGGTCAGTTCCCAGCCACATCTGTCCACTCATGCAGATAAGCAAGGAATAGTAGCTTATGCTTTTGTTGTTTAATCCTAATCCACTTCCTCAAGATCCAAGATCCAGAGAGGGACTCACATCCCTGTAGTACAGAAGTAATAATTAGCTTTTAGTCTTCTATGGTATTCTATTATCTCTGCTGTCAGTGTCCTTATTTTCCTATGTGTAGTTATACTTCTCATAGTTGCTTCAGGTAGCCTGAACAGTTGATCAACATTTCAAGCATTCAGGGGCTCCTGAGTTCAGGACAACTGCACTTGCAATTGTCTGGAAAGCCTGTTTCACCTGCACAACACACACAGCTAAGGCCATGCTGCCCAGAGAAAGGCTATGAGGCCTCCCTTCCCTTTTGCCCAAAGTGAAAATGAGCTGGCTCCACTCTGCTTTTTGAAGTTTGGGTAGGGGATCAAGTTTCAAGTACAACAGAGATTGCAGGGAAAGGCTCAGGTAAATCTAAATAATCCTTAGCAGTTCCTCCACCTGGTGCTAATAGTATTTTCACTCATCTATAGAAGAAATTACTTTGCTTAGCTCTTAAATATTTTAAGACTTCCCTCTACAGCTATACCTCTCACTCTCTGCTCTTCTTAGAGCAGGAGAAGGGGCCAATATTAAATGTGATGTGCAGAATAGTTCTTACAAGGCTAGGTGTTGTCCTTGAGCATGTGGCCTTCTAATTCTTGGGATTGGAAGATATCAAGAGGGAACCCAGCATATGGGGGTGGGGGGATTTGTTATGACTGTTCTGGAGTCTCAGCAAATCTCCATTTTTGGATGTTCTTTAGTTCTCCAAAGGGGAAACCATAATTATAAAGGTGTGTCAGGTTCAACCCTCACCAGTTAGGCATGAATAAGTAGGTCCTTTAAGATATTTAGTAGGTCCAACAGACATGTGTCACCTGCAATTCTGGGCTCCAAGAGTGAGAGGAGACTCTCTGGATATATCTTTTATATGCATCCATATTCTTTCTACACAAATAGTTTTGGTCACAAATTTGCCATCACATTACATTACTACCCTTTGATTGAGATATATACAATTTATCTACTAGGAAGGACAGGACCCAGGTGAAGAGTGAGATTAGCCACATATATGTCTGAGGTTATCGGGTATTTGAAAGGATTTTCCTGAGGGTCTCACACATCAGATGAAAAGGATTATTATGGGAAATGCATCTTTATTTTCATATAATAAACTCTACCATTGAATTTGCTACTGTGCATGACCATTATTTTAGTAAAAATAAATCTATGAAAGACAATTTAAATGAGGTTACACATGAGGCAATCACTGAAGTGGAGTGATTGAGCATTAAATTTGGTCTTAAAGAGGTTGGTAAAGATAAAAGAAGAGCCTGAGCCAAGGCGAATTTTATATCTAGTCTAGAAGTCCTGGCAATGCCCACATTTACAAAGGCAAGAGATACCTGCCTGGCTATAACCTGGGACAGAGTTTGAGGTTCTGTTTTACCTTAACCTCAAATCCCAGTCTGGGGTACTAACTTTTTGTCCTTTCTTCTTCTGACTTCTAGTGCCCTCTACTGCTCACAGCTATTGAATCAGTCTTCCTCCTCTACAACCCCTAACTAACATAAAGCCTTTTGATTTGGCCTCCAGTTTTGACAAGTTTTTTAAAATACCCAAGATAGAAAGCAGTACCCTCATCATTTTGATTCTATTGCATCTGGAGGAGGGGGACATTCAGGACAGTTTCTGCAGTCAGTGATGCATTGAGAGACATTCAGAATGCCCCACTGAATGACAGGAGAGAGTGAGGCAGAGAAGTCCAGTTTTATCAATGCCCTGAGGGTTGTGGAAAAACAAAAAGAAGATGTAATTGCCACTGAGACAGTGGATATAACCATGGGAGAATTCCATATGAACACCCAAAGTTTCCTAATGTGATAATATGGGAAATGGCTGGGACTGGAACACTAACTTCCAAGCACAAAAGTAGCCAAAAAAAATTACATTTGGTGAATATGACTTTTTCCTTTTCATCTCTACCATACGCTTTAGAGGAAATGATGCACAACTGGCTAAAATCATTGCAAAAATGAAGATTTTCTACATTGTTTGAACAAAAATTCACAGGGACATATACAATGAGAAGGTCATATACAATGTCCTTCCATCAGAACAAGTTCCTACAAGAGATCTGAGATGGGGCTGGGGATGTGGCTCAAGCGGTAGCGCGCTCGCCTGGCATGCGTGCGGCCCGGGTTCGATCCTCAGCACCACATACAAACAAAGATGTTGTATCTGCTGAAAACTAAAAAATAAATATTAAAAAATTCTCTCTCTCTCTCTTTAAAAAAAAAAAAAGAGATCTGAAATGACTGATACAGCTGCAAAAGGATAATGTGAATGGTGCTCAAGTCTTCTTAGTCTCCAGCATTCATGTGTCTGACTATGACTTCCCCCAAGCTGGAGACCTCCCTTTTGAGAGAGCTTCCAACTCACAACGTCACTTCTTGCAATGCCTGCATAGTGTTACTGAGGCCACCATTGACCTGAAAAGGGAGTCCCTGAAACAGAATTTGTGACTGGAAACTTCAAACACTGGAGCATCAGCCACCACCCCTTTTGTGGGAATCATCTGTAATAATGATGGAGAAGCTGGAGGAGACCTTAATTCTCTACAGGTCTTACTTTGGGCTGGATGATGCATCACTGGAAAAACACAGCCAAGGGTGTGGTGTGCATGTGTCAGGACAAGAATTTAAAGCAAACACTGTGTTGAGGGGAGAGTCTTTAGAGGAAAAATGTTTAAGTGTATTGAAAAAGTTTATTGTCATGTATATCTAAAAATAACAAATTTAAAAAGTGAAAAATCTGTACACAAATCAATTGGGACTGAATGGATTAGCTTCTCTTTCAGGTCATTCATTTTCCTGAAATATTTGGCAATAGTTTAAAGACTGCCGCTTACTGATAAGAAAACTAGCATAGCAATTCAGAGTCCTCATTGTACAAGGCTCAATAATCTAGCAAACCCTGTACATGATGTTTAGTACCAAGTGTATGAGTTCTGAGATATAAATACATGAACTTGGATCTCAACTCTGCTAACTAGCTAAGTGATGTTACCTAAAATAATTCTCTAACTCTTTTTATCTCTGTATTAATGGGACTATCAGATTCTAATTGAGTTATTTGAAAAATAATCAAGATAATAAATGGCATGCCTTAACCAAAAAAAAAAAAAAATCTATCATCGAGAAAGTTTGCTCAATCACTAGATGACTCATTGCCATTAGACTTGACTTTAGAAAGACCTTCTGTTTGAAAAATTGTTTCCTTGGTACCATGGCAAGAGATGCCAAATTTCTTCTTTAAAAAAGAAGAGATTTCCACCAGGCATAGTGATACATGCCTATAATCTCAGGAACTTGGGAGTCTGAAGCAGAATGATTACACCTTCAAGGTCAGCACTAGCAATTGGCAAGACCCACAACAACTTAATGAGATCCTGTCTCAAAAACAAAACAAACCAAAAAAAAGCAAAAAAGGACTTGGGAATGTAGCTCTTTGGTAAAGCACCTCTGGGTTCAATCCCCAGTGTCAAAAAGAAGAGCTTTTCACAGAAGAGGTGGGCTCCATGCAGGTTTAACACCATTGGTTATTGAAGGAAAGTGGGAACAGTGAGGCACCTGATGGTCCCTCATCATGTGCCCATCTCATGGTACTTTTCTCTTCTTCCTGACCTTATCATACTATTTGACAAGACTTTAAAACTTAGAAATGAGTAAGACATCAAGTCAGAAGTGAAAAAGAATATGTAGACCTGAGAGAAAGCTTTCATTTCATTGATTGTAACACAGATGAGTGTCTGGCCAAAAGTATAGTCTGTGAATTTTCCAGATTGGGACTTGGAAATTATGTGTGTACCTTTAACCACTGATTCAGGTGACTGATTTACATGGGTATGCCTTGTGATGGAAAGTTGCAATGACTTGCAGATTTCTAAAAAGAGACACCCCCTCCAAGTCCATTGGTTCACCCTTTGGGTCCTGCACACACTGTTTGTGCCAGAGACTCTCCCCAAACCCCTCCACTTCTTTATCCCCATCTCTCAAGCCTGAGCTAGAGGACTAATCACCAGGGCAGCCTTCCCTGGCATCAACCACCAGTCCTGAAAGAAGAAGCAAATGACCACTATGAAGCTCCCTGTCATTGCTCCTATAGCTTCCTCTATAGACCATTTAGACCATTAGACCATTTCTTTCTACCACCACTTATCTGCAATTCTTCATTAATATCTGTCTTCCTCACTAGGCTTCTTTACTCACTCAAATCTTGCTTTCTTAACTACTCTCTCCCCTTCACTAACTTGGCACCTCAAACACAGTAGTTCAAGAAATATTCACTCACAGCCAGCTAAAATTTTGACAATGTGATTTTCATTTTCATCATTTCCATATATTTGCTCCATGACTGTGAGTGGTCTGTGCTTCCTCAGGGATGCTAAGTTCTCTCATCTATAAAATGGATACATATGTGGCCTCTAGGGTTAAGGAGCACAGTAATATAATGGCCCAGGTGACTCTGAGCTGTACACTCTCAAGGGAGCCATAATATCCCTGTAAACAGGGCTACACTTCCTGAGGAGTGGTCGAAAGGATTTCAGAGCAAGGTATCTATTTGAAATCTCCCAGACTCCAAATTAGAGCAAAGTCATTTTCTCTTTATGAAGATAGAATGATTCCAAGCACAGTCCATTTAGTTGCATGTAACAGTCACCCAAAGGCTTCTCTCAAACCTTCCTATCTGCTGTCTTTCTTGAGTATCAATCTGCTCAATAGAAGTAAGTATAGTGTAATCTCACTGCAAAAAAAAAATTAAAAAGTGTTTCCTTAAAAGTTTACTCTTTCAGGGGCTGGGGTTGTGGCTCAGTGGTAGAGCACTCGCCTAGCATGGGTGAGGCCCTGGGTTCGATCCTCAGCACCACATAAAAGTAAATTAATTAATTAAAGGTATTGTATACAACTACAACTAAAAAATAAATATTAAAAAAAAAGTTTACCCATTCAGCCAGATGCAGTGGTACATGCTTGTAATACCAACAGTCTGAGAAATATGACATTCACAAGTTCAAAGCCAGCCTCACCAACTTAGCAAGACCCTGTCTCAAAAAAATATATATAAAAAGAGGCTAGAGATGTGGCTCTGTGGTTAAGTGCCCTAAATTCAATCCCTGGTACCAAAAAAAGAAAAAAAGTTTAACCATTCATATTCAAACTGATACTCATCAGGGGATTATTTTTAATTCTAAGTTTTTATTCAGTTACTGAGATTTTACCTTCTAGTAGGACAGATAGTTTAAAAAATAGCTAAACAACACATACGTTATTTTTTAAGGAAACTGTGTTATGATTATTTTTTTCCAACCTTATATTTTACTTAGTTCCTGGAACCAATCTCAAACACTAATTTGTTGAATTATCACTCTAGCTTTGTATTCTTTCCAGGAAGAGAAAATGTTCAATGTAGGCTCCAAAGGGTTTTGATGTAACTCTAGGAGAAAAAAAAATACATAAGATACTTCACTAATGGCCAGTGCACTGTGTGGATATAAGGCCTTAGGAATAGTGATACCCCAAATCTGTCCTGTTTTCCTCCTGCCTACACTCAGTGGAAAAGAGCAATTTTACAATATAGAAAGAACCAGAGCACAGAAAACAGCTCATCCCCATCACTCCATCCAGATTGATGTACAACAGGCATCTTAGAATAGGGGAAGAGATATCAGTTACCCTTGGCAACAGTGATGGAGTACACACAATAAGGAAGGAAGATCAAGAAATGGAAATTCACATGGAGTATCCTGTCCATACTGCCTTTCAAAGCAAATGGAAGACCATTCTCTGGTCCTGCAGATATCCAAGCTTTCTCTCCCTGTCCTTTAGGGATGTGTATTCAAACATAAATCAGCCTTTTCTAGGCAACACTGCAAAACAAGAAAAAATCTCACTTGCCAAATGAAACTATCCCATTGCTAATGTCACTGGGGCCTAGTCCACTCTTTCACTTTGCTCTTAAGTTCTCTACCATTCCACCAAATCTCATAGCCAATGCAAGGTCCATAACCAAGACAATGAGCAGCAGTAGGGCAGTACAGACTGCAGGGCAGGTAGGATACTGGAGGGCATCTACTCCGAGAATACAACTATAAGCAATTATTCCCTGACCATGACCATCACCTCCCAGCTCCACAGCACTCTGCCCAAAGTCACTCAACATGAGCAGTTCTAGAGTGTGATGCTGGGCAGAAAATTTTACTTCCTCAGGCATTCTCCCTAGTTGGGGAAACAACTGGGTATGTTACTTCTACAATAAGGTACTGATAAGCATAGCTTTGTCATGCTAAGATCTACCCTACCCTGCATCCCACTGTCTCCAGGAATCCCTGTCAGTGATACAACCCTCCCCAGGACATGTAGTTCACAGGGAGGCCTACATTTATACTTGCCTAGAGCCCACCCTCTGGAGGGCTGTGTGGTTTCCAACTGCCCTACTGTCCTCAGAGTCTCCAGCTTTCCACCTTCACAGGTGTTGGGTTAAACATTAATCAGTGCCTAGGAAAGCTTGTAGTGAGATAAAGTCTCTAAAAGAAAGTGGTGATGAGAAAAATGGAGAGCATGAACTGGCCACTTCCCTTATCTACAATATTTAGGAGAGACTCAAAGCAGAGTGACCCCAGTTGTAAAGGAATGTATTTATAAAATATCTGGAGAAATCCACCTGTGTACTTTGCATGCAACCTCTCCCATATATTCCCCCTCTTGGTAGACATGAGGGAGTCCTCCATCGTATCCTGGCTCACCACCATTGAGGAGTGAATAAGTAATAAAATGTCCAAAACCTGTCCACTGAGTCCTCCAAGTTCTTTCTTTGGGTTTGGAAAACAGCACACCAGGGCATTTGCAGCACCGGGGTTGAACAACAGGTATGTTATGAATGTTCCTACTGTGCCATCTGAAGAGCTAGTCACATTTTTAATTTCTAGAACTCTTACTCCATAGGGGACAAACCTGAATAGTTTTCCAACTCTCTTCTTTTTTCCATAAAAGAATATGTGTCATCCCTAGATATATATGAATACCTGTTTAGAACTTGGACACAGTCAATTTTCCACCCAGATTTTCTTCTACAACTATGGGCATCCGGTTACCCTACACAATCCAGGAGAGTCCTTCACATTGTATTCTTGGTTTGTTTCATTTCCTGGAGTTTGGAACTTAATGAACATGATACACCTACTTCTACACACCTGGTCCCAGAGAATGTTCTTTGCCAACAGCATCACCAAGTAAATGAAGGAATCTTCGCTCCTTCCACTCAAGAGTCTGGCCCTGGTCAGGTAACTGCTGCCTCCTGTCGTGTTTCCTGTTTGTGCCAGTTTTCTAATGCAGAAAATTCCTGAAGGCCAGTGTGCCTCCTGCTCTAGTACTAACATTAGAAATGCCCTTCCCTCTGTTCCCCAATAGAATAGGCTCCAAGCCTGGTTTCAGCACAGGGGTGAGGATTAAGGATAGCCTACTGTTCTGGATGGTGATCCAGCATCTTGTCTATTAATACCACAGTGAAACCTAAAAGAAGAATTGGATCTACATGGGGTGTGCCCAGCTCTTTGGGAAGAATTCTCATTATCACTCCCTTTCTTCATTGATTTCCTATGCACAATGTGTGAAAGTAGCAGAATAGTTCTTCTAGTTACAACTGTCCTCTTGAATCCTTGCACTTGTAATTATTATTGTACTCTACTTTCCAAGATGTTTGCTCTATCAGTAATGAATGACTTTTGAACTAGACAACAGTGAATCTAACCTATGTCTAGGCATGAAACAATTCACCATTTAGAAATCATTTGCCTATGCATTTGCCACATTCCTTCCACAGAGGCTTTCATGACATGCATTTGGCCCATCTACTGCCCCATGGTACCTATAGTCCAGAAAGGAGAATAGACATAACTAGCTTACAACTCAAGCATGGAGGTGCTGCTTTTCCTGTTTTTGCCTCATTTATGTCATTCCCTTAGTGGCATAATGGAGCTATTGGTACAGATAGGATCTATCCCAGAAGATGAAGGAAGACTCAGTGGAAGGATGGTCTTTTGTGAAGAAAAGTAGTACCTGCCCCACTCCTTCCTGGGCTCTGGGCTCCTCTGTTTAGCAGCTAGTTTCCCTTTTCAAAATCCCACCACCCTGTGGATGTCTGTTTCTAGGTCCCCAAAACATTTCTATCAAAAAAACTCTTCCCAGTGATGATGGCTGTCTCTATAATGCTATTCCCAGAGGTCTCTTAAACCTTCTCCTCTTCTTCCAGGTGTAACTCATCTAGGGTAGCTTCCAAGGATGTCGGGGTATTTCACCACTCCCTGAGGTCTATAGATATCACTGCCCATACTGGGGTTTGGGGTCAAGGAGTACAGAAGCCGAAATTAGGACAAGACCAGACAGTGGCCTGAGAAATGTGGAGGCATCTCTAGGGAATGAAATCTGACCAGGCCTCTGCCCTCTTGTCCTCTGCCTTTCCCTTGCCCAAACCCTATCTGTTAAAATACATGTGCACGTGCACACACACTCACACACACACACACACACAAACACACACACACAGCCTCTTTTCCTATTTATTTACTTTTTGTTGTGCTACAGATCCCAGGGCTTATTGGGTAATCACTCTACTGCACAGCCACATCTCCAGCCTCCCCATTCCTTTTTATCTGATTTCAGATACATCAAGATGTTAAGGAACATGGAGTCCCATGTGATTGCCCAGGAGTCAGCTCTGCTGCTGTCTCCCCTTGTGTAGCCTTTGCATACCCTGCTCTTTCAGCCCCCAGCCTCCCCTCTCCATTTCTTGCCCTAGCCAGGCCCTTCACCCATGACATAAGACCACTTACTTTTCACTACCTTATACAGCAAAGGGTTTTTTTTTGTTTGTTCGTTTGTTTTTGCAGAAGTCATAAACTGCATTTATTACCTTGGTATATCATATTGGTCTTGTCATTGTTCCTTCACATCTATGTGGTTTTTCTGGCTGCTGTTCCTCCTCCCAGTCTGGCTACACAGTGCATCCTTGAACTGTTAGCCCACAGCAGCAACACACTTATTCCACTCCCTAATAACATTTGTCCACAGGGTCAAGGTTCTGATCCACAAACCTTTCCCTATAGCAATTTCAATGCTTGCGAAAGAATTTGTAATAAACCAGGCCTCCCAGGATTGCTAGCTCCAATAAGATGATAATGGAAAGCAGCAGCTTGTTGGTCGTCACTTTTCTGGACATCGAACGGAGAATCTTTCGACTTTTGCTCAAGTTTTCACTTGTGTTTACCAGTCTGTTCTTGTTCCAGCTGGTCTCGTTACTCCCCCAGATCTTCTATGATTTCTGAGCCAATCTGGTCAGTTTCTGTAGCAATCCGATGAGAACGCTCAATGCTTTGAGTGGCCCTGTTTAGGCTTTCAGTGCCTTGCAGAAGCAATGCCCTTTGTGAATGTAGCCGATTCATATGCTCATTTTCTAAAGCATATGTGCCATACTTCATGTCTCCTCGGCCCCCAGGTGTGGCTGTCAAAGGTGTGCTTCTCACCTCCCGATGGAGTTTGCCAAGGTCCTTCCTGTAGTTTCGCAGCTTAGACATCATGGGGTTACGGAAGGACAGGGGTGCATACCGTAGCTCTTCCTCCATCTCTGCCAGCGTTTCATTTGCTTCCTGGTGCTTTTCATCAAAATCTCTGATCAACTTCTTCTTTTCTTCGGTCCCGGCTGTCCCCAGCAGCCACTGGGGTGCCCCTCGTAGATCTTCATGGAGGCTGCGGAAGATTTCGTGTAGCTTCTTGAAATGTTCAGAGGAGGCGGCCGAGGTGGCCATGGTGAAGCCGTGCTTAAAGAGAGGACACTGAGATTCTAGGCCCTGGGCCTCCTCCTAGCCCAGCGGTCAGCTGCCCAGTCCCAAAGCCATCACGGCTACCGCCACACCACCAATGCCCGGAACCCCAGCAAAGGGATTTGGTATCCCTATTTTAGAGATATTGTTCAAGTCACGGTTATCAAAGGTGGACTAAGGACAAGCTTCTAGGTCTTCTGAACTATGGTGGCATTAGAGTATAGAAGCAAGATCATCGTGGTTTTCCTTCAGATTTGCATGAACCAGATTCTAACCCAGTTCTATGATTTAACAGCTTGATGAACATGGCAGGTACTTAACTGCTCTACCTCTGATTCTACATCTTTTCAGTATGGATCATACAAAGCCCTGAGATCTTGGGACAAATCAGGTCATGAGTGACCTAGAAGTGGAAGCCTCTGTCCTTGACAAGGTCCCACTCTCTGTTATCCTTGCACATGTAGTCAGCCTGGCATCCATAGGTACATTACTTTTTGCACCCAGAAACATATGGTCACCCCATCTTTCCATGAGGGGCAGAAAGTGGAGCTCTTGCTGAGATTAAAGGATATATCCCACTGCAAGCAGAAATAGAACTGGGTGCTAGGCTGTATATTTGTTCAAGATTAACTGCATATCATAAGAAGCAGGAGGAGCAACCTAAGAGACATGTGGTGTCCATGGAAGAGGCTCCAGGGCCTCCCACAGAACCCATGAGGTGACAGGGAGTGAGGCATCTCCTGCTTGACAAGCCAATGCTAGTATCCTAGGGAGGGATGAGCCATTGAGATGGGAGGGGGTCAGATCAGCCCTGAAGAGGGCAATTCACATAAAAGCACTGTGTAGAGAGGGAAATCATCAGACAAACTTGGAGAGTTCCCAAAATCAAGCTAGAAAAAGTTAACTATATCAAATGTCACTGAAATGCACAAATACAATTGCTAAAAAAGTCCTCAGACTTTGATCAGAACACTAGTTGTTCAAGGCAGCCTGTGTGACCCCCTGGCTCTGTACTCTCTCCCAAACTCCACTCTTCCTCCTACACCATGCATGCCTGATGAGGCTGAAGAGCTTCCAAGGTGCACATGCTACAGTTCATAGCCATATATGTGGCACAAGCTGATGGTATCATCTGAAGGTTTCTCAGTTTGCCTTTGATGGGGTGGACTATATCACTTACGGTTTCAAGGCTGACACCTGGATGGCCACCCATCATGGTTTCCTCATTGCCAAAGGGAACAGGGAAGCTGACTTGGTCATTGAAAAGTAAAGAAAGTTGGGGCTAGAGTAGAAGTGTATCTACTTCCTAAAGACTCCTAGAATATAGGAACAAGCATATGAGTCAGACATGTACCCTTTCCCTCCAGCCCTCAGCTGTGCCCAGGTTTACACCAGGGAGCAAGATAGGTTTGGAACCATCAAAATGAGATTGGGGCTGTGGTTAACCAACATCCTGTACAGCTGTCACTGAATTATGCCATCTCATCCTGAAATGAACTTACTATATTAAAATGTCATTCAATAAACATCAGGAACCTCCTTATCCTGGCTTCTACAGACAGACTAAAAGATGCCTCATCCTGGGTACTTCTTGTGGGCAGAGGCTGCCTTCCTACAAGAAGGATTGAAAATTAGTTTAGAGATGGGGGTGTTGGGGTAGGAGTAGAGCACTTCCCTAGCATGTGTGAGGACCTGAGTTCAATCTTCAGCACACACATAGAAAAAAAAAAGAAGAAGAAAGAAAACTCAGAAGGAAAGCACCCATTAATACACAAGGGGACTATACTAATTAAGTAGGAACTGTGGGGGGTTATGGAACAGAGGAGGATGGGCAGGGTGGGATTTGAGCAAGAGCACATGTAACTTGAGATTTGTTTCCCTATCCAGCAACATCCACCTGCACCACCATCCTTTCACTTGGAAAATATTGATAAATTGCATGAACCTCTAACACTTGTACAGAAACTGAATGAAGTCATGAGTATTTGGTAAGGTGTGAAAAACTGTTCATAGGTAAAGTGACTTTCTTTTTATTATGATCAATGCATGTAACAGGGAGCAGGGCTCTCTTGAGTGCTCTGCAAAAGGAAGGAGGGAAATTGGCAAGGGGCATCTCCTGCCCTCCTGTGTGTCTATGCACATGTGCATGCAAACATGTGCATATTCATATGAGCATATGTGCATGAGTGTGAGTGAGAGAATCGGGGGCCATGGGAGTTTGTCTTTTGTTTGTGTCTTCTAAATTGAGGATATGGTCAGGACAGGCTATTCATGACCAGAACTTGGTGGATTGGTGAGCAGGTTGAGCAGCACTACCAGAAAATGCCCTGGAAATGCAAATGAATCTCCATCATCTCACTTACAGACTGGATATTTCCAGATAAACACTTTCTTGGCTGTTCTCTTTGTACAGGCAAAAATATGGTGTACTTTTCAACCTCCGTCTCCCTTCATGATGTTGGAGGCAGTTGGCAGACAGCAGCCTTAACTTGAGTGTTGACCTCAGATTTCTAAATAACAGCTCCAAACATTTATTGAGCACCTACTGTGTACCCTGCATTATGCCAGACTCTCACATTATATGTGTCATACTAGCTAATCATCCCTCCTTTCTTTCCTTTATTAATGTTTTCTTTACCGAAGTCCTGGTAGGTTATAATTTATAGCTGTGAATAGTAAATTTCTAGAAATTCAAAGATCATATGTGTAGAGGAATTGTTTTTATCAGCAACTGAATAGTTCTTTGTGAATAACCAAACACCTTCATCCAGCCCTCGGAGCATCCACCTAAAACCTGAGAGAAAATTGGGGTGCTCCCATCTCACAGAGAAGGTTGGGGCTCCAGCTGGCTGGTGGGAGTGCTGATCGAGTGCTCAGGTGCTCTGCATTCACAGCTCTCATAGCAGAAACCTCCAGGTATGCAAGTAATTATTCCCTGCTAAAAGTTTGCCTCCAGAAACCAGGAAGATCACAGAGACAGGGAAAGAGCCTTCTCATACTGGAAGGGGATCACAGGCCCAGTCAAGGCTAGAAAAGAGGTGAGTGAGAAGTCCTGCCACTTTTGTACCCCATGAATGCAGAAAGTGTGGGAGAAGACCCTCTTCAAGAAAATCCAGCACCCCTCACCCTGCACTCTCCTCCATGTGGGTAAACCAACCTGTGAGCAACCCATAGGGAGACCACACTGAAGTTCTGGGCTTATGGATTTCTACTAGGGACTTCTCTGTGATCTGGCTTTGCTACAAAGAGCCCTTGGTGAAGGATGTGAACATGCAGGAGACAGCACCTTGCAGAAATGGGATGTTGGAGGTGTCCCTGCAGGAGCTGAGATACATCTACCTGCCAAGTAGAATAACAAAACTGAATGAGACCTTCACAATGGCTTCAGGCAAGAAGCTTATAAGGACTGATAAGCTTTGTCACATATAGGGGTTCCTTGAGACGCAGAGTGTGGTTAGGGGAGCCCCTTCCTGGGCTAATTGGAAAAGTCTCTACAATACTGGGGCCCCCCTATTATTCCACAAGCTTAGCCATGTACCCAGCTGTGTGCCTGATTCTACCCCAGTAGGTACCTCTAGGGCTTCTGAGGCTAAGGAGTTGGTGCTGGAGATAGGAAAACTGGCTTGTTCCTCCTACCTGGAAGAAACCACCTCAGAATGACATTGTTCAACTACTGGTTGGCTTTAGAGCCCATGTCCTTCTCATCCTCCTCATCCTCTTGTTGACTGGGGAGTTTTGAAATATATAAGAAGACAGGTTTCACACAAGAGGGAAAAGAAGTGTCCTGTTGGCAGGGAATGACCTCCTAGAGAAGATGGTCTGTGACAACAGTCTGCAGGACCTTTCTGACCAGTGAGCTTTCTCCCAAGAGAAACTGGAAACAGCTCCTCCTCTCTCTCTTTTCCTCATCTCACCTTCTACCCCCCAATCCTCTCCCTAGCATTAAGGAAAGCGGGCATGGGCTTCACCACAGGAGTACCTTATAAGGACTGATAAGCTTTGTCACATATAGAGGTTCCTTGAGACGCAGAGTCACCCTTTAGAGTCAAATGATGATTTTTCTGGACTGGAGACATTTGGGACTGCCTACTCACAGGTTCTGAGTCCTCTTGTCCCGTCCATTTCCTCCATCCTCTCTGCTGGGTAGGAGAAACATGCCCAGCTCCAGACACAGGTGTTTAGAGACCACACTATAGGCAGAGGCAGGGACAGTGGATGACTCCTCTCTGCCCACACGGTGAAGAAGGAAGAGGTGTACTGACTTGCCCTTTAGTGTGGAGCCGGCCCTTCCTGAAAGGCCTGCCAGCTCTGAAAGGCTATCTATCCCACAGAGTTGCTAGGTCCCAGCTATGCCCTTTGTTATACAGAAGACAGGTTTATGCCATAAAACATATTTCTCAAGCATGATGTTGCCATGACCATGTTTTTGTTAGCTTTTGTTTTAGTGAGACTTTGTCTCAAATTTTAAAAATAAAAAGGTCTGGGGGCATGGCTCAGTGGTACAGAACTTGCCTAGGATGCCCAATGTCCTGGGTTTCAACCCTCTACACACACACACACACACACACACACACACACATGAACCAAAAAAAATATATATATGTATATATATGATTCCCAAAATCCTATATTAGTCAGCTTCAGCTTTGCTCAAAGAGACTGTCATCAAAGCACAATGAGATCCCCTCAATGAGAGTCTAGATTTCTGCTGTGTTCTCTCTGCATATACTACAGAAGCCTGTGGAAGTCCTGGCCAGCAGGAAGCTTTGCCCAGTGTTCAAGTAGAAGTAATTAATGTTGCTGGTACTAACATTACTGATTTCAGAATTGTTGACTTTTTTTTTTTTTGGTAATGGGGATTGAACCCAGGAGTACTCAAAAACTGAGCCACATCCCCAGGCTTTTATATTTTATTTTGAGAAGGGTCTTGCTAAGGCCTCATTAAGTTGCTGAGGCCGGCTTTAAACACACAGTCCTCCTACCTCAGCATCCCAAATCACTGGGATTACAGGAATACGCCGCCTGGCCCAGCAGTTGACTGTCTTATTAACCGACTTGGTTTTACTGTTTTAGCTATGAGGGAATTAATTCTATTTTGATGAGGAGCCTCCCCATCCTGCTAACAGCAGACTAAAGGTTCTGCCCAAGTTCCTGGGGTCCTCAGCCGGGATAGGTAAGATGTCCACAACTTGGGATCTGAAAGTCTTAGAGGCACCTACAGGTGGATTCAGCCTTCAGTTTCCCATGGAAAACACTTGAAGGAGAACTACCCTAGATATTTGGATAGAAGCACAGTGGTGAAAGTACAGCCAGAATGAGGGAGAGTTGACCAAGTCCCTGAAACAGAAGCCCTAGAGAAGTGTCTCTTAGCTAAGACTGAAACCAGACAAAACACAGAGGGCCTAGTGGCAGCTTCAGAGGGAACATCTATCCATAGAGATGCAAGAGTGCACAAGCAAGATGCCTGGGTGGGTGCCCAGACCTCTCATAAAGTCCTTTACAAGAAGTGCTGGGTGCGACTGACCTCACAGATCTTTTTCTTCCTCTCTCACAAAGCCAATCTACCATTACTATGGCTTAAATGTATTCTGGACTTGATCATCACAGTGGGTCTCCTTTCTGGTGAAGGCTCACCGAACACCTTGTGCATGATGGCCTCCCAGAAAGAGCAGAGGCTGGCCTTTTGGTCTTCTGGGCCCCACCCTCAAAGTGAGGAACCCTGCCCCCCCTCATCCGGACCACTAAAGTTGTCCCCAACAATTTTCAAAACTCCACCCAGCTGAAAACTCTTTCCTGAATTTGGGGGCCCCTGGTCAAAATTCAGGAGGGTCTGTGAATCTGGATGAGGAAAATAAACTTTATTTTCACTAACCTGTAGCTGAAAGTGTTTCCTTCTGCTAAGCAGAATTAGCAGAACCAGTGTCTTGGGCCCCAAAGGAAACCACAAATGTTTTTGAGTCACATGACAAGCGCAGACACTAATCCGCCTCACTATTTTTGGGGGGGCGGGGGTAACCAGGGATTGAACTCAGGGGCACTCAACCACTGAACCACACCGCCAGCCCTATTTTGTATTTTATTTAGAGACAGGGTCTCACTGAGTTGCTTAGCACCTTGATTTTGCTGAGGCTGGCTCTGAACTCCCAATCCTCCTGTCTTGGCCTTCCTGAGTGGCTGGGATTACAGGTAAACGCCACCATGCTCAGCCGCCTCACTACTTTTTAAATGGCATTAGCTGGATCTCATTTCAAAAGGTAGTGAAGCATGTAAGCTTTATTTCTCAATTATCAATACTATTGGTTTCTTGTTTTTCTTGGGATTCTATTCCCAAGGTCCAACGGAGAGAAAAGCAGAATGGAAGAACCTCGGGACTGTCCGCTGGGACAAGCCCGGCGGGCATTCTCCCCTATTCGACCATTGCTGGCCAGCTCCTGGCAGTCAACAAGCTGCAGGATTGGCTGCTGAAACGCAAGGGGGCGCTGCGGCGCTGAAACTCAAGCCCCGAGATTCCAGACTGTAGGGTTCCGCCATCCGAGTGCTGAGCGGCTGTGCTTCCGCTAATTTCGCCTGGGGCAGGTTCCGCGTTGGGACGTCAGCTGTAGTTCGCCTCCAGGCCTGGTGCCCCAAGGTCTTAGGACGCATTGCGCCAGGACCCCCCTTCCAGCGGAGTGCGCGAAGATGGAGGCCAAAGGCCAGCGAAGTCCCAGGAGCGCACAAGTCGGGGTGGCGCCGTCGCTGCTGCTGCTGCTGCTGTCTGAGCTGGTGCCAGAGCGCGCAGCAGGTGAGAGATCAAGATCAAGACAGTTGAGGGAGAGGAGGGGGGCTCAGGGGCGACCCCATGTTTTCCACCCGGATTTGGGGTAGTGATGACTTGGAGAGCCCATCCCCAATCTGAGAGGAGGCAAGCAGCCCTGGGCTGGACCAGGCTCCTGTTTGACGCCTCCCACTCTGGCTTCGCTAGCCCAGAACAGCCCTGCGGGTGGGGCCGCGGGAGGCCGAGGAGGAGCGTAGAATAGGTGCTGACCGTGACCCCACAGAAGTGTGACCTAGCCCGGGGCATAACTTCCGTAGGCCCCTCCCAGACAGCGCAGCAAGGGCTTCCACGGGGCCGGGTGCTCCTGGAAGACCCTGGGGAAGCTTTGTTGGGAGGTAGGGAGCTTGGATGTGAGGGCAGCCAGCACTTTCCTTGCCACCCGCCTGAAGCAAGGGGCGGTCCAGAGTGGAGGGGCTTCCAGGGCCCCTGTCCGGAAATAGCCCTCCTCTGCTTTCCCTGGCTGGGCTGGAGAATGAGAAAGAACATCAGGGGTTTTTCTGACCTGGTCTAGAATTTCCATTCTTTCCTAGTTTCAGTTTTGTGCGCAGAGCTGGCCGACCCAGCGCGCAGGCATGACCACTTCCTGAGTTCCCTACCGCACCACAAGGCATACCCACCTCAACTGCACAGATACCACAGGCCTAAGAGAAGTCCTAGCTGGTGTCCTTTATGCCAGGATCTGTCCTAAGTACTTTACCTACAGGAAGCCATTTCTCTCTTAGAACATACAGTCATCCCTCGATATTTTGAGGAGAACGTGTCAGGGCTCCCCAGGAATACCAAAATCCATGGATACTCAAGTCCTTTAAATAAAATAAGATAGTATTTGCGTATAACCTGACTTATACTTTAAATTATCTCCTGATTACCAATAACATAATGATATCATGTTACTAGTTATACTTTATTGTTTAGAAATTGAAAATTTATGTATATACATATTTAGTATAGATGCGATTTTTTTCCCCCCCAAATAGTTTCCATCTGTGGTTCGTTGGTCAAATCCCAGGAAGCAGAACCCTTGGATTAGGAGGGCCAACTTGTCTCAGTTTGCAGATGACTAAAGAGAGGCCCAGTGCAGACGCTAGGTGGCAGCACTAGTATATGGAGTCTGAGTTTCTACCCGTTTCTGAAAGGTGGAACTTTTCTCAAACCGTTTTCGCGTTCAATATGTAACGTGAAATACACAGGATTTCGAAGGAACCCAATTACGTTGCAATAAAGCTATTTAGTATTTTAGTTATTAAGATAATTTTTAATTAAAAAGGTAAAAGTGTGATAAATAATGCATATTCCTCTAAGTAAGCACATTAAATTAGCAATTTCCACCATTTGGAAGCAGTGAGAGGGTGAAGCATATTTCTAGATGTATACAGTAACTGTTATTGATTCAAAAGCACTCTGGTTTCTACCCAAGACCAGTGCACAGGTTCTACTCATCCTACTGTGCTTTGTCTCCATTCATCATGAGAGGAAACACTAAATTTTGACTAGAGGTTAGTGAAAACAAAAGGTTATCTTTTCCCATCCAAGCTGAGGCTCCTAAACTTAATATTTCAAGTTAACAAAGCCCCAGACATCCAGGATTCCTCTCTCTATGGTCCCTACCTGGGATGCACTCAGGTGATGCCAGTCTGATTGGTCAGGACTGAGCTGTCCCAAATCAAGAAGGAGAAAAAGAGCAAAGATCTAAAACCAGCCTGTGTCCAAGTGTGGAAGGGAGATGGGAAGGAAGTGGCCGAGGTTCCCATTAGGGACTCAGATGCCAGATCAGAAAGACCAGGCTTTTTTCTTCAGGAGGTAGGGAGTGAGGAAGTGACATGGGGGAGATCTGCAGAGTGGACAGTCTCATTAAGGGAGCAGATATTATGAGTACAGCATCAGGGAAGTTCTGAGCCTCACCCTGTGACAAGTATTTGGCTATTATTCCCATGGTGAGATGGGGACACTAAGGCTCAGAGATTAACTGGCTACCGAAGGCTGAACAATCACATAACTAATTAGGATATGGAATCTAGCAGACTGACTCAGGGTCCCTAGCTTCACTCATTAATTAGGAAATATCAGAGTTACTTCATTGGATTGCACTGCAAATGCCATGAATCAATAAGGTAGTTCCCCTTTATCTGTGGTTTGCTTTCCATGGCTTTAGTTATCCATGGTCAACTACAGTTCAAAAGTATCACATGGAAGATTACAGAAATACACCATAAGTTTTTAATTGTTAAATATTCTGAGTGAGAGTGAAATCTTAGTTTTTTCTGCCCAGGACAGTAATCATCTCTTTGTCCAATGTATCTATGATATATATGCCACCCATCCATTACAGTTATCAGATTGACTGTCATGGTGTTACCAAAAGCTCTGTCCTTGTTCTCAATGTCAATCCAATCATGAAGACAAGGTTTTGAAAAAAAAGAAGTTATAGTTCTTTCCTAGCAAAGGAGAAAAACAGGGACTCCTGTCCCAGAGGCTATTAATCTGACCATCAAAGAGGAGAATAGAGGGCTTTTAAATAGGCAATTCAAAAGCTACATTCCAGATGTGCCTTATCAGGGGTGGTAATTCACTTGATGCCATCCCTTAAATCTAATTATTTCATTCCTGTGGTATGTGTTTGCTCAAGGACAGATAACTTAGCCTAGGAAGGGAAGAAGGGTAATTTTGTTTTCCCTAAAGCTAGGGAGTGGGAGAGGGAGAAAGTTTTCAAATAAGTGGCAGTGGCAGAGTAGCAAGGGTTATGTTCAAAGTATGAAGTAGACTCCTGCTACAATGGCATCAGTACAATATTTAATTGTCCTATTTACTTTTAGTTATTGTTAGTCTCTTACTGTGCCTAATTTATAAATTCAAGCTTATAGGTAGATATATATGAGGAAACATATAGTATATATATGGTTCAGTACTATCTACAGTTTCATGCATCCACTGGGGGCCTTGGAATGTATCCCTCAAAGATAAGGTGGGGATGGGGACTACTGTGCTTATAAAACACAAGAACAATGTCTTGCACAGAAGCCCAGAACTCAGGCCTGTTAGCTTTGCAACTACATAAGATGAAGTTTCCAGTCTTTCTTGTGGCAAGGCCCCAATTTCCCGCCTTCCTTGGGACATGTCTCTTGCTATCATCTCATACCATCTCTCCCAGAAATTAAGAATATTTATGTAGGATATTTATGCTTTGACATTTCCCCCACTCCCCCCTTGCAGAGAGTCCATGGGGGCTGCCAGTGATAGCGGATGGCCCAGCTTCCTTAGCAAAGATGGTGATGGCAGAACTGTCCAGCTTGAAGTTTGAAGAAAAAACATGGCCTGGAGGTAAGCACCCCCTGCCTGCCCACTGAAGAAAGGGTAGGATTGCAGAAGCCAGGATCCTCTAGATTGCAGGAAAGTACATTGGTAGGGGAGGCTGCATTGGTGAGGGAGGTTCTTTCGGATAGGGGACACAGAGACTAGAGCTTCTGAAAGGTACCATGGGCTGGATCCTAGCCTCCAATGGGTTGGCTCCTTGCTCAAGCAGCTTTCCTCCCTCCAGCACTCCACTTCCCATGCCTGCCTCTCCCTAAGAAGACTAGGATTAGTGATGTCTGCAGAGCCCCTCCTCCATACCCTTATTCATTTCTTATAAACATTATCTCAGTGTTTATAGAGCTGTAGAGCAGATTGTTTAATTCCTCCCACTTAAGGATGAAAAAACAAGGCCTAAACCTTTAAATACTTGAGGCCACACAGCTAGAGAGTGGCAGTGCCAAATAAATCATGGGGAAGAGGGATAGATGTAAAGTCTCCAGAGAGCAGTGGAGAAGGGGTTGGACACCTCCATTCCCAACACATTGAGGGAAAAGGGAGACTGTGATTAATGGGCATGGAACTTCCACTTGTTAGAGAGTTTGCCACAAGGCCCAGTGACCAGGAAGGGGCACTGGAGAACTGTTGACCCAGAAGAAACTGAGGCATCAATGGGCAGATGAACTAAACAGACATTTCTCAAAAGAAAAATTATAGATGACTAACAAATACATATAAAAACAAGGTCAACATCCCTAGCAATCAGAGAAATGCAAATCAAAACTACACTGAGATTTTATCTCACCTTGGTCAAAATGGCAATTTATCAAGAATAGAAATAATAATAAATGCTGGAGAGGATGTGGAGAGAAAAAGAACTCTTATGTTACCACTGTTGACCGGTGACGAGTCCTTGCTTCCCCAGTGTTAAAGAATAACACCAGAGAAGCACAACGAGGCAAGGTCAGAGTAGAAATTAGAAGTTTATTAAAGGACAGCAGAAAAGACTTGTCCAGGAGGAAGAAGGGGACCCAAGAGGTGGAATCCGTGGAAGTGAGGTTGTTTCCCCTTTTTATAGTTCTTTCAGTGATGGAATGTAGGTTGGAAGGCCCGAGGGGTGGGACACAGGTGGGCCTAAGAAGTAATCTGGGCAGGAAGGACTTCATTAACACTTCTTTGGGATGCACTATCTTCAAATTTGCTGGGGCTGTTCATTAACATTTCTTTGGGATGGACTTTGGGCCTAGGGCTTTTCTTAGGACTTTATTAACATTTTAAGAGTTGCTCAACTCTTCCGGAAATTTATTCTCAACATGGCCTCCATTTTAGACTTCACTGATATTAGACCCGATTTACCTAACTACACTGACTACCTAATTTTAAATCTGGCTTCACTTACATGATATTGATGGGATTATACATTAGTACAGCCATTATGGAAATAAGTATGGAGTTTCCTCAAAAGACTAGAATTTGGAGCCACTATATGACCTTGCTATATCATTGCCCTGTATTTTATCCAGAAGAAATAAAGTCAGCATAATATACCAATAAATACATGCCTATGTTTATAGCAACATAGTTGACTATAGCCAAACTATGGAACCAGCCTAGGTGTCCATCAACAAATGAAGTAAATATACACAATGGAGTTCTACTCAGCAATAAAAAAGAACAAAATTGTGTCATTTTTAGGAAAATAGATGGAACTAGAGAGCATCACCATATTAAGTGAAATAAGCCAGACGCAGAAAGTCAGGTGTTATTTTTTCTCATAAATGGAAGCTAGAGAGAAAAAAGAAGTCTCATGAAAATAGAAGAGAGCTCAATAGGATAAAGGAAGAGGATCAACAGGAGGGGAGTACAAGAGAAGGTCCTAGGGAATGAAATTGAAATTGAACAAATCATATGCACATATGAATATATAACAGTGAATTCTCTATTATGCATAGTTATTATGCATCAATAATTTTTTTAAATTACATTGCAAGACTTCCCTTATTTACTTATTTTTAAATTTTTTGTGGAGATCCCAGAGCCTTGCACTTGTTAGGCAAGTGCTCAGCCACTGAATTACAATAGGATTATATCCCAGTAAAACCATTGTAAATTGAGAATACATTGTCAAAAAATGCATTTAATGCCTTAAACTACTGAACATCATAGCTTGGCAACTCAAGGCATTGTAGTGTCAGTGATTTCCCCTTCTGATCACATGACTGAACACAAATCTCTAGCCAAGGAAAATATCAAATTTCAAAACTCCATATGTGATTTCTACTGAAATCGCATCCCTTTCACACCATTTTAAAGCCATTAAGTAGGTTGGGGACTGACTAGATTTGTGTACCTGCTACAATGGAACTACCATGTGTTGTTTCCTTTTTCACCAGGCCTGACCTTGGAATTATTTGCTCTTTCCTGCCTTTCCCACACCTGGGGGGAAGCACATTAGCTTCCTTATCTCCTCTTTGCTTCAGGGATGGGAGCATCATGGTTGCGGGCTCCCCTACTCTGTATTTCTTAGGCTCTGTCTCTATGTTGGCTTGGAGGTCCTGGACTCACCACAGCTTCCAGAGCAGGTACTCTCCCAGACCATGTGTCCTCTCTCCCTGACTTCAGGGCAGCATCAAAGCTCTTGAGTTTGAACTGACCCTGAAATCCACTAGATACTGTTGCTTTAATATAATATTATGTGTATTCATTTCCTATTGCTGCCAAACCAATGATCACAACTTGGTGGCTTAGAACAACATACATTTATTCTCTTATATTTCAGGGGTTCAGAAGTCCAAAATGGGTTTCCCCCCTGGCAAGATCAAGGTGTTAGCAGAGCTGCACACCCTCTGGAGGCTGTAAGGGAGAATCCAATTCCTTGACTTCCATCTTCTAAAGTTTCATTCCTTGTTCTGTTATTGGAATTAAAGGTCCTTGCTGCTTACAGCTCCACTGAAAACTTGGGGAGACAGAAATTACAGGAAGAGAATAGGTTTATTCAAGGGCGACTCTGAAGAAGATAGAGACATTTTTATCTCAAATCTTCATCTCCAGGTGGAAGAAAAGAGGGTATTTTGAGTCAGTGGGCAGGAAATTCACAATGCTAGGTGGGAGTCTTCCTCTTCAAAGTGTACCTTTGTACCTCTGTGGCTCTGTTGACTTTCTCCCTCCTCAGAACATCAAAAGGAAATTCAACCTCCTGGGGCCACATTCTGCATTCTATTTTCTTACAGAGTTCTTCCTTTAAGTCAATTCCTGAGTTAAGGAACTGAGGAGAGAAGAGGGCATTACCAGAGCCTCTCTTCAGAATTCAGAATACCATGTGAAAGAGATGGGTCATTAAAAGATCTAGGGAAAAGGTTTTTTTTTTTTTTTTTTTTTTTTGGGGGGGGGGGGTAACAATTGTTAAACATCTTACAGAGGGAATTGCTCTGTTTCAGTCTCAGCATTCCTCTCCTTTAGTGCCAGCAATCTCCCATCACAAAAGCCTTAAATTAATCACACCTGTAAAATCCCTGTTACCATATAAGGTAATAATCACAGCCTCCAGGGATAACTTGGAGGGGAGTCTTTATTCAACCTACCACACTATAGAACAGGAAACACAGAATGCATGGACATCTCACTGCTTGAGAGGTCCAGCAGCAAAGCAAGGACATTTGCTCTTCCGCCTACCCAGGGGAGGCAGAGCTGCTGTAGATAGGAAACAAGGAATGGGAGATCAAACTTACAGTATGATAACTACAGTTAGTAATACTGTATTGCAAACTTGAAATTTGCTAAGAGAGTAGATCTTAAAGTAAAAACTAAAGGTAACTATGAGAAATATGAGTATGTTAATTAGCTTGATTATGATAATCAGTTCCATGATGTGTGTGTGTACATACACGCACGCACACACACACACAAACACACACACACATATGTATATATATCAAAACATCACACTGTAATACTTATACAGTTTTTTTTTTTCAATAAATCTTGGGGGGGCAGTGGACAAAGCAAAAATAAAAACAATTTAACATGTGTGCATAGGATTAGGTCATCAAGGAAGAAAAAATAAAACAGGGGCTGTGAGTAACTCAGTGATAGAGCACTTGCCTAGCATGTATGAAACCTGGGTTCAATCCCCAGCACTGCAAAAAAAAAAAAAAAAAAAGTGAAGAAATGGGTCATCGTGACCAAAAGCCCCAGCCTTGGTTCCTACCAAGGCCTATATGCCTGTTCACCAGGTGCATGACACACTAAGTTTGTTGGGGGTTTTTTTTGGGGGGGGAGGGGAGGCAGTTCTGGAGGATTGAACTCAGGGACACGCAACCACTGAGCCATATCCCCAGCCCAATTTTTTGTATTTTATTTATAGACAGGGTCTCACTGAGTTGCTTATTGCCTTGCAGTTGCTGAGGCTGGCTTTGAACTCCAAATGCTCCTGCCTCAGCCTCCTGAGCCACTGGGATTATAGGTGTGCACCACCATGCCCGGCTGACACACTGATCTAACTCTGTATTTTTTATTAAAACAGCACCATGAGATAGACCCCAGTCATTTTGTTACTAGAATCAAAAGTTTTGCTGCATGCTGCTCAAAGAAAGTTAGAGAAGCAGAAGTTGATACAGGAAAACATGTTTATTCAAAGCCAGACTTGAGGAAGATAGAGATCTTTTCTGTCTCAAATCTCCAAGGAAAGGTGGGGAGGTCATTGAGGGAACAGCATTTATTTATTTTTTGATTAATTTTATTAATTCTACTCCACTTGTGTACAATGAATTGAAGAACTTTCTGCTGTCATGTATAACTGATCAGTGGAGTAGAATTTTTCACTTCTCTGGTTGTATGTGAAAGAGAGTGACACCATTTGTGCAATCATGGAACTTAGGGTAATGATGTTCATCTCATTCCACCATCTTTCCTACCCCCATGCCTCCTCCCCCCTCCCTCATCCAAATTTCCTCCACTCATCCATGCACCCCCACCCATTATGAATTAGCATCTACTTATCAGAGAAAACATTTGGCCCCTGGTTTTTTGAGATTGGCATATTTCACTTAGCATGATATTCTCCAACTCCATCCATTTACCTGCAAATGCCATAATTTTATTCTCTTTTAATGCTGAATATTATGCCATTGTGTACAAATACCACAGTTTTTTTAATCCATTCATCTATTAAAAGGCATCTAGGTTGGTTCCACAGTTTAGTTATTGGAAATTCTGCTGCTATAATCGTTGATGTGGCTACGTCACTATAGTATATTTATTTTTAAGTCCTTTGGGAATAGAACGAGGAATGGGATAGCTGGGTCAAATGGTGGTTCCATTCCAAGTTTTCTAAGGAATCTCCATACTGCTTTCCAGATTGGTTGCACCAATGTGCAGTCTGACAAGCAATATGTGAGTGTGCCTTTTCCCCCACATCCTCATCAACACTTACTGTTGCTTGTATTCTTGATAACTGCCATTCTGACTAGAGTGAGATGAAATCTTTGAGTATTTTTGATTTGCATTTCTCTAATTACTAGAGACGTTGAACATTTTTTCATATATTTGTTGATCGATTCTATATCTTCCTCTGAGAAGTATCTGTTCAGATCCTTAGACCATTTATTGATTAGATTTTTGTTATTTTGTTGTTAATTTTTTTGAGTTCTTTACATATCCTGGATATTAGTGCCCTAACTGACATGTGTGACAAAAATTTGCTCCCAAAATGTAGGCTTTAACTTCACCTCATTGTTTCTTTTGCTAAGAAGAAGCTTTTTAGTTTGAATCCACCCCATTATTAAAACTGAATCAGGAGGACATACACAATTTAAACAGATCAATTTCAAGCAAGGAAATAGAAGATGCCACCAAAAGCCTACCAATCAAGCAAAGTCTGGGACCAGATAGATTCTCAGCCAAGTTCTACAAGACCTACAAATAAGAATTAACACCAATACTCCTCAAATTATTCCATGAAATAGAAAAGGAGAGGACCCTTCCAAACTCATTCTATGAGGCTAATATCATTGTGATACCAAAACTAGACAGAGATACATCAAGGAAATAAAATTTCAGACCACTATCCCTGATGAACATAGATGCAAAAAGTCTCAATAAAATTTTGGCAAATCGCATACAAAAAAAAATTTTAAAAAATAGTGCACCGTGATCAAGTAGAGTTCATTCCAGGGATGCAAGTTTGGTTCAACATATGGAAATCAATAAAGGTAATTCATCACATCAGTAAATTTTTTTTTTAAAGAGAGAGGAGAGAGAGAGAGAATTTTTAATATTAATTTTTAGTTTTTGGCAGACACAACATCTTTGTTTGTATGTGGTGCTGAAGATCGAACCCGGGCCGCATGCATGCCAGGCGAGCACGCTACCACTTGAGCCACATCCCCAGCCCACATCAGTAGATTTAAAGATACAATCATATGATATAATTGATGCAGAGAAAGCATTTGACAAAATACAGCACCCTTTCATGTTCAAAACACTAAAAAACTAGGGATAGTAGGAACATACCTCAACATTTTAAAAGCTATCTATGCTAAGCCCCAGGCCAACATCATTCTAAATGAATAAAATTTGGAACAAGACAGGGCTGCCCTCTTTCACCACTTCTATTCAACATAGTCCATGAAACTGTAGCCAGAGCAATTAGAAAGATGAAAGAAATTAAAGGGATACTAATAGGAGAAGAAGAACTCAAACAATCATTATTTGCCAACAACATGATTCTATACTTAGAGGATCCAAAAAATTCCACCAGAAAACTTCTAGAATTAATAAATGAATTCAGCAAAGTAGCAGGTTATAAAATCAATACCCATAAATCAAATGCATTTCTATACATCAGTGATGAATCCTCTGAAAGAGAAATTAGGAAAACTACCCCATTCACAATAGCCTCAAAAAAAAAAATAATAATAACTGGGAATCAATTTAACAAAAGAGGTGAAAGACCTCTACAATTAAAACTACAGAACACTAAAGAAAGAAATTGAAGAAGACCTTAGAAGATGGAAAGATCTTCCATGCTCTTGAATAGTCAGAATTAATATTGTCAAAATGGCCATACTACCCAAAGCACTATACAGAGTCAATGAGATTCCAATTAAAATCCCAATGTCATTTATTTAAAAAAATATTTTTTAATTGTTGATATACCTTTATTTTTTATTTATTTATATGTGGTGCTGAGGATCAAACCCAGTGCCTCACACATGTGAGGCAAGTGCTCTGCCACTGAGCCATGATCCCAACCCCCCCAATGTCATTTCTTATAGAAATAAAAAAAAAAAACAATCATGAAATTCATTTGGAAAAATAAAGAAACCCAGAATAGCCAAAGCAATCCTTAGCAAGAAGAGTGAAACAGGAGGCATCACAATACCAGAACTTAAAATATACTACAAAGCTATAGTAACAAATGACATGGTATTGGCACCAAAATAGACGTGTAGACCAATGGTACAGAATACAAGACATAGAGACAAACCCAAATAAATACAGTTATCTCATACTAAACAAAGGCGCCAAAAAACATACATTGGAGCAAAGATAACCTCCTCAACAAATGGTGCTGGGAAAAAATGGAAACCAATATGCAGCAAAATGAAATTAAACCCCATCTCTCACCTTGCACAAAACTCAACTCAAAGTGGATCAAGGACCTAGGAATTAGACTAGAGACCCTATGCCTAATAGAAGAAAAAGTAGGCCCAAATCTTCATTGTGTCAGATTAGGCCCTGACTTCCTTAACAAGACTCCTAAAGTGTAAGAAATAAAATCAATAATCAATAAATGGGAACAGCATTTATGAGGGGAGAAAAGGAGATACAGTGGGACAAAAGGCAAGAAATCCCTGTGCTGGGTAGAGGTTGCCTACTTCTACCAGTGTCATGTCTTTTAGCCTCTGTTCCCTCTTCATCACACCAAAGGGAACCTCCTGGGACCAGCATCTGGATTTCCTTTTCCAAAGAGGAGAGGGTATTACAGAGGGCTCTATTTGTGTGTGTGTGTGTGTGTGTGTGTGTGTGTTGCTGGGGATTAAACCCAGGGCCTTGTGCATGAAAGGCAAGCACTCTACCAACTGAGCTATATCCCTAGCCTGAGGGCTCTATATAGAATTTAGAATAATATGTAAAAAAGAAAGGTTATTGAAGATTTGAGAAAAGAGGGCTGTGGCTGTGGCTCAGCGGTAGCGCATTTACCTGGCATGTGTGAGGTACTGGGTTTGATTCTCAGCACCATATATGAAAAAAATAAAGGTCTATAACAACTAAAAATATATTTAAAAAAAAGATCTGGAAGAGATCAAGGGAAGGGGGAGGTTGGGAGGGAAGGAGGAATTGAGGGAATTAGAGAAAATAATTCTGTTAAAAAAATGAACTGCTCTGTTATAATTTCACATTCAGGCTGACCCAAGCTGATGTCAACCATTCACTCAACTACCCTTCCACCATGACCCCTCTCTGACCCCCATGAAGTTTCTCCAGCTCTGAGGAGGTAGTTCTTCTTTGCTTACAAAAAGGCAGAAAGATCTAGGGAGAGAATCCAGGCACCACCCCACCTCTTTCTAGTACTGTCTTTTTGTAAGCAGTGGCAGCAAGACCACTTGAATTCTAGCAATTTGGGTTAGAAAAGGGAGACAAGAAGGGTTAAAACAAAGGTAACTTCATCTTGGCTGGAACATACCTGATTTGTCTTAAGATAATATCAAAGAGTTATATGCACCCCTGTTTTACACAGCTGGGGCAATCTGGGAAACTGAGGCAGTGTGAAGACCTGCCCCCCAAACCCAGATTCTTGAAATCAAGTCAGAAAAGCTTTCAGACATGTTGTTCAGAGTAACAAGAATGAGTTTATTGAAGGGATAGGAAAGGGAAAGAGGACACTCTCAAGGGAGAAAATGGGTCCTCTCAGAGAGGAGAGAGACAACTTGTCTCTCCTGCATTCCAATTTTATTTGGGGGTCCCAGGGAAGTTTCCAGAGTCCTGCGCAAGTCCGCCTCTTGACTTTTGACTGACAGCAGGGTGACAACAGACTTTCAAGTACATATTGCCATGACAATGCTAGGTTCTCTTGGTCCATGCTGAGCAGTTCTAATTAGATTTTTTCTTAATCATTTTTTATAGGTTTTGTGATTAGGAGGAATTATCCTTATCTTCCAGAATCTGGTCTGTGAAAAGGGTCACAAATCTTTCTCCCTTCAAAGTACCTTTTTGAGTTCCTCTTATCAATGTTATTTCCTGCCTGCATTTTCTTGCAGATAACAGGAAGTTTTGTGACATACCCTGTCCGTGTAGGCTGGCAGGGCAGCAGTTAAATTGCTTTTTTTGGCAAAGAAAGCAGGTGGGGTGAAGAAAGTATGTGAAGGTCAGCACAGTGGTTCCATTTTATAGAATTATTATCTTAATCTCACTTTCCCACCATCCTCATCTGTTTGTCCCCTAACACTGGAGCCAGAGTCTGGTTGTAAACCCCTACATAGGACTCTTAATGGTTCTATCTATCTATTTTCCTTCAGGAAAACCAATAGAGTTACTGAAAAGCAATCATGGATTATGAATCAAAGTGGCTGCAGTCATGAGAAACTGAATCATAACAACTCAGCCTCAGTTACCTCATCTGTAAGATGAAGCCAATCACACCAACCTCTTAAATTCATTGTGAAGATTGTGATAGTGAATAAAAAGCAGAGCAGTGGGGGTTCTCTCATTCTATCAAGGGCACGAGCTATCATTCAAAAATTAGCACTTATGATTTTTGTCACTTCCATTTATGCCTTCTTTTCCCCCCACTTCAACAAATGCAGAAAATAAGTGCTCACTATGAGCCAAGCATGACTTAAGAGGAAACAGTAGATGTATTACCCACGGTTTACCCCAGGGGTACAAATGCCCCAAACATACTGATTACCAATCCCAAAGAAGGAACTTGGAGGACTCAACAGAGAGGTTTTGGACATTAGATTATTCAGGGTCTCCTTGGTGGCTGTAGGCTAGAGGGCCTACACACCTCCATGGGGTGCCACCCCACACCTCAAGCAAGAGTATATGGGATAGGTTGCATGCTTACTGAACAGATGGATTTCTTCAGATGTTTCTTTTTTTTTTTTTTTTTTTTGAGAGAGGGATAGTGGGGAATAAACTCAGGGGCACTTGACCACTGAGTCACATCCCCAGTTCTATTTTGTGTATTATTTAGAGACAGGGTCTCACTGAGTTGCTTAGTACCTCTTCATTGCTGAAGCTCTTCAGATGTTTTACGAGTACACTGTTTTACTTTACAACCAAAGTCACTCTGCTTTGTTCCTCACCTAAAGATTGGAGACCAGGGAAATAGGCAGTTCCCCGGTTCATTTCCTTCATTATCATGTTCGTTCATGCTTATTTTACTGCCCAGAGGAGGAGCCTTCTCAGGTAAGGACTAGTGTTTACTCAAACACCCACTCTCTTAGAGGCCACAATCTTTGCAGAGAGCACAGGGCACTGTTAAGGCTCCTCTGAAGGTTGTCAGACTGGAATCAGTAAGGAGGGCTTCCTGAAGGAAAAGGACACTTGAGCTGTAAAAAGAAGGATGAAAAGAAATTGACTTAGGCAAGAGAGGGAGGAAAGTTCTTGGGATAGAAGGAATAGTATGTTCAAAGGGCTTGGATGGAGATTGGTGTGGCCAGAACATCACAAAGAGGTAGTAAACAGCCTACCTCTACAGTGGAGATGTGTCTGACTTCTTCCACATATGACTGTTTAAACATGGGCACTGACTGTGTGCCCAGTGCTGTTCTTGACAAAAAGTAAGAGATTATAATGTCCTTGAGTAGTGAGATTGCTGGGGAGAGCCTGGCCATTAACAAGATAAACAAAGTAGGGTTGTAGTACTCTGAAGAAAAAATAATACAGAGATGGGAGGATAAGTATTCAATATTCAATGGAATAGGCAAGAAAGCCCTCACTGAGAAGGTGACATGCAAGTAAAAACTCTGCTTAATTAGGTAAGGGAGTGAGCCATGGATATTTCTGAGAAAAAAATGTGAATTTTCTTTTTTTACTTTTTTGGGTGAACCCTCATGCCTGCTAAGCATATGCTCTACCCTTGAGCTATACCTTCAGCCCAGTACAGTGACTTTTAAAAAAGATACAGCATTATTTTAATAGCTGGAGTCAAGACTGGCTGCTAAATAGATTTCATCTCTAGAAACACTGAATGGTTGAATTGAGGCTTCTGGAGACATGGTACAGAGTAACCTTGAGGCAGCATTTGCATTTCAGAACAGATGGGCTAGCAATGTCTGCTGTGGGAGAAGAAAGCAGGGAGTGGAGATCAAGATGCCACCAACTTGAGCTGGGGATGTAGCTCACTAGTGGAGCCCCTGCCTAGTATGAGAGATGTCTAGGGTTTAATCCCCAGCACTGTTTAAAAAAATAATAAACCACCAACTTGGCAAGATGGCTCAAGAAAAGAATGATGGATGGACTTGATCAAATTTCTCTGGAGAATGTTTAAATAAATTAAGGTTCCAAACAACCAAGATTTTAAAAACCATGTTCTTTTAAATTGTGAGATGATCATTACTTACAGAGATGACTGTAAGCTCTGAATAACTAGACCATGAATGAGATGCTGAGAACTTTCTAGGAGTAAAGTCCATGAGCTTTAATGCATGAACTTTAGTTTAAGTGTTTAATTGATCGATTGCTTAAGCTATTTGGATGCCTTTTATTGTGATCAAATACATAACAAAAATTTTAGGTATATAGTTAACGTGGCATTAAATACATTCACATTATTGGATAACCATCGTCACCATCCATTTCTAGAATATTTTCATCTTCTTAATCTGAAACTCTATACCCACTAAATATAACTCCCCATTCCATTCCCCCATCCTTTCTTTTTTTAACTGAAATTTCCAGTTTTGCATTTTTGGGGTGTGAGTATGTATGTATGTGCTTTGCTGAGAATTTAACTGCAGGCCTCATGCTGGCTAGTCAAGCACTCTTCTACTAAGCTGCCCTTAAAATTCCCAGTTTTTAATCTTGCTGACAGAATATTTTTTGGATAGGTTTCTACCCTTCACTCCATCCTGTTACAAACCTCATACAGGTCCCAGCTGTGTGTGTGAACTTGAGACCATTTTTGTGTTTCTACAGGGACCCATTCACTTCACTACCACTACCTAACCCTATCAGAGCCAGGCCCAGGCCTCCCCAAGTTTCTGGCTGTGGGCTATGTGGACGACCAGCCCTTCATCCGGTATGACAGTCGCAGAGGGAAGGCTGAGCCTCAGGCCCCGTGGATGGCACTAGTGGATGCCCAGTACTGGGAGACAGAAACCCAGAAACAGAGGGCCTGGGAGAAGGTGCAGCAGGTGGAGATGTGGACGGTGATGGGCTACCACAATCAGAGTGGCGGTATGTGGATAACCCTAGCTGCTCATGGGAATTCTTTGGGTAGCTTTTTTTTTTTTTTTTTTTTTAATGCCAATGCCCACCCCACCATTTGGAGGGCCCATAGGTGGCAGGCTTCTCCCTGGCTCTCTAGACTCTGGCCTTGTGGCCTTCAATAACCAGGGCCTTTTGGCCTGATATACAGGTACACACAGTGCTCAGCGCATGTTTGGCTGTGAGATCCGGGAAGATGGCAGGTCCAGCAGCTTCTGGCAATTTGGCTTTGATGGACAGGACCACCTGTCTCTGGACCTAGAGACACTGAGCTGGGTGTCAGCAGAGCCAGTGGCTGTGCGGACCAAGCGCTGGTGGGAGATGGAGCGCTGCTATGCAGAGTATGACAAGGCCTACCTGGAAAGCCTCTGCCTCATCTCCCTGCACAGGTATCTGGAGCTGGGAAGCCAGAGCCTCACGCGGATAGGTAAGGCCCAGACAGCAGCAGCCATGCAAAGAGTAAGCCATATACTCCCATTCACAAGAGCTGTCCCATTTGACAGAGAAGCCTGGGAGAGAAGAAGGGATAAGCTGTGTCCTCTTGGAAGAGCTCACCAAGAGGACACAGCTTATCCCTCCCTCCAAAGGGAGGGCCAATTAGCCAACAGTTTCCTCACACAAAACTGAACCTTGATCCCTTGCTCCAGGTGTGATAGAGTAAGGAGTTCTGGGCTCTCTGCTGACCCACAGCATTGTCTTGAGCAATGAACACCCTGTCTGTAGGCATACCCTAATCCAATTCAGTTCTGATACTGTCTACTTTGAAATAGTGCCAGATCACAGATTGAGGGCTAAGTCCCCAGGTCTACTTTCCCCACCTCTATTTTAGATGCCAGTCACAAATCCTATGTTGTTTTACTGTGCTTCTGACTGACCAACCAGCTATAAATTGAGTTTCTCACAACCCACTCCTTGGGTTTTGTTAATTTGCTTTGGTGGTTCACAGAACTCAGGGAAACATTTATGTTTATGGGTTTATTATAAAGGATGTTACAAAGGATACAGATAAAGATATGTTTAGAATGTGGAAAGAGAGAAGAGGTGTGGAGCTTCCATGCTGTCTCTGGGCCTGCCACTCTCCAGGAATCTCTATGTGTTCAGCAATGTGGAATCCCTCCAAACCCTGTCCTTTGGGTTTGTATGGAGACTCCATTACATAGGCACTAATGATAATAGACTGGGTGGGGAAACCCCCTATGGCCTGCCTGCTGCAGCATTTTTCTGGCCTCTCTGTACAGCATTCTTCCCTCCAGGATATGAGGAAGGCCCCTTCTGGAATGAGGATGGTCTGATCTATTGGACAAAGATAGGTCAGAGAATTTCTTTATGGTCAGCTTCAATACAGATGGAGAAAGATTAGAGTTTCTATAACCAGACATGGGGAAAAGAAATTCTAGCACACAATCCAGGATGGGACCATGCTAGGGTATTGGACCTTGGGCTTCTACCATGAGACATCTCATTACAATCGTGGCTAGAAGAGCTGGCCCTGGAGGCTGAGCACATGGAGAAATGCCCCAGTGGAGATGTCTTGGGAAGGGAGTTATGAGCCAGGACATGCTATATTTCAGAAGAGCATAGTAATAATGATGCCCACTTTCCAAAACTCCATATTATGGTATGTTACACAATGATTGTTAAATTCTCACTTAGCACAAGATATGGTCTACATCCTTTACCAAGATCATCTTATTTTGAACAACCCTGAAAAAAAAAAAAAAAAAGAATGATTAATCCCCCATTAAGCTTTGAGAAAATGAAGAGTTAAAGGGCCTCCCTCAGGTCACCAAGCTGGAAAGAGGTCATGCGGGGCTTCAAACTCCTCCCCATCCTAGTTTTAAGGTGAGGAAAGTATTATCATCCTTGCCTTCATTTAACAACCACTTGTTAGGTACCTACTATGTGCTGGAAGTCAAAGAGTAAGTATATAAAGTCTCTGGGGGAAAAAAAATCCTAGGATCTATGAGGGAAAAAGGTGGTGGGTATGGCCACATAGGATACAGATAAAGATATGTTTGGAATGTGGAAAGAGAGAAGAGGTGTGGAGCTTGGGAATAGGAAGTCACATCCCCTTTGGAAATTTTCAGGGCACTGCCCCTTTAGGATGATTAATAATGGGTCAGCTATGCCTTACAAAGTTCCAACATGAGTGCCTCCCCTAGAGAGATCCTGTCCCTATCTTCTTCCTGTCCTCCACACTTGGAAGATCTCCATGGAGATAAAACATGAGGAATGAATGAGCAGAGTAGGTGCTTACCAGCATTGTTCTCTCCTTTTCCTGCAGAGCCTCCCATGGTGCAGGTGACAAAGCACATCACCCAGGATGGGACCATGCTGAGATGCTGGGCCTTGGGCTTCTACCCACCAGACATCTCACTGAGCTGGTGGCTGGGTAGGAAGGAGCTGGTCCTGGAGACTGAGTATGTGGAGACACGCCCCAGTGGGGATGGCACTTATCAGACATGGACATCAGTTCGGGTGCCAGCTGGGAAGGAGGCCTGGTATACCTGCCACGTGCAGCATCCTGGCCTGAAGCACACCCTCACTGTGGCATGGGGTGAGGAGCTAACCTTGAGGAGGAGTCAAGATGGGGAAGAGGGGGGTGCCAGGACACCTGTAGACAACCCCATGGTCTTGGACTCTTTTCTCTGCCTTCCTTAGACTCATCCTCTATTGGCAATGACAGTGGCAATGGCACACTACTTGGTGGGATCACGGTCCTGGTCTTTGTTGGGCTGGTAGCTGTAATTGTGATACTGAAAAAGAAGTGTCTTCAAGGTAAGTGAGGAAGAAACAAAGGTGTCAGAGGTCCTCCTGGCTGATGCAGCCCTATAAAAAAAAAATGAGACCATTTAGTCTGATCTTGGAAAGGGCCCAGAAAGAGAGGCAGAGGGCAAAGGTGGGAATTCAGGACCACTTTGCTTCCCTTCTCCCACCCCTGCCCACCACCCACCTCATCTGTTTTGTGTTCTTTATTCCCCACACCAGAGAGAAGTTTTACAGGCAAGCTCCAGTTTATTTGTAGGCTGGGTCGGTTATATGTGGAAAGGAAGCCCCAATACTCCCAAGCATGGCTAAGATGCCTTAGAACCAAAGATGGTAGAGGCATTGGGACAGGCACTTCCTGTCTCTAGCCCTGGCCTCAGCCCCTGATCCCTCCCACTATCTTAGACCATCCCTGGCAGGAGCCAGCAATTCCAAGCATTGGTACGGAGAAAACAATCTGTCATTTCCCTCCTTCCTCCCTGCAGGTGGAGAAGATAATCTTAACTCCCAAAGCCCAGCAAGGACAGAAGTTGCTCAGACTCTCTGCTGATTAAAATTCCCCATTACAAAATCAAGGAAGTATTTTGTAGGGGCTTTTTGGGTCCCCTAGAGAAACCCTAAACTAACTGGCTGATAGCTGTGATCTGAACCAAAGAGTCCATCCTATCTTCTTATTTCTGCCAGCCTCCTTATACATGATATCTGCAACTGATATGGTTTTTCCATTCCTGAAGTCCTTCTAAAAAAATCTAATCATTTCAGGGCTCAGGATGTAGTTTAATTGTAGAACATTTGCCTAGCATATATAAGACTACGGGCTCCATCCCCCAGCACTGCAAAAAAATAATAGCAAACAAAAAATCTCAACATTTCCTGTTGGGGGCGGGTAGAAGGGCAGTAATAACAGTTCACCTCAGATCTGTTTCCCACTTGACAATTTGCAATGATATATATATATATATATATATATATATATATATATATATATATATATATATATCTCACACTTGAGCCTCATGGGCATCCTGTGGATTTGGCTACATTATTCTTATCCCCACTTCCCTGACTTGGAAACTGAGGCTCCAATCAGTTAAGGGAAAACTGGAACAACAGTTAGGAGGAATTATAGGGACAATGTCTTGGCATCCATCTGTTAGTACTGAGAAGAAATTTATGAATATGTGCCTATTTTTAGAAATATGTTCTTGTATGTATATATGACCCCCTTTTGTAAAGAAAATAGAGTGGTCAAGGTGACAGTGTCTTGTTTATTTGGAAAACTCAAAAGGACAGATGCCCAGGAGTCTATTATTTACCTGCAGGCAGCTGGAGGATGGGAAACAACACACAGTCCTATTTTATTTCCTGTCCTTTTGAATGGTTTGAGTTTTGACAGTGAACACATGTTACTTTCTACAATAAGGGAAATATCTGTTTTTGCTGTGTCATATGGAAATGTTTAAGTGTGAAACTCAGGAAAGGCTCTCAGCCTCACCTTCCAATAGGGCAAAACCCTCATGTCTCCTTTGATTATGCAACAATAGCTGGGTGTGAGAGCACACACCTGTCATTCCAGCTACTGGCAATGCCAACTACTCAGGAGGCTGAGATAGGAAGATCATAATTTCAAGGTCAGACTGTACACCTTAGTGAGATCCTGTCTCAAAATAATTTTTAAGAAGGGCTGAGGATATAGCTCAGTGGTAGAGCACTTGCCTAGTGTGCACAAGGCCCTGGGTTCAATCTCAAGTTCCAAGAAAACAAAAACAGTTATCGTCTCATAGGCTATGTGATATGCAAAGGGCTGGTGGGTTGGAATGGAGAGGAAGCCAGGGACCCGGGCAAGTAAGTGTTCCACTGTTGTGGGGTTGTTGGATTTCAGTGGATAATGGACTCATGGAGGAGCCTCCTCTGCCTCTTCTTCATCATGTTTGTCCTCTAGCTAGAAGCCTACCGGATCCACAGGACCCATGACAGCCTTCTTACAGGAACTTCTGAAACTTCCGTGTTCTACCTCTCTGGGAAACCAAAGCCCAAGAATGTGAAAGACTTTGATACTACAAAAAATTTTCCAGCCTGTGCTGTGGCCTGCAGGGCCTCAACAGTGAGCTAATAATTTAGATCTTATTGAAGGATGGCACTTAAATGTCTGTCTCAGTGACACCAAGTTTTTCTATGTGTATTATCAAGCAAGGTTCTAAGCACTTTACTTTCATTAAGCTGTTTAATCCTCCTAACATGCATATGTGGAAGAATAATCTTGTGCTGTGGGTGAAAAACCTGAGGTCCAGAGAGGGTGAGCCATAGGCAGAGCTGTAATGAGACCAGGCAGTCTGACTGCCATCTGTGTGATTCACCACTGCACCAAGTCTCAAGGACAACTATGCTGTTCTGTAAATGTGCAGTTAAGTACAGGTCTCCAATCCTTTACCTGCAATTCTAAAATGCAAAAACATCCAAAAGCCAAGGGTTTTTTCCTAATTTGGGCATCAAACCTGACCCGAACTGAAGTGAGATCATTTATACCCTTAATTTCTTCTAGTGTGCCTTTTTGCAATTCTCTACTGAAATGCTAATATATTCAACATCTGCCAGATAGAATCCTTTCTTTTTTTTTTATTTATTTTTTTTAATTGGTTGTTCAAAACATTACAAAGCTCTTGACATATCATATTTCGTACATTTGATTCAAGTGGGTTTTGAACTCCCAATTTTACCCCAAATACAGATTGCAGAATCACGTCGGTTACACATCTACATTTTTACATAATGCCCTGTTAGTAACTGTTGTATTCTGCTACCTTTCCTATCCTCTACTATCCCCCCTCCCCTCCCCTCCCATCTTCTCTCTCTACCCCATCTACTGTAATTCATTTCTCTCCTTGTTTATTTTCCCATTCCCCTCACAACCTCTTATATGTAATTTTGTATAACAATGAGGATCTCCCTCCATTACCATGCAATTTCCCTTTTCTCTCCCTTTCCCTCCCACCTCATGTATCTGTTTAATGTTAATCTTTAGAATCCTTTCTAATATGCAAGGAATTGTAAATACATCTGACCCAAAGGTTTCAGGTAAGGGATTATGGACCTGTATTAATAAAGTTTTACAGTAATAAACATGTTTTATTTTCACTGATAAAAACAGAGTTCTCTGGCTGGATGGTTAGAGTGGAGTCTAGCTAAAAGGCGAGTCTGGGCATGAGTGCCTAGGTACACCCAACCCTTCTTCCCTGAGTAGAAGGGGTGGCAGAAGCAGGTTGGAGGAAGCTGCTGGCTGTCCAGTCTTATTTCACATTGATACAGCTGTTTCACCTTTCTGTGCCTCTCCCAAGACTTCAGACTCCTCTGGATCCCCAGACCTACAGCTGATTTAATCTACCCCAAAACCCTACCCCCTCGAAGTTAGATCCTTTATGGGTAAGGATAGGACTTAGGCTGGCATCTTGCATGGCTTCTTTCAGTACAGGGGGTTTATAGAAGGTCAGGGAGCTTTTAGACTGAGGTGGACCTGTCCCCCTAGGATTGGTTTACATAAGTGAGAGCCCTGGGAATAAGGACATGGAAGTTCCTATCTAGATCTGTACTTTTCCATGTCCAGGACCCTAAATGCCTCTAGTGCTGAGGGCTTATAGGACCATCTCTTCCAATGAGGAAAAAGGGCAGAGAGGCCATGGGCTGTACAGAGGACAGCAGCAGACCTCAGGCTGCATACCACTGTAAGGATAAGGTCACTTCAGTCTTCCTAATGGCCTTATTGGCTACTTATTTTAAAAACTGCCTGAACACATCTACAACTATCCTTGATATCTATCAGCAACCCTTGCTTTGGTACCTCACTGCCTTTTTATGCTGGCTTTCCCCACCTTGGTGGTCAGTGCAGGCCCCTCAGCTCACATGGCCTTCTCACCTAGGCATGACACCTGCATGGAAGCCACAGGACCTTAAGGGCAGGGGGATGGTGGACAGAAGAGCTCTGACTAGAAGGAGAGCAGATAGCCACTGTAGTAGCCTCCTGGCCTAAAGGACTTTCTTCCACTTAATCTTCAGTCTTTATCCTCCCACTTCTGGAGCATCCCTCATCCTAACTTCTTGTTCTCAAGAGTCCCCCAAGGCATCCCAGACAACATCTGCCAGACAGAATCCACCATTCCTCTTGCTGAGGTGAATGCTGTCCTGAGCTTCAGGCAGTGTCTACTACTTAACTGGATTATGAGACCCTTGGCAACTGGACATGACTTTGACTAATTTTTTAATTGTATTTTACTTAGAGGTTAGTTCAGTTTTTAACCATGGACATATAAATACATTTTGGAATTTGAGGGATCCTAAAGCATCTCTATAAGCCTCTGATAACTTTGCACACTAATCCCCCACAACTTCTACCCAATTATCATACTGCCTCCCTCCCATAGATTTTGCAGCTTTTCTCTGTGTTTTAGTCAGCTTTCCCTCACTGGGAAAATACTTGAGAAAGACAACTTAAAAGGAGGATTTGTTTTGGGCTCGTGGTTCCAGAGGTTTTAGCCATAGTCACTTGGCCCCATTGTTTTGAGACCTATGGCATAGCAGAATATCACAGTGGAGGAAACCTCATGGCAGCCAAGAGGCAAAAAAGAGGAAAGGGCTGGGGTCCTAATGCGCCCCCCCCTCAGGTGCACACACTGAGTCACCTAACTTCTTTCCACTAGGCCTCACATCCTAAAGTTCCATCACTTTCCAGCAACACCATAGACTGGCTACTAAGCTTTCAAAACATAGGTTTTTGAGGGACATCTAAGATCCAAACCATAACATTATGTAAACATGTCCCTGCAGGGGATGTTCTAAGACCCTAGCTTGAACATCAGCTTGCTGGGGGAACACCTGCTGCTGACTGGGTCACAGAACGTTCAAGGTACTCTGTGACTTTTGGTCAGGGAGTGGAAAGAAAGTGGGGAAAACTAGAGGACACTGCAGGACCCCCAAAATATATATAATTTTAGGAATGGGAGGTGAAGGGCAAGTTAGGAGGGCTCTGAGCACCTTTGGAAGCAGAGAAGAGGCCTGCAAATCTGGCAAGGTCATGATGAAAGCTTTGCAGTTTCTTCCCCCAGATCACAGACCCCTGAGAAAAACAGCCTTCCCACCCAGCAGGGCACATTGATTTAAGTGCCTGAGGGCACCACCACTGGCCACTGCTGGCACTGCTTCCCTCCCTGTGCCCAGACTGGACTGGCCTTGGGATCTCACTGTAGGAAGACAGGGGTTCTCCCCAACTAGTGGAGTGCCAAGTTCTTGGACAGCCCTGAGATCTACCCCCTATTGGTACAAATCTCTCCTGCTAACCACTCAGGAGTTTAGTTTCAAAATAGCAACCATTTGGGCCATCAGTATTCAGAGAAGTTTCTGGCTGCTCTGGTAGCTGGATGTTTTGTGATTATGTGAATGAATAATTGAGTTTATTTTTTTTAACTTTTTATTCTTTTTAGTTATATATGACAGTAGACTGTATAACTTCACATTTCTATGGCTGTACATGATGTGGAATTACACTGGTTGTGTATTCATATATGAACATAGGAAAATGTCTGATTTATTCTACTGTCAATGAATTTATTCATTACTGTCTTAATGAATTTATTCATGAACAATAGTGAATTGTAGACATTCAATGGATAATATCAGAATCCATATACACCAAATGACTTGGAACAAACACCTATCCACCCTGTGGCCTTCTGGAATTCTCCAAGTTCAGTTTCTTACTCTTCCAAGATTCTCATGTGGTCTTTCTGGATATCCCTACTGTGAGATTCTCCATTGTCCACAACCACGTCTTCCATGGGGCCATCATGAACCTCTCACCCAAGTCAGACAATGAAAGCAGGGCCTGGGCCAAGCAGAGAGACAAGCACAAAGGCCAGCAGAACTCCTGAGCTTGTCTTTTTTTTTTCTCCTCTTAACTTCTTAGAAAAGCTCCAAGACCATGGTGAAAATGGAAGAGTAACTGAGGACGCAGGATGTCTCACCTGTGTCTTTTTATTTTCTTTGCGACTGTACCAGCCCATCACCGAATACAATTGGCCCTCTAACCACAAGTTCCACTTCCATGGATTCAACCCACCACAGATCTAATATTCAGGAGGGAAATGCATTGGTGCTGAATATGTACAGATTTTTTTCTGGTCTTTAATCGCTAAACAATATACAACAATTATTTGCCTAGCATTTATAATGTATTAGGTATTAACAGCAATGTAGAGATGATTTAAATTATCTGGAAATATACACTTAAGTTATATGCAAATGCTATGCCATTTCATATAGAGGACTTAAGCATCTGACAATTTTGGTATAAGTGAGTGGTCCTGGAACCAATTCCCATGGATACAGAGGGATGACTGTAGTAAGATCCAGAACAGAGCTCCAGAGCCTCACCTCAAGGTAAACAGCTGGGGAGAAGGGAGTCAGCTTTCCAGCTGCCCACACTTAAGGTTGAACTCCTAGCCAGGTCTCTTTCGACCCTCTTCCTCCACAATAATGGAACTACATATTACAGCCTGTGCATTTCCCTACAGTTTGTCCCTAGTAATGTGCATAATTATCAATTGGAGATTGATCTTCTCTCTCTCTCTCTCTCTCTCTCTCTCTCTCTCTCTCACACACACACACACACACACACACACATACACACACACACACTCACACACACTCACACACACACATAAGACGGAGATTCTGAAACCGAACCAACCACTGACCAAGTCTGAGTATCAGGCACAAACACTTTCCAGCCTTCCTTTCTCTCCATGCCTCCAACTCCAGGTGCCCCAGGATCTAGTGGGGTAACCATACTACCAGAGTATCTTAAGTCTTCTCTTTGAAGGATGGACACATACACACACACACACACAGAGTGACACTTATGTGAGACGTGTGCCATCCCCACATATCTTGTCAACTTCTGTTTTCTAGCTGTTCTATCCATAGCCTGCCAAATAAGAAGTCCTCAAACCTAACACCTAAGGGAGTTTTGAGGGTCTTACCAAAGGGAAGCACGTTAGAAAAACAACTAAGATGAGGAATGGACCTTTCTTCTAGGCAGTTTCCTAAATCCACAACTAAAGATATAGACAAAACAGATAGCCAGTATCATTCTTTGGAAGAGAAACTAAACATCATCTTCATATCCTCCTCCTCATCCCAGCAACTAGGATAAAAGTCCTCCTATTTTTATTTTCTTCCAGCCCTCCTTCCTCTCAGTGCCTCCAAGTCCATGCTGGGGATTGAACCTAGGGCCTTATACATTCTAGGCAAGCACTTAACCACTGAGCTATATCCCAGCCCCTAGCCTTTCTCATTGTGAGCTCTCTTGCATTGAGCAAACATGACAAGAAAAGCTAATGCTTATATAGTACTAGCATGTGAAACTGTAAAAAGTTATTTTCATATTAACTCATTTCACATTCACAACAACTTGGTAAATATATTCTTATTCCTATTTTAGGATGAGGCAACTACAAGAGAGAGTTGCCATAGGGCTGGGTGTATAGCTCAATGGTAGAGTGCTGTCCTAGCATAAACAAAGCCCTGGATTTGATCCCCAGTACTGCCAAGAGAGAGAGAGAGGGGAGGGAGAGAGAGACACATAGAAAGAGACATAAGCGCATGCCCAAAGTCCCACAGCTAGGGAACATCAAGGCAGACAGCTAAGGTTGTTCCCCAGTGTCTCAGAACCTTGGTAGAAAACATTAGGTGCTCAAAACATGCTAGCCAAGATATATAAATAATATAGATGAGAGGAAGAAACAGAAATAAATGGGTGCGTTGATGTCTACATATTTAAATACATATAGGTCCCAAAGCATCTATGTAACCTCTCAGGGTTCAGATCCCAGTTCTGTCACCTATCTGATCATGTGCCTTTGAGCCAGTCACCTAACCATTTTGTTTCTCAGTTTCTATATCTGTAAGATGGAGTAGTAATATTATAAAGTTATGTGAGGATTATATGCCTTAATATCCATATGCAAAAGTGCCTAAAAGTTTTTTTACACATAGCAAGGACTATATGAATATGTAATTTAAAAATACATTTTATCATTGGAAATAAAGTTATATAGAGAGGTTTTTCTACTAGGAATAAATGTGGTGGGTGACCTGGGCACTGTGGCACATGCATGTAATCCCAGTGGCTTGGGAGGCTGAGGTAGGAGGATCGTGAGTTCAAAGCAAGCCTCAGCAACTTAGTGAGCCCCTTAGCAAATCGGCAAGACTCTGTCTCTAATAAAATTTTAAAAAGAAAAAAAAAAAAAAAGATCTGGGGATGTGGCTCAGTGGTTAAGCACCTCTGGGTTCAATCCCCAAAACCAAAAAAGAAAAAAATGTGGTGGGTGAACTACCACTTTCAGCCAAGATGAACCAACAGATAAGATTTACCTTCCCACTTGAAAAAAACAAAAAACTTTTGGTTTTAAAGATACTTGGCATCAAGCAAGGAAAACTGATCTGAGACAGGAAACAAGGCAAGCCCTATAATCGCCCCAACTTAGTGCCTCAAATAAGTGCAGGGAGGGGAAACCCAGGCAGAATCAGGCAGGCCCCTGAGATGAGATGTAGCTGAGATTTCAGGGTGACCAAGACAGCTGGAGTTCATAGGACAGGGTAACAGGAAAAGGCTGTAGGATTCAGGGAATCTGCAGAGGGCACTGAACTTTAGTCTTGAATGCATCTCACTGTTGTTTCTTTCCCAGTGCCTCTTGGATAGTGGGCACATGTGGCCCTAAGTGTGCCAGATGTACTTTAAGGGCCTGCTCCAAGAGCACCCTCAGCAGAGCTCCCAGCTGGGTTCAGGAGAAGGCTAACAGTCCTCCTGTGAATAGGACAGCTGCCTGATTGAAGAGATGGCAAGGTTGTGAGGGAATTGAAAAATAAGCCCCCCTTCGACCCTGGAAAATATCATCTCCCAAATTTGTGAGGGAATCTAAATGAAATCCCTCTTAAGCTGCCACTCAGATCTGGGCAGCGGGTGGGGGTCTTAATCCTTTTTCTATAACAAAATAGTTGGTATGAGGTAATTTATAAAGAAAAGATTTTGATTGGTTCATGGCTCTGGAGGCTGGAAAGTTCACAAGCACATGCCAGCATCTGCTCAGCATCTGGTGAGGAGGGCCTTCTTGCTGTATCATAAATGGTGGAAGCCATCACACAAACAAGGAGCAAGAAAGCCAAAGAAAGCTCACTTTTTTCCTATTGGTGCATTATAATTATAAAAAATAGTGGGATTCATTATGCCATCATATATACACATAATATAATTTGCTCAGTCTCCTTCACCAGGAGTACTTTCCTTTCCCTCCCCTTTTCCCTTGCCCTGATCTACTTGCTCTGCTGCTCCCAAGATAACCCATTAACCATTGATCAATGAATGGGGTTCATCTAGAGCCCTCATAGCCCAATCTCCTCCCAAAAGTCTTCCCACAAATCAACATTGCTATATTGAGAAGCATGTTTCCAATAAATGCACTTTTGGGGGGACACGTTTGAACCATAGGAGGTAGTAATTTCCAAGTGAAAGCAAGTTGAAAAATGTATGCACTAAACTTTACAGATGCTCATTTGCCTAGGTATTCTTGAGAATGAATGTTTAAGTTCCACTTAGGCCCCTTGTCTTCTATTCTTATTTTTCTCTATCCATCTTCTTCAAGCCCACCTTCTTACTCTTTCCTTCAGTTACCCTTCTTCCTTCCTGAGCTCAGCACCTGTCTCTTCCCTCAGTCTTCTCCCTAACTCCTTCTCCCACTTCACTAACCTCACCCTTTTTGTGAAAAGCAGAAGTTGAATTAAGGTATAGGTGTAGAATTCTAGTTTGTTTGTTTTTTTTTCAATCTGGCGACTGAACCCAGGGTACTTTACCACTGAGATACATTCCCAAAATCTTTTATTTTGAAACAGGGTCTTGCTAAATTGTTTAGGGATTGCTAAATTGCAGAGGCTGGCCCCAAACATGCAATCCTCCTGCCTCAGGCTCCCAAGCTGCTGGGATTATAGGCATGCCCCACCACACCTTGCTCAGTTTCAATTCTTGTTGTTCAGATATCCCCCCACTTCACCTCATGGCTACTTGGGCCCAATCCTGATCTCCAGGAAGGCTCCCAGATTACATAATAGAAATTAAAAATAAAACAACATGAATAGGTGTTCCATTTTAGGCAGGTCAAGCCTGAGTTTTAATTCCTTTCTCTCCAGATATAAGGCCCTCAGAACCACTAAAATGACATGTGGTGAGCTATATATTACCACAATTTCCTTATCACTCCACTCTATTCTAAGTGGGAGTCTCTGAAGCCAATTTGTTACAGAAAAAGAATACAGCTAGGTCATGAGAATATAGAGATAAGTGCCGAAGTCTGGCTGGTCTTGTATCAGGGGAATGCTTTTTGTTCCAAAACCGAGAGGATGATTGAACTCATTGTTGGTGACGATGGTATCAGGAATAGGGACAATGATGACTATGTGTAAGATCAGGAGGAAGAAGAGGAAGTTTGGAACTATTACCTTAGGATTGGGACATGACCTGAGAATTGATGTCTATCCAGAAGAGATAACTAGAAGAATATGATGAAGACCACGAAGAGCTGTATCCTGTCACCCACTCTATTTCCCCACTCCCTCCACCGCAGTTAACCTGCCCCGATGCCAAAAGAGCTTTACAGTCGCAACTTTCTTCCTACCTTACAGCTGGCCAACATAGTCCATATAATTTGCCAAATGTGCCCGACTCTTTATGTACGAAGTAGGGGGAATGAGCTCCAAACACCAAGAAGCCTTGAAACTCTTCTATGAATTGGACAGAATCAAGGAGCCACAAACAGCACAGCCTGGTGCCACTGGATGGAGTGGCTCAGGAGTAAAAGGTGAGAATAAGAAGACAATGGGGAAGGGGGGTGGCAAGGAAAGAAGGGAACTTTTTAATAGTGGCATCCCTTCCCCACACTGCCAGGTACTTGAAAGTTGAACTTCTCTATATTTTGAGGGGAAGGGAGCACAATGAAGAGAGATGGGCATTGTGTGGAGAAAGGAGATAAAATCATGAAGGCTGGAGCTGGCTTCCTCAGAGGAAACTGAGCAGACATATGGCAGTCATCAGAAACCACTAATGTTGATACTTTCAGTTTACCTAAGAGTAAGGGGTATAGGTAACAGATATTTAGTGCTTGATTTCCCTGTAATGTAAGTCTTGAACAAGTATAATTTGAGTAATTTGACTAAGTCTCAAAGACCCTCACAGACAGGAATAAAAGACCACAGTACATAGTAGATGTTTGGAACCTCACAGCACAAACAATGTCAAAACAAATGTTTAGTATTGATAGACAAAAATGCCAGGAGGGAATCTTCAACTAACAGGAGCAACTGGCCATGCCTCACTCCCAAAGTCTGGAGTTGCTTCTCCACCTTCTGTATAGTCTTTTTTCTTCTGGAGAAAGGCAGAAGACATAAACATCTTTGATAGATCACAGTGAACCTCATGTCCTGACCACTTTTCCTTTTCTGGCATTTTATCACAGTGGAAGGAGGAAGGCTTAGATAACATCTCTGCCGTTTACTGTCTAATCTTGGGCAGGTCTCAACCTCTTTGAGCTTCTCTTTCCCCCTAGATTAGAGAACATGTATCTGAAAGTATTTTATAAATCAAATCACTAAACAGATATTTGCTTTTTTATTTAGCTTCTAATTTGCCTTCCTTTCCCTGGGTGCTGATATGGTTAATGCCTTGTCTGCTAGTCCTGATCTCCCTAAGCATTAGAGAATTGTCTTAATAGTCAGCAGGAGTACTATTTCCTTACCAAGTCTTGGTGAATTTGACCCCTACTTCTAGTATCCAAGGAAGAAGAGGTAGTCTGTAGGCCAATAAAGGTCTTAACTAGCTATTTAGTAGCAATTGCTTACAGCTTAGTAGTGCTTTACAGTTTATAAAATGTATTTATTTCCTTATGTTTTCCTACAACAGTGGCTTTTAAACAGTGGTTTTTTTGACCAGTTACTGGGTTTTATAATGAATGGGTCATGCCCAGCATTACTTTAAAATGAAATAAAAGAAAATAATAAAGCACATGGAGAATAGTAAAGGAAAGCACTCCTTTATGGAACTTTTAAGTTGTGTGTGTGTGTGTGTGTGTGTGTGTGTGTGTGTGTGTATATATATATATATATATATATATATATATATATATATATATATATATATAATATATATGTTTATGCTTCATTTTAGAAAAACGGACTTATTCTAGGTTGCATTGAAAACAAACACAGAACACTGCCCTATAAGCATCAAAGCATCATATATTAAATATTATGATCATCCTTATTTTACAAATTTAGCTACAAAATTCACTGCTACCTTTATCAAATCCTAGCACCATCACTTCCTCAGGGTAATAATTAAGTTTGCTCATGGAAGAAACTATGTCCTGTGCTTCTGGGTTTCACTACACTGAAGCTAAGAAGGAAAACTTCCATTCCTCTTCTAGAATTTTCTGGAGAAGATTTTGAAATTAAAATTTTAATGGAAAGCTAACTTAAGAAAAAATAAATTATTCCTTTACTTGGGGAGACCAAATGATTCTTCAAACCAGAGAAGTTCCTTATATAGCATATCAGTAAATATAAACAAACATCAAAACTAAAAGAAACAAATTAAGATAACCCCTTTCTTAAATAATAGGATATTGAAAAATAAATATTAGAGGTGTAGCTCAGTGGTAGAGTGCTTGCCCAGCATGCACAAGACCCTGAATTCCATACCCAGCAAAAAAAAAAAAAAAAAAAAAAACTGTACAGTAAAAGTACACTTTTATTTCAAACATACCAGGATTTAAATGATGGTGGTGCCAAATACAGGAATCATACTTACCAGGTAAAAATTTCTCTTGTATGTAAGTTATATATATATAAACTGATAGTAATTGACATGTTCTCTTTCATTAAACAGTTCATAGTTTGTCACTTCCTTTCATTGGTGATCATACAAATTATAATAGCATGATTTAGAATTTGACTTAACTCATAATGGTTAACATTATAAAGAACTATTTTTGTATAATGGTCTACTTAGTGTGTATACATTGTAACCACAGCCAGGTGTGGCTACATAGAATTCTCTCTTGCTAGTTACTAATTCAGCACAGATTTTTTTTGTCTACTTTGGAAGTAATCAAGCTTTTCAGTTTTAGGAGCATTGTGGAGAGAGGTTCTTATTAATAGACTTAAGAATGTCAAGTGATTTTCAGGAATAGGAGAAAAAGCACTTCTCCCACACAATTGATATTAGCATTGCAGGGTATGGAGACAATAAAAGTTCATAAAATATTTATTGTTGTAATGTTTAAAAGAAAAAATGATTAATTTTCCATAATGTAGGAAAGTTTGGTCCTCTCTACTCCTGTGACTATTCCAGACCGCATCTTCAGACAGATTTACTGCATTATCTGAAAACTGCAACTGCACTGTGACCTTAGCTCTTAAGTACACTTAATCATCAATTACTCCTGCTCTCTAGCTTTATGGAGCCCACTATTCCATGAACTCCATATGTTTTGTTTTGTTTTGTTTTGTTACTGGGGATTGAACCCAGGGGCACTTAACCAGTGAACCACATCCCAACCCCCCATTTTTTTTTTTTTTTTTTTTTTTGATACCAGGGATTGAACCCGGGTGTATTTAACCACTGAGCCATATCCCTGGCCCTTTTTACTTTTTGAGACAGGGTTTCACTAAGTTGCTTAGAGCCATGATAAGCTTCTGAGGCTGGCTTTGAACTTGCAATCTTCCTGCCCTGGCTTCCTGAGCCGCTGGATTACAGGCAACACCCCACCCAGCTATGAGGATTTTTCTATATCAGCATTATTGATGTATTGAGTAACATCATTATTGGGGTAGGGGAATATAAAATACTTAACAGTATCCCTGGACTCTGTCCAGTAGATGCAAGTAAGCACCCTACCACCATTGTGAAAACCATAAAAGTCTCCAGACACTGTAAACTGTCCCCCTGTGGGGTCACTGAAAAATTATCCCCAGTGGAGAACTTCTAATCTAGATTTAAAATGTGATCATACCCAGTGCATGGCCAGGTGTTCAGAGTGTTCAGTAGAATGACAATCTGACCTAGCTGATACCTTATTAACAATAGATTTAGCATCAGTGGATTAATAAGTGTAATGCACTCTTCTACCAGTTCTTGGAATGGATGTGGCAAAGTCAGCAAACTTTTTTAAAATGTTAGAGCTGTTCATGTCACTTCCATTTGAGAAAACGAAAACCGACAGATAAAGCAGTACACAAAAATTAAGATCTAGAAACTAAGAGTAATAAAAGGTAATTGCTTCAGATACTCCTCAATTTCAGTAGGACTATAGGGCATTCTTTAGTTCTTTTTTGTTGTTTAAATATTATGCAGAACCAATAAGACCATATAGCCTCCCTGATTTTGTCATAGTGGGAAGTGACCCAGGACTGAAACATACATCAGCCCTAAAGCTCTTCCTTAAAACCTAAGGCTCTGGAAGGGCAGCAGAATAGAATAGACAATATGAATGATGTATGTACATTCCATGTATGTATTATATGTCAAAATACATTCTGCTTTAATGTATGACTAAAAAAATAAATAAATAAATCGTATGGTTAAAGCTCCTCTGATATACCTCCTGAAATCCCTATAGTTTGGGTGTGTTTATTTGTTTTGTTTTGTTTTGTTTTTTGTCACTGGTGGGGAACAAACCTAGGACCTTGTTCATGATAGGCAAGCACTTTGCCATTGAGGTCTATCCCCAGCCCTGCCCCCTTCTTTTTTGAATAGATCTCAGTTGGCCCAAACTGGCCTTAAACTCCTAGGCTTAAATGACACTCCTGCTTCAGCTTTCTGGGAAACTGGGATTATAGGCATGCATAATTATGCCTGGTTTAAGCATTGACTCTAAGCTGTTTCCCACCCCCAAGCATTGATTCCTTCCTTAAAATTTTTCCCATAACAGTGAAATTATTATTTATTGGCTGGTAAAATGAGGTTACAAGAAGGAGAAACAAGGACACTAGCCTTCTATATTAAATCTAATAGGACTTTCTGTAATAGTAAACCAGGTTAGTGGTACACACGTAATCCCAGTGATCTGGGAGGCTGAGGCAGGAGGATCACAAATTCGAGGCTAGCCTGGGCAATTTAGCAAGACCTGTCTCAAAAAATAAAATTTAAGAAAAGGACAGTGGTGGAGTAGAGCAGGGTGGCTCAGTGGTAAAGTGCACCTGGGTCCAATCCCCAGTACCAAAAAAAAAAAAAGAAGAAAAAAAAACTTTCTCCAGTGATCGAAGTGTTCTATATCTATGCTGTACAGTACAGTAGGTACCACTAGCTACTAGCTATATATGATTATTGAGCTAGTGAAAATCAGGAATTGAACTTTTATTTTTTTTATTTTTTTTGGTACGGGGATTGAACTCAGGGGTACTTGGACAGGGTCTCAATGTTGCTTAGCGTCTCACCACTGCTGAGGCTGGCTTTGAACTCAGGATTCTCCTGTCTAAACCTCCCAGGTCTCTGGGATTATAGGCATGTACCACAGTGTCCAGCTAGGAATTGGATTTTTAATTGTATTTAATTTTGAGTAGCCACATGATGCTAGTAGCTATCAAATCATATTAAATAGTACAATTATATGCCAACAAGGTAGGTTGGACTCTGGTTCTTCTTAGGACCCTCAGTAACTGAGCTCCTGGGTATGGAGAATAGCTCACCTCTACATTGAGAAGTGCAGGAGATGTAACAAAGTTTGTTATTGGTGGATATGCAAATAAGGAATAAAATGGCCCTTAAAACCTGTGTTCCCATTCCAAAGAAGGTAAAAAAAAAATGGATGTCTTAGGGATTTGAATTAGAAATAGTCCTAAAAAACAAGGAGGCTCACCCCTAGAATGCTATCTCCCCTGCTGAGTTTCATACTTAGGTCTTCCCACCCTTTCCTTCATCTTAGAGGACTGGGATCCAAATGGGGGAATCAAGTAGCATAGAAAAAGATTCCTAGAGATCACATCCCCCTATTTTTTTTTCTGCCATTTTCTTCCTCTCTCTCTCCCCTACATCGAAGGATAAATTTCTCAGCAGATCCTGGCTGTTTAACCTAAGTGTGAGCAAAGAAGACTGGGTATTGTGGTGAGCCGTTCCTGTAGACCGTGGCCGCCATTAGAAGATGGCGCCGGCTTCCACTGTGGCCTGTGATAAACAACTCCTTTTATGGAGAATTGGCGCGCAATCCCTTACCACCCTATGAGAAAGATCCACGTGGCAGCTTGGGATTGGTATGCAGGAGGCTTTATTAGGCTGTGCTTGGGCGCTCGGCGGGGGGTTGCTAGAAGATGATACTTGAATCAAGGCCTGAATAAACTGCTGAAAGAAGAATCCTGTGTCGTGTCTTCCTTGCTGGCGAGGGGACGCGACAGGGTATAAGGACTTTTCAGCCCTTATACTCTTATAGTAGGCTAGACAGCCTCAAGGTTCCATTTTGGCCTACACTCTGCACCCTTGTTCAATAAGAAATTCTATGTCTGGGGAAGAAAGCTGAGGAAAAGAATCTTGGGTCATCTTTTGTTTCTCTACCACCTAATGCTGCTTTTTAAAATCCTTTTGCAAAAAAACCCACAAACTTGCCTTTTTCCCACATTTCTCATAGTCTTGTTTAGACTATACCCACCTTCCTGGACTAGCCCCATTTTTCCAGCTTCAGATTATACATCTGCTATGGTACCCCAGCTAATCCCATAGTTTATCTCCTAAGGAAGATCCAATAGAATGCCTTAGGATCTGCTTTCTCAGAGGCTGTCAGACCTCATATTTCTAAAATATGTAATACTGAGAAAAACCAAAGTTGTGTTTTTCCTGTACTTACAACAACCAACACTGAATATATCTATGATCTCTGGTCACAAAACTGGGGATTTCTCCCACCAGCAACCACTTAATTCAGCAGCAGATTCTCCAGTAGACACCAGTAGTGTCTCCAATTCACTTCTGATACTAACTACCTGGAGATAATGCCAGATCCCACAGGTTGAAGCTAAGTCCCAAAAGACCTTCCCAACTTCAGACACCAATCACCAAGTAAGTCATCACCTATACTTCTGACAGGCTACAAATGAGGGTCCCATAAGCCCTTCCTTATGTTCAATTAATTTGCTAAAGTTGCTCATAGAACTCAAGGAAACATATTTATGGGTTTATTATAAAGGATATTACATGGGATGTAAATGAACAGTCAAATAGAGGAGTTGCATAGAGTAAGGTATGTGTGAAGGGGTGAGGACGTGTCATGTCCTCTCCTCGTTTAGGCTTTTCTACCCTTTCCTTCATTTTGTTTTTTTAAATATTTTTATTTTGTTTATTCATTTTTATGTGGTACTAAGGATCAAACCCAGTGCCTCACATGTATGAGGCAAGCACTCTGCCACTAAGCCACAACCCCAGTGCCTTTCCTTCATTTGAGAGAAATGGAATCCAAACTTCATCAGGGCCACCTTCTAGAATCTCTAGGTGTTTGGATATCCAAAATTCAGTCAGTCCTTTCAGGTCTTAATGAAAGTTTCATTACATAGACATGATAGATTAAATCATTGGCCACGGGTTTATCAACTCAACCTTCAGCCCCTCTTCCCTGAGGGATGGGAGGGGAACACCAGACAACTGAAAATTCCAACCAATCACAAAGTTGTTTTCTCTGGCAACTAGTCACCATCCTAAAGCTATCTGGGGGCACCCCAGTCATCAGTCATCTCTAGCATACAAAAGACACTCATCACCCTGGAGACTCCAAGGATTTTAGGACCTCTATGTCAGGAAATATGGACAACACCACATTTCACAATACATATTTCACAATATCACAGATATTACCAAGAGACAGACAATAGCATCTGATCTCTTCACAAGATCTGTTCTAGGAACTGATCTGATGCCACATCTCACCTCTCATTAGGAGATATGGAATAGCACCTATATAATTGTACTCCCATGTTTCCTTGTCTTCAGCCTTTCTGTGTTTAATTCTTTGGGACTCAAACATTAGTTTTTATAGAAAGAGATCAATTCTAGATACTGCAGTAAAGTTGGTAGAATAGGGGTGAGAGAGATGGATTCAAAGAGATGTTCAACCCCTTAATTATAATGCTTTTAGTAAGCACTCAGTCTCTACCTTAGTGTAGGTGAGTAGGACTCCTGCAGCCTTCCCAAAGATCCTCCTGTCCTCAGCTCTTGGCTGGACTTGCTTCTTGCCTTGATTACTACAGTAGGTTTTGTTTTTGTTGTTGTTTTAGTACTGGGGATTGAACCTGGGGCTCTTTAACACTGAGCTACATGCCAACGCTATTTTTTATTTTGAGACAGGGTCTTGCTTGTTGAGGCTGGCAATCCTGCCTTAGCTCCTGAGTTGTTGGGATTATAGGCATGCACCACCATGCCCAGCTCTCCTGCAGTAGCTTCATAACTCTGCTTATTTCTAGTCTTATTCCTCCAATCTAGCCTTCACTTTAACAACATGGTAAAATCAAGTCTAGGCCAGGGAAGGACAAGACCAGAACACTAAAGAGACTCCCCAAAGCTTCAGGACAAAATCCAAAGTCCTTAGGAGCAAATGCCTTCCTGATCTCTACCTGATCTTTCAAAGTCAAAAATCTGAACCCATGGTGATTCCTCTGCTTGGAATGCTCTGCCTTTAACTACTTGCCCTTTACTTTGTAAGGGGCTGGCTATCAAGATTAAAATCTTCCAGAACCCAAACCCCAAATAGGGTGCTGAAAATGCAACACAGGAGCAGAAACAAACCAGTGTCTGATCTCATTGTACTCAGAGCCCAGAGGAACTCAACTGTGCAGAGCTGAGGCCAGTGACACTATAATCACAGTTATAAAAGCATGTAACTAGGAAACCTGATCTAGACCTGAGGTTCACAGAGGGTTTCCCAGAAGAGGCAACCTGAACTGAAACTCCAAGAAAGCTTAGATTTAACTAAGAGGAGGAGGGTGGGATATGGTAGGCCTTCCAGAATAATGTATATAAAAAGTATGAGAGAGAACTGATAAAATGGAGGAATAGGGCAGGTCCAGCATGGCCACAAAACAGTACAAGTTGCCAGAATCAGTCATACTGATTCTGTAGTATGACAGTAAAGATTTTGGTCATTATCTTAAAATACATGGGAAAGCCACCTACCCTGGTCTTTAGGTAACTCCAATGGAAATGAAAGGATGGGAGCTAGGTGGTGAGCAAGTAGCAGCTTAGCAGCTGCTCTACCTATCCTATCTCCAACACCCAAAGCTACAAGTGAAGTGGTCTGCAGGGTTAGGAAGACTCACCCCTAAGCTCACAATTGTCCTCCCTCAAAGGGAAGTGAAGGAGCTGGAGGAAAACTCTGAAAGGAAAGCTTGAATCCTTTAGATTGTCTGGAGAGTCCGTATCTTTCCATTTCTCCCTCTCCTCTAGCTAACATTGCCAACTCAATTCAGGTGGGCTACAGGACAAAACCTGCATTCCCCACTTGGCCTCACAGGAGGGGATGCAGCAACAAATGTGACTTACAAAGGGATGGGTATTAGAACAGAAGCCATCTGAGGTCTCAGATGAGCAGAGAGGAAAGAGATCCAGACCTGGAGGGATCTGGGAGGACCAGGCCAAGATAGGATTCCATGGGCCAGATGTGAGCCAAAGGAAAGCCAGCCACCTTGGGAACCTCCAGCTCCAGAAAGGGGACCTGAGGTCCTTGAGCTTACATGTTGAACTTGGAGAAAGAAGTTCGTTTTGAACCCAGACTCTGGGTGGTACCTCAGTAACAACAATTCCAAGGGGCTCCCCAAATTTCAAGAAAAAGCAAGCAGAACTATTAATTGTATTGTCCAGGTCCTTGGCCCCAACAAAAAATTAAGCAAGACACAGAAGTAACAGGCAAAGTGCAGATGTATTGAAGGTGAACATGGAAATAGCATTCTGCAAGTTATAACTGAGAGGGCAGAGTAAGAGAGAGGCTCAAGGCCCCTGTGTCTGGGAATTAGTGTTTTATATGCTGAGCTCTGGGGCACTTTCTTCCTTATGACCTGATTGAAAACCTTACCCCATTTGTTCCCATTGGTTACCATATGCTACCTGATTAGAATAGTATCCAATTTTCCCCCATTGGTTACTTCAAAAAAACTTAATTAGAACACTGTCCGTATTACCTCCACTATTTTAGAATATCCAACCTGGACAGAATTTATCATGGGCCTTGAGTCCTCAGTGGTGGGAGTTGTCAAGGTAATGGGACTTATGGTAGATAAACAGGGACTTGATGACTCATTTCCCTGTCTTGTCTTCCAGTGGCTATTTCTTGTACCCTGCCTCTGCCATTTTGGCATCCCTGAACTCCTACCCAACAAAATGAGGGTTCTCAAAATTTAAAAAAAAAAAAAACAAAAAAACTGGAACAATATAACTGCTCAAGGGGTGGAGGAACATAGTTCTTGAGGGCTGCTCATAAGCAGACAGGAAATCTCTTGGGAATAGCTCAGTCTACACAGGTTGGTGAGTGTGGTCCTTGACTTCTCTTTTTAGGTTGAGTGCCCAGGGAGCCAGGGAAGTGTTAGTGTGATCTGGGTCCTGGGCAGCAAACTGGTTATGGGGTGGATGGAGACAGGGGCCTTCCACAACCACCAGAGAAAAAAACACAGGGGTTGAGGTAGCATTAAGTATGGAAAAGTGAAAAGACAGATATTTGGGAATGTCAAGGAGGCAGCTCATGTCCAAGTCTGGGCCCAAAGAGCACAGTCATCAAAACTGTGCAGGAGCACTGCCAGGACTGCACAATAGGAGAGCCCAAAAGAGACTGACAGTAAAACAGGAAAGTTTGCAGCCAACCAGGAGAACAAGCAGTCTTCCTGGAGGGATCCTGGCATACTCTGCAAGCCTGGGCAGCCAAGCTTGAAGCTTTGCCAGGGTCATTGGCCTAACTTATGCTTTCCTGCCCCTAGGCAGGAAAAGTGTTTGCTAGTGTGGAGTATGTGTTTGCTATGTGGAGTGTCCCCTACCTCCATCTCATGCTCAGTCCTCTGATACACCAGTGCAGAATATTTGCACTGGAACATTATTCCCTCCATATACACACAGGGCTGTCTCACATCTGCATGTCTTAAATGCCAATCTTCCCCCTATAATCCTGCCCTTGTTCCCTCCTCAGGAAACTGTGCAAAAGCAAAAACAAACAAACAAACAAAAAAACCATCTCCCACCCCCACCGCTTTTGTTCATAACTGCATCCACAAGCCTTAAAACAGCCCAGTACCCAAAAGGTGCTCCCTAAATTCTGAAGCACTGCCAGGCATTTTTTGGGATGTAGGTACTAATATTATTTCCAATTTCATTTCACAGATGAGAAACCAAAGTTAACATTCTATCTTACAAAGAGAAAAGTAAATACTTATGTATAAATTCCACCCCTTTATTTTACATAGATATCAGTGGTTGCAATCTTAACAATATATGCTACTCTTTAAAAAAATATTTGGAAGCAGGCACTGTGGTGTGTTCCTGCAATCCCACCTGCTCCGGATGCTGAGGCAGAAGGATTGCGAATTCAAAGCCAGTCTCAGAAACTAAGCGAGGCCCTAAGCAACTGAACAAGACCCAATCTCAAAAAATAAAAAAGGGCTGGGGATGTGGCTCAGAGGTTAAGTGCCCAGGGTTCAATTCCCAGGACACTCCCCCGCCCCCGCCCCAAAAGAAAATTGGGCGCAGCTGTCTGTTAAAGATACAGATGCGTGACAGTGGGAGACTACATAAGCTTGCTTGAGTGTAAGGCCAACTGGCAGCCAGGTACGTATTGCACCGCTTCCCTTCCAAGCACGGATGGACTCCCAACCCGCAGGCTTTTCATGTGGAGTGGCCAGACCCACAAAGGGCTTCGGATTAGTCCGGAAGTTAAACCCACCACTTGCTCTCCAGGCCTTTAGAGTCTAAGAGATCTCTCCGCATTCCGACCTAGGCCGGAACAGGGTGGCAGTCTAGTACCACATAGGCCAATTTTTAGCTCATACAGGGCTTTCTGCTCCATAATCCTCTCCGGCCTTAATCCTGCATAGAATAGACGTGGAACGCCCCAGCTAACACCCTCAGCATAAAGCTCAGGGCATAAAGCTCTTGGGATAAGAGCCGCCACTCCCCCGCGCATGGAAATCTATTAAGCATGGTTTAAAACAAACAAAAGTGTAAGTACCGTATTTTTCACTCTCCCTGTTTACAACGGTAAACTCAAAACTCCCTCAGCTTTGCCTTCAATGGAACCAAACGGAAGGGGCGGAGCTCGAGCTACGCCACGTAGGAGCTGAGAAGTAGCTAGGCTAGCCTTATGGGAATAGCCGTACACTTCCCCTTTTTTGCTTGTATATAGCGTTCTAATCATAGTTTTAGAAGCTTTTTTAATAGATAATGATATTGTCTGTTTCAGAACTATTGGTAGAGCGCTATTGCGTGGCGGAAGACACCACGATGAGTGATTGAACCTCGTTCTTCCTACTACTGGACGTCGCCATCTTGAGTAGAACTGAACCATGGGGGCCGCCATTTTGCTGGACCGGGCGGGTATTTCCGGTTCCGGCGGGGGAAAGCGCTCTCTTTTCCTTTGCAGGGCTGCGGCGAGGTGGCCGCGGTGCTTGTCTCTCTGAGCTATCCGGTGCCATCCTCGTCGCTGCGGCATCTCCACCCGCCGCTGCCATGACTGAACAGATGACCCTTCGTGGTACCCTCAAGGGCCACAACGGATGGGTAACCCAGATCGCTACTACTCCGCAGTTCCCGGACATGATATTGTCCGCCTCTCGAGGTACATGCTAAGGTGTTGGGCGAGACTGGGTGATGGGGGTAGGGGTGTTGCGCTTGTCGTGGGATTGGGCGGGTGGCGCGCGAATTTGCAGGCCGAGCAAGCTCTGTCACCGACTGTGAGTTGGTGAGTACAAACCCGATCCTAGGCCTCAACCGAGACGAACAATTTTACAGATGAGCACGAGTCATAGTCCGTCATTGCCAGGAATGGTTGAAGACTTTTTAAATCTCTGGCCCACTTCTCAGTTGTGGTCAAATATTCCCAGGGACCACCTGGCTGGGCGGAGCGGTGATGACACCAACATGCCATCTGAATGCCATGTGCTGAAAAACAGAGGCTGTTTCTGAGCTGCCGCCCGGCCCTGGGTTCAATGGGAATTGGGTAGACTCCAGAGGGGCCTTGGTGACCCACATCTCCCAGCCTGCACTTTCGGCCCTCTCTCACTCTTGTACCTAATAGAGCTTAGAAAGGTCTTGGGCTTTACCATAGCTGCCACAGAATGAAAAATCGCCCAAGGGCTAGGCTAGGTTCATGTCTGACACTTATTAATTTTCAGACTTGTTGAATGAGCCGCATTTCCATAAAAGCATCCAGTCCTGTAGCATATGAAGAGACTTATCAGCTTTGATTTCTGCATTTCTGTCAGCCCTCATAAGTAATCACAGGAAGTCCCCAGTTACTCATCCCACACCCAAGCTGCTGTCTTTCCACATTCAGAGAAGATGCAAAATAAATGTTTTATTATATGGATCTCAGGAAAAAGTATCCATAATCTCTGACACCTGAGTTGGGGTCTTGTGGCACATCTAGCTTTAAAACTGCCTGTCTCTCTATCTGCAATAGTGGGTAATTCAGTCCAGGATAGTAACTGCTCTCATAGCCTACAGTTCCCCTGGCCACATAAATGTTCTCAACTTTATTCTCTTTAACCCACCCACAACCCTGAGACACCTTGTTATACATCAGCAAGTGGGCTGAGTAGGGTTCTCATGGATTTTTCTTCTCCTGTTTTACCTCCTTTTAGATAAGACCATCATTATGTGGAAGCTGACCAGAGATGAGACCAACTATGGTATCCCACAGCGTGCTCTGCGGGGTCACTCCCACTTTGTTAGTGATGTGGTCATCTCCTCAGATGGCCAGTTTGCCCTCTCAGGCTCCTGGGATGGAACCCTGCGCCTCTGGGATCTGACAACGCAAGTAGCTGCTCTGGGGCCTTGGGGGAAATATGGGCAGAAATGAATAGATGCCATCAGAATATGATTTCCCAAGGGAAATTGGTCCATCTGGGAAGGATGAGGCTAAAATACCTACAGAAGATAGTTGCAGTTGTTTGGCCTCCTTCCTTGATTTAATTGAGTTAGCTACTTGAAGTTGCTGAGGACTGATCTAATTGGAAAGTTTTGCTGGGTACATTAGTTGGAGTTGGCAACCATTTAAATATGTTTGAAAGGTGGTTAGGCACTTGACAGGTATAATGGAGGATCCTGGTGATGACAGATGACATTGTCACCCAATCCCCACAAGGAAATGAGGACATGTCCTGCAATTCTGAGTGGATTCTCTAGCATATATGCAGCCAAGAACTTGCTGTAATCCAAGCCACATCTAGGTTATGTGAATAACATAACCACTGGGTCAGGAACAAGGCAAGTAAAAAGATTTGGCTATGGAAGGGAAAAGTTTGCAAAGTCTGTCTAGAGAGTGACCAAGTTCTTCCTCCCAGGGGTACCACCACAAGACGATTTGTAGGCCATACTAAGGATGTGCTGAGTGTGGCCTTTTCTTCTGACAACCGGCAGATTGTCTCTGGATCCCGAGACAAAACCATAAAGTTATGGAATACTCTGGGTGTTTGCAAATACACTGTCCAGGTAAAGTAAGGGCGACATCAGAAAGCACATGTTCAAGACTCTCCTACCCTTACTCTTAACCTTTCTTTCTGTGGTAATTTTAACTCCTGTCTGGAGTCTATAAAGGTTCAGTTTCTGGGGATGTAAATGCAGTGCTGCCAACATTGATCCTACTGATGAGGGGTGGTATATAGCATTTCTTGGGACAGGACTATTTCCTCTTATTTCTTTCCTTCCTCTGTAGGATGAGAGTCACTCGGAGTGGGTGTCTTGTGTCCGCTTCTCACCTAACAGCAGCAACCCTATTATTGTCTCCTGTGGCTGGGATAAGCTGGTCAAGGTGAGCTTCCAAACAGGGTGCAGGACCTTTACAGGCCAAAATGTATGCTTTGCCTCCCACATAGTCATAGGCTTTAACTTTGAACATTTTTATAGATTACCTCAGTTGACTTTTTGCTCTTGATATTTTTTCAGTACAGAACATAAATTTTTGACATTCGATCTGAAGTAGCTAATTATCTCACAGCATTTGCCACCTGTTTTGGTCTCATTTGATCTTAATTCACTTTGTCCCATAGTCCTAATAGATGGGGTTGTGTGGCTCAGTGGTAGAGTGCTTGCCTGGCACATGTGAGGCACTGGGTTCAGTCCTCAGCATCACATTAAAAAATAATTATTAATAAATAATACTCATATGTAAGTAATGTATAAACTCAGATTATGGTTTCCAAACTATTTTAATGCACTTGTGTCACTTTGTGAAATATTTGCAGAATTGAAAATTTGGAACTTAATGAGTTAAGTGACTGAGACAAGTTTGTGTTGGTTTGCATTTTTGTTACTGGTAGAATGATAAATGGCTGTTATGCCAAGGAACGCTTTTAAATAATGTCTCCTTACTCTGCCCAATCTTGAACTAGATTGTTCATCCATGAGCCCTTGTCTTTGTAGGTGTGGAATTTGGCTAATTGCAAGCTGAAGACGAACCACATTGGCCACACCGGCTATCTGAATACTGTGACTGTCTCTCCAGATGGATCCCTCTGTGCTTCTGGAGGCAAGGTATTTTGGGTTTGGCATCTTCTACTCGTTGAGGAAAGGTGTCTCAGAAAGAACACTTTGTCTTTGACATAAATTGACAGCTGAAAGATTAGCTAGGTTTTTCAAGATATGTTCCTAAGGACAATATTTTCCAGAAATATAGTGTTTGTCTCCTCAAAGCAGTACAGGAGGCTCTTGATACACTTGGTGAGGTGTCATTCAATAAAGGAAAGATTTAAAGAAATAATGGAATTTTGCCAGGCACAGTGGCACACACCTTGTAATCCCAGCACTTCAGGAGGCTGAGACAGGAGGATCTCAACTTCAAAGCCATCCTCAGCAACTTAGTGAGATCCTTTCTCAAAAGGACTGGGGTGTGGTTCAGTGGTTAAGCATACTCCTGGGTTAAGTCCCTGGTGACAATAATAGTAATAATGGTATTTGAGCTTTCAGGAAGTCAGGGTCCTGGGGGAATTGAGTCTGACAAAATCTTGAGGTGAAAGGGGCTGACATCTGGAAGAGGTCACATTGCCCTAACTCATCTTTCATGTCTGCCCAGGATGGCCAGGCCATGCTGTGGGATCTCAACGAAGGCAAGCACCTTTATACACTAGATGGTGGGGACATCATCAATGCCCTGTGCTTCAGTCCCAACCGTTACTGGCTCTGTGCTGCTACAGGCCCCAGCATTAAGATCTGGGTGAGTATGGGCTACATTACATACTGAGTTCTTGGATGCACTGTCTCCACCTCCTCATTTCCTCCCCAGCGATGCTGTGATTTACTGTGTGCCATTTTCAGATCAGAATTTTCTGAAAGCAGGAAGACATTTGTTGCCTACCAAAAGGGATGACCATGTGTACCAGCTTTCTTAACTTCAGCATAATTGCTGTTGTAGTTGAGATATTGGGGGAGGGCTGTTCTGAGCATTTTATCATGTTAAGCCTTGTATTTACCCACTAGATAGCATTAGCAAAACAAAATCTCATGGATTTAAAAAAAAAAATGCAGTGGTGTAAGTGTTCTCTATACTCTGGTTTTGACCTGTTCCCCAGGACTTGGAGGGCAAGATCATTGTAGATGAACTGAAGCAAGAAGTTATCAGTACCAGCAGCAAGGCAGAGCCACCCCAGTGCACCTCTCTGGCCTGGTCCGCTGATGGCCAGGTAAGTGGGTCTGTCCTGGCTTTTGAAAAGGGAGCACGTCCTGAGACTCTGTTTTTATTTCTGGGGGCACTATTCCATGGAACATTCTATCCAAAAAAGGGCAACAGATGGGTGTGATCCAACCCCATCTGGGGACAGTCACTCCTGGAACAGTACCTTGGACGTAAAGTCCAAATTGCATTGCAGTGGGTGCACTACCAGTTCAGTGCCTCCTTACTCAGAACTTAAAAGGTGTGTACATAGCTTCTGTCCAGAGAGGCTTCTGACAGAAGTTGAACTTCAGCTTCTCCTGCTTCGGCCTCCCCAGTTACTAGGATTATACACCTGGCTGTTTCTTGCTCTAGGAGTACTTAATGGATTATTAGCACCTGTACTATGGTAATTGAAAGAGGGTTTTTTTGTTTGTTTGTTTTTTAATGTGGTACTGAGGATCAAACCCAGGGCCTTGCACATGCTAGACAAGCACTCTACCACACCACAGGGTTTCTTAAAGGAAAGGCTATCTTTGGGACTGTAGTTTGTGACTAGACCTTGACCTGTCTGTTTTTTCCCCTTATAGACCCTGTTTGCTGGCTACACAGACAACCTTGTACGAGTATGGCAGGTGACCATTGGCACTCGCTAGAAATTTTATGAGAGCTTCACAAATAAAAAGAAAAAAAATGGCTTTCTACAACTGACTTCAGTTCTTTTAGGAAGTATTTTTCTCTAATAAGTGAAAAAAGCTACTTACAGGTTAAAATAGATTTAGTTAATAGTAATGTAAAACTGGAAGCAGAATCATGAAACTTTTTAACCAAGTAAACATAACTATGGGAAAGAGGTGTGTCAGTTTTTAAAGTTCCCTCTAGTATTGGGTTGGCATTACATGTAACATATGGGATAGTACATAGGGAAGCTTCCCAAATATTCCCCCAATAAGGCTTACCTTAGGCCTAGAGAAACTGAGTTGAAAGGAATGGATTACTTCAAAACGGTTGCAGTTGATTTAGGAATACCAAGTTTCCTTACGTTTTCTCTCATTTTCTCCAAAGATGTATTCAAGAAACTTTGAAATCTCAGATTACCGTATCTCCATTAATTTGGGTCCTTGGTTAAATTGGAGGAATGGGTTGTGCTGGGGATTGAACTCAGGCACTCAACCACTGAGCCACATTCCCCAACTCTATTTTTGTATTTATTTTATTTAGAGACATACTTGTTTTCTTAGTGCCTCACTGTTGCTTAGGCTGGCTTTGAACCCACAATCCTCCTATTTCAGCCTCCTCAGCCACTGGGATTATAGGCATATGCCACTGTGCCTACAATTTTTTTAAAAAACTAGGCAGCATCAGAAAGTGTGCGCTAGGGATTAAATCCAGAGACATTATACCACTGAGCTGCACCCCCAGTTCTTTAAGACAGGATCTTGAAATTGCATACACTGGCCTTGAATAAGTAGTGGGATAATATGTGTATATAATATTTTTTAGTTGTAGGTAGATATAATACCTGTATATTTATATGGTGCTTGAGGATCAAACCCAGTGCCTCATGCCTGCTAGGCAAGTGCTCTACCACTGAGCCACAACCCCAGTCTTGGATTAGGGTACCTCTAACCTCAAACTTAACTTGGTATGCTCATATAACTTTGAAATAGTTTCCACAAAAATAGTCACTTGAATTTTGTGGAGATTCCCAGGGGAAGCTTTATTCTTCTATGGACCCTCAGTATGGTAGTACAAGGTAACAAATGATCTTTACATATAGATTTTGAATGCTGTGCCAATAAATGGGGGTGTTAGAATAGGAAATTTTTATCCCAATCTTTGCTGGAACAGGAAAGAAGCACTTAGCCAATTTTACAATACTAAGAAATCACTTCTGATTTGCACCCTCGTATCTACTGGAGAGATGGACTCCACAAAAGAAGCAAATAAACATTTTTATTTCTGCAACACAATCCACCTTCCCATTCCCCCCCAAGAACATGAATTGTCCTCAGCCATCAAAGCAGAGGACAAAAGCTGACAAGTGACAGAAGGCAAGGGGTTACTAGAAAAATAGATTATACCCAAGGCTCTCCTTCCCAGGGATCCAAACCCCTGGTCCCTGTCCCCAGGCTCCCCATCAGACTTTGCCAAGTGGAGGGAAATAAAAGTCATGGGGAAAGGCTGGAAACTGAGGAAAGCAACTCCATTGAACAAAGGGTTAAAGAAGCCTGGCAGTGAAGACAGGGGTAGGGTGGGGTGAGCTTTGCTCCTAGATTCAGTGTTGGGAAAAGGGGAGAAAATAATTTATTGGGTGATGTAATGGTATGTAGTTTCAATCATGTTGACCATCCCAGATCTCTCACTGAAGCTAAATTCTGGCCGGTCTATGGAGGTAGAAATTGGGGATGGAAGGAAAGTTTTAGAATCCCTCCTATTCCCCAGGAGAGTAGACATTTCTTTACCCAGCTCTACCCTTTTGCCCAGCCTGCCTTCCCAAAACAACTTCCAAATCCTTAGCTAAAAATTGCACCATAAGATGGAATTGGAATGGGGATGTTATGAGTCTTGCCCAAACCCTCCAGCCCCAGAACTGACAAGGTTTAAGAGTAGGGGTGGGGAAAGAAGTTAAGGGATGAAATTACAATCTCTTCTCATCCCCTACTCAAAAGTTAGACCCCAGGGCTGGGCTGAACTGGGCTAGGCAGACAGGAAGGGAAGACCAGGCAGGCAGGCAGCTGTTCTCATTATCAGGGACCCATGCAGACCTGTTGGACAGACAGTAGGTGAGAGTAGGCCGAGCTGGAGGCCAGGAAGGTTCTTTAGGCTCCTAGAGGGAGAAGCAGGGGCCTGGGGTCAAGGGGGAGCAGGAAGCAACGCAGTAACAAACTTGGGAGGAGCCTTTCAGCCCCCAAACTTACGGGCCATCATCCACCACCACCCGCCCCCCTAGTGCGGACCAGAGGGGCCCCTGCGGGTGGTAGGCTGATCAAGGGCAAAGCTTGATGCGGGTACCCTTGGATAGCACCCGAAAGAAAGGGAAGACACGCTCGCCCAGGAAGGCAGCTGAAAATGTATGCACGTGGGCTAGAGTCTCCGCATTGTAGAAGCCCAAGCGCCCAGCCTCATAGTCCAGGTATACGCCAAAGCGCCGTGGTTTCTCACTTGGACTCAGCAGTGTCTGCTCTGTTGAGCTCTGTGCCTGGTACCGTTTGCCATTGGTACCCACACACCACACTTCCCGCTGAAGCAGGGGCTGCTGGGGCAGATGGAGCCGGCGGCGGCGATGGTGATGGCGTGAGGAGCTGGCATCCCCGCTGCCCACAGAGGACCCCCCGGAGCCCACCTTTTCTTTATGATGGGTTGATTCACGGGCAGCGCCCACCGCCCAGCCCCGCCGCCCGCCCACCTCTACCTCCCAGTAGTGCCGGCCAGAGCGGAAGCCCTGGGCCCCCAGTACGCAGCAGTCAGCCGAGAAGCGCTTGGGATGGTCAGCAACCTCTTGCCGCCGTTCTGCCAGGCGGACCCCCCGGCGGTCAGGGGACAGCATCAGGGCTGGGTGAGCGGTGTCAGGATCCAGCGTCAGGTCCACTTGGGAGGGAGGACAAATACGCCAGGGCTGGAACACTATTCCCCATCAGAAGCCAACTCCAAAGGTTCAGTCTTTCCTGCTGTACCTTCCTTGTCCCCCAACCCCCATCGATCCCATCTAGCTCTCCTCAGCTCCTCCCCATACCAGTTTACAGGACAGGCTCAGGTTCCTATGAGTTCCACCCCTTTCTCCAATCTTGTTCCCAGGACACCTGATAGCCATTCCCCAGTCCCTGACTGTTCTTGCCACCTCATCCATCCTGTCCCTACCCCCACCCCCACAACCTACCTGAGCTATGACAGAAGTTATTCTAGGCTTGAATTTTCAGTGTGGTCTACCTATAGCCTGAGCCACCTCAGCCCCCTGCACTACCCCCATGGCCCAACTTCCCTCAGAACCCAATCTCAGGTCTTTGAAGGGAAAGGCAAAGGAAGGTCATACAGGTGACCTCCCTACCTCTCGCAGCCTGACAGAACATCCGGCTCATTTTCCTCACGATGGCATCTGTCAGGAAGTCATGGCTATGGGGTTGGCACGGGTCAGGGGACCAGATCTCTGGGGGCTGCAGCTGTACCTCTTCACACCTGGAGGAAGGGGACCGGGCAGGGGGTGGGACCATGATATTCCCGGAGGGAAGAGTAGAAGCTGAGGGGAAGGAGAGGAGGGTCCAGGAGGCAGAAACTCAGGTCCTGGGGAAGGAAGGAGAGGAGAGGGATACCCAAGAGAGGCAGGGATGGGGAACCAGATATCACTGGGTCACAAAGGGTAAAATGGGAACACACCTATTGAAAGTCTCCTTGATGTCCTGGGAATAACAGAAACAAAAAGAGGGAGAGGGAGAAAGAGACAAAGAGAATGTCAGCTGCACAGAGACCATTGCTTTCTCCCAATCTCCAGCCAGAGAAAGGTCTGCACTTGAACAGGAAGGGAGAAGCAGGACCTCAAGGCCCTTAATAAACATGCATGTGTCATCATACATCCCTATGTCTGACTATATCTAACATCTCATCCAGCTGAAAGCCCAGTAACAGAATTTCATAATATGATTTGGTCACCTTTTTTAAAAATTCATTCCTCAACTCTCATTCATCCTCCTTCTAGATCTAATTCTTCCTTCTTTTCATTGGGTAGAACTGTTACACACACCACATTTAACATTGTCTCCAGCCTCAAAAACCATTTTTGGTGTTCAGGTTAAAAACTGTTGTGAGTTCTTCCGGAAAGAAGAGGTAGCTCTGGGCAGAGGTAATGGTGAACACAGCCTAACAGGGCAAATAGGGAGCTGGGGAGGTGACAGGCAGGGTAGAAAGGAGCACAGTGCTCACCTGTAGTAGTCGCAGGCCCCCCTGCTGACTCCGCTCCTGGGCCTCAGCCAGCAGGCGGCTCAGCTGGGCAGCCTGTTCAGCAAGGCGGCTAGCCACTGTTCCAGCACGTTCCAACTGAGCTTCATGCATCTCTCGGAGGCGCCGCTCCAGCCCTGCCTGCTCTTCAGCCAGAAACCGTGTGAGCCGCCCAAACTCTGAAGCCACAGCAGCCAGCTCTGCCTTCATCTGGCTCTGGAATGATGCGAAGGGGATGGGTGATATCACTGAATGTATAGGAAGGTAAATCTCCTGTTTTCTAACTGCTGTCTCTCAATCCAAAGCAAAGGAGCCCTACATTCCTCAAATCCAAGAAGAATCACAGTTCCTTCTCCTTCCTACACATACTTCCCTGGCAACTGGTCCCAATGGCACCAACAACTGCCTGGAAGGCTTCTCTCTACCTTGTCTACCTAACTTGACTTGCCCTTCAGTCTAAGCTTACATATTCTGAGAAGCTTTTTCTCCCTTCCAAATCTAATCAGCACCATCTCCATAAATATCACTGTTATCTTTCCATGGCATATACAGTATTGGAAATGCTGTTTAAAATAAAGTCAAGTATCCTTTAAAATTATTTTCCCCAGAGGCACTGTAAGCTCCCACCAGCAGGGATTATGCCCAATTCCTGTCTGTTTGCTATAGTGTCATCAGACTGTGTCAACTAAAGAGTAGGTACCTGGTAAGAATTTTTTTGACATCAGTAAGTAAGATAATTCAGGAATCAAGACATCAACTTAGGGTCCTCACTATGTTGCTATTCAGTGACCTTAGAAAAGTCACCTAAGTGCTCTAGATCAATAATCAGCAAGCTTCTTCAGTAAAGATTGGTTAGTATTTTGCACTTCATGGGCCAAGAAGCAAAATCAATGATATTAGAAGGTATAGTTGTCCCAAGGTATTCAAGTGGAATTGGTTCCAGGATTCCCCAAGTTTCAGGGGCCCTTACATAAAATAGTATTTGCATATAACCTACACATACACTCTCATATCCTTTAAACATCTCTAGATTATTTATATTACTTAATATAAATGCTATGCAAATAATTGTTCTACTATATTGTTTAGGGAAAAATGACAAAGGAAAAATATCATGCATGTTCAGTACAGATGTAATTTTTTCCTTTTTCCACATATTTTCAATTCAACGTTGGATATGGAATGCACAGATACAAAGTTTACTTAATATCCTACAACAACAACAACAAAAAAAACACCCCTGCTTAGTCCTACCCCATTTGCCTGTGCTGGGACCATCCTGGGTGATGGGCATACTTTTCACCCATGACTATCAGTGGGAGACATTCTCTGGGTAAAAATAACTGGCCAGAGTAGGGAGGGCAAGCCAACTGGGTGAGGGAAGCAGCCATCAGTTTTACCTTCTGCTCCAAAGATACTCAAGGTCCTGGCCCCCAATCCCAGAGATTCCCAAAGTTATCAATATGGACAGAGGCAAGGTGGCTCTTTAACTCCCAGACTCAGATTCTGTATTTGCCAGCAGCAGAATCTCTAAAGTATAGACAGCGATGAGTATGGTTTTGGGAAGTGACAAGGCCCACACTCTGGTTGGGGAAGTTACATACTGGGAGGGAGGGGAAGAGGGACAGAAGATGTCCTAGCTTGGTTTTTGAATCTCACAGTGCTAGTCCATTCCAACAGGACTTGCTGCCCTTATAAAAACAGGCAGAGGGTCAGGAAGTAGCAAGTAAGTGGAAAATATCAAAAAAGACTCTTTGGGGAAGGGTGAGCAATGATGAAAAAGGGCAAGAAACACTGGACAAGGAGCTATATCAGTTTCTGCAATGCTAATATTCAGTAATTCCTCCCTTCCCTTACATACCTTAGCCTTCTTCCGAGACAAGCCTCCCAGGACCACATCCCTCTCAACATCAGGGATGCTCTGTCTACTCTCTACATCTATGCTAGGACTGGAACTTCTCTCATAGCTGCTGTGCGGGCTTTTCCCCCTTTTGCCCTCTATGCCATCCAGTGCTGAGTTAGATTTCTTGGTAGAAAGCTTTGCTCTGTAGCCTTGAGCCAGGTGCCCAGCCTTACCAAGCCAGGCATTAGTTTTCACTCCATTTTAGAATCGAGAAAGGAACGTGTCCCCTCACAGCACCTCGTGCTCCCACCCCCCAATCACCTTACATCCCTGGGAAAGTATTTACACCTCTCCCATATTTGGCTGTCCTGTGTTCAGGGGATCTCATTATCACCTGTGAGCATAAGCAGGCTTATCTTCCTTGCCCTGACCATAGAACCAGTCAGCCTACTCAAGGACATCTACACACCTTCAGCTCTGTCACCCGCCTCTCCTCCTTGGCCTTCATCTTCTGCACAGCCTCCAGGTGCTTCCTAAGGGGTTCCACATGCCCCTGCAGTTTGGTCTGAGGGAATGGGAAAGAGAAGGTTAAAGGTGGGGGTTGTACTTCAGAGCCTGATATCCCCACCTCAGGTGTCAAGTAAACCCTTCCTCCTGTCTTCCCTCACATGATGATAAAGGCCTCCAATCCTCCCCTGAACTCATGTACATTTTCTAAAGATGAGGTTCTATGATTACAGAGGTCCAAAACCAATAGTTGGGGTGGACAAGCCTTGAGCCTCTACCACATGGAAGTCTTTGCATGAGTATTCCTGACTTTGGTCCTTTCCACCTTATAAATGATCTTCATCTTTGAATACTTTTCTGATGATTTTATACCCATGTTAAGAATCTTTTGGTGATCTCCCACCATTTCCAGTGATCTGACCCTACATTTCTATCCTCACTTCATCCTTTCTATAGTCTTTCATTTAGTCACATAAAAGTACTTGTCTTTTCCTATTTTCTTTCTTTTTTTTTTTGGTACAAGGGATTGACCCAGAAGTACTTAACTACTGAGCTACATCCCCAGCCCTTTTTATTTTGAGACAGGGTCTCCTAAGTTGCTTAGGGCCTTGATAAGTTGCTGAAGCTGGCTCTGAACTCACAAGCCTCCTACTTCAGCCTCCCAACCCCAGGCTGAGTATAATGTCTTGCTGTTCCCCCTGCCTGGGATTATCCTTCCCCACCTAGCCTAAGGCATTCTTACTTTAAAACCCAGCTCCCTAACCTGATTCTTCCTGCCCCCAACCTCCTCTGTGATCCCAAAGGATCTGGAATAAAACCTTTATATTACTTCCCACAAGTGTGCCTCTCCACCAGATATTGCATGGTCCCCTCCCCACTTAATTTCTGTACTTATGTTTTCTCTAACAGTCAATTACTTGCTAAATGAAAAGCAAAAATCCCTTCTTCCCTAAAGTTATTAACTTTCACAGCAATTAGGCACATTAACTTTTGTGGTCTAACAGTTTATAAGTGAGTCTTTTCCTTCTCCTGCCCCCATCTCTTCCATATTGGGGATTGAACCCAGGGGCACTCTATCACTGAGCTAAGGAGGTCCCCTCCCACCTTTTTTTTTGAGACAGGTTCTCACAACCTGGTCTCCTGCATCAGCCTCCTCAGTAGCTGGGATTACAGGTGTGCACCACCATGCCTGGCTCTGAGTCTATCTTTAAAGGGCTGTTAGAGACACCAGAATGGGTGAGTAAGTCCAACCTATTAGCTCTTTACTTTTTTTTTTTAATGTCTTCTATTTCTGCCTTGCTCCCTCCTTTTCCTTAGGGGAAAATACTGGATAGAAAACCTTAAGCCTAGACACTAACCAGGGCCTGAATGCACTTGGGTGATCTGAGGCAAGCCACAATTCCAGTTTCCTCAGCTTAAAAACGGGGATAGAATCTATCCCATGAATAGTATACTTAGCACAGTATCTGGCATGTGGCAAAGACCTGCAAATGCTATCTAGTATTTGCTATCTAAGTTGTCAGCTGCCAGTAATATCCTAGTAATGACCCTTGCACTAAAAGGGTTACTGACCCAGATTACAAAAGGCAGTTGTTGCACAAGTAAAGAAAAAATTACAGTAACAATAAAATGGCAGTCGTTCTATAACATGAAAATAGTAAAAGCCACACAAAATTTTGCATTTTGATATTACCACTACCGACACACACATCTAAACCCAGGAACATTCTACATACTGAGCTATGTCCCCCACCGTTTTCCTATTTTGAGACAGTGTTTAAGTTACCAAAGCTGGCCTCTAATTTTTGATCCTTCTGCCTCAGCCTCCCAGTAGCTGAAATTACAGACATGACCACATCCAGCTTAATATTATTTTATATTTCTCCACTGTACAATCAGTATTTCTACTCCATTAATTTGGAATTCATATGCACCATTATGCCTGGCTCTGAGTCTATCTTTAAAGGGCTGTTAGAGATACCACAATGGGTATCTATTTGCTCTTTCCTTTTTTTTTTTTTTAACGTCTTCTATTTTTTGCCTTGCTCCCTCCAATATTTTTCAATATTTTTCCTAAATCACTGACAAAAAAAATTCTTAAGCACAAACCCAAATAGAGTACTATTTAAGAGAAAATTTCAAGGACATTTCAGCTTTTAGGGACTTTACTTATGCATCATTTGTTACTACTATCTGTTCAATAAATATTTCTACAAAACAACAGTGTGCCGAGTTAATGCACATGTACATATAAGAATAAACTACCCATCTATAAAAAAAAAAAGTCTCTAAATCAGAAAAGGAATCACTTGAATTAGATTTACATAATAAAGCATGTATCTACATTTGCTGATTAGTTAATGTCATATTAAATGTGTTTATCTGGCTTCCAAAACTGTTGGGCCTGGTAAACCGATCAAGGAAAAGGATTATAATTTCTTTTAACTCCTCATCCACTTCAGAACCTAGTAAAAGAATTTTTGGCAGCAGCAGACATTCAACAGATGTGGTTAATATAAATTAACAAAGTGACCACACATTGTATTATGGGTTCACCTAATTAGGAGCTGAGAGGATATAAAAGAGAAGGACAGCCCTGAGTATGGTGGTACATGACTATAATCCCAGCTACTTGAAAGGCTGAGGTTAAACATAAAAAGGGCTAGGCTGGGACTATAGCTCAGTGGTAGAGCACTTGCCTCAAATGTGTGAGGCACTGGGTTCGATCCTCAGCACCACATAAAAAATAAAATGACATACGCCGGTAATCCCAGTGGAATGGGAGGGAGGCTGAGACAAGAGGATCCAAAGTTCAAAGCCAGCCTCAGCAATGGTGAGGATCTAAGAGATCGTGTCTCTAAATAAAATATAAAATAGGACCAGGGATCTGGCTCAGAGGTTAAGTGCCCGTGAGTTCAATCCCAAGTACCAAAAAAGGAAAAAAAAAAAAGACTGGGCTTAAGGGGCAGCAATTCCCTGCTAGGCTGAGCTTTCTAAAGCTATTCTCCTTATTAATTCAGAGTCTCTGTCTTGTTGATACTGTGGATTGAACCCAGGGATGATTTACCACTGAGCTATAACCCTAAGTCTTTTTATTTTTTATTCTAAGACAGGGTTCCAAGTTGCTTAAGACCTCACTAAGTTGCTAAGGTTGGCCTCAAACTTGCAATCCTTCTGCCTCAGTCTCCTGGGATTACAAGTATGTACCACTGTACCCTACCTGATTCAGAATCTCTAGTGGTAGAAGCTGCTTTATTTATTTATTATTATTATTATTTTTGCATTACTAGAAATTAAATCAAGTTGTCCTCTATCAAAGAGCTACATACTTAGTTTTTATTTTTAGACAGGATCTCACTAAATTACCAAGAGTAGCCTCCACCCTGCAATCCTTGTGCCTGGGATTATGATCATGGACCACCATGCCTTGCCCACTGTACTTTTGAAAACTTCCTCCAGTAACTCTAATAATCAGGCAGGTTTGACAATCATTGTGTGCAAGGAGATGAGGTCCTCCTTTAATGGCAGCATGCTGTGTTATTTATGGTTCCTGGAGATGAGGCAATCTGGGTTTCTCTTTTTATTTTATTTTTTTTTTTAGGTTTATCTTAGCTGTACCACACTGAGCTGAGTTATTACTCTAAAAGTGAGGTAATGATAATAACCCCTAAATAAAGTTACTGAAGAAATCAGAAGAAGGGGTAAAACACAGTCATAAAACAAACGAAAAAATTTCTGTGCAGACTACACAGAAGCTACCCTGCCTTCCTTCTGATCTCACTCCTTCAAATCCACCCAGACCATTACAAAGTAATGCTATTTGGCCTGGCACAGTGTTGCATGCCTATAATTCCAACAACTTGGAAGGCTGAGACAGGAGGATCATAAGTTTGAAGTCAGCCTCAGCAACTTGCTAGAGTCCTAAGCAAGTTAGCAAGAATCCTGTTTCAAAAAATAAAAAGGGCTAGGGATATAGCTCAATGGTAAAGCAGCCCTTGGTTCAACCTCATAGCCAAAAAAAAAAGAAAAAAGTAATGTTATTTGTGCTGGCTATCTCTCAGAAAAATCTTTTTTTTTAACCTAAAAGTTAAATTGGAGGTAGGGAACAAGACCTTAATCAAACTAAAATCAGACTACAAGAAGAAAGTTCACATGACAGAAAAGTCAAACTAAAAACAAACATACAAATGGTGGTGACACTGTTACAGGTATACCCCAGGGAGAGGGACAGCCATAACCAAGTCCACAATTTACTAAAGCTTCGTGGCCCATGGTACAGTATTTACACCTTTCTGACTGTTCCCCATATTGTAAAATGAAACTGGAAAATATATCAACTTATAGAATGGTTTTAAGTTTTAAACGATAACCCATGAAAAGTGCCCAATTTACATAAGTGCCCAGTAAATATTAACTATCAATTCTGGAGAAATTAAAGTTCAAAGATACTCAGATACTTGAGCAAGATTTGATAGTAAGGCAGAGCTAGGTCTTCTGCCTTAAAAGCCACTCTCTTTTCCAGTCAGTACAACAGACCTGTACAGAGTAGACCAAAGACCTTGAGGTGGGAACCAAGCCATACCACAGGGTGGTATGGAATCCATTAGGAGGCAAGTGCAGTACATTTGGATATGATACTAGCATTTCTATATTCCTGTTTCATTCAAAGTCCTTTCTTGTTCTTTGAAATCCCCATTTCTTTCTACCCCAAGGGACTTAGTCAAGAAGGGACTTAAGACTCATCCAAAAGAAAATGAGAGTGCTAGTAAAGCCTTGGAGACCTGTCACTTGCACCCCTACACTTAGCAACAATGGAGGTGTGAAAAGCAGTGCCCTGCTTCCCAGAAGACAAAGCCCACTGATCTGACATCACTCACTTTGCCCTATTTACTTCCCAGGTCTGCTTCATTGTATCTGCTTTGTCTGTGTACAGGATTCTTCTCATTCAAACCCACCCTGGTGCCAATGCTTGGAGAGGGAAAATCAGTTCGCCAGAACATGAGGTACTCTGAGAAGTACAGATGTTTCCTTTTCCCAGTTCCCCTTAATAGTTCTCTAACCCCACTAAACTCCATCTGCACTTTTTACTTGTCTCACCTTGTATTCCTGTACCACCTCCTCCAATGGCACCACACTGTGCTGTTTGTGGCTCCTGGATTCTCGGCACACCACACAGATAGCTTCTTCATCCACCTCACAGAACAGCTTCAGAGCTTCTTGGTGTTTGGGACAGATGCCCTGCTCATTCACACGGCTCCCTCGACCAGGGGTTGGGTGCATCTGCCGAATCACCTGAACCATGTTGGCCAGCTGCAGGTTGGGGCGGAAGCTCCGCCGAGGAAAGCTCTTTCGGCACTGGGGACAGGTGAAGCACCTCCGAGGGGCTGGAGGTGGGGGCAGTGGGGTGACGGGGTCTAGCTCCTCTTCCTCGTCCTCCTCCAGCACTTCCTCCTCCTCATCCTCGTCCTCCCCCCTCAGGTCCTCCATGTCCCCCAAATAGTAGTGCAGGTCTTCCTCCTCGTCCTCCTCCTCCCACACGTAGTCCATGTTGTCCCAGTTGGACCCACCCATGCCACTGGTCCAGAACACACCCTCCTCTTCCTCCTCGACCTCCTCCTCCATTTCGCCCTCATAATCTTCTTCCCGCATGGGGGTGTCCCACCCGCCTCCGGCCCCCACAGCCTCCACTTCCTCCTCCTCTCCTTCCTCCTCCTCCTCCTCCCGGTCCAACTCATCCCTGTCCTCCTCATCCTCCCCACCCCACAACTGGGTTACACACACTCGGCAGAAGTTGTGCCCGCAGCCGATGGACACCGGGTCCGTGAAGTAATCGAGGCAGATGGCGCACACCGCCTCCTCCTGAAGGGTCTGCACAGGGTTGGGTGTCATGGCAACGGCAGCCATCTTAGTGTCCAGTCAGCCAGTGTAGATGTGCGGTGGGGGGGTCGGGGGGGGGCGGGGGTCTTCCCTCTCAGACGCCCTGGCGACCCGGCCCCACCCCCAGTCCTGCCCCTTCACACCTTCCCTCAAGCGCTGCCAGAGAAATGTCCTCCCTACAACCCACCCCTCCAAAGAGTTCCCTACTCCCAGACGACAACCGTGTCTCTACGAGTGGAGGGGACAGAGCTGAGAACCACCGACAAGTCCCTCAGGTGGCCCTGAGTGCAAATCTGCCCCAACGCTCCCCCGGCCTCCTCATAAACCCCCGCCCCTCCTCACTTCCTGGCCCCGCCCCCTCACTTCCGGCCTCCCTCCTGACACTTCCGGCGTCTGCGCACAACCCAAGCTCTCGAGTTCCCTCCCCGATCGTGCTACGCCCTCTTCCCCCCCCACCCCACCCCCCGGGGCCCCAAGGTAACAGGAAACGGCGAGGAGACGCTCTAGCAGACACTAGGGAACAGGGCGGGAAGCTAGGACGGTGGAGGCCCTCGTCTCTGTGATGCAGGGAAGCCGGGAACGCGCACAGAACAGAAGGACTGCCCACCTCCATCCCCCGCCACTGGAGAGAAACTACGGGGGACAGTGGGAGCGTTTGGCAGCTGTCTGCTCTCGGTGCTATGACCGCATCGGCCAGGCGCCATCCTACCGACCGAGCAAGGACGACTGCAGCAAGGACTCCCACAGCCGATGGCGGAAAGAGAGGGGCCGACTCCGGTGAACGCCCTGAAGTACTTCCGGCCCTTCTAGGCAGAAGACTTTGTTGTTTGACACTCTAGAGGGTCCTTCCTAGTCGGATCGGGAGGTGGAGCCTGAAGAAGTACTGTGGGAGTGGAGCCAGACATACCACCTTTCCCTTACTACTGTTGGCATTTCCACGCCCATTTTAAAAACTGACCACCGGTCACAGTCACAATGTTTGGGTGAACTTCCCTACTAAGGAAGAGTGACAAATCATTACATCCGTATAGTAGAACGCTCTTTAGCCATGGAAAAAAAAATCCTCTTCAGAATATTTATTAAATTTACAAAAACCAAGTTACAAAGTGCAGAGTATACTACCATCTGTTAAAAACAAACAAAAAAAAGGGTAGAGGGCGAATGTAAAATAAATTAATAGCTTTATATTCCTGCGCTTAATCAATAGTTCCTACCTCCGAGTTTTATGAGAATTAGTAAACCTCATGTATAAATTAGAACATTGCTTAGCACGTGATAAGAACGATATAAGAGTTAGCTGCCCTTTATTATCATTCTTCTATGGAATACTACTGGTAGAGTTTCTCTAGAAGTAGTATTCCACAGAAAGGATGAAAGCAGTAAGTAAGAAAAACACTTTCCCGTACATGTAGTTCTGTATCCTTTGAACTTTGAATCAAACCCATTTATTATCTTAAAGATATTTTTCCAAGTGTCATTGATTCATTCAACAAATACTTTTTTGAGCTGTGCACCGTTTGTGCGCCGCTTGTGCACCGCTCTTGCTCCGCACCACAACTACTTAGAGGTTTTCATTCGTGGAGTCCCAATCTAAGAACAAGGGCTAGACTTGGACTTATAGGACTGGTTTTACTTGAAAAAGTCTTGTCCAGGGTATATTGGTAAAAGTGATGCCTGGTCCCCAGAACATCTATGCCGAATAGATTCTTTGTGCGATAGAAATAATATTTGATGCTTCATTTAAATATTTTTTAAATGGCGGAAGAAACTACTGGACCATGATTCATGTACAGAATACCCAGCAGGTGTTGGACACAGAGATACCAGGGTGGGGCATGTAAAACTTACTCTGTGAAAAACTTCAGGTGATCACCGTGGTTCCTTAGGAGGTGGGCCGGGGCCTCTGAGGACGTCTGTGTGAACGCGCCGAAACCACAAACCTTCGTGGTGAAACATTCTATATGCCAGGAATTGCAGGAGCTGCTGTGACAGAGACGTCGGGTACAGGAACTGGACAGAACTTGGCCGGCTGCTACAGGGGCAGAAGCCCCTTGTTCCCATAGAGTTCCAGGTTCGTGCGGCTTGTAGTCCCGCAGATCTACAGCTTCAGGAATATAATAATCAAAGCTGGCTGCAGGCAGTTTCCGTAGTGTAGTGGTTATCACGTTCGCCTCACACGCGAAAGGTCCCCGGTTCGAAACCGGGCGGAAACAAGCTTTTTAAGGGTTCCTTAAACAAACTTTTAAGGGTTCCTTTTTAAGGAGACGGGCAATGAGACTGGACTAAAGCAAAACTAAACTCACAGCTTCAAACATAAATCCATGTCTCACACCTCACCTGCTTGGGTTTTTTGTTTGTTTGTTTTAAATTTTTTGTTTGTACCAGGGTTTGAACCCAGGGACGCTTAACCACTGAGCCACATCCCCATCCCTTTTTATTTTTAATTATGAGACACAAAGTTGCTTACGCTCACTAAATTGCTGAGGCTGGCCTTGAACTTGAGACCCTCCTGCCTTAGCCTCCCGAGCTGCTGGGATCGTCTTTCTCTTCTCCTCAGATAGCCTATCCTGCAACTTTTCTAGAGGAATCCGTAGGCTTTAGACTCCCCAGGATCAAATCTTGCGCACAGTACGTTCTATGTAATCTTGTGCCAGTTATTTCTAAAAACCTATGTGTGCCTCTGACAGTAGATCTCAGTCTCCTGGAACACAACACCAAAGCCAATTCACCGTGCCCGGCTAGCTCAGTCGGTAGAGCATGAGACTCTTAATCTCAGGGTCGTGGGTTCGAGCCCCACGTTGGGCGTGAAGTAATTTTGAAGGAAGGTGAGAGAGGCTCCCGCCTTTCTAAGGCAATTTGATGATACTTTCCTGAGCTATTGAGCCAGAGCCAGATGCCCCTTACTCTCTAGTAGCTGTAAAGGAAGGCAGAAATTCTAGTACAGTCCCTACCATAGCACCCTCTTCCCTAAGGGAATGTAAAAAAGTTCTACCGCTGTGGGCTTTCCTCAGGAAAGGCTCTTAGAGTGATGAGATCCTCATCAAATTAACATCTCTTTGGATCAAGTCCATCTTTTGGAGATATTGCTCCATGCTTTCCTGCATCCACTTTACTTCCTTTATTTGTATTTTGAAACATTGTGGAGAGTAGGCTGTATTCTGCACTGAGCAGTTTTCAGGCTGTGCTTGAACCGTTATTTCTCCATTTTGTAGTTTCTCATAAGCCACTCCATTTTGAGCTAAACTGCTGCAATGGAATGACTGCACACCTTATTTGTACAAGTAAACACCAGCTGGCACAACCATAAGGCATAAACTGATAAACTAATTGTGCTAATAGAATGACTGCCTGTGAAATTAATCAGATGTACCTGGATACATAAGCATATCAAACTCATATCAGAAAAACCAGGCCCATAAGTTTATTGAACACTGCTGAGAGCCATAGCCAAGTTGGAAATGACGCATGGCATTTTGGGGTTGAAATTGTTTAGAAAGGTGGCCCTGTTGGATTAGGGTGGCTCCAGGTTTAGGGTGGATCCTGTTGGATTAAGGTGGCTCCAGGTTTAGGGTGGATCCTGTTGGGAATAGGGCCTATCCTGTTGCCTCAGGCGCCCGCTCTTTGAGTTCCCGTTGAGTTCTCAAGGGGTTCTGAGAGAATTGGTATGCAGAGCCTGGTGGAGGGAGTGTATTTTTTGCAGAACGTGTGTGTAGAGCCGGTGAGAGGTCAGGAATAAAGAGTTGCTGTTTGAATCTACAAGGCTTTTGTGGTGGCTCGGTTATTTTGTGCCCAGACAGACTGCGGCAGAACACTAAAGGAAGCCACCCCTTCGATTGAGACCCATAAAAGGAGGAGACCGGAGAGAGAGAAAACAGTAGCAGCGTGAATCCATTACCTGATCATTTGTCATGAGCCTTGTCCAAGAAAATAACCTTATTCAGGAAACTCCATATCTCTGACCTTGGGCTGTAGCTGAGTGTAGTTTTTCCTACCCGTGAGGCAAGTCCCACTCCAAGCTGACATCTCAAGCTGACACTGTGCCATCAATTGGGAACTTGGCCTAGAAAAAGTTCTTGTTCTTGTAACTCTGCACCATGAACAAGTTCTTTGGGTGGTTTGTATTCTTATCTGACTACTTACAGTATATTCATATCTGCTCTCTGCCTTTGCTCTCTGTTCAGCCTTCTGAACCCCTGTGGATGTCTTAACCCTTTCTGTAAAACACATACATACACAAACATACATATGTATTTGTGTGAAGTGTGACACGTGATTTGAGTTCTACAGATAATAGAAATCAAGATTGCCCAGTTATGATTACCAGGTGACCTACAAGTATTCAGTGAACTGCCATTGATGAAAGTGGTATAGCCAGTGAATTTATTGCTATTCAATAAATTCTGATGTTGTGGAAAGACACAAATGTGTTTGGTCTATGTTAATAATACAGCATTCTCACGACACATACTAACACGAATATCCTCCATTTATAAGTCACAATTTTTTTCCTTAACTTTGGTTGAAATTAATTTGTTTACATTGACTGCTTTTTCATCCTGCAAATAGAGTCTGGTTTCTATTTTACCCCTAAGTCTCCCACGCTAATACTCCAGACCACAAGAGAAGTCTAGTAAAGCTAGTTTATTAAACTTGCTAAGGAAAGAATAGCATCACCTTCAGACTCAGAAGTCTTAGGAAGAGTTTGATATTGTTATGCTATGAGGGTAGTCTGTCAGGAATGGGTCAGGATTCATTAAATAGGCAGAGATGCTAGTACAGTCCTACTGCCACAGAAGAGTGAGAAGCTGAAGCTTCAAACCTCGGTTCTTGTGTTCTGATTAAAGAAATTTTACAGTCACACACACACACACACACAAATGCAAGAGAATTTTATTAGAAGTGAAAGCAAAGTAAGGCTCAAGCAAAGAATAACTTCAAGAGTGTGGTCCTCTTCAAGCAAAGGATGACCAAGGAAACAATGCTGCTTCCAAATTGATATTTACCAGAAGAACTGGATTCAGTCTTTGCCAGTCAGATGTTTATTTCCTTTATCACATCTGGCGGGGGAGTTTTTGACCCCTGTTGGTCCTCTCTGGAATTGTCAGGGAGGTCAATATACTGGAGGGGATGGGATTCATTTACAAGTCAGTCCTGTGTTAATGTGGGTATTTGGGTCAGTGACTGGACAAATTTACCTTAGTGTACCTGCAATACTAAAGAAACTTTCATTCTGAAATACATTGAGAAACCTGTGACCATAAATCCTGACTTTATAATGACCTCGGTGGACCTGCCAGGAGTTAGCCCCATTGATCTTTCTTGACTTATTTTTTAATCAGCTTCCTTTGTTTCCACCTGTTTATTCTCAGGGTTAGTATACCTATTGTTGTTCTACAAGTTACTTCATTGTTCATTAAGGTCAATTTCAAAGAAACCTCATGGCCCTGGTATGTTATTGGTTCACATTTCACTGCTCTTTACTAATTACTATCTAACAGTAGCACATACATGTGTATATATGTAGTTAATAATGAGTTAAAAGACAAAAAAGTACAATGGAGTATCTATACTGTTGTCAACCTCTTTCAGGCTGCCTCTGGGCCAATGGCATGTATATACATGTATGCGCTAGTGTTAGATAGTTATGTAGTCTCAGTTTGGAATATCCAGGTACACACAAGCTGGTGGTGTTAGAGAAGAGTTTGAACTGTGTATGGGTGTAATAAACAATTGAAATGTTATTTTCCAGAATTACTTAAGATCTTCTCTATGTCCTTCAGTATAGTTATGTTGTTTATTTGTAATACAATAAGGTGTATTTTATTATTTGTATTCCACATTATTTCCCCCCTACCTCCTGGTTGGTTTTATTTATTTCTGTTTTGGGGCATTTTCTAAAGGACAGTGTATTACAGAAAATCTACTTAAAAGAAGTATAAAAGAAGTATAACTTCATTCACATCCACATATCCATTCCCATCCACCAATCTCATTTGTTTGAAGTATATTCTTCTAATATTTCTCTTGAAGACATGAGTGAATAAATGTGTGCTTTGTCATTCCCCCTTCTTTATTATACGAAAGTTGACACAGTATAGATACTCCATTGTATCTATAAAATACAAAATAAATTGTCTGTTACCAACTGAAACTAGTAATGGTTATAATGATTTTCTTAAACAATAGCCAGTCTTTCCATTATTTTCTTCAACTGACTTCTCTGAAACTATGAATGAAATTATGAATTGAGTTTCCCATCCAATTCATTACAATGGTAAAGCACTATTTTAGAGTCAAAACATGCCACTCCATTTCTTTTGCCACAAATGCTTGCAGATTGTGGTTTTCAATGTCATTTCTTACCACCTTTACTGGGACTGGAAAACAGTCATAAAAGATTCTGGCATTTTCATTAAGGGGAAGTCAAAGTAGACCGGTTTCTTTTCCCTGACCCTGAACAAGCCTAGTACATGCAGGTCAGAACTTTTTGCTACAATTCCTTCTTTCTCTCCTCTTCACCTCTTTCACTGCTGCCTCTGGGGCCAGGTTGGATTTGAGATGACCCACTAGGTAAGTAACCCATGCCACTCTCAGCACAAAGGGGGCAAGCTTTCAACAATTCAGAGGAACTTACAAACACATGAGACCCTGGTGAAACCTTCGGTCTCTATCTTGGTAGTGCTGATGGCTGCTGAGGTAATTAAACCACTCTCTGATTTACATTTTAGTGAAATTCTTTCAGGGATGGTGTAAAGGAGGAGTGAGACTGCTGAGAGAGAGAAACTGTAGGAACACAGCCATGTGTTCAGACAGGAGGCTGGAACTTAGCAGCAGCCAGAGGTACAAGTGAGTGAAGGGATTGTACCAGCTGCAAGATGAGGGGACTCCCAGATTTTTTTTTTTTTCATCCAAGTGGTTTTATAATAGAGATCAGAGAATGAATACGGAGGAGAGGGACAAGGTAGAGAAAAAATTGATGAGTTCAATATTGAACAGGTTGCTGGGAATGTGGCTCAAGCGATAGCGCGCTCGCCTGGCATGCATGCTGCCCGGGTTCGATCCTCAGCACCACATACGAAGATGTCGTGTCCGCCAAAAACTGAAAAATAAACATTAAAAATTAAAAAAAAATATATATTGAACAGGTTGGATGTGAGATACCGTGCGACATGTCCATGGATCTGAAACTTGGGAACATGATCACTGCTGCAGCCACAGATGAGGAGATACAATTTGATGGCTTCTGGTAATTTAGAGGAGGAGTTGGGATAGGAGGGCAACAAGTAAGGCCAAGGGAGGGCAACAAACAAGTAAGGCCAAGGGAGGGCAACAAACAAGTAAGGCCAAGGGAGGGCAACAAACAAGTAAGGCCAAGGGAGGGCAACAAACAAGTAAGGCCAAGGGAGGGCAACAAACAAGTAAGGCCAAGGGAGTCCAAATGTGCCAAAAGGAGGGAGAGATCAATCTGCGTCAAATTCAGCACATGGTCTAATAAAAGAAGATTGGGCCACCTGGGGACCCATGGTGCCCTTGACCAGAGAAGCCAGACTGGGAACTGGATGGGCTTCCACTCTACACCTTGGTGGAGAAGGGATCTGGTTCCCAAGGTATTCTAGAATCAGTTTGGATATAGAAAATCATTTGAACAAAAGATAATGTTCCTAAACTTGGATTCACACAGACCTATACTTAACATACATTAAGCCTCATCCCACTCTGTATATTGAATGCGAGGATTGACAAGTTCTATTTTATTTTTCAGCCATAAAGAGAGATTGAACCTAGGGCCTCGCACATGTTAGGTAAACTCTCGCTCATTACTAATTACTATCTAACAGTAGCACATACATGTATATAAATGTATATTGACTACTTTTTCATCCTGCAAATAGAGTCTGGAGCCATATCTCCAGCCTTTGGATTTTATTTTTTATAAAATACTTAAGAATTTCATTAGGTTTTCGAAATTTAATAAAAATTACAGCTTCATTTAAATAACATTGACTTAAAATTGGATAATCTTTAATTTCAATTTCCCTTTATTTTTAATACTTTTTTAATTTTTTTTTTTTTTTTTTTAGTTGTAGATGAACACAATATTTTTAGGGCCTCATGCATGCAAGGCAAGCACAACTCTATGTTGGAGCTTCAGCCCAGCCCCCATTTTTAATACTTTTGCATATTAGAAGAAATAAACTTTTTGAAAGCATATATACAAATAATTTGTTTTTACTTTATATTCACATTAATTTACATTTTGACGAATCATTAAAATGTCATATACTTTGCATTTTTCATTTAAAAAAAAAAACCCTGTCGATCTTTACTGTCAATAAAGTATAAATTATGTGAATATTTTAACAGACTTGTTCTCTTCCTTGGAACAAAAACAACCAACAGGGAGGATTATCCAGTTTTAGCAACATTCACCTTTTCAGCCACATTTACCTTTCCCGCTGCAAGGTTAGTCAGTTTCATTTTTCTCCTTTTTATTATTTATTTATTTATTTGTTTAAAAAAATTATTGGATATGGCTGACTTCTCTACCTGCTGACGGGTTGCTCTGTAGTTTGGTAAATATCATTTGACCTGACTAAGTGGGATTTGGGAACCTGGGTGGTGACTCTAAACATATCTTATAAACTTAACGGAAATGCCCACGCCAGCCATCAGTTTCCGTAGTGTAGTGGTTATCACATTCGCCTAACACGCGAAAGGTCCCCGGTTCGAAACCGGGCGGAAACAGCTGTTCCTTCTTACTTGGCTGCCGCAATTTTTTTTTTTTTTTTTGTTGTTGTTGTTCTGATTGGTAAACTCTTTTACTCATTCGTCGTTGGAATGTATCCATACTTCTTTACAGTTTTATCTATGCTCCTGTCTTTCAATTCATTACGAGTTTAATATAGGTCTAGCTCTGTGAGTGCAAAGAGGGTGGTCTAACGTCATTCCAGTTTATGTTCCGAGTCCTGGAAGATCAAATATAGCCAGCCTCCAAGGAATGCCATGTAACGACAATGAAATATTAAGAAGCGCAAGAAATAATAGTTTGGAAATGTATGTGGGAAGTTCAAGCTGGTGGAAAGTGTTTACAGGGAGGACAATAGTGGTAGTAGTAACTACAACGTCCTCCACGCATCCCGTTTCCCTCTGTGGAACCTAACAATCTTTGAGATGAGTAATATTACTGCTTCCGCTTACACGGGCAACGAAAGGGTTAATTGGTCACGAAAGGTGAGGAGCCTAGAGGACCGAGAAGACGGAACTCAGGGACAGAGAAAGGGAAAAGAAGCAGCGTACAGAGAGAAATTCAAGTGAAACATGCAGAAAGTAGCGTACGTTGGCCACAGATTGCTAGTGGCTGGGTGGAAAGAGGAAAATTAGCGAGTTCCAAAAAGAGCCCGGTGTGTAAAAACTAGCCGCTGCTGCACCGCACAGGTGGCGATCGCGACAACCACCGCCTCCAAAACCGCCGTAAAGGAGCCTGAGGTCTGTCTTTCTTATCTTATCTTATTTATTTTTTGAGGTACATGCCCCCACTCCAGGCTCTGGACAGCCAGCGTGTCTCCAAAAGTACCCTCTCCAAAGTGACCTCCTTAGCTCATCGCAGAACCCCGGGAGGCCAGGACCATAATTCAGTCTTTTGTCACTCTTATCCAAGTGGATTTTGATCAATGTCTCAGTCAACACAATGCAGTTCTCATTGGTTTTCCTTCCTAGTGTTACCCAAAGTAACACAATTAACACCAACTGACTAGTTAGGCTGAGCAACATGGTGTACTGGAAGCAGCCTCTTTTGAATCATATTTCATTTGGATACACTTAAATGCTAACTTTTTATTATAGCTTCACAGCTTTCCTAGACTTATCTTGTTTTAATTAACTGACTCAGTTAATTCTTTTTGACTGCTTCTCAGTGCAAGCCATTTTATACTGGCCTCTTTGCCTTTTTAGCATTGCCCTGACAGGCTGAAAGCCACACATACTCAGTGCCTTTGTAATTTTGGTTGTTTTGTTACTCTTTGTTTTGCCCTTTGAGTTTTCCAGAAAGCCACACATACTCAGTGCCTTTGTAATTTTCTCTTACCTATAAAGGGGAATGTTTAGGGAGATTTTTTTTTTTTTCTAAAGTAATGACTAACAGAGCCAGGGCAAGGTTTGTAGCTCAGTGGTAGAGCTCTTACCTAGCATGTATGAGGCACTGGGGTTGATCCTCAGCACCACATAAAATAACACAATAAATAAAATGAAGTATTGTATCTATCTACACCTAAAACTTAAAAACAAACAAGCAAAAAACAGTAACAGAGCCAAACCTAGGTGGCAGGGCAGTGCATAGAGATGAAAATTCCTGGCTTTCCCACTTGCAAGTACCTAGGGAAATAGTTCAAATACGAATTCACATTTAATTGCAGCTTTGCTGGATCTCCATGGGTTTTAATCAATTTATTTATTTTTGAGGCAGGGGTCACTATGTTGCCCAGGCTCAAAGTGTTTCTCTTACCTCAGTGTGGGTTTGCTTGCCTTTAAAAACAAAACAAACAAACACAAACTTTCAACATTATTCCCTACAAAATTGTCTACCTAGATTGTTAACCTCTCATTCGAAAGTAATCATATTTCCTTTTGCTTTGTTGCTAAAACTTTCTTAGAAAATTTAGAATGGTATAGTGAAACCCCAAGTATGTATCGCCCAGTTTCTTTCTTTCTTTTTTTTTTTTATTTTTGAATATTTATCTTTTAGCTTTAAGTGGACACAATATCTTTATTTTATATTTATGTGATGCTGAGGATCAAACCCAGTGCCTCATGCATACTAGGCAAGCAGTCTACCACCGAGCCACAACCCCAGCCCTGTATCACCCAGTTTCAACAAATTTTACATTTCCACCATTCCTCTTTTATCTCTACCCTTGACCTCTCACCATGCTCTATCCTATCTTGATCTTCTCTTTGTAATCCACACAGATCTTGTGAACTAAACTTTTATTGTCACTTCATTGACCATTGGCCTTTGACTCAGTTTGTTTTGTTACTCTGCAGCCCTTTGAAGTTTATAAAAGAATATTAATAGCTACCAATTCCATAAATGAACAGTCCTTGTCCCTGTCCTTGGTTCTGGGAATATATTGATAAATTGCATCCTTATGATAAACCTGTGTTATGCCACTGTTAAAAGGAAAATTTCATTTAGTTATTCATTTACAATGCTGTGAAAAAGGTCTCTGACCTCCTCAAGTTCACCTTTTGATAGGCTATAAACAACTAAACAGATATAGAAATAATCTCAGAGTGATAGGACTGCAAGAAATTTAATGAATGTGATCGGATAGAGTAGCAAGTAAACAAAGGATAGAGAGAGGATCCAAGAAAGACAAATCAGAAGAGGAGACAATGAGCTAAATCAGGAAAACAAAGAGTCAATCTTCCAAAGATCTTGGAGAAAAAGCCTTCATGAGAGGAAACAAGGGGTTCAAAGGCCCTGAGGAAGAAGCATTTCAGAGGGTTTGAAAGCAGAGGGAAGAACAGGGGGGTCAGGAGGGTAAGAAACCATACTTCCTTGAATCTATATTCTGATCATTCCACCCATGCCATTTACTGTTTTTGCTTTGCAAATGTATAAAAAAAAATGAGTGAAGGACATTAGATCTGCAGTTTTAGGGGATTCTCAGGATATCAAGGCATACACTAAAAACCTCAGTATGGAATTTGTAAAGGCAGAGGCTTTATTCAAAAGATTATATATAAACAATATGCCCAAGATTTCTAGAAGTGCTATGGATTACAGCATTAAGAGCAGAAATCTGACTTTCAGATATGGCTATCTACTTTCAGCTGAGCGATCTACTTTCATCTCAGTGACTCTATCTCCTCAACCAAAAATGAAGGTTCAGAAATTCAGAAATATCAAGTTTGTAATTGTAGAATATGACCAATTGCTTATATATTCAGGATGACTCCTTTGGTAACATTAATACATTAATTTCATGGAAGAACCATTGAAAGGGATTGTTCTCTCTCTCTCTCTCTCTCTCTCTCTCTCAGGGCTTGTTCTTATTTCAAAAAGTACTAGCTTTATAGAAAAAGAATAGTAGAAGCTGGTCACCATGTGGCACAGCCCTATAATTCTAGCCTCTAGGCAGAGGGATTGTAAATTCTAGTTCAGCCTGGGCAACTCAGTGAGATTCTGTATCAAAACCAAAAATGAAAAGGGCTAGGGTCTAACTTCAGTGGTACAGTAATCCTGGATTCAATCCCTAATACCAAAAGCAAACAAACAAAAACACCCACCAATATTTGTAAGTTGAATTTAAAGCCTTAAGAAAAACTAGGTTTTAAAATTTACAGCTATAATAAATTGAATACTAATCACAAAGACAGTATGTATTCTTTTCAATGTTGACAAACATACTCCCTCCCCCTTAGAGACTAAATATCTCAAATGACAGCCATAAGCTGGGAGGTTTCCCAAAATATCCACTGATTTTAATCCAGTTGGTCCTAATACAGAGTGGAAGAGCAGGTCATTTGGGGTCATCTTTTTGGCTACTCTTCCTGTTGCAGGCATTCCTCTAGAGTTATGTTGCTGTGGTTGAATTTCAGTTTCATTCTTGCCCCCAAAATCACATTCCTCAGAACACCAGTAAAAACATGACACTTGCCTTTTATCTGGACACTAGTATCCTTAAATCCACGTGTTATATCAACATCAGTGAAATAATGAAGTTAGCATTTGATGATGGTTAATTTATCTCTCCTGATGAGATATAGACACTGGGAGAATGATTTTCTCAAGTTTAGTAAAGGGAAACCAGTGACTATTAAAGAGATACTGGCTGGGTACATGTCTGTAATCCCAGTTACTCGGCAGGCTGAGGCAGGAAAATTGCAAGTTCAAGGCCAGCTGGGCAATTTAGCCAGCCCAGTTTCAAAATAAAATAATAAATAAGTAATAATAATAAAATAAATAATAATAAGTAAATGTTCATTAGAATGCTTTCATAGCATACCTGAGGTCCTGGTTCATTCCTTAGTACCATGGTGGGGGTAGGATACAATTACAGAATATCCATAGATAGGCTGATTGAAGTAATTTTCAAATAATTTACCTATAAGTTATATATAAAATTATTGTTGTAGACCACTTCACAAAATATATCTGTGATGAAATAATTTATGTATGCTGTATATGACACAAAGGCCAACAGAAAATCATATATTTGATTAATTAATTATAATTAATCTAATTTGATTTCTTATATTTAACTGGACTCTTCTTGCCCAAGGAAGAAAATTTGCAGAGTAAGAAGAAACTGAACAGGCCTTTTCAAAATGTCCTAGCTTTGAAAGTGAAGAAAGCATAGTAGCCTCCACAGAAATGGGCCTCAGGAGAGAAAAACAATGGTGGATTAGAAACCACAAATGAAAGCAACACTATAACTTTCAAAATCTTTTATCTGAGTACTCCCCTGTTAGAGGCAAAAAAGGGATTATAGTTCTTGGTGTAGGTAGGCCTCCCAGTGGGTTTTATCTTGTAGAACAGTAGTGAAGGACACTGATAGTTTTAAGGGAGGGAGTCACATGCTTAGATTTGTTGGTAAAGTGGTGTTTTGCCCCCTGGATAGTTGAGAAACAGGCAATCTTATTTATGGCTAGTGGGAGGAAATATCACTGTTGGGCACTTTATATATTCCTATAAAATTATAATTATATATAAACATTGACCTAGTATATGTCCCTCTAGAAATTAAACCCATAGATATACAGTCCAAAGTGTAAAATAATAATTACTACAAGCTTATTAACTTCAGCATTAATCGTAATAACAAAATTGGAAACAATGTAAATGTTCATCATTCATTAAATATCAGAGTAAGTGACTTAATAAATATCAAATTATTAAATATTCATTTACATTAGAATATTGTACAGTTGCAAAAAAGATTGAGGAAAATTTTAAAGTCTTGAATAGCTCTTCAAAACTTAACAGAGCCATAATTACCTTTTTGTGTAAAATAGAGGAAAATAAAACTGAATTCACATAAAAATTCTGGACGAGTATATATATATATATTCAAAAACCAAAATTTGTTACTTAAAGTGGAAGGAGAAGAGTTAAGCCATATTCACTAAATATCTTTATAGATGTTGAATTTTTAAACTGCATAATGTGTTTTCTACTCAAAAGATTTTTAGAAAAACCCATTTTGTGGTGCAGTCTCTGTGAAAAACAGTATGGTGATTCCTCAAAAAATTTAACAAAAAATATCATATCCAGCAATTCCACTTCTGGATATATACCCCAAAGAAGTGAAACCAGGCATTCAAATGTATCTGCACACCCAAGGTCCTAACAACATTCAAAATGGCAGAAAGGTGGAAGGAACCCAATTATCTATATGCAGATGGATGGATAAAGAAAATGAGACATAAACCTCTAATGAAATATTATTCAGCCCTAAAAGGAAATAAATTTGACAGATGCAACCCTATGAATGAACCTTGAAGATGCTATTCTAAGTCAAATAAGACAGTTAAAAAGAATAAATATTGTGTGATTCCTCTTCTTAGAGTAATGGAATTTAACGACAGAAAGTGAATGGTGGTTGCCAGAGCTTGGGGGAAGAAGGGAAGAGTTAGTGTTTGATTAGTACAGTTTCTGTTGGGAAGCAGGAAGAGACCTGGAAACGGGAGATGGCGATGGTGGCACGGCAATGTGTTTAAAACAACAGAATTGTAAATTACAAGTGGTTTAAAATAAGGGCTGCGGGTGTAGGTCAGCCGTAGAGTGCTTACCTAGCAAGCACAAGGCCCCGAGTTTGAGCTAACCCACCCCCTAAACCCCCCCAAAAGGGAAGTCTGGTGTGGTGGTGCTTGCCCATGATCCCAGCGGTTAGGGAGGCTTGAAGCAGGAGTATCAAAGTTTAAAGCCAGTCATCAGTTTAGCGAGGCCTACAGACCAATCAGTAAACGGGGAAATAATCACAAGAATATTGTGGTAAATGGGGATAAAACCACAGCAATATTGTGCTTTTTAAAGTTTCCAGAAGAGGTTTTACTTAGTACAGTTAACTTGAGTTTGGGCGCTAAAACTTGCGCCCAACGTGGGGCTCGAACCCACGACCCTGAGATTAAGAGTCTCATGCTCTACCGACTGAGCTAGCCGGGCACTGTGAAAATAAAGTTTATTTCTTTATGTTTGGAACGAAATTGTGATTCCAGATTTAAAGTTGGATTTACTTGGACTTTGATAGACTTACTAAATGCCTTAATAGTCTGGAAAATTTATACTCTGCAATTTGTGCCTAACCCTCTCAAACATTTGCATCTGTTTTCTGTTTACTATTAAGGACCTAATCTGTTTACATCCTCCACAAAGCACATAACGCTGAGAAGGAAAAAATAAATGCATCAAGATGTCTCTGGAGTGCTCAACATGAGGATTTGTAATCAGGAAAGACAGGAAGTGCCTGGAGGTCAAAGTAGCGCTGGGGTCCCTGAGAACTCTTTCTTATCCGCGAGGATTCCACATTGAGATTTCATCTCACACTAGTCATAAGGGCAGTCATCAAGAATACGAACAATATAAATGCTGGATTTTCTTCAGCGCTCTACAAACACGCTGGATTTCTAAATTTCTTGAACGTAGAGGGGGAAAAAAAGAGGAAGAAAAACGCAATTGGAGATGCCGGGGATCGAACCCGGGGCCTCATACATGCAAAGCATGCGCTCTACCACTGAGCTACATCCCCACTCGTTACAATGCTACTCTCACTCCTTACTTAACTGTCACTTGGTGCAGGACTCAGAAAAGCAGACAACTCGCTGACGCGAGGTCCCAGCAGCTGCAAAATCAGGATTCACCTAACTACGAATTGTTTTAATAATTCTAAGTTGACCGTGGACAAACTGATCTCTGAAGCGGGCTACCCAGAGGGTGAACCGAGCCTGGATATGAATCTGGGGGACAATGGTGGTAAAAGAAGAGGGAATCGTCAAAACACCGTGAACTGTGACACGTAAAAGGGAATTAAGGAAGACTTTGTGCAAGGTGTTACGTTTCGTTTTTTTAAAGGGGAGGCTAATGTGGTAAAATATAGAATATTTGAATAAAACAATCTAGAGCAGTAAAATTAATTATTAATTACTTGTGTTGGAGGTGGGGAAGGACACATTGTCCACTAATTTGGATTTTCCACTACTTTATGTCATTGGAATTTTGAACCACGTTAAATCTGTTCAGGCCAACAAAAAGTTTACCAAATTACTCTGGAAACTGGAAGTTCAGCCGTGAACAAACACAGTCAATTCCACTTTTAGATCTCCCATTCCCGGAGGTATAGAGTGCTAGAGAGAAAACGGAGCCAGTTATAAGGAAGAGAGAGGTGGGAAGAGAGCTTCTAAACAGTGTGTGTGGTTGGGTTAAGCTCCAAGGACAACGTGACATTTGAAACAAGCCTTGAAGGTAAGAAATGAGATACACAGGTATTTGGAAGAAAATAGGTGTAAACAAAGGAAACAGCCCCATGCAAAAGCTGTGAAGTAGTAGTATTAATGACATTTGGCTGAAATAAACACCAGAGTTGTAGAAAATGAGGACAAAGTCTCAGGTGTAGGAGTTGGTAACATAGAAAGGGTGAGGCCTTCAGGTTATTGTAAGGACCTCAACTTTTTTTTCTACATTTTTAATTGGTACATTAAAGTTGTACATAATGGTATGGTTTGTTGTTACGTATTTGTGTATGCACACTATATAACAATATAATTTGGTCAACATCATTCCTCAGTATTTCCCCTTTCCCTCTCCTCCTCCTCCTTCTCCTGGCCCCTTTCATCTATTCTACTGCGCTTCCTTCCATTTTCATGAGACTCCTCTCATCTTACTTTTTTTTTTCTTTTTCCTCTCTAGCTTCCACATATTATCGAAAACATATAACTCTCAACCTTCTGAGTTTGGCTTATTTACTTAACATAATGGTCTCAAGTTTCATCCATTTTCCTGCAAATTATGTAATTTCATTTTTATTTATGTCTGAATAAAACTCTATTGTGAATTTATGCCACTTTTTCTTTATTCATCCATTGGTGGACACCTAGACTGGTTCCATAGTTTGGCTATTATGAATTGTGCTGCTATAAACAGGGGTATGCATGTATTACTATAATATGATGACTTTAATTCTTATGAGAAAATACCAAGGAGTGGTCATATAGTGCATGCCTAGTACTTTGAGGAACCTGGATACTGATTTCCATAATTGTTATACTAATTTATAACTCACCAACAATATAAAAGTGTTCCTTTTTCTTCATTTCCAGCATTTATATTGTTTGTATTCTTGATGACTGCCATTATGACTAGTGTGAGATGAAATCTCAATGTAGTTTTGATTTGCATTTCCCTAATTGATAGGGATGTTTAACATCTTTTTTTCATATATTTGCTGTCCATGTGCATTTCTTTTTTTGAGAAGTATCTTTTTAATTCATTTGCCCATTTATTAATTGGTTTATTTGGAGTTTTGGTGTTAAGTTTTTTGAGTTCTTCATATATTCTAGGTATTAATCCTGTCAGAAGAGTAGCTATCCAAGACTTTCTCCCATTCTGTAGATTCTCTCTTCACATTCTTAATTGTTTCCTTTGCTGAGCAAAAGCTTTTTAATTTATGCCACCCAATTTATTAACTCTTGGCATTATTTCCTGAGCTTTAGGTGTTCTATTAAGAAAATCATTGCCTGTGCTTGTATGCTGAAGTGTTGACCCTGAATTTTCTTCTAGGAGTTGAAGTTTCCTAAGGACCTCAACTTTTATCCAGAGAATTGGTAGCCATTGGAGGATTTTGAGCAGAAGAGGGCTGGGATGTATACTGTGAAGTCATTACCACAGAAAGGTCTTTCAAGTCAAAAAGGAAGATCTCAATCTTCAAGTCAAGAAGAGATCACAAGGGAATAAGTGTAAACAGAGGCCCAAGGCCAGAACATGGGCAGAGAGAGGAGCAGAAAACCACAAGGAGGCTAAAAAGAAAGTAGGGAAGACCAAAGAAGGCAAGAAATTTCGGGAAATTTAGTATTCTGAAAGGCAGCGAGAAAAAGGTGTCAGGAAGGAGAGAGCATCCTGAGGTTAGGTCTTGGCCTTTGGGTTAGAATTGCACAGGTCGCTAATGACATCTACAAGACTGATTTCTGAGGAGAGTGGGGGTGAACGCCTGATCCTAGTGGTTTCCAGAGGGAATAAGGAAAGAAGATATGGAAGCAGATAATTCTGGCTGCTCCGGAGGGGTTCGAGGTGGCCTCCGGAGCAACAAACAAGATGGGGGCTGGGGGAGGGCGGGAAAGAATAACAGTGAATAAAGTGAGAAAATGATTAAATTAATTACTTGTTCAAAAAATGAAATAAAGAAATGGGGTACCACAATTATAGGAAATGTAGTTACAGAAGCGGATAGAAGGCTATGTTTGACAGAAGGGGACATGGTCAGGTTCTAGACCCTAAATTTAGCTCGGCACAGGGTCGGCATGAACCAACTCTCAGAGAACCTGATACCGTGGCTCCCGGCGCCAGGCCTTTGCCCCGACCATGCAGAGTCGGCCTTGGTTGGCAACTGGGATGACGCCTAGCTGGGCAAGTGCGTTCACCTGTCCCGGCCTGTTTCCAGATGCTGATTAGGTCAGATTGAGCAGCCTGAAATCCGAGGGGAAAAGCGACAGAGAGGGAAGCCTCTGGCGGAGGTGGGGATTGCTGGAAACTAGAGCAGTGGGTGTATGGCGCGGCCGGGCATATGCATTCTGTGGTTTCCTGCCAGCCACCACCGTACACCCTCCTCTCCCAGCGGCTCCCAGCCGGGTACACCCTCAGCTTACGTCTCCGCCTGCTAGTATGAGCCCCGCCCTTCCTCTCCCAGTAGGCATTCGGAGGCCAGCCTGGGCTGCTGAACTCTGAGCCTGGTACAGAGGCCTCCGACAGGGTCGCCCGACTCAGGTGCACAAAGGGCGCCCATGGCGGCCGTAGGGCCCCGGACTGGCCCGGGCGCAGGGGCCGAGGCTCTGGCGCTGGCTGCAGAGCTGCAGGGCGAGGCAACGTGCTCCATCTGCCTAGAGCTCTTTCGGGAGCCAGTGTCCGTCGAGTGTGGCCACAGTTTCTGCCGCGCTTGCATCGCGCGCTGCTGGGAGCGCCCCAACACTGGCACCGCAGCCGCGACCCGCACGCTGCCTGGTCCTCTGCCCTGCCCTCAGTGCCGAGAGCCCGCACGCCCTAGCCAGTTGCGTCCCAACCGGCAGCTGGCTGCTGTGGCTACGCTGCTTCGGCGCTTCAGCCTGCCAGGGGCTGCCACAGGGAAATGTGGGACCCCGGAAGCTGCGGCCTCAGCGGCGATTGTCCGGTGTACACACCACGGAGAACCGCTGAAGCTCTACTGCCAAGACGATGGGCGTGCCATTTGTGTGGTGTGTGACCGCGCCCGCGAGCACCGCGCTCACGCTGTGTTGCCACTAGACGAGGCGGTTCAGGAGGCCAAGGTGAGCTCGGGTCCCACCCCTGAGGGTCCTCAGGACCCTCAGCTTTGGTCCAGCTCTTCCGCCCAAGCGGTACAGACAGGCAAGATGGAGGGCCAGAAGAGCCCGTGTCTTTTTTTTCTCCTATCCCACGTTGCTCAGCACTGTTTCTTGGGCTGAGCTTGGTTCTCTCCGTGTTGTTCCTGACCACCCTCGGTGCCACCTCCCTCTCCCCAGTACACCGTGTTTCCTCTGAGCAGATACTGGGTAGCCTACGTAACGCTCCCAGATATTTGGCGATTCTTTTCCCTGTCTGCCCCCAGCCTAGCCAAGTCGGCTTTATGGTAGCTGTTCATTTCCGCAAGAAGGTCTCTGTCACACACATCTCCATTCTCATCCCTTTCCTTGAGCGTGGCTCTACTCAAAGTCTTCATTTCATAGGGGATTTAGTGTGACGACCTTCCCAGGAGGTCGGAGAGTGGAGTGTGAGGTTTCTGGGCTAAGTGGAGTGCCTAGAGACGTCTAGGCTGAGCTATGGGGGTGAATTCTGGGTGCCTCCGCCTTGATTGCTTTCTTTCTGAGGCGGCATTATCAGGGGCGTGTGCGGGGTCCTCCGGGATTCCAGTCTTTGCTACCCTACCCATCTCCAACCTTCCCACGTGGGGTAGGGGACACAAGAGGGTTTGGGTATGTGTTGGGCTGGGGGTTTCGTGTTTCGGCCTAGATTGTGCAGCAGTTTCTCTTGGGGAATTGAAACTCTAATGCATTTGAAGTCTCACTGCAGTAGCTCTGAACCCTTAGGTGTAGCCTGCACAGGCTATATTCACCCCGACTTCCAGAGATGACTTCTACCCAGCCTCCTCCTCCATGAGCGGAGATTTCCCTTTCTCCTGGATGGCTTCAGGAAGGCACATGTGGGGTCTCTGGTTTCACCCGCAGGAGCTCTTGGATTCCAGACTGAGGGCCTTGAAGAAGGAACTGGAGGACTATGAGGTGTTCCGGTCTACAGAAGAGAAGGAGAGCAAAGAGCTCCTGGTGAGTCCCATTGTGGGATAATACAGGGCTGCCTACCACCAGGACTCAGGGTGCATGTGTGGTGTTGGAGTGTATGCTTATGAATTTCAGAAAGATAACAGATTGCATATTACATAGGTTGACTGTATAATTTACCTTACAAACCAGAGCTTTTGAAAGTGAAAGGGAGTGCTACAAAATTGTCATAGAAGAGCCAGCCTGAACTGGAACTTCCCCAGTGAATTAGGATGTACAGTCACTCTAATTTACATGATATGCCAATTAGGGCCTGTGGGAGGGTAATTGAACACATTAATATTTCTTCAGAGAAACATATAAATATTCATATGAAGAATGTTAGTTCAACTGTCACATATTAGTTCAAGTCATGTTTTGCCACAAAAAGAGTAGTGAAACGTTTTTCCATTTTCAGAATTTTTATTATTATTATTATTATGAAATGGAGCCTAAGAGAGAAGGGGTTCTGGGATTATCAGAACTGTTCTGGACACTGACATAAGACAGGAGGTTTGGGGACTTGGGTATTGTGCAACTCAGGGTACTCAGCACCTCTCCATCTCCCAATTAGGATGAAATTTTATTTTTCATAGAGTAGAACAGGAAAGTGGAGTGGGGTACATTTTGGTTAAGGTGAGTCACTGACTATCATTTTCACCTTGAAATTTCAAGCTCAATAAGTAGGTATTGAAATAATTAAAGGATCTACCAGGGCCTGTAAATTATGGTGCTGGAAATTTGGAAGGAGAGGGTCTTTTTATCCTCAAGGTCAGGAGAGATGGAAGAAGACCCTCAAATTCATATAGCCTAAGGTCCTCTCCTGACCCTTAACTGCATCTGTTATACCTTCTTCTGTTGTGCATACCAGACCTTCACAACTGATCATTTACTTCCCTCTGTAAGGAAGAACTCACCTTTCCAGATCTTCATCCCACCCTATTCTGCTGAAAAAAAAAAAAAAAAAAAAGGAGTGAGCATGTAGATCTTCAGCACTGTTTTACACCCATGATCCAGAGAGCATCCCCACAGTGTGGGCATTTTTTCAGTCTCACACCCAGCTGCCCATGACATTACTTAGTACACTTTCCATTTCTGTCCTCTCCCAACAATCCATCTACCTCCACTTCTGATTTACACATTTATTATCGTTATAAAACACCTGATTAAAGGAATAAAGAAATAGTGTACAACTATTGCTGCATGATTAAAAGGATAATGAGAACTTTTTTTTTTTTTTCCAATTCTGGGGATGAAACAAAGGGCCTTCTACATACTTGAGAAGTATCACTGAACTACACCCCAGCCCTGAGAATGAATAATTTGAGAATTCCCTTATCCCAGGGACATTTGATAATCTGGAATTTTTTATATATATATATATATATATATATATATATATATATATACACACACACACACACACACACACACATATACACATACATACACATATACATACATACACACACACACATACTTGTCAGTACTTGGAGATGGGTTACAGCAGAATTTAGTGGTAGAGGTCAGAGGTGCCTTTAAACATCCTATAATACATAGGACATGGGCTGGGGGTGTAACTCAGTGAGTAGATTGTCTGCCTAACAGGCCCAAGGCCTTAGGTTCCATTCCCAGCATTGGAGGAAAAAAAAACAACCACCACAGAATGTACAGTACAATCCTAACATCAAAAAATAATCCCAAATCTAGCCCCAAATGTCAATATTGCCAAGGTTGGGAAATCCTGATGTGCAGTTCTTAGCCTGTTTTCTGATATTATAACACAATACTATAGACTGGATAATTTATAAAAAATAGAGGCTTTTTAAACTCCCAATTCTGGAGGCTGGGAAGTCCAAGAGCATGGTATTAGAATTCACATTGCATCTAGTAAGAGCCCTCTTGCTGCATGGCAGTATGAAAGATGGTACCACATAATGAGACAGAACAAGAGTGCTATCTCAGTTCTCTCTTCCTACCCTTATGAATTAATCTAATACCTCCAAAGGTCCTTCTTCCAAATACCACAGCATATGAATTTGGAGACTAAGTTTCCAACACAAGAAATTTTGGTAGACACATTCAAAACCAAGAGTATTTTGGTAAACACTTTAACTTGTGTTATTTCCTTGGGAGGCTGGGGAGGCTGAGGAGGCTGAGGCAGGAGGATCAAAGATAGCCTCAGCAACTTAGTGAGACCCTGTCTCTAAATAAAATGTTTAAAAGGGCTGGGAATGTGGCTCATTGATTAAGCACCCCTGGGTTCAATCCCAGGAACCAAAAGAGAAAAAAAAAAGGTGGTTTTTAAAAAGAAGTAAAATGAAGAGTGAATGTTTGAAATGTTTGGGAGTGATAAAATAAATGGGGAAGGAAACACAACCTCAAGTTAATACTTATGGTGGCCCCAACAGGCATTTTAATCTTCTCAAATGAAAAAGCTGTAGCTTGAGGTCGTTCTGGAGCAGGAGTTTGAAGTTGCCCTACTTAGGGATAAAGCCCAGGTTCACAAGAGACATCTGGGCAATTCTGTGGCAGTGTAAGAAAAGAGCATATGTTGAGGCTGCAGCTTGCAGAGAGTTGGGATATTTAAACTAGAGAATGTGTACAACCTGTGTTTGTGGGTTTGCTTCTGATCCCCAAAGCAGTGAGGAAGATGGAACCCTTCCCTGTGGAATGACTCAGAGGCTCCTGTCCCAAGCTTATGTCTCAGTGCTCAATGCCCAAGTCTTTCTGACCACTGTGACCTATCCTGTCTCCCGATCCCTGTCCCACTCACCAACTCCTCCTTCTGGGACAGAAGCAGATGACTGCTGAGAGAGAGAAGGTAGGAGCAGAGTTCCAGGCACTTCGGGCCTTCCTGGTGGAGCAAGAGGGCCGGCTCCTGAGCCGCCTAGAGGAACTGTCCAGGGAAGTAACACAGAAGCAGACTGAGAACCTGGCCCAGTTAGGAGGTGAGATCGCTCAACTCTCCAAGCTCAGCAGCCAAATCCAGGAGACAGCTCAAAAGCCTGACCTTGACTTCCTCCAGGTGAGTCTGGAACTGAGGGTAGAGAACAGTTAGATCCTATTAGTTTAGTAGAATCACGTATTCTGGAGCCAAAAGGGACTGAAACAAGGTGCCCTGATGCCCTGATTCTTCTGGAGTTAGAAATCTAAAGGGTTGTGATTTAAACACACAAACAAAAAATTCTTTTTCAGTGCTGGGGATCAAACCTAGCGTCTCATGCATGTTAGGCAAGTGCATCCCCAGCCCCTTAAAAATTTCTTGACTCTGAGCTACAATAATATAGCTTACATTGTGTTCCAGTATTCACATATTTGAAACAAAAGTCTTAGAAAATTATATTTATCTTTACTGCCTATAATAAACCTTGATGATTTTATTCTATTTTCTTTCTTTTATTTATTTATTTTTTCCTTAGAAAATAGGTATAATCTATAAGATAAATTCACAAACTAAAAATGGGTCAAGAACAGTCAGGTAAAAGACATTGGTCTGAGTGACCTGCTATTGCATAAAGGGCTGTGACTCATCTAAGGTGGTTTCAGGGCAAAAGCAAACACTGGGTCTCACGAGATGACTCCATTTGTGATTCTATAACAGAGAAAACCTTTGAAGAGTGTGGTAAGGTCCATCAAGTTGAGGAGACACTCAACAGCCATCCATAACTGGCTAGTTGCCTCCTGGTATTCAATGCAGTAGTGCATGGTATACCTGCTATTGTTTATTTCCTTGGAGGCAGAGTAAGGGTCAAGTTTTGTTTTCTTAGAAGTGAGTGGAGGTTACCTGATGCTAATTTGGTTTTCTTCCATTTTTCCTTCCAGGAATTTAAAAACACACTAAGCAAGTGAGTGAATCTAACAGTTTCTTGGGTTTTTCTAAATTCATTTCCACTGAACCCTCTCTCTTTATCCTCCACCTCCTGCTTCATCTCTCACATCCTGATCCCCAGCCCCCACTTCCTTGCCTTACCTGGGTACTTTTTTTTTTTTTTTTTTGGTGGTGATGGGGATTGAACCCAGGGCCTTGTACATGTGAAAAAGAGGAGGGAGAGGCAGGGGCCCCAATATCTCCTTCAAAGGCATGCCCCCAATAACCTAACTTTCTTCTATTTGTTCCCACCTCCTAAAGGTTCCACCACCTTCCAAAAGTGCCACTGGCTGGCAATCAAGCCTTCAATATGTGGGCCTTTAGGGAACACTTATCCAAGCTATATAGCACCATCCTAATTGTCATAGCCCATTAGGAGTGGGATGATGTTCTTGGGCCTTCAAGGTTCCTGTCCTATAGGTGCAGCAATGTGCCTGGCCCCAAGCCAACAACAGTCTCTTCTGAGATGAAGAATAAAGTCTGGAAAGTTTCCCTCAAGACCTTTGTCTTGAAAGGACTACTGAAGAAGTTCAAAGGTAGGGCTTGGCCATGCAACATGGGTGCAGTAGTGTGTTTCTGATACTTTAGGGATACTAAGCTCTGCCTTTTTGGAATTTATGTGAAAAAATGGAGCTGGGTTGTGTCAAGACCAGATTAGTATGGGAAGACAATGGTGGCAAATCTATTTAGGATTTCCCCTAAATAGTGGCAGGTGGCTTCTTGTGGGACATACAGCCTGGAGGTGTATTGAAGGTGAAAAAAAGGTTGAGGAGAGAGAACTCAACTCAGATCAGTTCTGGGCAAAAGAGGGGAGAGTTGAGAAGAGGTGGAGCTAAAATGCTTAGAAGTCTGAAACCTATCCTGTCCCAGTCTCCCAAGCTTGCTGTGCCTGCACATCAGTTCTTGGCCTCCAGAGTATCTGGGGAATGAGTGAATCAGATGGGAATAAATGTTTGAAAAGAAGGTATCCTTGTCAGTTTCCTAGGTTGTTCATACATGCTCTGTTTTGTCTCTTTTTCTCAGAGGATCTTCGGGAAGAACTGGAGAAAGAAGAAAAAGGTATGGATTGCGGTTGTGACAGTACAGATTATTTGGTCATATAAAGAACCCATTTGCTTATCTCTCTGGTCTTTGCACACAGTTGATTCCTTATATCCATGGACCTTAGTGGCTTTCCTGTTTATCATTTATTTCCTCACTGTTGCAGAAAGAAAGCTACAGGAGGGCAGGGATGCTCAGATATCCTATAGTCTGTGGTATGCCAAGGACCTAAACAGTGCCTGGAATATAATCATGCTTACAACAAGGGAACATACTTTAACTTTTTATTATGGAAAATTAAAAACATATTCAAAAGTACAGAGAGGAGTGTATCAAATGTTATGGATCCATAATACACTTTCAACAATTATTTCTCATAAACTCTCCACTGCTTCCCCCTGGATAATTTTAAAGCAAATCACAGGTAACAAATAATTTCCATAAACAGTAAAGATAGGATGAAAAGAGATTGGCTTTTATCCCTAACAAATGCAAAGGTCCTCTCCTGACCCTTAACTGCATCTGTTATACCTTCTTCTGTTGTGCATACCAGACCTTCACAACATCACTACATCTAAAAATTAATGATTCTTTCTAATAACTAATGTTCTAATTTCCCCAATTGACTTTTAAGTTAATTGGGATCCAAATCTGTCAAATAAATTGCATTTATTTGATTTAAATAATTACGTATTGAATGAAAAAAAAGCAAAATACCTGGGAGGGAAAAGAGTGAAGGATTGATTGGACATTGGCACTGTATGCTGGAAAAATTGCTCATGGAAGAGGAGACAGGTTTGTAGAAGGGCTGTACTAAAGGAACCAGTATGCAGGATACTCTTCCTTGTCTCCGCCCTTCAGTGGAGCTCACCTTGGACCCCGACACTGCCAATCCTCGCCTCATCCTCTCTCTGGATCTTAAGAGTGTGCGCCTTGGACTGCGGGCTCAGGACCTGCCCAGCCACCCCAACCGTTTTGATACCAACACCCGTGTTCTGGCATCCTGCGGTTTCTCCTCCGGGAGGCATCACTGGGAGGTGGAAGTAGGCTCCACCGACGGCTGGGCCTTCGGTGTGGCCCGTGAGAGCTTGCGTCGAAAGGGCCTCACGCCCTTCACCCCTGAGGAGGGCGTCTGGGCACTGCAGCTCAACGGTGGACAGTATTGGGCTGTTACGAGCCCCGAGCGGACGCCCCTCAGCTGTGGACACCTCTCGCGTGTGCGGGTAGCCCTGGACTTGGAGGTGGGGGCTGTGTCCTTCTATGCTGTGGAGGACATGCGCCACCTCTACACTTTCCGCGTCAACTTCCAGGAGCGTGTGTTTCCTCTATTCTCTGTCTGTTCAACTGGCACCTTCTTGCGAATCTGGCCTTGAGGAGCATTGCCCTGCCTCCTCTCTTGCTCAGTCTGGGGCTTGCCCTCCACCCTCCCGCTCCAGTGAGCCCAAGAGAGGCTGTGGCAGAGCACAACACTGGGGGGCATGAAGAGTGATTGAGGAAAAGGTTCTGTAGTAAACCAGGAAGGGAAGAAATGCCTTGGATCTTCGGGACTTGTTCCCTCTCTGTTGATGGGTATATGGTTTGGGCCTGAACTGTGAAATGGGGATGCCAGTGAGGACAAAAGCCTTACTCTTGACAGGGATGCTTCATATCACATGGGGCTTACTGCTCTGATCTAGAAGGGCCTCTGGTTCCGTGGAACGATTCAAACTCTTTAACTTTTTATTATGGAAAATTAAAAACATATTCAAAAGTACAAAGAGGAGTGTATCATCATATACTTTCAGCAATTATTTGTCATAAACAAAGTGGACAGGTTTGGCCCTGGGTCAGCCATGTTCATTATTATAGTAGCAGCTCTGCTTTTTGAGGTCATGAGTCCTATGAATCCCCCTGACCTGACAGGATTGTCTACTCAGCGAGGAGTATTATACTCCCATACATGAACTGGAACAAGACAATTAACCCATGTATGAAGGAAAAAGCCAGGACAACAGCCTACACGCATTGCTACTCTCCAACTCCCCTTAACCTGATAATGCAGAGTGATATGTGCATCCTTGATCACAGTGGCTGTGTTCTCACAGATACCTAACCTCCCATTTTCCAATGTACTCAAGTACTCATGTCCACTGTACTCATGTTCACTGCTACTCCGTACGGTCTCCTTTGGATAAGGAGAGCAAGGATTCTGGAATTTTGAAACACAAGTTGACACTAAGAATTTTAAGATGCAACTAGCACCAGCATAGAAATACACATAGCACCAATATTATCCTGACCACACTTTCTGGAACTTGCCAAATATATGCAACAGCAGATCATTCTGGTACCATAGCCTGCTCATAGCCTGCTCAGTCTGTGCCCTGGGAGAGTGTTCAGAAGACCAGCCTTGTTATCCTGTTGGCTGGATGTTCCCAGTTTTTGAATGGCTGGGCTTCTGGAAGGGTGTTTGTTGAGTGTTCCCTGCTTAGTGCTCCTATGGGAAGGGGAATAGGGACATGGAAATATAGATTGTGAGCTCATCTCTAGGAGTGGCTTGACTCTTTCTTGAGTTCCCTGGTCTAATTATGGGAGGACAAGTATGAGCAAGGGTTTCTGTTAGAGTGAGTTAGCTTAAGTATAGAGGAGTGTAAGTACATGCATTTGTTGTACCTCAGATTTGAGGTGAAGAACATTTATATTTTGAAGAGGGCATTTATGAGCAGGTACATAGCCTTTAGGTGTTACAGACTTAGATCAATTTGGTCATAACTTATGATTCGTTGTTGTTGGTTCCTGTGGGGGCAGGCAAGACACTGTCCTAGAGGCAGACCCAGTGGACAGAACAAGATAATCAGAATCCTGCATCTTGGGGACAAGACCATTTAAGAGTTTAGCCTATAGCAGAACCCAGAGGGTGAATCCAATATATGGAGAATAGCTCTAGAACATAGTAGCTATTTTATGTATTTGAATGCCTTTGACTTCCACAAGGAAAACCCATTTCTAATGTTCAATTTCTAATTAAGTCACCTGATGTCCTTAAGCCCTAATGTTATCTGGGCTCATATGGCTCTTTCTTTTTTCTCTCCTTTTGCATTACCTTGAATTGAATCCAGAGTGCTCTACCACAGAGCTACATTCCTAGCCCTTTTTATTTTTTCTTTTGAGATAGGGTCTTGTTGCCAAGGCTGGTCTCACACTTGTGATCTTCCTGCTTCAGCTTCCTGAGTTGTTGAGATTACAGATGTGTGCCACTACACCCCACTTATGTGGCTTTCTGATTATTACAGTTCCCTTTGTATCTTTTAACAACTGCTCTGAGAATCACAACACATTGCAGGCTACAGAAGGTGGAATATTTGATGGAAGTACCATGTGTACATGTGAGGCCAGGTCTGAGGGCTCTGAGAATAGCTGTTTGCGTATATATTTTCAGTTTTTGTGTTTGTGACTGTGACTGTTTTGTCTACCAGAATGTGTGCTTGCAGAATAACTACAGATATCTATATATTGGAAGAAATATATACAGTTACTGTAACAATCACATTTGGAGGGGAAGAAATGTTTTTTCTTGGACACCAGGGCAGCTTGGTAGCTTGGATGATATAATTCTGGTATTTATACCCCCTGTTATCGATGAGGAGTTCTGCCCCCTCACACGTTGAAGTTTGAACATTGGAGAAACACACGGAGGCAAGCTTATAAAGCAGGGTTTATTTAAAAGGGGTAACATAGACTTCTCCTAGGAGGGAGAAGGGGGCCATAACTGGTATCCTGGTATCCCCAGAAGTGAGGTGTTCTGCCCTTTTTTATATGTCCTAGGCTTCCTTTGCTCTTCTGTCCTCTTCCCCTTTCTTTCTCCTTCCTGTATCTGTGACTAGACCCAGGAATGCTCTTGGGATAGCCAAAAGGTGGGAAACAGGTGGGCTGAAGGGGGAAGGGCAGTATGGTACAGCCCAGGACACATTAATTGACAACTTTATAGCTCCCTGTAGGGAGGGTCAATTCCTGGGACAGGTTACCTTAGCAACAGGTTGGAGCAGGGATAGGTTCTTGACGGGTGGAGGAAGGGCTCTGAAGGAATTAATATTTCAATCCCTCAGGGGATAGTCTCCAATTTCCCCGGACTCCCTCAAAATTGGCCTCCTTGATCCAACCTGACTCGATTTACCTATCTATACTGACTGCGTAATTCTGGCTTCAGTATGAGAGTATGTTGTGCATTTCCTATTTCTATCCTTTGTGCATCATAAGATCTCTGGGTCTCTGAGACCAAAAACTGGCCTAATAAGCGTCTTAGCCTATCTGGATAGTTTCAGATCCACCAAGACTCTGCCACCAGATCCTCATAGGGGCAACATTCAGAAGGATATCCAGGGACCTACTTCTGGTCTGACCACCAGTGACACAAGTCACCTGGTTTTGCAGGAAGGTAGTGGAGCCTGGGCCACCAGAACGAGCTCTATAACCTACAGTCACTACTTTGTCCTTTCCCAGACGAGACCTCCTGTGGTTCAGAGTCAAAGGATGCCCCAAGAGTTGTCTTTTCCTAATTCTTCTCAAAGTGAGGTGGGGGTTTGGGACTCCAGGCCTTGGCCCTGTCTTTATCTTGGCACCTTGGAACACCAAGACTTTCTGATTCCCTCACTATTCACTCTCAGCCTAATTTTCCTCTGCTCCTCATTATCCAGCCCACTCCAGGTGGGTCACCTTAACAGTTCTGACCTAGATTCTCTGCAGAACAGGCCTATGCACACTTTTCCTACTTGTGACTTTGCTGGACCACTGTCATCTTACAACAAGCCAGACATGCTCCTTCACTCTTGTTTGCGCTTGCTCTGCCATAGGCCCCAGCTCTTTACAGCTCCGCCCATTGGAGAAACCGCTCTCGCCCGCGCGCATAGTTGGTCCTCTCTTCCCAGGGCTGTCTCAGGAACTGTGGCCGTCTGGCTTTCCAGACACCTACTGACGCCGAAGTAGAAAGGCTGCTACTACTGAGCCAAATATCATTGGCCCTGTTTTAGTGTTTCATTTCTTAATACAGTGATCTGCTATTGCGACTGCGCAGCGGCGGTGATGATGGTGTCAATTGCTCGTGCGCAGAGGCTAGCGCTGCGGCTGGCTCCATAGCTCAGGGGTTAGAGCACTGGTCTTGTAAACCAGGGGTCGCGAGTTCAAATCTCGCTGGGGCCTAAGAAGACAGTTTTACCTTCCTTATAAGAAACTTATATTTTCGCCTTCGCTGTGAGGCAACAAACTGGTACAATTACTTCCTCTTTGCCTCTCAGTACCCTCAATCCAGCAGCCCTCCTTATTGTCACCTTTTTCTTGAAAAGTCAGATCCACTGCGGACTCCACTATAATAGGTTCCTCTGTTCCCGCACTTTTCACCCTCGGACACCCCCTAGCTTGTGTGTGTGAGAGAGCTCTTGAGAGTTCATTGTAGGTCTTTCCATATCCTTCTGTCGCCCTACTCCGTCCAGGGGCTTGCCCTCGTCTCTCATCCTTTCGTCTTTGCTAGGTCGGACCTCCTCTCGTTTTCCGGAGTGGAGACGACTCCCCCTTCCCTATTTGGCTCCTCTTCCCTACCAAGCATTTGTCTTCCTCCACGCGCACTGGACGTTAAATCTGCTGCTCTGCTTGCTCAGTCCTTTCTGCTTTCGTGTTGTAGACATTTGCTTCTCTGTGAAATCACTGTATATAAAGAAAAGTGCAAACAAACAGTTCACATTCCTGACACCGGAATCCAAAGACAATCACTTTGTCTTATTTGCGTCCAGCTTTTTTTAAACTAAAAAATTTTATACACCTGAAGAATGCTGACCTTTTGAATTTTGTTGATTTATGTTATTGACGGAAATGAAGAGTACCAAATGAGCCTAAAATGTGTCTCGGGAAACCCAACTGCGCTGGCGACGTCAGGTCCTGCCACTCCTACTCCCAGATCGCAGGCATCCTCTCTCCAACCAGAAGAGCGAGACGCCACCAGTGGCTGAGGCTCAGGGTTAGAAAACAGAATCCCAGCTCAGAGCACCAGAACAGAGAAAACTATTAGCAGACGTCTGGGTAGTGATTGGAGTAGCGGGAAGGGAAAGAACCAGGTGCGTGAAGAAGGGAGCAGGTTTCGGAGATCTGTTGACAGGAAGCACACTCTTTCCTCCTGCAGCCAAGCCAGCTCCTATTCAAAGAGCCAAGATTTGGGGTCAAGACTCATAACACGCTCGGGATAGGCCAGGAGCCCGCGAGCACGTTTAGGAACTTATGGCTTCGGGCCTTGGACTCTTTAACCCGAAGGACTCGTACCGCAGAAAGGTCGCCTTATTGGAGAAGCTGGATTGCAGGAGCCAATAGAGAGCTATTCGGGAGCTTAAATAAAGCCATCCTCTGAAATAAAACTAAATATCGAGGGAGGTGTGTGTTGGCAGGTTGTTGAACTAACTGGTGAATGAATCTCAGGCCTTCATTTCAGAGGTACTCAGAGTCTGGTCGTGACCCACTGTTCAACCAAGGGCGACTGAATACACCAAGTCATCTGTTTCAGTCGGACCTAGTCCAGGCGGGGTACTCAGAATACACAGGCTCACGCCCCTGTCCTTTTGGTATTGAGAGCGTATGGGCAGAAACTTGGAAGGAGGAAGGGGTAGCTTGTTAGGTTATTTTGCCCAGCCAGCCGGGCTGCGGCAGTAGCTAGTTACTTGTAGGTGGGTCAGTTCACTTGGGAAATTCACGGTGGGAAGAGTTGAAGGCCAAGGACAGAACCCAAAGGGAATCCACATGCAGAGAGCCCTGTGTGGAAGAGGTAAGGTGCGAGTGAAGCATCCACTATTAACGAGAGTGGGAATAGAAAATGAGTGGGAACAGAATTAGCATTTTTTACTTAAGAGCAAGGTAAACACCACCAGTCTCCCATACTGTTTTTCTTTTTTTTTAAAAAAAATACGCTTTAGTTGTACATGGACACAATAGCTTTGTTTGTCTACCTTTATGTGGTGCTGAGGATAGAATCCAGTGCCTCACCCGTACTAGGTGAATGCTCTCCCACTGAGCCACAAATAGTAATTGTATATATTTATGGGGTACAGTGTGATTATTCAAAATATGTGTACATTATTTAATGATTAAATCAGGATAATTAGCATATCCATCACCTCCTACATTTATTATTTCTTTGTAGTGAAGTGTTCAAGAACCTCTCTACTAGCTATTTTGGAATGTCTATATGCTATTGTTAACTATTCACCCTATTGTGCTGTTGAACACTGGCACTTAATCTTCTCATCTACTTGTAACTTTGAACCCATGGGCCAACTTCTCTTTACCTTTCCTTCTTCTGTCTCTGGTAACCACTATTCTACTCTGTTATATCAGAGTAGAACTTTTTATATTCCAAACATGTGTAGATCATAAAGTATTAGTCATTCTCTGTCTTATTTCATTTAACACTGTCCTCTGGGTCCATTCATGTTGTCAAAAATGACAGGATTTCATTCTTTTCTTAATGGCTGAATAAGTATCCCACTCTGAATATGCCACTGTTCTCCCTCTCATTGCTTTGGGTTGAATCAGGGCATCCTACAAGTTCTCTACCACTGAACCATGTTCCCAGCACTCACATTTTCTTTATTTTTATTTGTTTTCTTTCTTCTTTAGTTTCACAATTTCTTTATACATTCATCCCTTGGATATTTAGGTTAATTCCAAATCTTCACTAATAGGATTGGTATTACAATAAATATAGATGTGCAGGTATCTCTTTGATGTGTTGATTTTATTTCCTTTGAATATATGACCAATAGTGTGATTGCTGGATTCTATAATTAAATTTTAATTTTTTTGAGGAATCTCTATTCTTTTTTTCCATAATGGCTGTGCTAATTTACATTCCTACCAACATTGTGTGAGTTCCCCTTTCTCCACAACCTCACCTGCATTTAATATTATGTATCTGTTTGATGCTGCCCATTCTAACCAGAGTGAGAGATCTCATTGTGGTTTTGATTTGCATATCCTTGATGATCAGCTATGTTG